>NW_026555065.1:27317500-29717500 GCF_021234165.1 Pteronotus mesoamericanus
ATTTAGGCTTGAACCTCCTCCTGTAGCTCTATTCTTTCCTTTTTTTTATATTTTATTTTTCTTGTATGAAGACCAGTGAAACTCACTTTTGCACTTGGAAGTAGTATTTCTCCAGTCTTGCTGAATTAAAATAAAAAAGGATGAATGTTTCTTTTAGAGTCACTTCCTGACAGTGGTTTTTTAAATGATGTATCTTGTTCTATATATGAAAGGTGAATCAATTTTTGAGTTTGATACACATTGTCTATTTTGCTGAATGGCGAGGTGAATGCAGAATTTAGACAAAGAATAAAGCATTATTTTGAAGAGTATTTAAGATGTGGGTGGTCCTTTATATTACATTCAATTGTCATTAACTGTTCATGATAGCTGTTTTGGAATCTGGCTCTCATTAAGTGACTTGAAATGCCATGTAAATTATTTTTAAATTGGGGGAAGGGAGTAAAAGAGTACCATTAAAAAAAAAGAAAAAAGGTAACTCACGTGGAGTTTCCTCGTGTTCCTGTAGAAACCTCTCCAGTATGATCCGAGCCATTAATGAGGGTGCGTAGTCCACCTTTACAAAACAGAAATAGAAAATTAAAACTGTCAAGTTCTGCAAGCAGTTGGTATTCCAATATTTTGTCAACACTGAAGATTAAGTCAATTTTAATCAACCACAGCAAGCATCATTCATTAAAATCTTTCCCACTCCTGGTGGCTTCCATCATAATAAAATTATAACAAGTATGATCTGTGCTGTTGAAAAGAATAAACGGGCGAAATTTATTAAATGTAATATTGCAGCAAAAAGGATGGAACAAGTTGGAAACAGTATTCACCCAAAAAAGTGAAATGGGCTTTTCTCACCTCTCCTCAATTTTTTTCCATTGGATGGCAGTATTATTTTTATTCCAGCCATTCTTCTTCCTTTTCAAATATCTATATTTGCACTGTTTTCAAAACAATTTCAAATAAAAATTCTTTTTCTTAGTAACTGTTTTCAGAAACTGAATTATGTCGTTAGCCATTAAAAATATGAATTTACTGATTTATCTTTAAAGACTAAATTGAAATTCTGGTATAAATTCTTTGTGTATAAAATATCTTGTTTAATGGAAGAAAAATAGCTATACTGCATAAATATTAATAATCGAATAAACAATAGTACCTGCACTATAAGACCATCTTCCTTAGGCTTACCAAAAATGTTATTTAATCAATTTGTTTAATACAGAACCCAGGGAGGAGATATATATATAAAGGATGAAACAGAAAACAGGGAACACACAGTCTAAAGTCATTTTAATTAACTAAAAATGTATCTACTCATTTGGAAATGTATTTACTTCTTTTTGATTCTCAGATCTTTCATTAACCATTGATTTCATTTCACCAGAAAACTGGTCTGTGCTTTTCAAGGGCAATAATGCTCCCCTAAAACAAGTCTTTTTATCTTAGGTATAAGATAGCAAATACTCCTCATATATTATCACTATGAATTTTTCTTGACAGGTTTTCAAGTCCCGTATTCATACCAAAATTTTTTCTTGATTTAGTAACTAGACAAAAAAGCTGGCTTCATTTGTATGAACAGTTTTTTCAAATATGTATGTACTTGGATGCCCTTAAATTCCCCAAGTAGAAAGAAATGCTTTCCACGAAGCTGCTTATTCCTAGTAACCCACATCAGAGCTGACACATGAAAAATGGTGAAATTACTGAAGGTAGTCCAGCCTGAATAAGGACTACCTTATTAGTTCAGGTACTTGCATCTCCCTAATTTTCATATTAATCATGTGTCCATCTTTCTCTGAAATAGGGCCATCATGCTTCATGTCAGAATTTAGCATGTAAGTAAAATTCATAGTGCTTCAAATCTCACTTGAAAATATTTGTGTGGAGAGAACAGAATGACTGATCTTATTATTACTAACAAAGTGAGATTTCCTAAAATGTTCATTTTAGACTTGAAATAGAAAAATTGGCATCAAGACATTTATTAAATCAACAATGACCACATATAGTCCCTACTCCCAAATCAACAATAGTGTAGTGTTTTTGTTCAAGAGAGCTGCTGCACACAGTAATGTAACAATGTTATATATTTCTCATCAATTTTTACAGTTTCTACTGATTAAATATATACTGACTCATAAAGCATGACCATCACATCAGTTGTCACCAGATGCAAGCATATGTCATTTAAGTATTAACCATCATATAAAATGGCAGCTTGGTTGTTTAGAAGCCATAATCTGATACCAGTCATTCCCAAATTTCCCTAATGGATTAGCAATCTCGCAGAGTACAATTATCTCTGAACTTATCTGCAGCCAAAAAAGAGGGAAAATCTTTAAATAAATATTTCTTTTTATTTGGTTAAACACTGCTATATATTCATAGTAAATAACAGATTTATTGACATAGAAAAATGTGTTAGTGGGTTAAAACTTTCCATATTACTAGAAGATGGAAGTTGAGGTCAGCTAAAGAAGCTAAGCTCATTGGAAATATCCATTAAAAATTCAAATGCATATAAACTACTACTATATAAAACTTAAATCATCAATATCATCTATAAAAATGAGTAGCCACATTTGCATCACATTCTTTCTAGATACTGTACCTAGAATGCTGGTAGCTTACTCTTCTTTTTCATAAGGACAATCACTAAATCCTAGTTGTGAAATACCTTCCATTGCTAACAGAACTGACTCACAACAAACAAGTCTGAAGACATTTAAAAGCCACCTTTCTCTAGAAATAGAAAAAAAATGAATAAAATACATGTTTTGTTAGGGGGGAGAACAGAAATACATTCTATGTGTTAACTATCCTATCAGATGGTGTAGACATTGCCTAGACTATTAAAACCTTCCAGTAACTGATAGGTAATTGCTCACTTGCTGACTATAGTGGTGTACAGCAGACAGCAGCCGTGAGAGAAGCCATCCTTCCTTGCTAATGTAACATGTAGAACTTGCTGCTACTGCAACACTTAATGCTCACAGTACCGAGTCATCTTTAATGCAAACACACATTTTCTGCCTTGCTTCTATGTTTTCCATTATAATGCAACATGAAAACAGTGTACATTTCATTCCATCCCTATGAGGTTTGCATATCAGTTCCAAGTCAGACTAAATATTGTATTGCTCTTATTACAGTGGATAAATATTTTAAAGTTTACGAATTAAATATTTTATTTTTTCAGTATGCTCTCTGCAACTATTATGAACTTTTTACAGCTTCTTCATTCATGGGAAATCTTTAGGGCTTCCTTTTTCAAATATAAGACTATTATTTGTTTCCCCAAACAGAAGTCGATCAGAGTTAGCAAATAAGTTCAATAAATCACTTTATACTTGCTGTTAATAGCAACAGTATGCTTCTTCATATAAAGAGACTTTTCTACAAGGCGCGTATCATTTATCACAATAAATGTTTGCTAACAAAAAAAAATGAATCAAGTAAATGTTACATCTTTAAGTATGTATTTCTCTCTTCATTGTTATAATAGTTAGTAAAGACTTTCTTGGCATACATCTCTTTACTTGACACAGGTATTTCTCACTGTAAATTAAGACAACACATCCAAAGAAGAGCATGTCCTGAGCTGTTTGGTTGAAATTTCCCACAAAATAAGAAATCAAGAAGTTGTTTATGCATTTGCCTCAGAAGAGGCAGACTAATTATATTAACTGACTTATTAACTTATGAAGTTCTCTGTCCAATAATTAAAAGTACAAACAGACTAGGGAGCAATTTAAATGTCTAGTGTACCTCAAAATCTTTTTTTCAAAGGTTAATTATAATTCTGAGCAAAGCTAGTCTACAGAGGACCCTTAGGTTTTATACAGGTTTAAATATAATAACAACAATAACATCACCTCATTGGCCAGCTCCAGGAGCACTGGGGCAGCTCCGCTTTTCCCCACTCCAGTCAGGTACCTACATAAGACAAAGCAAGTGGTAATGCAGTGACAAGAAAAGGCTGGCACAGACTTGTCAGCATCCCCTGTGTGTACACGTTTCTCCTGGGCAGATGCCACGCTCAACTCTAAAGTATGCTACTGTCACAGGAAGGCTTTGACGGGAAAGGGGTAACAAAACGACTTACCTCCAAACCACTGGATACGAACAGAAGTTGGGGTCAAGGAGGTGTGAGCATATCGTTCTCCCCTGTTTTTACTTTCCAACATGTAAAGTGAACAGGAAGGTGATTTCAAAAAGAACTATTCCCAACACTCTCGCTTCATCCATATCACATCCATCTCATGGAAAGGAAGTAAGTTCACCTGAAAACACCCATGAACCCATACTGTCTTTTTATTTACTTTTGTTTCATAGGACTGGTTGACACCTTATTAAGAAAAGAATGGGACAGACTTGTCATCAGTGGGTCAGTACACCTTTAACAGGCAATATAAGACATCATCTTATCTGTTCTGCATCTCTGTCATAACTTCCAGCCCTCCTCATCCTCTAAGCCCACTAAAAAGAAAAAAGAAAAGTTCCCAAAATCCATCCCACACATAAAAGCCAAAATGATTCTTTTAAAACAAAAATTCGAATGCATCCTCCTCCTCCTTAAAACACTTCAAAGGCCCCACATTAAATCTCAAAATTAAATTATAACCATATAACAAGCTCTTATATGGTTCTTTGAAACCTGGTTCCTACCTATTCTATTTGGCCAGCCTCATTTCTAGTGACTGTTCCCCTCTCCAACCTTCACGTATAGAACTCAAGATCCAGCTTACATGTCACCCACTCCAATCCACCACAAATCAGAAGTCAGCTAAGTGTCCCTCATGTACAACTGAGAAGCACCTTGTACACCTCTCCATCATTCAACACAGCGTACTGTATATGCCTGGTTACTTGTCTACTTTACCCCATCTCTTACTCTAAAGCTAAAAGCCCCATGAGAATAGAGGAATTGTATTTTATTCAAGTTATTAAGCCTAGCACAGTTCTTGGCTTATAATACGTGATTATATTACACATATATAGTTTTTAAAAAAATAAATGATATTACACATATACTTTTTTCATAAATTAAATAATTCTTAAAGACATATTGGACAAGAAAATATAATTAAATTTGGACATTATCTCTGTAGTATGCTGTTTGAGTGAATAAATTAACAATATTTGTTTGATAGTAAAAATCAAAGTCAGATGAGGTCTTACAAAAAAAATGCCAGAAACAGATATTAAATTATATTATTTCACAAGTATGTTTATAAAGATGTACAATTTTCCTATAAACTAAGTGGAATAAAGCATATTATTCAAAGTAGAAAGAGTTTCAGGATCACTGCAATTACAAAATAATTCTAACAAGTCCATTTCCCACATCTTGGGGACTTTCTTGAATAAACTGTTTAGGAATCTAACTGGGAAATAAGTACTTTCAGAAGCAAGGAGGAGAAAAAGTGGCAAATGTGGTTTATAGAAAGATCCCTGGGAAATAGGTCAGATAGGAACTTCCCATCATCTTACAACATTCCCACTGCACTGGTAGGCCTGCTGAGGGGAATGACCAATCAGCTCAGTCAAGTAAGACCAGCTCCTTGGGTGTCTGTAATCACCCAAAGCACACATACGTTAAGGGTTCAGACTCTGGGTCACAGCTGCTAGGTCAATACTGATATTAGGGTATCTTTACAGCTTTTTACTCAACATTCATTTATTCCACAAATATTTTTGAGCACTAATTATGTGTTGGGCCTTATTCTAGGTTCTGAAGCAACAGTAGGGAATAAAACTTCCATGGCTCCTGCCATCGCAGAGATTTTCTTTTTTTTTTTTTGCACGCACTCCTGCTAACTCCCTACCCCGGCCCCATCGCTATCCCCTCTGATTGCATGTGATAGGAGGGCCTCTTTGTGACAAGAATCAAGTCACACTGGTGTCAGAGGATATGGCTTTTTCTCTCTGTATGATGGGCCGAATACCCATGAGCAGTTCCTTGGACCTCAGTCACGCTCTTCTCTCTCCTGCACAATAGCAGCTGCCCTGCCTGGTACCTTACAGGCCAAGTCACTGCTCCGTGGTCTTTAGGGCTCAGGAGAGGCCAAAGAAGGCCCTGCGGTGTTGGGAGGACAGGTGCCCAGGGCCTTGGCAGGTTATGGAGTCTTTGTCTTGGTGGATACATGTTGAAGGCTCTGGGAGGAAGGTGTAGGGGCAGGGGGATCCATGAGAAAAACAGCAGCCCACTCAAGCCTCAGCGCCCCGGATGACGAGGACCTAGGATGCCTGGGGAGGGCTGTGAGGTGTGCTTTTTTTAATGTGTCCAGGTGTTACTGAGCAAATGGACCCGTGGCAGGGGCGGGGGGTGCCCAGATGCTATTACTGAAGCAACGACCCTAGCCTTCCCCATGGTCCCTCAGTTGTAAGTCCTTTGCCTGCCACCCTTGGAATTACGGCTCTGAATGGCAGAGTTTGGTGAAAAGGAAAGGAACTATTTATTCAAAAGTTATACTGGTTTGATTAATGGCTAAATGTCGCTCTTAAATCTCAAAATCCCTTTAAAACACCCACCAACACACACAGTCCTGCCTCCCCGCTTTGCCCAGTCAGGCCAGTCAGAGGTACTGTCCTTCAGAAGGAAAAAAACAGAAGTCTGGGGCTTGGCTAGGCAGGCCTCTTGCGGTTCTCAGCACCATCCTCTTCATCATCGTGATCTCCAGCTCTTAATCCATAACCATGTGGCACCTTCTCATGGCCCTCTAGCAAGAGTCCTTTCTTCCTGCGTGGTCTTCACATTGTTCCCCAGAGTCTGTGTCCCTTTGTCTCTCTCCCACAAGGCCCGTGTCTCTCCTCCTCCCTCTCCCAGTTACATTCTGTATTAAGTTTTTCAAAACTTCCTGATTAGCCTTGGTGATATGCAGAATAACCCTCTTTGCCTATGAGAAATGAAGCTATCCTGTTACTGACATGCAAAATGACTCAATGGCCCTGCTCCACTTCAGGTGTGAAGCTGGCTTGTTACTGATGGAGAAAGTAACTCTCAACGGCCCTGCTCCAGTCTCCCATCTCCCATGGTGGCCTGCCTTGGGGTGGGGAGAATATATTTTTCTTGAACACCCCAATTTCTGAATTCCAATTGCTAGGAATGTGGGCAGGGTGAAGCAGTGTGCGTGCTCTGGGTCTCGCGGGATTATATTACAGTGGAGAAGCAGGCAATGAAAAGACAGAGAAATAAATACATAATATCATGATAAATGCTACAATAAAATGTAAAGTGGGGTGGGCTGGTCAAGAAGCCCATCTCTACACAAGTCACACTGAGTTGAGACCTGCAAGAGGGAAAGCAGCAAGCCAAGGGAGGAAGAGCAAGCCCAGTGAGATACTAGTAAGTGCAAATGTCGGGAATGTGCTTGGGTATCTGAGGACCAGGAAATGCTCTAGGGTGACCAGAGTCGAGTTTGTTACAGCTGATGGGAAATAACAAGAGAGTTGCTGGACCTCAGACCACTGCCTGTACTAGAGAATTGTTGCTGAGTCCAAATTACATGGTTTCATGTAAACACTGCATCAATCATTATCCTGGTAATGATCAATGGGACATTTCTATTAAGTTTAGAGTAACAGGAGATGGTCAAACAATAATGACTCACTCTGTCTATACAGTCTATATAATATTGAAGTATGTTCATAAATGGAAATTCCTCATTAAGAGCTTAATAAAGCTTCCCAGTTGGTCACATACAAAAACCAAACCCCAGGGTACCGATGAAATTCATCTGGGCTCTCTGAGCTGACAAGAAGAGAAGTTCTGAAATGGAATCCTGATCAACCAAAAGCAACTGAGGTGCCTTCATCTGTTGAAAAAGGCAGACCTGCTTCCGAATGTATTTATTCCCCAATCTGTTTCCCAACTATATCCTGTAACGCGTCTCAAGTGCTAGGGAAAAGAAGTTAAAATTAATTTGAAGTTGTATTTGTTCTTTCTGAGAACTTTAATTGTCCCCCACATAAAGCAACAGAAGGGTTTTTTTTCATATTTTTAGAGATGCGATCAGAGAGGCATGCTAATTACAAAAAATATTCAATAAGGACATAATCAGATGTTCCTAATCTTACCCTCCTCTGTATCCCCAAAGCACCCTATGCAAACTTACAGCACAGACTTTCCACCTGGTTTCTTTGTCTCTCCAACTAAACTTGAAGCTGCTTGGGGTCGGGCTACACAAATGAATGCTGAACCTTCACCTAACAGATCCTTAGCGAAGGTCTGAATTACAATTGGGATGCAAGCATGTGATCCTGAACACTACATTCAGGTGACCTGAGCTATCTTCCTAATGCCTATTTGCAAATAAAAAAATGCTTTGCACAGAAGATATATGTCACCCGCTAGCTTTGCCACAGGAGGACTAACAAATGCCTTGGAGGTGAATCCATCCTTTCTCAGAGAAGGTCCGTTTTATGGTTTTTATCATGTGTGTGTGAGAGACACATTAGTATCTAAGATTAAAATACTATATATGATTTTAAATATAAGGCAAAATTACTTGGTCTTTAAAATATTCATAATAACTCTAATGGTGAAACTTAGAAAACCTACCAATTGAATGAAATTCAATTGATTTGATTCCCTAAAGCTGATAAAGCTGGCCCACAGACATTGTGTGTTGGCAGAAGAGAGGAGATGTGAGACAATGCTTCTCAACTTCACCATTGATGGGGACTTGCAAATCTTACTAATTCCTGAGTGCGTCTGTGTGTGTGCACACAGATTTTATCTAGTATGTTTCCCATTTGGAAATAAAATGCCATTAGTACAAGGACATTGTTTTCAAAATAAACATTCAAGCTGTGAATGTTTATAGCTGTGACTATACCTACACAACATGAAGAACTGGAGAAATTTCCTCTATCATTCAAAAGCTTGAGAAAACACTTTTCTATGATATTTGGATACTGTAAAGTTTCAGATAAGTATGATGGAATCGTACTGTGGATTATATGGTTTTAAATACAGGCTTCGAATTCTGAATAGAAATCATCTCAATGCTATCAAGAATGCAAAAAACTTGGGAATTCTCTAAAATTGCTACTAGGAAACCATTACAAGCTTTCTAGCCAGTAATTTGGCAACATATAATAAAATCTTGAAATGCACTTTGCACCAAAAATTATAGATACAGAAATATTAAAGAACTAATCCAAAGGCAAAGACTTATACATCAAAATGTTTATCATAGTTTTTATAATATGAGAGCATTGAAAACATGTATATTCAACAAAGGAATAATTCAATAAATTATGATACTTTCATATGATGAAGTAATGCAATCAATAAAATGTTTACAAAAGCTTTCTACAAAATGGCAGTACGTCATAGACATTTTTCCAAGTATAAAATTCAGTATTCACAATTGCATATATAGTATGACCTCATCAATACAACAATGGATTGACAAAAGAGTAGAATGAAAAATATCACGGTGGTTATCTCTGAACACCACAATTATGAGCTATCATTCACTCCTTTTTAAAATCATCACAAATGTGCTACATTTTTACAATAGGTGAGTACTACTTCTATAAAAGCAAAAAATTTAAATTGTTAACATTGTCAAGTTGCTAAATTACATTTTGAGATAATAAAATTTTCCCTCATTCTAATGAGCTGGAAAACAAAAAATCTGTTTGAAGGCCAATTTACCTTACAGAATACAAGGACATACAACCTGCACGTTTAGACCAAGAGGCCTGTAAGGTCAATCCCTCCGAAAGGTAACAACACAGCCTGTCTCCAAGCACAAAGTGCAGGGCAGAAAGTCAGGGAGCAGCGCAGTAACATAGAAAGCTAAGCAGACTGCTTTCCCATTAGTTTGTCCATTACAGCCTAACTTTATGTTTTTGTATCAGAGTCTGTGACTTCTCAAAATATTGAGACTCTCACATTTAAATAAATGTACAGAAATACAAATATATTTTTATAGTCTCATTATTACACACTCAATTGTTCATCATTTAGTAACCATACAAAACACAATTTCTTTTTTCTGGTCTAAACTACACAGATAATCCGAAAAAGTATGTTCATACTTTATAATTAAATATACTTCTTAATGAAACTAAGATTTTAAAAAGCAGCACCTAGAGATCTTGGAAATCATCCATTGAAACAGCCTGTATACAATGAGAAAAATGGCCTCATAATAGATCTCCAAATTCCTAGTAAATGCTCTCTTTTCCTTCACTTAGGTTAACAAGGCTTTAAAATCTGGACATAGAACCATACGTTTTAATGATGGCCTACGACTGTAATTGTACAAGCAAAGATATACTTTTGACATGTAAATAACTTTTCAGTCTTTCTTTGGAGGGTCTGAATGCCAAAACAGTTGTTGGCTTCACAGAACTTCATGAACCATTCTTAGTCTTATGTGTATGATTTTAATTTAAATGTTAATTTCACTAAAGACAGTATGACTTTTGAATAAATCAATTCAAATTTTATAAAGACTTGTTTAGAGGGGATTTCTCCTAGACACAGAAGTTATGTGTGTGTGTGCGTGTGTGTGCTCACCTGTCTTTAACAGATACTACTAGTGAAAACTGAATGTATCTTTCATCATACAGAATGCGTAATTTTTATAAAATCAAACTTCAGTAAGTTCTCAAATCTCAAAAAATGACCTTACAAAAGCATGACACCAGTATTTTATCTATACAGTAATTTCATTCATAAAATTTTCATGAATAAAAATTCACCTAAAATTAGTAGCGTCGCTCTCACCATGGAAAGGTTGATCTGTCAATCTTAAGTGTAATAATTTAACAGCATATATTCAAAGATTTTCCTTTCCAATATGCCCTTGAAATATTTAAGAAGCCAACAATTTCAGTAGTAATAGTAATGGAAATCATTACTATTTACCATTATAAATTAGTCAGATTGCAAAGCCAATACAATTTTTAAAAAGAGTTAAAGTATCCTGTTTGTTTTAGAACTGAGCTTGAAAACTATTTATAATAAATTAGGCTGGAATTAAATATCCCATGGACACTGTGATGTTGATTTAATGCCCAAGGTTTTCTTTTTAAAATAAAAACTTTTAAAATATAACAGTAGTATATTATTATATATCTCCATGACCTTACTTGGCATATGTCTCACCCCGACCCCAAAATGGCTAACCCAACACCTATGATGAAAAATACAACTGAATGAAAATTCAATCTTATTTTCTAATACATTTTTCAACTTGTTGATGTAAAGAAATAAATGAAAATTGTTTTGAGAACTTTCACACATCCATACAGATATAGGTACCCATGAACATACGGATTTATACAAGACATACTTTCCAGTAGTCAACTGAGATTTCATAATATTGTAATGACTGTCTACAAAATATGTACATACACCCTAACTCAAGGCAGTCTCATTATATCCCTTAAATCTACAAAATGAAGCATTTTAGAAATCATTCAAAAATATATGTGAAGTTTTAAATAACAGACTTAAAACAAAATTCTTTCAAATGTTATATAGAAAACTAATTTAGTAACCTAATTTATTCATAATTATTATTACAATTAATAGGTACTATGATACCCTCTAGTGGGGCAGGCAGGTCATACCTCTGGTAATAACTTTCAATCGCCTCTGAAGTATGATGTTTGGCATGTGTTCTTTTAATATGTTTCTGAAACAAAACAGAAAAGATCTTTATGTTGTGTCACAGATGAGGTTCAAGAACAGAAACAAACAATTTCTTCATCCCAACATCCAACACAAAAAGCAAACTGAATAACGGTTTAGGGATTTGGGTGCTGTTAGGTCTTTTTCCCTTCTACTCCATGAACCGACACATTTTAATCTCCACTGCTTGGCTGGGATGTCTTCAGACTGTACCACAAGGTACAGTATGTATGTAAAAGCCAACAGGGTCAGAGCAATTGAATCTAAATAAGTTTGCTTAGGGTTGCAGAGAGCAAAGAAAAACTTGTTCCCTTGAAAACCTTTGTATTAATTTTCCCTCAATTCAATTCTATCTGAGTCCTCTGCACTCTAGTTTTACAATCCAATTGCCATTTTTAACCAGGAAGAACATTGCTTAAAAACAACTTATTTGAAAACTACAAAAAGTAATTCCATCGAGACTTGCCACTTGACTGACATCTGTCATCTCATGATAAATGACTCCATTTTCTGCCTCTCTTGCCTTCTGCCACTCCAGCAATGGTCATTTATCATCATCTCTGTCAGCAATGGAAAGCAGCACTGACAGTGCAAGTCAGCAAACATTTAGCACATGGAACCACGCAACACAGGGAAATTATTATTGTCAGAATAATAATGGTTTAGCATAATTTATTACAGGTCCACCAAATAAGCAAAGGCTAGATGTTATTAGACAGATGGATGGGTAGGCTTGGCAGGCCTCCACTGAGACGCAGGCGGTGCTTGATGTGGAAAGGAGAACATCCTCCAACCCAATCAGAGAGCTGGCAGTTCAATTACAAAGAAATAAAGGGACATTCATCATTCAATTAGGCACCTGTCAACCCTCACAAAGGAGAAAACTTCTAACCTGGTACTCCTGGGAGAAGATGCTCAGCAGAGTGGCCTGCGATTGACTGGAACAAATAAAAGAAGGACAAAGTTAATTACTGGAGTGCACGGCAAAGAAACAAAAGAGAAAGGAGCTTCAAAGGTAGGCCTGCTGCCCTGTAATCTAACAGAACATGAAAACAAGTGTGGAAAAGTTGTTCCAGATGAACACCTCAGACAAAGGCTTCCTGCTGCTAGGTCAAGGAGAGAGAAAAAGGGAAAGGGGAAAATGTGGACGGTCTCAGAGCCAAGTATCATATGATTTGGATTTTTTACAAAACTTTAGAATGATTGCAAATCATATCTGTAGCATGCAATGATGTTAAAAGGGATCAAAAGCAGGCAAGGTTTATTTCCATTAATAAATGAGAGAGTTAAGTCCCACAAACAACAGGAAACGTGCTGCGTATTTGTTGGAAACACTCTGAAATTTGTTGTTAGCCGACAGGTATCCTCTTCTGTAGCTGTCTCAGATGTAGAGGGAAAACTTTGGTCTTCTCTAGAAGTAGCACAGAGGCCACGAGGACATTCCCACTGACACTGGCGTCCTTTGAAAATAGCAGCTTTCACCGCAGGAAGCTGAGTTCCTTCATGTGAGTCATTCCCAAAGACCGCCTTCTTCATCTAAGACACCACGCATTGTCCAACACCTGTCAGTGAGGCAGCCTCGAAAACCTTCTTCCCAAGTGGGACTTTTTCTCTCACAATTGTTAACATTTAAAAATGGAACAGAATATTTTTATCTCTAAAAAACAATCAATGCCCTATTGCTACTATTTTGGATTGTTCTCTGTAGCTATATCTACTTGATTGTATCTTGAAAACAATTATCTCTGATATATTTTCCTATAAAATGCTATCTGAACAAATTACAGTATTAATAATTTGACTTTTAAAGTACACCAGAGCACTGTGAATAACTTTTTTTTTCCCAAGAATGAAACCTCTTAAGCTCTTCAGAGTAAGTTGGGCAGTGTAAAATAAAAACAAAGGCAGTGTATTTCTTTATTCACTGTTTCATTTTTGGCATTTTCTTTATTCCACCCTAGATTTGGTTTCTAACCCCTTCCCACTCTTGTCAGATTATAAAACGTAGGTTAAAAAGAAACACATAAATGTTTACTAAGGAAAACTGGTAATTACTAAAGGATGGTTTCAATAACCCAAAAGTACTGAGAAATTAATTAATGCAATTACAAATTCATTAGAATCCATTTTTTAAATTTTCCTTTAAAAATGAAAACCACCTTTCAAAGAACCAATTTATACATAAAATCTTATACCTGACTTGCCTGAGTATCACATGCAAACCACATATCCTCATAGGGTTGCTGACAACCATCTTCTAAAAAAAAAATGGGAAAATTAAACCCAAATATTTGTAAACCACTGAATAAGTCAATAAATTAGATATTTTTATGCAGTAAATGGACCCCTCCAAATCCTAAAGCAAAATATATTTATGTTAACCTTTAATGGTAGACAAAATGTCAGTCTCAATGTACCAAAAATATGATGGAAAGAAATGTGTTTGTAATGCTCAAACCAGAGAATAAAGAGGAGGAAACTAAACTGCGAATTAAAAAAAAAAAGTGATTGTAGATGCCCAGATGAGATAATGTCTTTAGCCAAGAAAATGTCTTTAAACTGCTTAGAATTCAACTAAAACCATAGACAGAACCTATGGAGCAACCCATTCTCCCAGTGGCCAGGGGGATTAGAGAGGAGATTCCAGCTTACACTGGGAATAAAAACTGGCTAGACCTCAAATGAGAAAATGGGTTATCTAACACGGTAACAACAGAAGGCAGCCCGAGGTCCAAGGTGCTTTGGGTCTGGCTGACAAGATAAAGATGCAGAGAACTAAATGACCTCTGCTAGGTAGTTTGCCAGGCTACTCTCTGTTCCTGTATGTGCCAAGCTTATAGAAGTTCTGAACAAGCCTTACATGTAAAGAGCATAAAGTAATTTTAATGCAATTAAGACCCTGGCTCCAGTGTTTATTATTTGCTTCTTTCTTCCAATGTGAATATCACAATCAATCAATCAGCAGTATCCACTTAGTATCTACATTGTCCTAACGTTATAGGTATGGGGAACTATGACATCAAAATAAAAAATTAAATGAGGTAGACAGGAATTGACTTAGAAGAAACTTCCAACATATATGTACAACCCTTCCTCAAATACGGTCAGATATTCATACATGTTGGGGGGATCTGGTGAAGTAAATCATACCCTGAAATCTCATATATTTCAGGACCACATTGGCTTTGGAACGTATGAGGTCTGTGTGGAAAAAGCCCAACCATTGTTAACATAATAAGAACGGTTTGTACCACACCGATGTAACCTGGCAGTTAAGGAGATTGGACTGGAATGTGCATGTGTGAACAACGATGACTTCACTATACTAGTCAGTGGGGACGGTGGAGGCCGTTGAGTGAGCACGTGTACTGTGTGGCTGTCACATTCAAAATGACTCAGTGAGTAGAGCAATAAATCTGCATCAAATTTTGCATTAAGCTTGAACATTCCTCTGCGGAAACTCTTCAAATGATTCAGAAGGCTGCGGGTATGGGTAAATGGTGATTGGCAGCTTCATCATGACAACATACCCACTGAGGCATCACATCTTGTGCAGTTTTTTGGCAAAACATCAAATCACCCAGGACTCAGCCCCCCTACATCCTAGATTTGGTGCCCTGTGACTTCTGGCTTTTCCAAAAACTAAAATCACCTTTTAAAGAGAAGAGAAGTCAAACTGTCAGTGAGATTCAGGAAAATACGATGGTGCAGCTGACGGCGACTGGGAAAACTGTGAAGTTCCAAGGTGCCTACTTTGAAGGGGACTGAGGCATCTTTGTCCTATGTACAATGTTTCTTGTATCTTCTTCAATAAATGTTTCTATTTTTCATATTACATGGCTGGATACCTTCTGGACAGGCCTTGTTCATCTGTCACTTAGCATATAAATTTTCACATTCAAAAATGGTCACTTAATTTGCACAAATGCCTGATACATTATTAAAACCTCTTCAAAAATCAGTTTTATGTTTTCTCCCATGATACCATCCCAGACTAAGTTCCTCCCCATGTCTGAGAAAGGAGCAATTGGGAGGACCCCTAGAATGCTCCATGACCTTGCCTAGGCAGGTGACAGATGGCTGTATGGGGCAGCAGCAGTCATAGAAACAAGCATGAGGACAAAGCCTACAACACCGAAGACAGCAGGACAGAGAATGGAAAGAGCCCAGGTCCTTGAGGAAGGACACAGCAGAACTGCTCAAGAGGCCAGGGATGGAAGTGGCCAGCCTCCACAATTCTTTTGAGTAATAATACAAGCTTTAAAAAAAGGTTTCTATGTGCTGGGCAAGGAGGAGGCCTAATGGAGGGAGGGCTCTGAGACAGGGCGCTCCCTTATGATGCCATGTGCATGGGATGTGATGTTATACATGAAAGGGATTGTCCATTTTTACACTTTCTGAATCTCTTCTTAGCTGGCAGCTACTATATTTGGCTTCCTTAAAATTGTTCCTCTGTCTGTCACTGTGTCACTAAATTGATGTGCCTAGAGATCATAAATTGATGTGTGTATAATTTTTCCATAGGGATTTTAAACATTGATAGGGTACTACTAACCCTCATTTTATAGTGCATTCAAGACAATTCAGATGCCAGGTATGTATAAACAGGCAAAAAAAAAAAGAAAAAAAAACCAACAAAAAACACATTTCCCCATATAGCATTTTAACTCACCATGTCCCCAAACCCAGCCAAGACACTCATTAACCTGAAGGACAGTAGAGAAAATGAGGGTTAGATGGTTACAGCGTAGACTAAGGGCAGAGTTCAGCGCACACTTAGTTGCAACATTCATATGATGGGCAAGTCCTCATGCTCCCAGGTGAAGACTTAAAAAAACAGAATCTTAAGGTAGAAGATACTGCACATCTTATGCCCTTCCTCTTCTCAAGTATCCAACCTCTGAAAATGACCATAAAGAAGTAAATACTGTTCTTTCATTTTCAAGCTCCTTTTGCTACAGAATCTAGGAAGCATAGAGGTCTAAACTCTATTGGGTTCAAAATTATCTGAGCAAAATGAGTGTTATTTCTGGGACTCGGGGAGCAGTAAACCATTAAAGGAGGTAAGGCAGGATACTCCGACACAGCGTTAGGCCTGGAGACCTCGCAATTATAAGGCATAAACAACTTCATTAAATCTGAGAAAGGATTCAAGGGAACACTGATCTTATGTGGTTACTGACTCAGAGTACTAGTCAAGGAAGGTTTTCTATGAAAGAAATATATTTACCTTCCCTCATACACCCCCATGCCCTTCATACACACACCTGCACACAATCTGAAACACAGAGCCTCCGCCCCCTCCTCAAAATCAAAATGGAATTCAATAAAAGAGCAAGACTTGATACATTACCGCTAACTTCACTTTTTTTTTCAATAACTACAATGTGCAATGGAAAGAATCTGGGAAATTATTGTGCAGAAAAAAGGAAAAATAATTAAAATAAATTCAGGAAAAGAAATGCATCCATCATACCCTCTCCTCCATTTCTTCTTTCTAATTTCCAACTTTACATCAAGGATGCAGACTATGATTTATGCCTAATCATAGCAGATATACCCATTAATGACTATATAGGTGACAACATTAAGCTTAGTAGTAATTGATATCAAAAATTAAAAAAGCTATTCTTATGTTATATATAGGAAAGAAGTGGCTACTATCCCAGGCACTGAATTAATTTTGCTGATAAACTTAAGTCACATGCAAAACAGCTCTTTGACAAGAGCCAGGAGTTGTATGAACACCTGCTTTGTGCCAGACACTATATTAAAGCATTTTATCTTACCCTCAACAATCCTCTAAGGTAGGTACTATTATTGTCCTTATTGTAAAAATGGAGAAATGAAGGAAGAATAGGTAAATGAAATACACAATTAAAGAGATAGGACTGGCAGTAGAGCTCGAAATCAAAATCCATACACAATTCCAAAACCCAAACTCTTCACCTAAATGCTCATTTGTTTTCTACCACTTCCCAGATACCAGTTCTGCACATCATGTGTACTGACAGCCCTGCTTGTGCTACATTATACTCCAAACAACCTTGGAAGGTGAGCATTGTTGGGGTTTTGACAGAAAATTGAAGCCACAGGAGGTCTAGAATTTTAATGAAATTCCATGGCCCTAGACAATATTTCCTTTTCACAAAAAATCGAATTATAGTTTTCCTTCACTTAACTACACAAAAATGCTGTTCTTTTTTAGTGTGTTGAAAGGTAAAGGAACTACTGACTACAGGAAACAGTCACAGATTAAAAACTGTTAGGTCATTTCCATGATTCTCCCTGAAGCTAAGGTATATTTTGTTAACAACCATACTACTGCCTGAAGGGCCTCTGTGATTGCAAAAGTGTCTTTCACTGCATATAAGAGCAGCTTTAAATCCTTCTCTGAACAACACAGGTGTAAACCCAATTGATCTTCTCTATAGAGGACAACACCCTCTGTAAGTATAAATTTTATTATGTAATATTAAATAAAGAGTTTCCTCGTTCTAAAATAGTACATATTCTGTATAAAATCCAGTGATGTCCACTGGTAGCATTCTAGTGTATATCCTTCCTTTCACTCCATGTCTGGTGTGTGTCTATGGACAAATTTTTAAAACTGCAAGTGTTTTAACCTACTTTTTCGTAACATGCCTTTATTACCCAAGACCATACAACCACTTGGGTCAACATATAGAACACTGCTGGCACTCCCCCCGCGCACCTCCCCCCAAAAATAAACTCTTTCTGATCACCACCCTTCCCTCTCACAAATAAATCTGATCTTAATGTTAACTGCTTTCTTGCTTTCCTTCATTGTTTTACCACCCCAATATGTATCCCTAAATGCTCTAAGTCAGCCTTGCCTGTCTGAAAACCCTGTATTAACAGAACCACAGTGTATGCTGTCCTGTATCTGGCTCCTTTCACTCAACAGTATGTCTGTGCAGTCCCCCAAGGTAATTTAAGTGCAGTTAATTCATTTGCACTGCCATGTAATACTCGCATACTATGGTATAAGTATGTGCCACATTTATCTGTCCTGTTGCCGATGACCTCTTGTATTGCTTCCAGTCTTTTGCTAATGACAGTAGTGCCTCTATGAACACTCCTGCACGTGTCTGTTGGTGCAAAGTGTGCATGCATTTGTGATGGGTAAAAATGTACAAGTGGAGTTCTGGGTCATCTGACATGGAAGCCTCTAGCTGCAGTACATACTGTCAAACAATTTTTCCAAGTATTTATAACAGTTCTAAACTCCCACCAACATTAAAGGAGAGTTCCCATTGCCGTACAACCTCATCACACTCTCCTCAAGTCCATGGCTTGCCTTTTCATGTTCTTTGTGGTGCTGCTTAAAGTGCAAGAGTTTTTAACTTTGATAAAATCCAATATATCAAGTAATTTTATTATTGGTACTTTTTGTATATCTTTTCATGAAATCTTTGTTTACCAACAGTCTTAAAGATATTTTCATATTTTTACCCTTAGAAGCCTAAGAGTGTTAGGTTTTATACTTAGGCCTATGACCTAACTTGAATTAATTTTGTGCAGTCTGTCACAGATTTTTTTTTTTTTAACTTTCACAGAGATATCCAGCTGACCACAGATAATTTGCTCATTGAATTATTTTGGTGCCTTTGAGGAAAACAAATATCTGAGGGCCTATTTTGGACTTCCAAACTTGTTTACCATTAATTTATATGTTTTATCTTTGTAGATACTACAATGTTTTGATTACTATAGCTAAATCATGTACATTTAATATAAGTACTGATATACTTAGGTTTAAATGTATCATCTTACCAAATGCTAATTAGCCACTATACATTCCTTTTGACTCCCTTATTGTCCTCTTCTCAATTAATTTAATACTTATTTGTCATTACATCTCCCCTGGCAACTTGAAAGTTCTATACTCTTCCTACCTAACCATATGCTTCCTCGATTTATCAAAACTTATTTCTAATTGGTGATTAAGGTAGTTCTAGAAAATATAAAAACTTTATACCATTATCTAAAGTTATCCCTCTGACATACAGGATATTATTGATATTGTTTTAATTCTGCATATATCTTAAAATTCACAAGACATTGTTATTGTTATATATAGTCAGTGTTCACTCTGATATACCCACATATGTACCATTTCATTGCTCTTCATTCTTTCCTTCTCTACTCTCCCATCTGGAATAACTTTCTTTTAATAATTCCACTGTGTAGATGTGTTGGTGATGTCAAATGCTGGCTCTTTTCAATGATAATGCGTGTTATTTCTTTAACTGGTTTTAAGATGTTTTTATTTCTTAGTTTTCATAGTTTTAACTCTGTGTAAAATCCACTTCAAATTTTTTGGACTTCTTAAATATGTGGCTGGGTATTGTTCATCATTTGGGGGAATATTCTCAACTATTATTTCTTCAAACATTGCTTTAGTACTCTCTTTCCTTCCCCTGAAATTCCAATTAGCCCTTCCTACTATATCCTTTATTTCTTTCTCTTCATAGTTCCACCTTTTTGTTATTCTATGTTTCATTCTGGGTATTTTCTTCTGATCTACCTTCCAGTTCACTAATTCTCTCTTCGGTAATGTCTAATTTGATGTAAAATACATTCATTGAATTAAATCCATCCTATTTCAGTTATTGTATTTTCCATTTGTAGATCTTCTATTTGTTTCTTTTTCAAATAAATTCCCTGCAGAATCTTTCATTAATTTTTAACATCTTGAATGAATTACAATAGAAGTTCTGATTAGTATGTCCAATAAATAAGCTCCTTTGACTCTATTTTTGCAGTTTCTAGTGGCTCTCATTCATACTGTCATGTTTCCTCAGATAACTGTATTTCTTTAATTATGTGCTGCATTACTTAAAAACAGTTTTATAAATAACTGAAGACTAAAATGATGTTATCTCTCTCCAGAGAGAATTGTGATTTGATTTTGGGAGCACTTGGAGTCCAGGATCCGCTTGGCCCAATTTTAGGTATTAATTTTGGAAGCCAATGAGGTAAACTTGAAGCTGAAGTAGAGTCATGTAGAGCTGTTTTACTTTCAGTTCACATTTACTCCTCGGATGTAGCCCTTTAGAGTTCCACCTCCAATCAAAGCCTGGGATATTTGTAAATGCTCCCACCTTTGATGGGCCCTGATCTTTCAGTATTGTCCTCTAGCCCTATAAAGCTGTCAACAGTTCTCAGGACCTGGTTAGACTAATCTGATAAAAAGGTAATTAAATTCAAAGTTAATAATTAAATAGTTGGTTTCCCCCAAAACCTTTATTTTTCAGAAAGGTTTTCAAACTCCTAACTAACTCACAAAGAGGGAATCGTGATGGAAATAACATAAATATATAGTATTGAGCAATGATAGTGGTATGTATAACAGCTGTAGAATATTTATTGCATTAATTGGATAGAAGGAGAAAGGAATTGATTTTATTCTAGAAGGTTCTAGCAAACTGGAGATCCTAGAACACGAAATAGGAAAAGTAATAAGAGAATTAAGAAGGAAGAATAAAAATAAAACTCTCCTTATTTGTAGATGAAATGGCTTTCTACATAGGAAAAAACAACAGAAGCTACAGACAAACTATAAAAACTTATAAGAGGTATCAGAAAGTAACTGGACCCCAAAGAAATAAATAAATAAATAGATTAATGGAATAGAAAATAGTTCTCATTCACAATAAAAGCCATAAAGTATTTAGAAATATATTTAACAAAAAAGTGTAAAACCTTTGAAGAAGATTATAAAACATTACTCAAGAGCATAAAAAGAGTTCCTGACTAAATGTAGAGAGAAGGTATTTTTACAGGGAAAGTATCAAGGGTTGAAAGATAGTATAAATAAAATTGCCATTCTCTATACATCAATCAATAATGTTGATAAGAATCCAATGAAATTCACAACATAGTTTTATGGTAGAAACTGACAAATTTATCTTAAAATCCATTAAGAAGAATACATGGTCATAAGTAGCTAATAAGCTCTGAAAAATAAAGTAGGGAACTAACTCTACCAGATATCAACATGGATATATTTCAAAAATATAGTATTTACCAAAAAACCTCCCAAAACAAAAAAAGCATATTACAGAATTCTAACTACGTTTGATATCATTTGTGTAAAGTATGAAACATCAAAATATGTTATCCTGGACATATATGAGTATATTTTAAAAAAACACATGAGGCTTATAAACACTAAACTTAAGACAATGGTTACCTCAAGCAAAGGAGAAGAGAAAACAATCAGGGAAAATACTTTCAAATAATAAATAAATAAAAATATGAAGGGAAAAGGGACTGTAGAATGGTGTCAGAAGATTTCATTTTTGTAAAAGTTTAAATGGCACCTCAAGCAAATATAAACAGAGGTGGATTCAAAGAGTCCACTGCATTATTCTCAATTCTTTCCTATGCATGTGTTTTATTTCACAAAAAAATTACATAATCTGGAGAAAATAAAGGAAAAATTAAAAATTAAAGAGGAGTTGGATAAATTTATCTTTAAAATTCTTTTCTGCTCCAAGTCCTGCCCTATTATAAATGTTCTGATTTAATTAGTCTTAAGTACCTACACTGCTTTTCTTTCTAATTAAATTTACGTATTAACTTTTTAGAACAAGCCATAATGAAAATCAGATAAAGGATAAGAAGCCTGGGTGACAGACACTTCACTTTGTTTGGAAGACCAGATGTCTGGTCATTTTTCTCTAAAGCAATCGCTATAACTTCAACACAATGTATAAATAACAAATACATTTTTAAAAAAATGTTCACCAATTTTTTTCTTCCTACAATGATTTCTTTCTTTAATAATTCAGATTATATTATAATAAATCCTTAATTAATAGTAATTTTATAATGGTTTTCAGAGAGAGAGGGAGAATGCAAGAAAAAGTTAACAAATAATGATAGCCTGATAACAATATCCTGTACGTGAAGATATTTATAATCTTTTTCTTGTTGGTAAAAATTCAACTTTCTTCCAACTCTGCATTAGCTAGTATATTTTTCATCATTTCTTCGCTCTGGCTACTCCTCATTTATTTCCAAGCATGCTTCTGTCTTCCTAAGGCAAAACCTACCCACCTTTCAAACCATTGTCTATCTGTTTCTCTTTAGTACCAAATGTCCTTGTCTAGGTCTTTGGTTCCATGAATCCTATTCAGCCTTTACCCCACTGCGATCTCACTTCTGCCCCCCAACTGTCTACTGAAACAAAGATTACAGAGACTTCCTCACAAACCAGTCACCAAGTCTAGTTGATTCTACCATCAAAGGTTTTTTCACATTTGTCCCTACTCACCCTTACTACTAAATACTTCCTGATTTACTTCCCTTGCTTCCTGTCTCTATACCCTTTAACCTACTCCCCAATTTACCAAAAATGCTTCTAAAATACATATCTGATTGTTACCCTCTTGGCCAGAAAATCCCAGGAGGTGTCTATTACCTATACAATGAAGTTCAAACTCGTTGGCCAAGCACTTGGAACTTTGGCTTCAGGCACCTTCTTTTTAGCCTCCCACAATTCTTTCCCATTTTCAATCCCCCAAGCATTTTATACTTTAATCTTACCACATCACTATAAATCCCATGTTCTTTCTGGAGTCTAGACTGTTCAAACCTCCTTATTCTACTTGAAGAACTTCTACTCTTTAGAGAAATAATTGGACTTGGGATACTATAACAGGCTATCACTATTAAATCAAGTTATTTTAGTGAAAGGACTATTTCAAGAGATGAGATATCATTGGAGTTTTAGATCAAGCCTAAGTCTTTCATTTTCAAAATAAAAGTAAAATGAGACATTAGAGAACAATGGTTATCCATTTCTATTAAAGTGACAAGTCACTTTTCCAACAAACAATGTTCGGCATAATCTGGTAGACAATCTATGATATTACCATGGATGCGATGGGATAACTTTTACCATTAACCAATAATCATTATCTTTTAACTCCATTGCATCATTTGCTTTTTCTTCTGCAAAAGCATAAGACCTACAATAGCACCAAATAACATTGTTCATTTTTCCTCAGTAATATTCAGAGCTAAAAATATCACCGATTCTGATCTACCTTCAGATAATTTTCTTAACAGCTTATATCAAACCAAATCATTTTACTTTCTCTTCACCTTAAAAGTAAAACCTTATTAAACATCCTACTATAGGCAAACACTTTAGTTTTCTAAGATGCTGTAACACAGGACCACATTATAATGTATTTGGAAAAGGGGCCTTTGGGAGGCAACCAGGATTAGATTAAGTCCTGGGGGCAGAGCCCTCATGATGGGATCAGTAGCTTTATGAGAAGAGGAACAAAGAGAGATCACTCCAAACGCCTGCACCAAGGAAAGGCCAAGGGAGGACACAGTGGGAAGGTGCCAACTGCATGCCAGGAAGAGTGTCCTCACCAGGACCTGACCATGCTGACAACCTGATCTCACACTTCCACTCTCCCGAACGCTGAGAAAATAAACGTTTATTGTTTAAGCCATCCAGCCTATGATATTTTGTTGTGAAAGCCCAACATGAATTAAGACACTGAGGTTCTTTTCACAATAGGCCTCACTTTGAGAGCTGATAATTAATCACTCCTTCAATATTCTCAGCTAGATAGCTAATTCTCCAAGTTTTAGGGGTGGGTCAAGCTCTGTCTTGAGTTCTTTTCTAACTCTGTGTCTCTTTCCTGGGACATAGATTCTAAAAACTTCCACAGAAAACCAAATCGGTGCCTGTATCAGCTTGCTTATTCTATATACTGAGATTTATGAAGCGTTCTGATTTTACTTATTGGTGTCCGTTGCCTCCTCCTCTGGATTTCAAATATTTTCTGGCTTGGTTTACACAGAAAATGCCTGCATAGACCTCTTTTCTCTGGGAAGTCCTCAGTTTATGAAACTCTGCTAGACGTGTGGGTCATTCTGTTCCTCTACAGCATCCTACATGAATGAGTGCGCACCTAGTGGCCAATTTAATTCTGTAACCATTATGCTGCTAGTTTATGTCTAATAAGCACCATTCCTTTTCAACCTTTTCACAGTAAAAAAAAGTTTAGAATATTGTGTAAAACCACTAACACACTTCCTTATTTCATTTCTGTACAAAATATGTGTTCTGCCCTCCTAATCTTTCTTAATTTAGTAGGTCACAAAGACCTTATAAAAAGAACACTAGAAATGACTGGTCAGGTTCACTTTATAATTGTTGTAATTTATAAAGATTGAACAACCATCTCTACTGCTTTCTTCCCAAATAAAGTTTCTGTTTTATTACCATAATAGTACTAACAATCTCATCCTCTCTCCGTGTCTTTTATCCCTAACCCAAACCCCAACTGCCAAACTTGTGCTTTTCAATTAAGAACTAAACAAGGAAATGAAGTAGTATTCTTATGAGGTCAAACTATTTGAAGCTTCAGATATTATATTTTCTACTACATTAGTTAGAAAAAAACTGTAGATTTTCAATCATTTTTAAAAACATCATCATGGGGACTATAATTATTCTACCACCACCCCACTTTAATAATAAATGCTGAGAATATTAAAACAACAAATGGAATGCCTTAAACTGCGTTAAGCTCTTCTCTTAGTAAACACAAAATTCTAACTCTTACCACAAGCCTTTTATTCTTAATTCACAATCAAATCCTTCTGGCAGTTAATTTCAGCACTTACTGTCACTCCAATGAAACCAATCTTAAATGCTGGAAAACGCCTCCCCTAGTCTCTAGGTGTCCGAAGAAAAACAGAGGATGAGCAGAGATGGAGTTCAGTCATTAAGTCTATGCACAGCACAATTATGCTTTGTTATACACCGACTTTTGCTAGAACATCCAATTTGTAACATCCATTTCTGTGGAACTTCACCAGTCTAATAAAAAGTAGGCACTCTACTAATTCATATTGTTGTGGTGATCACGGTGATGATGACATTGAGAGCAACATTGGTGAAGAATTTCTTGGCTACCGGGCACCATTTTACCTAAATGCCATCATTATAAGAATAAAAATAGCAGCAGTATTTAAGGAATTGAGGGGAAGGTGGAAGCATCTTATCCAAATTAACACAGCCGGCATGCGGACACAGGCAGTTTGGCCTCAAACCCTTCATTCTTAACACAGCATCCAAATGATAAAATTACTGTCAAGAACCTTACTCCAATAGCACTAGATTCTTAGCTGAAACCCATCTATTCAATCTAGTAGTGTCAACTAAAAACGGAAGTTACTCTATACTTTTAGTCAGCTCATGGAATCCCCTGCAGGACCAGAAACTCAGGCTGAGAAGCCTCAGGACCGAGAGCAAAGCCCAAACCCCACGACGTGAGTGCTCCCATCAGACAGGACAGCCACCTCCTGACCAAAGTCCTGAGAGTTCCACCCCAGGGCCTCCAGCATTGGGTTGCCTTCACTGTGACACTTGCTGAAAGAATGGATCCTGTGCACAAAGTCTTCTGCCTTTTCACAATCAAAGTTCATCTCGACAGATCTGAATTCATCACCCAGTAAAGTTACTGTGCAACTGCTGGCTGTAGATGAGTTCATTTTAGCTATAATTTGAAGTGAATTATATCTATAATTATGTTTATACTATGTTTATAATTATAGTTTTAAGTAAGTATGTGTTCAAGGTCTATAGAAGAAAATAGTTTAAAAAACTGCGTAAGAGTTTGGAGTTACAGGTGATTTCTTTATTTTTTTTTCTTTTCATTGTTTTTTATTCTGATGTTGATATTATTTATGTAAGAAATAAAAATTCAAAGAGGAAAAATGTACCTTTCTGTTGACATACGTTGATGTCTATGGTTTTCTAAAAATGTGCCTGGTTTTCAATATGTTCCTAAAAAACACCACCCAACCCAAAAGGACCATATTAGATGCCCCTTATTCTACAGAACTGAAGCTTGCATTGTATTAGATTCTCCCCAAATTTGGATGTGCCCAGTGCACCCAGAGCTGCAAAGAATCGAGTCTCACATATTTAGAAAGATGTTGACATAAGAAATGTAAATTCTCCTCTCAGCATCAGAATGACTTCCCAAGGCTTGTGCTCCCTGTCCAGATCAGAGGGAGCCAGGACCCACCTGGGAAAGTGCTCGCTGTGCCTGTTAGAAGCCCCAGGCTCTGCCTGGTACGTCCTGGAGCTACCTGACCTCATCCAGGAGTCTTCCCATGACTGGCTTCCAGACCAACCTAAACCTCAGGGAGGACAAATGTGAGTAACTTTGACCAAGCACTCCAGCCAGTGCCTGAGATTAAATCCTGTTTGCATCACACTGACTCCCCTTATGTCTTTCAACTCAGCTGCTGATGTAAAATATGATTCCCAGCTTTTTATGTAATGGGGATCTTATCTCTACAAACCTGTCTAGTATTACAGATACTCGAGAATTTGTTCTTGCCAGGAACTCAAACCCCATCTCCAAGGCCAGCCTGTCTGCTGGGCCCGGCTCCCCATGGCAGAGCTCCCCGCAGTTGCCTCCTCTGCTCCTCACCACCTCGCCCTCCCCGAAACACCTGCTTTGGTTTCCTCCCAACGTGTTCTATGTCAGTTAAGGGGAGCGAGGGAAGTCTACAGCCAGATCCAATCATCCCAAACACTCCCACAAGCCCATTCCCTTCCGATGAAGGAAACTAGATCACACCAGCTTTGCCCTACCTGTGACAGTAAAAATGTTAGAAAGTCTACTTTGAATGTAAACTCTTTCAATTCTAAGGTACAGACAATCAAGGAAACATACTGAAATCTATTTTCAAGCATAAGCACACTGAAAAGAATCAAATGTAGGTGAGACCAAATGCAGGTGACACTATGATGAAAGAAAAAAGTTTGAAAAGTTTTTCTCTCCAAGTTTCCCACACATAAAATTCTAACCACTTATGAGTAGTCGTCATTTCAATGAATTGTGTCAAATGAAAAGGAGAAAAGAAAGATACATTCACCATGAGGCTAATTTATGGTCTCACTAAATCCAGTAGACTGAAGGATTTCATTTAGTCTATCATGAATTCTTAGACCAAAGCAATTCTCTTAAAAGCTCTTTAAAGAGAAAGAAAGATGGGGGTCGGGGGGTGGGGGGAGCACGGTGGGGGTGAAGGAAGGAGGGACGGAGGGAGGGAGGGAAAGAGGGAGGGAATAAAGAAAACCCTGAACTTGCTAAGTCAGCCAACAAAAACTTTCCCTAAATGTTGTAATTATATAAGCTACCACCCTCCCCACAGTTTTGAAAAGCTAATACCAAGAATTTGTCCAAGTAGGAGAATATAAAATTAATTTTAAAATAATTTTTAAAGAAATTGAAACAAAATAGATATAATACTTTACAATTTCATATACATTATTGTTCTCAAAACAATACTGAGTGTCAGTTGGGAAAGACTGATATTACTCTATGCAGATTAGAAAATGTATTCTTAGAGAAAATTACCAAAACATATGCAGAAGCATCCAGTTCCTAAAAAAAGAGCATCTCAAAATTCAGTTTTGTGACTCCAAGTCCTTGAGACCCAGCTACTCCTCGCTCACCTTTCTACCATGACTAAGATGTGGCTCTCAGCCTCATGGCTCAGAGAGTGGCGTCCGCAATCCAGACAGTGAGATAAAGAAAGAGTCTAGATCATATTGCCCACATTTTCCTATACATATATTCACTGCCCATTTCTGACCATTTCTCTTTCAAGTCTCTCACTGGTCCATTGTTAGACTCCATTGAAACACACACACTACATTAAAACTGAACTTTACCAGAATACGGGCAATTACACAATGTCCCAAAAAGAAAACCAGAGGAAAACATGTGACTTCCAACCAAAAACAAACAAGCAAAAATTGCAGCTAAGGAATCTTGTGTTCTTAAAAAACAAAAAACAAAAAACTTAATTTTAAGCTTTAAAAAACATACTTAGAAGGATTTTTCATTGGCTGTTGACTAGCACTGCTGATTCAAGAGCTCTTAATAGGATTGCTTTGGTCTAAGAATTCATGAAATACTTCAGTCTTCTGGATTTAGTGAACCCATAAATAAGTCTCACGTTGAGTTTTAATTTAAAGTATTCTTCCTTTCTTCATTTGCTTTTTCCATTAGCCTCTGAGTTCTTTAAAGCAGGGGTTCCTTTTACCTTTATGTCTTTTTAACTTTACATCATCAACATTTAGCACAGGGCCTTGCACTCAGTAGCCTTTCAAATGATGACTTAAATGAACAATAACCTTCCTCCTCTCCCTGTTCCTTAATATGCACACACCCCGTATCCAACACACATATCCATTCTGAGGGAAAACGCAAAAACACTGCAACTCACAGACACACAAATAGTCATTAAGACAACATATGAACACATGACAATGAAAGCATCACTAAAGATTTTAAGCTTCCAAAAAACAGCAGCGCCTTATAGTAAGTGATTTTAAGCTTTACCAAAAAATAAGAGTGTGCGCTACTAATTTTTAAAGCCTAGAAATTTTGGTTATACAAAATGCAACAAAATTATCCAGCATGATTTGGTCTTGCTGTCACAAAGTTCATAACAATCAACTATTATTTTTTTAAAAAGGCATCAACAAAAAGGAAGATTGATGACCTCAGGGAAAAGATATGCATGACCAGACTATAAATAAGGATACTTGAAAAGAGCACTGTGACCTGTTTCTTGTATCATCAGTTAAGCCCTAACCCAGCTCTCTCTCTCTTTCCAAAGTCCAGGTAGGTGGTGTAAACAAATCATGCAGGAAATCTGTGAAAGCCACATCAGAGCCTTGACTCAATCAGACCAAATCTAGAACCAAGAGAGTAAAGGCACTGGGTATTATAAACGTGCTAACCTTACTAAAAAGATACATGAGTCGCCAGGCCCACACCTTAAAATACCTCTGAATATGCTGAGAAATTTGGTCTGATTCACTTTGCTCTGACATTATAGCCTAGGATTCCAGTCTGATAAAAACCCAGATTATTTCTATCTCTACATCAGATAGGGTACTGTTTAACTGAAAAGGATAAAAAATCCAAAATAACTGTGGATTAAACAGGGCAGAAATGTGTGTCTTCCAGCATAGCGATTCTGCTTCAGGAAGTCCTTATGATCCACTGAACTCAACAGTCATAAACAAAACTACTACAATAATCAACAATAGAACAAGACTAAAAGTTAATTCTCTAGTTCAAAGCTATCTGTTTCTCAAACTCTTGTTTGATAAATGCAAGCCATTTTAAACTCTTGGTATCTGCTGTTTCTTTGAGAGGGCTCTACAATTATTATTATAATGAATTTCACTTGCCAAACACCATTGGTGAGCAACAAAATTTGGAGATACCACCAAGTAAACTAATTACTATTCATCTGATAAAAGGCAAAGGCTTCTCTGATGTTTTCAGTTCAAAGCACAATCCCCTTACTATAATATTTAGTATAAAGTAAAATATTTAATATAATCTTTAGACATGAAGTATTTGATTTTGAAAACACAAACATTTTTTTCCTCTTCTAATATAATAACAATACGAAGGAAATTTAAAAGCAACTGATTTTGTGAGACAGGGACATTTCCCTTCGTTTCAAAACAGAAGTAGGTATATACCTAGATTCATTCAACCAACCTATCATGATTTTGTATAACCTTCTCAGTCTTCTCTTCATTTCATTAAATCCAGTAATTTTGTATATTATATAACTACACATTTAGAAGTTCATTTATTCAGTAATTCAACAACTATTTATTAAGCACCTGTTGGTTGACACACTCCATATGCTGAAGAGAGTGAACTCTCAAAAAGCATGTTGCATAAGACTCAGCCTCCCCAAGAGTTCTATATTTAAAAGGCTTTTGCTAGGCACGAAACAGTTACTCTCAGAAATGAAGAACTCCCTACAATTTTAGTATAGTAAATACCATTTATCCTCTCCAGTGAGTACAGATTCCCAATCATGTTTGTATACATTTCCAAGAAGTAATGAAACAAACAAAAAAAAAAAATCATCTTACAGTAAGTTTTTTTAAATGACCTGATAAACAGTATCTTGGTATAAAATGGTATGCAGATAACTTGTGTAACACAATTCTAAGAAAATGAGTTAGAAGACCATCATTCTTGTAGCCTTGATCCTGAATTTGGTCTAAAAGTTCTACACATTTTTTGTGGCATGTGAGAACAGATGATGCTGTAATATATGAAAATGGCAACATTTAAAATTCATAGTAGGACAAAACTACTACATTTCCCATCAGATCCCTTGAATTTTAGTATGTCTGACCTGGTTGGCCAATAAGTTCTAAAAGCAAACAGAGGAAAATTCCCAATATTTAATACTGCTGGAATGATGTTTAATTTAGAAAGATTTTATAAGTTCTCTTAAAAACAGGTAACCAATTCTGGAGACAGTTTTCTAGAGGGGGGTAGCTACTGATGAGAGCAGGTAACTTAGTATATGTAAAATAGAATCCAAGTAAAAGCCAGACAATATATTCTTATTATCTTTACACATAAAGTAAAAATACCTACCCACTCCGCCCACACAGTTATATATGAACAGATCGAAATCAAAGAAAGTGTGGTAAAAGGAGATATAAAAGAAAGTTATTCATTTATTTCCCAGGATAAACGACACAAAAGTCACCATCTCATTAACTGTCCAAAGGAGAAAATATACTACACAGCTGAGACTGGATAAAGAGACTGGCTAATCACACATTTATAATTTTCACATTACACAAATGAAAAGATTTATGAAGGCACAATTTAAGAGTCTACCTTGCTTAAGTCACTTAAAAGAAGCAAAGTGACAAGAAGGGCAAGCAATTAGCTACTTCTCCACAACACCACAATTCCAAGCAGCTTTCTACATGCCCCCTTATTTTACTCAGATATCATTTCAACATGCAATTATCCCTGTGTTTTGATGCAGTTGCCATTTGCTTTGTTTTTAATGCAAATTCCTTCTCCCTGATTGAAAATTTCCTACGTTATGGTTTGTGAACTATTGCCTAGATGTTGCTTATAAATTACTTTAGCAATATATTCACTCTTTAGGACCTTCGAGATAATAATCAGCCAGAGCAAGCTCTAGGGTACATGCCCTACTCTGAAAAGACAGAGCTAGTGTGTAGTCACACAGAGAGCAGTGCAAGGAAGACACTCTCATTTAATTCTCTTCCACAGACTGTCAGAAGTTTCCTTTCATGGTTTTACAAGAACACCAGCCTCCAGAGTAGCAAGGCATTACCTTGGCACTACACCATTCTCAAAGCTTTTTTTACACAGCACTCATTTATCTTCACAGGATCCCTGTGCAAAAAGCAGGAGCTCTTGCTAACTACGGACAAACTGGAGCTCCAAGAGTAACTTACTCGCCCAGGGCCATGCCTTTAAGGCAGCTGCAAAATTGGCTTTGGAAGCAAGACCTCCTCTTGGGTGTTAGATGTGCAGGCCTAAAGCTTGTGGCCAGGGGAAGGTGAAGGACTCTTCCCACTGCTCATCTAAAGGAATACAATTCCTAAACCATATGTGATTCATTACATTTTGAAAGCAATGGAATTCGGTTCAAGTTTTTTCAAGTGAATGAGGCCCTAAATCTTAACAATTATACAGTTATTTTTCAATCCTGCTTCACTGATCTGCACAATTTATTCCTAGCATTTTACTAACATAGCTCATATTAAGTTGTTGCTTAATTTAGTGATATGATCATAGCACAATGCACTACTCGCAAGTTTGTGGTGAAGCTGGTGTAAATGTACTGCACTGCCAGTCATGTAACAACTATGTACAGTACCTAATACTTGATAATGATAACAAATGATTGTGTTACTGATTTATGTATTCACTCTACTATACTCCTATTGTTATTTTAGAGTGTACACTTTCTATTTACAAAAACAAAAAGTTTGCTATGGAACAGTAGGCTGTGTTATGCTGGCAGCAATTCCACACATCCCCTGCACACCTCATCTCTTGATGGCATCATTTTCTCTTGTGCTTGATGTACTCTCATGTTGTTTTGCACAGTATCATGCTGTACAGGCTTGTGGCCTGGGAGTTATAGATTTCACCTTGCAGCTCAGGTGTGTTGAAGGCTGTATCACCTAGGTTTGTGTGAGGGCACTCTGTGCTGTTCCCACAATGACAGAATTGCCTAAGAACATCTTGGAGAACCCATCCCTGTCCTTAAACAGCACCTGACTATAATTTAATTTCAAATTAGGAAGGGGAGGGGAAGGGAGGGAAAATGGAAAGGGAAGGGAAAACGGGAAGGGAAAAGGAAGGGGAAGGGAAGGGGAAGAGAAAAAGAAAAGAAAGATCTGTATCAATCTCAAAGAACGTGGTCATGATCACAGGTCCACATCTCCTGGTGAGACCAGGTCCCAGATGGATTGAAGAAACATACATATTAGGTCACAAGAGGTAAGATATATTCTATTTTACATACTGTACTGGAAACCTTATAAACAATGCATGTTTTCTAAATAAATTGTATTTCTCCCACAGCTTATTTTAAATACTATAAAATTATGTTCTCAGATTCTTCTGTGAAATACATAATTAATGCTCTTCATGTTTCATTTCCATGACACCAGGTAAGAATAATATTTCCACTGAACACCATTCTGATCCTCAAGCTCTCATTTAAAGATTTCACTGGCCTCCCATGGAACAACCTGAGAAGGGAACAGTAGAAACAATGGAAATGGGTAGATATTACCAGTTTATTTTCAGTGTGTACCAAGCACTATTACACCTACCGGTCACAGATTTCCAGTTACACCTATAATTTTAATAACTTAGTTTATCAACCAAGTGAGCCCATGGACCAAGAAAACACCTGCTGTCACTGTTGCCACTGACTAACCCAGAAAATGCCACTAAAATGGCAGTAGAGAGTTAAGAAATCAACTTCTACTGCTTTAAAACACAAACTCAAAAGCAAATCTCTCTGTGATTTCCAACCTGTTTGGGGGTTAATACCTAGACAGGTGGCAACCTTACTTAGAGTAAATTAACCACCCTCTAATTGTTCAAAAAGAGCTCTCTGCTAATTGATAGGAACACAGTTAAATTATGCCTGTTGGGAATATAAAATTTATAAATAACCCTTAGAGGTTAAGGAGCTAGTGACTTCTATAAAAAGAGATTTTAATGTAACAGAACATATTTTAAAATAAAGTTTAGTATATAGTCTATTAAGGAATTAAAACAGGCCTCATAAGCAGGTAAACACAGAAATACTGTGAGAGAGAATGAGATCACCCAAGACTGATTTTATTCAGAAGCTTTTTAACATTAATCCTGTATGGCTTATTTTGGATGACTTTCCAATCAGATAATAAAAAGCAATTTCATTTAAGTGCTGAGGCCACAGGGTTTACCACATCAGGTCCTGCTTTGTCCCATTTCCAGGTCTCCTCATGGGGACACCTCTACCATTCGCACAGTCTTGGGAAGCACGCTTTCCTCCACACGCGCACAGAATCCACCAGGAGAACACCCAGATTTCTCTTCCTTCTTCTCACCAACTTCAAAAGGCAGTCAACCTCATAGAAATGTGGAAGTCAAGCTTTTTATCGTCTTTATAAGCCAAGAAATATATTTCCAGTTTTTTTTCATTAAAAGGGAGAGAATTCACATAAGGCCAGTATTTCTAAAATAATGTAATCAAACTTTGAAGTGACATGCTCAAATAAGGTGCAATGAAAGTATATATTACATATACAACACGATATGTAAAACATTAATATTCTATTTATGTTTATATAAATATAAACACACACACATATATATATGTAGGCCTGCATAGTACACCATGTGCTTTGGAAAAACCCACATCAAGGTTATCTGCTGTGACTTACTATCAGCAGAGAGAAGGAGGCAGAAGGAATTCTGGAACATAAGTAAGATAACACTCCTGTCAAAAAAAGTCCTTGTCCTCAAGCAAGCTAATGAAGCAAGCGATAAGCTACGGGTCAAATTCCCACTTCTACAATCAAAATTTATCGTAGGAGCCCTTGAAAAGGGAGTGCATCTGTCATATGTTAATGACTTCAAGCCCTTCCCCAACTTCTAGGTGTATAGGAAAACTTAAAAGCTCTTCACAACTCCTTGTGGGTATAATTAGACTGTTGCAATTGTTGGCAATTCTCATCCTGGGCTTTAAAAGGTCACCCCACTCTTTAAGATACCAAATTTGGAGTCACTTTCCCTCCTGGACAGATTAAACACACCCTACAATTAGTATGCAGCTGCACCTGTTGCAAAGCTTCTTTCTTCAGTGATGTAAATGGGGACAGTCAACAACATTCTAAATTCTTGAGGGATTATTAAACCTCAGAAACCAATCTATGAACAAATCTGTCTGCTGTTGAGGTGAGGGATGGTGCTCACACCCTGACCGCAACCAGAGGCCATAATCTTTCCGCTTTACAGACAATTCCTGTTAGCACAGGCAACGCGCATTGACTTGACTCTCAATCTCAAGCAGTCATGATACACTTTTGTTACTTAACAGGGGTAGGTTTTTCATGATCTAGTTGAGTTTCTACAACAACAAAGAGAATTTCAAAATAGTTTTAGAAGTCCAACTAATTAAAATTGCATGATTGCTATCTGAACTTTACTAAATCTTGGTGAAGGAAAAATGCCACTGGTCACATATGAAGGTAAGTCTCTCTACTTTATGAAGTTTATAGCCCAAAGCTACAGATTCTCCTGTAATTTATCAATCCTTTACAAAAGTTTTCTACACATTTCATAATTGTCAACGATAATCTCACTGCTATGGTACAAAATAAAAAAGCCAGTACAGATATTAAAGGATATAGCTTTAAGTGGAAATGTATTTAGAAAAAGAGGCCTTAAGTTAAAAAATAGATTCATAAAGTTCAAAATAATTCGATATAACTATTAATAACATATGTCTTAAATCCACAAACTAAGTTTTTTGTTCCTCCTTTCTTTCTTTTTTAATGAAAGAGGAATATAGAGGAAAGGGCTCCAAAGCCACATTTCTTTTTTTTAAGCCATGTAAATCACTGTAATTTTCCACTACACCAAAAAAACCAATAATTTTTGGTAGCTAATATATGTAACCACATAAACAAAACTATGGTAATGTCTTCTTAAATTAGTGCTACTGTACTTAGTAAATCTACTAGGCAAAGTCACTTACTATCACCACTGTCAATAACATCATTACATATACTTAGGTATTTTTTACCCATCTATAAAGTATTTTCAAAACATAATTGAAATTTTACAAAACAGGGAAAAAACTTTTTTCAAGAGTATCACTACATCATTATTAAATAGGTACACTTTCCTCTGTGTGTATGAAATTATATGTTCAAATATTTTTAAAAACTGACTGAAATAATAAAAATGTTAAATCAGTGAGATTATTTCAAAGTTAATATTCCAATCCAAACAGAGATAGCACCGTTGGATTATATTATTACCATTTCCCTCCAAAAAAATAAATAAATATATTTCCTAGTGAAACTATTTCCTCAAAGGAAATAATCCATATATATATATACATACATACATATATATATATATAAAATGCATACTTTTAAATATGTCTCCTTTTAAAAGTCATTGAACTACATTATGAAATAGCCAACTTTTTTAGGTTTGCTGTTGGGTCTATATAGTAATCAAATTTAGAAAACTATAAATTATATTTAAATTTATTATTTACAAGCAATTAATTATAAAAAACAGCCAGGTGGCTTTCATTACATAAATTACTGCTAATGACAGAGACCTCATGCTGCTGCTGTATTTAGCATTTGTATGTGTCAAGTGCACAGAGTGGTGTGTGACTACCTCCTTCATGGGGGGACTGATCATCCGAAGCAAAAGGCGAGCGGCCTACGTTTCAGATCACACCCTCACTAGATGTTTGAATCCCAAATATTATCAAAGTGTTAACAATGTTTGCTACAAGAACTTGTAACAATATTTTGCTGAAACATCTTTAAAACCAGGTACATAATTACTGCGCATCAAAAAATGTTTACTTACACTTACCTACTTAAAGTCCTATCTCTAGGATTTAAACATTACCAAAAAAAATGTTCAATCAATTCTCACTGAATCAAGTGAGGGATTTACTGATGTCTCACAGATGCAGTTTTAAAAATGATGTCTGACATGTTTCCTCCCACCATGAAACTATGCAAAAGAAACAGACAATAACTCTCTTTTCCCTAATAGGGATGGACTCCCTATTTTATTTAGCCTATTACAGCAATTCTTCCAAATCTACAGTAAGTGTAATTCCCTTCCAGAAAGAATGAATTGTACCATTTTAATTTATTCTGAGATAAAGCATGAGTTTCAATGATGTAACAGCCAAAAGGACCTCATACTATAACTCTGAATTAAATGCGATTCTTGAACAAATAAGAGTCTGTACCAAACACAGGGAGAAAATAAAAATAAAGAAAGTTATCTTATTTCAAACTCTATCCCAACTAGAGGCTTAAATAAGTAACTGCATCCTTCTCCACCACTACCGCCAGGAAAAGAACAAAGTTTTGTGAAAATGCGTCTTACACTGCAGAGTGAAATTCGGGGCTTTCCCTAGTCTTCTTTTTTAAAATAAAGTAAAATAAAAGTTTACTCAACTGGAAACCCCATATTGAGCTACTTCTCTGGTATTTAGGGACTGTCTGTCTAGTTAACAGATTATTCTAACCCTTCGCTTTTCCTCCTCCCCTAAGAAGTCTGCCTTTTAGCAATTTCATCACTTATTAGCAACCAGCAGAGAAGGGGATAATGGGAATGAATTAGGACAGAAAATCTAAGAGTCTTCAGCCACTTAGTAGTTAATCTACATTTGAGGAACACAGAGAAAAGGATTGGGGGGGGGCATGAAATAATGGCTACTAGTTTTCATATTCAAAGTCTACATACTTAGTATGAGGATAAAGTAACAAAACGGACTTTTATTCAGTAGCAGTCAAGAATAAATTTATTCAATTATTTTTGGCCAAGTTAATCATCCTGGAGAAGGAATGGTTTTGTTTTGTTTTTTTAATTCACCTCCAATAATGCTGCCTTTACTCAAAATAGAACTTATCATTAGGAATCACTTTAGAACCACTTTACAGGTTACACAAGGAAGCCGACGTAATGTCACACCTCATACCTTACCAAAATACAGGGTGGCCACCAAGTCTGAAAACATAGTCAAATACATAGTTTTAAAAAGGGGTTTACTGTTACTGAATTGCAACACATGGCAAAATAATTATGTCTCCAGACTTTATGGTCACCCTGTGGCATCAGCCCCCTTAGTTATCAAACCTAATGATGTTTATCTGTCTCCAATGATCAGACCCATTCTCAAAGTACCAGTTTGTCACCCCAGAATTTATTAAAAGGATTATGCCACATGCTCTAAAAATTCTGGCTAGTGTTAGAACGTGAGTCCAGGAACCAATATTCATGCTACAACTATCGTTTTTTTTGTTGTTGTTGTTTTTTTCTTTTTTCAATGAGCCATTACTTTGCAGTTGCAACACATGAGAGGGAGGAGAAGGAAAGCTCAATTATCTATGGGCATTAGAAGAGTTTAGTGAAGTCAAGAGAGAGAGGGACTGATTGCTTGGCAGGTGCTGGGGGCCACTGTCTATCAAAAACACCAGCACCTCCCATTGGAGTGCTGGGAAGAATCCATGAGTACATATAGTTAAGAATTAACAGTCTTGAAGTTCACCTTTTTTGTCCTATTATTACACAATAATAATAATTTTCAACACTGTAACAAGATTTTTTCATGGCTTTCTAATCCAAACTAGGAACAGCAGCTTTATCACCACGAGCAGAAAATAAATTTGAGAGCTGCGTGCGTATCAGTAACAGGCTGAGTGTTTGGGGTATGATGTAAGTGAATGACTCAGTGACGCTGTGGTCAGGGCACGGTCATGATGAGCTTTCAGAGGGAGGCCCAGAAGAGCCAGTCAGCAGTGCTGTCTATTTTTATGATGCTGGAAGCTCTGCAGTGGCAGAGTTCGTTGGCACCGGGTAGCAGGCAAGTCACGAGGATTTTACTCAGAGGGTTAGGAGTCTGGTCCCTGAAAAGGCCAAAACCAAAGGCCTCATGGAGAGCATCTTAACCTAAAGAGAAAGTTAAAGACTTTCCGCTTTGGAAATCGTCATAATATTTGAGACACTGTTAACAGGTTGAGAAAATCAAAGCAGAGCCCTCCAGAAACCATACGAGGCGGTTCATAGGGCAAATACTCTGTGGCTGCCCAGCTGCAAATCCCCTGAAGGGAAAGTGGACCGAGGTTTATAAATAGGGGGCAGATCACTTTTGGAGGTCCAATTTTGCAGAAAGGTCATGCCAAAAGTCATAATGGCACCTATTTCACATGGTCTGGGTTGGTGAGGATTGTACTTGTCTCCATCTGAATCATGCAAGCCACATGGCTAAGACTATGAAAAGAAAATGGAGACAAGAAAGAAAAATAGGTCAAATCTCTGATTACAAGTCTGCGTTGATTCCAGCCACTTCTGTTTCACACACAGACTCACTTTCAGGGCAAGTCACACTATCCCTCAGGGATAGGACACTTCAGGAGGGTACTGAGTGTCAAAGCCTGGTGAAACCCCAATTGGTAAGACCATTTGCATTCTAAAAGGAAAACGAGTTCTCACACCACGGAATGTCAGCACTCCACAAAGATCTGCGGGCGAGTAATTGCTGAAAAGGATCTTCTGATCACTTATACCTGAGACATCAAAACACAGTAGTATGGATTTCTAAAAATAATAGAAAGAAATTACTTCAGACCACATGAAGCAAATCTGCTGACTTCCTCAAGAATGAAAGGCAATAACTGAATTGGAATTAAGCACTGAAGTCGGGGGACAAAAAAGACAACAATAAAAATACATCAAAAACCCTACCTACAAATGTTAATAGGTCAGAACTCTTCCATGGCTGAATTTCTTTCGCTCAACTTTACGTCAAAGTGTTATAAACTACTGAAAACTATATTTAGATGAAAACCATAACATCGGGGCTAGCTCTTTTGGTGTAAATGGCACCACAATTACTATCCTTGGCATGTGGCTGCAGATTTTTATACCTCCACCAAAGTCCTCAGTTATTATCCAAATTTCTACTAAACCAGGCCATAAACAAATCTCCAGCCGAAAAGCTCTGTCTACTCCTTTATAATCTGTTACCTGGAAAAAAAGCAGAAGGTCTCTCTAGCCACCTAATCACCATATCAATGACACATGCCACAAGAGAGAAGCACTAGTTTATTTGATTGATCATGGTAGATAAACTCCAAATAACAGAGAAATTAACAAATGCTTGACATTTGCTCAACATCCATTATTCTGACACTGCTTTCAGAATTTCAAAGCCTGGGAGTATGCTTAATCAACATTCATATTCCCTTGTGAGCTACAGGCACCATATTGCACCCCGCCTTCATACTGATGAAAACTGCATATTGGCCATTTCCAAAATGTTCTGGGACTCCACACAGGGCCCCTTTTCTCTCTTGTTCCTGCTCTGCAGTTTTCTTTTAAACACTTCCAAGACAAAAGCATCTGCCAGTTTTTGTCTCTAGGGATGTATGCAAAATGAACTTAACAGTTTTAAGGCAGGAGTAACCCTCACATCTAAATTCATTCATAGGACAGAAAAGGGCCTAAGAGGCCTCTCCAGGGACAAAACCCTGCTGAAATTCTCCCCACACACAACAGTGGGAGCTTTATAAAATCTAAGTCCAGACAATTTCCAATTCAAATGCCCAACATAGCATGACCTTTGTCAGATCTCTGAGCCCAAGATGCACCCATGATTTTTTATTCTAACCAGCACAGACATTAGACAGGGCACTACTGCTAAGCAGGAGGTTCAATATTTGCATGCTCTTCCATTGTGAAAATGTAACAGTGACAGCACTGTGTCAAATTCTTTTCCCTCTAGAACTTTAACTGCATAGGAGAGGCATGGCTGACAGATGACTCTCCAACATCTGTGTTATGTACACGGCACAGCTGAGGAGCCCCGATCACTGTCAGAACATCGCAGAGATGACCTGCGCCTTTCTTATGCCTTCTCTTCTCCGTGCCCAGCCCCCAAATATATATAAATAGCTATAATACAAATCGTGCAATTTTTAACAAAATGTAAAAATGGCAAGACAGATTAACATAATTTATAGTCATTAAGCTGTTCACGTAGCAGCTCAACATATGTTATATAAATGTCCTATCCCAAATAATTTATCAGATCTGACACGGTGCACATCATATTGTTTTATTTAATACACTTACTAAAATTTCATGGATCAAGCATCACTTCTGAAAGCACAGAAAAAGCACTAGAAAATATTTATTCATCTCCCGTGATTTATTTTGATTACTCTTACAGCTACATGATAAAGTGGAACTCACAAAAATACAAGGTTAAGGTTTACACAGCCATTGCTTCATCTACTAAAATATAACAAATGGCTCCATGTCTGTGTTATATTTTACTTTCATTTAGTGTTAAGTAGTACACCAGGCTAAGCACTTAGCTGCCTACTGAATATTTTAATATTTTTAAATAGGACTTAAATATCCTGACCCAGAGAGTGAGAGCTTAAGAAACAATCTTAGGAAAGAATAGCAAGTCCTTTGTATGGTACTACTACAGTAATAGTGGCCAAAAAGAAGAAACATGTTCTCTTCTCCCCAAAAGAGAACATAAAAATAAGCACTGGCCAGTATTAGGAAGTTAACAAAACTCTATTCAATGCAGAAAGGACACTACTGTGTTAGGCACTAAATGGGGGAGCTGGAAAATAAAATCACAGCAGAACACGTGGCTCCTAACCTCAAGGAATTCACAGGCAAAGAGAAAGCAAAAGAAAGGGATGTATGTATTCCAAATGCATAATAGGTAAAAGTAACTACAATGGTCAAATCAAAAAGAAAAAAATCTTACTGGCTCTACACCAATATTCAAAAGACCAAAAAGAGGGGTTAGGGGAAGAAAGAAGAGAATGGGAGTATTTGGCACTTGAGACTCTTTGTCATCAATTTTCCTTTAAAATGTTTTATCTGGAGGCAGGTCTCCCAGACGAGGAAGATGAGATGAGAAGGATGATATAAAGATCAAAATGGGAGATGAGGGCTCAAAGTAGAAGTCAATATAACTGTTCGAGAAAAACAGGAATGTTTCTTGTCCTGGGCATTTTGAGAGAACCATTAGAAACCTTGTCAGATCAACTGCTTTGGGAAAGAATATCAGGGGTTAAAAAAAGTTTTAATTCCCAATAAACTATTTTGTTTAAGATGCAGTGAAAGTGAAATGAAGAGAAACAAAAAAAGACCTTTTTTAGGAACCAAGTGTTGTTTCCATTTATGAGTGATAATCATCCCAAGATATCTACAAAATAATAATCTTCTAAGAGTAATACTCTCAGGCACCCAGAGAAGCTTTGTTGGTTTCAAGGCACAGTGGCTGCAGTCCAGGAGCCAGACTTAGCTTCTCAAAAACTCTGCCCTCCCATCAAGTGACAGGAAAGCTGACAGTCAATGAGATGCTTCATGAGGAGCAAGAAAAAAACCACGAAGCCATGTTACATTGTATTGAAAGTCAGGCAGCAGAGTGACTTCAAACAAATAACAGGTTACTGTAAAAACGCTGAAGGGTCTATCATACTGCAGGCACCCTCAGAAAGGAAAGGTGAAGATTATGCAGTCAAAGAGAGTTCAATACAAAACAGGGAAGCTCCAATGTCCCCCGCAAAAAATAAAATAAAATTAAATTAAATTAAAAATTGGAAAATAACCTTGCTGAGTTTCATGCATGGTGACAATGATACCTGCAAAAATTCTTAGTAAAGAACAATTTCACCCTTGAAGCTTTATGTCAGAACAAAACCACTTTATCCATATCGAAGGGTTTATACAGGGATGAGCTACAGCAATACAAGGTAGCCTTAAGAGTTGGGATTGCAGGGGGAGGTTATGCATCAAACACATTCAGCAAGAGTTAATTGAGAGCACTGAAGAATGGAACGAGTTTGAGTGTTGCAAAATCTTTCTGGGACCCCTATCATCACCATCACTCTGGCATTTTATTTCTAGTCAAGAAATATATTTTACCTTTCCAAGATTATTTTCTGGTTACAAGCCAACCATTATGAACCTTTCAGTGAATCACTGAATAGGGCACTTAAAGGGATAAACAATTATAAAAATAACTCTGTCACAAGTGCATACATTTTATTTTATTTAGTGATGTAATAAGCTTAGGGGCATATATCAGGTCCAAAATGGTCTTGGTCATTAATTTAAGCAATAAATCATAGGTCTTGCCAACAATGACGGCAAACAGATGCTAACAAGGAAATGTATTATTTAATATTGCCATGTGTTATAAAAATGTAAGTGTGTTTAAGACATGTCTTAAATTTTTATAATAATATGCATTTAATACATTACTGTTTTGACACAGGCAGGAATCAGATTTATAGGACCTATTCCGTAGCTTCTTCTGTGAACATGAGAGCATATTCTGGATTTTTTTTTTTTTAACAAGACGGGAAACCTTTAAAGTGCATGCTTGCAACAATATCTAATTGGTTGTCTTGCTGTTTTGTAGTAAATAATGTCAACACTGAAACTCATTAAAAAGAACGAATCTGCATACTTTGCTGGAATATAAAAATAGAACATTTAAAAATTACAGGTTTTAAAGAAACCTTATAACCTAACAAAGTTTCAGAGAACTTTTTAATCAAGTTGGCCACTGATTTTTTTCACATTCATTTTGAGCTGTTCTGCATGACACGGGACAAAAATATACTAACTTGATTAACGAGTAAAGTTCAACGTTCAAAAATGCGGAAGCAACTAGGTAGAGAAAAATCCTATTCTATATAGTCATTCAAATATGCTAAGAACCAAACAGTATCTCAAATCACATTAAAATTGAGTCTTTCTATGCAGGCTATGCCAAAACCATAATATCTCCTTTTAGATCAGTAGGCTTATATCTCTTACCAGCAGGTACAACCCTCCTAGGGGAAAAGCTTGTGAAAGAAGAGAATTAAAAAAAAAGAGAGCTTTTTACATCAACAAGATGCCAACTCTGCTAAAAGCTTTTTTTTATTCGCACATTACTTTGTCTCAGTGTCCTTTTCAATCAACTCCCTAACGGCCAGCATGGTCTCCCCCCTTTCTTGTACAGGCAAGAGTCCATGCCTTAGAACACTTGAAGAAGCAGTGCTTGGAGTATGGAAACTAAATTTTCTTCATTAAATCTACTGAAGCAGATATTAAAAATGCATTTAATATACTGGCGATGGTCGGTGGGCACCGCTGACTGTGACAGGCCAGTTACTGATGATGTGCCGTCAGATGGCCTTCTCAGCAGGCGCCTGGGTCTCAGGCTGCTGAAGGACAGCAATATCTTCCCTTGTGTGTAAGCTCTATTCATCTCCCAAGTATTTACTAAATCACAGGCCTTTGCACACATAGCCCACGTTTCAGTGTGTGCTAACGAATGATGGATGGCCTCGTCAATTCGTTATGTCCTGAAAGCATGGTTTCCTGCCATTCCAATCATCAAACCTCAGCGCTTCGGAGCTGATCAGTCCCGGGGAATATTTTACAGGCTCGATTAAAAGAGTACGGTTCTTTCCATTAGAGTCTCTGATTCTCTCCTCCAAATGTTTGTTGTTTCAGCCAAGTATTTGGGCAGAATATTCAGTAAATGTGTAGCCAATATAACACCAGCAGATTTGTTCCTGATATTTGCTAAGGTACAATTTCGTCTATGATAAAATGGTTGATGCATTTGATAGTGAATTTATGTTTTAAAACAATTTTCCCCCTATGTACAGCAGGCAAAAACCTTAAAAATACTTTATATCTTATTATAATGTAAATGCATTAGCAGATGCATCTCAAAGAAATTTTCAAGGGAATAACCAGTCACTAAATCATTTAAACCCTTTAAGACAATAATTTGTGAGTGTTCTCTTAATTATAATCTAGGTAAAGGTACAAACCACTTCAAGATTCTTTTGACAGTTCCAAAGTTAGATGACAAAAGTTCAATTTGTGAAAGAAATAAGCCTCTTAAAAGAAGATATATTTTCGGTTCCAAGGTTATATATGTCAGTTGTCTTTTCTATAAGCCATAGCAACATTTTTATTTTTAACTATTGGTTATCTATGGAACAGTACATAACAGTACACTCACACCTTTCAGTCAGAAATGGTAAACTTTACGCAAACAGATAAACTTACCACAACTACACAGATAGCTGAGCTTTGAGGAAATGGGGTGGCATTAAACAGCTAAACAACTTGCTATAAATAAGCTCCTGGAAATGCTAAAAATTAAAAAAAAGAAAAGTGCCAGGCTCCCATTTAGCCAATAGCTAGGTAGGCTCTGAAGTACCAATCAGCATAAGCTCCACCACCTTGCCCTGCCTTTCACCTCAACCTTGACCTCAAGATTAAGCTCACTTTTATTGCGCACAAAGGTCACCTGTATTAGGTCAAAATTCTAAGTCTCTTGTCATAAAAGGTTAATATATTCTAACCTTTCCTTCTTCATGCATCAAATTTTTCATGGTAAAGTCATATTCAGCAGATAGTATATTCAGCAATTTATTGTGTCATTGTAATACAGTGCAGAATACAATTGTCCAAAAAGCTATCACAAAATAAAATATTTTTCATGACAACGTACCAAATCTAGACTACTTACACACCTCTAACAGATGAAATAACACTAACCAAGTTCTGTTTCCATACTTCAGAAGAGTTATTTGGCAAATAATTCTCCTTGAAATATAGTCTATAGTATAATTATGACTTCTCCTTCCATAACCATTGGCCATCGGTCGCTATTTTTCAGAATGTCACTCAAATTTTTAAGTATTTTTTTCAAGCACAAAAATCTCTAGCCAGTCTTAATACTTTTATTTCAATTCGGCCTAAGTAACTTAAGGGAAGTAGGTCTAAACCTGAAAGCACCCCTGTGACCTAGAACCTAGAGGAAGACACACTCCATAATAAACAAAATAGAAAAGGAAGGGGAAAATATTATTGTCTTGCCCAACTCATTATTATTGCAACTATAGGATCAGCAGAACTGCAAAAATAAGATAAATTAAACAAATTCATTGCCAGCAGCATTCTGGAATACATTGCAATTAATAAAAACCAAAGTCTTAAGGAACAATAAATCTATTTTCTTCTAAAAGTTCATATAATTTCTTTATGTTTACCACACAGTCTTTTGATAATCATTATTAATACCATGAACAGATTCTGAGAGTGTTAAAAAAAAACACTGGTTCTTCAAGTGTATTAATACCTATATTAGACACTAAAATTAGTGTTCACACTCATAGGGTGACCTGGTGTCTTACAAAATCTCCATGCCCTGGAAGTCTTAGACCTACATTCACATGATTATTGGACTCAAGCTGCTTCCTGGTGACAGAACCCTGACTCCAAAACTGTTATTCACCCAAATATCTTTCATAAATTCGTAACCCCCTTGTTATCAAGGTGAGGCAAGAATGTGAAACAGCTTCCAGAACATGGGGCATTGCAGCTGAGAACAGTAGTTAGACAGGAAAGTACTTTGAAATTCTTGGGTTTTACATTTTCTCACTTATTCTGTCTTAGGCAATGTTCTTGTTATATAACCATTTTCTATTGTGGCGGTGGAGTGGAGAGAATCAACCTAAACCTCAATATGCCCATTTGTCATCAATGGAATATCACATCTTGGTTGCCAGTACCACCTAAGGACTTCACCGTCATTTACTAAAAGTAGGTTCCCTATTAATCCCGGGGGGTAGTAGGTTTCCTTCTACCCTTCGGGGTTAATAGGAAACCTACTTTGGAAACCAGGAAAATAATGGGGCTGGCTTTAGGAAAAATCTTTTCAGTTATAATATTCTGAGTCTAAGTATTATAAGCACATATACCACTGCAGTGAACGTCCTTAAATCAATAATGATAACAGAAGCAGTAGCAGCAAAAACTTATTCGACACAGCATCAGGAACTGTGCTAATCACTTTATATTGTACTAATTTATCTCAAGTTCGTAACAATTCCATTTTATAAATAAGGATACAAAGGCACCGAGAGGTGGAGAAAGTTACTCAACGTCACCCAGCAAGCACGTCATGAAGCCAGAATTCCTATGTCTATTTTCAGAACCAAGTCCTTTAAACCAATATATAAAATGGCCTTTACAACAACAACAGAAAGAAACCTGAACATGCCCTTGGAGTTCTCAGTAATAGGGTTTGGCTTCCTTTTGATTTATAAAATAATCAGCCATAAGCAGACAGAGCTAACTAAACCACCTAAGGTCGAACACAGTCTATGACAACTCTGCCAAACTCAGCATCACTGGCCAGCCCACTCCTGCAGGCCTGTCCCCACAAAGAATTCCACTTGTCAGTCCAAAATGCACGTATTCTTGCCTAACATTGTTAATTGTATTGCCCATTTCTATTTTAATTGTATGTTGACATATTATTTTATTACTGATACTTTAAATGTAGAAAAGAAATGCATCTGAACATGTGACAATTGAGTCTTTATAAAACTGCTCTAATTCCAATTATACTGTGATCAATTAAGTATCTTCCCATTGTTTTTCATTATAATTGCAGGGGTGCTTTATTTGCTTTTTTACACTAGAGTAACTGCCAATTGAAGATGTAACACCTAAGCTTGAAGTTTCTCTAAGTAACTTCTGGCATGATAAACCCTCAGGTATACCACTGAAGTATTTCTAAATTCCTGCAGAGTGGAGAATCGCTATATTGTTCCTGAATTTATCAAATTAATTTAATTTGAAAGGGATTAATTTTCCTAAGTGAGACATGTGTATATGGCATTTTTTTTTTAAACCAAGCAGCATTTTCTTCAGGTCAATTCAAGTTCAATCAATATCTGTCACACTATGTATTATAATACCTATAATATACTAGGTACTGCTAAGGCTCAAGACTGGAATTCTAGCCCCCACACAAACTACAGTAGGGAAAAGATATATATCCTCTCTTTGCACAAGAGAAAAAAAAAAAGGAGATCCCAACACATAAAAATATTATAGAAATAAATGAGATGCAGATATATTTTGAGCACTCTTCAAGGGAAAAAAAAACATAAAAATGAGAATAAACTGGCTTAATTAAATTATGGAAAAGATAAGCCACAGGGCCATAAAACGCAATACACCTCAAGCCGGTGATGGTATGCAGTGGTGTGGGGAACAGTGGGGGGAATTCAGGTAGGCAGTGTTTGCCAATTTCTGTGGTGTAAACACTCCACCGTGGCTGATTTTAAGCTACTAATTCAAGGTCACAGTTTGTAGAGTGGGGAAAAGATGCTCACGATCAGCTCTCACAGGCTGGAAAGAGACAGCTCCAGTACCCACTGGCGGTAGGCCAAATTCAGCCCACAGACTTGTTCTGTTTGGCCAGAAAACTGTTGGCCCACACAGTGCTTTGAAAAATTCAAACAAATTGACAACATTTAAAAGTCAGGATATTTTTTCCTTAAAAAGTCAGATCGAGAGCTGCTTTCTAGAGAACAGAAGACCTGGCAGCAATGGGCCCACAGTCCTGGATGGCAATACCTGGCTGGCATAAAACGGCCGGTACTCTGCTAGTGTACACAAAGGTACTTTCGCTTTGCCACAATCCCAGCCAAGCTAGATTCATTCATTCATTCCTTGTTGATACCTCCTGGCCCCCAAGTGCAATGAGAATCTGTGATCTGAGTTAAAGAGCATGAATGGAAAATTTTGCCTCTGGATGTGGAACCTCAGTCAAATCACCAGGTGACATTCCCCGTTTAGTTTCTGCATCTGCAACATTAATCAATTTGACTTGATCTCAAATTCCAATCTTGATCCAAGACTCTATAAGTCACTGTCTGAAACAGTAAGAGAGGTAAGTAGGTCCCTCTGGAGAAATTTTTGTGATCTGCGCATGAAGAGTTCCACACATGGCTACCAAAGTGCAAACAAAAATGCAAAACGTTATAAACTGGAGGTCAAGTGTATTTTTTTAGTATAATATATTGTAGTTGGCTGCAGGAAATAATAATCTAGATAATGTAAACTTTATCAGTTAAGAAATAATGTTTGTGAGCTATGTGTTACACCTAGGTTGTGAGAGTCTGTGGGGTTTTTAATACTATACAATAAAGAATCTCTCTCTTGTGCCCAGTCCATTTACTATCTTAACTAAATGACGCTTGAAGTGCAAGTTAATTTCGAATTGTATTAGCTTTCCCTCCCAATATTATCAGCAAAGGCAAATAGCAGGGTAACATAATCTTAAGTAAAAGATGATATTGGCTTGAGAGGGTCGTAGATAGAAACAGAATATTGAAAGAAAAAAAAAAAGAATTCCAGTCTGATTTCATGTGTAATTATAAGAAGATGCAGTTAAACAACACTTTACCCTCCCAGACGCCATCTACAAAAAAGGTCATATACAAAGAGCACACAAGTCTTAGGTACCATCTCACCATCAGTTACAGAAACAGGAGGCTACGGCGTGACACAGGCATGAGTGACAAACACAGAGGTCTCACGCTGCACTTCTATTTATAATAAAGCTGGTGTTGGGTGCCCACAGTATTCCTAGATTAAACACACACAGTTTTATTTGAGAGTAATCATAAATATTCATTACAAACAGTAATTCATACACTTAATGTAAATCTGAATCTTTCATATCAATAGGCTGACTGGGCGAGCAGCAAGTCAAACAGCTCGTAAGTGAGCTTAGCCAAAGACCTGGATCCAAAGCTCACAGACCTTCTATCCTATACAGTGCTAGCTGCGTATTTGGAGATTTTCAACAGTCTTGAGTGATAACACTTGTAAATATCAGGAGCCTGCCCTGTCTCCTATTTCCTAAAACAGGATTAAACACAAGATCAGAGTTTATACATCCTTTCTTGGGCCTGGAGCAAAGGACGGATCTCAACAATAACTAAAAAATTTTAAATGAAAAATAAATATGAGTTGGAGGGTTGGGGGCATGGTGACAATGCACCATGTATTTTAAGGCTTGGTCTTTGATTTGACTACTGCTTCTAGGACAACCTCAGAAATAGAACTGAGTCACCCAGAGTTGCCCCAGTTAGCAGGGGCAGTGTTTTGGACAGGGAAAGACCCAGTATTTATGTATTTGCCTGAGCAACAGTGTCAAGATCCATGAGGCCACCTTACTTTCTTCCTCTAGTTGTATGGCTTTCTTTCAAAATACTTCTTCCCATGGTCCTGAAGTTATACTCTAAATTTAATAGTTAAACCTTTTTAGCAGCTGAATCTCAGTATTTAAAATGCATAAAAGAAATAAGTCCGGAGACAGTTTAACCTTCTGTGATCTCAGTGAAACTTCAGGCGTTTGTTCGGTCACAATTTGAAGGCCACAGTAACTTTAAAAAAACAAAAAATTTTATTCGCTATCCTGAAGCCAGAGGAACAGAAAGATCCCTCCCTCAGCCAAGGGAGAGCACTTGAAAGAGCTGACGTTGTCAAGCATGTCGCTGTTCTTTGACATGAAGAAAGCTTTGGGTTATGAGGAAGAACTATTAACTCTTAACATATATGTTATCAAGATGCCTCCCTGAAAGGCAGGGCTGGAAAGAAAGAGAAAAGTAGAGGCAGGTATTTAGTTCCCCAAAGAGGCCAGGGCGAGGCTGGATTCATGGCCGCCTTGTGCCATCTTTGCTACAGGAGGCACAGGCTGCTCTGTGCTGCTTTCTAACCCATGAACCAAGCCATGCTGGATCCAGTTGCCTATTTTGTTCCCGTAAGAGGTGGAGACTTCTCATTCACTTCCAAGCTCTCCCCACACTTACAGTGTGTTCACTATACATCAGCTCGCTATATATACAATTTGACAGCAGAAAGGGACAAGACGACAGGTATCTTGAATCAGACATTTGAAAAAGGTTCCCTTCAGAAAAAACTGAAAATAAAATAAAGGAAAATTTATTCTTTACCCATCTCCCATTATGATTTCCATACCAGCCCATGACTTTTATATATTAAGGTCACTTTTCATACTTACTCTGGAAAAGTACTTGTATATTGGTTGTTTTGTTTTTAAGGAAACTTGAACCAATATGGCAAAATCACACAAAATGTGTAATAAAAACATAATGGTGAATTCCATCAACATTTGTTGAAAGTCAAATAATAAAATATTGATATTATTACCCTATACATCTATTGAACATTTTTCTCCTAGGGAAATATATAATTCCTCTTTATTGTACCAGCAAACATTCTGGTATGGGTTATTACCTAGTAGACTGAAGTTTGATGCCTGAATATAGACTTAAAAATGAAGTCAGTAATCTAATAACAAAAAAGTTCCCTGCACACTATTAAGAAATATAGTCAGCATGTGGGTTCTTCTTGGAATAACATTATCTGAGATTTTCTTCAAATACTGTACTCCTTTGCAAGAACTCAAGCTCATTTAATTTTGCAACTATGAAAATCCAAAGGAACGCAAATATCTGATAAAAGCTAAGCAGTAATTTTAGAAAGTAAATTTGCCATATAACAAAATAACTTTCAAGAGTCTTTAAAACCTAGGCTACAGTGCAACTGAAATAAATACCTAAAATTTTATGGAATAAAAATCACATTTTAAAAAGATAAGGAAATAGATGAAATAACCATATTCTTTTCTTAGACCAATTTTTAGAGTAATTTCCTTTAGACCAGTTTCTTTTCCAATTTTCTCTAATTTTTAATACAGAAATACTTCTGTATATATTTCCTGAGTATATGGATAATATTTTTGAAAGTCATGTAAAATAATTACATTTCTTTGGGAAAACTGACAAAAAAATTCCAGTTCAAAAAAAGACTGACATTTTCTACCTTTATAAGTTATTCTTACTCATTATTCTGGAACTCAGGCCTACCACATTAGTGTAAGTATAGAAAATTGACCAAAAATGAGAAGAGAAGGCCAATAGGAATAATTTTCTCATATAAGTAAACCAAGCCCTACAGTATTAATTATACATTGTGATGTGCTACTATGATTCTTAAAAATCGGTGAATCTAGGTTTAAAAGTTAAAAAAAACAAGCTGGCATTATATGTAACTACAAAAGATTTAAGGCAAGTTTTGAATATCCGAGCCAAATTCAACTAATGATCAAATCTATGTGTTTGCAGTCATATAATCACCTGATCCACATAAACATTTATTTTCTACAAATCTATGGGCCTTCATTTCAAAGCAAAACTTTGTTTTATATGTTTCAAAAGGTTACTACTCAGATATTTCTTCTACCATAGGCCATATACTAAATTCCAAAAGTAATTATAATATTTATCATCTATCAAGTACTTACCAGGTCCTTGTCACTAAACTAAGAGTTTCTGCATGCCTGATTTCACTTAATCCTCACCACAGCCTTAAAGAAGGGTTTGACTCCTGCTTCTTTCTACTTCCTAGCTGTGGAGCTTCATCCCTCCTTTTGCAAATGAGGCAACTGTGACTCATATAAAAAGAGGCAGAGTCAAGTCACTTCCCAAGAACAAAGTGTTAGCAAGAAGTAGAAACAATGGAATAAAAGACACCCTATGGGAAAAGCAGACTGATTAAATGCACCACCGAGAGCTGGGGGCTAGGGGCGGGAGACGCGGGGCGGGAGACGCAGGTGGGGGGGGTGGCAGGAGAGAAGAATGTTGTTCAAAAAAGGACAACTGTAGCCAACTGCAGCACCAAATTAAACTCAGTCATCCTAAATAAATATAAAAGTTCAGTAAAACTATTGCACTTGTCCTGAGCAAGTCCCTTACCTACTCCACTCCTAACCAGACTGGACCTCTTGGTCCTCCACCAAGAACCAAGACCCATGAAGTTCAACCCTGGCAAATACACAGTACAGCCAGCCTTAACTCCAGCTCTCAGGTAGACATAGGTGAAGATCTCAAGAAAATAACCACTGTATTGGTTTAAGAACAGAGAGCCCAACCAAACAAGCATTTACATACTCGTTTTGAGATTTCTCTAGGAACAGCCTCATATGGGTGAAGGGTTTCCTGTGCTGTGTTCCAAGAATGGGAAAACAGTAGATGTTACAGGCCAGGACAGAAAATCATGTTTAGAAATGTGGAAGGCACCATTAGAAAAACCTGAGCCGAGATCCCTCAGGGAAAGGTACAGCAATATGGTAAAGACACCTATTTGCTTAGAGATTTATGGTGTCAAGAGTTTGATTTATGACTCATAAGTAAAGGCATAAATAGCAACCAAATAACTAATGTATGGAAAGGGAACTCAGGGAAAAATCAAACTAGTGGCAGGGGTTTAGTTTACTAATAACAGAATTTCCAACAAAGGTGTATCTCTTCTAGGAATCCCACTTAACTAAGCATATCTGAACTGTTCAGCAAATCTTTTGGTTTCTAACATTCTATAATTCTAATAACCTATAGCTATTGTGTATGTTTTACACTCTTCCCTCAGATTACAATTCACTCAGAATGAATTACTATATTATTCTACCCATTTTCCAAAAAATACTCAAATAGTGCCACAAACATAGTCAACACACAGTTAATTAGTATAGTCCAACCACTATAAAAGGTGGATAAACGGCAGTGAAAATCATGGATTGACTGTAGAATGGATTGTTTCACATAAAATGGTAGTTGTGGATGAGATTAGTTGCAAAGTATTCCAGTGAGAGAAATAGAAAATCACCATTAGGCAAATACCAGTAATAACTGTTTCTTGCAAGAATCATTGATGGATGCTAAAATCAGCGAGGAAAAGTGTGATGTGAGAAACAGAGTATTTGCATAATTTCAAAGGGTAGCCCTACGAAGTACAGTGGAGAAACTCGGCAGGCACCACACCTTAACCAAGTGAATAAGGTTAACCTCAGCAGTAATAAGACATATGAAGTCATGTACCCTCTGGTAGGATGCACTGGGAAGGGCACAGATCACTTCTGGGGTCTTCTTGCAAAAAATGTTTATCCTCTATCTAATCATGAGAGAACATCACACACAAACTGAGGGACATTCTATAAAACTACTGACCAGTACTCTTCAAAAGTGTCAAGATCATAAAAAAACAAAATACTAGTAAATAAAAGTCATAGATTGGAGGTGACTAAGAAAACATTACAATTAAATCTAATGGGTGATCCTGGAATAGAAATGGGAACCTGGATGCTGGGATACAACAAGGTCATTAGGGGAAAAAAAGGGGGGGGGGGCTGTAGATTAACTGTATTGCATAAAAATTAATTTCCTCATTTTGACAACTACATATACTATTGTTATATAAGATGTTAATGTTCTGGCAAGCAGGATGAAGGGTATAGAACTCTTGTAATATTTCTGCAACTTTTCTGTAAGTTTAAAGTTATTTCAAAATTATATACCAGAAAGACAGAGAAGGGCAGAGACAGGTGAAAAGCTCAAGAAAATGAACCACGTGTACTGGTTTTAAGCACAGAGAGCTCAGCCAAATAAGTTTTTAAGTATTCCTTTTGAGATTTCTCTAGGAACAGTTTCTACAGATATACATATGCAGTATTTAGACAATAAAATATAATGTAAAATGTAATCTGAAATGTAAGCTGATTAGGCTGGGGGCTTAAAACTGAATAAGAAGGTCCAGGAAATAATTTCAGAGACGCAAATCAACGAATGTGTCTTCAGCAAGTATTTAAATACAGTATGTCCTATACTCTTGGGGCTAAAGGACCCAGTACTATAAAACTGCAGAACAGAAAAGAATAGAAAGAGGGTGAATATAGGACCTGTAAGATATTAGACATCACAAAATTCTTCTGTCCCTTCATTTTAACTTGGAGGATTCTGAGCTCAGAGTGGCTACAGGGATTGCCCAGGTTCAATGTACTGACTTGAAAAGACAAACGTGCAATTTCAGTGAAAACAAAGAAGTGATGGAGGAATGAAGCTAGAGAGTGTGCAAGCCGCGGTGTAAAATAAAAATTAAGATGGGGCAAAACTACGCTACATCTTTATCTCTGAGCATATGCTAAAAGAAATTTCAGCTACAAAGATTAAAGAATTAACAATAAGAAAGAAAGCCATAAAGAACCTAGGAGAAAATTTAAGAGAAAGAGTTATCTTTTACATCATAGGACATGAAAGGACTTCCTCAGCATAAAAGGAAAAATGAGAAAAAACTTAAATATAAAGTTAAGCATTTCAAAAATAGAACAATTATTAAAAGCAAACAATGGAAAGACCTGCAACAAATATGGACATAGGATAAACATCCTTAACGTATGCAGATCAATAAACAATAACAGCAAACTTCAGTACAAAGTTAGGCAAAGGACACCAGGCAGGGAATTCAAGAACAAGAAAACCAAATGGTCAATAAACGACTGAGAAAACATACAATGTATTATAATAAAAAATGCAACTTAGGAGATGTCATTCTTGATCCATCATATTAAAGATTAAATGATGATTCTCTCTTCAACGTTGGCAAAAGTTGCAGAGAGAAATACTCCCGTGCCCTGTTGGTAATAGGATTAATACAATCTTTTTGGTAGTAAGCTATCAATAAACATCAAAATCTTTCAAAACATAAATATCTTTTGACATAAAATAGGTAGTGGTTGTCAAAGTGTGCTCAATGAGCTCCTGGAGTCCCCGAGACTCTCTCAGAGCTCCACAAAGTCAAAGTTATCTTTATAGAAATAGTTAAGACATGATTTGCTTTTTTCCCTATGTGACATGTGCAATGATAGTGCAAAAACAATGGTGGATCAAGTTGCCATCTCCTGGATACAAATCATGGCCAGCGCAGCTGGCCTAGGAATCACTGCATTCTTCACCACCACATACTTGAAGGGGAAACAAGCCAGTGTCACTTAGGAATATCTTCAGATTCACTATTAATACTCAACCCTTGAAGACACATTTAACATTCTACACAACCAAGTAAGAAGCAAACACAAAGCACGTCTGCATATAGAAGTCTGACGGCTGTCTCAAGCAAAAGCACTTGTATGATTGTTGGAGAGCTGAACTAGCTGCTTTTTCCATGAAACCATTTTATTGGAATGAGTGATGCACAAAGTATGATTATTCAGATTTGTGTATCTGGCAGACATTTTCTCAAAAATAAACAATGTGAGCCTGTCACTTCAAAGAAAACAAGTGATAATATTTGTTGCCAATGATAAAATTTGAGCTTTCAAGAGAAAATTCAAATATTAGAAAACTCTTTATCCATCACCATAAGCTTGACAACTTCAAATCTTACAGATTTTTCTGATGAGATCAAGGGGATAATAACAAATGTGATTTTTTTGCTGCTCTATAATGAAATGTGACAACATTTGGGAGACTTACATAACTCACAATCAACATTTTGCAAGCGAACAATGCATGATGATAAAAATCATGCATTGGTAAAAGATTCACTCAAAGTGCATGACAGGCCAATGGATTTTGATATAACAAAGTAGAAAGGGCCAAGATATGGTTTCACATTCCACACTGCAATTAACCTTTAAGAAAATACCACTTGTTGGGTTTTATGTAGCAACAAAAATATCCACAATTATCTGAAAAGCCTATTAAATTACTCTCGCCTTTCCAAGTGCATATTTGTCTGAGGCCTGAGTTCCCTCATATACTTTAATCAAAACAACGTATCACAACAGGTTGAATGCAGAAGCAGATGTCTTCCTTCTATTAAGGCAGATGTTAAAAAAAAAATCGCACAAGTATAAAACAAGGCCGTTTTCTCACTTCTTTTTTGAAGTAATGTTTATTAATCAAGTATGTAACAAAAACATGTTAACATGTAATGGGTTTATTTTTAAATAAATTAATAAGTAATTGTATTAGATCTGTCAGTTTTAACTTATATTTCGGTAAATATCCACAGACATAACCCATATAAACAAAAGTACTTTGGGGATTCAATATTTTTTGGGAATGTAAAGAGGTCTGCAGACTAAAAGCCTGAAAATTGCTGATATGGTCATTCCCAGTTTCTGGGATTCTAAAGTAAGAAAATAAATGGACTTGGTATTATATATGTACAAATAATAATATCAAAAAATAGAAATACAAAACTCCTGATTTCAAACAATAAGAAAATGGATAGTACATCTATAATGTGATATTGGTTATTTAAAACACATTGTGAAAGATTTTTGAAGATGAGAATATTCACAATATGTTAAGTGAAAAAAGCAAAATCTACAATGTATTTTAGCAGATATAGTATTGCAGTGGGAAAAAAGGATGAGAAGAAAATACCTAAAAAGTTAAGAGAAATTTTCTGAGCTATAGAAGTATAAATAATTTTTATGTTCTTTATTGAGCAAGTCCTACTTTTAAAATCAAAATTAAATTTTTTAGCAACTTTTTAAAACATTTCAGTACTTTGATTTTTTTAAGAACTGAAATTATGTGAATGCCACCAAAAATAATTGCTGTTATTATTATTAATATTGAACTAATGAAGGCAGCTTGGTATAGAATTCTGAACTAAAAATTATGTAACCTGTATTCAAGACACTGTTTGGCCATTAAACATCTCTGGGATTTTTGACAAGCCACTTAACCTCTTTGAACTACCAGAAATTATCTCTGGGGTCCATACACAACCAACTCTCTGGTAAAATGATCTATCAAATCTAAAGGTTGTTCAAATCCCTTGCAAGGACCTTCTAAAGTAAAACAGTGTTATGGCAAAAACTGTGAAGCCAACTCCGAAATCACACTTTTTATAGAATCCCCCACCCATCCTACTAAATGGCTAATTCCTTCTTTTGCAGATTAATGCAGCCTCTGTAAATAATTTCCAGTGGAAGAAGAGTTTGTGATATAAGTGGTATTTGGAAAAAGTGAATAGTATCTGGATATATCATGAAGAAGAAGAAGAAAAAGGGGTGCATAAGAGAATAAGCAAGACAGCATGGTGTCCCAAACGAAGGGACTGCTTCATAAGTGTACATGTTAAGTCCATAAGAATGCAGCGAGGTCATCTCTTAGGGAGAGGACAAGGTATTTGCCATGGAAAAAGAAAAAGCATGAGAGAGGGAGAAAGAGTAGAGGGATAGGTAAAGGAAGAAAAGCAAAAATGCAATTGTAATATAAGTACATGAGAAAAGCATATCTAAATGTACGTTCTATTTTAAAACTGTCCAGGAAAATCTACCCATTCCCGTAGCTGACAAGCCTTCACCCAATTTCACTGCTCATCGGCAGAGTTGGCAAGAGTTAAAGACACATAATTAAATCCCAATTTGTCAATTTTGTTCCAGGTTAGCAAGTCTGATAAAAATCTTAGACTATAAAGGGATAAATAGTACCTTAAATTAAATATGGATTAGAAAGAGATCCCTTCATTTTACAGACAAGGAAAATTGAGTCCTTCAAAAAACTGAGATCATAAAAGACCTTCAACTTACACTTTAATTTGTAGTTTATTCATACTAATTATCCAATAATATCGCTTTCCTCAAGATAGAACTTCTATGGTGATGTCTGTGAAGGGTTACACATCAAGGACAGAAAAGTTCTCTATTACGGGCTAACAGTGCTCAGTGCCACCAAACAAAATGACACAAATTTGAATTTGGTTTTGAAATCTAAGAAAAGTAAACAAACATTTTACTCTTTTGACATGTCACAAATATAATAAACTTTTTGCCGTGGACTGGTTCTTTGTGTAATGTCTGGGCTCAGTTTGCACGTCTTCAAAATGAGAAAATGTGTAGTGTACAGTTCCTAAAGTCCTTTCTCGGAAAGTTGGATAATCCTAAAATCATAAGGAAAAAATGTGTTTTGGGGAGGAGGGAAGTATGAAATATACCTTGAACGTGTATACATATGATTATTCAAAAGACCAACCTTGAGCCAACAGTGGAATCTCTAAGATACCTTTCTCTGACTGGCTTGAGAACATATGAGATCACTTAAGTATGTCAGAGAGCCATAATCAAACAGGAGGCACCTTTAGGCCTGTGCTCCCTGGTTTGTTTCCAGGGGCCACCTGAAAATGGTCCCTCGTTTTATCCTTTTGAAGCTACAATTGGGATTTACATTTTGAGAGGGCCCTGCCACCTGCCATTTATCCCTAGTATCTGTCAATCACTAGACATTTATGGAGCACCTATTATGTGCACCCATCTCTAGCACATACCAAGTTTTCAATTAACAACTGTCACCTTGAATTTAATTGATTCATCCATTAAGAGTCTCCTAAGGAGGGCAGGATGGTGAAAGACGAAACCTCTTTCACCAGCCTTGATCTCCTAACACTTGACATGTGGGACACGTGGTTCCTAAGTGCTGGCTTGGCTGCCTAGGCACAGTTGATGCAGGCAAAGGGCTGTGAGAGAGGAGAGATGGGCACTTACCTGGGGAACCTCTGCTTCAGCTTCCTCAGGCTCTGCCTGGTGGGAGGCACAGACACTAGGCACTGGGCTATCTCGTCGTACTGGGCTTTAGTCAGTATCATGTTGGGCCAAGAGTCTGGGAGGTGGCAGGGACAAGTAGAAAACACCCTTGGCTCGAGCAGCCCTGGTGCCGGGTAATGAGGGGTGGGCACAGAGGACCACAGCGCTAAGTCCTCGACTTCCTTGGCCTGCCCCTAGACCCCTTCACCCTTAGCTGCACAGCCTGGGCTTCACCCAGCTGCTCCGCGGCGGCGGGGGGCAGTCTGTAGACAACCTTGCCCGGCCTCGGCTTTCTGAGCAGCCGCAGTGGGTCCGGCCGAAGGCAAGCGGCCGCCATGTCAGTTAAGGGCAAACCAATCAGGAAGTAGCGGTCTCCGGCAGAGGTGGAGCTTAACTCTATGGCCCGCAGGTATCCCGGCTGCGACTACATGGGATCAACTTGGGAGGTTCCTGGCGTTTATACTCTCCCAGTTGCCAACAGCCAGGGAGTCTTGGCTCACTGAAAGGGCAGCAAGGACACACAAGTGTCCCGGAATCCTTAAGCGTGAGCCCCGGAAAGCCACTGTCAGGGCGCCCGATTTGAATACGCTTTCAAACGCGCGGGTTTTAAAGCCGCTCCAATTGGTGACTGACCTACAAGGAAAGTAGGCCGTCCCTCAAGTCTCTCCGCACTCTGAGAGCAAAAACCCCAGGATCTCTGTAGAGAGAACACTTGCCAAGCTTATGCAGACTGTGTGGCGTTTTGTTCCTGTTGGGAAACCAATCAGAAAACAAATCCGACAGCCTCAAACATCCTGCCGTAAAGAATAACACTCTCAAGCCTGACCCCCCCAGTTAGGTGCTCAAGGACTGAAATCATTTCTTAATTTTCTCTGATTCCCCAGCTTTTAGAAAATAGTAGGCACTCGATAAATATTTGGAAAAATGAGCGAATGCATAAATCCGTTTTCCTTGGTGCTGTGAGCCTAGGCAATTTCCAGGACATCGGCCCCTTCTTTAATCCCTTTTTAAAAATCAGTGGTTCTTAGAAGGCCATGTTACTGTGTTCCTGTTCAAATTTTAACATTTTAAACAAATGAAAGAAAAAGTGTTTATTAAAGAACGTGTGTTTTTTTGTTTGTTTGTTTTTAAAATAATCTGGAATAAGGCCTGGGTTGGAAGTTTAGATATAACTCCTTGGATAAATTCCTTAATTCATCTAAGCCTCAGTTCCTTTGTCTGTAAAACTGATTTTTAATTCATGACACAGTTGTTAAGCTTAACTAGGAAAGTAAAGAATTCCTCAGCATATTGTCCAGAAGATGGTCTATGTAAGATGAATAGCCTGTGTAAGGATATTTGGTAACGATAGGTCACATGAACATGGCGTTTACCAGCTATTGTCTAACAGGCTCCCTACACTTTGACTCACTTAATCTTCATAACTTCCTGTAAGGCAGATACAGTCGCCATTATCACCTTCTTCCTCCCTTCGTATAGGATGAATAAATTGAGGCATGAAAAGGTTAAGTAACTTCCCAGAGGTCATGAGAACAAGTAAAGCAGCATGCGTAAAGTTTAAGCTGCTGAAATTTGGTTCCAGAGTCTGTACTCTTACCAACTCTCAATAATACTTAATTACTACACCAAATAGTCACACTCTCTTAGGCCAAAGGTTAAGGAGTTTTTGAACGGGAATAATATACATTTCAAAGAATCTTTTAGTTCAGGTTTAAAAAAGTTCCACCACTTTATTTTCCCAGGCGTCTCAGAGTCCAGAGTTTCTGAATTCAGGATCAGAGTCCTGAATTCAGAAACCATGTTTTTTGGGATTTTTTTGTTCTGAATATTTACATCAGAATGTTTTCTTGCCATATGCTTTGCATCTAGCTCTGGTTGTGTGACATTAGTACATAACTATTTATTTATGGCAGCATGGCCTGGAGTTGCCACCTGGCTAGTTTGTTGCTGACCCTGCCATGACTTTTACATGAAAGCTAGCTGACGATAAGCAGACACCACTTGATCCCCCATTCCGTTCTCCCTCCCACTTCACTCTTTCCAATTCACAGCCAACAGATTTTTATAGAAAACATCAGTTCAAGGATGTTTGCACTAGTTATTTTTTATAGTAACTCTTCTCTCTGGCTCTTGCCCTGCATTCACCCTTACAACCCTTAAGGAAAAGGCCAGGTTTATTTTTCTGGTTTTATTTTTAACATGCTGGCAGTTTACAGTTTTGACCCAAATCCAGTAGATTGTTTCGAGTTGGTGCCAGGGGAAAAGCACAGTTATGTTGCTGTTTTTCTTGGCAGTGACAGTAGTGTTGTTTATTAAGCACAAAACAGAAGCAAAGCAGAAATGTGTTGTTGTTGTTGTTCAGGTGTTTTTAAATTTTCTTTTCATTTGAGGTGCTTGGAGTAAGCCAATTATTCCTTTAAGGTCCCCTTCCCCCTTCCCTTTCCCTACCTCTATTCTGCCTTATTTCTTGCATTACACTCCATGCCCCTCATCGGCCTTTACTCCTTCGAGAGCTACCTTTCCATGCCTGATGTTCTCCCACTGTTTCTCAGTCAGCCAGTCAGTAATACCAACTATTTGCCCATTAATTAAAGGAGGGTCATGAAATGAAAACAATACCAAACTAAAAACCCAAAGAACTGGCTACATGTTTAAAATCAGCTATAAAGAGTGTACCCTTGAACAAGTGAAAGCCTCTCTAATCCTGAATGTACCCAGCATAACCCCAAGACATGGAACTTTATAGTTCTGACAGGGGAAAAGTATCTACAAACACAAAAAAAGCTTAGGAAATCATAGCAACAAAATGTGTTAAAGTGAGGACTAATGAAGTTTTCTTGAAGAACCTATAGCCCTGAAAGATGGGCTGGTAGAGTGAATCCCTTGACCAGATTTCTCTCTGCCAGTTCTTGGACAACATGAATGATGAACAATTGTAAAAGAGTGTGGGTTTTGGCAGGAGGGTGTCAGAAGGTCATTTCAAGAAGAGTGCTAAACACAAAGGACTAAAAATAAGAGTGAGCCAAGTCACGCGCATGGGAAAGTTATTCTGGCTGGAGCAAAGAGTTCTAGGCAGAGTGAAAAAGAGTTGAAGATGCTTGACCTTGGAAAAAGTCAGTCACATTTTTAAACAGTCTGTTGTTCACCAAGTCTGCCAAATCCAATGCATGTTTTTAAAACTAAATGCTGAGGGGTTTTTTTTTATTATATTTTAAATTCTGATTCTATTCATGCAATCTTGTTATAATCAACCTATTGATTATTCTAAAGAAAAATAATTGAAGTTTACTAACTGAATAAAGAAAAAGGGAATTAATGTTATTTAAACACTTATTATACTCAAACGTTATCCCATTAGCCCCTAATTTATAAATTAGGAAACTGAGACTCAAAGAGAGTGAAGGATTTGCCTGACAGATCCAGTTAAGCTGCAAAACCACGATTTGGATGTAAGTCAGTCTGACAATAAAGCTTCATGTTCTCCATTGCAGTGTACTATAATTAAAAAAGAAAAAACTCTTCGGTCGAATTATCCTCAGTTAAGCATTTATGCTCTGAAATAGCTGGCTACTTTCTTTGGCCACCACCAATGCTTGTCGAAGTGGCAGTCAACCTTCAGTTCTGACATTCAGCCAAGCACACTTTTGAAAATATTGTTTGGCCTCTTCGACTAGAATAGATTGCATATTTTTCTCTTCTCTCTGTGAGGGACCACCCAAACTGATGCATCTTTTGAAACAAAAGTTTACATCTCCATGCTCGCCACCCATGAATGACAAGTCATTTTGTCCTGGTCCCAAAATAATCTGAGCTCTTAGTGAGCAATAAAGAGCAGAGTAGTTCGCTTGTTGGGGCTTGCAGCAATTCCTCAAATTAATGTCTTAAGGAACATACAGAAGGACATTCCACACTATGATGGTGGAGCAATTACACTGCATAGTCAGGGAAGACCAAAAGCCAAATGTGGTTGCTTCATGCAAACTGATGGTGAATGAGCTCCTGGTCTGTCTAGCCAGGTGGCTTGATGCCAAAGAGAGGTTACTTGTTGATGGAGTATTGACTGAAGGCCTGTGACAAACAGAAACTGTGTCCCTCATCTGCATAATTCAGGATGGAATCCCCTCTTTGTTACTCAGTAATGCTAAGAACCTGTACAGTACTAAGCATTTTAAATACATCTGTCTTCCCTTAATTCTCAGATCCAGTGTCAAGAGGTAAGTGCTATTATTTATTAAATTCTTTTTTAAGGCAAGAAACCTAAGGCTTAGAGAGGCCTTAGGCTTATTTTATCTAATCAATTATTTTAGTATTTTACAATATTTTAGTGTTTCTCAAATTATCTGTGTTGAGCACCAAGTTTTTCTCCATCAATTTTTCATGGACAAATATTTCTGTAAAATAAGACTAAAAAATGAATTATTAAAAAATGAAATTAAAAAAGACAAAGACATATGAAATGAAAGCCCCTCTCCAATTTGTTATTACGTGATTCAATAGGCATAGAATTACTCTGTCAAATTGATATAAAAGTTTCTAAATGGTTATTCTCCATTTCTGTGCTTATCACGTAAAGACAAGGAAAAAAATTGAGGAACAGCACTAGTTTGCCTATCACATTCTAAGTAGCACTGTCCTAATACCTCAGAAGGCCAATATTGTAAGCCAGGTATGTACAAACACTAGGATATCACATTTCCATGTACTCTTAGCTAGAAGCATAGTATAACCTGTTCCCTTTAGACTTCTAAATATTGACCATTATTATTATCACCATTATTTCACTGTATTTAACTCTTCTCAAATGATGTATATTTATTAAGGTCAGCAATACAAATCCTTACAGGCTATTTCATTATGCACCCTATAAAGTTAACGCCATGTATTTTTTTAACACAAAACCCAGTCTCTCTTTTAGACAATAAAACCACCATTCAGAGCTCACATACCACTTCTGTTCTGAATAACAGAACACTATCGGCACATGATAAAGGCTATTAATTGGCATTTACACATTTACTATCATAACATTTGACAAGGATAAAAAACAAAAGTAGTGTTTTTTACAGGGACATTTTCTCTTGGGTGTTTTTGTGTTCTAGCAAAGGGAGACACGTGAACATGTTTGTTGAAGAAAAACTGAAGCCTCTTAAATTTTCTCCTCAGGCTCATCAGGGACTTGCGGATAATTTGCAGGCAATTTGTATCCCCTTTTCCTGCAGGACTAAACCTCAGATGTAATTTCTGCAGTTGTCAATCACTCTTCTTGTCCCACAGACCATTCTGCAAGAATACATCATGTTCTGAGGGCTTTCTCACATTTATAAATTCAGGAATTGAAAGAAACTATGCTGGTGGAGTAGAGGGTTTCCACTGGCGGCTTGGGGAGAGGAATGAGAGGCAAGGAATCAAGTCTGTCCTTAATAAGCACTTCTGTCAACATGAGGTAGAGTTGGAAGCACATGTCAGATGGAGATTAGCTCTAAGTCTCTTCATTTAAAAAATTACTCTCTTTTGCTATCCCACTGGGTTAGACTTTCACAAGCAGGCAAGATGCCAGTTAGGATTTATAACCCCTTCCCGCTCCATGATTCATAGAAGGAGAGTTAAGGGAAGGAGTTCCTTCTCAGATAACTATAGAAATTATTATTATAATAATAGGCTCCTTTCTTTTGAAACAATGAAAGCACATTACATAGTTATCTAACATATTGCCATCACACAGCATATAAAAGGCATCGTTATACCCATTGGCATATGGGGAAACTGAGGTTCAAAATGTCTCAGAACTTTGGCCAATTTTTTTAGATTTCACTCTTCAGAGTGAGGCTATAAAAATACATCTTTATTTTTATACTTTTTTTTAACTTAATTTTTTCTCATGATCCCCAAAGAAACATATGTTCCTTGTAGACAACAACAGATCAGATGCTACAAATTATCCAAAGCCCAACAGTCAACCACTGTACTCATGTTGGCAGGATTCCTTTCAGTCCTCTTCCTACAATTTCTTCTTTTCAGAGATAAAATCAAACTGTATATATTACTTGAGTCCCGTTATGTCACTTTACATTACACCGTAAGCCAAAGATATTCTTATCAGCACTTGGCAATTTTGACCCTAGTTTTATATTAAGAGTAGAGCAGTAGGTTTCAGAAACTAGAAGAATTTTCACAAGCCGGTCCTTGAAAGAAGGGCCTTGGCATAGCCAGCACGGGGCTGGACCAGCCTTCAGCTCCAGCAACGAGCTGCAATTCAGGCAATGTGGGAATGATGCAATGGACCCTCTGGAACAAGGCAGAGATTCCTGTGACTGATGCACAGCTTTCCTGGCCATTCCATTCACTGGGCTATGATTGAAATCATGTCAGTGAGCTTCCAATCACGTGGACATTCTGTCAATCAACGTGTTGACACAGGAGCCAAGACTTTTTTTTTTTCAGATAGCTACTAGTTATATTTGAATTCACATTCAGATTCATTACATCCCTTGTTGCAGGGAGCAAATATTTTGCATTGCCCAGAGGACAGTCACACTAGATGTCACTTCTCATGCCAGAAAAGATTTAAGTTGGTAAGGAATGAGAAGTGATTTACGTAATGGTAGGGGCAAGGAGTAATGGAGGTGGGAACTTGACAAACACTTAAGCTCTATACAAACATACCCACACCAATCTAGTTTTACAAAATAACATTGGAACTATTTGCATAGTTTGAACTTTTTAAAACAATATAAATGCTCTTAAAATGCGAAGATTCATATAACTCATTATGTCAGCTCCTCTTAAGAAATGTGAACATCCACAAAAACTCATTCATTCATTCAACAGATATTTACAGAGTGCTACCATGTGCCAAGCACTGTTCTGGGCCATGTATATAAACAATAAATACAACTGACCAAGTGCACACCCTCAAAGTTTACATTTTTCAATAAATCATATTAATTTGATCAAAAGAGCATTTTCATCTTCCCGTTTAAATGAAGTGAGAGACATCACGACTAAATACAATACCTGGCCATAGGCAGGATTTTACGTAGGGAAAAAGTGCAATAATGGACATCCTTGGATAACCCCAAAATATTAAAGTACAAGTGACAGAATACACACATATAAAGATGGATATCCATATATCCTTAATCACCTAGAAAAAATAATCAAGGACAGAAAAGGAGTAAATGATAAATCAAATGAAGTAAAATGTCAATAGTAAGTGATTCTAGGTGAAAGCATATGGACATATTTTACACTCTTGGTAGTGCTTTTATTTTGTGATGTAATGCAAAATTTGCAATTATTTCCAAATAAAACTTTTTTAAAAACCTATTTCAGTTTGTAAAATCAGTGAAAACATAATGTTCTTAAATCATGTGGCAAGCTCCCCACACTCATACGCAATTTGTAGACATTTGGTTGACATGCTGATTTTCTCAGGATTTCAAAGATGGAATGATATTTTCTAATCAGACCTACAGTATAACTGAGGCATAGCTTTCAAACTCTCTCTCTGCCACCCCACAACATGAACTATAAATGTTTTCTGTCTCGTCCAAAACACCATGATTTCATTTTTTAAAAATTTTATTTATTTCTTTTTAGAGAGGGAAAGAGAGGGAGAGAAACACTAATGTGTGGTTTCATTTCACACACCCCCTACTGGGGACCTGGCCTGTAACTTAGGCATGTGCCCTACCCTGGGAATTGAACCAGGGACCCTTTGGTTCATAGGTTGGAGCTCAATCCACTGAGCCACATCAGCTAGGGCTCGTTTTATATCTATATAAAACATATCATTAACATATAATTATGCCACTCACTATGTAATTGTTGAGGCCCAGTGTAGGTTGCCCCAAAATATCCCAAATTGGCACATTGATTACCTTGAATTGAAGTTACTTGAGAGGCAGCTCCTGAGCCAGACAGACTCCAAAGGTCCTGTTGCTCTGAAACTTTGTTTCCATAGCCAGTAGACATCTTTTAAAGCCCAGCTCTTCACTTGTAGAACTGTAAACATTAGTTTCTTTCTAAAGTTTATTATTTTCCATTACCATTTAGTCCCCTTACAGTCCAGGGGTGTCCAACCCACAGTACGGGCCACATGCGGCCCAGGATTGGCTATGAGTGAGGCCCAACACAAAATCATACATTTCCTTAAAACATTATGAGATTGGGATTATGTGTTGCAATGTATTTAATGTGTGGCCCAAGACAACTATTTTTCTTCCAGTGTGGTCCAGAGACACCAAAAGGTGGGCCCCCCCGGCTTACACTCCTCCCCCCAGCAATCACCACACTGTAGTCCCTGTCCATGAGTCCTTTTCCCTTTTTGCACAGTCCCTCCACCCTTCATCCCCTCCCCCGCTGCTTAGCTGTCACCCTGCCCATTTGATAGTTCAGTTTGTTCATAAAATTGCACATGTGAGTGAAATTATGTTATTTGTCTTTCTCCGACTGGCTTATTTCACTTAGCATCATGTTCTCCAGGTCCATCCATGCTGTCACAAAGGGTAAGCTTTTCTTTTTATGGCCAAGTAGTGTCCCACTGTGTAAATGTCCCATAGTTGCTTTATCCACTCATTTACTGATGGACACTTGGGCTGCCTCCATATCTTGGTGATTGTAAATAACACTGCAATGAGCATAGGGGTGCTTATGTTTTTTTGAATTAGCGTTTTAGGTGTCTTTGAATATATTCCCAGAAGTGGGATTGCTGGGGCAAAAAGCAGATCCATTTTTAATTTTTTGAGGTATCTCCATACTGCTTTCCACAGTAGTTGCCCCAGTCTGCACTCCTTCCAACAGTGCAGAAGGGTTCCCTTTTCTCTACATCCTGGCCAGCACTTGTTGTTTGCTGATTTATTGATGATAGCCATTCTGACAGGTGTGAGATGATATCTCGTTGTGCTTTTAATTTGTATTTTTCTGATGATAAATGACATTAAGCATCTTTTCATATGTCTATTGGTTATCTGTATGTCCTTCTTGGAGAAGTGTCTATTCAGGTCCTTTGCCCATTTTTTAATTGGGTTGTTTGTTTTATGGTGCTGAGTTTTGTTAAGTTCTTTATAAATTTTGGATATTAACCCCTTATCAGATGTATCGGTGAATATGTTCTTCCATTCTGTGGGTAAACGAAGATGGAGGATTCACGCTACTTAATATCAAACTATACTATAAGGCCATAGTAATCAAAACATCGTGGTCCTGGCATAAAAACAGGTACATCGATCAATGGTACAGAATAGAGAGCCCAGAAATAAACTCACGCCTTTACAGTCAATTAATATTCAATAGAGGAAGCAAGGACATACAATGAGCTAAAGGTAGTTTATTCAATAAATAGTGTTGGGGAAACTGGACAGATATGTGCAGAAAAATGAAACTTGACCACCTTCCTACACCACACATAAGAAAAAATTCAAAATGGATTAAGGACTTAAATGTTAGCTCTGAAACCATAAAAATCATAGAAGAAAACATAGGCAGCAAAATCTCAGATATTAGATATATCTCCCCAGGCAAGGGAAACAAAAAAAAAATTAACTAATGGGACTACATCAAACTAAAAATTTCTTGTGCAGCAAAAGAAAACAACTAAAACTCAGTTTCTTTTAGGTCTCTAGGTAGCACATATACTGTAAGACAATAAGATCAATTTTCAGATGCAGCCAGTTGAATTAGTCTCTTTTCATGGTGGTGAAATCTAATAAAATCATTTTCTCTATCTCCAGAGGAAAGTATGTAATTTTAACATCATACATACACACACATATACATACACACATACATATAACATATACATGCACACACATATGTACACACATCACACACACATACGTGCTATTTTATTTTACCTGGATTTTCTTTTGAATGGGCAGAAATGAGATCTTTTGAGGCAATGAAATACAGTGGTGAGGAGCACAGACGCTGGGCCCAGTTTAAGTCATACATTCATTCTGGTCCTTGCTCTACCACTAAAGGGTTATGTGTGCTTGGGAGCATTACTTAACTCTTCTGTGCCACATGGCTCCAGCTGTAAAGTAAGATAATAATGGCATTCACTCATAGATTATTATGAAAATTAAAAGTTAGAATATGAAAAGTACTTTAATTACTAATTGGCTACATGCTGAAATTATTATTAAGATCATTAACTCTTACTATTTCTTTAAAATAAATTGCTACAAAGTGGCCTACAAAAAATATCATTAGATTATGCCATGACTCATGTACCCATTTATTAATATAAGTAACATATATAAGGTATTTTGTCTGCTAGATGCTATGCTAAGTACTTTCTTATGTTAATAGTGGAAAATTTAACAGAAGAAACAGAGTTGGAGAGATGATTAATTTGTCCTACATCAAACAATTCACTAAGTGAAGTTTGAAGCAGGTAATTTGCCTCAAATTCTAGACACTTTACCACAAAACCACATTGCCTTCTCTTCACACAACTATTTTCCTTATTAGACAAAAATATTAGTCAAGATATGGTTAGGCTTAATTAAAACTTACAAACAAACCTAACAACCTCATAAATAGAAACAATTACAGAATAGCGGCTACTTTTCTCAGAATTGTCCTATTTTATCTTTCTGAGGAACATTAATATACTTTATCAGCTTTACTTGATTCAAGATTCAGATATTTGGAGAAATATGTGTCTGCCTACACTTTAGAACACACAGCTCTCTGAACCCTTGAGAGAGAGTCATAAACCTGATTTTCCCCCACCTGGGAATCAAGAATTCATGCTGATTTAAGGTGCATGAATTAATTTTTTAAAGTAGAGATATACAAGATAGTCATAAACACTTCCTCCAGGTCAAAATTTTCAATTCAGGAAAGACATTAGATATAGAAAATTTAAACAGGATTTAGTTTGCTAATGCAAAGAAGGGGAGGAAAACATTGTTGATGGTGTCATTTCTGCATATCTTTAATGTACTTATGTTTAAAAGAAATTCATCTTTCATTCAAGTATTGGTAAAATGAATGCCATTCTAGTACTGGCATAAAAACAGACACACAGATCAGTGGAACAGAATAGAGAGCCCAGAAATAAACTCATGTCCTTATGGTTAATTAATAATTGACACAGTAGCAAAAGCATACAATGGAGTAAAGATAGTCTCCTCAACAAATTTTGTTGGGAGGACTAGACTGGTACATGCAAAAATGTGAAATTAGACCACCATTTTACACTATACACCAGAATAAACTCAAAATGGGTAAAAGACTTAAATATAAGTTGAGATACCATAAGAATCTTTGAGGAAAACATAGGCAGTAAAATTTCAGATCTTGCATAACAATATTTTTGCCAATACATCTCCTAGGACAAGAGAAATAAAGGAAAAAAATGGGACTACATCAAATTAAAAAGCTTCTGAACAGCTAAAGAAACTATCATCAAAATGAAAAGGGAACCGACTGTATGGGAGAATGTATTTGCCAACAATACATTGTACAAGGGTTTAATCTCCAAAATATATAAAGAACTCATATGATTAAATGCCAGGAAGACAAACGATCCAATTAAAAAATGGACAAAGGACCTGAACAGACACTTCTCCAAGGAGGACACACATATGGCCCACAGACATATGAAAAAGTGCTCAACATCACTAGTCATCAGAAAGGCGCAAGTTAAGACCACAATAAGATATCACCTCACATCTGCCAAAATGGCTATCATTAACAAATCAACAGACAGCAAGTGCTGGTGAGTATGTTAAGGAAGGAGTACCCTAGTGCACTGTTGGTGAGAATGCAGACTGGTGCAGCCGCTGTAGAAAACAGCATGGAATTTCCTCAGAAAATTATAAATGGAATTTCCTTTTGATCCAGCAATTCCACTGCCGGTAATATACCCTAAGAATCCTGTAACACCAATTCAAAAGAAATTATGCACCCCAATGTTCATAGCAGAACTATTTATAATAGCCAAGTGTTGGAAATGGCCTAAGTGCCCATCACTAGATGAGTGGATCAAACACTGTGGTACATTAACACAATGGAATACTACGCAGCAGAAAAAAAGGACTTCCTACCTTTTGCAACAGCGTGGATGGAACTGGAGACTATTATGTTAAGTGAAACAAACCAGTTGGTGAAAGATAAATACCATATAATCTCATTTATAAGAGGAATCTAATGAACAAAATAAGCTAATGAGCAAAATAGAACTAGAGGTACAGAGTCAGGGAATAGACTGATAGGTATAAGAGAGGAGGGAAGAGGTGCAGACTGATTGAAAGAAGGTGAAGGGATTAGTCACAGAACATATATGAAGGACCCATGGACATGGACAACAGTGTGGGGACTGACTATGGAAGTCGGGGGGTGGGCTTGGTGGAGCGGGTGAAGGTCGAGAAAAGTGGGACAACTGTAACAGCATAAACAGTGAAATATATTTTGAAAATTTGTCTTTCATAAGTCGTGTTACACGTCACAAAAAATATCACTTTGGATCCATTACAGATTATAAAGTAGCTATAGTATCTAGTTTTTATGTTTTACTTTCTAAAAAAAATAAAAATAAAAAGCACTTCTGAAATTATATAAATATTACATATGTATATTCAATATATATTTAACATGTTTAGCATTTGTAAATAACTTCTCAGGTTTCTAGTTAATATCCTACTCCAAAAAGTGGCAAAATATGCACAATAATGTAAATTATTAGTAGTTTCTGACATTTCATTTTTATTGTAACTGGCTTTAGAAGAAACATCTTTACTCTGAAAGTTTCCTGCTATGATATTAGAATTTTGGAGTAGAATCTGTCTCACAATTTCAAAATTAGTTTTTTTTCTCCTTTCAGTACTGGAAATCTAGCCTATTTTTAAAACTACAGATGCACTGGGGAGCTGGGGGTGGGGAAATACAGGAATAGAGGAAATACATTAACTTTGTATACAGGCAGACCCAGGTTTCAGTTCTGGCTCTACCACTTACCTATCACTTTATGCAAAAAAAACCCAAACAAAAACAACCCCCCCCCAAAATATGTATTTAACAGGTTAGGCTTTCAGTTTCCTCTGGATTAAATTGGGACATTATTACTTCTTACATTGTTGTGATGAAGAAATGCAAGATTATATTCTAATTCATCTTGCATTGTTAATAGCACACAGTAGGTGTCCATTTGTGTCATTTCTAATCCCTTGGACAACACTACTTCCATGACTGTAAGTATGGACAACTAACTGTGGTGGTGGCAGTATTCTAGGACAGAAGGGGAGGACATAATCTCGCCACATGCCTGGACACTCAGGCCACTTCAGAACTGGAATAAGAGGACGGATGTGATTCTACTGAAACCTGTGTGAAGTAATGGTATGAGTGACGGTTTTAAAATCAGATAAAGTGTGAATTTAATCTTTCCATTTAACTTGAGGTCTGATTTTAAGTTAATAATATACAGAAACTTCAGCTTTCTTATCTGTAAAATGTTGCTAAAAATACATCTCTCTCAGACGTAAGGTGAGAATTAAATGAGGTAAAACTTCTTAACACAGAGTCTGTAAAAAACATGAATCCTAATTCTTGATCTGGAGGAGCAATAACATCTACTCCGTCCAGAGGGGGATGATTTCTATATCGTAGCTTATCCATACTGGGACCAAGAGCAGAAGAGTAAATGGAAAAGCTGTTGATGCCACTTTTCCCCGTTGTGCTTTGCAGTCACTAAATAGGCATTACCTGTTTCCATTGTCTGGCCCTGTGAATGTCATTTCAATCGGCTCATATTGGTGGGTTAAAACAGATTAGGATTGACAGCCTGCTTTTTTCTGGTTCAGATAGGCTATGGAATACTATGCTGTTTGTCCAAAAGAAATAAGAGCTACTAGTTCACGGTTGCTTACCTTTACTCTAGGTTCTTTACCCAAAAGTTAGCTAGTTACTTTGAAACCTTTGAAAGGAATTGGAGGCCTAAAAAGTTCAAGCCACATATTGAAGACTACACAGTTCGTAAGTGGCAAAACCACAAGGGAAGTTCAGATTTCTCTGAAATCACCCCTTCTCGTCCCAGCTGGGTCTCTCCACTCCACCTACCCCAGCTGGGTGAGGTCCCTTCTGACTGCAAACCTTCACAGCATTTTGTTATCACCTCTCACATGGCTCATATACTTTCCTATTGCTTGTTAAAGTTAGCTGGGTTATTATATCATTCCCATGAATCAATAATAAATTCCTCAGGAGGAGGGACACTATCACACACCATTGTAATCAATCAGAGTGTTTTAATTTTCCATAATAAGAAAATTTAATTACATCACAAAACATGTCTAGATGTTCATTGTATGAGAGTGTAGCAGTTTAACAATTTCACAAAGGGCCCAAGCTCCTTCTCTTTTCTCTCCACGACATTCAGAGTACTAAACTTTTATTTTCTCACATGTCACTTCATAGTTGCAAGACGGCTGTCACAGACCCAGACATCTGGTTATTGTTCAAGGTAAGAAGAGAGGGAAAGGGCAGCACCACTGAGCTGTTTACTCATTTCCGTCCCGTACAAGACAAGAAAACCCTCCCAGGAGCTCCCTGATTAACTTCCTTTAATATCCCATTACAGTACTGGATCCCTTTGTAGGTCTTCAAGTGTACAGACACTACCATAGACCCAAATTTCCCCCAAATGCAGTGATTTATAACTAAAGAATTTAAAGACCCATTTAGAACCTTAATGACAGTTATATGTGATAGAAAGTAGAGGGTCAGAAAGCTAAGGACAGGCATGGATATTGCACAGCTGTTGAGGATCCCTTGGAAGGAATGGTGCCCATTTTCATACAACTTTGTAGTACCTGAAATTTAAACTCATGCCTCAGCAAAGTCGCAAATTGCAAGATGTTGCAGATCTTTAGGTTTGCTTGCAATTAGTCAAGCCCACAAATGTTAAGTCTCTGAATACCAAGGGTCTCCTTTAACATCTCTTGTGATGAACAAGGTGGATTGTGTATGTTTTCCTACTGAATGAATTATTACCCCTTACATTCTTGAGAGAAAATCTTTGTTGATAGCTGACTTGTAGACCCAAGCATATGTTTAGTTACATTTCCCTTAGGTGTCAACAATAGGTAGAATAAACTTTAAAGATGTTTTAGGTGAATAGCATTTTACCCTCTACCTTGGTACAAATTGTGAGTCAATTATTTATGAGGAGAGCCCAATTTGTTTAAACCTCATTGACCTTTAATACGGTTATGACATGTGTCTTGACTTGATTCTTCCCTCTATTGATTTGGCCTGGAAAAGTAAAACAAGAGGTAAAATGGCCCCTCAGGGTGAGTTAAAATTGTAGGTTATGGCCATGTTAAATTGCTTTAGTATACTTTGTGTCCTTTAGAGTCAGAAAATGAAGCAATAAAGTAAGTTGATGTAAGTAATTCTTGTTTTTAAAAGGACCTTGAAGTGCTCTTAACAATATCATGGATTTGATAAGATCTGCTTCAGACTTCTTAATTTAAAATGAACATAAAGATGGTAAAGCCAAAGGAATGTTGAAATACTAGTGTTGTGCTAACAGCTTTGAAACTGAATTCATGGGAGAGGACCGATAAAAATTCTTTGCTATTGTCTGCCATACTTGGGGAAAATTAAAGCAGCAATCAGAGCCAGGAATTTCCTGGGGGGCATATCCAGGTGTACAAACTATTTAGGAGGGTTTCAAATGTTTTCGCTTATTCCTTTTGTGTTATCAAATTCAGAGAGTTTAAAACTCAAAGTTTTAAATGTTCATTTTTGTGACAGGCAAACCTATTAAATCTGAGTGTTCACAACTTTTTTCTTTCCCTTCTCCCTTATCCCTCATCATACTTGTCTGTGATTATTATGGTATTGATGGGCTAAGAAAAGGGTCAGAGAAGACATAAAGAAAACATTAATTCACATAGAAAAGGAGAAAGCATCATTAGTTGGAGGGGAAAAAAATAGATGGGGGAGGAATAATGGAGAAAAAGGACAGGCGCTAACATCGGCACATGAGCTGGGTTTGGGATAGGATGCCGTGACATTTAGAGAGGGAAGAGAAAGAACTGAGGTATGGTTTATAAAGAGAGAAATAAAATTGCTGATTTCAAAATATTGTTATGCATGATGATTAATGTGCTTTGAGATAGTTAGATATTTTAAGTTGCTCCCTCATGGTAAGAGTAAGCTAGTTTGGCTATATGCTGGTTCCTATTATTCTTGGAGGTGTCATCTCTAGCTTTTTAAAGCCTTTTTTTCTTTCATGCCAATACTAGCAGTTCTGTTGATTGATATCCCATAAAGGAAGTATATGACAGAGAGAAAGACATTCTGAGCTGGAGTTGGGTGAGATGGGATTATCAGGTGAACCAGAAGACATGCGTGGATTTAGAGCACACTACAGCTGGGCCAGAATTGAAAGTTTTTGAGATAAAAGGGCAATTTTAGGGAGAAGTTGTCACTCTTAAGACCTCAGATACTACTTAAACACTGTTTCTTTGATCTCAGCTTATGTTTCTATATATTTGATTCAAGAGCTCCATTTGTGGCACCAATTACTAGAAGGTAGTTTAAGCCCCCTAGTGCTCTGGATAACATGATGCACTAATCTGGAAATTCCATGCACTGAAGATGATAAGGGAACAAGTCAGCTTAAGAGCCTCTGTATAATTATGCCTGAATTAAATGTGTGAAAAGCCTTGAAGTGGCTCCTGCTGTTTTGCAACCAGGGATGAAGTGGCAAGTTTGGACCAAGAAATCACATAATACCTTTGGTCAAGAACTTTAAACTCCATTGTGGTCATAGAAAATAACATGGGAAAAAGTCAGTTCCACTTTTGAGTCAGTCTTTCCAGCTCCTTAAAGAATCATTCTATGGGATCCACTTCAGCTCTGTTGGTCAGTGTCTCCTTTCTTTGTCTGCTGTCCATCTCCTCTGTTCAAACACAGAAAATTTCTGGAGTGCTAATGTTCTGTACTAGATGCAAAGGTGTCTATTCCTGAAGTCCATGCTCCAATCAGTGATAAGCATAAAGCCACTAAGAATGATCTATAACAATAACATATATATATATATAATGTTAGGGGAAAGGGGAGAAACACAGGGAGAGAAACATCAATGTGGGAGAGAAACATTGTTCAGTTGCCTCTTGCATGCGCCTCGAATGGGGACTAAATCTGCATCCTAGGCAAGTGCTCTGACCAGGAATCAAGCCAGCCACCTTTCTCTTTGGGGGATGTGCACAACCAACCGAGCTACATTGGTCAGGGCTATGACAATAACTTTTAAATTGCTGCAGTTCTTGGGAGTTTTACATATATTATCTGAATTGTGTTAATAATAACTGCAGTGCTGATGACATACATACATTTTTTGCTACTTTTCTATTTATAAAAATGAAAAATTTAGGTTCTTTGAGGTTAAGAAACTTAAGTTGTTTGGCTAAAGCTTATGACCTGTATCTTCTGATTTCAAATCCCATATTTTTAGAAATTTAATTGGACTGAATTAAGATGAGTGTAAATTAATGTAGTTTTAAAAGGTACAATAATAATTTTGAATATAATGGTAAAGGAACAATCATAATGGTGTGTATCTAATCCTGAAAATATGAAGTTTATTATAGATTCTAAAGAGGGACATAAATTTAGAAGAAGGTATTTATTGAAAATAGAAATTAACAGTTATAAATTGACTGCATATCTAACACACATTTGTAAGTATAGTTAGAATTTAATTAAAAATGTATATTACAGTAATAACTAACACTTAGTGAGTACATAGTACATATCAAACATCTGATATATATTATCTTGTTCAATAGCCACAACATCCCTCTGAGATAGGATTTCTTATTGAATTTTATTTTATAGTTGAGGAAATGGCTGCTCAAAGAGGTTTAAGACCTCCTCAGGACCATAGGTAGCAGAATTAGGACTCAAGTTGCCTGGTTTCTCTGAATCCACTTTGCAGAGCCATGGAGTCCAGCATGGGACTGTGTTACGGCTAAAACAGATATTCCAGACAGCAAGGGGCCCTGCTCAGCACAGAAGGCAACCCTGTGGCAAGACGAGTTTAGTATAGTACCATTTGGTAAGTGTCCCTAAGTCTTCTATTATCCCTGGTTCAAACTTTTCCCCCCTGCCACTCCAACCGCAACCCTGAACAAAACTTCTTAACCTCAGTAAATATAAAACTAGAAAAGACATTATTTCTTTTTATGGAAGATCTTTGGAAGAACATAACTTCAACTGCAACTCACACTCGCCCCACTATAATTTCCTTAATGTGCGAAATCCTTTTGAAGATTTCATCCAATCTCACCCTTGCCTCCCAGTACCAAACTCCCACATTCACTCTCCTCTTAAACAAAAATTTACTTTTTTAGCAGATTTCTCCTGGCCACCAGTATAACTCTAATTTCCTTTTGCAATGATCAACCCTAATATGACTTACAGGAGTGCATTAGCGACAGCTACCCCTTTAATTGCCCCTTTAGAAAAGCCCCCAGCGAGAAACTTTGTTCCTCACTATCTGCTCTTCTCCAGCCCAACCAGACAGCTTCTCTGTAGACGGGGTCACATGATTGGGCTTTTATTGTTGACTTCTTAGTCCCCAAACACCTCTTACTTGAAGTCCAGTTGCACATGGCTTAAGAGTATTGTTCATTCTTTACTATTATTCATTCCTTAGATTATATATTTCTGTTAATAATGACCTCCAATGACTTTTTTTATTAGATAACAACTTTTTTCCTTGGAAACTTCTCTATTACCTAGTTTTATCCACAAAGCCTATTATGTCTTTTATGCAACTCAAGCCATGTTGTACCTTCTGGCTAGCCAACCAACACAGCATTTGTTTTGTTTTAATTCTATTTTTCTTCTTGGTTTAATCTTAAAAATTCTTAACTAAGACTGCTGTGCAGGTTTCAAATAAATCACTTCTTGTCATATCATATTTCTGCCTTTAAAACAAAACAAACAAATGAAAACAAAGACAAAAAACAAATAAACCAATCCAAGCAACAAAGGGAAAAAGAACCCTCAAAGTTCAACTTTCAGGCTTGTCCTGATATATCCATATCCTATTTTCCAATGTGTCAAGAAAATACCCAGCTCAAACTTCCTGATTTCCCTTTTGTTGTTCTTATTAATAAGTATCCATTTTAAAGGATACTTATCACCTCTATTGGACTACAAATCTCCTTGAAGGCAGGAGGCTGTGTCTAACCACTAATAGGTACCCACACATTTATTAGAAAGTGGTACAAGCTCTAGGGGGTCAATAAATACTTGTTGACTCACTGACTCTATAAATATAAATGGCAAAATAATCAGACATTCTGCTAGCACATAATTTGCTCCCTGTAGGTAAGTTTATCTCTTTGGTAGCATTGATTCTTTTCGGTCACCAGGGTTCCATTTAGTGAATTACAACTGCCATGGGCTAACTGGTACTCTGGCTGGCCTGAACAGGTTTGAGTCTACCCAAATGAAGGACATCTCCCCTGAGAGGGCCTCTGAATCTTGTTGAATACTAAACCGGACCTTTGTTTTCTTCCACAGCATTTTCCCTTTGATACAAAAGTTTCCTTTGCCTGTAGGCCTTTTAGCTTTTTCACAAGACAGAAACTCTCAAGTCATAAACAAATAAAAATGCACTTCATTTGCCATATTCTTGCTATTTTACATTTTTAAAGGAAAGTATTGCTAAATTACAGTGAATGCCAACAGGAAATTCACAATTTTCCTTGCAGCATTTTTCATAAGTGAGCAGCTTTCCAACAGATCCAGCTGTCAGCAGTGCCCTCCTACTGTTTGACTCGCATTCAGAATTCATTTCCATGTGCCCCACAATGCAAAAATTTTGCAAAGCGTGAAAGGAGCATGTAGAATACTCTTTAGGTGTTTCTTCCTGGGTCCAGGCTCGCAAAGATTTTCTGTTTCTCCTAGTGCTCCCTACCAAACAATGATCCTTTGTGCAATTTTTGAAAACCTACAATGGGAAAAAGTTAATGGATGATTTAGTTGCATCCCAACGGGGCATCTGCCTTGGATCCTGAGGAATCTGGTTCCTTTTGTTGTTTAGTGAGCTATAATTGCAAGCAAACTCTTAAGAAGTGGACTGTAAAGATGCCGAGTTCTTGATTCCCATAACAGGATTGAGATGCTTATGAATTTGAGAGATTTATGAAGAATTCTTATCGTGGGTTAAAACATAGGCTGCATGTAAGCTGTGAGAAAGGTAAATGCCATGCTCTGATAATACCACGGCATCCTGATAACGAATGTCCTAAAGGCCTTGCTTCCTTCCACCTGCCCCTTTTGGAGCGCCATCCAGCAGTTGCACAAGCCACTCCTCTGCCTCTTGGAAAGATGCCCACACTGGCTGGAGGGCCGAAAGGATACAGCTACCCCTGATGGCACTGCCTTCATCCCGCTGGGCTATTAGGTTACTGCTTCCTCTACCTGAAGACTGCCTTGGCTCCTGACCCAGTTTCATTCCTTTGATTTTGTGATTTCTTGGTTTCTCTCAGTCTGCATCATTTTGTTTGTAGGCTTGTTTCTCTCCAGGATGGCCTGCCCCGCTCCTTTTCCTTTGAGTCTTCAGCCAGATGTGATGCTCAGTGGTTACTTCTTGCTGGCTGGTGGAGGAAACTGCCCAACATAATTTATCTACTGAACTCCTATTCATGTGGAGAGTAATCGTCACTTTTTATTGAGCACGTCAAGTGGGTCAGGCACTGTACTGGGCGCTTTTCATGTTGTTCTTATTTAATGTCCAGATACAAAAAAAACTCCAGGCCCAGTGAAACACAGTAACTTACCAGGGTGTCAGAGCAACTGAGAGGAAGAGCCAGAAGTGAAAGCCCAATATTTCTGGAGCTAGGATTTATGTTTTACCACAGTGCCTCACTGCCTATTGATACTTTTAGAATTTTGTTTTCCACTGTTTATTTATTGTATTTCTATCCACACACAAACACATAGATACGCACTCACTCATGCATATCTGTGTCCTGTATATGTAGCTGCATTTACCATTTTTGCTATAGATACCTACTAATATTTTTAAGTTCTCCTGTAAACTACTAATTTCAGAGAGCAGAGATTGAATCTTATTTATCTTTATATTCTTCCCCATTTACTCAAAACCTGCCACCAAGTAATGCTCAATAAATGGTAATGACAATATTGGTTTAGTGGAGAAATCATCAGGAAATAAATTTTACTTTACAGAAGTTTATTCAAGTTTTCATCACTATTGTGGTATTATGGCTTGCAATTTTGGCACTACTAAGGAAAATATTTATAGACTACTTGGGCAATTTATATTTATTCTCTCTTTATGAACAATAATAGCTAATCAATTGCATATTAAAATAAAAGGTTTTATGAATTTCTGTGTTGTGAACATCAGTATAATAGAAACACCAAATGTCATTTTTAGCAGCACTTTCAACAAATAGTCTGAAGTGAGCCTTTATTTCATAAGGTGGTTCTGTCAATGAAAGTCAACAGTCAGACACTGTTCCTAAAACCTGTTTTCTCTGCCTTTTGACTTGGATTTAAACACTTTCTAGGTATTTGACACAAAGGTTGATGAATTGTCTGAAGTGAGTAATACAGTATTTCTTTTGTTGTTAGAAAATGCTAAGGCGAGGTGGTATATTAATTTAGTACAAAGGGCAATTATATTTCTAATCCTATATGACACTGCTTTTGGTCACAGGGACCTGACAGGACAATGCTGATGGCCCAGTATAACACATCACTTCTTGTAAAAGCACCCCAGTGAAGGACGGTCACTGGTATAATTTTCATATTTACAAAATCACAGACTTCTTAAGTGTATCATGTTGTGTCCATTTTGTCTGAATAAGGGTTCTTTCTGAATTTTTATGTTGCTCTTTGTTCTACTTTCCATCTCTAGGTTTTCTCTTTTATGCATGCTAAATTTAAGTGTATAAAAGACATCCAAATCCAAAATAATAAATGGAAGATGGGAGAACATAGGACGATTATTGCAAGACTGCATCATATATTATAAAAAGAGAGTCTCAGCAATTTATTTGGCTGTGTCTGGGTGCTTGCTTAGGGAGCTAGAGATCTAGTCTTTCATTCTATCAACAGCTCTTGCTGTCAATTAATTAGAATATATATTCCTATTAATTCAAGGCTGTGCGATGCTTTCTTTATGTGCACTACAAACATTTCCACGAAGCTGCATCTGTCCTCAGTGATAATATGCAGCCCGCCTCACATTTGACTGTTTCTTCCCCATTCTATATATTGTATGCTTGCCAAACTGTACAGATGCTCTTTGGATTGGAAAGATATTGCTGCTTTGAATAATATTTTAAAATGTTGAGAGTGTGGATTTAAACTTGATCTCTTTACAAACATGGGTAAGCAAAACCCATTGAACAGATCAGGAAATTAGACCACCTGTGATTTGCCTATAATACGCAAACCAAATGGCTGGCTGTCTTTCACAGTGCATTTCCCCAGTGTATATAGCTATCACACAGAAAATAAGTCCCCCTGTCCACTTCTAAAATAATCTAGAGAATTTGGAAGTAGAAGTTCTAAACCTACTATCTCCATCTTCAAACCTGCATTTCCGTATGGAATTCTGTATCTCAGCTAATGGCATTTCGGCACTGTTGCTGCAGAACTCTTAAAGTCACCCTTGACTTATGTCCCTTATTTTCCATGTCCAATTGATCATCAGACCTGTCTGTTCTCCCTGAGAAGTGTCCTCTGTCTAAAGTCCTTTTTTATCATCCTCATGGCCACTGGCTTAGCCCCTCATCATTTTTGTTTGGAGTGTTAACACAGCCTTCTATCTGATTTCCCTGGCCATTCTTCACATAGACACCAGAATGATCTTCCCCTAAACAATTCTCATCAAGTTACTTCCCTTCTTAAAGACCTCAGCTGGAGTCCAGTTGCTCACAGGATGAACTCTAATCTCCTAAACTGGACCTCTAAGGCTTTGGCAACTGGGCATCCGCTTACTTCTCTGGTTATCGTTCTTGCTATTTTCTGTGTGGACTCTCCTTTCTGGCTCCCTGCCTCCATTCCCAAACACTCAGATCAAGCTCTTAAATTAATTAATTATATTAATTGATGTGCTTGCACAGGCTCTCCTGCTGCTTGGGGTGCGTCTTTTCCCCTTTATCACTCGGCCAACTCATACTTTTTAAAAACGCATTTCTCTTCTTGAATCACCTCCTCTTGAATTCTGTTCTGACACCAGCAAAGCTATTCTTACCTTGCCCTAGTCTTTTTCATCGTGCCAATGATACTTCTATGATAACATTTATTGCTTTGGATTTTACCTACATGTTAGGTCTGATTGTAAACTCTTTGGGGAAGATACTCTCCCTATGCTTGATCCATATTAGAATTTTCCAAGTATGAGGATATTTAATAAATGTTGCATAAATGAATGAATGAACAGTATTGATCTTTTCCCCATACTATAGTGCTTTGTAACCAAACTAAATGATATTTTTATTGTAAGTGCTTCTACTATAATGTGATATATGCTTCCCTAAAAAAATCCAATCTTCTGCAAAAACCAAACAAAAAAAAAACAATAAAAAGGGCTTATTGGGCAGACCATTCAAAACCTCATGTACTTTGTAATCAGAGCATTAATAAAAAAAATATTTGGTACCTGAGTTAAGTTGGCTCTCCCTGGCTGTCTTCCTCAGTGTGGCTGGAAGTGGCCATAGTAGGTCTCATTAACAAACAGTAATAACAGAGTGGAGATGCAGATAGTACTTTGATTAATTAGGGGGAGTTGCTAGATAATGCAGATGGAAATGGAGTCTGAGCCTATGGGGTGATGGTTAAGGTGGGCTGTGGGCTGTGGCCTGTGCAATCTGCCACAAGCCTGGAGTATCCTTAAGCTAAGGAAGATCCTCTTTGGAGAGGAAGCCTAGAGTGCAAACATTCATTTTTAATATTCCAAAAGTAGATACTGCAGCCTGAAAATGGTTGCTGCCACAAATGCAACAGCAACAGCAAGGAACTCTTTCTTTCCTGCAGGAAGTTATACTTGCTATATATAAGCGCCTCTCATAACTTGCACACTAAAACAATGGGACTTGCACATTATACTGATGTTCCCTGCTTATTAATTATGTTGCCCTCTTTGTCAGTTACAATATGAGCTAAATCACATTATATACATAGGAGCAGTCCAGCAAAGCAGACAGAATTCATATATATGCATTGTTTAACTATCTAATGCCTATATCTCATCTTTCCAATGAAGTGCTGGAGCTAATTCTTTGAGGATAGGGAATGTATGTAATACTGAAAGAATTTCATTTTTCAAAATTACATTCCCCTGAGTAGCAGGTGCTGTTTCTGCCAGTGATTTGTTTGTGTGTAAACAAATCCATTCTCTTCCCTGCCCCTCTCTGGTTTATGTTGCAGGGACCTACACTTCTCAGTGTCTCTTCCCAAGTGGCTTCTGGGTAGTTTTGACCAATGATAGGCACAGATGGAAGCCTGGCCAGTAGCAAAGGAGAAGCCAAATATTTCTCCTAGTTCTTTGCCTTGGCTGCCTCTCTGGCAGTGACTACCTTCCTTCTGCAGCTCTATCCCTTGCGGGATAGCCCCTTCTTTCATGGTCCCTGTTCCCATCCGGCAATCCTCTCCTAAGATTCCAGCTCCCACTAGGCAGCCCTGGCTTTTGAGCCCTAACAACAACACCTCTTCCCCTTTCTCTAATGGGTGGTAGATGCTTCCTGTATTGCTAACTTCTGTGTGGCTTCATTGTTCCTTCTGGCTTCAGCTCTTCTATCACCATGTTACCGTCTTCTTGTACTCAATTTCCTCTGCATAAAAGATCTGAAGTGCATTTCCCTGATTAGACTCTGATATACTGTTCAAAATAATGTAGAGTAAAATCAGATCTACTACTTGCTCACATTGCCTAACCTGTGGATAGAATAAAAATTACTTTGTTTGTACCCATCTGTAAGAATACAGTCGCAGCCTATAGCTGTAATATGTCATTGGGAATGTTAAATGAAGCCTTGTGAATAATTCCTGAAATATTAAAAAAGACCACAAACTGTTTCACTGCATCTTGATTACATAGCTGGACTCTGACATCCTTATCGTCAACAGAAGAGGCTGTAGAGCTATGCCACTGATAGTACTTGAAGACACAGCTCAGGTGACTGTGTCCAAGGTTATGAAATTTAAAGAGTCATTTCCCCAGTTCTTTTTTTCAGCAGACAATAAACAGTGGGAAGGAGTTAGAAGGTCCTGAAAATCCCAAAATTTCTGTTGCCTTGATTCCTGACCAATTTGTAGAAAACAATATAAAAAACTTCAGTTAAACCTGAAAACAAGCAAATTCCAAATCCTGTGAGGACAGCTACAAAACAACAACAACAAAAAACTATCCCAATTAAAAAAAGGAATTGGCTCAGTAGGTACTTATTACAATACTTTTTCCTAGTACCTCCTGCAAATGATGGTTTTTGATGTTTCCAGGAGAATAGGAAGATGGGATATTCATTATACCCCCACCTAACATCTGCTATTGCAACTAATCCAACTTTTATTAACAAAAAGGGTACTGAAGCTGCAATTATACAGCCTGACTAAGGAAAGAATAATAATACAGCTCTTTTGAATCTGGATTAAGTTGTGTTGGTTGATGAGTTTGGAAAAACAATATTATACTTGGCTTCTAGATAAATATTGCAGAGACCTCTTGTAAATCCTCCAGTAATTTTTTGTAATCCTTCACAAGTAGTAAAATCATTGCTGTGAGGCAGACAGGAGAGCAATCCACAAATAAGACATCTGTTATTGTTATATCAATGATGATATATGCCCAACTCTGAAATAACAACATTTAATAAGAAATGGAACCTTATCCAAAATGAGATCTCACTCACTTCCATGACTTCATTTGCTGCATTAATAAGAGTAAACTGAAGTTTATAATTGGGTGATCTTATCTATTAACATTAGTAATACATCACAGGTTTAGGGCTTTATATTTTAGATTAATGGAATCTAAAATGTTGAAAAAGTCCAATGCTAACATATAGTGTGAATTGATAGATGAAGTTAGTGGCACATTGAATAAACAGGAATATGTTAGGGCTATTTGCCTTCTGTTCTATATTTTTTAAAGGAAATTTGCACCTCCCTCAAAGTTTTGGTTTATTTATTACAAGTTTAAGGTATTTTCACAGTCCGTTCAAGTAATGAAGAAAGATTATTGAGGTTTATAATGCTTTTAGAAGATACTTAATATTATGAACCTTAATGTTTAAAATAAATTTTAGGGAAAAAATGTATTACTTAAATCTAACACATTTTTCAACATACAGGTGAAAAACAAATTAAATTTTAAACTCTAAAAGCTATGTCACCATATGTTTAAAGAATTTTTAAGAACCCCAAAATACAGCTTTGGTGATAGAATAAGTAATTATTTGCTAGGACAAGATTTATGTGCTAACTAAAAGAACAGGCTTTATAAAAAACTCCTTCAAATGATATCCAGGAATCTTTTGATTTTTCCGGATCTTCCTGTTGACTCCATTTGACTTCTCTACTGTATGTCCTATTAAAACAAACATTAGTGCAGCTCTTAAATTTGGAAGGGAGCAATGCCATGCCTTCCCCGTTTTCCCTAGTCTCATCCTCTGCACTACAAACAGAAGAAAAGGCCTTGTTCTGCTCTTCTGCGGATTTTCAGCTCAAACTCTGTTTAATCCTTTTCCAGCCTTTGCTGAAACTGGTGACTATGAAGCCAAAGTTAGAATGTGTGAATTTGCTTAGAAAGTAGGTGTCAGAGCCAAGCAGGAAACAAGGAGGCCTCTCAACGTTTGCCACCATTGACTACAGCCACCTTTTAGAAGCTCCTTTTTCTTGGGCTTCCATCACTCTTTTTTCTGAGCTCTTCTACTCCTTTGGCCTGATCTCTGACCTTTCCTTCTTAGTTTACTGTATTAACTCTCATTCTTTTTCCCTGTCTTTTCATGTAGCAGCTTCAAGACCTCTGCCCTGATCAACTTCTCTACCTTTTTCATTTTATCTGTGAGACTTTGAGCTGTATTGAAGTATAATTTCTACATAAGAATTGTGTATGCATGTGTGTATATGTATATGTATATCTATATCTATATATCTATATATATCTCGTGAGAACACTCAAGATCTATGTTCTTAGCAACTTTCAAGTACATGATGCAATATTGTTAAGTATAGTCAACATACTGTATCTTGGATCTCCAGAATTTATTCACCTTGTGTAACTGAAACTGTGTACCCTTTGATCAAAATTTCCTCCTTTCTCTATCTCCCCACCTACTATACATAATAGTCCAAAGTGAATGACTGAATAATGCAAAGGAGTGATGGTGGCAGGTATTGTGAGCTCTTCTTAAGACACTAAATTTCTAAAACAGACTGTATTATAGTGTTATACTTTAGAAAATAAACAATATCTTCTCTCTATAAACTCATGAAGAATATCCATTCTGGATTATTATTTGGCCTCCTTTTCAAACTGTGAGTAGAGAAGTGTGTTTCTTCTTTATGTATGTATGTGTTTCTAAATATTATACAATAATTAACTTAAAATTTTTGCAAGACATTTAACCAATACTGAGGAGATTTGGAACATGCATGATAATAAAGATATCTGACCACTCCAGTAGAATAATTATCAGTCATTATCTTGCCCAGTTCTGTTGGCTTACAGGTATAAGTAAATGCTGAGGCCTTTTATCTCTGAACTCAGTCCTCCACAATCCTGGGGCTCAAATCTTGAGACTGGAAAAAGCATTAGGAGATTTTACCTCACCAGGGAGTGGGATCTAGGATTAGTCCTGCTTCTGTAAGGTCTCTAAGACCTGCTGTTCTAAGATTAGTTCTGGTACTCACATATCCCCTAAAAGAAAGGCTTCCCTTTATCTTTCTGTGCACATCCAGTGACTACAAAAAGACATATTCTTGGGCTTTCAGATAAACATGCCAAGGACCAGTGGGCACTGGTCTTCTGCCTTAGATCCTAGACTACTGGCAGACATACCTTCCTTACCTCTTGCCAGCCACCTTTCCCAGGGGCTAGACCTTGTCTCTGGTACCTGTAGCTCCTAGACACGTCCTGATCCTCAAATGGACTGATGCCCAAAAATTCAGCACTGCCACACATTAAACTGGAAGCACCACAAAAATCTAGACACTTCAGTGACGGTCTTCACTGACCAAATGAAACATAAGAATACCAATGCTAATTGCACTGCTGGGCAGTTCCCTCTGCGACCAGTTCTGCTGTTCGGTCAGCTTTCCAGCTTCATTACAAACCTGCTTCTGCTTCCTCCCTTATGCCCACTGAAGTCTTAGGATGTTCCATAGTCCAGGCTACACAAATTTGAAATTTTTCACTGGTTTCAACAGGCTAGGTCAGTCCTAATGAGACAAAATCATGAATTATTAAAATAGGGTCTGATGAGTTATACTATTCTCTCTTCAAAAATAATGTTTATTGGCCCTGACCAGGTGGCTCAGTTTGGCGGTTGGAGCATTGTCCTTTCCTCCAAACCGTTGCAGGTTTGATTCCTGTGAGGACACATACCTAGGTTTCAAGTTCAATCCCTGGTCAGGGCACAAATGGGAGACAACCAATCCATGTTTCTTCTTCACATCAATGTTTCTCTCTCTCTCTCCCTTTCCCCCTTCCTCTCTCTGTAAAATCAATAAACATATCCTCAGGTGAAGATTTAAAAATAATAATAATGCTTATTGAACATCTACAGAGTATTGTCTCATTCAATGTAAGGAGACAAAATTGGAAGACCTCATTTTTGTCCTGACAATGTTTACATTCTCAGTGGACACTCATGTTTGCGTGTGTGTGTATGCACACGCACACACACACATGCACACCTACACAGGCAATATAAATATTGTGACTTAAACCAACCAATTAAATCTGAGGAGCTCAGATAAGCTAGAGATGAGTCTGGTGCCCTCAGTTTACACACAGCGAAATTGTTGCTCAGTCAAAGTTCAAACTCATGGGACCTGACAAAAGTTTATGCTTATTCGTGAGAATTTCAAGCTCTGGTTAAGAGGTGAGGGCCATGATACTTTCTTAGTAGGTAGGGTTTCCAGTTGAGTTGGAATTTCAAATAAACAACAAATAATTTCTTAGTACAATTACTTATAAAATATTGCATGGGACATGTTTATACCATATTTGTTATTTATCAATACTTGAAATTCAAGTTTAACTGAATTTTAACTAGACATTCTTTTTTCCCCCTAAATCCAACTCTATTAGCACTACATAAATCACACCATATAAACAACTGATAAAGTGTAAAGAATGTGCTCCTTGAGGCTAAAAGGAAGCAAACTTTTATTATCGAGCTATAGCTTGTCAGAACTGGAAAGGAGCTTAAAGATCACCCTGTCCTCATTTTACCAATGAATAAACTAAAGATCGGCCTGAGGAAATGACTTGCACAAACTCATGATGTTTATAGAGAGGCACGACTTGAAGTCCGGGCTCCATTGTCCTTGTTTAATGCTGAATCCACCTGAGGTTTGATGGTGAAAGAAACATGGCTGTTTTATGCTTTGTAGAGTCTGCATAAGTATTTTGGCCAAAATAAGGATTTGATACTAATCTGGTTTTTGTTACAATGCTTTACTTGGAACAGCCACACCATTAAGTTTTGTTGATAGTGATATGTGTCATACATGTCATATTAGTATAACTGTAAATACACACACACATTCATTCTTAGAAACTGGGAAGATGTGTTGATATCTCCTGTGTAGACTGTTGGATGTGCTTGGTAGATATGACATTAACTCAAGTCTAAGAATTGTTTATATTCCTGGATTCTATAGTAGCTAATAGAGAAATGAGGGCAGTATAACATCCAAATTAGGGGAAAGAAAGAACTTAGAAGCTATGCTTTCCGGAGTGGTTGCCACCAGTGACACATGGCTATTGAGCATGTGAAAGGTCTCTATTCCTGAGATGTGCTGTAATTAAAATCAACACACTAGATTTCAAAGGCTTAGGAAAAAAGTGAAAAATATCACAATAATGCTAACATTATTCGCATTTTTAACTATTTTTGATGTACTGGGTTAAATAAAAATATTGCATTAATAAAGTTTACCTTTTTAAAACTTTTTTATCATAGCTGCTAGAAAATTTAAAGTTGTAAAAATGTGCCAGATTATATTTCTATTGTATAGAATTGTCCAAAAGGATTCATTATTTGTTTAAACAGTAAAATAAAAAAACAGACTTTAGGACACACACACACATCTTACTATCTTTTTAGGGCTGTATTTAACTTATTTATTTGCTTCACTGAAAATTTTAAAAATTGTTTTAAAAAATGCTAACCATTATGATTTGATAAAATATGTTTGTAATCATTGCTAAGGAAGAAAATAGTTGGCTATTAGATTTTCTTTTTCCAAGTCAGTGAACATTTACTGATCTCAGGCTGTTTACTTCGATGGGGTAAGTCATTTAGGCTTAGTTCAATTAAATGCCTCAGCTTCCTCATCTACAACCAGCAATCTCTGAATGGACAGGTCTGTTCCCAACACCCATGGAGCACAGCACTGCCAGAACAATGAATAATGTGGCCCCATTGTTGCTGACAGATGGGAATCATTCACTTCTTAGTGTATGTTTTTTGAAATGGTTTTGAGTTCACGCCCCCATTGCGGCCGTTGCCATGGTCATATGCTTTACGACGTTAGCCCCTTGCCCCTTACTCTGCCTTCCCAGAAAAGAGAGTGCCTTGCTGCAAGTTTCACAATTGTAAAAATATTTTACTAGTCAGTGCCTTTGTAACTTCTTCTTGTGTTTCCCATTAAACTTGGGTAATTCATAGACACAGATAATAAAAGATAGAGGGGGAGGCACAATCTGATTCCACTTCATTAGGAAGTGCCCTAAGAATGTCTCCTGCGTCGGGAGCTGCATTCTGAAATCCTCTCTTGCTCTGTGTGAGTTTTAAGCTCTTGCTGTGGGCATGGAGGCTCTTCTGCATTTTTGGTCAGAAGCAAAAGCCAAAATGTCTTCTCATAATGTCAGCTTATTCCTGGTAGAAGAAATACAAATATTTTGGAGGAATTTTTAAATTTTCTTTTGCCATTTCAACCTCATCTTTGTTAGTGCATCTGCACTCCACCTGACCTCTCTCGGTTCTGTTTTTAATTCTCCTCATATACCAGCTTTTAGTGGAGACTGTGTGCTTTAAGTAACAAAGGTCAAATTTCTGAGCCCTTGTATGCTCACCCAATGATTTCTAGCCCTCTTTAATCCTTCCCTACACCAACTGCTGCAGTAATGAGGGGCAAGGGGCGGCTAAGGATTGGGGTCATGAGCTCTCAGTTTGTACTTATATATTTCTCTCTTGCTTATGTGGAACAGCTCTTCTTAGTTTCCTAGAGGTGGGTAAATAAAAGGAAAAGAAAGGAGAAAATTAAAGAGATCACTGAATCCCATTGCAACGTGTTAATATTGTTTGTGTGGGTCTTTTTTCTGACACGTTGTGCCCCCTTGTTAGTGAAGGGAAGGAGGAGCTCCCATAAGTCATAAGGAGGACTGCATATGAGTATGTGTGCTCAGTGACTGCTGTCACTTGGCCATCCAGGACACTGTAGACCACAGAAGTATCAGAGTGCAAGGGTCTTACCTACTGGCAAAAGAATCCCTGAACCTCCTATTCTCCTGGAAGGCATTTCTTCTGCCTACCACCTCTCAGGATGTTCACGTCATTATCTTCAAATCTCAGCAAGTATGTATGACAGAATACTAAAGATATTGAAATACTAGTCCAGGACTCAGTAAACATATTTGTAATTATTCTACAGTTATTATTGTAAAATAGAACAAACTTAAATTTTAAGAGTCAGTCCTAAAAATCTTAATGAAAACTAGATGTTAAATTACAGATCCTGTAGAATTTTAGACTATAATACTGGAGACTGCTGTTTTTGATGAAATGTCATAAGGTAATTTTGACATTATTTATGACATGCTATAGTAAACATTTTCTCTTTCTGGAGTAGATAAATGGCAGAAAAAAAGAAAGAAAAAATACTTCACTTATTTTTTCCTACGTTTGCTTATTTATTTATTCTTATGCACACATCTCATATTTATTGAGCACCTACTACATACCACATATTCTGTTAGATATTGGAAATGCCCTGTTGAATGACAGCTATATATTGATACAAATTGTTGAATAATTATTCAAATAACTCAGGTAATCTTTTAATCATGTTAATTGTTAATTTTTTAAACAATTTCTTCCTGCTATATTATAAGCACCCTACTTAGTCTCATGGACTCTGTGGTATCAGCCTCCAACTTTAAGGAGTTTACATTTTCTCAGGGGTTTATGAAACATACATGGAGATCTGTAATACAAGAGTGGAACCGGCACATGGCACAGAGGCACACACTAACTCTAATGGAGATATGGTGACAGCAGAAATGACCTTCAACAAGATCGCCACCTCACAGGATACCAGGGGAAATCGACAGAGAAAATGACATTTAAGACAGATTTCTTGCATCAGAAGACAGACATCCAAGGCTTTACAGTCCTGCTTGCATCTCAGTTTACCCATCCATTTTCTGTGTCAGGTCCTTTTCCATGCTATTATGACTCTAAGGTTTGTAAAACAGTGCTGAAAGCCTGTGAATGCATTCCTATTAATGAGCAAATGATAGTAGAGCATCGTTTTTTGAAAAACTTTCCCCAAAACAAACAGTCGTGCTTGCTTAGCAACAAAACTCCCACCTCTGTTTTCCAGAGAGGTAATCTCCACCCATGTTGAAAGTGGCTCTTAACTCACAGGATTCTCTGTGCCCTCCTGTTAGAGGGGCTCTATGATGACATTAAGTGCCCCCTGACACTGCATTACCAGAAAGGAACTCCCTCGAAATGGCTGCCATTGACATGTAACTGAAAGAAATGAAGATGATAAGGTAGGAGCAGACAGTGGGTATCAAAGAGAGAAAACTTCCAGATTGCAAAATCCCACTTCATTTTATAATTTTCTGGGAAAATCTCTTCCAAATCATGTTCTGAAGGAAGAGCTATGAAAGGAAGCTATCTGGGAAGTGTGTGTGTGTGTGTGTGTGTGTGTGTGTGTGTGTGTGTGTGACTCTAGGTATTTAAGTTCCACATGTATTAATTTCTAAACTCACATAAAAAGACATGAATACAATCTTCTCAAAATTTACTTAATTCCACAGTCTATTGAGTAACAAGCTGAAATACTCTTTCTTGCTGTAAGACTCTTCTTATCTACCCCAGGTCTACTCTCCTCAGAGGTCACCACTGCTGTCAGTTTTTGGGTTCTTCCGGACCATTTTCCATACACACACACACACACACACGCACACATACACACACACACATGCACACGCACAAGCACACCCACACCCACACATCTCCACACTCTTTTACCTTGTAGATTCAGACAGCGTATGTTTGACTTTTTACGTTCACACAGTGTTCAGCCGCTTGTGTTTTGAGAACATTCCATATCACACACACACGGGTTTACCTTGTTATTTTTAATTGCTACATAGGACTATATAATATGGACCCCCACAGTTTACCAACCATTCCTTCACTGGTGAACATTTAAGATGTTCCCAGTATTTTCATGATTAAAAGCAATGCTGCAATAGCCATCCTCCCAACTCTCTCTTTGTGCAGGTATGAGAATATTTCCACAACTCAGATACCTAGAAGTGAACTTTCTGGGTCAAAGAGTACCCATATCAAAAAAGACAATAATAGGATATTTCCAATGCATTTATTTAAGATTAAAAAAACCCAAAACTTCATTGTTTGGCAAAGATCCAAATCCAGTTATATTCTAAATCCAGATGCCAATCAAAATCATCCCCAAAGTTCTTCATTTATTTTGGATAATGTTTAAACTCCATTCTAGAAGCAAAATGCTGCTTGTGATGACATATGCCAATCATACGTATTTAGATTTACACGCTTCTGCTCCATTTGCCAGTGCTGAGGGTGAAAGAAGGATTTATAAGGCATAGTATACCTTTACCAGCGAGATCACCATGGACTTGATAAAATAGAGCATGGAATTCAGAGGTATGTATGACAATTAGTTTGGTAGACATTTGTCTTTTGGTTACATAGACTATCCAGAGCTCCCATCAAGTGACAGTAAAGCTTGAGATGAAAGCCCTTATTTTAGATATCCAATATTGTTTTTCTCTAGCATAGTTGTCAACGACAGTATTTTACATTTTCTCTTTCTCGAACGGTCGAAACACACTGCCTTAAATAGGTATAAAAATATGAAGAAAGTCAGATATTTACAGGTTCATTTTTCTAACCTCACTGAGTAAACTGTTCAGAGTGTCCAGTGTGCCTTAAAGCGTGAACTTCCTCTCCATAGAGTATGTGGTCTTTAAACAACTGCCTCCAGTGTTGGGGGAAAGTGAGCCAAAAGTCCTGACTGAGTTTTGAGCTTGAGCCTGATGGAAATATTCTCCAGGACCCAGCCTGAGCGGAACGCCCCCCTGTTCTGTTGGTCAGTTGCGTTTACAATGTGGACATGGGAAAGGGAGGGCCGGGCATCTGGGCCAAGCAGGTGGGAACAATTAAGATTCAAAATGGATTTTGAAAACTGATTTGCTTTTCTCTTTATTTGCCACATAAAAAGTAGTTTTAGGTTCCTAAAATCTCTCAACCACTCATTAAGTAAATGCTTTCATAGAACACTTGCTATTTTATTGCTTATGATTTAAAATCTACCTTATGCAATGTATGGGATATGTGTGTGTATATGTGTTTATACACATCTATATATATATACACACATATAGACACACACATTCATAAACACACACATATAGTCAAATCTGTGTTTCACATCAAACATCTACTGTATGTTTCACTAGGGAGACAAGACCCATGTGTTTTGCAGAAGCTTTTAAAGCTGTTTCATTTATTTTATTAGCCTTTAATGAATGTAATTAGAACCCAAGTAATTAAATGCAATTGTGCTCAGTATGTTCCTGTTGTAAATTGCCCTAAACAATGTGCATCGTGTGAACAAATTTGTGGGATTAATCGAGGATAGATAATGTTTTTGGATAGTATTTCACACTAAACGGCCGCAGAGAGAAACAAAGAAGCTGGCGCAGTGTCATTAATCTTAGTCAACTGGCAGCTCTGGTGTAATTTGCATGACTTCGGCAGTGACACAGGATGAGGCTTGCTTGGGATGGGTGTTAGATCACTATGATGTGTATGTATTTATTCTCCTTTAGTCTCCTGATTTATAAGCAGAAAGAAGTTTGCATGTGGAAATGGATAAAAACAATGGCGTTAATAAAAAGAGTTGTAGATTACTCAAATTATTACTGGCAATGTGCATGTTCTTTTGTTTTCATATTGAGTATTTCTGTTTTATGGTTGTTAAAAAGACATCTGTGAATCCCTGTCAAGATAGGGGGAAAAAAAGGCAGATATATTGTGGCTGAAAGTGGAAGAAGTTTGGCTTTTTTTCCCTCCTTCTATATCTAATATATATTGATTTATTGCTTAAGGAACCTATCCTTTTGGGGAGAGGCAGTTTTGAATTGCATTATAGAAAGCCTTCAAACTCCACTTACGAAAATATCATTTGGAAATAAGTGCTTTGGAGCATGGATAGCAAATGCAAATGCTTTCTTTTTTCATCATAAGAGGTAGAATACAACTATGAATTACAGAAACAATTAGATAAGACATTCTAAGAAAAGCACACAAATTGAGCTTCAAATGTCATAACAGATGACAAATAAAAGGTAAGTGAATTTGAGGAGTTTTGAACTGAAATGACGGTGCCCTTGTGACCTAACGGACATGCTAATCGCGGCTTGCACAAGTGTAGCTGACATTTATGAGCACATGGTCCAGGCCATTGTGTTCTTTTGCTTCTGACTGAGATGAAGTTTCTCTCCAAGTTACCTATAATGGGGCCAACTAATCTCATGGGCAGAACAGAAAGCTACATTGTCTTCACAAGTACGGTGATATGCACAAGCTATATTTACATATTTGGGAGGAAGGTTTGTGAGCAAAGAGCTGTGTCAACTCTAAAGAAAATATTAGTTAAAGACTACATCACATATTTTAAGTTACACTTTTTATAGCCTTTTCACCAGCACACAACTGTTTTATCTTGATAACAATTTTTTTCGAATTTTTCAAAAAATATAGTCCATCCTTCTGACTGAAGTTCGATGAAAAACCTAAACATTAGTAAGTTTTATCCTCAACAAAAAAAAGGCTCCTCTTGCCTTAGTGAATATATGGATTTGAATAAAACTTCCTGAACCACAGAAACTTAGTCTTTCTATCTCAAACCTATATAGGCACCCTAGTGTGTGTGTGTGTGTGTGTGTGTGTGTGTGTGTATGAAAGTATCTCATTTTATGTTCTTATTTAATAAACATTTAAAACAACAAAATAATTAACAATTCATGAACATAGCTGACTCCTATTAATATGCCATTGACCAGCACACTGCACACCCTTGTTCAACATTTAAAGACCTAGGACAGCAGTGTATATTATGAGGTCAGGCCTATCGATATAGCATTAAAACGAGTCATATTTAATAAAGTGCCTGGCATGGCAGCACAGCTGTAGTTAAAATGATACAGGCGATGTAAAGTTCAAATATAATACACATCACTTGGAATGAGAAGAAACATAGAAACAGCCTAATGCTGAAGTCATGTTTATTATTCCAGACTGGTTGGACACTAGGATGAGGGGGAAGAAAATGTTTTCCACTGTAACATTTGTGAAAAGAAGTCAACTCTTTTTTCCACAAATGTTATAGTCACTTGAGGACCATTTGATTTAATAGATCAAAAGGCGGTTTTTCCAACCCTGGCAGAAATACTATTCTGGAAAGGATGTAAACTGGTGGGTCCTCAGCTGGGCATCATAACTGATCACCACATGATTCAGTCAATGTATTGCCTGAGTGATCATCACCATTTCTATGTAATCTCTTGTTCAGGTCAAAAATACACGTGTGGCAGAGTAATTTGTCCAGAGTACAAGGAGAGAAGAATTTCTACCGAGTTGGGCAGGGTAAATGAAAGTAATTTACTGAAAGTCCTTGCCCAGTATTATTTTGGTATGCGGTCCAGGACATGATTAGAGACACCTATATATGCCAGATATGCCATTAATTGCTATGTCAAGTCTTCAATGGAATCATGATTGATGCTGCAGGGTTGCAGAATTTGACTTCCCTCAGAGCATTCAGTATCTTTTTGTACATACTGCAATATTCAACTTAAAAATGTTACAGCATTGTGCCTATTATTGACTTAAATAGTACTCACAGTTGTTTTGTCTTTACAATCTATAAGATGCTTCTGAAATGAAACCCCCAAAGGCTTACACATAGACTATGTACTCTTGGAAGAAAAAAAAAGTTATTTTTTAAAATCTATGTTGCATCTACTTCAAGCCTTTTATTATGGAGACAAAATATAGACACATTAAGGATATTGAAGTATCTATATTATAAAACTTCTGTCAAGATACTGCTAAAAAGACATAAGCCTGAAAGACTTTATGCATTATAAACAAATGGGTTAGGTTGGTAATAGAGATCACATTTTTAGAAGAAATCTTGACAATAATTTCTCTGAAATCTACATTTTATTATTATTGGTAGTCTCTGTATTGCTTTAAACTTTCTTCCCCTTAATGTTTCTATCTACAAAATGAATTTTAAAAAATACTTCAAAAGTATTTAGAAGCATGCACATGAGAAAGGACCAAAATTTCTAGAAGCCAGGATTCAATGAAAAAGAAATATTTTTAGTTAATGGTTCTTGAATGGAAGCTTTTAATATATCCTGTTTGCTGATGTATGGTGGAAGGTGCCTTGGACTGAGACTAAAACTGGGGTTCATAAGTTATCTTTGCTGCATACAATATGTGTGATCGTAGGTAATTTATTTATATGTTCTTATCCCCATGAAGCATCGTACTGACCCTAAACCAGACTTGTGTGCAGAACATTTTAGCTGGACTCAGAGGCAAAGACTCAGATGTTGTATATGCTGGAGGTATATTACTTCTTCCCCAATGTACCTATTGTATTTAGAGCTTGGATGACTCCAAGAGGAACTGGTCAGTCAGCCAGTGAGGTTACAAAATCTGCAGCGATAAGTAGAGACAAGCACCTAACAGCTGAACATTATGGAAGTTTGTCAGCCTTGGGTAGGTAGGTGCTCAGGGCACTCTCCCCACATGGTCATCCAGGGACCCAGACTCCTTTGACTTTATGACTCCATTATCTCCAAGGTCCTCGTTATCATCTGCAACTGGCCGGCAGAAAGGGAAATAGCATAAAGGGTCACACAGGGGAGGTTGTTATGGGCTAAGCCTTAAAGTGGTGTATATCACTTTGCTCAAATTCTGCTGTCAAAGAATTGGTCATGGGACCAAACCCTAATTTAAAGGCTACAAAACATTTTCTAACTATATTTTTTTTTTAAAAAAGAAATGGATTTTAATAGAGAGCAGTGGTCCTTGTACCAAGCAATATCTTTTCTCCCGTATATCTACATACCTGACTTTACACATTTACAGAGGATAGAAGAGTCTTTTGAATGAAAAGAATCTTGGATCTGAGCTTTTTATTCTTAATCCCCAACTAAGCCTAAAAATTATTAAAAACACATTTAATGAACTGTGGAGGCTCCGATCAAGACTGTGTTTCAGACAGGACAGTGGGCTCCCTCAGAGAAAACTGTTGTGAGGATTTCAGGCCCAGGAGCCAGAAGTTCTTGCTGTTGGACTCAATGTTACAGGCCTTAACTGGAACAGCTCTTTCAATCTACACACGCACAGCCCTTGCCCTCATGGCATGGCCTTGGCACCAGTTGGCTGGGTCTGGTTAAGTTTTAGTATCAGAATAAACTTCATAGGTGTAGTCACCTCTATGGTGTGACTCCCTCTTGGTATGAAGTACTTGGGACACAGGCTCAGGAGTCTTGTAATTAAGAATATCAATGTACATTACCATCATTTGAAACTAACCATGAGTAAGTGTGGGTTACCTGTGAAACCTCAATAACCATCATATAAATGAAAAGTATAAAATTTTAAGATTATTTTCAATGCTGGTCTTTTAATGACATAAGAATTCTAAAATGTGATTAAACAATATATTATAACCTCTGTTTTGTGTGTGTGTGTGTGTGTGTGTGTGTGTGTGTGACTGTATAGAAAACCTTATAAAATTGGCCCCCAATTTATATTTGAGCCCAGATTCAAAAGTTTCTTCTTGGCATGCCAGAACATGAGGGGTAATGAGTACTTGTACCTTCCCTGGCACATGGGAAGTGCTCAAAAATAACCCTCTTTTATTGAGCAGCTATTGTGCATAAGTCACTTTAAGAATACTTTCTCATGTAAGCCTCTAAGCGACCTGATGAAGTAGACATGAGTCCTCCCTTTTTACAGAAGAAGAAACAGTCTGTGATAGTCAGTAAACTATACAAGGTGCCAGAGCTATGACACAGCAGAACAGGATTCAAATTTTGTCAGTCAAAACCCAAAGTCCACACTGCTAACTACCACGTGATGTGGGTTGATGAGGCCAAGACTGGCTGCCCAGAGCAGCACACTGAGTCTGGCAGATACTGTAGGAGGAGTTGGGCAAGGGACCCAGCCCCATGAGATAACCCAGGCTGGCGAGGAAGAGGAGGACCGGCCACAGGCCCAAGCAGGCAATATAGAGCAGCAGCAAGATAACTGGAGTGATATCCACACATAAGGACAGCAAGCTACCCTTTTGGAGCCTCAGTGCCCTCATCCATAAAGCAGGAGTAACAGAATTACCTAACTTTTAAAGACGTAGTGAAGGTTAAATGAATTCTATGACAGTGACTTGCACTCAGAACAATGACAATTAGTATTTATTAAATAATCTTTAAGCTCCCTTCTCGTTGTGTAAAATTTATTGTAAGATTTTTAAGAATTTGCAGTGGGGAGTATTAGGCAGGAGCTCCCTTGCGGTGCGTGCCAGGGCAGCACAGCTTCAGAACTGTGATTTTAATAAGGACAAATTGGGTGGAGAAACTGGCTTGGTGGACATGATGGTAGCCCAGTGCTACTGGTCAGAGGCAGAGACAGCGACTCAGAGTACCTTCTGGCTGCCTTTCTGGCAGAAGATTTGCAGGGAGAAGAAAGAGCAAAGGTAAGAAGAGATCAAGCGAAGAAGGCATTGTCATAGTATTAGTAGCACCAGGGAGAGCTCCCAGGGTTCTTGTAATCTTTATTAGGCAGGAAACATTTGGAAGTACTTTCCATTTATCCCTGGTCTTCTCTGGATAGGCCTGTCCTCAAAGTACAGACCTTTAGGTGTTAAAGTGCCCAGGTATGTTAGGGATGTTACAGATCTGAGAGTAAGAAAACTGCATTTTTCAAGAACACTTAAGACCTTTGTGAAGTTGAGGGCATATCATCTCCATGGACTTGAACTTAGGTGGCATTTACACCCGTTCTGGACCCTCTGATAAAGAGTCACGGTGTTTCATTGTTTCAGTATCTTCCTGAAGCATGAACAGGGAACCGAACAACATAAACAATGTCAAGCATTGCTTTCCCTCTTCCTTGTTTTATGCCCTTTGGAGAAAGTGGCCTGCCACAGATCCAAAAATACTAACTGGATATAGGATCCGAGTCTTACAGGACAATTTGCTTACGTGAGGCAAATCTCAAACATATTTGCCCGTGCAGAAAAGGATTTAAATGGTGGTTTCAGCTCCAGCTGATCCAGAGAAACCTATTTGACCTCTAGTTCAGTTTCATAATGGCTTCCTACAGTGCTTGTATGCTGAGTTCTTTAGCACCAAAGTGAGGTGGCAACGACAAAGGAACTCACATCCTTTCCTACTGGCCTCTACAAAATAAACAGCTCCCTCGGTCTATCTCTTTGTGGGGGAGCATTTTCCCCCACTTTGATTTTACTGGCACCAGGGAAGGATCGCTCCGCCACTTCCTCCCATTCGCATGAGAGAAGTGGGTAATTGCTTAGCCACCACAGAATTGTTGGGGGTTGTCTCTTTGACTGCCTCTCTCATACGGATGGGAGGACATAGGAAAGGAACCTCCCTTGATGCTCAGTACAAGGCTAAAGCACTATAATAAATAAAATATTTTGGAGGCTTGAAGAAATAACATTTTGTTCTTGGGTAGGGGGAGGTGGTGCATAGAGTTGGTTCTTCTGGATTCGCAGAGGCTTGTGAGTAATGAAGGGTTACAACACGCCCAGCAGTCCTTCCTTCTTATAGCTTCTCTTTGCTGGCCTTCCTTAACACATAATCCTGATTCTCCTCTTTCGTTGCAGGACATTTTATCTTGGATTTTTTTCAAACATATGCTCTTTTTCCCTGGGCCATTAGGTTTTGAAATTCCTCAAAATTGGCTCTGAAGTTACCTTTTTTTTCCCCCTGTGTTACTTCCTGATGACCTTGTATCCCCACCCCTATCACACCAGATGCTTTATTATAATCAAACGTCTCACATGTTTATAGTTCCAACTCAGACCTCTCTTCTGGGTTCAAAACCCATATAGCAAACTGTCTATCCAGCTTTCCTAAGGGGACGTATCAAAATCATCTCAAACTTGATGCATTCAAGATGATTCAGACTCCAGCCCTCCTCCTTGGGCCTGTTCCTTCTCCGGTGCTTCCAGCTCAGTGAACTTATAACCGGAGGGCATACCAACCCGAGGCCATCCTTCACACCTCAGTTTCCCTTGTCCTCCTCACACAGTTTATCCCTGAGTTTTGTCAATGACCTTCTAAATATTTCTAAGATCCCTCACTATTTGTCCTCTTTATTTTCACAGCCCCCATAGTTTTGGAAATATATCGTATATAATTTTTTCCACATTATAGCCTGAATGACCTTTTCAACTCACACATCTTCTTGACTCTACTGTGCTCAAAGCCATCCGGTGGTTTTTCACTGCTCTTGAGATCAAGACTAATATCTCTAATAGGGCTTATAAGACCCTGTGTTATCTAGTAACAATCCCTATTTCAAGGCTTTGAGAGCTTGCCTCCTTTCTTATTACATACAACTCACAATGTCTTTTTTGTACTTAAGGAGCTCCATTCTTTCTCTTGTCTTAGGATGTTCTGAACATCAGATTCCTTTTGCTTCCAACTCATTGTCTGCCTAAATAGTTCTTACTCATTCTTAACATGGAAGTCCCTGTAATACCCTAGTCTAGATATAGTCTCTCTACATTGTAAGTTCTTTCATGACGGACACCATACGTATTTGATTCATGTGCTGTATTTCTAGGAAGGATGGAGTAAGGTGACATAAAGAAGTTGCTCAGTACATAGTTATTGAGAGAGTAAAAGAACTTTGTCCCAGATTATCTTTGTCTGTTAGGTTGTATTAATCCTGTATATCAGAAGAGTGATTTTTTTCCTTCAAAAGAGTTATAGTTTTTATCCAATTTCTTCCCTAAAATCACCTGTATTATATATTTTAATTGTTTTGGCCCTTAAAGATTTTTTTCTGATTGAGAATTAAGGATTTATAAAGAAAATCTTAGTGCTTTCAGTTGATGCATGAATCTGCACATATTTTAATGTCTTTATTCAGCATTATCCCTTAAATTTTAGCCATTTCACCAAGGTTTTTCCATCCATTATTATTTCACAGTTTTCTGAAATATCTTCCAACAGAAGTCCTATCCAAGTCAGTCATCACAAAACATGATTACACTCATCTTTCACCCCATGATACACTTCTTAAATTCATTCAACTGCTTCTAACACATTTACTCCTACCACAAGCTGTGTGGGATTATCAGAGGTAGTCACTGGAGCAAATAAATTTCCAACTAGTCATTTTGTGCCCAACACCTTGAATAACTGGATGCTGCTTTTGTTTAAAGGCTGAAGGCATGCGGTGTTTGGTGACAGAATGTTCAGTTTTAGATTAGACCATGCCAGGCAGCAGATGGCATGGGTCATCATAAAATTTATCTTTGATTTTATTTCATTGTTTGCTAATATCACCATAATATTTGTGAAATAGTTCGCCATTATGTTCATTTTTCTGTTTATTTTAAGACCTGTAAATCTGTAAGATGCTGAGACAGAGCAACAATTCTTTCCTGCATTTTCCCTACTCTTTTTTTTTCCACCATGTCAAGGTGGGGGAGAGCATAGCTGCAAAGAAATTACTTTGTAATGGATAAATTTCTGTCTATGTGCCTATCTACCTATTATCTATCTATCTATCTATCTATCTATCTATCTATCTACCTACCTACCTACCTACCTATCATCTATATCATCAAGTATCTCTTCTGCATTTTATTTCTGTGACATTCATTTAGAGTAGTCCTATCCTCTTGTTTCTTAATCCATATGGTTTACATGGAACTGACCGCATGCTCAGTTCTTAGAGTGGATGGATGGTCTAAAGGAATTAGTCAATGAATTTCCTACTCTTGACCACAAAAACTGATTCCGACAGGTTGTAAAGCTCAATTTAGGACAATAATGTTTAGGCCCAGAATTTTTATTTTTAAAAAACTGTTGAAGGAAATCACTCTGTGTGTGCGTTTGTGCATTTGTTGAGAGGATAGCTAAGAAAGAATTTGGGCCTGAAGCCATCTTGTCACCACAGCTGAAGAATTGGATTGCCTGAGGATAGAGCCAAAAGAGAAAGAGGCAGAGCTCAGTGACGGTGTAAACCTGAATTCTGATCGTAACATTTGAGGTCTCGGACTCAGATGCACCTGAGAGTTTTACTTCTAAACTTCTCAATATGTGTCTTAATTTGTTTTTTGGTTATGATAGTTTGAATTTTCTCTTCCCTCTTGTAACCAAAAAAGTCCTGACAAATGTATTCTTAAAAAAAGAAATCAGACTAAGGTGGTTGCTACCCTGAGGATACTGAGGGAGAAACTACATTCTCACTGTCATGTTTTCCACAGGAGGTAGCAAGATTCCTAGAAGATTGGCCAGACCCAGGCGTCTGTTTGGCAGAGATGCTGACCCCAGGATGGCAAGCATCACATCAACTGCCACACCATATGGCCCTTTCACAATCTCATCAATTCCTGAAAAATCTATGATATCAACAGTTGGATTGTTACATTCTTAAGTATTAAAGTGTCTTGATGACTGGCTTTCAAATATTATAACGGGTTAGAAACCTAAAGTGTTTTGTATTTACTGCATCCCTGGACTTTTGAATTTGTTTCCCCTGGTGTTACTTCAACAAAGATGTTCTTTTTTTTGATGTACTTCCTCCTCTTTGCCTGGGCAATCAAAGGCATCACAATGTCATCTAGAGGTTTACTAGTACCACTTGGGCTTGTGGATGTCTAGGGCTGGGGCACCTGAACGCATGAATAGCCTGCTGCTTTTGTAGGACACCACTTAGCCACATTTTCTTAAGAGGAATTTTAGATCTTAAAAGGTAATAAAACATTACAGCACTCTTTATATGCCATTCAAGAAGCATCTTTTTATTTTGAATTTAAAAGTCTTACATGCTTATCAAAGGGCATTTTCACTACAAATGAAAACTTAATATTTATGATTCCTTTACCTAGAGATATCCACTGTTGACATTTTTGCCTATTTTAATCGAGTCTTGTTTTCTATGAGTAGGAAAGCATTCCTATTTTACTGTGCATGTTGTTTTCCTGCTTTTATACTTATTTTATTATAGATATTTTCCACATTGCTATAAGCTCTTCAGAGTTTAATGACTGTGCACTTTCTCCCTCTTTGTGCATTCTGCGTGTATTTGGCCATTACCCTACTGTGGCACTGTTAGCTCTCAACTCTTTTTCAAGAGTTAGTTGTCCACCTGAGGTTCTTAATGACTGTTTTCAAGTAATTAAATTTGTGTTCAGAATTTTAGAAAAGATACGTGTCATTTGTAAGAATCACTTTCCTAAGCATTCGTTATTAATTTATTTGTTCGTACTTTTTGAGTGCCTACTATGGGCACGGCATCTCGTTTCTAGACATATTTCACAGACCAAGAAAATTATGCTTTAGAAGATTTGTTTAATGATAGCTAAATTTCACACTTGCAAAATTACAAAAAGCTGTGTAAAGATTCAGGGGTCTTTGAAGCCATCTTTGGTTCCACTTACTTGTCATTATTTAATCAGGAAAAAAAGCCTTATTGGGACACATATGGTGTAAATAGTTCAAAAGATATTTGGATGTCTTTATGACAGAGGTTTTTCTTACACTTCAGCCCTTAAAATGTTGTATTTTATTTTTCCACAGCTATGAACTTTTTTTGAAGGTAATATGTCATTTTTTTAAGCCAGAAATTAACCGTATTTTTTTCTCTTTCCACGGGAAATTTACTTTTGTATGGAATTCTTCTGGCTTGCAGTGTGTATGTGTTTGTAAAAGCAATATGCATGTTGTTAAAAGTTCCATCACATAAGAGAAAACTTGTTTTTATTTTGATTTGAATGGAATTAAACATTACAAGAACAGATCCATACACACACATCTTGGAAATCTCAAAACAATGAATGAAAGGGAAGTTCTGCTTATCCCACCAAATATTTGTTGAAGAGGCTCAACTGGGGAATGGAAGATAATGACAGAAAACATTTGAACACAGCTAAATACCTATTGAGCTGTCCTGCATTTGTTGGAGGTAAGTGAAATGCATTTTATCTCATTTTATAGGGGGCTTTATTACCTCTTTACTTATGAGCATCAGTTATTCCAAATTTAAAGTTCAGGTTTGGGTTTAATACATTCTCAAACTAAAATCAATATTTTCTCTCTCCTAAAAATGTCTTTAGAATACCATTTGGAAACTCATGAATTACAGATGTAAAACTGAAAAATAAAAGGTGAGACAAGCTTCTTAATTCCCTGAGAGAATTTTTGACTATTTTGATATTTTACTGTAAAGATCCTGCTTCTTTTTCATCTGGTATCACTGAAATGAAAATGTACACAAAAACCTGACTGCACTGTCGCTAAATTAACATTTGTTACTAGATTGGAAGGTATATTTTCTTACCTCCTTTCTTTCTTTCATTCTTTTAAACTTCTCTTGGATCTACAATGGGCTGTTTAAAATAGATCCATTTACAACCTCATGCAGGGCCTCTGTAAGATATTGTCTTTATAACCAGGTAATCTTTATTCTCCACAGCACTCACCTGGCCCCTGTTTGAAGATAATAAGACCTCTCTACTTATTCATTTAGAAGCTGTATTTTGGCCTTGATATTACATTATATATTGATTATCAATTAACTTTTAAGTTGCAGTTAAGCTTGAGTAATTCTAACACATAAGGGATACAGCACACACTGAATATTTTTTTTTAATAGAAGCTTCCCTGAGGGTAAGATATCTATCCAGTTATAGTATATCATATGAGCCTTTTATGACATGTTTTGTTTGTGGACAAGTATTCAGTATGATTTGTCCAACCTTATTTCAATATGATTTGTCCAGCTTTATTTATTATGCTGTAAAGTTTTCTTTCAACATTTCACATGCTCTTCTTGATATCTAGGTATTTAATGTTGGACAACATGTAATCCTTGAGGAATCAAAATTTATGGAAGAAGAACTAGTTCTGGGTTCAAATCAGTTAATCATATTGTTCCTAATATTATTTAAATACGAGGCAATATCATTCTATCTTTATAGAGATCTCAAAAGCCTTTCCTGAGAATCATAAAGACCTTTATAGATTTTCACTGATATCTGCCTGTTTTATGCCTACTCTACATTTTCAGAGGTTCAGCCTATTAAGTAATGAAGTCAGAATTCAAATGTTAACTACTGGACTCCATAATTCAAATTCTTTACCCCCAGTTTGTAACTACTAATATGTCAAGTATACATAGTTATTCATAATTTTTAAAAATTTATTGACTTTTTTATGAGGGAGAGCAAGGAGGGGGAAAGAGAGAGAGAGAGAGAGAGAGAGAGAGAGAGAGAGAGAGAGAGACTTGTTGTTCTACTTATTTATACATTCATTTGGTTGATGCTTGTATGTGCCCTGAATGGAGATTGAACCCATAACCTTAGTGTTTACGGACAATGCTCTAACCAACTGAGCTACCCAGCCAGGGCTCATTTATAATTTTTAAAGTAATTTTTCCTTCACTATTTCCAAAAAGGATTTGATACAGCTTATCATAAAACATCAACATACAATGACACAGTTAAAGATTAAGATAAAACAAGGGGCCATAAATTAAAAAATGGAGGTGCAATTATTATACTTAAAAACTAAAATTTTCACTAAACTGATTACCGCAATATAGTTGTAAATTTAGAAACACTCCCCACAGATGAGAGAAAAAAATAAAATGTGATAGGTTATATGGCTCTCATTTAATAAAAGGAAATATTTACTACTATTTAATAAAAAGAAATGTAAATGTTCCTCAGCAGGGACAAACTTCCAACTTTGTTCTGATACTAAATTCCAACAATTTATGACATGGATTCTCTCTTCTCTTGTTTGTTTACTCAACAACTACTTATTAAATGTCTTTTATGGCCTCAGTATTATGCCGGTCACTGTGAACTCAGTGTGAAACAAAACAGTTCTCTGCCCTTTTGTAAAGTATGCTAGTGGAGAAAATAACCATGAAGCCTTATTAGTTCGTAACTGCAAAGTGGAATCTTTGCTCTATGGTAAGGAGTACAGTTCCATGAGAACACATAACAAAAGAAGATGATCTAAGTCTTGTGGTTTAGGAGAGGCTTCCTTAAAGACGTGCTAAGCAGAAGGTGTTTAGGTCCTTGCTTTCGAAGTGCTGCCCATAGACCAACGGCACTGGCACCCTCTGGAAGCTTCACAGAGATGTAGAATCTCAGGGTCAAGCCTGCACATACTGATTCAGAATCTGCTTCTGTTTGAACAAGATCCACAGGTAATGCCATTGAACATTAAAGTTTGAGAGGCCCTGATCTAGGGGAAGGGCGGGATAAGGACAAAGGCAACCGTGTGTTCAAAGGATCTGTGGTAGGAAACAGTACTGAGGAGCTGAAATACAGGCAATGTGGTCAGAGCCTTTATGGTTAGAGGATGGGTAATCCTATACGAGAAGGTAATGGAGATCTATGTGTGCGCAGGGACCACTCAAGCAGGGCTGTGCAAGACTGAGGGACACGGGAGTCTTTGAGAGTCAGACTATTTTTGGAAAGCAGAGGAAGAAGAAAATCAGATTTTATTTTGAAAACATCCCTCTTCAGTGCAGAGAGCGCAGGGTATTCAGAGTGGAAGCAGAGGGCCATTTAGGAAGCTACGAGGGTGTCTAGGTGAAAGATGATAGTGTGGAGATAGTGAGAAGTAGAGATTTGTGAGATACTTAGGGGATTAAACGAGTTGGCTTTGCTAATAGACTTAATATGAGGGTGAAGGAGAGTGAGCGGTCAAACTTGCTGTTTCTGAATGGATGAAGGTGCTGAGATAGAAAATCCCTAAAAGACAAGCACATTTGGAGGGGAAATAATCAATTGGGCCTTAGACATGTGGAATTCCAGATGCCTTTGAGACAGTGGCATTATCAAAGTGGTTGTTATAAAAGTGGGTTCTGACTGGTCTGGATTGGAGATATAAATTTGGGAATGACACTGAGTAATATGTTGAATAATAAACTTAAGAAATAGACAAAAAATAGTTTTCATTATACTGTCTCTTGTATTGATTTCAACAATATTTGTCAATTTAATGAAAGCATATTGGTAGCATGCCAAATTAATATAGTTCAGTTCCATTGTTTTCTATTATTTAAAGTAGATTTTTATCATAGATTTTAGATTATTTGAGAGAAATAGATAGTATTTTTTTAGACTTTCTCAAATACTGATCGTCTTGACCATGCTTTGGCAGAAGTTGGATGGAACTCATTTAAAAAATTAAATTCCATATGCCTTTAGCATGGGCATTGCCTGTTGCCAATAATACTTGAATTTATTATTGAAGTTACAGTTGTATATTTTAGATATCAGACTTGCAGGCAGCAAAGCTGGTATTGTTATGAAAATTAATGAGCCTGATAAAACTTCTTACCCCTATGGAGGGTAACCCTACCTCTTTTCGGAGAAAGGCTGCACAGGTGCATCTGAGCTATGCTAAAGCTAATTTCGAAAATACGTTTAAGTCTGCTCAAAAACACATACAAATATAAATAGTATGGAAGATATCATTTGACTAGAAAATGTAAGTGGAAATTTTATCAATCAACTGAATTACCTATCAAAATATAAATGTGGCTTTTACAGAATAAGTTTACCAGCTGCAAAATTATGCCCAGGAGGAGCAGGAATCAGGGATAATTATTTTTTAAAAAATTATTAACTGGTATGGTAAGGGCACAAACCAATAAGAAAAGATACCTTGCTCCAGGTGTGCCCTGGAGAACCTGTTGCTATAAAGGCATTACTTGAATTAGCTTGGGGGAGGGTATTATGAAAATGAGAAGCCAGTGAGGTGGGAGTATGGTTGGTCCTCAGAGATTAAGAGCAGTTAGTGGTTTGTGACTATGAATAGCCATATTTCATTATTTTAACAAGCAACCTGGCCTGTTCTGTTACCTCCTGGCTGAATACCAGCCCTGCCTAGAACTGTGCATTTGAACAACAAAGTATACTGAAACCAGTGATCTCTGACTTAAGCATGGTTAATATTTTGCTATTATTTTTGACAGTGATTAACCAATAGGTTCATCTGTTTTTTAAGGTCACACATAATAAACTATGTCATAGTAATAGAAGAAATGACTCATTTTCATTGTCTTTGGCAGGAGGGCAATAGCACAACACATCTTAATGGAATTTTTTATTTACAAGTAAGAAAGTAGGGAATAGGGTAAAATATAGCCCAGTTGAACACTATTATACTTGCTCGGAACATAGTCTTTCAAACAACTGTCCCAACTTCTTTTGATTCTGGGGTGGGTTTTATGATACAGACTCTGAGAAAGCATTGAGCCAGGGCTCTCCACTGAGGTTATATGATTTGGAGGATGAGGCAGCACAGCTTGAAATGATCCTGCCTTAGACTTACTTTCCTGACCACCCACAATCCTGCGGCTAAAAGAACAAGAGTCAGATAAGCAAGAAAGAACTATCAACTGAATTCAGGCCCTGAAGCAAGTCCGTTTTTCTCTTCCTTGAAGCTGACGTGATTCTCGAACTCCACACCTTTGTCCACCTTCTCTGTCTACCTTCCGACTATGCTCGGTGTTTGTGACCATGATTCTTACATGGAATTGTGACATTAATCTCAACTTTCGAACTGCACTTTATCTTCAATAATTAAAATAGTCTCAGATTATTTCTTCCACATGAGGATTAAAGCTTGGGTCCATAATTTATGAATTTTTCTTGGGTCTGAGCAGTCTGACCATATCAAGCAAGCCACTTTTCCTAGACTTTGTTTTAATTACTACTTTGCTATGTCTTCTACCTTGGGGGAAATGTTTATTATAAATGATTCTGTGACATTTTTGCACCACCCTTTAAACATTAGTTTAATGCCAGATTTTAAAGATTATGCTTGGATGAAGTGGCCATCTGCTTGAAAATGATCAGATTTGCTCACTCTGAAAACTTAATTTGACTGCTTTATAAACAAAAGTGCATTCAATTATGATTCCCAGAAGCATGTATTGGTAAATGGAATAACAGAGGATTATCACATACATAGTAGTTTAATGTTTTTATTTTATGAGTCTGATGAGTGGTGTGGATTCCATTAAGAAGGGTAATCTCTGGATATAGGTTTGGAAGAAGAAAAAAAAAAACTTATCCAACTTGTTTCATTGAAAAAGATTTATTTTAGGAGTTTCCCAATATTTTTTCTCCAGTTCATTTTATTTTCAATAATAAATGATAATGATTATACTTATTAAGAGCTAATATTAGATGTTATAATAATCCCAAGTTGATCAATGTTTCAATGTTAAAATCATCAATATCAAAAATAGTCTATAAACATTTTCAAACTTAAGATTTTAGGGTATATTTGTTGTGATTGAGACTTTTTTTCTCTCCCAAGATAACAGAAACTAAAATGAGGAAATATTACTGTTTCACGAGAACAAGTGATAAAATGAGAAAATTTCATATGTAAATAGATGTAAAAATCTTGAAAGGATTTTTCTATTTGTATAGCATATAGTAAGGTACTTTGACCATCAGATACTCTCAAAATTGGCTTGAATTTCCCACTCATTTCCAAAATAATGGGAATGGTTCTAAAAATTCTCCTGTTTAATAAATACCTGTGGGCCATTTGTCCCTGATCTCATGGAAGGATAGCTTTAATATAGCCAAATAGTCAGTTTGGTGTGGTTTAGAGAAAAAAAAAAATCACATTCTTCCAAGGTATTATGGTGTTAAAAGTGTGTAATTATTTCCACTAGGACATTACAAATTATTTCTCTTACTGTTGGAAACCTTTGAGATACAGGCTAATTTATCGCATCTTCAAATCTTGTCAGTTTTATAAAATCCTGTTTCACTTTCCAGATAATTTTTCTTTCTAAAACTTTCTTTTGTCTTCTAATAAATATGCCCTTTCCAAATCCTTTTTCTTTTAAAATGAAAAGACTAAAAGGACTACTTTTGTAATTAAAAGTCATTTAAAAATAACCTCAGAAGATTGTTTCTAGATATCAAAACATCTTTATGGTCCCATTTTTAAGGCGAGAAAGACAAGCGACTGGGATCCTGTACATTTCACTGCAGTCTACATTAATTACCTTCTATTAAAAAATGACAAAGACCTTTTTGAAAGGGAATCTGGCACTCTTTCCACAGAAATGATGGCAGACACACTACTTTGCTGATTTCTTGACACTTCTAATTACCTGTATTCATTTGAAATCGTTTCCTTTGTAGAGAATTATTGGCATGATTTTCTGAGAACAAGAAGAAAATGGAAAACATTTTAGCAAGTTAAGGGGAAAAAAATCAACAGTATCATTGTTTGCCGCTTTTGTTGAAACTACCTACACGAGTCATTTGAGGGACATGAAGGTAAATGAAAGGTTATACTTTGCCCTGCACGTTGTTGCTGGTATTTGTAATGTCAATAACTGCAGAAGGTTGTCAGGAAATTGGAGAGATAAAGGTCAATAGCAATGACAAATATATCATTGTATGTGTTTGAATATGCAATATCAGCCTAATCTGTGAGTGGAGGCTTTTACACCCTGGAAATATCAATCAGGTGCTATATAAAACCCACCTATTGTTCTCTAGCCTCCTGCCATATAATGAGGTGATCCACAGACTGAAACCCATGAAAGATTTTTTGGGGGCGGGTGGGATGGTATCTTAGTCATTGCTGAATAACATGTAAGTGTTCATTTCTTTTAAAGGTGGAATTAACAAAAACATATTAAAAGTTATCCAGTTTCTAAGATTGTTTCATTAGTGGAAAAATAAAGCATTTTTCTCTTCACAAAAATAGGAACACACAATTTTTCTTTGTATATCATTGAGGTAGATTTCAGAATCTTTCGGTGTTATAAACTAAATTAAACATTAACTATGCCTTTCATACATTCTTGACAAAAATTTAGTGTGGTAAATCCTTACTCCAAGTCCTAACTCTTGTTAATTTTGATGTGTTAGAAAGTGTGGTCATTTGTATTCAATAATAAATTATTTACAAATGAAATGCACAATAGGTTACTTAAACCGTGTCTCTACCGAGAACAGACTTGTTAAAGTGCATTTGGTTGGACCCAAATCAAAGTATTTAGATTCAGTAGACAAATGCATCTATCTTCTTTTTAATAAATGGTGCTAAAGAAATCCCTTAAAACCTTTTGGGAAATGAGAAGTAAAAATAAAATAGCAAGAGATCTTTTAAATGAATGTGCTTCAACTTGGTCTTGAAGAACACCTGCAGGATATAAAGGCAGTGTCTTTGAAATACACAGAGATCATATTTTAGGGATATTACTTTTTAATTTTTGCATCTGCTGTTACTCTCCATTAAAATAAAATATTTTGAAAAATCTACTCTCCCTGAGACATTTTGCATTTTCTTGGGTATAATGACCCCTTTCCCTAAGGCTGACCCAATGCATAAGTGATCTTTCCCACATGCACACACAGACCATGTGGAAAGAGAGGTGAAAAAGAGATCTGCTTCTGAGGAGTGTACAGAGTGACAGGAAAAAGAGCGGTAAACTCAGCTGCACCCTGAGGTGACAGAATAAGGGAAAAGGCTGGAGGGGACAGGGAAGGCCTGAAGGAAAAAGGAGAAAGAAAGATAGAAATGACTTAGGGAGGGGAAAATAAAAAAGGGGGACACCACAAAGGTAAAATATAAATATAACTTAACATAATAAATATAATTATTACATAGAAAAAGTGAGATTTACTGAACCGGAGAGAGAGAGAGAAAGAAAAAAACAGATTGTAGAGGTCGAGAGAAAAAATGGATACTATCCAGACAGCTGATCAAAGAGAAAGTCCTAAATGAGGGAAAAGAAAGAGAAAGGAAACAGAAATACCAAAGTCCCTGATGTTTTGCAGCCAAGGTGTCTGCCCATTCAAGGGGCAATGAGTCAGAGACTCCATCTCCTTTTTCCTCTGCGGATACCACATGTAAAAGAACCAGTTGGGAAGCTATGTGCTCCATCCATTACAGTGAATCTACAGTATCGTTGTTCATTTCTTTTCACTCGTAATATTCTATAGGGCTTATTATGGAAATTTTTACATTGAGTATTTTTTCTAAAGCTTTAATTATTTCCAGAGAAATAATAATTTTAAAAGTTCTCAAACAAAAACTGTGAATGATTACTTAAGTAGGATATTTTAGGATTCGATTATTTCATCTTTCACTGGCTTCTCTTTGTATTCAGTTAGTTTTTGATTATGTTTCTGACCTTCAGATAAGACTCCTATATAAGTAAATAGTCTGGCTAAATTCACCATGTGCCAAATGACAGCTATAGTAGTGTCCCAAAGGTTTTATTTATTTTACTTTACATTTTTTAGTAAATTGAAATTGTATAAGCAGAGGTGGACATTTTGTCATCTTACTTTAGGGTAGAATTTTCTTCATGAAGGTAACTAAGGAGTTTAAGAAACAATAAAAGGGCCCATATGCTCTAAACATGGGTTAAATAGAGTTAACTTTTCTTTGCAATTTCAGCAACTTGAATGCAGGTTCTGGGAATGACTGAATATTGGACTGTTTATGCTAGAGTGTCTTCTTTTTTTTTTAAAGGCTGACATTCGGGTGAGAATAAAATTTCAAAGGTTATATCTTTTCATTTTATTTCCTTCTCTTTCTCCCTTTTCTGGGTGAAGATAGGTTTGGAGGTGAGTAGATAATACAGTGCACATAATTTCCTATTTCTTGTGATCTCTTTTTTAAAAAGTTTGTGACATAGCACAAATAAATACTTACTGTTTTGCACAGTGTTATTCTTTTATATTAAATGACTGCTATTGAAAATCAGTTTATTAAATCACAATTTTCTATTCTGCATAATTTTGCATTTTTTCTTTTCACAATACAATATTTGGAAAATAACAAAATTACATATTAATTTTTACTTTTTCTTTTGTTCATTGTTATTACTAATCATTTTAGGTATCAACGACCCACCAGGAGAACCACTCAGAATTTGCAGAATTATTTCAAATCTTTTTCTCTCTAGACTAAAATTTTAATATAATTTCTAAATGTAATAACATACTATACAAGCTGACCGTGCTAAAACTAACTATAATTCATGAGTGTTAGGGATAAGAGAGATTAGATATAATTTTATTCATATCTATCTTCTCTATCTATCTATGTAGGCAGATGCAGTATTAGACTTGACAGAGTGTGCAGTTGTGAGGAAAATCACAAATCTCAGGTCTTCTCTGAGGTAAGAAAAGGGTGAAGGCCAAATGTGTCCAGTGTTCTAGAAGTTAACTTATGTTTACACATTCTTTTTCTCTCCCCCTTTCCTTTCACACATGCCACATGTCATATTAATTGTCTTCCTATTTGAAAAAAAATTATCTAGGTTTCAGTGTATTAATTTTTTAAAAATGTACAATCTTATTTATTAAGAGTCTGCTTAAGAAAATTAAATACACACTGAATAATTTAAACTATTTGTGCACTATGAATAAGTTGTTGAGATTTTGATAGCTTTCTAAGATATTGTGATCTAAGTTTAAACAAGAAAGAGAAACCAAATGAAGAAAGAATAGAGAAGCAACTAGAAAAAAAAAAACAGAGTGAGGGTTATTGATAAAAAGGAAAAGCAATTAACTGGTGGAGAGAAGAGCAAAACTTGAAGTGTATAAAAGGAAAGATTTGTTCAATCATAAGAAAAAAAAAAGATACAGGAGGCCACAGTGGATCACAAGCTAATTATGGGTTAAATACAGAGCTCTATTGTTCAATGACAAAGTACTGATAGATAGTCACTGAAGAATTTAGGAAACATAAATAATCATCCATATTATATGCATTATTAATCAGTACTTTGTTATCAAACTGTGTCCTTTAGGATCCTACTATTTAAGCTGAATGTGCAGAATTTGGAGTAGGTCCAGAGGAAGCAGCAAAACAACTAACGCATTGGGAAACAGTCCCAATGAAACAAGGTAAAGGAACTGGCCTTGTTTAGTCTGGAGAAGAAAGAACTTGGAGGGAATTAATAGCAGTCTTCAAGTTCATGAAGGAGCACAGTCTTTTGCAGGTAGAGGCGAACAGCTGGTCTCTGTTTCCTCTGAGGATAGCATAAGAAGCAGGGTCTTAAATGCAGTAGATGGGATTTGGGCAAGATGTTAGGAAGATCGGGGGAAGTGCAAGTGGAGGGTCCTCACGATGTAGAATGTGTTGAGGGAAGCATTGTAATTGCTTTTTGGAGTCATTTCGTCCAAATTGCAGAATAAAAAGAGAGAATACAATCTATAAAACAGAAACGTATGAGAGGAAGAGAAAAAGAATGAATAGTTGTGATCTAGGGATAGAGGCCATCTGGGATGAAAAAAGTACTAAATTGTAAAAGTATACGATAGTCAGAATACTGGATTAGAAGAGAAAATATATTACAGGAAAAAAGGAGATTAAAAAGGTAAAGACAAAACCATGAAACTTCGAGGGTATGGCATGCATTTGATACAAATGTACAATTTCAGTCAACAATTTGTTGTGGTGGTGAGAAAAAAATTTTAAGTATTCATGTGCATAAGTATTCTAGCTATTAGTTATTTAAACAAATTGTGTTGGGTTGACATCCTTGAACATTAAAAATAAGACCAACAAAGAGATTTGCCATATTTTATGCCTGATTTTGTAAAATAAATAAATATATAATAACACGGAAATAAACTGAATAATTTCTTAAGTCTTATTCAACCTTTTGATTTTATGGCATGTGGGAAATTTCGACTCTGCTAAATAAATGATGGTACATATATACCACACAAAACAAGAACGAAGAACACATGAAAGTCAAGAAACTATGTTATAACTCAGAAAAAATGATTGTAAAAGTCATTAACCTTATCACAGGAAATATTGAGTATATGCAGATCTAACAAAGGAACGTGACCCATGAATTTAAGAAATTTAGAGTCTAAGATTATGTCATATGATAATATTACACATAAAGAATGTTGCATCATAGGTAAGTCACCTGGGACTGCAGAATCTATTGAACTTAAAACGATGCTTATGTGTATAAATATAGAAGTATAAGTGACCATTTCAGCCAGCTGAATTGTTAAAGGATGTGCATTAGCTTTTAAAATAATTAGAGGTCAAAATTTCCAGGTCCCTTGAACTATGATTACAACTTAAACCAATAATCAGAATAGTGTTTAAAGATTAAAAATACACGAGTGGGGCAAAGTAGGTTTACAGTTGTTTGTATGGAAAATAATATAATAATTAACAAATAATAATGCAAGAATAAACTGTGTGTTTTGTGTACTCATAACTGTAAACCTACTTTTGCCCCACCCTGTATATTGCATCATAGGTTTGGACAAGCAGATTCATTTCTAGATTACTTGGTTAGTTTGATACATTTTCTAGTTACTTTTATTTCTTCAGATAGTCACTATACCTCTTTAAAAACGGAATGGATTCTGCTTATGTTTAGTTTTGTTGAACAAATTTTCAGTTTTTCACAGCTGTACTTTGTCATTGAGAGGTTGAGTCTAATGTGTTTTGCAATGCACTATTTTTTTCTGATGTTTAAAACTTTCCTTCACTCTCAAATGCAAAAAATAGAATAGTCCATATTTGAATTTATTTTGCCAAGATGATAGTTATGTATATTTTATAACATTCTGGTACACTGATTTTAGCAATCTAAAAATAGATCTCTGCAAATATTTTTTTTTTACTGTTTTTTAAAAATAAAGTTACAAACACTTCACTTGTAAAAGATTTTGGTTTGGAAATACATATTAGTTTCTCTCTCCCCCCCCCCCCCCCCTTTCTCTCTCTCTCTTTCTCTTTCTTAACAAATAAAAGCCTTTTGTTCTGGCCTCTCTGGCAGCACCTTATTTTGTGACTTTCTGCTGTCCCCTAGTGGCATGTTAATCTTGACTACTGTGTGATTGCCTCTGGAACCAATTCTCTACTCTTGTGTGCTTTTTTGTGACTCTCATTAGCAGACATTTAAAATACTATTAAACAACCCATGAGCTGCCTTTTAGAAGCAATAACCCTGTTCTTTAGCCCAAACAGTTTTCCATTTATGAATTCTTACCCGAGTAAACATGTCTAGGGAATGCATGCTATCGAGATACATTGTATTATCTCACCACAATAAACATTTCAGGTTTTCAGAATTTTAATACAAAACTGATGAAAGCAAAATGTTATCAGTTTTGACTGGTCTATACATAACATACGGTAGCTAAAAGGTAATTTGTGACAGGTCAAACTGTTTATGTCAATGGGTTTACAAACAAAAAATGTACTATTCCATTCCTTTGCTTTTCAAAATCCTGGTAGGTTTCTATCATTGTAAGGTTTGCTCTTTTCATGATGATATTTTCCTGTGAAATATTTAAAAAGATACAATGAAACGATGTACTTGAAGCATTAGATGTAATTCATTTACGTAAAAGATTTTGCATCACATGATATCACTCATAACATGATGATTTTAAAAAAGCCCTTAAATTTTTCTGAATTATTTTTTTCTATATGAATCAGATTTTTCAAAAAAAAGTTTAAAGATAGATTGGTTATTTTTATCTTCTTTCTAAGTTTTATATACTTGAGATACTATTTTCAGCTGTAATATTGGGCTGGTAAATTTTCCAGTACAACATTTTGGTTTCCTAAATAAGTCATTTTTAAATGCATGTAATGAGAATGGAATATAAGAATTTGTCAAGAACAATATTTCAGGTATTTTTATATTTAATTTTAACTCATGAAGAATTACTACAAAGCTGGCTTACACAATTCTTTGAAAAGATGGATAAAAACAAACTAAGAAGAATTTACAAGAAAAAAAGGTCTGATGAAATCTGGCCCATTAACAGAAAGAACATTGCAGAAATCTGAGACGTATAGTGAACTAATGATTTCTTGGCACGGTCTTATTTGGCACTTATCATGGTTTTGACAATTATCACATGAATAGCAACACTTTTTTTCTTTTTGAACTTGGGGTGGGGGTAGAGAAGGGCTTTGCAGGGGAAAAGGAGGCCCAGAGCCCTGAAAACTCTCATTTCTTAGTAATTCAAGTGTATAGTTTGGCCATGTGGAAAAGAATTAAGCTGTAAGGTTCTGTTAAAAGACGATATTCTAGTTTCTTCAAAGAAACGTGGGTATAGTTTTTGAACTGCCTCTCTTCTAAAAGGTCAGATTGCTGCCCAATTTAGTCATTTTGTCTGTTTATACATGCCTCCATTGGGATAAGATATCCAAAAACAAAGCCTTAGATTGCAATCAATCTTGGCTTAAGTGCAAAGCCATCCAACCAATCCAAGAAATTCTATTGACTATCATGTGGAAAGGGAAAAGGAGTAGTTTAAACTTCCCAAACTTTTTCTCAAGAGAAAAGATAAACCACTTCTCTTAAACCTTCTTAACGTATGAGAGAACTCATGCTCTCCTCCTTCAATTTTGCCCTGACACCCAATTTCTCAAATTTAAATTACATGGTTTTCTAAAAATACATCCTCCATCAAACATTGTAAATTACAATAGCTATTTTTCATGCAGAAATGTCTGATTTTTTTTAAGTTGTCTATTCAGGTTGTAAATATTCTAAAAATGTTCTCTTGTAGTTATTTTTAAAAACTCATGATATGTTGGATAATAAATATTGTTGCTCTGTGACTGGAAACATTGGAAACAACATATTTGACAGGTTAATAAGAATGAGAATTCCATTTGAAATTTTAATTAATTTCATTTTAGATAAATGTGACTCTCAAAATCTTAGTTATAATGAATAAATGGTCAAATTTCTTTGCCGTTCTAGATTTTATTCAGTGAATTATCAGGTAGATTATTTAGAAAATAAAAACAGGAAAAATTCCTTTAAAAATTAAATCTGGAGACAGTCTTAATAAATCTTCTTTAATGTTATATAGCATTATCAGTGGCCTATTCTCTACAGAATTAGTTTTTCCAAAACAAATAATAAAGCTGAGCAGTTCTACTTTTTACAACTCTGGAGACTATCTAAACAAAATGAACAGATTTATAGGGCTATTTTTAGTGTGTGTCACTTGCATTACAGTTTACATTTGCTTTCGAGCCTTATTTGACATTCTTGGTAGAAAAATACAGGCAGAACACTCATTAAGACTCTTAATAAAGGACAGTCTCCATAGGGCAGTTACCAAAAAACCAAAGTCAAGGCATGTATAAGAATGTTCTTTTTGGACTTCACTTTACATTCTGCTGCTTGATTTTCAGTTGTCTAAAAAGTAAAGCTCTGAACCAAAATGCAGATTTAATGTTCTGTTTAAAAAATATTTATGTATTGATATAGCCTACTAATAACTGAAGTAAAAGCACATTTTTGAGGGTAGGAATTTTCACACAGCAACAGGTAAGTTCTGCCATGCCCATAATAACCATTATTTTTTTTTTATAGATTGTATATTCACATTAAAGTGAAAATTAACTTGCTGGAGAAGTGCAGTACAATGTTGTGATTTTCTGGAAACCATTCTCCCGCAAATATAAGTGAATGGAAAAACCTTATATAATGTTATGAACTATGTCATCACACAGAGATTTATGGAAAATTCCATGTTATATTTCAAAATATTGATGTGAGGATTAAATATTTGCATCTCATCTAAACCAAGTTTCTCTAGCGGTTTGTTCTGTGTGAGAAAGGCCAGTGCCTTCTAAAGAGATAGGGACCCCATTTCACTTGCATATACAAATAAGAATGAAGAATTTATCTTCTTTTGTTTATTCTGAAAAGATATTATATCAAGAGGAAAATATTAGAAAGATAAAACCAGATCCATATTAATCCACTTTGTCATGTCTTTTTCTTCCATGGAAAGGGAAGCACTTTGATAAGGTTAGGCTGTACAGGAAACCTAATTTGACACTCTGCTCGATGCCTTGTGGTGCTTTCTTATTAATCTTGTTCATGTAAAACTCCCTAGTAAGGAAATTCCTTCGCTGTAGACATCATTTAGCTGAGCCTTATAAATAGAGCTCAGATTCAAAGGTAAGAAAACAGACATGAATGTTACATGAACCACCCCTGATAAGATATGTTTTCAAAGCAAAAACATGTCTACAAAGTGTTGCGGTATGGAAATATCCCGATTAAACACTTAAGAAAACATGTTTTCCCACACAGCAGCCTCTTTATTTGCATGAAATAATTCCTTAGAACAACAAAAAAAGTAACTTGGCACAGTATTAAAGCTTATTAATATTCAGTCTACCGCATTTAAACCTGAAAAAGAGATTTCTATAAAATTATGGTTTGGCAGATAGTGCTCTATGAACTTGAATAAAACTGAAAAGAGAAAATGATGCATTTGGACTGATGTGATAGTCATCGTAACTGCTGAAAAATACAAATTAAGGACTTTGGGAGGTTTCAAATAGTTTGCTCAGAAGAGTCATCTAAGAAAGTTTTATAGCTTGACGAGTGTTTTTAACTGGTTAAAGATGTTACTGCAGCTACCTTAAAACCACGTTGTAAACAATGCCTCTGATTCAAAGATTGTCACAGAGAGGGTTTTTAAAAAATTGAAATTTTCAATCATCTTATTCCTAAGGCTTTGCAGTGCAAAGGAATTGCATTGCTATAATAAATTTATCAATTACTAATTAGTTTGGTGGTGAGTACATCATTTGGTTTCTATATAATACAGGGTCAGTTTCAACTTCTTTTAGCACAGGTTTATCCTGGTCTATTTGATATTTGAATTAAGCCTAGATATCTTCCAAAGTTCAAAATCACGGTACCTATTCCTGCCACAATAATGAAAAGAAATTTATTGTTGTAATCTCGATTTATGGTTCAGTTAGGCAGAATGAAAGTATGACCTCTATAGGAGTCCCTGTTGCCCCTTCATTTCCAGGTTGCTTTGCAATGGGTTTTATGTTCTGGTGAAAATTGGTGCAACTAATATGCTGATTTAAAAATAAGCTGCTTTTGATTTTAAAATAACATTTAAATGAGAAAAGAAGAAAAACTTGAGCCTCTTCAAATAAGTTATTTTGCTCCTTGTAACTTTAAATAGCCAAAACAAACAAAAGAGAGACCAAGTTATATGATAAATATATTGCAAGCAAGGACAGATGAGGCATTTTTCAAAATTAAACGGCTATGACAAGGAGTTGTAAGGCAGTCTGCTTCCTCAATTTTTGGTGCGCAGGCTGGGGTGGGGGCGAAGATTAGGAGTATTGCAACTGAATATGTGTACTTAGAGCAACTAAAATCTTTTAAGATATTCACACTCTTTTTTTAAAAAAGTGAAACATGCACACAATGTGACTTATAATTTCAGTGATTTTTACTTTCCAATTTTGGTGGACTTATTTCAAGTTTTACAATATCACTTTATGTATTACATATTTTTGTCCATAAGACATTCTTCAAATGATAAGTTATTTATGTGAATAATAGAAAACAGCATAAAAATATGACTTTTCTCTTTATTCCATTATTGAAATGGAATATGATCATTATCTAGGGCTGAGGTTTAGTGGAAACATTGTGAGAAATAGCTTAAATAAATAGATGCCAAATTAATCAAGAAAGGACTATTACCATTTTTAAAAGAGGGTACACCATCAGGATTTTAGAGCTATGAATAATTGTTATTGGGAAATATAGAAGGTTGCATTTTTAAAACTTAGCACTCTTTAGAGTGTTAAAAAGATTCAGCACTCAACTTGGATTTGTGAAAATCGTGATTAAGGAACTGTTCGTGATCATAATAAAGTCATGTGATTAACCCTGAATTTAGATGTTGATGATGCACCAATAGACATTACAGTGAGTAACGCAGAGTGTCTCTCTGTCTCTTATAATTTGGGAAAAGTGCTCTGACTCAGCCTTCCCGTTCTCTGCAAAAGTGCCTCACTTTTGAAGCAAAGAAGTTTACTTGATCTAAACTTCTGGTGCTTTCACTTTGTTACTCAAGTCAGAGACAAAAGAATATTCTCTCAGGCATTGATTTTTTTTACCCTCTGTGGTTAATAAGAATTTATTATTTAGAAGTCCTTCAGGTTGAAATGCATATAAAAATCAGTTTTGATTTCCAAAAACCATTTACAGTGAAAGCAGAAGGCATTTCAATAATTTTATCACGGGGTTCATATCATCTAAGTATACTTTTAATTAAACACTGCTCCATAAATAAGCAAATAATAGAAGTTAGCAGAGAAGCAGTTGATCTAAATCATGACAGTTGCTCATTTATCTTTGTCCTAACTAGACAATAGGAAATGACACTACGCTGTTGTTTTCTATGCATTAAGATTTCCTTCTTAAACAAATGCAATTGAGGCGGTTTGTTTTCCGACAGCCCAGCACACACTGCCAGTGGCCAGAGTTTTGTCTCGTCTTCATCCAGAGGAGGATTAATCTTGGTGATGGTGCAAACAAAATGTATGTCTGGGGTCAAAGTGCAGACTGCCTTTTGGGATCTGCATTACATTAATGTCATTTTTGGGTTCCTGACGTTAATCAAAACCAACACCATAAAGCGTCACTTAGCTAATTTGTGTATTATTGTCAATGTTACCATTAATTATGCGTTTGTGAGGAAAAAGAGGATTAATGAGATGTCACAGGTAATTTACAACGATCAGGCTCCCCAGGACATTAAGAAAACACTAGCTGGGTAAGATTACCATGCAGCCATAATAGTATGCAAGAAGCAAAAGTCTTTGTTGAGGGACCACACTAATAACGCCCATCATTATAGGAAATCCCTCTTCACTAGAATAATTTCTAACTTTTAAATGCCTTACTTGAATTAAATGTTTGTTTCCGGCTAAAATGTCAGGCACTAATATATCAATTGTGAGACTCCTGTTTAGGTGTGTCTCTCTCCAAGTTCTGAGGGTAAGCCATTGTTTTCCTTGAAAGGTAGGCAAGTCATGAAAATTAATTCTTCCCTGTGCCCCATGAGCTCAAGGATCACGTTGGAATATCTCTATGAGACCATTGTAGGTGGCTTGAGTGTTTGTATTTAAATCAAGTTGGGAAAAAGAGCTCTTAAATCACATCATTTTCTCCAGCTTACTCTTCACTCAGAGCCATGTAAATAAAAGGCTTTTGCCTTTTTCCATCACCCCATTTCCGGAATTCACTCAGTGAGGAGAGAGTATAACCCAATGTAAGAATTCTATCAGCACAATGCACATGGGGACGAAAGCACTGAAGTACAGTCCTGTACTGCAGTCTGCAGGGTCACGTTGTAATAGGGATTCTGGGCCCCACTTCCCTCTGTGGCCCACTTGTTGTGCTACATGGGGACTAGGGAACCAGCTCAGAGAACAGTGTGGAGCTTCTAAGGAGGGCATCAGAATGATTGGTCCAACCTGTGATTGGTAAATTAAGCCAGATTTAGGTGCAGACTAGGAGCCAAAAAGCCTAGCAGAGGAGGTTCCGAGAGCCAGAGTTGAGGGAGGAGCTAGAGTTAGGAACCAGAAAGTACTTTAAACGAATCAGGAGACAGGAAGATGGGACTTGTTGAGAAGGCACAGAACCGCATCTGTGACCTTTATTTAATAGATATTTGTGGACTTCTCATCATACAAAAGGCATCACTAAAGACATAGGGATACAGATTGGGGTGCAAAATCAGGTGAAATCTCAGAGCATTCAGAGCTCAAGGACTTGGTAGTTCAATCAGCTTGTTTTTGTTTTATGTTTTTGAAATTATTGTGGTGCTGTAGGGTGGAGAATAGATTGGAGGACGGTCAGAGTGGTTTATAGAAGATCTTGCAGAAGGAAACTATTTGGGAAGACCATGTGTTATTTGAATTTGAATTTTCACTGGGCCATTTCAGTTTTGTCTTAGTTTTATTTTTAGTTGAGGAATTAATTGATAAAACTATAGAATTATGTATTTGTTTTTACATACATACAGGGTCCAGCACAAATAACACCACTTTTTTATTACAAAAGCTTTTATTACAAAATCATAAGCATGCAATTCTGTAACACAACAGTATCACACTCAAGCACAACATAATGACATTGTAGGTAAAATGTTCAAATTAAAACCATAAAGTATTATACCTATATTATTATCCTACCAACCACACTCAAGCAGACCTTACTTCTGCTGGACCCTGTATATGTAATAGAGGTTTAAATCCCAACTCTGGGAGATCTTGAAGTTACTAAACTTCTCTCTGTGTCACTATCTTCATCTGTGAAGTGGATGTAATAAAACTTACCCAATATAGTTATGAAGATTAGATGAGACAATGAATGTGACTTAGCACAAGACTCAGCAAGTGCTTTATAAGTCAGTGGTTTTTAGCCTTAAATTTGTATTAGTAACATCTGGAACTTAAAAAAATTTAGTGGCCTGCGCCATTCTCCAAACCTGTCAAATCTGAATATTTGAGTATGCTCTCAATGTATAGCCTGGATAAAAATTGCTACAATAATGATTCAATATTTATCGTTTGTTATTATCAATTGTTATTAACATTAATATATGCAGTCAAACTTAAAAATAGTTTTTATCTGATGCTTTGGTTTGGAGACTATGCTTGTGGGATCATGCATATTTTATCAGGTGCTCATACATGTGATTGTAATGTTTGGGGCCGTATGATTTAAATTGTGGTATATCAAGATCTATGAAATACTATGAAAAGAGCCTATGAAAAATCTATTCAATTACTGTTTTTGTGTATCCATGTGTGTTTGTATATAGATCTATTTCCCTGGGATGTGTGCTGAAGTTTGAGATGGCTGGTGCAATAAGAAAGCTCTATTTAAGAAACATTAATTGTCCATGTACTACAGAAAGGTCAAACCACAGTGAGCTAAACATCACCATCTATTAGCAAATGAAAATAAAACATTTATTATATTGTCCACTCCTGCTTTTTTATATTTATGGAATATTCCAAGGAGATTTCCCTGTTGGGATAAAATTTCAAAAGCAGAGAGGTTGAAAAGTGGGGAAAGTTGAAATTAAAATGTTTTATTATTGATTTGTTTGTTGCTGGGACTTACCATGTAGATTGTGGAAATAGTATAGTTTATTTATACTTTTTTTATTGGCTCTTCCAAGTAATAGCTTAGCATAGCTATTAGTTTATCTTGTAACTAACCTTCAAATTACTTTGTGAGTTGGTTGTTCTCCAGAAAGCAGTATACTTGATAGGATAAACTGAAATAATTTTAATAATGTTAAGTGCACTGAAGGAGAAGATTCTAAAGGATCTGCTTTTCCTCTGCTCTATGATATTTGATGGATTTGAAATTTCTTATTTTATTATCATGATCCTTACAGTGACAAAACTTCTGCTGTGACTAAAATTAGGAATCTATCCATGTATAGAGTTTCTGTTCTGAAATTAAATGGCAAATATGCTTAGTATATTTACCATAATGACATAGCATGAGGAAAATACTTTATCAAAATATCCTGCACTAAAATAGTTTGTCAAGGGATTAGATGTAATATCTAAAGGACTGGTAATTCTATTTTTAAAAAATTTAAATAATGATACATGGGACGGTGCATGAGTCATTGAAATCATTATCCATGACATAGGAAAGAGGAGACTCAGTTTTCCCAGCATTTCATGCTGAAATCCTTTGGAGGCTGGAGAGGAATCTTTGAGAGGAGCCTCTCTTCTTGCTCAGAGCCATGTTGTAAGGAATTAGGAACTGACAACCTTTGGGGGAAGGGCTGGTGCTGCTCCGCACACCCAAGCATCTGGTCAGATCATTGCAATAAAAAATGTGAATTAAGTATAGATTCTATTTTGGGGGAGTAGGATAAATTATCCCCCCACCATATGTATGTGACTTCTCCATTTCCCACTAGAATTTCCATTTTTAAAAAAGGAATTTTCAGCCTCCTGTGCTTGTCTAATGCCTGCTTGGAACATTTCAAGACCCTGTTGCTGTCTTAAAAAGCATGCATGTGAAGGCGAGTCTCCAACCTGAGGAAAATAAAACTCAAAAATCTTTTTGTAAAAAAGTAAGACATCATAAATGTGTTTATGTTCATGGTCTTATATTTTATATAATGGCATTATAGTGACCAGAGACCCTGATAATAGGATTGCTAAGACATCCAAGTAAGAGGTAGAAAACATTCCTCCAGTGACCAAAAAATTCCCCTCCAACATATTTATGAAAAAACTTCTGGAGATTAAGAAGTTTCCTTTTGCATGTAAAAATAATTGCTTATATAATTAAATAAGTATCACAACATTTCCATCTTTCCCACTGCTGGCCAAAATATCCTGGTAACCTTCTGAATCATTAGGGACATATATTGTCAATCAAGCATCCGCAAACTCATAATGTGTTTACAGTGTATGGAGTCCCACATGATTAACATTTCCAAAAGAAGAATCACCTCAATATAAGTCTACCAAAAAAGAAGTTAAGTCCTCATGTTCAAAACCTTTGAAAAATAATGCATCTTCAGTTTCCTCTTTTGAGAGTCACAATGTTCATTGACTTATTAAATACGTTCCTGTTGTAAATAAAATTTTAAACTTTGAAAGTCATCTATCCCAAGTGAAACCTTAACATCGCTCAGAATTTCTGCTACACAAGGCATACTATGGTTCTATGGAATATTATAATTAGGGTGGTTCATGATCTATATATTGCAGAAGATATTTTCTGGCTCTACCAGGTAGGCTAAGAGCAGCCTGGTGGGAGATGGGAATTGTTAGGATGTGTGTCTAATCAAGACAGCTTGATGAAGAATAACCAGAGAGAACTCAGGGCTGTTGCCGGTATATCAGCACTGATTCAGGTGTATGGGGGCCACAGTGGGAGAGTCAATCATATGGGAAAAACTAGAGGTATGAGAATACAGAATTAAGTGCGGGAAACAGGAGTAGGTTTAGAGTTTAGAATCAAATTGTAAGAGAGTGCTCGAGGTCATGTTTGACGTGGTGCCCATTGAAGGGTATGGAAGTGAGGAGGAAGGACCCTTTAAGGCTCAGCTGATAGAACCTCACTCCATAAAGACTGAGGAAAAACATAAGAAATAGTGTCATAGCTTATACATCACCTCCAGTATTCTACATTCTTAGTAGACTGGGGTTATGGTAGCTACTGATCCAGTTATATGACTTGTGAAGTTCTCCAATACTTTTTGATGGCATGACTGGGAACCTTAAAATTGGGGGTGCTTCTGTTGCCATTCATAAAAAATAAATACTGAGACAGCCTTTAGTCAACTGGTCTTCAGAGTTATACTAGGAGACAATAGGGACATGGAGGGACTTTTTGCAAAATATGCCAACCAGATAACATCATCTCAAAAGGTCAAATGATAGAAATGAAAATAATCTAATGGTTATATACTGGAAACAATGTTCTCGAAGCATACATGCCAGTGTTATTGTTGATTTTTAATGACTTTGGCTAATGGCACAACGTCATTGAGGTTAATAGATAAAGAATGGTTCCCAAACAGTAAATATTGGTTATTTCCATTATGAGGAAGTGTTCTCAGATTAGAGACATAGTCTGGCCCCATTTATTTTTGGAGGCTCAGAATTTAAGATTCTCAACACAAAGGCAAAAACTCAATAAATGTTGTGTAGGTAAATGAATATTCAATTTATAAGGTGATCTAAAGTAATACAATTTCATGCAGGAAAAGCAAAATAAGTGTATTAAAAATATCCTGAGACTATATTTTAACATGTAATACAAAATTATGACTACTAGGTATAAATGCATTAGATAATGCATTTATCTTGATAGTTTGATGTGTATTTATCAAAAATTTGTACTTTTTTGACAACTGATCTTCATTCAGAGAGATGGAGGCCATATAATACTCTATAAATAGTAACTATAACAATAAATTACAGAGCAACCTTAATGAGTTTACAGTGTAATAAAGACCATTTTTTCACTGGTGATATTTTCTATACAGACACAAATATAACCAATTGGTTAATTCCATCTTTAAAAATAGAAAAAGCAATAAATATATCCATATCCTTCATGCTTCAGGATGAATATGTATGAGTGTGGATTAAACAATTTCAAGTACACACATTCCCCTTTTAACTATGTAGTCTGTCCATATAGAAACCTTTGTGTAGCTCACAACTCAGTGGGTAATTAGGGAGCTGGGATGGCAGGGTTTTACCCGTGAGCACCTAAAATATAAAAAGCCAGTGCAGACGAATGCGTATAAGGCCCTCAGCCATTCTCTGTCTCTTCAAAGGGCTGGAGTCACTGCCACTTCCTAGCCTTCTGTTAATTCTCCTCCATCTTTGTCACCCATCCTTTTTTTGTCTCCCTGTTCTGAATGCCATCCAGTTTTCATGGTCTTTGAATTAATTTTTTTTTTAAAATTCCAATCAGGGGCTCTGATTCTGATTTCTAATAGTGCCATCATTTGACAGTTTAGTTTTGCTTTATTGACCATGTGTTGAACTCAGATTTGATTAACCTCACAATGACTTTTCATCATAAAAGACTTTTTCTGAAAAGTCTTTCTCACCTGCCTATGTAGTGTGTCTCAGGAGCAAAGATGAAGAAGCTCATTGAAATATCCTTTCTTACCTTGTTCCTCACCATTCCTCCTCCTCTCTGCTCTTCCTCCTCCCCTGCCTTCTCTTTCTCTCTCCCCCTCATCTCACCCTTCTCCTTCCACTCATTTTTCTACCAATCACTGGGGCTCTAAACTCATTTAAATTTTAAATCCATCTAAATTTTAGGTTCTTTAATTTATCAAAGTGAATAAATCTATTCTAAAATTAGTTGGATCGGTTAATAAATCAAGGCATAAAAGATGAACACAAGGAAGTAAAAGTGGTAGCTGAGAAACACATGAGATCCTGAGTATCATTCTTTATTTTCTCCTCAATTTTCTGCAGTCAGCTGTCCCTTTCTGCATCTAGACCTTCATGCCTGCATAGCTAACTGTACTATCTGTCAAGTCACAGTTTAAAAGTCATTTCTTAAGGGACACTGTCACTTATCTTTTAGGCTTAGACTTTTATATGATCTTATTATACTCTATAGATATAGTGTCTCAGATTTAATTAGTAATCTAGGTGTAGATAAAATACAGAGATTCATCCAGATGCAATCCACCCAGAAATTTTGTACAAATCTCAGGCAAATTAGAGACGTGTGGCAAGTTCCTTAAGTACAGGAAGATTGTTGTGGTAGAAAGCCTGTAAGATGGCTCCATAAGTTCCTTTCCTTGATTGTGGGCTGGATATTGTGACTCACTTCTACAGAATAGAATATGGCAAAATTGATGAGATGTGACTTCTGAAATTAGCTTACAGAAAAGACTGTGGTCTTTCCCTCTCCGCGCCATCCCCCCTGCCCCACTCCAGCCCCTTTTTCTCACCCAGAGGAAAGCAGACTCCCATGTATTGAGTAACCCTATGGATGAAACGACATAGCAAAGAATTCACATTGCTGGCCATTGGCGGCAAAAAGACCCGAGGCCTCCCGCAAGCCCTGCCAGTGAGCTTGAAAGGGGATTTTCCCTCAGTCCAACCTTTGGATGGATCTCTGTTGACACCTTGATTGCAACATTGTAAGAAACCTTGAGCTACTGGACCCTGCTAAGCCAAATCTGGATTTCTAACCACGGAATGAGTGAGATAATAAATGTTTGTTTTCTTAAGCCACTCATGTTGAGCTTTGGGATAAATTGTTACATAGTCATAGATTATCTAGTACAGATTTTGGTATCTGGAAGTGGGGTGATTTCATAGTGTGTTTAGACCAGAAGGAGTTTGAGAAATGTGTTAGAAAAAGACTAAATTTGCTTGAACATCCAGGTCAGTTTCACATGTATCACCTAAAAATTATGTCTAAAAAGAAAGCAAAAAGCATTAACAATCACAGTAACAAATATAACAAAGTACACTTAATAGTATTCTCACCAAAAATGCTGAAAATACAGGGCCTTAAGTATTGTGGATATCTAAGCTAGTGATTATCTGTGACTTAACATATTAGTAGACTTTTGTATGCATAATGTTCATTCTTCTCAGACATATATACCACACACAACGGATGCATATGGTGATTTGATGTGGGGCAGAATGCTCTTCTGCAGCTTTTTATGAGAATCTGAGTCTTCCCATTAACTTTTTATAGATATCTTGCTCAAATCTGTGCCTATGAATAAAAGATAGTCTCTTTTTTCTCTAATGGAAGAAATGCATGACCATCCTACTTCAAATCTTGATTCCATTTACTAAGTCATTTCTACTACAAATATATTTTTAGGTTATGCATAATAACCTAATCTTGGATATATCTGATCTTACTGCAAAGGTAAATTCCCTTTTACAAAATATTAAACTAAATCCAGTTAGTGTTTTTGCTTTACAGTAGTGGGGAAAAAATTTGTTTTCTAACCTAAAGAATTTCTCACTTATGGGTAATGAAGAAAGCACTATTCATGGTTTATGTGCCTACAGATGTGGAGTTGAGAGAGTTAAGAGTAACATTGTGTTGTTTTATAGATGGTATTTCTTTGAAAGTAAACATAATTAAATCTTTTACATATTATCAGGTAATATGTATATATGTATATGTATTTCTCTATCTCTCTCCATATATATTATATATAATCACATATAACATTTGTCTGGAAAAAGTTCAGCCATTGCTAATATAACAAGAATGATTTGTATGACATCAATGTAACCTGGCAGCCAAGGAGAGTGGACTGGAATGTACGTATATGAACAATGATGACTTTACTGTACTAGTCAGTGGGGATGGTAGATGCCATTTAGTGAGCGTGTGTACTGTGTGGCCATCATATTCAAATTGACTGAGTGGAGCAATGGGTTGGAATCAAATTTCGCATTAAGCGTGAACATTTCTCCACATGAACTATTCAGATGATTCAGAAGGCGGAAGCTCTGGGCAACTGGAAATTGGCAGCTTCATCATGACAACGTGCCCACTCCTGCATCATGTCTCATGCAGAGTTTTTTGGTGAAACGTCAAATCACCCAGGTGACTCAGCCCCCTTATAGCCCATATTTGGCACCCTGTGACTTCTGGCTTTTTCCAAAACTAAAATCACCTTTGAAAGGGAAGAGATATCAAACTGTCGATGAGATTCAGGAAAATATGATAGGCCAGCTGATAGCGATTGGGAGAGAGAACTGTGTGAGGTCCCAACATGCCTGCTTTGAAGGGGACTGAGGTGTCATTGTCCTATGCACAATGTTTCTTGTATCTTCTTCAAAACATGTCTCTGTTTTTCATAGTGCATGGCCAGATACCTTCTGGACAGGCTGGGGAATAATCTAATAGTATCTGATTCTCATTTTATTATACTGAGTCAAAAGAAAATATAAGTCCAATCGATCTATATTTTAAAATAATGTTTTATCTAAATTTGGACATTTAGATAAGACATATTTATTATGACCTCTTCCTTTATATGTCACTTGAGAAATATTATCTTCAAAAACCCTTCTCAAGTCCCAATGAGAAAAAGAGGCAAATACAGAAAAACATCGTTTACCAGGATGTGACTTAGTAGTAACATGGCCCATATCCCAGAATCAATCATTTTAGCCTCCAGCACCACCAAAAACTTACATATACGTTGAAAATTACCTTTATTAATGAAAATTATGCAAGTAGGGTAAAGTGTTATGTCAGTGTGTGCTTTGAAGAAAAGGCTTTCTGATCAGAAATATCTTCTTTTATGGCAAGCCACAGAGTTCCAAATTCCAAATATTCATGTAACCTTAAAGGTGGTCTTTCAAGAAGCAATATGTTTTAACTAAGTTAACCTATTACTGTAAGAGGAGTTAACCAGTAGATGGCTTGTTAGCAGGGATTAGTCTCTATGAATAATTGCTACTCATTGTTATATAGCAGAGGAAAAGCCTTGAGCAATTTTACTCAGATTAAGTCAGGTTTGATGGCAGTGGTTACAGGAAAAACCTGTACTTAGGGTTACTGAAAGTAGTGATTCTTCTACGTCTGCTCTCCATGGAAAAGGGCCCTGAAAATCTAGGAACAGAGTAAAGAAGGAGATCAAGGTGGTACTAAATAAGTGGTGTGGCAAGGTCTTGAAGACATAGTTTAATTTTATCAATCTTACCTACTCTTGGAATTTGTTACCTTTTTCCTTTTTTGTTAAATATAGACAACTCACAGATGAAGATTATGTAATACTAAAGTTCTGTGTAAGGAAAGGTCCTTTTGTCTTAATAACCTCATTTTAAAGAAGAACTCATTTTTTTATTCATTCTGATGATAGTTTTTAAGTACATGACTTCACTACTACACTGTAACTTTTTAATGCACATTGGAGGCATTAAATTGGATTACCCATAATCTTGGCTATCATTAGTCCACTCATGACCCTTTCATTCCTGCATTCATTCACCGATCCATCCATTCATTCACTCAGTTACTCTCTCACTCACTCATTTATACCATGAGTTAGAAAGTGAATTATAAATCCACTATTTAACCCCAAAATTGAAACCTTGACAGTAACTCTGTGGTCCTTCTCAGTCCCCTCACCCCGTCTTTTTCCACCTAACATAATTTACTTCAAGTCCTGTATTCACTGTTTTCTTGATATTTATATCATTTTATCCTATTTAATTGTGCTTCTAAAAAGTATATATATTTTATTTATTACCTCTTAAAAAGGCTCATGCTTTATATGTTCATCTGTGACATTTTTCATTTAATATAAAATTAAGGTTATTTATATTGTCTCATTGTGAATATTGGACATTCATTCATTTTGATTGCTGTATAATAATATTTTGCAGATTTTTTTGTATCCAACTGAGTAATTTCTTTTCTCCCTGCCTCTTTTCCTTATCTCTTCTCTCCTTTGTCCCTCTAGTCCTGCTCTCTCTCCTGTATACAGGTCTTTTTTAATGGCAGCTGCTTACTATACATTTTCAACTGCAAATACTTCAACTAAAAATCCACAACAGATTTTTTTCCCTCCTATTCCTTTTTTCCTCATACCTCCTTATCAGAGGATCCTGGAACAAAGGCAGAGCATTCCAAGAAATAGAATTTGAAAATAACTGTATAAAGCAGTAACTAGATCTATGTATATATTAGAATTCTCTTTATTAGTTCACTTCACTGGTTCTTAAACTTGAGCATGCATCAGAGTTACCTGGAAGGCTTTAAAACTACAGATTGCTAGACCCTACCCCAGAATTTCTGATTCATTAAGTCTGGAGTAGAGCCAGGTAATTTGCATTTCTAGCACGTTCCCAGGTGATACTGATGCTGCTGGTCTGGGAGCCACACTTTGAGAGCTACTGGTATATTTAAAAATATTTTTGAAGGGCTCCACACCCCAGACCTTATATTAGTCTCACAGGGGGAAGCACTTTTTGGAATGGATTTAGAAGCTGATAGTCAGTGTGTCCATGGGCAGTAATCTGGTTAATAGTCCAATATTTTTTCAAGTATGCTAGAAGAAAATTTGTTGCTTCCATTGAATTCTATGTGTGAACATAAATTAATACTTATCTTTCTTGCACACTAGCCAAGGGTATTCCCTGAATACTTCTGAAATTCAAAAATGAACAAGTTTTAAGATAACTTTTTCTTGTTTTCATGCTGTTATGAAACACATTCTGATTATATCCTTTATATTCTACTTACAGATATACCCCACTGCTTAATTGATACAGTTTTGATAGACTGCATGTAGGCCACAATTCTGTGTACCAAATAATATTTTAAATGCACTAAAAGCTACCCATTAAAACTTTTATGTTAACAAATCTTTCTGGATTGTGCATAATTATCCTCTAATTTATATCTACTGTGAGTTCAGGATTTTGTGTATAACGTCTTCTTGATGAGAGCACACATGCCCCTGAGATACATACAGCACTAGGAAAACATGCTGTAAGAGAACTAGTGGATTCCTTAGACATCTATGTGCAATTTTAGTGGCAAAAGTTGTACATTTTCATTGTATGTCATGTACAACTTCATGACTATCTTTTTCCAGCTCATAAATGCTGCTGATTTGCAACTTCTACAATGTTACAATATTGCCATAAACCTCTCTTCTTAGAGGAAACACAGTTCCATCAAAACAAGTCTTTGAAAATATTGACCAAGCAGTAATAAACAACACTCCTCAGATGTGCTGTATATATAAAAAAATGACCTCTTGAGGGGCAATACCAGTTTTATTTTCACTCATTAGGCTTTGTGCTTTTTCCAACACTAGTAAATGATGTGGTCAACATAGCTCATACGAGTAAAGCTTTCTTTCTTTCTTTTTTTCTTTTAAATCTGAGGAAATGATCTATATTCCCTTCCTTGGTTATTCGGATAGATAAAAATATCATCTTTTTAAAACTGTTCCCAGCAGACAGGAGATATTTATATTTGGCACTGTGAATGAGGATCTATAGTTAAGTAAATGGGAATATACCAGATCAAATTATCTTGCCTTTAGCAGGTAATAGCAATGTTAGCCCCTTGGTCCTGACCAGGTTGTTCAATACATTTATTAATTTGACTTATTTAAAGTGAAAATTCAAAGAGCATAGTAAACATTTTGGCTGGAGTGGGAAATGGACCGCTGCCACGCCAGGACTGCGGACACCTGGGCGGCTTGAGCAAGGCAGCTATAAGAGCGAGACGGCCATGAACCGAAAGGGGTCTGCTAATAGCATAGATACATTGACTGACTTTGCAAAATCAATTTGTTCACTGATCCACACCATAAAAGCCAAAGAAACTGATACAAGGACAAACAGAAGGAGTAATCGTAATAAAAATTAAGGAAAAAAATAGAAATGACCATAAATGAACAATTTCTGAGGATTTGCTTTACATGAATAGGTGCTCTATTAGTTACGAATACCTGAAAAATTCTTTACCTTTTCTCATTACCCACAAAAATATTTCAGTTGTCCTGTGTATTTTTCCCACCCATTTCTTGTCCATTTTTTCTTCTTTCATTCTTCTCCCATTTTTCTTTCGCTACTGCATTTCCTCTTTCCTGTCTTTCTTCTTTCCTTTCCCTCCAGGCTCCCTCTCTGGACATCCTTCTTCCCATTCTTCTTTCCCATCCGCTAAGCAGCGTCTAAGTACTAACCAGAGAAAACAAATGATATGCTGACTTGGGTGCTAGAGTTCCTTAGTGAAGAAGAACAAGAAAAGACACAACAGGAAGGTGGAGGCATTATAAAAGAGCTAGGGGACTGATGTTATAGTTTGGCTTCCATTCCATGGCAGATTAGCTGACTTAATTTCCTACTTGAATTCACTCTTTCACGAAACAGTTTTTACCTTTTACTACCTGTGATATGGGTCCTAATGCTCCCTTCATCTTTCCTTACCAGTCTGTAATTCCCACTGCTGCCTGCACTTCCCACAGCTGTCTGCATTCTCATCGTATTTTTCACCAGCTTAAAATCCTTAATTTCAATCAAATCACTCATTGATTGATTGATTCATTCATTCATGCACCCAGTGATGAATATATTGTTCCCTTCTGCCTGAAAGATGAAATTAAAACCTCTACTGTAGTAAATACATTTATCATCGTCTAGTCCATCCTAGCTTTCCTGTTTACCCTTGCTGTGTTGTGTGGTGGCCCTCTTCCTTCCACTTGTCCACTTCCTATTCATCCTTTGAATTGGCTCAGATGTACTTTCCTCTTTGAAGCCTTTTTTGATTCCTCGCTCACCTTGGAAGGCTTGGGTGTTTCTGGCTCCTGAAACTTTCTTAATGCTCCTTTTAAAGCTTTCAATTAACCCTGAGTGTAATATAGTTATTTTATTTTGATTGATATTTAAAAACATACTTTTCATTATAAAGTTAACATATGTTTCTTATAACATTTTTAGGGAAGGCAGAAAAGTTGAATAAAGGAAAATATTATTAATAGTTCTACCACCCAAAGATAACCTTTGTTAATATTTTGATATGTTTTCATCTAGAATTTTTTTCTCTGCATACATTTTATAATTTATTCTTTCATTTTAGGTAAAAAAGAGATTTAGTAAATTTTAGTTTATATTTCTTTTTTGTGGCTTAGTTATCTTTATTTCTAATTTAATAATTTTGTAATACACATATTTGTGATATCTAATCTTTAAATAGAGTTGAAATTTATTTTGAATCCACATTAAATATACGTTATAATCTCCAAAGACCTAAACAATAACTCTAAAACATATATCTAATTTTTTTATTGCCTGGATTGTACTACATTTTTTGAGTTGTTTTGAATCCTCACATAAAACCCTGCAAGACAGATGTTTTCATGCCTATTTCACAGATGAAAAACCCAAAACTCTGAGAAATTAATCACTTGTCCAAAGACAAACAAGTTGTGGTGCTAAAATGAGACTCACATTTTATTCTAAAGCCAATAGTTACGGTCTCTGGTTCACTAGGAAGCCTAAATGTAGGACTAGTCTTCTTTTCTTATTCTTATAAACTGTATTTTGATTCTTCCCTGGTCTTTCTTTCTGATCAACATTAGAGAGATTTTGTTAAATTTTCACTAATTTCACCAGAGATTAGCAGATGGTTCCAGAAAAATGCCAGTGACATAATAAATGCACAGTAAATTAATTTGTTGAACAAATAAAACAAGGCAAGGCAAAGCAAACCAAGGAGTGGAGAAAAATTATAATGAAGGGTCAAAATAATCTGCATTTTTTTCACTCAGGATGCTTTTATGGTTTTAAATTAAGGGGGATTTGTTTGGTTAGAATTATGAATATTTTTATTCAATTACATTGAAATTCGGGTTAATATTTTTCTCCTAATCCTGTGCTACAAAAATAAAGATCTGGAGTTTCTTAGACCATAGAGAAGGGCTGCAGAGAAATCTTTGTGTTCCTGTGATCCTATGGTAATATATTACTATATATCACGACTCTAAAAGTAAAATCCTTGGTTATGAAAAGAAACTCAATGTCAAGTATCCTATTTACTATTAGGGGTGCTGAGAGAGGCAAGTCAAGACTCAGAAGCATCACCATTGTTGAGATTAATATTATTTATTTTAACCACAGTGATAATGGGAACAGTTACGTCTGTTATAAAAATATTTTCAAAGATCTTAAGATGTTCCACAACTTCTTCTCACTGGTTTTTCATTTTCCTCATGCTGAGAGGAAGCACGGTAAATGAGAAAACTTCAACTTTGAAGTTGGAACCAGGCTCTGCTACTTACTACCTATGAGGCCCTGGGAAAGCAGCTCCACTCCGAGCTTCTAGTTCTACCCACTTTGCAGTTTTGGTGAGAATTAACAGTAATGACAACTATGTCAATGCCAGCACATAATAGGTTTTCCATCCATGGTAGTTTCTTACCTTAACTTTTCTTCTTTTCTCCATATATAGTAAGTGCTCATTTATCCTGTTAAAGGATGACAAGGACATCATCACAGTTGAAGAAAATGACAGCTAAAGAATGTGCCTTTGTCTGGCCTAACTTTACAGTCTCCTCATCATCCAAATAGAGCCTGTAAGTAATAATGATTGTCTAGTGGTTTTCAACTATTTTCTCATTGTAATGTGCTTTTTAAAAAATGAGATAGTACCTTAACAATGATTACTCAAGCCAAATTACTTTTTTTCTTTAATATACTTTTCATGATATGCTGTGTTGGAGACAATTGATAAAAAACCTTAATTTTTAGAGAACAAACAGAAGGAAAATTAAAATGTAGACAAATATAAATTAGACATAGGGATCCGAAAATTGCATAGCTCCAGGAACATAGATCTTCTTTAATTTGGTTCATTATTGAAACTGTTTATTTTCTGTTAACCTTATTTTCCATTTCTTTTTTAAGCATCAATGGAAGAACATCTTAAGACCACTCGGTGGTTGTTCCTACCCATTCAGTGGCCTCAGCAGCAGGCGCTCACACCAGTCTTCAGGGGCGGGCTGCGCGCTCCAGGGCTTCAGGAGGAGACAGCTGAACAGGTACCGAGGGCACCTGCGCCCTCAGACCAGTCAGCAACCTCAGGCTGAGCAGCAGTGAACTTGGGAGCTGGAGCAGGCTGTTCACCCTGAAACTCCTCCTTGTTCACAGCCTTTTCAGCAGCAGCAGCAGCAGACTGCTCTTCCTTTCCAGCCTCTTCAGAGTCTCTGTAGAAGTATGGATCAGGCCTGAGCTCCCTGTGGTTGCTCGTGGGAGATGGTGCCGAGCATGCGCAGAACCTCTTGGGCCAGCCTCCACCCGCTCAGACTCTCAGTGTAGCCTGGGGTGGCGGTGTTCACATAGCGCAGAGTAGAGTCTGTGCTTCAAGAGGAAGTGGCAGGCAGTGCAAACTTAACCGCCTCTGTGAGAGGCCGGTGCTCAGCCCTGGGATCAGTAGCCAACCCCCAGAAAACACAGCTCCCGGAAGGTTGTCTGGATCCGGTTAGGGAAGGTCTCATGAGTGAAACAGCCAGTTGTAGAAGTGGCTCCGGTGGTCGCAGCAGTGGACTTTAACGCAGCTCGCCGGTCAGTATTCCTGAAGAATGTGACAGTGACATCAACCGACTTTTCAATCGCGACAATGGTTCAGCCGGCCGGCAGGAAGCTTCTCCCAGGTTCACGTCGGATTTATGAAATAATGCCATCACTTTTCCTTTTGCAGACGTACTGTACCATTTGGAAGTCAAGGTTGGTGCCGCCTACGTGGGGTCTTGCTGCAAGACATTGGAGGACCCTATGGACATTGTGACAGTTTCCCTTTAAGTTACGTTGGGAACCCCGAGCAAGTCATGAGAATCCTTTGCTTGAGAGTGTGGAAAGGACCCTTTAATTTTGTCAGTCTTAGTTTATTCTTCATGAAACAAAGATGAGTAATTCTTTTAAAATTATTTTTTGGGGGTAGTGCTTTGAAAGGGAATAAACAACAGTTCACTGACAAGTAATATCTAAAATCTAATTTCACTTGAAATTATTTTTATTATGTGAAGAATTATATTTGCAGAGAATACAATCTATCCATTGACACATTTAAGTTATTAAATCGTGGAATAAAACAATGCTTCCATTATTTAGTATTCAGAAGTAACAGATGATAGCTGATTCTTTTAGCAAACATGTACTTTGATAAGACTTGCCCATCAACCCACAAGCTCAAGAAACATAAGACAATATACTATTGACCATAAAAGCTTTAATATGTTGTAAACATTTTAGAAATTATATTTCATCCATCCAGCCTCCCCTTTATCCATCCATGCAATAACCCATGCTTTTATATTTAAAAACAAATTATCTAATAATAATTTTCTATGCTTTTATTCTTACAGCAATAAACCTGATTTCTCAGGCAGTGTTATTATTTTTCTGTTGAGAAACATATATGGCACAGAGGGCACGGTCCCTAACAAATGCTTTCTAAATGTTGCAAGGATAAAGGTCTAGGCAGTAAAATGAGACAGACCAGTGTTAATTCATAAAACTTACTAATAGCTGTTTTTAAATGGTTTGCTTCTAAAATGTCCCAGTGTAGTTTCAAATTCCACATTATTGTTTGAACCCAAATTGCCTGAAGATACCTTGCTATAGCATCCTTCAGAAGGAATTTTACCATCTTGTTGATGATATGAAGACACATGGACTAAATGATAGTATAGTTAGTAAATTTTTAGCTATTTGAACAATGTTCCTGAAGTTTGATTACTAGACCAGTTTCAAACTTGAGTGCTGTCTCCAGTGACAATGTCAAAAGTGCCTGTCTTAGATACTTTTTCCTCAAAGTTCATAGGGATAGTTTGAACAAAAAGTTAGGCAGACACATGATGTTTGTAGAAGTTGCAGAACTGTAAAAAATATATTAAAACATTGTGCTCATTGAATCAATATGGGACAAAATCAACAAAATAAAGTTTAATAATCACACACACATCCATCCTAAATATAAGATATGTATGTATGCAACCTTACATTATGGTTAACAATATCAACTGGAAATATATATATGAAGATTATCTCTTTTTAAGAAAACACCTGAGCTCTATCTTAATAAAACTGAAAACAAAGCAATATTTAGGAACAAACATATTTGTTACATAGCTGTTTATAATAGTGAAAAAATAAAATAAATAAGCACCCAAATGAGGAGACTAGTTACTATAATCATGATACATTCACTTGATGGAATATCGTATGTTCATCCAAATGAAATTTATAAAGGGGTAGAGCTTCCAACAACATAGTAAGATGCTTGTGTATTATCACTAAAAACAAAATACAAATTGGATGATTTTTCATTATATAAATAATTTAAGTGATATACAAGTAAATATTTAACAGATATACATTGAATACTATCTCTGTTATTCTACTATCTCTTCATTCTACTTCTCTTTGTTTCAGTTTTAACACTGAATATGTGTTACTTTTTATAATTATATGACTATTTTTAAATCACTTGCAGAAGTAGGAGACTAGGATGCCTGGCCAAAAGCAGTTAATGCTGATGGCTAATGACAATCAGCTTGTTAAAAATCCTGTCTTTTCCATACTTCACCTCACTTAATCCCTACCATACACTTTAATTCACTTAAAGCTTGCAACAATTGTATGAGGTATGTATCATCGTCCTCATTTTAAAATTTAAGCTTACAGGCCACGTTGTTAGTGCATGGTAGAAGTCATACTCTGAAAATTTAAACATGAGCCCACAGTGAAATTAATAATAACTTCATAGGTTATGATAACTGATAATATATGTGAGGTACTTGCCTCAGTATTAATGAGTAGAAAGCTCTTATGATTAAGATGCACACACATACACACACACGCACACACAAAGATGATGGTGGTAGTGCGGGCTGCTGTGGTCCTCTTACAATGTTTTAAAAGTGTGTGGAAAAGGAAGAGCAGGGTTTTTCTTTTTTATGGTTTCAAAGGATTGAACTCAGACAAACACTGAAAATTACTGAATGTGGATTTCCAATTAATATAGAATTGTTGAAATATTGGCTCTTTATTCCTGGAAATACAGTATTAAACCAGAGTCAGAATGATCATGTATCAGAAGAATATTATAAGTGAGATCTATGTTGAGTGAGGGTTTTTATTAGATACTCTATTTAAAGTTCTGGAGTTCTTTTTATAATTCAGTTGTATTTTATCTTCCTTAATTCTTAAGTGTTTTTCTCCATATTCTTTACACATTTAAGTGCATTGTTTTCTCTACTGCTTTATTTGAATGTACATACTTATTGGAACCAAATAACTGTTCTCTTCAACTTCACAGCTAGAAACTTTAACATTGTTGCAGTCTGGGTTTCAAGTGCCCATTACAAACAAATCTTGGTTTTGGATGAACCTGATAAAATGGATGTTGACCAAAGAAATCAAATATGATCTCCTTTCCATGAGATGGGGCAGGTGGTGTCTCAGAGGCCTGGTCTGGGCACTGATTTGGAAGTTGGAGCCAAAAGAGGCGGAGACAATTAGCAGAGGCAAATATTATGGGTTTCCAAGGTCAGTACACAAGGTAAACAGTCTGGGAATAGTTGCCAAAACCAAATGGAACAAAATGAGGAGGGTGAACCAATTCTCAAAGCCAAGAGGGTAGAAAGCAAGCGCAGATGATATCTGAAATGGCTTGGAGCAATGAAATAAAGGAAGAGTGGAGAAATTCCCTAATCTGGGTTTTAGATTATGCAGTATCTACAGCCTCAGTGAGTGAGGCAATAGCAGGGAGAGGCAGACACCAGACCTCACACTAAATTGATACCCTCAGGTAACATTAATTAATTTATGAAAAAATGCTTAAGGGATGCATCTTATGAGCAAAACACTTTGCTACCTACAATGAAAAATATAAAAAAGAATAGGCACAGATCTTGTCCTCAAAGAACTTACTTTCTGATGAGTGGAAAGATGGATAGAGATACAATAAAAAGTACAAAAACATATGTCATATATAAATTAAGTGGCAGGGGAAAATAGATACATAGTACCTGGTTAGGTAAATATGTAAGTCAGCACATATGAGAAAAAAAATAGAATAATTCAGGAAGACAACATTACAAAACTTTTAAAAGACATTTACCACTTCTAAATTTCTAGTTCAGTACAATTCTACTCTCAAATTGAGTTTCATTTATTAAAACAAGTGTACAAAAACACAGTTTGTAAACTTTTAGTGTTAGGTCGCCACTGGCAATCAGCCAATCCCTGCCCTCTCCATGAAGTTACTGCACATCAGAGTGGTTGAGGAACTTGTCCAAATCACACAGCAGCTCCACTGGTCTGCATTCTGTTTGTCTGACTTATAGTCATTCACAGGAAATGATTATTCATGTGAGCCTCTGTTACCTTTTTGTTAAAATTTTTTATCCTCATTGAATTTCACATGAATGAGTTTGATATATCTGTTGTTCAACAGCTGAAAACATTAAGTCTGATAAAGTTGCTCAAATTGATGCATGAAAATTTATACAACTCTCAAGCCATGTGATGGTTGACTGATGTACACACTAACACTGTTTGAAAATGTCTTTTGGATTCTATATTATTTCTTCCAGCACTGCCTCAGAATGTAGTATTAGGGCATGCTTTATTACAAATACATCTATCTAATCAAACATTGGTGTGGATCATGCCAGCCATCTTCTTTATACTTCTTTAGACCCAGGAATTAAAGGTTTTCTACCCTAACTGAATACCAGCTTTACAAAATGATCCTGAAGTCTGCATTCACCTATGATACTCTCTATACTTTTTTAAGAATCATTGAGGAAACTAAAAATATAAAATATGACCTATCAATGGATGTGCAATGGTTTTCATTTTTCAGTATCTAATCCTACCTATAATTTTTTAAATAATGAGCTTAGAGAACAAATGACAACATTTTGCTTGAGTTTATTTGAGAAATCTTCGACATAAAAAGGCTGGAGTGTGTTAATGACAGAAATACTGAAAAATACAGCTGTGGATTAAATATAAGATTTTTTTCTAGAAGTTCCTCCTTTTCCAATAAGTGTGGAATTATAAACTTTAATGAAAATATAATTCTTTGTAGTCTTCATTTTAATTAGTATAAATAACTATTTACAAAACTGGTAAGGTTTTAACAGAAAAAAGGTTATTAATATTAAGGTTATATCTGCCAATTCAAAATAATTTTGGGATTAAATTTTTTAAAATAATTTTCAGTAATTTTGTTAGACAACACTTTAATATTAAAAAATATATGGTATTTACAATTTTACTCTCAGGCTATTTTTCCAAAATGACTTTACTGATGGACAATCACAGAATTTTAAGAATAGAGTTTAATTTTTAATTTTATTTTCTCCATCCCTTTTCTGACTTTTAACTTTTTTGCTACTATCACATCATACATTCACCAAGATGAGTTAGTAGAAATGGCATTTTTTTAACAACCTATGTAAAACAGAAGTGAATTGATTGTTTTATTTATTCATATAAGTACATAAGCATATGTATATATATATTATGAGGTCTGTCCAGAAGGTATCCAGCCATATACTATGAAAAGCAGAGACATTTTCTGAAGAAGATACAAGATACAAGAAACATTGTACATAGGACAATGATGCCTCTGTTCCCTTCAAAGTAGGCACCTTGGGACCTAACATAGTTCTCCCAATCGCCATCAGCTGCCCTGTCATATGTTTTCCAAATCTCACTGACTGAAATCTCTTCCCTTTCAAAGAATATCAGTTTTGGGAAAAGCCAGAAGTCACAGCCAAATCTGGGCTATAGGAGGGTGGAATCCCATGAGTGATTTGATGTTTCACAAAAAACCTCTGCATGAAACATGATGCAGGAATGGACATGTCATGATGAAGCTGCCAATCACCGGTTGCCCAGAGCTGCGGCCTTCTGAATCATCCAAATAGTTCATGTGGAGAAATGTTCAAGCTTAATGCAAAATTTGATGCAGACTTGTTGCTCTGCTCTCTTAGTCATTTTGAATGCAGCGGCCACACAGTACACATGCTCACTCAATGGCATCTACCATCCCCACTGACTAGTACAGTGAAGTCGTTGTTGTCCACGCATGCATATCCCAGTCCATTCTCCTTGGCTGCCAGGTTACATTGATGCTGCTCAAACCATTCTCGTTATATTAACAATGGCTGGACTTTTTTCAGACAGACCTCGTGTGTGTGTGTGTGTGTACAACTATTTGGTTTTTTCCCTATTTATAAATCTATTATTGATACTTATTCAAGGAAAGCTGACCAATTTTACTAAGTGTGAAATCTCTAGCACAGAAGTTTACTTATGATAATCACCTACAATAATAGGAAAGTTTAATTAATATAGTAGTTACATTTTCATATACTATGAGCAATAGGACCTCTATAATACCAGTCTAGAGTCCAAAGCATTCTAATCAGTTAATGGATATGGAGTGATTTCTTTGCTGGTAGCTGGCAAGTAGCAATTTCTAGCTATGCTTTTCTAAGCAAAACTATGTCAGACACTTGAAATGCATTTAATTAATACATTCATTTAATTTTTATGTTCAGCTGTTTCTGCAAGTTTGGAATTGCTGGGAACTAAGTGACGTGGAAGTAAAGCCCTTTGTCCAACATCACGCATTTATGAAGTACTGGACTAGAATTTGAACCCGTATCTGTCTGGTTCCAAATATCCAATAAAGGAGGCAAGGGATCCTGGTGTATCATGGTGATCTGTTGAGGCAGAAAGTTAATCATTTTTACTAGACCGCTATTGATTATTAGAGTACTGCCCTAGCCTGTCAGTGATTAAAGGGCTGGGAGATCATGTTGACTTGCATAAATGCAGTCCATCCTATTTCTAATAAAGTGAAAGGGAATAAAGCGTAGTTGTTGAGGACACTAGTTTTGGAGTCATTTAGCTCTAGACTGGGGCTCAGGTTATGTTGCATTTTAGTTATACAATCATGGGAAAGTTACTTACCGTCTCTCAGTTCTAATTTTTTCTCACCAGTAAAATAGGCTTAAGTTACAGAACTTAACAAGTATGATTATTGAACTTTATTGAGATAATGCTTGTGAAGTCCTCTGTAAAGACTGCTTCATATAATTAAGTACTGAGTAGTGTGGTGGTAATTATTATTATAAAATTTAAAATATTTATTCCATTTTTATAACATGGAAATAAATTATCTAAAATATTCCTGAATGGTATGGGATCTCACCAAATTATCATAAAGAATAATTATCCTAAAAGAGAAGTGAATGTTCAGGGTGAGAATACCATAAATGGAAATGATAGAGCATAGCTTAAAATCACATTTTGAGGTTTAGTCAAAAGGAAAAGAAAAAAAAAATTACTGTTTCAATAGCAGGTGGCTGAACACAAACCACAACTACGGAGTTAAAAAAATGTCCTTCACTCTGGAGAAAAAATACTGATATCTCATTTGGATGTTTTCTTTTTTTATTGCAGTATTATGCAAGGAAAGTGGTACTTAAAAAGCCATAATCCATTGCTAAAGGCATTAGTTTCCTTTTACATTTCAGGTGCAAATGCAAGTCTGCTATGAAAGATGTGTTACATTCTTTAATGTATCTGCTAATAAACAGGGTAGAATTGTGGTCCTTGTGAATTTCGAATCCTAGAAATTTCAGCTGGAAAATGCAGTGAAGCGATTTAAAACCACAGCAGGAACTCAAAATCCAGCCAACGGAGTCCATTTTTAAAGGACTTTCCTACCTGAGCATAAACTTACTAAATGATTCCCTCCTTTCAGTTAGGTATTAAGAAACAGTTTCAGTGTGTGAAAAAAATATTCTGTGGTATCAGAAAGCATTTGAATGTTTCGGCTGAGAAATTTAATAGTCACTTTTTCAGAGACACTCGGGTATTTTCAGCTATTGGGTTAGAACCTGTAGGCACACGTCATGTGGTTAAGCATACTTCGCAGGCCTCAAGTACTACCCTCTAAACCTCAGTATTTTGTTTCCTCACCCCCCTTCCCTCTGTCTGCTCTGTTTACATATGTGGGAGACGGCTGTTGAGTGTGGCTGATCTCTCCCAGCTGTGGCCTCTTCACTCACCCTAATTTCTTTCTCCATAGCTCATTTGGACCCAAGCGGTGGTGAAATTGCTGACTGGCGAGTGTGCCCTGCCTCAAAAGCCATAGACAAGACATGGCCGCAACAGAAGGAGCATGAGGGATGGAAAACACCATCTGGACTGTGCAATTGAAATAGCATAAACCCCTCTTTTTTCATTTAAGAAAAATCAGCCATGCAGGCTTTTGTTGCTTTCTGCTGTGGCCAAAAACCACTTAGGTTGCAATCCTCTGCGAGTGAAAGAAAAAGTCCAAAGGGACTCCAGAATATCCACTGCCCTCTTCTCAAGTTTTATGTACAGCTTCCCCCCGCCTCCCCCACATCTCTGTAGCCCGTTCCCTGCTCAGGGCACAGAAAGTGGCTCCCAACTGTACATCTATCATCGGTCTCCCTGAGAGTGCTCACTGGGCTCTTGGGGATTTGTTTTCCAGTTGTAGGTAGGCAAGGAGAGTTTGTTTTCTGTTTATATACAGCCAATAATCCAAGAATAAGCAGCACATTCCAGACAGTCCATGCTCATATTCATTTGGGAAAAGATACCTCTGTCTGATTCTTAACCAGACTTAGTCATTCTTTGGTTTTTACTTTGCAGTAAAGATTCATAGAGTTAGGTTGTTATATTTTGATAGTATTTTATAACAAACAATGATAAAACAGTTGCTTTTATTTATTTATTGTTGTTTAATTACAGTTGTTTCCATTTCCCCCCCATTTCTCTCCCCCACTCTCCCCACCCCCAGCTCCCACAGTCAATCCTCCCCCTACTGTTATCTTTGTCCACGGGTCCTTTGTATATGTTCCTCGACATACCCTTCCCCTTCTTTGCCCTGTTATCTACCCCCACCCCCTCCCCTCTGGTCACTGTCAATTTGTTCTTTATTTCCATGTCTGGTTATATTTTGCACACTTGTTTATTGTGTTGATCAGGTTCCACTTATAGGTGAGATCATATTGTGTTTGTCTTTCACCCCCTGGCTTATTTCACTTAGCATAGTGCTCTCCAGTTCCATCCATGCTGTCGTGAAGGAGAGGAGTTCCTTCTTTCTTTCTGCTGCATATTCCATTGTGTAAAGGTATGACAGTTTTTTGATCCACTCATTTACTGATGGGCACTGAGGCTGTTTCCAGCACTTGGCTATTGTAAATTGCACTTCTATGAACATTGGGGTGCACAGGTTCTTTTGAATTGGTGTTTCAGGATACTTAGGGTATAATCCCACTGCTGGATTTATACCCAGCAGTAGGTCAAAAAGTTAGTTTTTTTGAGGAAATTCCGTATGGTTTTCCACAGTGGCTGCACCAGTCTGCACTCCCACCAACAGTGAGCTAGGGTTCCCTTTTCTCCACAACCTCACCAGCACTTGTTGTTTGTGGACCTGTTTATGATGGCCACTCTGACCGGTATGAAGTGGTATCTCATTGTAGTTTTAATTTGCTTCTCTCTGATGGCTAGGGATGCTGGACGTACAGAGAGCCCAGGACACATCCTTTCATATGTCTCTGGGCTGTCTGTACGTTCACAATCAAGACTTACTCTCTAACCATGAGGGTAATGAAATAATGATTTTTTTTTCAGTGATTTAGGTTCATCACAAAGAGCATTCATCTTTTGGGGGAAATCAAAGAAGTATTGACGTTATAGTAAAGATAATACTAGACTAAGGGTCAAAGACTCAGCTTTGTCACTAACTGGCTGTGTGACCTTAAGGCACCCGAGCCTCTCTGACTTCAGTGTCTTTATCTGTGAAAGGAAATTGAGATCCTCTCTATTTCTGCAAACCCAAATCTCTTCCTGAATCTTCAGAAAACAACTTAAGAAGGAAAGTAAAAAATAAATAACTAGCATTTAATTACCCTACTAAGTGCTAGCAACAAGGAAGAATACATGAAATGCTCTACATGTATTGTTCATTGCAACCATTAAAGAGAGTAGATATTATTATTATGTCCATATTGTAGATGATGAATTGAGACAGAACATTTAAGAAATTTCCCAGTGCCACAAGAGGTAGAGCTGGAATTCTTTGTAATTGTTGAGCATTTATTATGGTCACAGCAATTTCCATACATTGTCCCATTTAAGCTTCAAAATAACACTGTAAGGATGGTATTATTATTTTCATTATGAAGATAAAGGAATTGCAGCTTAAAAATTTGGAAGTCTACCAAGAGTGACATAATTAATGTAGAACAGGAGAGCCAGGATTCATTTCTTAGTCAGCCTAATTCCAGCAATCAAGCTCTTTTCTATTACGCCAGTTGGATGCCTGGACAAACCTCACTTTGTTGGATAATTAGATAGCTTTTGTTTACTTCTAAATTTTGGATCTGACATGAGGTTGGCATATTCAAATTCAGGCCAAATGTTAGGTAATGTCATGGAAAGTGTTATTTATATTATAATTTTTGGACAAGGCAATAGGACTAGTTTCGGTTCAGTTTCAGATCCCACACAAAACTTGGAGGACCTGAAGAACAGAGGGGTGGCTGGTGGGGGAGAGTGATGTCACTATCAGACTCGGGCGATTCATTTTATAAAGTAGACTTTTAAAAGTCAGATGATCTAGAATGCAGAAGTTCTCTTGGCAAAAGATCGGTAGACATCATCTTGAAATCTAGAGAATGTCATTAAATCTCTGATCTCTTTATCTTTTTTTATTGACCTGTACAACATGTTTTATGGAGGCATGAATATGATTGGTTAGTGCATACTAGAATCTTAAGAACTGATAGTTATTAGAGAGGTTGCAGGAGTGGATAGAAACCTTAACATGGCTACTTTGTCAATAAGTGGAGTAGTCCTTACCTAGGATGGTCGAAATCCTGGTTGCTCATTTAGGAAGCATTAGACATTCAAATGCACCTCTCTCCAGTTAATTTGAGTAAGAATCACTAGATTCTGGGGTGTGCCCAGAGCATTTGCATTTTTAAAAAGCTCCCCTGATGATAATGATGTATGATCTGAATTTGGGGAACCACTGAGCTAGGCTAGAATCTGGCCTCTTAGCTTCTTGAAAGAAGTCGGTGAAGAGTTGAGAGGCCCTGTAGAGCCATTTATACAATGACTTTGGTGTGTTATAAAGGCATGAAAAGTCACCAGGAAACTCAGATGCCACTTTGTAAGACTTAAGCCTAAATTACAGAAAAACCTCTAAAATTTACTTGTGATTTTATTTTTGCTTCGCTCAATAGTATAATTCTGCTCCCATTTTTTTTTGTTATAGTGAACAGATATTATAACAATTTACTCAAGCTTTACATTTTCTGTGGTTAGAGAGTTGAAACAAAGAATGCTTTTCATTTTGAAGGTATGGTGGATTCCTTTTATGAAAAAACTTGGGTCAGAAGGCACTATAAGGAAAATTAAACATTAGTTTTCATGAATCCCCTTGAGAAATATGTTTTAGAAATGTGCACACCATATATCAGGATATTTTCCTTCCTTTAAAGTCATACCATATATTTTGACATGCTCTCAATTTAACAAAATGCATTAGTTCTAAAGAACAAACATTTTGGTATTACTAATTTGCTTTAGATTTGTAATGTCTTTTTTCATTATGTGTATGATCTGGGTCCCCCCCACCCCTGCCATATTCTTCTCTTAGCTGCTATTAATAGGTTTGCATTTATGGTTTTGTATTTTTTTTTTCTTTTGAGATGATGGAAAGGGCAAGAATTATATTTGGGTCAGTGTACAAAGAAGAACTAGAAATTTCCTGTGGATTACAAAACAATGAGTAGATTTTAACAAAATGAAAGGAGAGACTAATATTGCAGATGTTCAGGGTAAAATCAGTTTCTGAGGAAAACCTCAAATAAGAGATTGTAAGTTTTATCATTTTTTAAAAAAAAATAGTACACTTCATTTACAATAAACCTTTTCCCCCTCTCTAGTTAGTTATGGTTAGGGTTATTTCTTATCAGCCAGTCAAGGAACTACAAAAGGCAGATCTAAGAAAAAATTTTCTCCCCCAACTTTTCACATTGTGAACAACTTGGTTTACTTGATGTGTATGTAGTTTTCTAATAGCTGCATGTACCAAGATTGGTATCTAATTTATGTGTAAGAAACATACTTTAGTGGGTTTTTTTTTTAAGGCAAAGAGAAAATCAGGATGTTATGAGTCTATTTCATTGATTTTAGAAAAATAAACATACTGGCGGCACAAAATGCCGCCAGAAGGATGAGGGCTAATGACTGTGGGCTTGTTTGCTTTTCATCTTTTAAATTCCATCAGGGAAAAGTCCACTGGAAGGAATATTAAAATCCAAACTAAAATTGTCATTTAAAATCAAGTTCTGAGGGAAGGGAGCAGGGTAGAGATTGAGTTGTGAATAATGTAAAATTGATTTAAAATTCAACTGTATTTCATACTTTCCAGGACGCCATTTGAATCAGAGTATTTTTTTTTGGATGGGTTGTACTCTGTTTCCAAGGCTTATTTCGGCTCACACTTGGTTTGTGTGGTGACCACATGCCTCCGGGTATCTGTGTGTGTGTGAGAAACGCTGTTGTCCTCGCCTGCTCCTGGCTTTCCAGCCACTCACAACTGCTATCACTGCAGGACTCCATGTCAGGAAGGAGATTTAACTAGGTGTAGAGTGATTCTCTCTTTCATATTCCTGAGCAAAGTGACCCAAGAATAATGTTCCCCTTCAGTTTGTCTGAATTATGTACCTTTACATTAAAGAGTTTCTTTTCCCTGAGGTTAATCAAAAATACTTTTTTTTTTTTGATAGGAGTTCCTATACAAGCCAATTGGCCTCAGTTTGTTCTAAGAGTCACATCTATTGAATACATATAAGCATGGCTAGCTTTTTGGCAAATGCTTATCACTGATCTTTAAAGAGAATTACTCTAGAGAGTATATTAATCTCAGACCAAAAAATCATCCTAGCTACTAGTAAAATAATGTATTAATTTATGCTGTGTAACTGCAAATAACACTTTCACATTAGGAGGACAACATGGAAAAACAAGTGTTACTATCCAATACATTCTGATCAATTTTATAATGAATTACTTGTCATAAGCAAAAACACAAAGTGAGTAGAGTTTGGGGTTACTTGAACTATTTGCGGAGTATCTGTTCTCTGTGTTGTCGTCTGGGTGACCAGGCACCTGCTAATGTATGCCAAACTTCTGCCCCAAGTGAGCAATTAGCGCTTCCCCACCTCAACTCACACCCTTTAGATATGTTTAACGTCCTTAAAGACGACATGCTCATTAACCTATTATCTCCGTGAAATAAGCCAATAAGTTTGTAAGAATGCAGACTTATGGCAAAATCAACAAGGGCACAATTCATCAGACTTCGGGAAGAGTGTCTATTATCGATCATTATGCACATTAAGAATCTTCTGGATGTCATTGTAGTAGTGGTTCCTTAAGTTTCTGGGGATCAATAGTCCCAATAAAAATTCACTTTTGCTAAAAATAGCACAAATGTACAAGTTCAAACCATTGCATTACAGTGAATATATATATAGATAGCCTTTATATATCTGTAGAGAGTAAAATAGTTGTTGGAAAGAAGAAGAAAAAAGTACCTTAATGTTGTCTCTCATAACCCTCTAGGAAAGAGTTCAGGCAGTAACTCAGACAATAGAGCATTTTGAATGTCAAGGTTTCTTTTATAATTACAATTTTGGTTTATTCCAAGCCTTCCTCCCTCCCTCCCTCCCTCCCCCCTCCCTTCCTTCCATCCCCCACTCCTTTCTGCAAGGCAAGAGCTGAAGGGAGTTACTGTATAACTATATGCATATCTGTATGTGTTTATGAATCCCTGTACATGTGTATTTTTAATTAAGCAGGTTAAGAAAGGAGTCATCCTATACTAACTGTATAGTTATTAGGAGATGAATGAATGTGGAAAGTGGCTTTTAGACTTAGTGATTAGAAAAAGTTTAAAAAACTGTAAATAATCATCACAGAAATAAAGATAGAACATTGAGATGATGTGAGGTTTGTAAAAAATTTAGAAATTGATGAAGTGTTAGTCTTTTTTTAATGGAAACAAAAATGAAACAGGTGGACAATGTGGCCCAAGATTCAGGACCATATTTCCACTTTCAGCATTTTGATTTTCTTATTTTTAGTGTAGAAAATTATTTTGGTTACTGCTTGAGTGTTGGTATCAATATTTAATGAAAGATATATATATATATATATATATACTTTCTTTTTAAATATGTGATTTTTAAAAGACTTGCTGCATACCTAGGTACAATCTTATTACATTGAGGAGTCAAACATTATTTTTCAACAGAATGCATCTATGATTTTATGTGATGGGGAAATATTTCACAGGAAAATTGTATTCCTTTGATATGCTTTTCCTGGATAGACCTTCTGCTTATATATCCTCCAATGTAGTAGGAGTTTTTGTAGGACCTCAACCATATTTCATTTGGCCTGGTTATTTGAGCAAAGGCATATTTCTGGAGGGAATACCTCTAACTGGTAAGAGAAAAACTTCTATAAGTACTGGCCCTACTTAAAATGATATTTATAAAGATCGCCTATGTACTTAAAGGAAAGTAGGTTCTGTGCTTGCCATGCATGTACATCATCACCATATGATACAAACCACAATAATCGTAACTTCCCTTGTATTCACAACACTAGTGGATTTGTTTAGGAGCCAAGGAAGGTTACAAAAAATGAACTTGTTCTTTTGGACCCTGTGCCTTGGGAAATGTTCTTTAAGTCTGCTTTATGTTTTATAAAAATATACCTTAGTCTGCTTTGAAATGATCATTTTTTCTTCTTCCTCCAAAGTTACTTTTGATTCCAAAATTTAAAAAAAAGATCTGGATGAAAATGCAATAGTTATAGTCCCCTTACATAAGGCCTCAGTTCTGAGGTAAACCAGCATATGGTTATTTTAGGAGGTGTAATTTAAGCAAAAATTTTGTATCTCCTTTTGAAGAGCAAACAAAAATGCCAGAATACATGCATGACTAGGCCTCCAGAGGTATAGTGGACGGAATAATGGTTGGCAAAGATGTCCATGTCCCAATTCCTACAACCTGTGAATATATTACCTTGAATTATAAGGGAAAATAAAAAAGGGAGATTCTCCTAGATTATCAGGTAGGTTCAATATAATCAAAAGGGTTTTTAAACTGGAAGAGGGAAGCAGAGAGGTCAGAGTAATATGATATGAGAAGACCTGCAGTTGCTGACTATGAAGATGGAGGAAGGCTCCATAAGCCAAGGAATGTGAGCCTCCTCTACAAGCTGAATGAGGCAAGGAAACAGATTCTTCCCTAAGGAGAATGCATCCTCCCTTAGTGCCTCTGGAAAGGAACATGGTCCTGCTAACACAAGTTTTAGCCCAGTGAGAACTATGGGATAATAAATTTGTGTTGTTTTATACATTATTTGTGGGGATTTGTCACAGAAACAATAGAAAATGAATACAGGAGGTATTAGACTTATATCCAGATCTAACTTTACTAATTCATTTCTCTCACATGTGATATGATTGGACTGGGATTTAGGTAAAGACAAGGACACAATCCTCCAATAACCAGCACATTCTTAGCACAAAGGCATTCAGAGTTGGTGTGTGAAATTTACAGGGTGGGATAAAAGTAGCTTTACAGTTGTTTGTATAGAAAATAATACAATCATTAATAAATAATAATATATGAATAAATTCTGTGTTTTGTGTACTCACAGCTGTAAACCTACATTTGCCCCACCCTGTATGTAACTTGTTCCTTGGCTACATGTTTATAAGATTGATCTGCATGTTCAGTTCCTTAATTGTTCCTAGAAATATGTTTGGTAGTCTTATTTGCACCAAATGGTAGAATCTAAATTAATTATCAGAAGTGTATTCTAATTTTAAACAATTTTATTCTATTTTATTAACTTTTGTCTGGCTAAATGGCAAGTGAAAACAATCCATTTGCATGATTAGCTCTTTAACTATAATGAGGAAGAGAAGGAGGAAGATGGAAGATAAGAAGAGAGAAAAAGAGGAGGGGGGAGAAAGAGAGGCTTCTTAGAAGGTTTGTCAATTAATATCCTAATCCCAGTCAATCTTAGTGGAAAACGACTCAATTATGCAGCATTGGTTGAGGAATAGTTTTGCTGTCAAAAACCTTGTATTTGTTCTGATTGAATGTGATTTAGGTAATCCCAGTGGGATAGTAAAGTCAGATAAAGTTGGGATTTGACCGGGTTTGCATGACCTTTCCAATTTAACAGAATAAATAGTGCCTCTATGTATGCTTAAAATATTGACATTATCTATATCAGAATAAATTATTTTTGAAAAAGTGACAGGATTTTCTGACATCATGGTAAGGTAGACTTGCAACATAATAGCATTTTATCATCTGGATTTAAATATACCAAATGCATAGTATAAAAACCTGCTAGGATTAGCCCATGGTGCAGGTGATAGTCTTAAAGCATGGTCATTTAATTTTGTTTTCAATTTTTAACTCATTAGTTCATTATGTGTTGCACATATATCTAAATATTTTTATTGTACTTTTACTAATAGATTCATAAAATAAGCCTTTTAAAAGTGCATTTACAAAGAAATAAAATAGTTTTTGAGCTCTTCAAAGTCATATTTAAGAAAATGTGTAAAGACCATCAACAATGATGATTTGAGTTGTGTTAATATTTCAAGTATTTTTTAGCATTACAAACTACAAATTAAAAGAAAGAAAATAAACATGTATTGTTGCCAAGTATTTTAGCTTTTCTATATAGGCAAAGATATATAGCCAGGGGCATATCTGAGGAAATGTGGACCAGAGAATGTACCTTATACTCTGTGGCTCACAGGCTCCTTTGATATTCTTGAAGTCTATCGTCCTTTTACTGAGAAAATGCACACACACACATACACACACATTTTGATATTATATACATCTCAGAGAGTTTTCAGAGCCCCTGAAGTCCATTCATGATTGTCCCCAGGCAAAGAACCAGTGGTTCTTCAAGACATTGTGGCTTCCTCGTCTGTACTACACTAATACAATCCACTTGCACTTCAGTTTATCAGGAGACTTCAGGAATCTGGCATTTTCATATTGTAAGGAACAAATTATGTGGGGCACACTGTACTTTGAAATTTTAGTTTGTGATCTAACCTCAGGTGAAGTCCCGGTATTTATTTCTGCTCAAGTCTAGGGTTTTAAAGACAACAGGGAGTTTTAGATGGGAAGTAAATTCTAGGATGTAGAGTAAAGAACTCAGGCAAAACCAAAGATTATGAACTCAAAACAGATCTGATTTCCCCATCCCCAACCACATTTACAAGTGAAATCTGAATTAGGTAGGAAAGAACGAGAGCAGTTCCCAGTGGTGTTTGCTGTTGTACCATCAAGGCTGGTGGGTTCCATGTACAGGGGATCTGCCTGGGAGGGAGCGGGGGTGTGGTTCCAGGGCACAGCCGGCGGCCCTGAGAACCTGGGCACCAAGGGACTGGGCCACGGATTTCCAGAATGAGTGCTCAAGGTGGGGGAGGGGAATGACTAAACATTACAGGCATTGTGGCTGATTTGATCTTGAGCCTTGATCTTTGGAGGAAGGCACTTTTCATGCATTTTCACTAGCATTGGGACAAAAAACAGGCTGGATGAGCTCACAGTTAGGAACAAGCCTGCAAATCTGGCAAGGACAGAAAAGGACGGCTGATCTGAGCCCAAATGTATGGTGGATTCTTTTGGAAAAACACATGCATTTCTCCATGTAGTCTATATGTATCCTAATAAAGTCATCTATATTAGTGGGCCAAGGTTTAATTTATTTCAGCAATTCAATGGAAAATAAGAGGTTTATTTTAAGGGTCTGTGCAATAGGGACAAATGAGGGCTGCATCTAGTCTGCCTACAGGAAGCGTTACCTTTTAAAATTCATGCAAAGACACTATGACATCCACAGTTTTGCTGAGCTTAACAGAGGGAGCATCTCTTCTGACTTTGTATAAACACCGCATACAGACCAGCAGTAGCTCCGCCCATGTTCAGGAGTCTGTTGGCCACTCTGCCTCATGGCCACACCATCAGAAGAGTGCCGGCGGTAGACTGCCTGTGTTTACACCCTGGTGCTGCCACACACTAGCTGTGTGATGGTGGGTGAGTTATTTAATCTATCTGAATGTCATTTTCCTCATCTGTATAATAGGAATAATAAAAGTTCTACCTACTTTATAGGGTCACTGTGAGGACTAAGTGACATATAAGCATGTAAAGTGCTTAGAAACATTGTCTAGAACATAGTGGTCAATAAATGTTAGTCATTAATATTCTCCTAAATATGTCATTTTATGCAATAAATGACAATATTTTATTCAGGTAGTAAATTTTCTGATAGTTTCATGTTACTGACAGAATAAAGTTCTAACACCTCAACTTGACATTTAAAGTCTGCTCGCCACATCAATTCAGTTATAAACCCTCTTCTTTGACATACTATAAAGCCTCCACTTTAGCCCCAATGGTTTGCTCATGGACAGCCCCCTCTTTTTATGTTCTCCTACAACTGTAAGGCTCCTGTCATCCTGCTGAACATACATGATTGTGCAATTCACATAATACTTTTGCAAAATATACTGAATGCATGTGAAAGTTAAACATTTCCTTTTCCAAAGGTAGGTAAAAGAATAAAGGAAGACATAAGAAATCCAAGAATTCTTTAGCTCATAGTAAGTGAAAATTTAAATAAAATACTTTTATGTGGACATCTATTAACTTTGAATACAATATGCCCACTGTAATACATCTACTTGTAAGCAAAACTGAAGGGCAGATACCTCCACTGGTCCCTTTCTCCAAACACTTTTCATTTAAATTAGGGTACCATTGTCTTTCCCTGAGATATCTGCTTTTAAGTGATGATTAAAGCCTAAAATATATAATATTGTAAAGAGTTGCATTTTAGACTGTAACTGAGGAATGGAATGTGTAATATTTTTTCCCAGTTGCCTTCAAATATCACCCTTTGGGCTGTTGCTTAATTTGCAGGAACATGAGCATAGCTTGAATGTTAATTAATTAAAGAGGAAAATGAAAAAGATAAGAGAGGAAGGACATCCTGACCTCTAGTGTTTATTTTTCTGTTCATCTTCACTGGTGGTGGTTGTAATGCGACTTCAGATATTTAATTGGTGTCTTTTCCATCCTTATGTTCCCTCTGCTTCATGATTTATCACTTTGGTGCGGGAGAGAGGCTAAATGCCATTGACTTCCTTCTTTAATTTTGGTGATTATTTCCATGCCCAGAGGAAAACATCATCTGAGAAGCAATTCTAAAAGCTGCTAACAATCTGGCAAGGCACTCAAGAGGGTGGAAGAAGCTATGGAGAAGGTTTTAGGTGCCCATGGGTAAATCAAATTGTTGGATCATCTGACCCTTTACTTTTGAAGTTGGCATCCCAACAGAACATCACATAGCTACACAGACGGTCTCTACATTGTGACCAGAAGAGACACTGAGCCATGCCTCTCCCTAAAAACACTGAGCTGGGAAGAGGAGACCTATGTTCAATTCTAAGCTCTGTCATTAATTCTTAACTGCTTTATATCTTAGTTTTCCATCTGTGAAATGAAGGATCATTCAGTGAAATATTAATTGAGCACTAGGCATTGTTTTAAGTGCTGAGAATTTGGCAGAGAATAAAACTGACAAGATTCCTGTTCTTGGTGTGTTGGGGTAGGGGTATGTAGGAAAAGGAGACAGTCCACAGATCCATCAATTTATACAGAAAGAAACTGCCGATCCTGATAATAACTTTGGGGAGGAGAACACTGGGTGGAGTGATAGAAAGCAGCTGAAGTTGGACAAAGGGGGGTCTCTTCGAGGAGCCTGGCATTTAAACTGTACGTGCATGATGAAAATGAGTCATGATACAGGGCAGTAGTTTCCAGAAAGAAAGCACAGTTAGTGCAAAGAAGGACTCCTAGGCAAAAATTAGGCTTGTGTCTTGGACTGACAAAATGCCAGTGTGAAAAGAATGAGGGGAGAGTGACAAGACATGGGCTCAAAGAAGTGGGCAGGGGCCACGGAGGACCCTGGTGCCGCTGCAGGGGGTTTGAATGAATGCTTATTGTCAGGTACACCCAGTGAAGCAGCTTTTCTAAGAGAAATGTAATGCAAGCCACATATGAAAGTTTAAATAGTTTAGTAGCAACATTTAGAAAATACAAAGAAATAGATAAATTAGATTTAATAACATTTTATAGAATATATAAAAATATAATTTCAATATGTACTACTATTAAAATCATTAATGAGGGGTTTTACACTCTCTTTTTGGAGTAAGTTTTTGAAATCCAGTGTGTATTTTACATTTTTGGTGCATTCAGTTTGGATGACAAATTTTCGTGGGAAATAATTGACCTGCATTGAGATTTCATAAAGTTTACATTTGAGATAGTAGATCTGCATACCCAAGTTGTTCCAAACACACTTACACGTTTCCAATAGTTAAATTAAATATCAGGGTTTAAATTTAGAGTAACTAAAATTAAATAAAATTAAAAATTCAGATCTTCAACTGTGCTAGACACATGGGTTCAGTAGACACATGTGGCCACTGGCCGCCATATTGGACAGCTCGGCATTCGAGGGTCTTAAGCAGGGAGCGGCAGGATTTTATTTGCTGTAAAGGGGTCACTGGTTGCTGTGTGAAGAACTGGCTGTGGCAGAGAAAGCATGGATATAAGGGACCGATTACACAGAGGTCAGCAAACTTTTTCTGTAAAGGGCCAGATAGTAAAAAGGGGCCCGATAGTAAATATTTTAGGCTTTGTGGGCCATATGGTCTCTGTCTTAATTACTCAACTCTGCCATTGTAAAGCAAAAGCAGCCATAGGCAATACATGAAAGAATAAGCATGGCACGGCTCCAATATAACTTTATTGATGGATACTGGAATTTGAATTTCATATAAGTTTACATGTCATGAAATATTATTATTCTTTTGATTTTTTTTTTACAATCATTTAAAAATGTAAAACTTTCTTAGCTTGCAGGATGTATACAAAGAGGCAGCAAGTGGAATTGTGAGCTCGAGTGTGCTGACCCCAGATCAGGGCTCCTTGGCAGTACCCCAGGTGGGAGGTGAGGGTGCGAGGGAGCGGCAGTGGGAGGAATATGGTTCCCATGGCGGAGCTGGCTGAGCAGAGAGCTTGATAATCTGGGTGTTGGGGGTGAAAAAGGGAAAAGTCAAGCACGGGGCTTCATTTTGAGCCTGACCAGATGATTTCTAAAGTTCCCTTTAGTCCAACAGTTTGTGATCTATGATTTTTAAATGGAATCCATTTTATTTTTACCCGAGTTTGGAATGATATTCTTTGTCCTCCTTGAGTGGATGCATTCCAGTGTCTGAAAATTGTAAACCTGGGGATTTTCTCTGCTAAAGGAGTGTTGTAGATTTTAGCTCTTCGCTGACAGGCCCATTAAGCTATTTTATAACTTTTAATTTTTGTGTTTTGGAATTTCATGGATCTTAAGACAAATGTTTGTATGTACTAGTAATATGCTTCGTTTCTGTACAGTTACCATCCTGTTTAAATGAATCAAACTTCTTTATTTTCAAAGAGGTTCTATGGGAATTCTACATCATTTAGGTCCCTCTCTCCTCTTTTTGTTTCATCCAGTCGTAGCTCTCTTCTGGTGAGCAAAGGTTTCCTGGATTAAAACAGCAATTGATTTTGTTTTTAGCTTTTATTTGAATGTATCCTTTCTCCTCAAATACATTATGCCATGTCAAAGAAACTCATAAATTATAGACTAAGCAAAAGTTAAAATTAGATCTGAGTGTGGTGTAATGCCCAAAGGAAAGTATCTGAAAAGGTTACAAGCTGTCAAAAACCAATTTGTATGGTTAAAAGCCACACAGTTAGATGCTGTTAATGGAGTATCTGTAATGATTATTTGGGCATAGGTTCCTTATTATGTCTCTGTGGCAACTAATCAGCGTGTTTCTTTGGAAGCCGGAGAGGCCTGGAATTCAGCACCTATAATACCAGAGATGTGTGTGGAAGAATGTGTTGTTCCACATCAAACACACCACACCTCTCCTTTCTCCAGATTTTAATAATTCCCCACCCCTCCCAAATTGTCACTGGTGCTGATTGCAAGAATAAAAACTAGTTACTTCAGTGAAAGGATCATAAAGTCAATCATGTGGATAAAATTACTGAGCCATCCAGCCAGCTGGTCTCTATTTGGCTCCACTTTGGTTCATTAGTTTATGGGGTGAATTCACTCCATATTTAAGGAAAGCAAAAACGGCATCAAAACTAGTTTGTAATTAATTGCAGCTTTTTAGAAAGGAATGCATTTGCAAGTGGGGAATATGCAATGTCAGATCCTGATTTCTGATTATGTTATGGATCTGTCTGAAATGTAGCTTTTTTGTGTGTTTATGTTAACGCTGGGTACAGGTTACACACTTTTTCAGACCCTTACCACTGTTCTCTGTGTTTTAAGAGTTTCTCTTGCACAACTTCAAAAACTTTAAAATAACACATTGTTGGTTGGCTGGAGTCTGTGCATCTCCAAATAACGTTAAGAGTCATTTGGATGTCTGGCCATATAGTCTCGGCGCCTGTCTTGATGTATTGTCGTTCAGGTGATTAGATGGGCTTGTGCAACTCTGTAAGCTGACGTTGAAATGACTGTACATCACAAAAACATTGTGGTTTCCATGCTTTGTTAGTGGCATAATGGCTAACGTTAATTACTTGGGCATTTAATGGACCCAGAAATAACAAATACATGATTCTCTTGACTTGGAAACCTTTTATAAAAGGACATAAAAGCAGTCAAGCAACTCTGGAGCTGTGCCTTTACACATGTAACTCCTCATATCGATGGCCAAAGTAAGTGCAAAGGACACAAATGCTTTTAAACAAAAGGAACCCAGTGGAACAGAGCACTAATATTTAATGCTAACTCTCATGTACACAGAAAGGAAAAATCTGTTGAACAAAAAAAGCCAAATGTCATAAATATGCCTCCCCATGTCAAAGACTGGAATTAGTTCTCACAGAACACAACAGGCAAAGGCAAAACAGAATTCCACTTGGCTACTTACGGTGGAAACAGTCTGACCCAGAGCAAGTCAAGCCACTGACAGGAGCATTTCTTTGGAAGTGATGGATATTCAGGATGTAAGCCCTGCGGCTCAAGAGTATGAGTTCACAATGTGCTTGGGGGGATGTCCAAGTATGCAAATCCCTACCAGATGCCATGAGACACAAGGGCCACAGGCCTCGCCGTGACATTGGGTCACCTTTGGACCACATCTTATCCTCTGCATCTCCTCAAGTCCCCTACTCCTTGAACTGGCAAGAAATTATCTGTAGATTCAAAGTTAAAGTCAGAAACATAAATAAATCACTAGAAAAGTAAATTTGTTTCAAATGAGGGATTTCCATTCCCTCACTTAACATTAGGAGATTGAGGCCTAGAGAAATGAAAATGGTGGAGTAACTTGCCCAAAGTTACCTATTTAATCAGTTGGGGGTAATTAACAGAATGCCTTTTGAAATTTATTTTTAGAGAGAGGAAGGGGGGAGAGAAAGGGGGAGGAGAGAGAAAGAGAGATATATTTGTTGTTCCACTCATTTATGCATTCACTCACTGGTTGTTTCTAGTATGTGCTCTGACCAGGGATTAAACCTGCAACCTTGGTGTATGGGGACATCACTCTAACCAACTGAGCTATCTGCTCAGAGCCCAAAATGCCTTTAATATGTGTTTTAACTAATCCTCAAAAAAAATCTTACAAGGTAAGTAGTCAAAGTATTATCTTCAAAATATTACAGGTAAAGGAACTAGTATTCAGAGAGGTAAAGTGATTTGCCCAGGACCACATAGCTAGTTAGGAAGTCACGATCCCTTCTAACTCATTCTTCTTGACTGTGCGAACTATGCATTATTCTAAATTGCCTCCAGATTTAAGTTCCTTTTATTCCCATGTAGTGACCAGACATAATGAAAAGCTAAATCATGAGGAAAGAAAGAAAGAGGAAAGAAAGAAAGAAAGAAAGAAAGAAAGAAAGAAAGAAAGAAAGAAAGAAAGAAAGAAAGAAAGAAAGAAAGAAAGAAAGAAAGAAAGAAAGACTAGAATTAGTTTTGTGTCTGATTCCAAAGACGATTTTCTCAACTGGAATAGATATGCTAAATACCACCTAAGCAGATTGATCAAAAAGAAAAACTTAGCACTTTGGTAATGTTACTTCATAGATGAGCCAGTATTGGCATTCTTTGAACCCATTTTCTTCTCTTAAAATTCCTCAACATTTCTTTCTAAAAATCTCCTCAAAATCAACATAGGCTCAAATAAACTAAAAATGAATTAATTATTCCTTAAAAAAATGACATAGGGTTCTAAGAAATGTAACACATCAAAATGCAATTTTAATGGCCTAAATGACACATAATAAAACATTATAATGACCTGTTATTTACATGTGTTCTAAAAATTACTTAAAATTAATTGGGAGCAGGATTAACAATTTTAATTACTTTATGAAATATTCATGAGCATTCATAAAAACCACAAGGCATTTCTTTAATGAATTAATGATATTTAATATCTTTTCATAGAATTTAAGGGCAGAAAAACCCAGTTAGATGATTAGTGTATGTTTCTGAAGTTAGTTGTCAGTCTCCCTGAAGAGACAGCTACCACACATTGGTCTTAGCTGTCAGATCTATCCATAGTCACACAGCGATACTTTTCTGCTTTTAATAATAAACCAGATTCTTCCATCATAGTCTATTGGACGTGACAACAACAATAACAAGAATACCTTTACAGATGGAGAGCACTTATATTTTTCAAAACATACATTCTGATATCAAGGGCGGGAAATCCATTGATTCATTTTTCATAGCCACTGTGTAGGCCACTGTGAGCTCTGGGTTGAAGAAACACTTAGAATTTAAGGCAAGAATTGAAACTGCTTCTTTTTGTAGTGGAAGTGAATAAGAATTACAGTGAAATGGTTGTGGTTAGTAATCTGCAAGAGGAGGACACACAATGGTGTGTACAGCGGACTGAAGTATCTCCTTAAGTCTTAATTGTTTGTGTTCTCTCTCTGTCCCTCCAACACCACAACTTTTTGAAATCCACAGGTAAATATCACTTGTAATAACAACTAAAGTAAAATAAATAAGATAGTTACATTCTAACACATCAGCAAGGAACTATTACTGACAAAATGGAGAGGAGGTAATAGACAAAAAGAAAATATTAAAGATGGAGTTAAAAAAAAAGTCAAAGAAAAACCCGATGAGTGGAATTCAAGCACATGGGGTGTTCAACAAATAATAACCTTTATTATTAGCCTTCTCAGGGTACTTCTATACCTATTTAGGGAAAAGGCATTTTACTCTGCTGATGGAGATCTTGGCAGTTCTATTTCTGAAGGTACATTAGTAAACTGTTGTTTTGAACTCTAATACTATGTTAGTTAGAATCAGCCACTTACAACCCTATTACTCCTGAGTAGCTCCGAAATTATGTTCCTGACTATAGAAAGTGGATGACAAGAATGTGGACTGGTGGGGACCAAGAAGGACAAGCATTTAGTAAAACATCCAAGGGGTCAGGGCTGTTATTGGCCATTAGTGCCATTTATAATCTTTATTGCAGACAAAAACACTCTCCTGGAGCAGAATTAAAGAATGGGTGAACAGGTACATTCTTGAAAGAACTTTTATTTTATCTTGACTTCATACCATCACAAACTTCTGAGTACAGGTTCACGAATGCTAAAATATTAATGATTTTGCATTTTAAAAAATCACATTAGATAGCTTTATAAAAACATAAAAATTAAGTTTAGTTTATATTTTTTGAAGAAGAGAGTCTTGTACATAAGACATTTGGAAACTGGCAAAACATAAACAAGGACAGAAATCATCTAGAACTTCTCCAAACCAGAAAAAAATCACTATATTATTTTGGTGTATTTCTGGTTATGCATTTAAACATGTTAAGCTTTAAAAATATCTTAAAGTAATAACTAAACTATTTAATAAAAATCCAAGCCAAGTAGAAAGGTGCAGAATGGAAAGTACAGATCTCTCTTTATTCTACAAGATAAGCATTTTAAACAGTTTCTATTTTTTAATTATTCTGTAGCTACCATTATCAATCTAAATACTATATTTTGTCACTTCTTTATCGACTTAAAAAAATACCTGGTAACTCATTAGTACATTCTACCTTTATGCTTGGCATCTGCTAATTTGTATTACAAAAATGTGCAAAAGTAGGTTTACCATTGTTTGTATAGAAAAAGACATGTAGGTTATGATTATAATAATACAAGAATAAATTTTGTTTCACGTACTCACAACTGTAACCCTACTTTTGCCCACTCCACCCCTGTATAATATGATACTTAAGACTTTAACAGTTTTGTGATTTACTAATTCTAAGTGTCTAAAGATGTATAATTTTATAGATTTTCTTATTTATATTATTTTTTTACCTGATCAAATTTCATAACTTTTTTTCTAGTTAAACAATGGTTTTATTGCTTGAGTACAGACATTTTATGTAACCAGGGCAGAGGCTGTGGATGACTTGTATTTCCAATTGGGAGGGAGGACTTGTTTGGTCTTATAATATCAAGCCAACCTATTATATATTATATACTTATGGTTAACTGTAACTAAGACTTTGTACTTTGTCTAAACTGAAACTAAATTTTGAAATTATTAAAACAACTTTTATAATTTTATGATTATGTGAATATTATGCATTATAGACCCAAATAGTGTAAAAAGATGCACAGAAGAAGAAATATAAAAAATCTTATGTCACTAAACCTCTGTGAAAAAAGTTATTTTTATGATACTTGAAGAGGTGGCAATTTCTTTTTTAGAATTATTTTACTTTTCTTTAATTCTTACCCAGTTGCTAGTGTATCCTTTTACCTTAGGTCATCATCTAACTTGCAATCTTTTAAATTTTTCTTGTGTATCTTTTCCATAAATGAAATTTACAGAAGTGGCATGGATAGTAAGTTTTTTGAGCCCTTGCTTGATATTTTTTGTTTTGTTTTTACAGTTGAGTAGAATATTATGAGTTCAAAATTTTTTCTTCTCAGACTTTCCTTCTCAGCCTCTGGCCAGATGGATGTTGGATATCCACATCTTTTAACATTTTACTCATATTTCTATTTCTTTTGTTTGTTTTGCTCTTAGTTCTAGGAAATTGTATCAACTCTCTTCTCCTGAGCACTAGTGTGGTTATTGGGACTTTTCTTTCTATTATTTAGTCTGTACACTAAATTTTTGCCTTTCATATTTCTAATATCTCTTTAGTGTCTACAATAATTGCAATGCCTTATACTGCTCTTTTCTTATTGTGACATATTCTAATTTTATGGATAGATTAACTTCCTTCGCCTCTCTGAGGAAATTAATTAGAAGTTTTTAAAAACTACGTTACTGTTTCTGCAGAGGTCAGATATTTTGTTTATTCATTTTAACCCTTCTCTTTTATGCCATTGGCTTTTCCCAAAAGGGTTCCACTTCCATTCAGTGTATATTTGTGAATGATGGATCAATTTAATTCATATAAATTTATTTAATTCAATTTACTCCAAAGTTGTGAATTATAAAGGGTAAACACATTTTAATACTATGATTTGGTTCTATTTTCTTTAGTGAAGTCCAGGAGCAAACAGAATGGAAGGGTGGAGGATATGAAGAGAAGGCAGCGCATTTAAGAAACACTTGTGTAGACACAGGTTCTTAGAACTGCAACAGACTTGGAAACAGTCAGAAGACCATAGTTTACAAAAGAGGAAATAAGCAGGGGCAAAATCAGCAGTTAAGATTTTTCTCTTGTATCAATAGTTATGCTGATAAAGGAAGCACATTTTGAATTTTTTGAGGTCACATTGACTTTGCCTTGCATGTGGGTAAATCTGTATAGAAGGTAATACTGAGATGGCAAAATACGCTGAGAGAGTGTTGATGTCCAGTTCTCTCAACTGGATATCGACATTTTTCAAATTGTTTCATTCCTCTTCTCAGAATCTAGAGTCTCAGTTTTTGTTTTAATGATAATCTCTGTCACATTTTCCACTGCTTTTGTAAAAATGCATTTCCAAAATAGAATCCAAGAGACATCAGTGCCTAGTAGAGGACACATTCAGAAATGGATAGAGCCTGACAAATTGGCCACCCATTTCACAATTTTTAAATTCATAAAAATAAATGCTTATGACAAACAGTCAAGTTTTTTCACATTTATACTGCATATTGCTGCATGATTTCAGGTTTCACTCTTAGAAGCAGCAACTAGGCATTTTATGTAAAAATTATGTGGACATTTCTCAGGGGACAGACAAAAAGTGAAAAAGAGTCTCAGAGGCTTCGGGCGCAGGACAGAGGCCATAGATTTGAGTCCTGGCTCAGTCATGCATTGACTGATTTATTTCGGATAAATTTTTTAACCATTCTATGCTTCAGTTTCTTTATCTGGAAAATGATTATTTAACAATACTTACCTTATAGGTTGGTGAAGGATTCGAATATAAGAATTTATTCAATAATAAACTATATTTTATTAGAATAGTCAGTCAGCCAGTCACCAAATGTTTATTGAGTTTGTTATAAGACTAGCACTTAATCCTTTAATTAAAATATATAACCAGCAGAGTTATGGGAAACTGAATCACTAGGGAGAGCAATGCAGCCTATAAAGTATATGTACCATATACTACAAAGTTTGGAAGTTTGATCATTATCCTAAAATTGGAGCATGAAGAAAAGACAAATGAAACGTTATAAGTAATGTGTTGGAGTCTTATTAATTTAACAGATTGTTAAATGGGATTTTCGTTCTGTCTTAGAGTCTTGGTTGGGAGTCAAAGGCTGAGAAAATCAGTGGTAAATACTGCATATTCTAAGGAAAGATGTGAGACTCATCTGTGTAGGAATAACCTTTCTCTTCTTGTCTATAGAAGAGAATTCCACAAAGTTTTGAAGAAAGAAAACGAGGGTATGTTTTATAGCATAGCTCTATGATTTAGGTTTAATTCATGTAACATACAATTCATCAGTTCACAGAGTTGAAACCATCACAGTTGTCAATTTGAAAACGTTGCATTACCCCCCAATGAGACTCCTTGGCCATCATTCCTAGATGCTCACTTGCCCCTTTGATACCCCCTCCCCCAGTGCTGGGCCGCTACGAACCTTTCTGAATCCATAAATTTGCCTTTCCTGGATATTTCATATGAAGGGAATCATATGATTTATGATCCTTTGTAACTCCATTTTTTCACTTAGCATAATGCTTTTGAATTTCATCCATATTGTAGCATGCATGGGTACCTCCCTTCTCTTTATTGGCTAATACTATTCCATCGCATAGATACACTACATTTTACCTATTCATTCATTCTTTGATGGGTCTTTGGGTTGGTTTTACTTTTGGCTATTATAAGTAATTATGTTATGAACACTTGTATAAACATTTTTTTGTGTGCACATACGGGTTTTTCTTCTGGGTTATATGCCTAAAAATGGAATTGCTGTTTAGTATGGTAACTCTATGTTTAACTTTTCTGAGGGATCATCAGACTGTTTTCTAAAATGGCTGAACCCTTTAAACTCCCATCAGCAATGTATGAGTGTTCCAGTTGTTCCACAGCTTTGCCAACACTTGCTATTATCTGTTGTATTGATGATAACCATCCTAGGAGGTGTGAAGTGGTATCTCATTGTGGTTTGGGTTTGCATTTACAGCATGGATAATGGTGTTGAGCATCTCTTTTTTTGTACCTATTAGTCATTTACATATCTTTGGAGAATGGTTCAGATCTCTTGCCCATTTATTAATTGATTATTTGTTATTTTGTAGTATAAGAAAGTTTGTGGTGTTTCTGCTTCCCTCCAGCCATTGAGGCAGCTGCAGAAGAATGACACACAGGCATTGCAGGTGTCTGCCAGAAGAAAAGACTGACGTATTATTCCCTCGCTGGGATCCTGTGACCTTTAGAAACTTGTAGATCCAGGGCTTGGAGCAGAGCCTAGAGACAGTGCTGTGGAGGCAGTGGCTTTTACTTCTAGAGTTTGAGGGTACAGTGGGGCTTAGTGTTTCTATAGGCCACCTGGATACTAGTATTGATGGCTAGAGTCATTTCGAAAGGACCCTGAATATTAGAGCTGCCTTCCAGGGAATGATGAAACACCAATGACCAATGCGACAGCATTAAGAGGTGGGGCCTTCGGGTGGTGATTAGATCATGAGGGCAGAGCTTTCCAAAAGAGTTCTTTTTATAAAAGGGGTCCAAGAGAGATGCCTTGCTCTTTCCACCATTTGAGGATACAATAAGAAGTCTGTGACCAAGAAGAGGACCCTCACTCAACTGTGTTGACACCCTGAACTTATATATCCTAGACTCCAGAACTGCGAGAAATAAATTTGTTGTTTATAAGCCCCCCAGTGTATGGCACTTGGTTATAGCCATCATCGTGGAATAAGACACAGGGGCAGAAGTCCCAGGAATAGAGCATTGAGTAAAACACTGAGGAGGAATCAGAAGTAGTTGGCCCGAGTGCGTGTTTCCTGAGTAGTGACAGGGTTGGGGCTCAGGTACCAGTCTTGGGATCTCCAAGGGTCTCCCAAAGTGGTCCATGAGATGAGTTTGAAGAGAAAGGACCACATTACATAAGCACCTATCGAATAAATCTTTTCCTTTCCATCTACCCCCTCCTCAGGCCGCTTCCTACCCCCTTTCCCCCATTTCTGATACTCAAATTGCAAGTCTGGTATATGTTGGAGAAGAGGAGAAAGCTTTGAAATGATTCAAGTTTTGATTTAAATTGGACTGGATATTTTCACACCTGAAAATAATACTGCTCTAATACCCAAAAGTGACCACAAAAGCCACAGGGAGACTTCCTGAGATATTTTTCAAGAAAAGTGGAAAGGAGATCTAACAGAGAATTTCTTAAAATGGTAGCTGAGAAGAAGGAAACTAATTTTTGGTTGTCCCTCATCAAGTATTGCCCGTTCAATACACGCATGCATACATATGCATATGTATATATTCTCAGTGCTGCATTCTTTCTATGTTGATGAAATAAGCTTAAGCCCTTGGGTCTATGCATCATAGTAGTGAAATGAAGTGGCATGCGATTTCTAATCACAGAAAGTAGGGCAATGATGGAGTCAAGGAATAGAACTAAATCTATGACTTATAATTCATAAGTCGGGCATGCAGCCCTGTGGTTTGCAACTCTATCTAGGGCTGCTCACATTGTCAATGACTCTAAAAATTGACTGCTCTGTTCACATTATGTGATTAAAGACCTTCATTCCCCTGGGAGATCTCAGATATTTTAATAAGAGTTAGTTTGATAAGTGAAAACATCTAGTAAACAGAACGGCCTTTTGAAATAAGTAATAGAGTATGCAGAAACATTTTTCCAAATTTATATATTAAAATAAACAACATGTTAATTGCAACAATCCAGTTGTTTAGGTAGCAGACTCCTAGATGCCTGATTGGAGTGATAATAGGGGTCAGTCCCTGAGGGCCTGAGTCCCCGTGTTTTGGTCATGTCAGGCCCAAGATCAAGAGAAAACCCATGTGCTCAAAAGCCTGGCATAACATCTTAGAGACCCAGAGCACGGAGGCCCTTTACACAAACAGAACAAATCCTTTTCAGTGCTTTTAGACCTTAACAAACATGGGGTGATGTATAAAACTTCACTCCCCCACCATAGAGCCAGCCCCTACCCTGAAAAACCCTGATCTCTTTTCAGCATTTCTTAAATCTGCCCCAGTGAACAATCTGCATTCATTGTAACAAATACAATCTCATTGAATTAGATTCTGAAGAGACTTCAGACCGAGAGAAAAAAAGAGGACTGATTCTGTATTCTCTTTCGTTTAAACAAGCTACAGAGCAAACGAGAACTCTTGGGTGAGCTAAGTCCCCTGGAATGGATGAGGAGGGAAGAATTGGGAGTGAAAATTGAAGGGACTTGTACTGGGTAAGGAATAAATTTCCAGGTGTTCCAGGAATAGAAAACCAGCGTCAATGCCCGTCATTTAATTGTGTGACTGTTAGGTGTCACTTCGTACATTTCATTTTCCTATCACAATGTGATACATTTCCTTTTAATTTAAATTTCCTTAGATGTAAGGTAAGACTTCAGATCAGAAGCATGAAAATTATAAAGTGGGAGAGAAGAAAACACTCCAGTAGCTATCTGAGGAGGTAATAAAGATTTGACTAATTTGCACATTTATAGTTTGTGTTAGCTTACTGGCCATCACGGTCTGATAAAACCTGCACTATCGCCCAGCCGCACACAATTCATTGCCTAGTATCATTATGATTATCTATGGGTTTCTCATTACTCACCCATTGCTTCGGTTGTATCAGGAGTAAAAATAATAAGCCATAGGCTTCCCTGCTGTTTAACCTAACAACAAATCATTCTCAATTCCAAGCCCAATGTCAATTATACAAAGCAAATTAGGATCACACAGACAGATTTCTTCTTCCTTAACCGAGCAGCCGACCTCTCTCCCCTAAGCTGTCGACCCTTGCAAGTGTTACATTTAGAAACTCGTTCTTCACTTTGGGAGTTACAAATCCTAATAACTTAACAAGCAAAACATAGAGTTAGCCCTGTAATGCTTCAACACACAAGTTATGTAGACAAATAAAAAGGGTTAAAACATCTTGAAAATACCACTTATCATCAGTCTCCCATTCAAAAATAATGAAGGAAGATGGTTTATACAGATTTAGTAATAAGACATGACATAAATGAGAATATAACATGTCATGACCTTCTTTTCTGGTGAACAATAAGCATTTAGTTCATTATTCAGAATGTCTCTGTTTACAATGAATGTGGTGATGAATCGAAGTTATGACACCAATTAAATTACAAGTTTATATTATTTTCAAACAGACAAAATGCAGATATTTGAAGGCAGGTAGCAAAAATGATGAGTTACTATCTATTCGTGGTCTTTAAATGAGTTATACATATTCAAAAAAGGAACATTAAAGGCATTCTACAAAGCCAGTATCATATATTACTTTTACAGTGAACAAAGATAACATTCGTAGAATCCCATTAGCAATAAATCTTTAGATTTTTTTTCACTTAAAATCTTATGATCCCAAAGGGAAGGATAGATAATCAGTAAATAGAACTCTGATATCTGTTAGTAATTTTCCTGAATTAGAGGTGAACTAACTTGACAGAGAAATTAAGAAAAAAAATTACCTTTGGTACTCTAATGAATGTATTTGAGTTTTTTTAAAAAGGTATCACTAAAACGGAAACAGAAACACCTTGCATATTTGAAAAACTCAGCATGTATAATATATAATTACCAATGATATAAAGTAAATATGCTTGGGAAAAGTATCTTCACAGACCATAGAATAATTTTTAAAATCTTGAACTTTAATGTGTTTTTAGAAGTATTGAGTTGGCCAAAATGTTCATTTGTTTTTTTTCCCCAAGAGATGGCTCTAGTAGCACTTAGTTGTCTTTAACTTCATTTGAAAAATTTCGTTAGATTGTATTGTGACAGCTGTCATATCAGTGTGCATTTAAAAAAAACTTATCAAAATTGGTGAATTTTTTGTAGTCATTTTAATATTGAAGATGAAAGAAAAAATATGTAACACTTTGGGCATATTATGCTTTATTATTTCAAGAAAGGTAAAAACACAACTGAAACACAAAAGAAAATTTGTAACAGTGTTTAAAAAAAGTGCTGTGACTGATCGAATGTGTCAAAAGTGGCTTGTGAACTTTCATGTTGGAGATTCCTCGCTGGATGATGATGCTCTATGGTTGGGTAGACCAGTTGAAGTTGATAGAGATCAAATGGAGACATTACTTGAGAACAATCAACATTATACCAAGCAGGAGATAGCTGACATACTAAAAATATCCAAATCAATAAAAATTATTGGTGAAAATGAAAAATATTTATTTTATTTTCCAAAAAGAAAAAAAAAAACCCAAACAGACTTTCTGGACAATGCATTGTTACACAATAAAATAGATAGTTTAGTATTATGTTTCTCTCCTTTTAGTGATTTCAAAAATCCCAGATACAATTAGATTTAAATTGTTTTATAAATCCTCTCTTTTCTTACCCAAACAATGGTTGCATCAGGACATAAAAAAAGGTAGGAGAAGATTAAAATATTCTGGAATATTGTATATAATATATTCATCACCTTCATTGACTTTATTTTGGAGCATTGCAGCATTTGACACTAATTGTGATTTAGTTATAAAGCCCCTTTAAATACCCACTTTCTAGTGCAGTAGAGTTAGGATATTTTCATCACTCTGTATCTCAAAGAAAGGGGCTTCTCACATGGGAGGGGCTATCGCCCCTTTGGGACGACCTTAAGATCTCTCTGTAGAACTACACTTGCTGTTCCCTTTAAAAATGGATTGCTTTTGACCTTGAAGGGAAGAATGCCGCATCAGCATCCTAGGCTTTCCCGGAAGTTGTCAGAAGCCGGTGGGCCATGGCAGCAGGACTCCTGGTGGTGGCAACATCAAAGAAAATTCTCTCTCAAACCCCCATGTAACTGGTACCAGAGCGGCCCACTTAGAATGCCTGTACTTAACATTGAAACCAAAATTTCATAGAGAATAGTGGGAAATGGAAAGATTTGGTTGGAACTTTATCTAGAAATATAAAAAGTAAATGAAAATAATATAAAAACAAAATTTAGGTTGCAATAAAAACGATTCTCTAACCCTTAGAACAGCTGGAGAATTTACCAAATCTTAGATTTTCGACTACTCTTTCCAACATAAGTTTCAGACACTAAACATATTCTTATAAAAGCAATCAATTTTGCAAAACTCATTCCATGGCTTTATTAATTTTCAAATGAGTTTTTCTAATCATTTTGTTTTTAAATTGTTCTTTTTTGAATCTCATCCTTTAATTTTTCCCTTTTTTATTTGGGTGACCTTGATAGATCTATAGTGTTTGCCTGTGACTCCAAAATCACTTTAATTAACTTCTTGAAACCCTGCATTTTGAAAAGATTTTCACTTTAACTTTTAAATTTGCATTCTATATGCACAAGAAGTTGTAGGCATCAGTTCTCAGCAGAATTATGGCTAATCAGGATGTTGATTCTATGGATTAAAGTAAGTGCTCTGTTAATTGCAGAGGGGAGTTTGAGTTACAGATAAGCTTGTAAGTGGTTAATTCACTACTGAATATTTTCATGCTACGAGAATTTCTGATTTCCTATGGACAATTTCTTAACTGGTGAGACTCGCAAAATGAATATGCAGATGATTAATCAGATACCTGTGTCTATTTCACTATCTAGTGGAGATCTGGAGAAAGCAATGTAGGTGTTAATAATAGCTAAATATTTTTGTTATAAGCACTTAACATATATGGATCTGTGCCCTAAAATTCTTACTGCCCTCTGTAAGGAGGAAAGACAATTTGACTTGAGTTTCCTTATTTTATTCTTAAGTCCCTCAGATAACTTTACTGCAGATTCTTTGTTCTGCCCTTCTATGACGCTGACATTTATGAATGCATGCTGTCCGTTAGACACTATGCCAGGCTCTGGAGATATAAAGATGGATCATGTGTTTCTTTGCACAAAAAGCTTGGGATCTAGTAGGAGAAAACATCTGAACAGACATGTACAGTGGAGTGGAATTTAACAAAACTAACTCATGGTTATGATACATTTTTGATGTATCAGGCATTACACTAGATGATTCATTCACTTAGCCCATATCATTTAATCCTAATAACCTAGCTGGTGTCTGAATCTAGACTTGTACCCAAGTCGTTCTGAGGCCAAAACTGAGTTCTTTATCACTGTATCTCACTGCTTCCTCATGGTAAGTGCAAAGACAAAGGTTTATTATGTCCACGTGCTGTGAGAACACCCAGTGGGGTCTAGGCGTCCTTAGGAAAGCCCTCTTGGAGGTGCCGTGTGAGCTAGAATGCTGGAAGACAAGTGCGCAGCCACTTGGCAAGGCGCAGTAACATGGAGTTGTGGTAGAGGGGTGGGCTGGGCTTGGGAAATTATTCTGTCTTTGTTTTCTTTGGTATTATTAGCATAGTTATGGTATAGACCATTTTTGCACTACATTGCCAGGAATATAACAATGCAATTTTATTTACATTCATGCTTAGTATCCCTGACAAACACCAGAAAATTCTAAATAAAATCTTAGGTCTCATCATGCTCCCCATTTTTGTATAAAAGATTTCAGAAGCCCATTGCCTCCGGCAGTGCACTTAAGAGGGATTGTTATTCAACTGATTGCTGCTGCTTCTGATTCCTTCTACCACGAATATTTACCCAAAAATGTCACATGGGATTTTGCATTTATATAATGCTTTTTAGAGCAATGAAATCCCAATAAAATCAGTCGGCTTATTTAATGTTCAAAGTGTTTAATAAGGTTTTTTTTTTTTGAATGAGCCATTTAAATGAGGGTGTTTTTTTTTCATTAATTAACTCACCAGTGCACCAAATACGTATCAGATAAATGAGTTGATAAGGTCCTCAGTTAGTTGAAGATGCAATACGGAAAGCACTAATTAGGCAGGCAAGAGCTCCAGATAATTAAATAGTGATTAATAGATTTTTTGGTGCCACCAAAATTAAAAGTAACTAATTGGTTGAAAAAATATTTAAAATTGTGTGTTTGGAACTTACATGTTGAACACAATTCTGAGAGACACTAAGATTATTTTGGTTTTGTTAAGAGTGAAGTTTTTACTTTTTTACTCATTTTTTCCACCTTCTGACATCTTGTGTCAACGTGTTCCCATGTTAATAGTAGAATATAATAGAAGTTTATGCAATTAAATACAGCAAGAGAGTTTATAGACCATTTATCATTGGATATGGGTCATATACTGTGAATTTCAGAAAATAAAAGGGAATTCCATTTGTAGCCCACTCTTGCCTGAAGCTCACCTAATGAAATCTTTCTCTCTCATAGAATTAACAGTGTATCCAGCTGAAAAGTATTTAACATTCTCTGTGCATACTAAGCATGCAAAAGTGGAATAAAACCTTGCATACTTACAGGGGATTTTTGTTGCCTTTTCTTCAGCCCAAATTAGGCAGCTCTTGTTCATTTAGTGCATTTGAAAGGAACTGAACTTTTAAAATTCTAAACTGTCAGTCCCCATCATTTCATTTGACAGCTGGCACTTTGAGAGTGAAGAGCACACAAATCATGTAAGTGGAGCGAAATGCTGCTAATAAATGCTATTGTTTTTCCTGATGGAAAAGGAGCACCTTAAATAACTGTTTGCAGATCCAGCGGGTTTGTTATGATGCAAAATACATGTTTGGCTGTCACCATTTTTGTTTACTACCTGCAGAGCATAAAATTGCTGATAAAAAAATTGAAGAAACATAAGGCCAGATTCATTAAGTAAAGAGCTATACTTTTCTCAGCTTATCTTACTCCCCACTTCCTTATTTTTAATACGATAAATACTAAGTCTTCATTAAGACATAAAACTAAACACATAATGTATGGTTCTTAGATAAATTGCAAGATTTCTGTATTTATGAAAAACAGGGACTTTGAAACATTTGTTTGTCTGCTTATACTCTGCTTGCTAAGCTCGAGAACTTGACACAATTGTCTGCCATTTTGGAGATTCATTTAAGAATGTCTGTGATAGCTTTGGGGGCTTTATATCTTTGCTTTTTACCGTCAAACTTCTAAGGTCAAAATGTTTGTCCTAAGTTAGAAGGAGCCACCTTCTTGATACAGAAAATCTTGGTGTGTCCTTCAGACCTATTGACCTGATAAACCTATATAGAATGATGTATCATATTTTATTGAAACCTTCCTTTGTCAATGTTAATATACACTGAACAAGAGGATCATTCCTATTTTGTTTATATGTACCTACTGTAGAGAAACAGACTTGAGAAATAATGTGTTATGCTTACCTCAAAACAATTGAAACACTTTCACCTCTTAAACACTTTATAAATACTGTTAATAAACTTGGTAAGTTTCTTTGAGTATTTAAGTAAGGCTTACTGAGATGTCTAAAAGATTGAAATTGGCCTGACCCAAATAATGAACTGGAAAGGTTATAGCATATGTGTGATGGTTAATTTTATGTGTCAATTTGAGTGGGCCACAAAATGCCCAGATATTTAGTCAAACATTATTTTTGATATGTGTGTATGATAATGTTTTGGGATGAGATTAACCTTCAAATCAGCAAACTAAGTAAAGTAGATTACATTCCCTAGAGTAGGTGGGCCTCATCTAATCAGTTGAAGGCAAAACTAGAACAATAAGTCAGACTTTTGACTTATTGTTCAATGAGAAAACTTCTCCTGCCTGACTGCTTGACATTGGACATCAGTTTTTTCCTGCCTGAGACTTGAACTGGAAAACAGCGGCTCTTCTTGAATCTCGAGCCTGCTGATTTCGGATTGGTTCTTATAGCCATCAGCTCTCTTGGTTCGTAGGCCTTGGAACTGGGACTGGAACAATACCATTGGCTTTTCTGGCATATCAGCTTCCAACTGCAGATCTTGTGACTTCTCAGTCTTTCTAGTCACATGAGCCAATTCTTTATAACAAACTTCTTTCTGTATATATACATCCTGTTGGTTCTGCTTCTCTGGAGAACTCTGATTAATTCACAGGGTTTAACTTCTGAAAAAAAATATGTATATAGTGGTGCAACATGTTCAGGAGTGACGGGTATTTCTTTTTTCTTTTTACACAATGACTTAATTTTCAATGAAAATAATAGGAAAAAGAAAGTATTTTCACTGTGTTCCATACTGATGAACTGAGGACAGGAAACATACATACATACATGTGAAAACATGAAAAAACCCATTACCACATGGCTTTGAACAATGTTAAGATCTTATACATGTATTTATGCAGGTATATACAGTGTACAGTTGATTGAGAAATTGCCCATTGGAGAGTCTCATAAATTAGTTCTAGTGGTATTAGACACATAATGTTTTATAATGCTTCAGTATAGCTCTAAACATGAAATGCTTTGGACTTTTATGGAAAAGTGCCCTTCAAATTCATGGGAATGTACACACAAATGTTAAGAATGTAATCTACATTGTTTTCATAGGAAGCCATGGAGAGTCTTTGTGCCCCACTGGGGCACTGGAAGTTCCTCCTGGAGAAGCTGTTGCCCTGCGTTCTAGTTGTCAGCGCTCTGACCTCTCTTCCAGGTTTTCCTTGAAATAGATTTAACTTTGAGTTACCATTTCTACTGTTTGCTTACTCACCTTCTCAAAACCAACAGGTCAGAAGTCAATGGGTACTTTTTAAAATTCATGACTGTCCTAGGATGTATGATTCCCAAGGCAACTATGACAAATAACCAGTCTTACAGATGAATACTATCCTGAATGTTATTCTGTGGCTAAGATTTTACTGTAGTTGCTCCTTATGCCCACAAATAGGCCGTTTGCTTGGTTTGTCATTCCCTTCCAAAGGTACTTAGGAGGGTGGAAGCCTAGAGTGAGCAGTTAAGTTCCTCCATGTGAGAGCACAAGTGAATTAAAGTTCCAGCGACTCAAGTCTCAGAGGCAATTACAGAGGTTTTCAGTAGTTAAACCAAGGTAACTTGCAAAGAGCCCAATTCCATTGTCGACTTGCTCTTTAAATCAATATTTTCCACAGACATTATATATGATAGCATATGTAGGCTGGGAAATTAGGAATTGAAGCCCCAGAACAGATTTAAAAAGGAGAAAGTGAGTCTTTATTTGAGGCTGAATTTTCAAGTATTATCTAGGGCAAAAGTTTTTTAAAATTCTTAAATTACCTGTCACTCTATAGCTGAGAACAATTCCAGAGACTCAACTTTGCTCTTACATAGTCCCTCCACGTAATGTCAGAGACCCCTGAAAGGGTACTTTGAAAGATATAGTGCAGATTCTTATGCAATTCCCAATTCCTCTGACTGGAAGAATTAAGAATTTGGAAGGTTTTTTATGTGGGGTAGGGGAAAGAAAGGGTAAAGAATTGACATAGAAATTTATTTTTAAGGATACTAAAACCCGGGCAGTTTTTACTGCATAGCCACAGGATACTGGCTAAAATAATTTGAAGGAACGTGGTGGAGAGACTGACCTGATGGCTTCAGAGAACAGGTTCTAGAAAAACCCTTTCAATGCAATTTAAATGGAGGAGGACGTCACTGATCTCAGATTCTTTCCAATTTCACTGGAAGGCCTGAGGGACAAAGACATCCTATGTAGCAGTTGCTAAATGACCAGTGTTGTTGGTGTGACTATTATATGGATTGTGCACAGAGAAAAAAAAATGTCAGTGATGTCCCCCGAGCCCTGACTGTGGAACAATGCTCATCTTGTGTAGTTTTGCAGAGGAGTCAACATCTTTGTAAATAGTTCATGGTGTTAAAAGCTTGGGCTTTGGAGTCAGACACACCAGGTTTCAAATTCCAGCTCCACAGTTATTAGCTGGGTGCTCTGAAACATTTACTGAACCCCTTTAGGCTCAATTCCTTCACCTGTGAAATGCATTCAATAATAGTATCCAATAGTAATGGTAGTAAATCAGACTCTATGTGGAACATGCTTTGCAGAGGTCCAGGTGCTTGGCATGTGCACAATACAATTTAGCTAGTAAGTTAGGTAGGGAAACTAGTAAATAGAAGCTGATATGGTAATGGTAAACATGATACAATGTTTAGAATAAGGCAGTCCTGAAAAATGAGAATTGGCATCCTGCAACTGAACACCCTATTGGTAGCACATTGGATTAAAAAAATATAACCTGGGTTCATCCTTATTTTCATCACCAGGGAAAACTTCAGACGGGCTACATACTAAATAAATGCTTTCTCACAGTAGAAGCTGAAATGTTATTATTAAAAATGGACAAATGTGAAATATGGTATATTCCTGGACAAGATTGATTCATTATGTGTTTGTCTTATGTGAACACATATTGGAATCTTTATAAATTTAGACAGAAGTGATAACAATACTTGAAAATAAGACATCATGAAGACTCATTCTCAAATGACTTTAGGTTGTGTAAATGAACCTTTTGTCTGTGAAAGAACAAGAATGATGTCATATCTCTCTTCCATTCACAAAGCCTAAAGTCTCAAATATCAGAAACATATGGCTTTAAAGTTCTGTGTCTGAGTCTGCAACATTTTTTATATAAAGAGATAAAAATCTGTGCGTGGACTGTCACAAGCTGTTTGGGTGAACAGAGTCACTGTTGCCCAACCAATGCTGATGTTCTTAAACGGGTTGCAATGAGAACCACCTGTAAAGCAGACAGGTTTGGCAGTGGTGAAATCATCAAGGGATCCAGGTCAAAAATAATGTAAATAAGATGGGTAAAGAGAGGTTGAACGGTATCAGTGAGTCACATGGCGATGAAAACCTCAGGAATAAAAAATGCAGACACAGGTTTGACTTGCGTCAGAAGCGTGGCAGGAGTGTTTCTGAGGGATGAGATTATGACTCGCTCAGTGGCGGTCTAGAAAATTGGAATTCCCGATCCCTTCACTTGTCATATTATTTACCCTAATTATGCCTGGACAGGAGACCCCACACCTCCAGAAAACATATACAGTATTGACAAATAGAGTACAAATTTTGGGGTGAAGAACTTCCTGACAGTCTCCAGGACTCTTTTGTTGAAGCTGAGCAGGCTGAGGTGAGGAGGGTGATACAAATATGTCAGCTGTTCTATACTTGCCTAAGTGAATTTCAATACTTTATCTCATTTGACCATTTTACCCTCATGTCTTAGGTGGAGTGAAAGAAGTCTTGACCAGTGCAAAGCTTTCATAAAGTCTTTTGTTCTAGATGAATTTGATGAAGTACAGTAAAAATAAAGATAGAGATCAAATGAATTAAGTTGAATCTCTTCTGAGTATTTGGATTTCAAAAATTCTGGTCTCACCCTTGGCCAATTCACGTTAATTTTCTAGATATTTTTAAGTGGTTGAAAGCACCATAGGTATTTATGTGATGGTAAGTGGTGGGATGTGACCTGAGGAGGTTCCTCAACCCAAAGCGTTTAAGAGTAAGGAAATGCATGTTAATAATTAACTTTTAAAAAAGCAAAACAAAATAATAGCCACTAAGAGAGGGACTATTGCATAAGGGTCAAGCTCATGAGCCCTGTAATCAATGGCCTGGTTTACCACTTATTAGCTGGATAACCTCGGGCAAGTTCTTTTCTCTTTCTAAATCTCGGTTTCCTCATAGGTTGCACCGATGGTAATGTGCCTAAAGCCCTTACCAAAATGCCTGGCATATAATGACTATTCAAAAATGGTAGCTATTATTGCTAATCATTAGAAGTTAAGTGCCATGATTAGGGACATTATGGAAAACAAAAAAATAATTTGTCAATTACAGTTGACATACAATATTATATTAGTGTTGGGTGTACAGTAGAGTGATTAGACATTTACATACGTCATGAAGTGGTCACCCTGATAAGTTTAGTACTTATCTAACACTGTGCACAGTTGTTGCAATATTACTGATTATAATCCCTATGCTGTACTTTACTGGCAATTCATAGTTTTTGATCCCTGTCACCTTTTCCATCCATCCCCTTAACCCACTTCTCATCTGCTTGGTGACCATCAATTTATTTTGTGCATCTGTAAGTTTGTTTCTGTTTATTTATTTTGTTTTTCTAATTATTATTATTTTCATTGATTTTGCTATTACAGTTGTCCCATTTTTTTCTCCCCTTTATTCCCCTGCACCCTGCACCCCCCTCCCACCAGCATCTCCGTCCACTTAGTTCATGTCCATGGGTTGTACATATAAGTTCTTTGGCTTCTCCATTTCCTGTACTATTCTTAACCTCCTCCTGTCTATTTTGTACCTGCTATTTGTGCTTCTTATTCTCTGTGCCTTTTCCCCCATTCTTCCCCCCCGTCCCGATCTCCATTTCTGTGATTCTGTTCCTGTTTTAGTTGTTTGCTTAGTTTGTTTTTGTTTTATGTTCAGTTGTTGATAGTAGTGAATTTGTCTCATTTTACTGTTCATAGCTTTGATCTTCTTCTTTTTCTTAGATAAGTCCCTTTAACATTTCATATAATAAGGGCTTGGTGATGGTGAACTCCTTTAACTTGACCTTATCTGGGAATCACTTTATCTGCCCTTCCATTCTGAATGATATTTTTGCTACATAGAGTAATCTTGGATGTAGGTCCTTGCCTTTCATGACTTTGAATACTTCTTGCCTACAAGGTTTCTTTTAAGAAATCAGTTAACAGTCTTATGGGAACTCCTTTGTAGGTAACTGTCTCCTTTTCTCTTGCTGCTTTTAAGATTCTCTCCTTATCTTTAATCTTGGGTAATGTAATTACAATGTGCCTTGCTATGTGCTTCCTTGGGTCCAACTTCTTTGGGACTCTTTAAGCTTCCTGGATCTCCTGGAAGTCTACTTCCTTGGCTAGATTGGGGAAGTTCTCCTTCATTATTTTTTCAAATAAATTTTCAATTTCTTGCTCTTCCTCTTCTCCTTCTGGCACCCCTATGATTTGGATGTTGGAATGTTTAAAGTTTCCCAGAGGTTCCTAATCCTCTCCTCATTTTTTAAAATTCTTGTTTCTTCATTCTATTTGGGTTGAATGTTTATCTCTTCCTTCTGCTCCAAATTGTTGATTTGAGTCCCGGTTTCCTTCTTTTTAGTGCTGGTTCCCTGTGTATTTTTCTTTATTTCACTTTGCCCAGCCTTCATTTTTTCCTCCATTTTGTGACCATACTCAATTATTTCTGTGAGCAGCCTGATTACCAGTGTTTTGAACTCTGCATCTGATAGATTGGCTACCTCTTCATCACTTAGTTTTATTTTTTGGAGCTTTGATATGTTCTTTCATTTGGGCCATATTTCTTTGTCTCAGCACACCTGTTACATTGGGAAGAGTTGAGCCTTAGGTATTCACCAGGGCAGGGCAATCCAGGTGGCTGCGTTTTGATGCTGTATGTAGGGGACAGCTTTGAGAGGGAACAATGCAGCTTGCTCTACTCTCGCAGGCTTTCAGTCACTTCCCCCGCTACCCACAAGCCAATTGGGCCCTTCTAGTGCTGATTCCTGGGTGGGTGGGTTTGTGTACATTCTAGGACCCTGTGGGTCTCTCCAATGGACTCTCCCGTGAGTCTGGGAGTTTTTCTCACTGCCGCAACCCCCACAAGTTCTTACAGCTAGAGGTTTTGAGGCTTTCTTTCTCCACACTGGAATACTGGATTCAATGGTCTGTCTCGCTCCCTAGCTGTTCCTCCCTGTTTATCTGCACACAAATGTGAGATCTCCCAGTCCACCAGCTATCACCTCCCCCTCCTGGTCCTCCATCTTCTGCCTTGCTAGGCGTCCTCTTCACCCCGGCTGCTTGTCTCTGCCCCTCCTACCAGTCTGGATGAATGTTTCTTCTTTAGCTCCTTGGATGTTGGATTTCCATATAGTTCAATTTTCTGGCAGTTCTAGTTATTTTTTGTTGTCCTTGTTTTGGTTGTGGGATGAGGCAAAGTATATCTATCTATGCCTCCATCTTGGCCGGTAGTCTATATTTTGTTTTTTGTTTTTTTAAGATTCTGCATGTAAGTGAAATCGTATGGTACTTGTCTTTTTCTGTTTGACTTATATCATTTATCATAATACCCTCTAGGTCCATCCATGTTGTTTCAAATAGGAAGGCTTTATTCTTTTGCTTAGCTAATATTCAATTGTATATATGTACCACATCTTCATTACCCATTTATCTATCTATGGACACCAAGGTTGCTTCCATGCCATTGTCATTGTAAACAATGCAGCAAAGAATATAAGGTGCATATATCTTTTGAATTAGTGTTTTGGATTCATAGAGGGCCTGATACTGGTTTATAGGGTTTGGGCTTTATTCTATGCCCAGTAGGGAGTCAATGAAGGTTTTGGAAACAATATTACATGTTCTAGAATGATTATTCTGTACCCTATGGTACAGTGGGCTCGAAAAGTGTCCATTAGTGTGTTATTAGTGAGTATATTATAAGATTTTTTTTTAGGCATGTGTCACCATCTTTTGTTCCCTCCCTTTTCCTGGATCTGACTTATATCTTTCTTGGGCTATTCTCAATAATTCTCAGCCTGAGGTGGCCATTAATAATATTTTATGGAACTTTAGATATACATTAATGCCTAAGCTCTGCTCCAGACTATTGAATTAACATCTGGATGGGAGGGCCCAGGCTAGGAATTTGAAAAATCATTACAAGTGATTCTGATGTCCAGAGAGGATTGAAAGCTTCCTTCTGAACTTCCTGTCTACCAAGTTTTACCTTATGATTTAGTGAGGAGGTTCATTAAGTTGCAAGAAATATTCATGCATTATGGTGGTCTACTGTTTAGATAGTGGTGAATATAAAAGAAAGAGAGAAATTTTGCCACTTGGCCACAGCTCAGAGAAATGGACAGCAGGGCACTAGGGAGTGTTGGACAAAGAGAAGCCACAACATGATTGGGTTTGTGGATGACTGGATCACAGTTCAGATATAGGAAGGTGCCTTGGGATTTAGCAATGTAGCCAAGTATCAGCAGGGATCCAGAGATTTTTTCTCATGTTGTGCTGTGACTATGATTTAGCCTCTTTCCCAGTCCCTCCTGTTTCTCAGTGTGAGTTTTCACTCCACCTCTTACTGTCAACTCGCTGACTCTCTTCTATATCCTCAGTGGCAATTCCTGAGAGGGACGATTGGATTGGTCGTTACTCCTGATGGGTCATCTGCCTTTGATTAGGTGCTTTCTGTTTGGCCAAGTTAGTTGTGATTGGGTGGCAGAGTCTCATAAGGTGGAATGTGTGGGAGAATTATTGCAGAAGGGACCTGGGCTTCCAAGAAGGGAACTATTGAGTAATAAGTAATTATAGGCAACCTTTCTTTAGCATGTAGGCACAGGTCTAAGCATTTTATATGTGTACTAACTTATTTAATTTTTATAATTTATATAATTTGTCTTATTTATTCAACAAATATAAGAATTTCATGTAAATATAAATTTATATAAACATATATATAGCAATTACTCTGTATCAGACACTGGTCTAAGTTCTTTACATTTGACTCATTTAATGAGCACTTTGAGACATTACTACCATTTTCTCATTTTATAGACGAAGACACAGAGTCATAGAGTTAACATCTTTTCTGAGGTCATATGGCTTACAGTGATTTGAACAGGGACACTCTAGGCACAAGTTGACCTGTTGTGTCATTTATGGAATCAGTTTCTTTTTCACATGGTCATGTAGCCCAAGGTGTGAAAAGCATATTTGTTCCTGTTATGCTTCCCAGGCTGATCTACAGAGTGGTATGAGGATGAGCAGGTCGCCTGGTGCCTGCTTCTCTGGTCTTCTAAACCTATGTCTCGTGTGGTCTCCCACCGTTCTCATTTTCTTTTAAGTTCTATGCATCTAACACTAGGTGTTGAATAAATATTTATTAAATAAATATGCAATAAATGAATGAATGAATACATGAGAGTGAGATTTCAAAGAAGAATTAAGCACAAAGAATTGGAGTTTGAAGGAAGATGGAAAAAATCTTTGGCAGAGTGGAAAATCACATGTGATTGATAATTTTTGCTATTAAGAACAAATGATATCACTTGACTTTGCCTCATACCTCAAGAGGCTCAACTGAGACCTGATGTAGTGTTTAAAAGATTTTTGTTTCCAATCTTCTTAGTTTGTAAAAGTTGAGCAATTTGACACCCCAGAATTTAGAAAATTATTGATGTTTTTCCAGCAAAACAGTTATGAGAATCATCATCATTTAGCATTTGTGTGTGTGTGTGTGTGTTTGTGTGTGTGAGAGAGAGAGAGAATCTTGAGCCATAGCAAAAGAAAGAACAAGAGGAGAAAAATGGATTAAAACCTTAGCAACTGTACAACACTAGACATATTTGCATTTGACAGAATTTTTATTTTATTCCTGCATTTTCTTAAGAAAAAAAGTAACAGAAAGAAAACTCAGAGACTCTTTTTAAACATATCCTTAAAAATATATTATGAAGAAAATGTATTTTTAGTTACTCAGCAGGGTAAGGACAGGTCATCAGTGAAAATGAGATGCAGACACTGAGGAGGAGGACTAACAGTAGCGCCAGTCGGGTTCTGTTACTTCACTGTGGAGGAAGCAGCAGACAGAGGAGAGAGTAACAGCTGCAGATGTGCCATAAACAAGCACAAGGGACTAAGTGCAAACTTGATGCCAAATTAGAACTGTGCATGAACCTTATTTGTTTTCTTGCAGTTATAGGGACACACCATTCAAATAGATAAGTTACATAAGGCAGGCCATCTGCAAACTGGAATCAGGATTTCCAATCAGGAAAGTTTTTATGTCATTTTTCTATTAAGAATTTGCTTCAGGCACTCTGGCTACCTTAAACACATCGGTTGTAATCAGGGAGGGAGAACCTAAGAAATGTTCATGTAAAATATTCTGACAATGTTACAAGATGCCTTAGGATTATGCCCTCATTTTAAATGAGAAATACAGAACATTTTCCATTCAAGAGTTGCTTCTGATTATTCTACATATCTGGTACAATCTTAGTAACACAAAATGTAGGGTAGTAAGGTATTCATGTAACAGTTATGTTATATAATACCTCATAATTTTTACTCTTAATCTTTTTCAAGAAATCAAGTTTTGCTTTATATTCTGTGAAATGGTGCCATTTCAATTTATTTATACATATTTTGTGTAAGAAAATTAAGTCACCCTCCGTATCCCTGTAATGTCTTACAAAATCTCTCCCCATTCCTTTCCTTCTCTCAATCTCCTTTTTTTCTCCAACCCACTCACCAGCTGTGGCCAAAATATATAATATAACAAAATGGAAATATGCTAAAATCTGATTTGTAATTGAGATTCTAAAGAGATGCATATATTCAGAACTTTCTTAGCAAGATTGTAAAAACAAAATGCACCTTGAGTATAGAAAAATACTGGTGGAATAAAATTCTTCAATTACAATTCCTCAAAACCTATCTTTAAAAATTGGTTTAAATAGAAAATTATTTATATAGACTTATTTTCTATTACATTTTATAGAGATGCATACGTGTTATCATTTTATAGTCTCCTGTACCACAGGGAGGAATGCTAGTTTTTTCTAACCACTTAATAACCTGGGAACAGAAGCAGAAAAAGTTCAATGATATGTTTAAGCTATGAGGCAAAAACAAACAAAAATAACTCTTCTGTTCAACTGAGTATTTTGTGGTGGTTCCCATGAGCCAGTCTCTCATATCAAGTCCCTTCTCTCTGATGAATTTGTTAATCAAAGACATTATCTATAGGTAGCAGATAGTTACAGAAAGAGAATGATTTTCTTGGTGATGATTTAGCAATCGTTTTGTAAGATAAAGATAGTCTTAACTTTTAGTAGTCAATTTTAGATTATCATGAGGTGGTTGGATGCAGTGCTGGTAGTTAAGTTCTTAAATCTGGAGATGATGTTAATGGAGGGTGGAGCGAGGAAGATATTTGAATGAGTTTCACTTATAGTAGGGATTCTGATTCTCTTACTTTTTGAAGTTCAGCAGACTTCAGGGAGTGAGAATAATTAGTAGACCTTCGCAAATGGGAAATCAGTTGAGCAGGCTTAGATCCAGCTGGTAGATCCCAACATCGTTTGGTTTGGTAAAGTGTCCCTCACCACATTTTCTTTTTTTTAAAAAAATTAATCTTTATTGAATTTTTTCCATTACCATTTAGTCCCCTTACACCTTCCTCTCCCCAGCAGCCCCCACACGATTGTCTATGTCCATGAGTCCTTTTGCATTTTCGCTCAATCCCTCACTCCATCACCTCCCCCCACTCCCAGCTGTCATCCTACTCTCTATCTGTGAGCCAGTCCCCATTCTCCTTGTTAGTTCAGTTTGTTCATTAGATTCCACATATGAGGGAAGTCATATGGTACTTGTCTTTCTCTTACTGGTTTATTTCACTTAACATTATGTTTCCAAGTCCACTCATACTGTTGCAAACGGAAAATTTTTCTTCCTTTTTACTGCCGAGTAGTATTCCATTGCGCAAATGTCCCATAGTTGTTTTATCCACTCATTTACTGATGGACGCTTGGGCTGCTTCCATATCTTGGTGATTATAAATAACATAGGGATGCTTATGTGCCACAGGGAGCACCGTGGTGGAGCGCAGGGCTCCTGGATCTGAGGGTTACTGTCCGGAGCCAGCTGAGGAGAGAGCGGGGCTCTGAATTCCTCCGAGTTCTTCCTGGGGTTCTCACGGATGGGGGAATAAACACAAGTCATCACAAACACTTCTCTGTCTGCCAGGAGAGGGGACATGGCTCTTCCCTCTAGTGGAGACGGCTCCGAGCCCCCGTGTCCAAAGGCTTTTATGGAGAACCATATGCACAGGGATATACAGCAAAGCTCATCAATCAATGTCAAAAGGCTATGTTTACAGAAAACAAATAGAGATCATAGATAACAATGGAAGGGATACAAGAGATCAGCCTCAGGTCAGGGTCTATGAATAATGAAAATCTCCTTCCCAGCATGAGCCAGCTATCATAGCTTTTGAGGGAAGAACAAAGCCTGCTTCAAGGAACTTACTTCTAGGCTTGATATCCCCCTGGGAACCTCCTGATCCAGTTTAGGGCTGTACCTGCCTTTAGTATTGTTTCAAGGCTGAGCCAGGTGGGTGGGGCAGAGCCACCAAGAGATAAGGAGACTTCTTTCAGGTAGAATAAGGACTCCAGCCAGGTCCAAGCCGAGGGGAGGGGCGCGAGCTTTTTTGCCCTTTCTCCGTGTTCCCCAAGTCCTTGACTGCTGCCCATACTGGCTGTGTCTGGCTTAGATCATCCCTTCTCTTGAGGAATCTTACCCATCTTTGACTAATCGACCATCACAAGGCCAAGCAGGGTGATGTGAGGAAGGCAAGGTCTGCACCTCTGCCACGGGGGACAGGTTTCATCTTCTCAATGGCCTGTTTTCCCGAGGCCTCCTTGATCATTTCCAGCCTTGGGGCCCTCTTGCCTGTCGGCAAATCTACAGTCCCTGAAACCACATGAGATGGTTCCCAACATTTATGTTCTTTCACATTAGTGTTTTGGGTTCCTTTGGATATAGTCCCAGATGTAGAATCACTGGGTAAAAGGCAGATCCATGTATATTTTTTTGAGGTATCTCCATACTGCTTTTCACAGTGGCTGCACCAGTCTGCATTCCTACCAATAGTGCAAAGGCGTTCCTCTTTCTCTACATCCTCACCAGTACTTGTTTGTTGATTTATTGATGATAGCCATTATGACAGGTATGAGATAATATGTCATTGTGGTTTTAATTTGAATTTCTCTCATGATTAGTGATGTTGAGCATCTTTTCATATGCCTACGGGCCATCTGTATGTCCTTTGGAGAAGTGTCTATTCAGGTCTTTTGCCCAGTTTTTAATTGGGTGGTTTGTTTTTTTGGTGTTGAGTTTTGTAAGTTCTTTATAAGTTTTGGATACATTTTCCACTCATGCTAGCTCTTGATTTTTGATTTTTGTGGGTGTAATCATAGAATTACACAGAATGAAAATATTTTTGTGGCATAACCTGTGGCCAGGTTAATTAACCAGAATATAATGTTGGAAGAGAAATGGGGTTGGTGAATGTTGCTTTTTATTATCAGAGTCTTTAACTGAAAAAACCAAGCCAAATCAAGCAACCAACCAAACAAACTATAACAACATCCACAACATACTCCAAAAGAAAAAAGTGTCAAGATTATGACTTGTTATTGGAAACCAAACAGAAATTTCAAACTTTAGAACTTGAGGAGTTTTATGAAGCTAGAAAAACTACTAAGGATTGTCACTGATGTGGGTTTATTTATTTAGCGTGTGTGTGTGTGTGTGTGTGTGTGTGTGTCTGTGTAAATAGTGGTGGTGTAAGTAAACAATTTTTGAGCTGTGGGTTCTCCTAAACCTCATGTTTATTATTGACAGAGTCAAAAGAAAATATAAGATAAATTTTCTTCCCCATCTGGCAGCTTCAGTTCAGCAGAAATGAGAGAGGAAAGCTAAACACAGCTGTGAAGACAGAAGGCTGAGGAACAGCATCCTGTTAATGACTTGGGACAAGTCTTAGCCACCGTTCACAAGGACTCCTTAGAATGAGGCAACCAAATTTTTATGGCCGTTAGCATGAAAACAGCATCACCAGCCCTCAAGGATTCTGTTTTACATGAACAAACAAAAAGATAGCTGAGGTTTGGCAAAATAAAGGGAAAACATTAACCTTCTTTGGGAGAGAGTGAGGGGGGAGGGGCAAAATGGAGGGAAGGGCGAGGAGAGTGAGCACCACCAGTGGGAGATTTTCAAAGCCTTAATTCCTGCATAGCTTTTTAGTTCTTTTCAGTTATTACGCTTAGCAAGTTTCTCTCTTTTCACCTTTACTAAATGTAGCATTTAGAATAACTAGCCCTTTGATGTCCTATGCATTGAAACTTGTGGTTGTTAGGAGATATGTTGGTCTCTTTTATTTAACATGGTGAAAAATGATTTTTTAAAGGAATGAGAAAAAATTATGTCATAAAATATGGTCCCTGTGCCCCACTTCATCCCTGGCTTGCCTGCTTTTCCCCTTTCCTTCCTCTATCCCTCTGTTCTTCCCTCCTTCTTTCTTCTTTCTGCCTTTCTCCAAAAGTGTTTATTAAGTGTACAAAACATGCAAGACATAAATTGATATTCTATTAATAAATAATATTTCAATAGTTGATGTATAGGTTAGTCCTTTACCTTTTATTTGATCATCTTTTGAATGAGGAATTGTTTCTTAATATATAATTTTAATGGCTTTTAGTGTTAAAATATATTAAATGCTCTGCTATGCAGCCTTTTGCTGATATGCACACTTTAGCTGGTATTCTCATGTAGCTTCAGTATCATTCAAGGTAATAATGGTATGGCAAGATTCTGAATAAAGTTTGGAACTGTGAAAGATTAACTTACATCCAATGTGGTAAAGTGTTACAAGTGTATATTATATTGTAATCACCTGAAAATTAGAAATCCAGGTGTAACATATACATTGACTACATAAATGTCAATTAGAATGCTTTATTCTCCATTCATGGCAACATTTTTCATATACAAGCTGTGAAGCGCTTTGCAAAGGATAACATTCTCTTGTCACCAATAGATTAAACAGGATATCAAGTCAGACGCCTAAACTAGGTTACATTCTGGGACAGAAAACCTTTTTTTTTCCTTTTCTCCTTTCTGTCACTTTAGCCTTGATTATATTCATCATTGTTCTCCTCCCTTGGTGTTCATTCTAGACAGCAGGTTGTTTTGAATGATTTTATCCTATGAGATATTTTGCCACTGTGGGTGGAATAAAGAGATTTTCATACATAAGAAATGATACTTCTCATATGTAGTAGTTTTGTTTGGGTTTTCTAACAGAATAATTATAGTCAATATATATGAAAAGTAGCCTGATAATTTAAGGGAGAAATATTAAAATTTGTATCTTTAAGGCTACTAATGATAAATTAAATGTATTTCCTTGACAAAATAATTTAAAAATCACTTTATTACTGCAGGCTACACACGTCCTGTTATTGTAATAATTCTATGAGTTTTCACATGTACATGTGGCTGCAATAGCCCTGCATATTTCCTTGTTATATGCCTGAAACTAAATTAATTACTTTGTTTAATTTCATGAACATGCCAAGCTGCAGTTATGAATAGCTACTAATATCAAGTATTTACATGGAGAGTATGGGATGTTACAATAAATATCTACCCAATTACCAAACCACTGAGGGCAACACTGTTTCTAGGTAAACAGAAGAAATTATAAATCCACTATATTTAACAGGGAATGAAACAATTGCAGTCAGCAATGAAGTTTTGTTAAAATGCCCACAATGTCAAATTAAACTTTATTAAGAAACCAATTTGAAAACACAATACTGTAAAACACAAAGTTTTTTAAAGCCAAAGAATCTTCAGTGAAAACAAATACACCTTGGACATCCATTCTACCAGAGTTTTAGAAATATTTTGAAAAACTTTATGAGGTAAAGGGAAATCAGTTTGGGAGGGTAGCTCAGCAGTGAGCTGCGGCTTTAAGAGACATTAGCCTAGAAAAAGGTACATGCACATTTGCCAAATACAAAACAACAAAACAACAACAGATTTTTATATCAATGCTCTAGACTGCAAGGTTCACATTTTTATATAAATTATTTTATTTAATCCTTTAGAAATATCATAGAGGAAGTTGGTAGAATTAAATGTTTCCCAAAATGATGTCTCTTTTCGAGTGAGAGAATTAATGCTGACCTAGAATTAAAATTTGAGTGAGGGGGAAGATCTGGTTGCAGGTTAGAGTGGTTTAAAACTGAAATTGGGTTGGGCCTTTCCTTTTAAAGGACATCAGAATTTACTCCAATTTAGTAGAAGTGTATCTGTTCTCATGGGTGTGAGGAGGGAAAGATAGGACCCTGTGGAGTTTCAGGTTATTCTCCTGATTGGGCACTGAGCTCTGAGCCTAAATTTAATCCTGAATTATAGCTTTTCTTCTTAACCTTCATTTCTAACATTTGACTGGGTCAGAAGAAGGAAAATGTATGGATATCTGTAGGTTTGGGTCCTGTTGTTAATATTTCATATTTGGAGAGGATTTTCACTAAACACTGTACCTGGCCCCACACCTCCCTCCATGCTTACAGGAAGGATCTTGTCTTATTTATCTTTGGTTTTGGCTTGAGTCCTGCTAAGTCCTTGTTTAGCTAGAGGTAAATAACTTTGGTCATTTATAGTCACTCTCCTTCTTTTGCACTTTGATTTCTGCCTCAACAGCAAAGTAGGAGACCCCAAATACTAAGGCCCTGGTAACTATTTCTGCTGAGACTTAGAGATTTAGGAACAAATGTGTGTTCTTTTGACTTTCCCAGGGGTGTCTACTTACTCCTTTGCTATGTATGGACATATGTATTTCTAAGACTTGGGGCTATTTCTTTTTCTGGTATTACCTACAGGATGTTCAGGTGGGGTTGGGAATGGCACTAACCCCACTGGAAATATTTTGTTGTTGTTCTGCCCTTTCTTTTTAAGATTTTTAGTGAGAGTTACACCCCTTTCGAATTTAGTTGCTGCTGGTGATCCCCCACTGCTTTTGAACTATAAGTTTTATTTTGTTCAATATTGGAGAAAAGAGATCCTGAAATCTGATTTCACTCCATTAATTTTACTAAAAAATCCCTCAAGTCTTGTTTCAGTTAAAGTAATTATTAAAACACTCAATCTGCAGTTACATCGTGTATTTGTAGTTTTTTATATTAGAATGTAATCCCTGTTTAAAATGACTTTTGATGATGGAATGTCCCTGTCTTGGGCAAGTAGCTGACCTATTTTGGATTCTGCTGTGCAAGTCTGTATTTTGTTTAGCCTTTATGTGGCATTTTACACTATTGACCATTTTCTCTGTGTAACTCTATTTTGCGGGGGAGGGCTTCAACTAAACTTTTTGGAGTAACTTGCAATCTATCATGTTGTTCTTGATTGGTTTCTCATGAAAACTTCTTTTGTCTGCTCTTAAACATTGTCTCCACAGATGTTTGTCCTCGACCCACTGGCCTTTTCAGAGAATATGCTTTATTGTCATGACCTTGTATATTACACACAGGAAGAAAGAGAATAGGGGATGAGGGGTAAATTAGATGCTCATGTGGGGTCATGTTGAGTTTAAGGTAGCTCTGAAATTTTCAAGAAGAGACTATACTCTAGGCATTTAGATATATGAGTCAGGATTAAGCAAGAAAGTTTTGCTAGAAATTTAGATGCAGAAGTACCCTAGAGACATTCAAACATCAGAAGTTGCATTTTTATTATGTTGAAAAAACTCAGTTTTTCCCTTCTGTGTGTCTTTTTCTTATTTTCATATACCAACACACTCACACACAACACTTCATTTTTGACAATTTTGGACGACAAATGTGGAGCATTTACCTGCACCGCCAAGCAATTCTCCACAACACCAGCTGAATGTCCTACAGTTTAACTCAATTCTGACACTGCTTACCTGGAGATACCATCAGATCCCACAGATTAAGGGCTCAGTCCTACAAGACAGTTCCCTGCCCCATTCAGGTGCCAGTCACAAGTCCAGGTTGTCTGTCACCTGTGTTTCTGACCAATTGGCTACAAATCTCAGGTTCCCCCCACTCCCATTTCAGGTTTAATTAATTTGCTATAGTGGCTCACGGAACTCAAGAATATACCTAATTACATTTCCAGTTTATCATATTTCTTATGATGAAGGATACAAACAAACAGTCAAGTGAGAAGATACATAGAGCAAGGTCTGGGAGGGTTCCAAGCACAGGAGCTGCAGCCCACATGGAGTTGGGCAATGTCACCTTCCTGGTATGTGGATATGCTCACCCATCTGGAAGGTCTCTGAACCCCATAGCACTGGGTTTTTATGCAGGCTGAATCCCATAGACATGATTGATCATTAACTCCATTTTCAGCTCTTCTCCCTTCTCAAGACGACTGGGAGCAGGGCTGAAAATTGCAAGCTTCTAATCATGGCTGGGTCTTTTCAGTGACCAAGCCCTCACACAGTAGCCATCCAGGCATCCATCCAGAATTGCCTCATTAAAATAAAAGACCTCTTATCACCCAAGACATGACAAGGGTTCAGAAGCTCTGTGTTAGGACCTGGGGTGAGAGATCAATATATATACACTTTTATTATTTCATACTTACCTCCCATTTATTTACTATATCTTATATATTTTGCTAAAAAAAATTCAACTGAATAAATTTGAAGATTTAATTGGATTTTTTTCATAAATTGGGCAGCATTCCATCTTGCAACTAGAAGGGCACACCAAGAGGTTATACAGAATAGAAGGTTTTTACAGGAAGAGAGGTGGGGTGAAGGAGCTATTAATAAAAGAAAAGAAAGGATTATTTTTAGAGCAGGGCAGCTTTTGGAGGGGGTAAGGGAATGGCAAGGTTTTTGAGTGATCTAAATTTATGGATAAATCTAGTCACTATATTTTACAAGCAAATAGTGTGGACACCTAATCTATCTTATATTATGAGTACCTCTGATGGGTTGAAATATAATTTTAATAAAATTATAAATTCTCAGGGGAATCTGTACTTTAAAAGAACATTGCTTAGACTCTTTTATTAAAAAGAAGAATCTCTTGTAGTGTAAATAAGTTCAGGTTTAAGAAAAATTGCTTTCTAAAATCAAGTAACATCTGGAATACATATATATTTAATAGAAGTTCAATAAAACATAGAAATGTGACATAGTATGCTTTTATGCAAATAAAGCAGCTTTCAAAATAACAGAAACATTTTCGTCTGGGAGTCTTTTGGAAAAATTATGATAGCATTATTTTTGGTCTTTTTATGTCAGAGGAGGTCATTTTAGTAACTCACTTTATTTAGAGAACTTAAAGTTATTCTTGAATTATTATTTTATGTACAGAGACTAAAATTGATGTTAATGGTATAATTGTAACATTTATGCCTGGCTGATAATATTTTGGTATGAATATATTGTACATGACTATATCTGTATACAATATTAATAGAAAATAATATATTTCACAGAAATAGGATCATAATGTTCATAGTGTTTTATGTCTTGCCTTTTTCACTTATCATGTATTATAGACATTAGAATACATTTTCTACTATATCACAGTACATGTTAATTTTTTGTAAAAATTAATTTTTAGTTGTGTTTTAGGTCAATTTTAAAATTAACATTCCTTCCTGAAGCTTTCACACTAATACCTATTCTGTTGGGTTTTTAAAATCTATTTTGTAATACCAATAATATATAATGTATGTTATAAATACATCCACTACGGAAAAGGAACAAGTGTGAGCAGTTTGGGAAGGATATCAAAGAAGAGGCTGGTTCTCCATTCAGTAACAATCTCTTCCTTTTTTCTCCGAAGCCCCCAGTTCAGCCATGGACTGTTGTACCTGGGAAAACTTCACAGAGTGGACTGGACTCTTAGGCTCGTATATCAAAGGTGGTTTGTGGATTTGATTTTCCCCTCTGGAGCTCCTGACTCCAACCTTTAGGAGAAAAAATTCCTGAGGGCTCCTTGTTAAAAATGCACACCACCTGCTTAATCTTGATTGGGCTCCTTCATGAAGAAGGTCACAGTTAGGATTACTCTAGAGCCACATCTCATGCATCATCCCATTTCCTGTAAGTAAAGTGGTTAAGGATGAGCCTGACACACAGTAAGCACTCAATAAATAACTTATTATTCTTATTACTTTAAAGGATGCTCTGGCTTTAGAATCCTACCAAATACCAAGGACTGGGTCCCATTCTCAAATATTCTATTTTCATTGGTCAGTAGAGGGGCCCAGGCAGAAATCAGTGTTTTTTAAATAGCTCCCTGGGTGCTTTGAGTATGCATCCAATATCAAGAGGCAGTGATCTATAGACATTGAATTAGCTAACTTTAATTGCATACAAATTCTGTTGACAGGCAGTGTCCTAATTGATTCACATACTCATTTAATTCTCACAGCAATCTCTGAGAGGGATTATTATCTCCAATATAAAGATGAGAAAGCTGGGGTTCAGAGATATTAAGTAGCTTGCTCCATCCCACATAGCTGGCAAATTGCAGAGCTAGGATTTGAACCCACAATGAGAGCAATCAGTAAAGGAGATTATCTAGTCACAGAATGGGAATGCTGATTTCCACCTATAGGAAGATAATGTCATAGCAATACCAGAATTGGATTCTGGTATCAAAGTGTTAGTTCATACGTCAGTATAGAGATTGGGGACCTGAGAGAGATAGATGAGGCTGGATGTGTTAATCTTGTAAACTTAAGAGGTAAGACTTAGACCTTCACACTATAACTGGGTTGTAAGTTAAATTATGTTCTGGTAGATCTCTGAAATAAATGATACATAATAAGCAAATAATAAATAAGGACAAACCTCTGGTAAATCTGCAGTTTAGGATAACTTGTAGTGTACTAAATATCTAATGAGTAAAAGAATGTTCACCAACTTGTTTGGAAGTGAGAGTTTGTCCAAAGTTTTTACTACTTTAAATTTGCCCAGGTCACATTTTCTTCAGTTGATTATTATTTATAGTTCACAATTTAATTTTTTTCTCACTGTTCTTATTAACATTTTTTTTTAAAGAAGAGGTTTTAGAATTTTAGTTAATGACTAGGCTAAGTCTTGACAATGCTATAAAATAGTATAGCTTCTCAAATTGCAGATGTTTTCTATAGAATGTGTCACACAAGTTATAGATACGTTAAGCTTAATCTTCACAGCCAGTGATTCACAGTCACCCGTGAATTTTGACATTACCCAACCTACTAAACAATAGATGTGGGTTTTGCAGAACAAAAGGATGCTAAAGTTTTGAGGGAAAAGTAGGAGGAGCAAGTGTTAGGGGACAATGTCCATTTGGGAGAGGAATAACTATAGCAGAACATTGCAGAATGAGAGGAGAAGTAACTTGAGAAGTAACATAACTTGAGGAGGGTATCATCAAGCACCTGAGGTAAATGTGAAAAATATCCTCTGCTTAACCAGTCTGTGTGTTTAACCAGTACATGTGGTTATTAATTTTCTATAATATGCAGTGACTAAAAGCTTACAGATAACTGAGTTGCAGAAAATCTAACTGTTCTAAACTTATTGAATAGTTCATTCAAACCCCTAATTGTCTTCTTAATGAACTACTATAAATTTGAAAGAGTCAGTGACTAGAAACATAATTAAAACCAACGGGCTCTGGTTATTTTATTTTTTTTCTATTGATGGTTTAAGCCCCCCAAAATGTGATGCCTGTTCTTTAGTCTTCTAAAATTTAGGAATTCTCTGGTCTGATATGAACTGTTCAAACACTGCTGTTATTCGAAATATACCTGTGACCACAAGTGGATATAGATTTCATTATATAAACCCCAGAAATGTTAAATGGTATATTAAATGTTTGAGTGGCAGAGAGAAAGCAGTGATCAAGCAAGCCCATTGATGGGAGGCACACTTATTATTTAATGTTGACCTTTTAATAAAATATATATTTTAAATTTTCATTATTAGGGCCCTGTCTGGTTAGCTCAGTTGGTTAGAGCATTGTCTGGACACACCAAGGCTGTGAGTTCGATCCTCAGTCAGAGCACATATGAGAATCAACCAATGAATACACAGATAAGTGGCACAACAAATCTCTCTCTCTCACACACAAATCAATCAATAAAAAATATAATTATTAATTATCAAAGATAGGACTATAATTACTAGTGAAGCCAAGAAACACAATTTTACTTACAAGATGCTTATAGAGAATAATGTCTTTTATACTATCTTTTATTTAATACTTTAAGCCAGTGATTCTACTTCTGGGAATATACCCCAAAGATCCCAAAACACCAGTGTAAGAAATATATATGACCCCTATGTTTATAGCAGTGATATATACAATAGCCAAGATTTGGAAACAGCCTAAGTGCCCATCAGTAGATGAGTGGATTAAAAAATTGTGCTACTTTCACACAATGGGATACTATGCAGCAGTAAAAAGAAAAACACTTGCACTTTGAAACAGCATGGATGGGCCCGGAGAAAATCATGCTAAGTGAATTAAGCCATCGGTGGAAGAAAAATACCACATGATTTCATTTATATGTGCAATCTGACAAATACAATAAACTAACAAACAAGATAGTAAAAGAAGCTTAGATACATGGAACAGACTGACAGCTGCCGAAAAGGGTAGGGGACAGGATGAAAGAGGTAAAGGGATTAACCAAAGAACATTTATGCACAACCCATAGACAAGGACAAGAGACAACAATGTGGGTATTGCCTTAGGATGGGGAGAGGGTGGGGCTGGATAAGGGAGGGGAAGGGGAGAGAATTAGGAACAACTGTAACGGCTTAAACAATAATTTAAAAAAATCAGCCATGGCATACAATTTAAACTTTTAAAATAGAATTAATAATAAGATATTGATTTTTATGCATTTAGTTATGAAAAATAGCACTTATATTTTAGATTCTATTATTTCCTTATCACATTCTTACTGAGAAAATCATATGCAGTTTTCTTTCTACAAACATTTAACTATTCAGTTGAGTTTTAGAGATATTGAGCAAAATGATAGCTTAAATTTTGTTTTGCCCAAATATTAAAAATATGAGATTATTTTCTTAAAGTTATACTGAAAGCTGGCTCTTTAAGTAGTTTTTATAGCAACCAAATACCGAGCTACTTTTTTTTCTCGTCCCATGCACTGTTGATTGTTTTTGTGTGGATATAATAGTGATGTCTTTCTTTATAATTTTAAAATGTTCATGGCTCGATAAACTATTAGAAATTACTTTATCTTTGTGATAATTGAAGGAGTATTTCATTGTCTTATACATTGTCTTATACATTGATGAAGTTAGATGTTGACTTAAAGTCCAGCGATACTCTCTGATTTTTCCTTATTGACTTTTACAACGCAATTCCCACAGGGTAAAGGAGAATTACTAAGGGGCCATGAAGCAGGGACAGTGAGCAGGTGCACATGAGCATTTGCATTTCAGGTCATCTGTTACAGGTGTGAGCCTAAATCGGTCTGTCTTTTCACTGCATTGGACTCATACTTCCACTTTTAAAATCAGTCTTCAACTCCTCTTTCTCTTTTGTTAGTCTAAAGAAAAGTTTCTGACAATTTTCAAAATTGATGCCCACATTAATAAATTGCTCAAGAGTAAGGGAGAGACCAAACCAAGCAATTCTCTTACCAGTAACTCAAAACCGTTGTTTCCTGGGTTTCCAAAGTCTATTTTTTATAATAATCAAAAATGGTCAAAATCTATTTTCACATTCCCACTCCTCTCTGATTCCCAGAACACAACACCCGAATCTTTGATTTTTTTTCCCTTGCTAGTTGCCATACAAAGAATTATACAGCTCAATAAAATGAAAGACTCAGCACTATGTGCTTCCTACAAGTGGCTGAAGGGATTTTGAGATAGGTTAATGGTTCTGATTGTTTTCTCGTATTGATTTTTAAGATGATTATATTTTATTTATGAGGAAAAATGTGGACTTGCATGTGAACTGCCTTGAGGGTAAGCTAGGCCTCTTACAGGTTGAAAAATTTTATGTGAATTTGCAATGATTCACAGAAAATGAAAAGAGAAGAATATGCTCCTTTTATTTTAAGAAAAGGTTATGACTCTGAGAACCTATCTGAGCTAAAATGTTGAATCAGTTTAATGTAACTGGCCATTTTTAGTACCCAACAAAAGCAGAAACAAAATGTGGTTCTTTCTGGCTCTAGTCCAAAGAGAGGTCAAATGGTTGCTTATCCAGAGTGGAGTGGTACGGGGGGAGCGGAGGACCAGTCTTGGATGGGACAGCCGGGCAACTCCTCCGTGCTTGGCTTTTGAGATTCCTTATAGTCTTTCCAAAGTCTGCTGCTGATGCCTCTCACATTAAGGCAGAATTGCTGTAGTTCTGGAATGCTGAGGCAAATGTATTTCTCTTTTTGCAGTACTGACTTGAATTTTTTGGATCTATTTCAAGTGGAGCAGATGACTAATCACCCCCTTCTGCTAGTTGATAATAGGTTGTCTATAAAACCTTGTTTTTGTATGGTTACCTTATTGTGAAGTTCATGTCTTTTGAGGAACATTCACAACTGAAAGGCAAGGAAAATGTCCACTCTAGGGTGTAGTAAAGCTGACAGGGAAAAAAAAAAAAAGAACCACTAAATGTCTTGGCCGTTGTTTTGTAGTTTCCTGAGAGAAAGTGGCCTTGACCCCTATGCATTACTGCTTTTGAGATTGTAACAGCAGATGGTACGAAATGACAGTTGGTGAAGACAACGAAAGGTGTTTATAACATTGCAGGGTTGTGCAGGTGACTAAAAACACAGGATTCGGAAGTGATAAAAAGTAGAGACTGGCAGTAGAGATAATAATAAAGCCACTAGCCACTTGAAGCAATGTCCTTTTTAAAATTTTTTCTTTTATTGCATCTCATTGCAAATTAAAGTGGAAAAAATTTAACCCTAGGCAGAAAAGAATATCAGCCTCTGCCTCAGTGGTTTTTCAGAATAAAAAACTTTAGTCTTTGATTTTTAGATTAGATTTTTTGTTTGTTTGTTTGCCTGCTGGTTGGCCTACAAAGAGATATAGCTCAATAAAATGAAAGATCCACAGCGCTGTGTTTCATAGCAAGGGCCTGGAGGGATTCTGAGCCAGGTTAATAGATATGATGGTTTTTCCTTCATTGATTTTTAAGATGATTATATTTTATTTATAGGCAAGAAAATAATAGTTAATCTTAGATTTATTGAAAACTTATTTCAAGACTGCATGAATTGATAACAATAACAGTACGTTTAGGGCAACAAAACTAGACTTGTCTTGAGTCTCTTACATGCTGATGTGCTACACATCTATTGGCTTGAAATTAAATGTGCTCTAACCCATGACTGAATTTCAAGTAGAGAAGAATGATATGTTTTGGGCTGATATGAAAGATTTCATTATACAAAGCTTTGATACACTGGAGGTGTTTCTTTTGTAAAATCTATGAACAATCTAGGCTCTAAAAGCTCAGGGATATCAGCATGTTCTCTGGAGACTTTAAGAACTGATTTTCAAGTCAGTCAGACATTCGTAAGCAAAAAAACCTACTGGTCAGCCAGAAGATGTTTGTCCAGAGGTTTAAATCTCAAACCAAGATGTGTGGGTTCTAAGACGCAGAAAAAACTAGGCGCATTAGCTAATTGTAACTCAGATTTCCATTGCCTTAGAACTCTTATAATCTGCTTTGATGTCCTAAATGAGTTCAGGGACCTTTTGTATTTGGAGCAAATGAATTCCTCTTAGCCAAACATAGACAGGACTTATGCCCAGTAAGGACAGAACACTGGATCTTTGTCTCTAAAGGAGTTAATAATTTTCAGTACAGTCATTTCATATCTATGACTCAGTAATGACAGCTAGAGGTCCTTGCTATGCAATGTTTGTCAGAGATTAGGAGTGGAAAGGCAAAAACATACTTTCCAGCAATTTAGTAAATTAAAATTTTCCTGATAATTCAATGTTTATGTAGAGAGAGGGGAGAAAAATACTCAAAGCATGCTCTACAGATGGGAAACTTGAAACACAGTGCTCACTCAAAATAATAATGTAGCATTGTTATAAAGTATTTCAAAGTTTGCTTTTATTAAAAGTGCTATATAGGGTTCACTTGGGCAGCACTTATATTAAATTGGACCAATGCATAGGACCCTTGTGAAAGGATGACATGCAAATTATTGAAACATTTTTATATTTTTGCATTTTCAGCCAGAAGTGTAACATGTATGTGCAAAAATTAAACAATGCTACACTTCAGTAATACTAAAAATGTATTATTGTGAGTGGTGTGTAATTAGCCCAGTGAGACATCTAACAAGTCCATATACACCTCAGTAAGCACATATAGTTTGCTAATTAATAGAATATTTCTCTTTTGCAAACTAGTGGCAGATACTTGGATCACATTTATATATTTATAAAGCTGAAGATTTGATTATGGTCATTTTTTTTCCAAAAAGTGCCACAGTGACTCATGCTGTAGCTAATATAAATGATTGAAGTTGATTTCTACCTGTATTAAAAAAGAAACTAAAGCATGTTAAAAATATTAAGAGTGCATTGAAGCAAAAATTGATTCAAATTGGTCAGCGCCAAACTGGAAGTGGTTAGGAGTAGCCCAAGGACAGGAGTTAGAGGAAAGACTTTTATAGAAAGGAGGCAGAAGCAAAGCAAGGAAATCATTGGATTGGCTATAATTGAAGCAGTTACCTCATTTGGAAAAGTCTAGTAGGCTGTTTGTGGTGGGCTGTCCTTGGGTTTTGATTTGTTCACCTTTAACCATTTACAGGCTTAGGTTTTGGTTTCCTTAAGCGGGCTGCTAAGGTATTAGAACCACCTCAGTCTAAGGGCCTCCTTGTTTAATTAATTTAACACCTATAAGGCTAGCATTCATTTTCAAAATACACTGTGGTCTTGTTTTCCACAAAACTTAATTTGCATTCTCAGTCAAATGCTCTTTCAGTTAAATGGAGTGATAGTATATGAAAATAATTTCTCACCACAACTGCACTTACAATTTCCCTCAGCAAGAGCAAACCAACATTTGAAAGTGGACGCCAGAAGGCATTAACTCTCCATGTCTGAATCCAGGATATAATAAAAGTAAGAGAACAGAGAAACAAAATAGAATTAATGAGGCTTCCTCTTTTACTTGATTATTCTTTGCTTGCTTGATTAATTGAACTTCTATATTTAAAAGAAAATAGATTGCGAACATTCCAGAAGTTGTATCTCAGGTTCATAAAACTCTGGATAAAAAGAAAAAAGCTATTTTTTAAAGAGACATTTTGATAACTGACTATCAATAAGGAAAGTTTTACATTTACTTTAAATTCATGTAGCATTTTACTACTAGAAAAATGGAGAAATTCAAATAAATCTTTAACATGTATATAAAGATAAAAATACAGACAGATTATCTGAGGGGGGAAAAAATTTAAAGGACCAAGAAGAAACTTGAAAAGCAGTACTAGCGTGCTCATCACATTGTCTTAAATACATTTTTGTTCGTTATGGCAGAGGCTTTTCATTGCCTACTCAATGTCTATCTCCCTCTTCTGAATAAAAATATTCTCAGGTTTCCTTGCAGCTAAATGTGGCCATATTTCTAAGTTCTCTCTAATGACGTATAAGTTGTGTACAGCTGCAGGGGCGAGAAAGGAGAATTCCTTAATGGAGAGCAGGTTGGTCTTGCAGTCAATATATTTCTTTACTGGAGCTCCAGCAGCCACATTGACCTTGAGGATTAAGAATAGTGAAGGGAATTTGCAGCGGTCATGATACTGTACATAGAAAACCCCAAAGATTCCACCAAGAGACTACCAGAACTGATAAATGAATTCAGTGCAGTAGCAGAACACAAAATTAATACCCACAAATCAGTTGAATTTTGATGTGCTGATAATAAACTATCAGAAAGGGAAATTAAGAAAAAAAATCCCATTCACAATTGCTCCAAAAAGGATGAAGTACCTGGGGATAAATCTAACCAAGGATGTAGAAAACTTGTACTTAGAAAATTATTGGGCACTTAAGAAAGAAATGGAAGAAAATATGAATAAGTGGAAGCACATACTATGTTCACGGATAAGAAAAATTAACATCATTGAAATATCCATAGTACCCAGAACAGTCTATAGATTCAATGCAATTCCTATTAAGATATCAATGACATATTTCACAGAACTAGAAAAAATGTTTCAAGAATGTATATGGAACCACAAAAAGCCCCAAATAGCAGCAACGATCTTGAGAAAGAAAAACAAATTTGGAGGAATCATGCTACCTAATATCAAACTATACTATAAGGCCATAATAATCAAAATACCATGGTACTGTCATAAAAACAGACACATGGATTACTAGAACAAAATAGAGAGCCCAGAAATAAACTCACAACTTTATAGTCAATTAATATTTGACAGAGGAAGCAAGCGCATACAATGGGCTAAAGATAGTTTATGCAATAAATGGTGCTGGGAAAATTGGACAGATATGTGCAGAAAAATGACACAAGACCACCTTCTCATGCCACACACAAGAACAAATTAAAAATGGATTAAAGACTTAAATGTTAGATCTGAAACCATAAAAATCCTGGAAGAAAACATAGGTAGTAAAATCTTGCTTATTGCTTATAGCAATATTTTTTCCTGACATATCTCCCCAGGTAAGAGAAACAAACAAACAAATAATCAAAAAACTCAAAATAACAATTGGGACTATATAAAACTAAAAAGTTTTTGCATAGCAAAGGAAACCATCAACAAAATAAAAAGACCACCCCCTGAATGGGAGAATATATTCAATGATACATCTGATAAAGGGTTAATATCCAAATTTATAAAGTACTTATAAAACTCAGCACCAGTAAAACAAACAATCTAATTAAAAATGGGCAAAGGACCTGAATAACACTTCCCCAAAGATGTCATACAGATGGCTATATGAGAAGATGATCAATGTCACTAATCCTCAGAGAAATGAAAATTAAAACCACAATGAGATATTACCTCACACTGGTCTGAATGGCCCTCATCAATAAATCAAGAAAAAACAAGTACTGGCGAGAATGTGGAGAAAGAGGAACCCTTTTGCATTGTTGGTGGGAAAGTAGACTTGTGCAGCCACTGTGGAAAGCAGTATGGAGTTACTTCAAAAAATTAAAAGTGCCTTATAACCTAGCAATTCCACTTCTGGGAATTTACCCAAAGAAACCCAAAACACTAGTTCAAAAGAATATAAGCATTCCTACATTCGTTGCAGTATTATTTACAATAGCCAAGATGTGGAAGCAACCTAAGTGTCTATGAGTAGATGAGTGGATAAAATAACTGTGGGACATTTATACAGTGGAATAGTACTCAGTCCTAAAAAAAATAAAATAAATAAAAAGAAGACAATTTTACCTTTTACAATAGCTTGGATGGACCTGGAGAACGTTATCCTATGTGAAATAAGCCAGCCAGAGAAAGACAAATACCATGTGATTTCACTCACATGTGGAATCTAATGAACGAACTGAACTAACAAGCAAAATAGAAACAGACTTAGATAGAGAACAGGGTGACAGCTAAGGGAGGGGGAGGGTAAAGGGTGGAGAGACCTCGAGCGAAACAGAGCAAGGCCTCGGGGACATGGACAACAGTGTAGTGATTTCGGGGAGGAGGGTGGTGGGTGCAGGTGAAAGAGGGTCTAAGGGGGATATATGGTAATGGAAAAATACAATAAAATTAAATTTTAAAGAAACAATAGTGAAGGGAAATGATCAAAGCCCCATTCCCTGGTGTCTTTAGAAGCCACCATATTCCCCCTTTAGGTTCACCTCTGTTATTATTAAATGAATGCAATTCCTAATTGATATATTTGTCAAGTGTGGAAACTAAAATTTACCTTTTTTTAGAAGGGGACTATAGCTAATGTCCAGATGCCAATCCCTAATATAGAGTAGACACCTCCGACATACTTTTTCAATATGCAGAGTTTTTGTACTAGAAAATATACATAATATTATCATAAGTGAACATGGTGGATTTATGACTTTTTTCTCTTTAACTATATCCTATTAATCAAGTTCAAGCAACCTTCATTACATCATCAAATAAGGCAAATATTTTAAAGAAAATATTATATATGTAAATACTTTTATTCGTCTTTATAGTCTATTTCTTACCCTTAGGTTTCTCGTGAGGTAACATGGAGAATCGCGATGATAATACACCTAATCTGGGTTAAGAATATCTTTATATAAGAACATACTGTTGACACGGGTGAAAGTGGAATTTATCCCTGAATTATTGTGAAAATTGCCTTAGCATTTTACTTGAACAGAACTTGTTTTGAATCTGAATAGGTTCTTGCTTAGAATATGTGCTGCCTTCAGGGAAGGATTGTGTTAGATAATCTGCATGGCATTGAACAAAACTCTTTATTTTGAAATGTTCAGTTCATACTTATTTGATGATGCCAAATTGTTTGCTTTGTTACGCTGTTGACAGAATCCAAGAAGAAAACATTAAGTTATATATTGCTCAAGTCTAGTGTACCAATAACTGATTTGGAGGGCAATAAGAGATTAGGCAAATAAAATAAGAATGCTATTTTTAAATGTAATATTCTGTAACATACCTGATTACATACTTATGATCCTGGATAGAATGAACTAATAAAATCCAAGAAGCATTTTATTTCCATATTGTATGTATTCAGCAAACCCTAAGTGATCATTTTAAGACACTGTGGTGTCCAACCAGTTTTGCTTTATCTCTGGTATTCTCCCATAGAGACATCGCAATAAAAATAGACACTCCTACTCAGATTTTTATTCATGACTCTGTGATGCTTGTGCATTTGAGGGTATTTATTGCTTAGTTCAGTAAGTCCATCTGATTTACGTTTTCAGTAAGAAATGATTACAGTAGCACTTAGCTGTCTTTGTTCACTACCTCTTCCATTGAGACACGATGTTTCTTCTTTTTTTCTATGCTCACCTTTTCTCCAACCCACCAGTAAATTATCAAGGGGCTGCAACTACAGAAAATCCTTCCTGGTTTTTCTCTACTCTTCTTTCTCTTCATGAAAAATATTAAGAAGATATTCAGGTCAGCAGCCTAACTATTTCTTCATATTTGTCCTCTCTGAAGTCTCATATACTTTACCTTTAAGTGCAAACCTTCAAAGTCATAATTTTTGAACTCTCAGACCCCTCTATTCATAGTGATACTGATAGCTAATCTTAGAAGGTATGGAATTTTCACCTTATTTTTCCAGTGTAAAATGTCCTGGATGTGACACCAAGAGCTGTCTTCATAAGTTGTGTAATTGGATATTCAATTGTGGAATGGCATGTATCCATCATTATGATATCATACAGAATATTTTCACTGCTTCCCAAAATCCTCTCTACTCTGTGCATTCATTCCTCCTTCCTCATTAATCCCTGGCAACCACTGATCTTTTTACTGTCTCCATAGTTTTATATTTTTCCAGGCTATATTTGAATTCATATGCTATGTAGCCTTTTCAGATTGAATTCTTTCACTTAGTGATATGCATTTAAGTTTCTCCCATGTTTTTTCATGGTCTGATAGCTAATTTCTTTTTAGAGCTGAATAATATTCCATTGTCTGTATGTACCACAGGTTTATCTATTCACCTCCTAAGGCATATCTTGGTTGCTTCCAAGTTTTGACAATTAGGCATAAAGCTGCAATGAACATCCATGTGCAGGTTTTTGTGTAGATATAAATTTTCAATTCCTTAGTAATTAATTTTTTGGAAATAAGTTCATGCAATCAATATATATTTCTTCTTACCTTCTTATGTGCCAGGCACTGTGCTAGTTTCTGGAATGGACTTGTGCCTGCCTTCACGTCTGTTGTCCCTGGAGAATGCAGGCCCATGAGGCAGGTATATGCCTAGAGTGCTTATCACTGTATTCACGGATTCCAACACTTTTCTTGATATTTATTTATTTATTTATTTATTTATTTATTTATTTATTGTGTGTGTGTGTGTGTGTGTATAAAAATACACATCTGTGTAAAAGTGACTGAGAAAGCTATAAAGGAAAAGGATGAGAAACAGGCAAATGCAAACAATAACAAACCAGGAGGCAGTACAGTTTGTCTTCTGTATCTGCAGTTGCATATCAGGAGGTTCAGCCAACCACAGATGGAGAATTCAGAAAAGAAATATTACATAGTTGCTGAGTGAGGCCTACTATATAGTTAGGACTACAATGATTGCCTGTACTGGACAGGTACTTTTTTTTTACATTATTCCCTAAACAATATAGTATAACAGCTATTTACATAGTGTTTACATTTTATTAGGTATTATAAGTAATTTAGAGATGATTTTAAGTATGTAGAATATGCATAGTTATAGGCAAATGCTATGCCATTTTTATAAATGACTTGAGCACCTGCAAATTTTGATATTCTCTGGAGGCCCTGAAAATAGCCTCCCCAGACACTGAGCGATGACTGTGTAATAATATCAGTCAACGTTGAATTAAATACAAAGCACCTTATAATAATAAAGATATTGTCTTCAGTGAAAACCTGGAGTCAACATTTAGTACTGTACAATAAAGCATCAAAATTTATATTTTATTGTTTATTAACTATATTGTTTATTATTATATATGTATATTGTCTATTATTAACTAAATAATAAACCCACGGAAAAACCTTCCTTAATTTTTGTATGTACATTTTTCCATACAAAAATATGTGTATATATTTTGTATGAAAAAAATAGAGGGAGAAATAAATGTGACAATATCAAAATGAAGGATTCTTACTGAATAAAGAGAGCTATAAACAAAGTTCACATACTGGGCAATCAGATATTTGAAATATCTAAAACTTACAAAAAATTCATATCTGCAATGAAAAACTGGAAACTCTCAAGAAAGGACATAAAGTCCAGTAAGAAAATGCACAGAAGTAATATATAATTTCACAGACAAGAAAACTAAAAATCTAACAGGTATTTAAAGAAATACTTAATATCAATAGTTATCAAGAGAAATGTTAATTAGAACAATAATTAGATGGCATCTGACACTCTACAGCATGTGGAATATTAGACAACGAAAGCAGCAGGTTGTAGTGAGCAGAGGGGAATGCCGGGACCTGGGGAGGGAGGCCACAGAGCAGGTATATGTCTAGAGCGGTTTGGTAACATTCGGTGAGATTGTGCCTGTGTGCACCCAGCGACCCAGTGACTGTCTCAGAGAACTTCTCCCCCTTGATCCCAAAGTGATATGTCAAAAAATCTTCATTTTTTTTTTGTAGAAAGTTAGATTCATCAATAAAAGAATTGATAAGTAAAATATGGCATATTAATATGTATTATAGGACTATATGCACATTAGAAAGACCAGATAGTTATAGAAGTATCAATCTGGGGCGGTTTTTAAGAATAACATTAATAGGAGGAAAGTAAGAAGCAGAATGTGATGTATGGCATAATACTATTGGTATAGTTTAATATATACACACAAAAAACTGCAGAACATATTTTACAAGAATATGTGCCTATTTGAAGAAACACAGTAAACGTATTTAAATAGATGTCTAGGAAGGCAGAGTAATAGAATTAGAATCTTGGCATAAAGTGGAAAAATAAACAAGAGAAGGTCTTGGGCAGACTGGTGTCCCAAGAGGGGAGAGGGAGAGAGAAGGAAAAAGCAAAGGGAGAGAATTGGCTAAAGGGAAGAAAGACGAGTGGGAACCTGGATTACCAACTCTCTCCTCACCTGCAGCTGTTCTCCTTCTTAGGCTCCATAATGGGGCTTCCAACTAAGATTTCACTTAAAGAAAAAAAAAAAATTCTAATTCTGAAAAGCACTTTTAAAGACATGGACCTAAGGGATAAAGCGCTGCACTTAGAAGCAAGCGCCTTAAATTTCACAACCTGCCCCAACACAATCTCTGTGCCCTAGGGTAAAACCCTGAAACCTTTCGTCTTGGTTTCCCTATCTGTAAACTGAGAGAAAAACTCCTCCGTTTTCCTTAATCTTTGAAGATTGTTATGATAAGTAAAAAAACCTGATGACCCTTGATATTATATCTAAAAGCAATGAGTCATGCAAGATAATACCTGTCGCTGTGCTGTATTAATGTATAGAATTGTTCTTGCCCAGAGGTTTCTTTGTACCACCTGTGTGCCGTAAAAAACTACATGGGATCATGTTTAGAAATATGCCTGTGGAAATCTCTGTACTCATCTCAGACTCCCCTCCTATCTCCACCCCAAGTGAGTAATGAGGTAAGGTCCTCAGATACTCCGCCAGTCACACACTTTTCTTAGAAGTAGGTCTAGGCTAGGTTCCCTTAGGACTGAGTAAACAGTATGATTTATAAAATGTCTAACGTCTGTTGTTTCTCTTCTCTTTTGCTGATTTATCTCTTTAATTAACCCAGTGGTTCTCAAACTTTACCCTCTTAAAAATTATCGGAAGCTCCAGAGAACTTCGACTTTCGTGCATTGTATCTATTGGTATTTACTCTATTAGATATTAACACAGAGAAAGTAAAATAATATTTATTCATCAATTCATTTGAAAATAATAACAAACCCATTGTAGCTAACATAAAAACATATTTTCCAAAGCAAATAACTATGTATTTCAAAATAAATAATGATGATTTCCAAAAGCAAAACAAAACAAAACATTAGAATAGTGGTATTTTTTAATATAATTTTGCAAATCTCTTTAGATTCTTATAAATGCTTCTAGAAGAATATGTTCAGTAAAATATTGTCTCAGAAAATTTTAAAGCAAGGAATATACTACTTCCACAGTTAGAAATTAGCTTAAATTGAAAACTTTGTCTTTCATCTGTTATTAAAGGAATAGCATTTTCTGTTTTAAACTAAATGAAGAGATCCAGGAAAATTTGACTTCAAAATATTTGTCTTGCAGATGATTTTATAAGGAACCTTAAACCTGTCTGGAATAATACTAGGTTGAACTATGTGAAATTCCTAATATATGACCATTTTTTGACCTATAAAATAGAAATTTCATATGGGTTTTTCTATTATGGATAGGAGAGTACAACCTCTTTGTGGCTTAAAAAAAAAAATTCCTAAAGTAGAATGTTTACCTACCCTGAGGAATCAGTTAGGTTATACTACTGAATAGTATTTCTCCAAGAATAGTAGTCTTGGAGAAGTTTCCTGAAACAGTTTGAAGACATGGTTTATGGGTTGAGTCTTGACTAAGCTCAGGCAAAGAACTTTATGATAAATTTATTGGTTCTCACTTTGTATTTTTACCATAGCACATCACATTTGTTTGAGATGAAAACTGATTTTAATTTATTTGAAATCAAAATACTAGGAATCAGGGGCAGATTTGACAATACAAATCTTAAAATTGTGCATTTTTATTATTGCTGAACAGTCTTGTTAGAACTCACCATTATAGTACCAGTATAGCAAGAATACTTTCCTTTGACTAAGAAGCAAGAATATATTTATAGGTTTATCCACTCAGAACACTTATTGTGAGATAGATCTACTATTTAATCATATAAATATATATCTATGTAGTGATATTTTTTACTTGCAATGTATTCCTTCTTAGACCAAAAGCCATCCTATCAAACCCAAAAAGTATGTAAAGATATTGCTTGACATCAATGCTTTATGTTTTAAAATATAAATTGTTACTGTGTTCTGGTATCCTAATGTGCCACAACCAAAGCAATCACTTTTTAATTTATTGTGAACCTAAATGTTAATTATTATTTTTTCCTTGAACTGTGTAGTAGTTATAAATTATTTGAAAGACAGTGTGAAATGTCAACAAATCTTATATGACAGTATAGCTCATTTAGTGTTTTAAATCAATAGTATTTCACATTGGGACCTAGGGAACCAGGATTTTTAACCAAAATGCAGAAAGGCTTTCTATTATCGCTACAGCATTGTACAGAAAATCCAAAGTTTTTTGTTTTTGGGGGGATTTTTTGGCCATCATCACTCAGTTCTGTAAGTATGCAAGTCCATGGCTATTTAAGATAAAATATCTGCATTTATTGAGTACTTTATCAAAGAATACTTAAAGCTATCTACCACCAGTCTTAAATTATGTCCACAGAGGAACTCCTAAATAAATACAAGATAGTAGAAATGAAAGTGATATAATACAGAATATCATTTTCAGTGAAGTGGTCAGGTTCAAGAAGAAGAATAGCCATTCAGTTCCTGGCATCAGGGAAGCAATAAATGGAGTCCAAATAGGAGAGAGCAGAACTGTGGAGGTGTGTGCCACAGCCTGGTGTTCCCGGATCCTGTGTTGACTTACCGACCTAGCCAGGATGCATCCCACTCACCAAGTCACCTCGGACACATCTGGGGGGACAGGGGAACTGTGACATTGATGCTGGCTGTGGAATGGGCTCTGGAAACTTGTCAAAGAATCATAAATCAGTCAAAGAGAAGTTGATCTCTAATTATTTATATTCCTTTTCCTTTGGAAAGCAATATCAGATACTTTCAAGATACTGAGGCAAAAAAAGTATAAATCAAATAATTGCTAATTTTTCTTTTGGTTTATTATTTTGGGGAACAACAACCCCCAATTTTTTTTTAGCATCTTTTCTTAGGACATGTTTCTGTCCAAATCATTTTCAAATCTCTGTTTTCTGACTCCTGTGTTTTCTATACTGTGCCTGTGGCACCCAAAAGCCAAACAGTATATATATAAAAATTTTAACAATGTTATCCTAACCCTCTCTTCCTTATCTGTGATTCTGATCCATCTTCCTTTTACCAGTCTCCTAAACCAAACCTGAGAGAGCAGGTAGAATGGCCAGTGCAGGACTGCCTGTTACCTTCTCCTTCTCATAAAGAAACTAATAAGGACCTCTGTATAGAGAAATGACCATTTAATTGAAATCTGGGACAAAGCTTTGCTAAATGTTTTAAGTAAAAGCCTTGTTTACCATTTTAGTTTTTTTGATGTCCCTGATAGCATGAAATGCTCATTCAGGTAATACCGTCATAGAAACGCTACAGCTAGCAGGCTTATTGCCTTTGCCAAGAATCTTTAAGTAACTCAATTAACTATTACCACACAGGCTTCCATGCTTCAGTGAGCAATTAGTCTCAGAAATTCCCTTCAAAGACTTGTTGAGCCTCACTATCTTGGCATCTGCACGTGCAATTTTTTGGGACAATACCTCAGTAATGGGGCAGCTTTATTTTATAAGTCAGTAGTCCCCAAACTTTTTGGTGCCGGGGACCGTTTTGTGGAAGACAGTTTTTCCTCATACTGGGGTGTGGCAGGGGGATGGTTTCGGATGATCCGAGCACATTACGTTCAAGCTCACCTCCTGCTGTGCAGCCCAGTTCCTAACAGGCCCGACTGGTACCAGCCCACAGCCCGGAGGTTGGGGACCTGTACTATAAACAGCTTCAGAAAATAGCTTCATAAACACAATGCAATTATACAAATATGATTTAAAACTACTTTGAAAAAGGGAGTTTTGAACTAATTTGATTAAAACCATAAATTAGTCTTTATCTGTTTCTTTGTTCCCATTCATGGTCTAACACTTGTAGAGTAAACTGAAGCTAACATAATGAATTAGGAAAAATTCCCCTCCTGAGAGCCAGTGTGGCTTAGCAAAGTGATATTTAATGTTTTCTATGATATTTATTTAACTAAAATGGCTGATTAGATGTTAAATAGAACAGAGGTTAATGATCTTTGTTATTGGTATTATAAAAAATTAAAAAAGAATAAAATAGGGTTAATGATGTATGACATTATTGTTTTTATGGAGATTAAAATCATGCAGTTGTTGGCTGCCATAAAAAATGGGCACCAAGCTGTGAGTAATTAGCAAAAGTATATTATCTTCTAACCTTATAATTAATTAATTTGTTTGGCTGAAGTACTTTTTTATGCTGGTCTTCATTGGTTTCATGTAAATATAAAAATCTGTACATAATTTTAATTCTAAGTCATAAAAGCAAACTTGCAATGCTTTTCTACGTCTGAGGGGAAAAAAACAATGAAACCTTTACCCAATACCAAAAGAAAAAGAAAGAACGCATGGAAGAGATGGGATGATCAACAGCTTCTGGACGTGGTCAAGGGAATGGAGACCTATTGGAATAAGTTTTGGAGGTGCTTTTTTTAACTTTGGATCATATTCCCTGACTCTGACAGCTACCACCAAACCAGAAATACTGTTTTGTTCATTGGATTGTTTAACCAAGACTTGTTTTGTTTTGTTTTCCTTTTCTACTTGCACTATTTTTGGTTTGCTAGATTTAGGACTTAAAAATACTGGATGTCCCATTACATTTGAATTTCAGGTAAAATATGAGCAATATTTTAGTAATGCTTCCATGCAATATTTAGGACTTACTTATACTAATAAATTATTTGTTGTTCACCTGAAATTCAAATTTATCTGGAATTCTGTGTTTTATTTGGCAACTCTAAGTATTTAAGCTCTCTGAATTTTATTGCACTAACAGTGGCTAATAAATTCAGACATCAGATTTAAAATGGAATATCCTCAAGATATAAAAATGCAAGTATTCCTCTCTTACAATTAAATTCAAACTTGTACTTTCGCCCCTAAACTTTACCATCATTTGTTTATACAAAATTCACAAAAACATTCACTTCTTTTTATGGGTTGTTGCTATATTATTAGTCTACATACATTTCTAAATAAGGCTTCTTTTTCCTAAGTTCTTCATTTCCCTGGTATCATAGCTACAAATTGTATACTAGAAAGGTATGATACTGATTGGAGTAAACAAGAGTAGAAACCATATGATAGTCCTGAAGGCTACCTGTTGCTGACTGTAGTCATCTTTCAACATTCCCTCTACCTAGCATTTCTATTCCTAGTCACAATATGGCTAGTTATGTCCAAAGAGTTATAGATTTCTAAGGAGATAGTTAATAGTTTTTCTATTCTTTTTACAAGGAACTAATGAGATTTCTAAGAAAGATTGGGATATTTAGATTCTGATAAAGTTTACAAAGATATATTTTTGTCCTGGCTGACCTGGCTCAGTGGACTAACCACTGGACTGTGAAGCAGAGGGTTGCTGGTTCGATTCCCAGTTGGGGCATATGCTTGGGTTGCAATCTAGAAACCCAGTGGGGGGTGCACAAGAGGCAACCACACATTGATGTTTCTCCCTCCCGCCCCCTTCTCTGGAAATAAATAAATAAAATCTTTTAAAAAAAGTTTACAAAGATATTTTTTAAAGTTAGCTTAAATTCTAAAGTGAATTTTTTACATCATTACATTACTTTGTGCCTAAAGTGAGGGAAAAAAAAATTGGAGGAAAGTATGTTTGATTCAGTCTTCTTAAGTTATTTATTGGATTTTGATCATTTCCTTCTAACCGTATTTTTTTTTAGACAAAAGGACATGCAGGCTTTCTAAGTATTTTTTTCTTAATTTGTTAGATTTTATATCTTTGGAGGAAAATAAATAAATTTATTCTTGATCATGATCATATTTGGATGCAGATGAACAAAGGTGCGAGTCCCTAGAAGGAATAATCATTTCTTTTTGTGTTGCCATCAGGGAAGAGTATTACATAAAAAGAATTTGTGTGTCACTAATAGTTACACGAGTTAAACATGTTGACGTTTATCCTTATGTTTCAGTGGGCTATAGGCGTGTTTTCTTAAATTTGTTAATATATTTTGTTTTCATACAAAAACTTATACAAAACTCAAAGTTGTTATATTGAACCTATTCATTCAATCAAAGCTTCATTTTTACATAATACATTTTAGACAGTGAATGCTGTGTAGCCACAGAGGTACATCAGGGTCAAACCATATGAAATCGCCAATATTTGTCTGTTTCTTAAGGACAAAAACAACGATTTCAAATAGCACAATCTAGTGTAAGTTTTTTGTCTTCCCTGGAGAAACTGGGAAATACAAGCAACAGAATACATTTTAATACATGAAAAGTGGTGGTTATGTGGACCAGTGTTTTTCACACTTTCATCATCCATGTGAGTACTACTTGTATTTTTTTTAATGATTTATTTATTTATTTTTAGACAGAGGGGAAGGGTGAGAGAGAGGGAGAGAAACATCAGTGTGTGGTTGTCTCTCTTGCGCGCCCTACTGGGGACCTGGCCTGCAACTCAGGCATGTGCCCTGACTGGGAATCAAACCAGCGACCCTTTGGTTTGCAGGCCGGTGCTCAATCCATTGAGCCACACCAGCCAGGCTGCTTGTATTTTTATCTACTTAACATTCTTTCAATGAGTCACTTTCTAAAACTTAAGTAAATTTAACTATTTTAATCATTATTATCCTTTAGAACAGTGATTTTTCAACTGGTGTGCCCGAAGAATTTTTAAAAGATGTAATACGTGACTACTTAGTTAGGGGCACTGATCTCTTCCCTTAGGTTGTCAAATTAAAAAAAGACAACAGCCAATACAATAGCCATCTGGTGTGAATGAATAAAAATTATACTTATTTTTTGCCAGATTGGCAAAAAATATGCTTTTGGTGTGCTGTAGAATTTTAGTAATCAGCTTGTGTGTGCCATGAAATGAAAAAGGTTGAACCTGCTGCATTACAACATACTAGTTTGAAATGCTAGCTGCATATTTTCTAATAGCCCTCATGTTTATCAGTGTTCCACAAAATTCACCTTACAAAGTTAGACAAGCATCACTCCTTAGAAAACCACTGGTATTGATAGAAATGCTATGGAAGTTCTGCTACATTGGTCATTTTTCAAATGTTTCTGAAAATTCAGGCAGAGATGTAGGTCACCAGAGGGAAATTTCCATTTTTAGTAATAGAAATCTGAAAAGAAGAAATGGAAATGGCATTTCCCCCCCTAAAATTTATATTTAGATTATTGGCTATATTAGACTAAACCATAAGAAACTAGCATTCTTATGGATCAAAAATGTTTGTATAACGGCAATTTCTTGTGGCTTAATCTAGTATATAGTGGACCCTTCCTTTTCATGAGGGAATTAAACCGCGGGTATGTTTGGATTATCTATGAAGATGTGCAATACAGTTCTCAGAAAGGCTTTCCTACTGTCCATAGCCACAGGGAGCTTGTTGAAGGGACTCCTTCCCTGAGCCATTTCACAGCAGTATCTGCAGTGACCTTTTACATACAGCAAGTGAAAGCCGTGCAGGTAGTAGCGGGACTAGGTAAAGTAGCACACCTGCTTATGTTTCCCAATATCCTGCTCTGATTGAGTGAGACATCTACAAAGATCACCTTTTAACAGATCATTTGCCTCCTACCCACAGCCAGTCAAGTGGATAGAAGTATATCAACATAGCTGGGAGCAATCATCAGCCTGCTAAGTATATGGAAGGCAGACAGGCATGAGATGTGTGCACATGACTTGCCCTCTTTCAAAGGTCAGGCCACTACATTGCTAGTATATGCTTGGATGCAGGATGCCCAAATGTCCTGAGTTTAATTTCTCTGATGTCACTACTTGGATCTCATAATATGTGGTGACACTGGAAGATAGAAAATAACAGGAGATTTCAGTAGCATGAAAGAGAGTTTTGTACCTACTATAAAGCCAAAATATCTATGAAGACATCTCTAATTTTTTATGCAATTATTTTTTTTCTCTTCAGTAAGTGTTTATCATTATTTCTCTTTTTTAAAAAATGAATTTTGGGGGAAAATTGAGCTACAATTATGAATGCATGAACTAAATGCAATGCATTATGCAGAGAGAACTTCCTGCAGTATTAGCTATATAAAGCACTTAACCCATATTTGGAAAAGGTACTGTTTTACCATATTCTATAATCCTCATTTGGGGGACAGTACTCAGGATATTTTTCCAGTGAGAAGACATAATTTTGTGTTTGAAGGGGTAAAAGTAGAGACATAAATTATATTAAAATAAGTACAGAATTTAAATTGCTGAACACATCGAAAGTGTCCAATAAGTCATTTTTTTTTATTTAAACAAAAGCTCCAAAGTTTTTGAAAGGGATAAAGTCAACTTTAATGATTTCTCTATTTTTATTAAGTGCCTCTAACAACTTTTATAAAATTTTCTCTTTAAAGTTTAGTTATAGCTCAGTCTCAGAGATAACATTTTGAACAATTTTAATGCATGTGTACATAATGAATACAAATGACTTGACTAATGTTAAATACTTTATATAGATTTTGTACTGAATTAAAATACACACAAAATTTTAATATAAAATAGTATTGTGTCTAATAATTTTTAATATAACATTTTCAGTTATTACTTTAACATAGTATCTTTGAAATATTATCAAAGTTTAGCCAATATAGTCCTCACATAGTTTATAACATTATGTATCTCTGAGAAATGCTTCTTTGATAAATACATCTTAAAAGAAAACATGGAAGTTGTACATTTAATGTTAAATAAAATTTTCTGAGACAATTTTAACATAGCTTGTTTTACTGGATATATTTTGTTAGATGTTTATGTGAATGAATAGATAAACATCTTTTTTTGAATGGAACATCTTACAGTTATCAAGATTTGGGGTCAAAAGGAGATGAGGTATCTTCATTAATTATTCCAAGATTTTGGTAATGCTATAATGCTGTTTTTCATCTCCTGCTGGACAAAAAGTACAGGGGCTTTATGCCATGATCACTTATCTATTTTAATAGATATTAACAGAGTAGAATTGTTTGTTTAAAGTATCATGTTCATTTAGTAATTAAACAAAATCTGAGTCTTTAAGCAATAATTAATTTTCATTCTGCTTTATTTATTAATATGCATTAAAATTAGGTCATGATGGTCTAGAGAACAATAAAGATGAACGTAAATGTCTTGGTAGAAATGTATTCATTGCTTTAGTCTAATGAAAAAATTTGTAATTGATAACATTTATGAAAGGGTGGTGGTGGAAATGCAACATTAGTGGGTAATTTTTTTTCAGTCATTCTTAAAAGGATTTCTAAAACATTAGGTTAAATATAAAATTTGGCAGGAAAATTTTGTACTAGCTCCACCCACATTAGTCATGGTGAGTTCCTTTAGGTAAGGTCTTAACATTTTTTTTTCATTGCAATGTTAGAGGATTATTTCATAATTTCAAAATACCAGAACATAGCTGCATTACAGAAAAACAAATATGTTGAAAAATTTTGAGAAGGTTGTACATCCTTCACAGTAAGGAAATGGGTTAGCAAGTCATTCTTTCAAATCAGAGATTTATTTTCACATCATATATTTAAACACTATAACTCAGGGACTGTGCTTGTTTTATTTTCTTCCATTATCAATAATAACCTTAAAAATATTTAACCTTTCATAGGTTATAGGTTCAGTATTAGCTATCAAATACCATACTTAACAGGTTAATTTTTTTATTGGATTGTTGTGCTTGTATCAGCAGTCATGACATTATAACTTTAATTTCTTCAAGGAAGCAGTGTCAGAAGGAAATTATTTCTTGCCTGGATTTGTGTTTTGTAGCAACATGACCAATGCAGTAAAGTTTAATATATTATACTAGAATCATAATTCGTACATAACATATTGAATGTATATCATTACGAATGCAGGGTTCATTCTGCCCAGTTTTATCCTGAATTCTTACATCTATGTCATTATATTTCCCCCCTTCTATTTAATTATAAAGTAGAAAATAATCTTGTTATAAATATTACATAAGAAGATACTATCTTAAATTTAAGGTAACTTAGGGACAATTAATTTAAGTAAATATAATTTTTCAGCACAATTGAATTTATAAACCTGTTCTTATGTTTACATGTGCATGTAAAGTACTTTGATACCGTGATAACATTGAAAAGTATCGCCCTGAAGGAAATGGCTTCCCCTCTGTCATCTGCATTGACAAAAAATTATTAATCTTTATAAAGGATGCAGTTAAAGTCATCGGTGACTTTATCATGAAAATAACATAGAAGTGAGTTTAAATTTAGATGTCAGTAGTGATACAATGTTAACAGGAAAGAATTTCTAAGGATAAGTTCATCTTATGGTATAGTTATGTAAAATATTTTTTCAAGAATAGAAAAATAAATATAGGACTTCCATTTTTGGCAATAGAAAGCATAAGGAGCTTATATTGTACAGTATAGAATATATTTTGTGGCTTTCTCTAGCTGCCACTACGGTGCTCTGTCCGCGGCGCTCACTTCATCTGGTCCCTCGCACTGTGCCAGGCAGGCACTCACCCGCACCTCAGCCTCAGCCTGGGACTGAGCTCACCTGCATTCACTAAGCCCTTATCCTGCAAGATGATGAGGTGACAGTGACAGAAGAGAAGATCAATGCCCTCATTAAAACAGTTGGTATACATATGGAACCTTTCTGGCCAAGCCTGTTTGCAAAGCTTCTGGCCAACACCAACCTGGGGAGCCTCATCTGCAAGGAAGGGGCTGGTGGACCTGCCCAGGCTGGAGGGCCTGCCCTCTCTGCGATGCCGCCCCTGCTGGGGAGGAGAAAGTGGAAGCGAAGAGAGAAGAATCTGAGGAGTGTGACGATGACATGGGCTTTGGTCTTTTTGACTAAACCGCTTTTGTAATACATTAAACAAAAAGCTGAACTCGGGAAAATAAAAATATCACGTGGTTTGGAACAGTGTCTTTAGAAGAGATGTGTTTAAAAACTTTTATGTAATTTGGCATCATTTCAATAATTTAAATGTATCTTACTAAATTTTGTTCTGCAAAAGATTGGAAATTAAAAACAAAACAAAATAAAACAAACAAGCAAAAACCAGGTCTTGTGCCTCAGGTAATATGAGAAGCAGTGACCTGAGAGCTTTAGGTTTACCAGGCCCAGGCACTGCTCAGAGATAGAAAAATATCCTGGGTTTACAAAAATTGGGAAATCATTTCTTACATTTTTGCAAAGGTAGCAGGTGCAGATAATCAACACTATAACAACAAAAAGCAAATAATGAAAAATAAACAATGCTAACAACAAACCTGCTCTGGTAAAGGGGATTGTGTGGATACTTCAGCTCTGGGTGAATGAAAAAAGAATCCCATGAGAATCTCTACCAATTCTTTTTTACTGCCAGTTTGAGGCCCCAAGTCTTATTACCTATGTGCCCCCGCCCCAAAAGTAGAAAAACTAAGTATAAAGTATTTCTGATATGTAGTTTGCCAGACATTACCTTCTCTTCAAAAAATGCAAGGACCTAAGCTTGCTTTATTCTAATTAGCTCTCTTCCAATGTATATGCTATTATTCTTCAAGTTAATAATGCTTTCAACCTTATAACCTTTTATGGGACATACATTAAATATCTAGGAAACCACTGAAGAAATAGAAATTAAAAACTGAGGTGTGAAACAAGTAGGAGGAAAGGTAATAAGAAACAGAGATGAAAAAGTTTACATAAGTAATTCTAATATTTAATATGGATATCAAAACGTATGTTAATAGACTAAATTCTTCAATAAAATACATGATTATCAAAATGGAAATAAAAAAGAAATATGGCTATATGTTCTTTATAAGAGATGCAACTGTAATATAAAGACAAAGGATGGTTCACAGTAAAAGGTTAAAAAAGGAAGCTGTACTAGGCGTATTCAAAACAAAACAAATTGTGTGTAGCTGAACTGAAAGACATTGAAATAGGTTATAAGATACAAAGATCCTTAGAAATAGAGGATGACAACATTTTGACTTCTATCTATGAGCAATGAATGTAGCTTGTTAAAACTAATATAAATAATTAAAACAAACCTATATAAGATAGTTTGGTATTTGGGCAGAGATGAACAGCTAAACTGATGAATCAGATTGGAGAGCCCAGAAATGAACCTATCTGATGCAGAACAGAGTTTGCATTGGTAAAAGGATGGCTTATTGAACAGAAGTGCATTAGATCCATAGGTAACAGCATGCGCAGAAGTCAATTCTAGATAGATAAAAACTTAACGTTGAAAAACAGCACTTCAAATTTTTAGCATCAATCATAGAGACTATTTGCATGCATTCAAAAGCAGAGGGTGATTTCTTAATGTTAAAAGAGCCCAAAATAAAAAGTAAAAATGTTTTCTCTACCTTAAAATTAAAAAACTTGTCTTTATTAAAAAAGGTGAAAAGACAAGTAAAATAAGTATCATGTCTATATATGTACATACAGTATCATATATATTAGTATCTTATATGTATACACACATATATATATTTCCAAGAATCAAAAAGAAATGGATAACCCAATAACCTATTAAAAAAGGTATTAAAAAGTTACGAACAGTTATTTCTTAGAAGGGAAACCCAAGTTTTAATAAACATGAAAAATGCTTAAGCTTATTAGTTATCAAGAAAATATCAGTTAAAGACCCAAGTGATACAAATTTACCAGACATAAATTTAAAGGTCTGAAAAGATCATGCATTCTCAGACATGAGGGACAATGGGAACTCTAACACACTGCTCTAGGAATTATAAATTGGTGTATTTTAGAACACAATTTGCTTTTTCCAAGTCAAGTTAAAAATGTATGTATATTCTGACATATGACCGAGCAATATATCTCCTAGAGTTACTCTCATACTGAAAGAGGAGGCTCATACAAGAACATAAGCCTCAAGTTCATCAGCAGTGCATAAATAAATTTTGATATATACAGACAATACAATCATATTAACATCAAATGATGCACAGCTATAGACATGAGCATATCTCAAAGTTTAATATCAAGTGTCAAATCATGTCACAAAAAAGTTTCTTCAGTATGATTTCATTTATGTTAAGTTCAAATTTAGGCCAAAAAACCCCAAGTTATATGAGTATATAGAGCTATGTGGCAAAACCCATAAAGAAAAGAGAATAAATAATACAAAATTTATTTGTTATCACTGAAAAGAGAGTAGCAATTGCCAGCAAGGAAGACACAATAGGAAGTTTTAGAGCTATCTATAAGACCCCAAATATACAAATTGGTTAATGGGTACAGTGGTACTCATTTTATTACTATCGTTTAAACTAGACTATGTGTATGTTATATGCATTATTCTTTAAAAATATTTAATAATAAAATTTGATTAAAATAAATGTATACATCATGATTTATTTGATATTTTAAGGTCAATGTATAATGTCTTCTTGGGACATTGAGTACATTAAATGAACTAATCAATCAAATGAAAAGTGAAATGGCAAAATAAAGATGCTAGACTTAGTTGAATCCTAGTAGTGACAGAAAATATGCCTTAATTAAATGATAATCAGGATTATATTTTCTGTTGATAGGGAAACATCCAGAATTATCAGTGGTATTCAGTGAATCAGAAACAGAGATCTCAAAAATATTTTTGACAGCCTGTTATTTTGTCTGATAAATACAGGGTCTGGCACAAATAACACCCCTTTTTACTCTAAAATCTTTTATTACAAAATCATAAGCATGTAACTCTATAACATAATAATATCACACTCAAGCATACCATATGACACTTTAGGTGAAATGTTCAAATTAAAACTATAAATTATTTCACCCATATTATAACCCTACCATCCACACTCAGGCAGACATTACTTCTGCTGGACCCTTATATAGTTAGATAATGAGGTTACTTTATCAAGATACCTACAAAAGATTTGGTTATAAATATTTGAAAGACGGAATAAACATATAAAACTATAATGTCTAGATAATAAATAGTTTAGAACAATGACATCAGAAAGATCACAAAAGTAAGTCAAGAACGTTTAATTTCAGACCAGGCAAACCAACCAAGTGACAAGCTCCCTGTATGTATTGCATGTTGCCAGGAGCTCTCTATGATTGTTTCTAAATGCATGCCTAGTTTGATTGTATTGACTAAACTTTTTTAAGACTACTAGGGCATTAACAATCATTAGAACCAAAATGACTAAAAAAGGTTTGCGTGGAAGAAGAATTAAAATCGTGATGGGATATTTTGATGTAGCTTGACAAAATATGCCATCAAAACTTGATGAGAAGGAAAGCTTCCTTTCACATTTTACATGAAATCATAAGTGGAAACGGTCTCATAGATTTTTCACTTCTGACTCTCGTTTATCTTTAAACAATTTACAGATATTCTATTTGTTTGCAAATAAAATGTTTAACGGCATAAATTTTTCTCAAATTAATAAAAAATTGCTAGTAAAAGTAGGAAAGTGTTAGCTCTCTTCATCTCACATAATCATTATCCTTGGTATTTCTTGTGCTTTTAATTTTCAAATGTTTTCAACTTTAGGTTTGTCATAAGTCTTCAACAACGTCAAAGGGACAATATGACACAAAGGACGGTAGCACCCATAGCTCATGATTTCCATGTATTCTTCTGTTTCAGACAATAAACCACATTCATAGCTTGGTTCTTTATAGAAATTATTTTCCTTTTTAATAATAAGAATTTGATTTTATCCCACAGCTGCATTTGAAATTAATTGGGACTTTATGTTCTCGACTAAGGCAACGCTTTGGGTTATTTGCAATATTTGGAAGATTTGTTTATCATCCACTCATTTTATTTGTTAAATTTGCAATGGGCATTTTCACAAAACAAAAGCTTATGTGGCAGACAATGTGCCAAAATTGTAACCTTTTATTCTCATGTTAGTCCTATAAGATAGGCGCAATTTTACATTGTTTTCACTGACAGAAAAATGGATTTAGAGAAGCTAAGTGACCTGCCTAAGATCACCCTTTCAGCAAGTGATCGGAACCTATTTTACAACACTAAATCCATTCTCTTAAAGCATTGTACTGCAATATTTCCTTTCCAGGAAGTTTTCTAAATATTCATCTTTAATTTTCTCTCTTGTACATCTGTTTGCACCATTTGTTACCCATTCTACAAAAGTTCCTTTCAGCAAACCAAGCTCCATCACCCCATCACAGGGCTAGTTGTGCCATTCTTAACCAATGCCGAAGGTCAATGGAACACTAATTGGAGGCTTGGGACCACTGAACTTAAGTTTATACTTAACTGTACTTAGAAATTGCTCATTTCATTTTTCTAATACATGGAGATAGTTTTGTTGTCAAAATGTGTTGCTTTGTCTGCATTTGTCTATCTTCAAAAATGTTAATATGAATCTTCATCATTTACATCTTAATGTAAGTATGTAAATACATCTACACATATCTATCCATACTGGAAATTAATTACAGCAATACCATTAGAAAATTTTATCCAGGAAGAAATAGTTCAATGAAACACATTGCTCTAAAATAAATTACTGACGGCAAAAGGTTACTGGATTTTTTCCCCTTAAACTCTGCAATTAGAGATAAACAAAAGTGGACATACATAAATATATCAAAAATTTTAAACTGTTTGTTGCTTGAACTAATTATATATTTTCAGGTGCATACCATCCCAAAGTTTGTCTGCCGAAATGCACACTGTAATGTACTTTCTGAATCCTATAAAATGTAGTTTTAAAATTAGGGTCACAAAAAGGTGAAGACAGGCAGTAATACACTTGTTGACCCTTCACAGGAATTCCAGATAAAACCCCAGAAGTTGAGTCAGAGATAATCACAAGATCTGGAATTTACAATAACAAACTCTCCATATATCTACCTGTCAGAGTTCTTCCTCTTAGGGAGAGACAAAAGGTCACTAAAATAGTTTTTTTTCCTTCAAAATGTCTTGCCCTTGTTTAGGGGGTACTGAGAAGTTACAGTTTAAATAAAATAGGGCCATTGAGAGTCTTTTCATCAAAACTGTTTATTCTTAAAGACCCAATTATTTTTAAATGAAGATTGTAGCAAAATTTGATACAGTCATAACAAGAACAACAAAAAAGAAAACAAAAGATCAATTAACTACGCAAAGATCAAATGTTAGCAAATTTTGCAAGATCAAACACATGAGAAAATTGTGATTTAAATGGAATTTAAGACAAAATCCACACAATTTTATCAATTGTAATGCATTCATCTGCTACAGTGAGGTAGTGTGGTATTAAAATAAAGGCATCACATGCTCAATACTTCCTTCTACTTTTTCTTGTAGTAAGTAGAAGAAATCATGAAAATACTGTAATTATTATTATAATTTCCTAGCAGTAATTCTGTTGATCACATTATATTTTCTTAGAACTTAGAACATAGGAAATAGAAAATAATGTAAAGTTATATTCTCTTTCAATTTTTTCAGTTTACAATATTAACCTTATGATTTCACTAGTCTGTATTAATAATATGAGAGCAACTGTAGTTAACCATCAAAAAAGTAAATCCATGCTTTTATTTCCCATCTCTCTCCTCTATGGGTTTTTGTTTAAAAGCAAATATTACAGAACATTCAAGGTATTGTCATAAATTATAGCATACATATGTCTTAAAATGAATCTATACAGTACGTTTGAACTTTATAATACAACATAGTGATATTTAGTGTTTCTACAGCATTTCTAAAACAATATAGATTCCCTTTAGCTTCTAATTTACTGCAAGTCTCAAAATTTTTAGCCAACATTTGAGTTGTTTAGTAGAAAAGATTCTGACTTTTTCATATGAGTGTATGAGTTGAAATCATGTGGAAATGCTTTTGATTAAAAAATTTATATCTACTTTTGTGGTTAGAACACCACAATAAATTAACTACTATCCAAGAACATGATCCATCTACCTTAAAAATTAAATTACAATTTTTAAAAGAGAAAAATAAAATATCTTATTTTCATATCTTACATGACTAGGACTACAGCCAATATTGTTAGAGCCAATAAACATTTTCAAAAGCAAATAGTAGGCGCATGCTGTCACTTACCTAAAAAAATATTAACTATCTGGTGTTCATTCTGCCTACCCTTGTGCCTTGGGAATGGGGAAGAGACCAACATTTAATTGAGATGCTGTTGCATAACTATTTCTCCTGTTTTCAGATGACACTGAGGGTGTAGGCCACGGTTGTGAACCTTATTTTGTATCCTCATTACCTGATCACTAGGTGCTCAGTACATATTTGGTGAATAATTGAATTTTTTGAAGCATAGTTGTTGAAGCTGGATTTAAACTGAAGTTATCTGACTCTCAGCTAGGGACTTCCCTTTTATCTCGGAATAAAAAGAAGTCATCGAGAGCAGTCATATAAAAGAGACTGATGCTCATAACACAGGACTGTAGAGACAGATAACCTGATAAAAAAGAAATTAAAAAAATAAAACACTATGTTGAGTTTCCGGATTTTTTTACAAAGTATTTTATTAGCATCAACATTTTAAATGTTACAGAATGAATATTTTTAAATTAAAGAGACAAACTTTTCAAATCCTCTCACTAATCAATTTATATGAAACAATTAGATATGCCAGTTGTGACTTAGGCTTATCTGACTATTTGAGACTTAATGATTCATGTTTATCTTGGGATCATTTTTCCCAGTCATGTCTTGTTTCTCTTAAAAACATAGTAGCTTGACTGATATAGACACCATAGTATGTGCCAACCAACTTTCAAGTTTAGAAAGCATTGCTTCCTAGCTTATAACACGTGTATTCTCTTAGGTTGGTATATGAATCATCAGGTTATATTATAAAAAGTAAAGAGTAAGATGACTTTGTCCATTTTCTCAGTTTTTACTTATAAGTACATTCTCTCTCCAAAGCTAAATAAAACTTCTTATCCAGATTCTTATGTTTCTTTTAGGAAATCTGAATTAACAAGAAATCAAACAGTCTCACTTTTGCTCTATCTCAAACTTTTATTTAGAATCAAGTTTGGGGATCATTTTTATGGTCTGTTATTGGTTTGTGTGGCATCCTTAATTCTTCGTTGCATCTGATAAAAGGCATGCTCTGCTTTTTACCTTTTCTTTTTATTAATTTTTATGTGGAATTCAGATGCGATAGGATGCTGTATTGCTTTGACTGTCTACCATAATATAAAATGCAGTAAAATGTACAGCTGGTGATAGTCTATTTAGATTTTTTTAATGAAATGTAAAGGAAAAGACCAGGTGCTTAATTTTTACTTGCTGCATTTCATTTTAAAAATTCATGGTATTTTTTTGAATAATTTTTACTCATGCAGATGTTCTGAATATTGCAGACAGACGTTTATTTTATTTCCTTGGTTCCATTTTCACACTAAGCTTTTGCACAAAGAAGGTGGGTTGAATGCCTAACTTATTTGTGACTCAGAAATCCAAGGATGATTTTTCTCAGATAATTGCCAAGTGACTCATGGCAAAACTTTCAGTGATGTGCACCTTCATTTTTCTAGTTGAGATCTGGAAAATGATGGTTGTTTAACGCAATGGGAAAGAGCCTTAGGCTATTTAAGAAGAAACACATGTAAGTAGGAATGTGTTGACTCATAAAATAATAGACAACCTCATTTATATTATTTGTTAGAGGATGAATCATTGCTGTAAGAACGGTTTTTGACAAATTTTAGAATTTTTAAATTCTCAGATAAAAGCGCTTCTTCTTTTTAGTTCAATACACATTTTAAAAAATTCCGTCTGAGTCATTTAGAACTAAGTGACTAGAAGTTATGATAATGATTTAAGCTTTCCCCCCCAGTTACCACTTTAAAAAAAGGTCATGTTCTACTCTTTACATAAAATATGGGTCCATAGCTAGATAACTTTAAGTTATATGCTTGATATCCATGAACAACCCATGTGTTTAAGCAATAACTTGCCAGCTTAGTTATTAAATGAATATGCAAAGGACATCAGGATATGTTTTGTGAGTGATTATAATTATCAATAATGATGAGGATGAACTCATTGTGAGTTAGGTTACTTCCTTTATGTAATAATCTTCATTTTTCAAAGCTATATCATTCTGGAAAGAGAAGTTACTAATGGATATCTACTTGACAAATCATCATTTAGTATTAAATTATAATGTATAAGATCCTTTTAAAATGAATTATTTCTCATTGCTGTTTATTCTCTCCACTTTGACCCTACTAACAGGAAGAATATATCTGCCTGGGAGAAAGGGATCCCCAAATCTAGACTTTGTTCTACCTCTCTTTCCCATTAATTGATTCAAGCAGATGTAAAAAGATAAATCTCCTAAAAAAGAAGTCCATTGTCTTGAATCACTCTGTATTCTTGCTATTCATGAATTTCATTCTGTTTTCCTGATTTACCAAAAATAAGGCAGCTTTCCTGTTGATGTTAATTTAGGATATTTAAAATAATCCCATCCTCTAAAAACAAGGTTGAAATATTTTATCCTGGATATCAGTGACAGTCATTTGTGTTTTCTATATTTAGATTATCACAGTATTCTTCATAAGTCACAAGTTGATCAAGACTGTGATCTCATTTTAGTATAATGAAAGGTTGCCAGGAAAGAAAAGATTAAAAACCAAAACCAAAACAAAACAATAAAAACACAAAAATGTGTCCACTGTTTCTGGTCCTTGTTCTCATATTGTGGCTAAAAGCAACTCCATGTAATCTATCACTCTGACTACTTTTCCCCTTGATTATAAATTGTACCCCAGACATTCTCGGGCATATAACAAAACAGTTCATGCCAATAAAAATAGTTTGCGTAGATGTGTGGGAAGAACAGAATGGTACAGAATCAATTCTGTACCATTGGAAAAATTTGACATCTGCACCAAATACAAAATGTTTTGATCATTTTTAATCTGGCCCCAAGAAGCGTAATACTCCTGCAGGTTTTTCAGTCTTGCAATAAGAAAAATCTTTTGTTGTTTTCCATCTTTGTTTTTTTCATCTCTCAGTGGTAGTGCTATCTTGCAAGGTAGAAAGGGAAGTGGTTAGGGTTGTCTTGATGTCAATGGTAGATACTAGATCACTCACTGTAGAACCAATTGAGAAAGGCTGGCAGGGATGAAGAAATAGCGCAGGTTGTGTAACCATAAACATTCACAGACATACATAAGATCAAAATAAAGGACCAAAAGGAGTAAAAAGTAAAACCAAAAAATTCTGCCGTTGAAATTCACAAATTTCACATTTTTTTCCTTGATAATGGACATATGAGAGAGCATATTGAAAATGGTAAGTGCTCAACATTTCACTTGTAAAAAATCAGTTATAAAACTATAATTACTGAAATTGTGAAATATTTGACTTTCTACATCAATACTTTAGCAGGAAATCAATATTGCTACTGTTTGTGTGTTGGGAAAGCAGGACTGGTACAGTAAGTGGTGTGGAATAAATGGTCTGTAAGAAGTAAAGATATTTGCCTTCTTGCCATATTTCTCTCTGGAAGTAAACAAAATAACAAAATATGCTTTTGCTCATACTTAATGTGACCAAATGGCTTTTGATATTAAAACAAAAATTGAGGGTAGAATTTTATCTTAATTGAATTAAGCAGCAAGTGCCTGCTTAGCTGAATTGACACAAATGATTAGTTTTGAGCTTAATGGGCTTCCAGACTTAATGATCAAGCACTATAATTTTTAATTGAATTTATTGGGGTGACATGAGTTCACAAAACCATACAGGTTTCAAGTGTACAACTCAATAAACATCATCTGCACGCTGCACCACGCTCTCATTGCCCAAAGCAAAGTCTCTTTCCATCCCCATTTATCCTCCCTTTGCCTGTCTCCATCTACCCTCAACCCCTTTCCCTCCGGCTATCACCACACTGTTGTCTGTGTCTACGTGTTTTGTATATAGTTTTTGGGTTAATTCCTTCATCTTCTTTCATCCATTCTCCAACCTCCTTCCCCTCTGAGAGCTGTCAGTCTGTTTCATGTATCCATGCCTCGGTTTCTATTTGTTCATCTATTTATTTTGTTCATTAGATTGCACATGTAAGTAATATCATATAGTGTTTGCCTTTTTCTGACTGATTTATTTCGCTTAGCATGATAATCTCCAGGTCCAACCATGCTGTTGCCAAAGGTAAGATTTCCTTCTTTTTTATGGTTGAGTGGTATTCCATTGTGTAAGTGTCCTATAGTTTGGTTTTTTTTATTACCATTTAGCCCCCTTGCATCCCCTCACTCCCCATAATATACACATTGTTGTCCATGTCCATGAATGATTTTTCCTTTTTGCTCAATCCTTCCACCCCTTGACTTCCCCCACCATAGCTCTTAGCCCGCTCTCTCTCTATAAGTCTGTCTCTATTTTGCTTGTTAGTTCAGTTTGTTCATTAGGTTCCACATACGAGTGAAATCACATGGTATTTGTCTTTCTCCGAGTGGCTTATTTCACTTCGCATACCGTTCTCCAGGTCGATCCATACTGTCACAAAGGGTAAAATTTTCTTTTTTTTTTTTTTTACAGCCTAGTAGTATACCCTTGTGTAAATGTCCCATAGCTGTTTTATACATATTTATTGATGGACACTTGGGCTGTTTCCATATCTTGGTGATTGTAAATAATACTGCAATGAACAAAGGGGTGCTTATGTTCTTTTGAATTAGTGTTTTGGGTTTCTTTGAATATATTCCCAGAAGTGGGATTGCTGGGGCAAAAGGCAGTTTCATTTTTAACTTTTTGAGGAAACGTCACACTGGTGTCCACAGTGGCTGCACCAGTCTGCATTCTCACCAACGGCGCACGAGTGTTCCCTTTTCTCTGTATCCTCACCAACACTTATTGTTTGTTGATTTGTTGATGATGGCCATTCTGACAGGAATGAGGTGATATCTCATTGTGGTTTTAATTTGCATCTCTCTGACGGCTAGTGACATTGAGCATTTTTTCATATGTCTACTGGCCATCTGTATGTCTTCTTTGAAGAAGTGTCTATTTAGCTCCTTTGCCCATTTTTTAATTGGATTGTTTGTTTTCTTGGTATTGAGATATATAACTACTTTATATATTTTGTAAATTAACCCCTTATCGGATATATCATTGGCAAACAAGCTATCCCATTCAGTGGGTTCCCTTTTCATTTTGTTGATAGTTTCTTTTGCTCTCAAGCACTGCAATTTTTAAAGATAGGAAACTGAGTTCCAGTAAATCCAGCTTAGCTGACATGTTGACTCCTGATATATTCTTGTACTGTGCCCCTCCTTGGTAAGTGAATAGAGTCAAATCATGATTCAATTGGCAGATTTTTATTTTCTCACTTTTCTGACTTCGTGCAAGTGATGATATCTCTGTACTTTCATTTCTAACATTGGGACTAGGCTATTGTGTTTTCCACCAACTCCTTTCTAAGCATGAATCATTTAACATCTGTAAATCACTTTGTGTCATTCAGGGAAATGTGTGATGCAAATACAAGGTAGTTGTGAACAAAACCCCACAAAAGTAGAAGTTAATTTCCTTCAGAAAGCATTGACATTTAAGGAACATAATGACTAGCCTTGTCAGGCTGAGTTGCCAATATTTTGGAAACAAAGTTTTTTTGTTCCAGAGGCAACAAGAGCAGGTGAGTTTTTGACTAATGAAGTAGAGTGAAAAGGAAACATTGAAATCTTTACAGTCCTAAAAGTGCAGGAGTAACCATGTAGAGAGAGGAGGCAAAGACAGCTGGGATTACCCTGGTGATAATTAAATTCTTTAAAAGATTTTATTTATTTATTCTTAGAAACAGGGGAAAGGAGGGAGAAAGAGAGGAAGAGAGATGTCAATGTATGGTTGCCTCTCATGCGCCCCTTTCTGGGGACCTGGCCCTCAGCACCGGCATGTGCCCTGACTGGGAATTGAACTGGTGACCCTTTGGCTTGCAGGCCAACACTCAATCCACTGAGCTACACCAGCCAGGGCTGATGATACTTCATTTTGATTATCTTATTGTGATATATTAAAATTCTAAATATAAGAAAATCAATTGTGGGTTTTAGACTTTCTCATTGGCTCTATAAAATCAGAGAGTTTTTAGGAATGGATCATTGTACCTTTTGCCCTTTGGGAGTCAATAGGTTATTTGTAGATTAATATTGTGGAGTAGAGAAATCTTAGAGATTAACTTTAGGAAAGTGAACAGAAGTCAAGGGCCTCCTCAGTTATTAATTTGGTTTCTGTCTTTAAAATGCCTGTAGATATTTAAAAAAAAAACAAATGAAAAATGAAACACCTTTCAAAAAGAAAATGTTTTACCCACTAAATAACAAATAGGGAATATGCTTTATGGTAAGCAGGGAAGTTCAAGATATTTACTAGTTTTGTCCCGGATTCTCTTTGTAAGGTGGGTCTATACTAATTAAAAAAGGAAAAAGAAAAAGAAAAAAGAAAGAAATGCTGCCTCAATGATAAGGCTATATTGTATAAAGAGAAAAAATACCGTAAGAAGAAAAAAGCAGAGAGAGAGACAAAGACAGAGAGACAGAGAAAAGAAGGAAGAAAACAAAGAGAGATGAAGGAGGAAAGGAAAGGGAAGGGAGGATAAAGGAAAAAACCAAAAACCTGCTTTGCTTTAGCATTATTAGGAGAAGAAAGAGCTGCATTTACCTCAAAGGTTTTTTATAGTGTTGTTTATGAAACTTTTTAAGTGGGAATTGTTAATAAAAGGAAATAGGGAAAACTCTATGAAAAAAGTAAAATATGAAAAAGGTATTTATACTACATGCAGATATGGAGAGAAATATAGGTTCTTGCTTTCTTACTAGCTGATATAGTCTGTCCTCCACATGGCTAGGTAAATAGGGGAATGGATGGGAGAGGGAGGGGTACATTTAGTCTAATTTGGTAATTTCCATCTCATTTGGGTAAATGCCCAATATTTTACTTCTCTTTCCTTTTTTATCCTCCCTAAGATGGCATGCGAGTATATATTCTCAAAGGAAAGTGAACTGATGATGTCCTCCATCTCCTCTGTGAAATCCTATGTGAAAATGTCCTGTTTCCCCTGGTGGCTCTTTGCCCAGGTGGTTGTCTTAGCTAAACTGGCGGCCGCAGGCCTGCAGGTGTGGCCCTCACGGCAGCCTCACACAGTTCCTCTCTGAGCCTCTGCCTGGCCTCACTCTGCTTAGCCAAGTCCCATGATGGACTGCGTTGAGAATCTTGCTGGTTTTTCACTCAGCTGCTTTCTGAGCTCCCTGTACTCTAGAGACTTCCAGGTCGCATCCATCCATAGCACATAGGAAACAAATAGTTCAGCAAAGCTAAAGGAGCAGTTCCTATGCCTAATTACTGTGCAATCACTACCAGAATGATGTTTCTGTGGCCACTCTATTGATATGCTTGAACAGGGACACCTGTGAACCAGTTTCCTCCCAGAGTCCTTTAGGCTCGATATTCTCCTCCATTTATCTAACATACCACCCTCTCCCCAGACTGAATTCAGAGAAGGGAGTTCACTTTTCTCATCCCCAGCTTCCATACCCCGCCGTGCCCCATTTTTTGTCTATCCACTAGGGCTGAAGGAGGTAAGATTTTAAAAATAGATATTTCTCTTTGTAGCTGAGATGTCTCTTCCTAGTCTCCTGTTTTTGAACTTCAGCCTTGTTGCTAAAGAATTATTCATGAATGGAGATGGGGAAAAAAGGAAAAAAAATGGCCTAAGTGTATGAGAAACTAAGTTTAGGAAATATTTCCAGATTATTGGACCCAGGGCAAAGAGAGCAGAGCTGTCAAGAAATTGGAGGTTGTGGAGGCTGGAAGGGTGAGGGAGGAAAGGGCTTTAGAATCAGCAATGGGCTTAAGGATGAAGTTGCTGGTACAAAATTCTACTGAGAGGGATGGCAGAACAATATTTGAATTGCTTTTGTGCTGTTCTCCATTCTGTGCACATTTGTAATACATTTTTATCACATGCAATAGCTAAGATGAAGCACAACTCCATGCATTGCATAGACTAGGGTAAGAATGGAGAGCTACTTCAGGAATCAAATGACAAGCACAGTTCTAGAGAATAAAACTGAGGACAAAAGTTCAGAGTGAGTGATCATTAAACAGAATAAAAGCTATTTGGCTTTCTCCTTCCACTGTTATCTCATATGAGATTCCCAGAAATGAATAAAAAATCCCTTAGTGTTAAAATTACAGGGTTTTTTTCCCCCTTAGGTTACCTCTAAAATCAAAACACACAATATGGCGAGAAACAATTAAAGCACACTTAATTACAGACACACCTCAGAGATATTGCACACTGCATTCCAGACCACCACACCACCACAATAAAGCAAATACTGCAATGAAATGATTTGTGAGTCTTGCTTTCATTCTGGGGGTGAGGAGGGAACTCAACTAAACAAAACAAAAAAAAACAACTTTGCAGCTCAATAAAGTAGAGTATAAAAAAAATGAGGTAGGCATGTACATAGAACTTTCTTAAGAGGAGAATTTGGATTAAGATATGCACATCTTTTACTTTACTTAAAAAAGGTCTATTTGCTTTATCTGAATGTACTTAAAAATCAGCATTAACCATAAATAATCTTAGAAAAATATAGTACCTGCCAGTCACCCGATGTAAGGAGAAATTATTTTTAGGTCTCCTGATATTCCACCAGTACCTTAAAATAAGATTTTTAAGAGCCTACAAATTTTTCCAAATGTGTTTTTGTATCATTGGGAAGACACCTGGCTGGTGTTCATCTGTATCATTTATTATCTCATTTATTTTTCTTTCTCTGCCTCCTCTCTGGGCTTTGTGGGAGGAACTTCTGCTATAAAGTTATTTCCAAGTTGTGCTTTCCTTACTGTATTATTTTGGAGATAATTCCAGAATTTTCATCTATTCTTTTATAGAAACCTAGCATCATTTTCATTCATCATTTTTGTTCTTGCCCTTCTGTGGACCTTCTCTATGGCTCCCCAAAACCTGCATGTTCAAGAAAAACAGCAAGTTACTAATTTATAATTTTTTGCAAAATATAAAAAATAATCATTTTTTTCCTGTCCTTTAATTCAATATGATAACTTATTTGCTTCCTTGACCACTGCATTTTATGCAATGAACTAGTCATGTGCAAAATGACATTTTAGAAGTAAGTTTGAAAGATCTGTATTTCATTAGAACCCCATAATGTGAGTGACTCTTTGGATACTACAGCATGGCAGGGAGCCTGTTTTATAATGGTATATTTGAAAGATATATTTATTGTTCCCCCACAAGAAAAAAAACCAAGAAGAGAAGGAAAAATAAGTTAAACCTTAGTCTTGAGGCAGAATCCCTGGGGTACATTTGGGGCCATCAAAAATCTGACCCCTCTTCCCAAACGAAAGCAAAACTTCCAGGAGTTCTTAGTCAGCTTATAAACAAAGAAGAGAACATACAGAAGTAATGAAATTTCCAACTGTGGAGAAAAGCACTCATTTATTTTTTTTAAATCAGGGAATGATTGATGTGGCTGCAATTTGATGTCTGCTTTTAAAGAAATTCTTTATTTCACTGTTCCCCCCACCCTTGCCTCCAGCTATTTTATAGCAAAGCAATGCTTGTCTTATTCGGACTTCCAAGATTGGAGTAAAAGAATGTTGGTGGATTTTTTTCTGCTCTTCCTATTCTTTACTTCCTAGTAATCCCACATTTGTTACAGTGATGCAAATTGAGAAAAAGTCATGTTCCTTTTTTTTACCTCTGAACTTCCGATTGCTTTTGAGGTACCTGATGATTTCTTTGGGTATACTCTTCTTTTAGGCAAACACGTAAAACATGGCTGGTTCGGTGTCAGCTGAACTCTGATGATGTATGAATATTAATCAAAACATGAATTAGGAAGAGTGTTTTATTTTGTGTGTGGTGAGACTGAATTTGTAAAAAGTATGACTAAGGAATGTCTGCGCTGGAGACAACACTGGTTTAGAACTCATGCTGCCTTTTCTTTAATTAAAAGGCTTTTTATTTGCTTTCTCAAGGCAAATTTGGGAGTTTACAATTTCCTTTGAGAACATTCATGTTAAGATCTTTCTGAACTACACATTGACACAGAGAGACACCAGAAAGGCAGCAGCTGATGCTCCATTTTGCATTTCATATTTTACGTATCTTTAGGAAGATCCTACAAATCTGAGTGTGGATTTTATCAGAGCTGAGGGAGAGGAGTCTTCCTCTCATTCTTTATGTCTTCTTGAAAAGTTCCCTGAGGAATTATAATAGGAAGGGTCTTCAGTGAGATTAATGGATGACGACAAATATATATGTGTAAAGTAGCCAAGTCACGCCTGGCATTTCAGGCATTCAGAACTGCGCACAGAGGTCCTGAGCGTTACATCGTTCTTTGTAATAGGAGCCAAATTCAAAATTCCAACATGTCAGCCACCAAGCAGGTTCAAAAGTTTGCTCTGATATATGGTGATATCGTTTGTTTCTGTTACCTGGGAACTTTCAGGGAGGGTGGCTTCGTTCCTTTCTACTTCGACGTGGATGCCCTTGTCACTGATTTCTACTTAAAACCATTTATGACTCTAGCAGATGTTTCTGATTTAGAAAGAGTACTTTTTGAACCATTTCTTTCCAACTTCCTCCCCCCTCAACTCCCCCTCCTAGCTCCTCTCAGGAGCTAATTCCAGTCAGGTTGGAAATTACAAGCATGTTGTTTAGTGCTGGGAATGATGTGCTGACTGATGAGCACAGGTAGGGCTTGAACTGGGGTCCTGAGGAACAGACTTCAATAGATTAGAATATCAGTCTACTGAGAAATGTGCCATGCAGAAGCTTGATTTCCCTTCAGTCCAACTTAATTTTTCAGAGTCTGTAACTGAGACTGGCAGTTCTGAGCTCCTTGTTCCTTCAGCACAATTTATCAGCACAAGGTCAGAGAATTCTTTTGGGCCTGTTTCTCATGAGCGGTGATAATTATGCATATAGACAGCCCTACTCATATTATGTAATGCACTGAATGAAGTAGGGAGGGAGAATGGTTTTGATTTAGAATCAGAAGCACCGTCACCAGACCCAAATATGTCCAACATCCAACTAACCCAGGAATCACCTCTCATGTTCTGGATCAGATCCATCAACACACCCCCAATGAGGACACATCCTTCTTTTTATGACTATTGATGGGCTTTCAGCCTGACAATTCAGAAATGTGCCATTGACGCAGGCCACATTCAGAGGAGAACGCCTTCTGGGATTTCTCAGTCATCGGCCTAAGTGGGGGTGATGTGGTGGCAGGAAATGTCTCCAGATAATGCATTCTTCTAATTTCTTTTTCAAATACTCTGCATCTTAGCTATTAATCAGGGAAGCTCCCACTCTTCCCTGTCAGAGCCATTCACCCATTTGGCCCAGGTTTTGGCTGTGGGAATGAATGAACCATGTTCAGTTCATCGCGAGGCTAAGCAGATCAATGCTCCTGTCACTGTCTGGTTAGAGGATATTTAACATCAGTCTAAACAAAAGCGTTTCCAAGCAAAAAAGAAGAGTGCTAGTAAAAATAGAGCACTGGAGTGGATGCTCTACGCAAGCCTTCCTTACACAAAACGCAGAGGATTTTGTTAACGCTTAAAGCTCCGTTTGACCCTTAGGGAATTTTTATATTTCACAAGCTGGATAGAACTAACAGTGGTAGCTATTAGATAGAAACCATTATAGTCCTTATTCCTAGGAAATAATTAAAGAAACCTGGGAGGATGCTAGGCTTACCTATGACACATGAGATAGTTAAATACCGGTAAACCAGATAGAGGTTCATATCAGGGGAAAAAGTATTATTAAGACACTGGAGTAACAAGGAGCCCGGTGACCCTTCAGGGCCATCCAGGAGTACTTCCCACAGTTCATCCTACAGGACATAGCAATTTACACCTGCCTTGGTCTCTTTCTCACTTCTCTTCTATTGCTTTCTTGTTGGAAATAAAACAAAGGAACTACCAAAGCTCTACTGTTCTTTATTGAATGATATATTCGATGTATATACAATAGACAGATACAGATTTGCAAAACATGCTAGCCATGGTGTTGCACTGTGTTGTGACAATAATTTGCAAAAACAAGCATCTTAGCCATTTGTTATTTGTACCTTGTTTGCCAGCTTTACTTTAACAATTTTCCAAGGTTATTTCGTTTCATGTGTGGCTGAAGAGAAATAGATTTCATTTGAAAACTTATTTTTAGGAGCGATGAGAATAAGAGAAACCCTGTGGTATTTGTGTTTGTGCGTGTGTGTGTGAATTTTCTTGGTTTGTTTATTTTCTCTTTCTCTTTATATCACTTCAATCCAATCAGATGTCTCAAGAAAGTGGATGCCAGGAATGATGAATCACTGAAGCCTGTCCCGGGGATCGACATTCAACACAGGTGGAATGTGCTGGAATATTAAGTGAGGTACACCATGGCCTTTCAATAGAGAGAATACCTTATGCTTGGCAAATTGAGAAATGACATCTAATAACTTGGTATATTGGAAACCAGACTGTAAATAAATAAATGTATGCCTGAGACAAAATTGTTAAGTATTATTCTGAGTACCAGGTAGAAATCTTCTCTTACTGGCTCACGGTGATGAGGCTTCGAGAAGCTTATTTTGCTGACTATACGTAGATACCTTATTACAACACAATACTGTATTCTGATGGCCGTTTTCTCCCTTGTTAAGATTTTAAATAATCTGTGTGGTAAAAAGGCAAGAACTTATTTTGGTTAATGTCGTTATACTTTTCTTCTATTTGTTTTTATTTGTATGTGGTCTGAGTTCTATAGTTTATATTGGCCATTACCTTTCATCTTAAACTTTACCACAAATTCTAAAAATATTAGAATTAGAATGAGCTAACTAAGAATATGATTTTAAAATTCATGAAATATGAATATATTAATATATACACATATTCCAAAGCCTATATTCTTTTGCTGGAAATAATATCTTTTGATCTAGCACTTAAAAACATCTAAACCATTTAAAAATATATATTCTTCAGAAAAGCATGTGGGCTTAAAATAGTAATTTGTATTGAGAAAACCATAGTAGAAATAGAGTTCTCATATGTCGTGAAAAAATTCCAAAACACATTAACCCAGAAGCCATAATATGAATATTTTTTATTTACTCAGAGTTTTTGTCATTCTTTTCATGTCTCAGTGTTTGATTTTTCACCATCCTCAATTTCTCTTGTGAACAGCCAAATTAGAAGACAGCTTTAGTTTTTATCTCAAAATCTTGGAGGTGAAGGGAAATGTAAAATGGTAATTCTTCACCAGCACTGGGTTTGAGATCAGCACAGTTTTGTATCCATATACTAAATATTTTAAAAACCGATCTTTTTCCTTATGTGCAATTCAAATCACTTCATATCTTTCCCTCCACCCCCGCAGCAGACCATGTGTTAGGGTCTATGGAGTGGTGTAGAAGGAATTATTTATACTCTATCTCCTCAAATGAAGGACGACTCTCAGTAATACGTGCACTTGAGCAGGCTGATGCTTAGAAAAAGAAGAGACAGTTACACAAGAATTTCACAGACACAGCACAAACAAAAACAAGGACCTACATGCAAAGGACAGTGAATTTCAATCCAGCAAGGAATGCTTAAAAAAATTTTTCTGAGCTGGTACAGTTTGCGTTGCATAAAATTTGCAAGTGACTCTGCCTCAGCCAGTCATGATGATGAAGCAATATTTCTCAAACAAAAAATGGTTACCAACTGGAGATTTCCAATGCTAATTAATCAAGTTTTCTGAAATCAGATGCCTTCTGGAAATTTTATTCATTATTATTAGGTATACATCCTTAATACAATTTTAATTATTTCTTGACTTTTAGGCTTGCCAAATGTAGTTTTGCCAACCTTAGTACTTTTCAGCCATGTAACCTCTAAGTTAATGACAGATTCCTGTATAGTTGATGCAGAGCAGCCAAATGGTACAGCAACAGTTTAGCACTAAATCAAATGATTTATTTCAGTACAGCAATAACAAGGCTTTTGATGGGGATGAGAATGAACTCAGTAAGCACCCTTAGGCTTCATTTTTAAGGTTGCAGGGATGATGCTGTGCTGGATATAGGCTTAGTCCTGACAGAGAAAATAGGTAGCCACCAGTCACCTTGGAACCTCAGAGGGTTGCTTCAGTCCTCTAAAAACTGCCACACTTGTGCCTCTCTGTACAGACTGAACCCAGGCCCATTCATCGCATGAGAGCGAGCAGCCTGCAAGATGATTAGTGACTTCAACTAATCTGGGAACAACAGTTGGCAACAACTCACTCCTTTTTCTAACTTTCTGGCCTCTCCTGCTGTTGCAGAGACCGTTTCTTCTGCTGATGAGGTAGGTAAGATTCAGATCTACACCAAATGATGCATGAACTGCGCAGCCCTGCCTACTGGCAACCGACATTTGCCTTTGCTGGACTTAAGCCAGCCTTTCCCTGGCAAGGCAGATTTTGCTCATGCTGAAAGAGGGCAGCGGGACCACAGAGCCAAAAGAAGCTGGGCTTCAACCTCAGCTATAAAGTTGCCCAGAGGGACCTTTGAGCAGAATTCTCATGCTTGCCATTCTTAATAGTTATCCTTACTCTACATCGCCCCCAGCCTCGTGCAGGGAAATTTCTCAAACATTACTTCATACTTTGGTCGTATCTTCAGATACCTCTTTACCTCCATGTTCCTGTGGTGGGGTAGTCCATCTCCTCAACATCTTACATGCTTTGCTTTCCAAGCTCAGGCTTCCCAGATGAGACTTAGATTAAAATCTAGCTATTATGGAGCAAAACTATTAGCATATCCCTGAAAACTTCTCTTGCTTATTGCCCAGAGTTTGGCTGTGCTCCCTATCTCCCTTATTAATAATATTACTCCTTAAACAGCAACTCAGGCACTTGGAATATAGTCTCATATTTTTACAAGAGACCCAATTAATGTTTATACATATGCAAATATATATACTTCTCACAAAACCCCAATAACAAACACAAATATGCTAACCATTGCTATGAATTTCTTTTGAGGGGTAGAGTTGGCCTTTATCTGGTAAAATCCAGTGGGCAGAGAGCTTGCGCCTGGTGGTTAAATTTATATCAGATTTCAGCCAGTCGGCAGTTACTCTTGTCTACCGGTAGACTACTTTCTCTGTCACTTGGTATTAGATGTATTACACACCAAGCAGTAATTATCTTTGACACATAATTATTATGGGTTTGATGACAAGAAAGTCTTTTCTTTCGCTGCTTTCATAACATATATTCCTGAAAGTCCAGGCTTGCAAATGCAGCTAAAAATTAAAAGCACTTGGCTTCAGATCAAGCTTGAGAAAAGGGAATAAAACAAAAGAATTGTGTGCACATGAGGGAGGACAGTTTGGGGAGGGCAAAAATTTTAAAAGCAGAAAAATATACGGACAATTTGAAAGTTTCCCAGATTATCTCACGTAAGTCGATTGCTGAACAAGAATGAAACATCGGTGGGTCATGGATACCCTGGGGAAAAGCTGCCAGGACACAGCCAGGCCAGGTTCCCAGCAGGAAAAGGGTGTCTTTAAAGTAACAAACTGATCAAGGCTTGGATTAAAAGAGAGAGGAGGGAGAAGGAGGAGGCTCCCGGCAAGGCCATACAAACCACAGAAATGAGTTTCTAATCTTGCCACATGGGCATTTTCCAGCTTTGCACTCTGAGTCAACCCCAGCTGCAGGCCTGGATGAGCACTTTAACAATCCTTGCCTGTAAACAAATGATCAGAATGAGGCATTCTGAGCCTGGGGCCCTGTGCTATTTAAACAGGCAAGCGCCTGGCGCTCCTCCAGCTGTACCTGCAGCTGTATTTCTAGTAAGACCCAGTCCCCAAGCTTTGGCTGCAGAGCTTGGTTTTCATTCTCTTGGACAATTCCAAGAGAACTGAAACTTCTGCTTAGGAGCATCTGGGGACAGTGGGAGGTGGCGAGGAGGGTGGAGACAAGAGGATGGGGACAAAATAGGGGTGTATTGGAGAGACTTGCTAAAGACTAGAATTATAATACATGGATGTAATAATTTAACTCTAGGAAGCTGATGTTATCCAGGATCTGATTAGCACGAGAGGAAATCTGTTGGGTCGGCTGATGGTGATTGGACTGAGACCGACGATTTGTTTTCCTTTTCCCCGTTTGGAAATCAAAAATGTGGGTACTGGGGAGTCACTTGTATTCCCAAGGGTGCTCCGTCTCCCCACAGACTTCTCAGCTGTAACTCAAATAATAATAATCAAGTGAACATACTTGAAAACAGCTCTAATTTTAGTTCATTTTTAGTTCATTTTATTATTTAGAGATGGGGAGTGGAGGAGGGGAGGAGGTGGAGGCTGCCATTTATGACTAATGTAGTCTTGCAAGCTCTTAAGCCATATTTAGTAACATGGGGTATAAAAATAAGCTTTTGGTTCAATTTTTTTAAAGTTGACTTCTGTTTCCTTTCTTCTATTCCCTCTCCCAAAGACGGATTTAACTAATTACACTTTCAGCTGAATGCTGATAGACATGTATTTATTATCGGTGCTGTAAGCCCTGGAATTCTTTTTTCCTCTCTGAGGCCACAGACATATACATTAAGCTCAAGTCCCTGTGAGCTGTCAGAGTTATGGTCCAGCCCAGAGCAGTGCAACATGATAAAGTTTTCAGGCCCTGTTTAGTTAAGACTGAAGACCTGGGACCCAGCCAATCTCCACCACTCAGGGCTCTTTCACAGTCCAAAATGATTTGGCTTAAACGTTTCCAACTGTGATGAGGTCCCATTTCAGTGATTACGCAGTCATTCACTTTTCCACATCAACATCAAAGTCATTAACAGCCGAGTATTATTGCATTGGCTGGAATTCAGTTAAGGACTAGAAGGAAGTTGCTCTTTATTAAGATAAATCATTGCCTTGGTTATGTCACCCATGAAATAATCAATTTACTGTGTTGGTTAATTTCCTCCCTCTTTGATCTGTGAATTAAATTCAACAGATCATTGTTTCACACAACTACCACTCAAAAAATGTTTTAAGGGAAAAATGCACACACGTGTTCAGATGGCTGTGGTCTTACAAGTATGATAAACAACATAGCAAACTGAGGGCTCAGTTCATTCCATCATTCATTTCCACAGTTATCTTATCTTCCCGCTGCTCCGAGGGCAGGGTGACACCCTCGTCTAGCTGGGTGATCCTCTCTCTGAATTCCTGAAGTGTTCTGTTAAGAAATAAAATGTTAAGCAGAGCTAGCCTTAATACTTTGGGGATCATAAGCTTGAACCGAATCCAATGTGGGATATCCTTGTCTGGAATCCAGGATGAAAAAGCAGCAATCTTTACAAGCATACTCACTTATAAATGTGAAGCATCCTTTAGAAGGATCCCTGTCATAAATACAATGTATTCTTTGCTCCATAATTCATGTCTTCTTAGAGGAAAGAGAAGTTGAGTGGGATGTTTTATTTTTCCTGGCTTTGGTGATTTCTATGAGAAATATTCTTGTGCTTGGATGATTTTAAAATATATTTTAATAATGAACTATTTCAAACATGCAGACAAGTACAGAGAATAAGATAATCAAAATCCATGGACCCACAATACAACTTTATCAAATCTTAACATTGCACTTCAGATGAGCATGTGTTTCAAAGAAATAAATGTTACAGGTACAGTTGAGGACTCCTATGTAACTCCTACCATCCTCCCTCTCCTCAAAGGGAATAGCTGTCATGGATTTATGCATATAAATACTTTATTTATCATTTTACTTTTGCTACATATTTTTGGTGATGACAAGCAACAGACATGTTATTTTATAGGTTTTTAATCTTTTTGAAGATGGTATTACAGGGCCTGGCATAAGTAACACCTACTTGAGTGTGGTAGGTAAGATAATAATATGGGTGTACTAATTTATAGTTTTAATTTGAACATTTCACCTAAAATGTCACATGGTATTCTTGAGTGTGATAATGTTATGTTACAGAATTACATGCTTACGATTTTGTAATAAAAGATTTTGTAATAAAAAAGGGTGTTATTTGTGCCAGACCCTGTATATCATATGCCTCTTTTTGCATTTTGCTTGTTTCATTTACATTATATGTTTGGGATTTACTAACGTTGATACATGTAGATCTAAGTTAGTCATTTTAACTGTGACAGTATTTTGTTATATGAATTTAAATCTCAGCTGTATGTCTTTCTTCACAAGTATATTTTCTCTAGGACACATACAAAAAAGATGGAATTTCTAGGTCATGGGGGTGCACATGTTTAGCTTTACTAGGCATTGTCAAATTATCCATTTATATTCTCACCCCTACTATATCAGGATCTCTATTTCTCCAAACTTTCCGTGCTAGAATGGCTAAAAATAATTTTCTGATTAAAAAAAAATCAGACTAAAGACACTGTTCTCTGGTTTCTGTGTGCTCAGTCTCCACACTAAAAATAAAGTAGAAAAGTGCAGCCAACATAATTCCAATGAAAGTTAGAACTGCCCAGTGGTTTCACTTACCTTTGTTTCAACCTTGAATTTGGATATCTGGCTCAAGAAATATACGCAGTCAAGATAATATAGAGGGCTAGCCTATGGCAAGTCATTTCCCCTCCCCCCAAAATGTGGCTAGCTCATTATAGTTAGCTGAAATGGAGATATATAAAAATTTTCCCCATTTTTCAGACACAAAATAACATTTTGACAAAATCGTTACAACAAACACAGAACTGCAATATTAATCCCCTCAATCTCAAATTTTCATAAAGATGACCAAACCATTTCAACATTTTTTCAAAGTTTCTTTATGCACTAAAATCAAATAGCATTTATTGGACACTTAAGAGAATATGGAGTGCGATGACAGCTATACACTTATACTTAGGTGAACGTGGGGCTAGGCAGCTTAGAATTTATTATAGAAAAAATAAAAAGTCAATATTAACCAAAAGAAGTAGAACGAATGTAAACGTGCTTAGGAAACAGCATCACTGATACTGTTTGTGGTTAATCTCAAATTTAAAATGTTTGTCTTCCCAAACAGGGTTGCACAAATCCCCATGGAGACACAGAAAAGTGTTCAAGGACTATTCACCCAGACATACTGGATTATTCCCTAAGGAAGAGGGAATGGAGCCTGGCATCTAGTATTCAGTTAGATGTATGTATACATACTAGACAGACCACTCTAAAAAATTATACATTGGCATTATTACTGCTCCAAATCAGACTATAGAAATTTTCCCACATCACTTCTGCTATTTCTAGGTGGACATTAGGCACCAAATCCAATGTGTTTTATTGGCTCCTCTTTCCAGTTAGGAGAGTGGCAATGCCGGCTGCCCAGGCATTCTTCCTCTAGTCCATCCTCCACCCGTCTTTGCCACTCTGGGACTTCATTAAACACACTCTTATGTCCTGTGTCTGGCTGGGTTTTGTTAGCAGTGAGCACTGGTAGGAGACTGGAGGTTTGGGAGGGAGGTGAACATATGCATTCCTTCCTTTCTTCCTTCCTTAGACCACTCACAATTAAAAAAAAAAAGTTGTTTAAAATATTTTCAGACTTCATGGTAGAAACATCAGACTGATAAAAGATAACTGGAAGAAATTAGATTTTATGTAGTTGTGGGGTTTTTGTAGAAGTGTTATCCTTAGATAAAAAATTATTAAGATTTTAACATGTATGAGTTTCTCAGAAACACAGCCAAACCTCAGTTTTGTCATCTGTAAAATGGAGATAATATGAGTACCTACCTTAAGGACTGCTGAGAAGATTTAATAAACTAGTGCAGTGATTTTGAACTGGTGTGCCACACAGATTTTTAAAATATGCAATTCCTGACCATTCCATCAGGGGCACTGATCTCTTTTCCCTTAGATTGTCAAAAAACAAAGGAACAAAAAACCTGCCAACAGCCAACACAACAGTAGCCGTTGGTGTCAATGAATCAAAATCATACCTATTTTTTTTGTTAAAGCGGCAAAAATATAATCTACTTTTTGGTGTGCTGCACAGTTTCAGTAATTAGCTTATGTGTGCCATGAGATTTAAAAAAAGGTTGAAAAATCACTGAACTAGTGAATGGGAAGCATTCAACATAATTTCTGGTACCTAATAGGTGTGCAATAAAGTTAAGATCTTTAGTCTCATAATTTTCATGTTTGGCTGTCTACTCCCATTTACCGTATCTTCTCAGAGATTATCAAATGATGATTTGTAGTTTTAAAAATAATGGGAACCTTTTTTTTTTCCCAGGGTAAAGTTGAGATGTTATCTTTGCCAATTTTTTTATAAGCACCTGTGGCAGGAAAATAGTTTGAAAGATTGATTTTTGTTTCCTCTCGTATTTCCTAGTTGAGCCCCTGGAGCCAGATAATCTTGGCTTGAATTCTGATTCCATCTTTTACTCATAGCATGACCTTAGACTAAACTCTAATTTTCTCATCTGTAACTGCATAGAATTGTAGTGAGGGATCATCAGAAAACTGATTTAAATTACTTAACTCAGCTCTAAATGGATGTGAGCTCTAATAATATATTGTGATCATTATTATTATGTTTAGTTGCTCTTCAGGTGGCAAGGAGAGTGAAGACAACAAAATAAACTATGAGGTTCTGCTGAGCGAGCTGAGCCCACTCGTTCCAGGAGAACATTGTGCATCCAGGGGGCACTCTGCTATGCATTCGTGACTGCCTCTGTGTGTTTGTCCACGCCGGGGATCACACTCCACCAGATGGGTTTTGTCCCATTTAGGCTTTCTTGACTCAGGACCTTTCTGAGGCACGTCGTTTTGCAGCATTCCTTTAAGATGAGCTGATGGCAGGATATAAAAGGTAAACTGAGGAAACAGTGATTTCAGGTGCCCTGAGTTACACAACATGCAGTAGATGGGTGTTTTGTTTTGCTTTTTTCCTTTCAGAGAAGGGGAGAACATAATGGAAATCCTAGAAAGCCTTTTCTAGAAAGCCTTTTCAATGAACTGTCTTTGACTTTGCTGTTTGTTTCTGACTGAAGGGCATGCGAAGGACTGGAAGGGCCAGAGCTGGAGCTACAGGAGGAATCGTCTGTGAAAGGCACCAACAGCTCTCCACTGAGGGGCTCTGTGGGAGCAAGGAGTGCTGGGCACATACTTTCTCCCCATTTTTCACCACAGAAACACTGCACCGACTGCTTTCTTTGATGTGAGACTACATCATTATGATATTCTGTGAACTCACTTCTGAAAAAAACTAAAGATTAATGGAGAAAAAAACACAAGTATCATTCTTTAGGTTGAGACATTTGTCGGAAATGCTTGACACCTCAAATACACAGGATCTTACATGTTATAGGTTGAGGTAAATCATGTTTAAACAACTTAACATTTTTAAGTGTTTAAAGATCAAACACTTAGGTTTTATCAAACTTATTTAATAAAAATTAGGAAAATTAATTATTGAGAAAATATGACTTTAGATTTTGTCTGGTTATACCAGTTTCCAAAAAAGGCAAAGAGAGTAAATGAAAATGTATGTATACATGTGGGTGTATGTGGGTGAATTCTCTTATAATTTATACTACGAAGACCTATTATCTAAAAAACAGTACAAGAGAAAATATGAACTAGGATTGGATTCTGAGTAATATTGCAATAATTTCAATAGGAGTGATTCTCTTTATTTTAAAGATGGTCATTTCTGATGAGAATTTCTCAGTCCTACCTGTTATGATATTTAGGGGTTAAAGATGTGGAATGTAATGGTAAATAAACTTTAAAACTAATTACATTTGCTTTTAAATAGCCCCATCAATCAGTATCTAAAATTTACCAGAATTGGACATTAATCCATCAAGTGGTTGGAAATTGCCAGGGTATTTCAGGCTACTCTAGCAGTTCATATTTTATAATATTACTGTCTGCACATTACTAACATTAAGCATAATTTCATGCAGAAGACAATTAGATTAATGAATGACTCTTGTGTTGTCAAATCCCATGAAAGCCATTTCTGCAAAACGAACTGGAAAATCTGTTCTGTATTTTAGAAGAGGTGGCAGTTTCTATACTAGACAAAGGCCAACTTTTGTATTCATATAATTCTGGCCTGGAATTCTAACCTCAGAAAATGGTCCAATAAATTCACGTCCAAAAATAAGTTCAAGTCCAGTGAAGCAGTTCATTATTCATTGGGTAGGATATGAAAGAGAAGCTTAATATTTTACTGATGATTCCAAGCCCAATAAAATTTGTTATTTCTAATTCAGGTAAAAGTCAACTCTCTATTACTTGTGATATTTCTGAATTAGAAGTAATTTCTGTTTGAATTGATGACCATATATAGAAATTCCAAGCCTTGATCATCTCTCTTCACTGATAAATAACATCTTGGCCTGTTGAGAAGTTGATTTCCCAGTATTATCATACAATAAATGGCCTTAAGAAGCAGAAAGTTAGACCATTGAGCCTCATTCAGAATTATTTATGCCAGGAACTCTCATTATGTGAGTCATATAATTAGATTACCCCTTCTTTACTTTGGAATATGTTTCTTCCAAGGCCAGAGGAAAAGGAGGACTCATAACCTAACATTCAATGAAAAATGTTAGCCTGTGAAAGCAGCTGAGGGTCACTGTACCAATCCTTTTATCTCATAAGAAATGGTGGGTCCAGAAAACTTGAGTGTAAGGATCTTGCACTTAACAGCAGAACCAGAATTAGCACGCAGGGATCTGACTTCTGATTTAGTGCTCTCTCTCCCACAGTTAAAGTCTATTTCCATTTCTATTACTTTTTAAAAAATCTGTCAGGTATTTTTCAAAAATGCAGTCACCTGAGCTGAGTACATGAGACCAATGCTTTGCTGAATGATGGAGGGAGCGAGATCCTCGAGCAACAAGAGACGGGGTTGCTCTGGCATAAGGCGTTCATGAGCTCTGTGGGCAGCTCAGGAGGGAGGGCTGAAGAAAGGGCAGGATGGGAACACCAGCAGACAGAGCCTTCTGTGATATCCTGAGGGTGAATAGCTTCTCAAACTCGGGAAGGTGAGGGCTCCAGAGGCAGCTCAGTTAGGGCAGCTAGCAAGTGTAGGATGGAGGAGCATTTCCACAATTTTGGAGGAAGGGTTTTGAAGGCATGCCAACAAAAGTAGAAATCATAAAGAAAAAAAATAAACAGGAGTAAAACAGAATGAAAAAACAAGAAAGGAAATTAGGAGAAACATTTGCAACATAAGAAATAAGCAGAGTTAATAATGCTATTCTAGCATAGCATAGTTCTTATTAACAATGAAAAAAGATAAACATGTAAGTGAAAAATAACAGTAGCCACAAGGAGGATAAATTGGGAGAAATAAAAAAAATTTCCAACAAACAGAAAATATTTATCCTCACAATGAATCAAATACAGTAAATGAAAAAATTTAAAACATCATTGACATGCAATCTTTTTCAGATCAAACTACTAAAAATAAAAAATAATGAAAACATGCTAAATTGAAAACCATGAGAGATATGGGAAATAGGCTACTAGTGCTTAGGCTAGTGGGACTTTAACTGGTATAGCTTTTTTGGAGAGTAATTGCAATGTATCCCTAAAGCTTAAAAGTATCCCTAGTTTTTGACCCAGCAATTCTAAGATTGAAGTCTAAGTCAATAGTCATTGAACATAAATATTTAACAATGAAAGAAAAATCAAACAATAGAGAGCTTGGTTAAATAAATGATATGTGCATAATGCGTATAAAGCAGTTTACTTATGTATAAAATATGTATAATAATAGTCCATATCTTAATATTTTACTATGGAATTTAACTGATAAAATGTATGTAATATGTATAATAAACACTGTATCACTGTGTTTATTATCATATGCATATTGTCTTTTAAAGTTTTTTTAAGATTTTATTTTAAGGAGAGGGGAAGGGAGGGAGAAAGGCAAAGAAACATCAAGGTGTGATTACCTCTCACACACCTCTCGTTGGGGGCCTGGTTCCACGACAGAGGCATATCCTGGTCCCACAACAGAGGCATATGCCCTGACTAGGAATTGACCCAGTTACCCTTTGGTTCACAGGCCAGCACTCAATCACTGAGCCACACCAGCCGTGGCTGTCCTTGAAAGTTTTAAAGTACTTCTCTGTTTCGGCAAAGGTTGGTCCTGGTGGATGGAAATGCCCGGTGGCGGTCTGTGCTTGGCAGGCTGGCTCCAGGAAGGTGGGCAGTGTGACTGTGGCCCAGGACCACAGAGGAGCAGTGGAAGACGGTGATGAATTCGGGGAGGTGGCTGGGTCCAAATCGCGTATGGCCTTGTAAGCCATGTTCACAACCTGATATTTTATATTTATTTGCTTCCTGTCTGTCTTCCCCACAATGACTAACGTCCACAAGGGCAAGCACAGAGTGGGGCAAAAGTCGGTTTACAGTTCTTCATATGAAAAGTAATACAATAGTTAATAAATAATAATATAAGAATAAATTTTGTGTTTCGTGTACTTATAACTATTAACCTACTTTTGTCCCACGCTGTATTTTGTTTTGTTCACTGCAGTACCCACAGCATCAAGAATTGCACTTGTTCCGTGTGGCAGCCACTAGCAACATGTGGCTGTGAGTGCTTCAAATGTGGCTGGTCTGAATTGTGAGGACAAATATCTCTTTAGTAAATGTTTATATTGATTGAATGTTGAAATATAATACATAGTTATATTGGATTAAATAAAATACATTAAAACTTGACTCATTTCTTCTTTACTTTTTAAAATGTGGCTATTAGATTTACAATTACATGTATGGCTCTCATTATGTTAGAAGCACAGGTATAAAAAGCATGCGGTTGTTATTCAGCGAACATTTGTTGAATGAATAAAGGAGCAAATGTTAGAGTCTACCCTGAGTCTGTTTGACATGATTTCTGGATTTAAAATTTGACTCAAAAACTAAGAAATCTATGGTTAAAAGAGAACTTGATTAACATTTGTCCTAATAGCCAGCCTCACTTAAATTTTTTTCCCTCCTGGCTCTGTGTTAATGGATCTTTCTGAGAGATGGACACACATGTGTTTGGCTGTAGGTATTTCCTGTTTGAGGTAGAAAATTCTTCCATTGTCTGTGTTGATAGACAAAGACTTGGATCTGACAGTATCAAACAATAGCTCTAATAGTTTGTGAATTTTAGATCCAAGATCATAATTTTGGTGGACATTGTTGTAAGGATTTGGGCACTGAGTGCATCAATACCTATTTAATTTATTGAAAAAGTCACAAGCCACCATACATGTAAAGGCAATTACGCCATTAGTACCTTTTATACCAAAAGACATGTATGTACAGGGTAAAACTCTGAAGTAAAAGGGTAACTTTTTTTTATTGTTTAAGAAAATGGCATCTTTCTAAGTATGCATAACTGTGAAGGAATAAGTTTATATCTGTGCATTTACCTATAGGGAGTTCACAGGCATCTCTGTTGGCCTGGTATATATTTATAGAAATCACTTTTTCCTATCTATAGAAATGTAGATGAGTAAGTTTCTAGAATTTATGGGCGGCCATAGAAAGTGTATTCTAAGTGGATGACAGACACTGGGGCTGAATCCTGCTTCAGGCAGTAGCGAGCAAGTTAAACCATCACTGATTGACTTTTATTAACTCTGATTTGTAAGGCTGATAGGCTCAGGCTTGCAGCTGATGGACAGGTTTTTGTCACCCAGCCAAGGCAGGAATCCTAGAGAAATGCCAAAGAGAAAAGACAGCGTTGTTCCCAAAACCCATTGTGCTTTGAACGTTTGCTACTTTGTTTTTTCTACTTTACATACCCAAGCTGAAATGTTTTTACCAATTATTTTGTCATTCTTTATAAAATTTAGTTTAATCAGACGCTGAGTCTGATCTTTGTGCTTTAGGCTATGGCTGTAAATAGCACTGAAGTAGAAATGCTGTTTGTTTAAGAAGCTGGAATGCATTGGTTCGCTTGAGAGAGGTCGGGGGAGGATACGGACACACGCTTCCCTCAACTCCCAGTTCCCTCCAGAGAGATATCTTAAAAATGTTTTTTGTCTTTTCAGTTATCCTTAAAGAATTCTTTTATTAGCTAGTTAGGTATGAATAGAATTCCTCACGTGGAACGGATATATGTTGTTCTCCCCCTTGCCAGGTTCAGCCCCAGGCAAATTCATAAAGCTTGGTTTTGATAGCTCCAAACTACTTTTTCATGCAACCAGTGTTTGTTGAGCGTCTATTAGGATGGACCAAGCCCCATGCTTGGTAGGTGCTTTTGTAAGCATGGCATTTAACCTTCATAAAGATGTGACAATGCAAGTGTTGTTATTCCTGTTTTCAGAAGAACAAATGCATTTTCTCAGAGGTTTTAAAATAGTCCCACATCCAGTCAGAAACAGTATCAGTCGTCTCTTACATTCGCTGGTTTTTCTCTTCTTAGGTGCAGCTCTTCCATGTCTTTCTTTGTGTTCCACTAATTAAACCCTGCTCTCTGAAATGTTCTGATAATCTTATTCTCATGAACATGTAAAGGTAGCTGAGGCTTAGTAGGCTTCTAATTTCCTTTGAGAGTTCTTTGAGCCTTGAGTTAGAGGTCTGTTGTTTAATTTAGAAATATTTGGAGATTTTATAGATTTCTTATTGTTGTTGAATTCTAAATGAATACTGCCCTGATCACAGAATACACTATATTATTCTGATCCTGTGCAATTCACTAAGTCTTACATAATGGCTCAGTATGGTCTGTCTTGGTGAATGACTCATTAGGGAAGAATGTGTGTTTTGCAGTTGTTGGGTATAGTATTCTATAAAGGCATATCAGGTCAAGGGTTAATATTTTGTTCAAATCTTCTATATCCTTTCTAATTTATCTACTTGTTCTATCAATTACCAAAAGGAGTATTGAATCTCCAGCTCTGGATTTGTCCATTTCTTCATTTACTTTTGTAAATTGTTAATTCATATTCTTTTGGACTTAGTTATTAGGTTCATACACATTTAAAATTGTGATGACTTGTTGATGAATTGATGTTTTTTTCATTATGAAACCTCTTTCTTTATATGTTAGTATTTTTCTTCTCAAAGTCTACTTTGGCTGGCACTCATTTATGATGTGAACTTTTTTTTTATATTTAGTGTTTGCATGGTATACATATTTTACCCTTTTACTTTCAGCCTGTGTCCTAATCTTTAAAGCATGTTTTGATAAGCAACACATAGTTAGGCGTTGCTTTAATTTTTTTCCAGCCTGACAATTTTTACCCGCTAATGTAACTGATTAGTTCATTTACCTCTAATTTGATTATTGATATATTTGTATTTAGGTTTACTATCTTGATGTTTATTTTCTTTTTTGTCCCATCTGCTTTTTGTTCATCTTTATCCTTTCCTGCCTGCTTTAGAGGGAAATTAGTATATTTTAATATTCCATTAGATGTTCTCTACTTTAAGGCTGTGCCTCTTAGTGTTACTTTCTAGCAGTTGCTGTAGATATTAAAACGTTCATCATTATAATCAATGTAAGAACTCTATTCCTATATACTTCCAATAACTGGCCAAGTCCGCCCATTGTTCTCTTGTCATATGTTTTATTTTGGCATAGGCAATAAATCTCATGATGCATTAATAGAATTTTGACTTTAAACAGTGAAAAGATTTTTAAAAAGTTATCTGTCTGATAAAGGCATAGGTATAGATAGATTCAACTTTTAAAACAATTATGTTTTATACGTAACAGTAATAATTACATAGAATTTAAAGTATTTTAACAGTATATACGCATCAGGGTAATTTTGAAGAATCCTTATATTTATCCATATATGTATCTTTCCTAATGTTCTTTGTTCTTTCATGTGTACCAGTTTTTTCCTGGTATTTTCTTTCAGACTAAAGAATTTCCTTTACCATTTGTTGTGGTGCAGGTCAGCTAGGGATGAATTCTTTCAGCCTTTGTTGTCTGAAAATTATTTTTTCTTCCTTCGTAAAAGATACTTTCCCTGGATACAAAATCTAGATTGACAGTTTTTTTTCTTTCAGAACTTAAAAATATCATTCCAGTTTCTTCTCTTCTCCTTTGTGATGAATAGTCATACTTCATTCTGATTGTTGTTCACTGGTGCATAAGGTATGATTTCTTTTTTTAAATCAGGCTGTTTTCAAGTTTATATTTGGCTTTCAGCACATTGACCATGATGTGTATAGTTAAGGTTTTATTTGTGTTTGTCCTGCTTGGGGTAAATGGAGAGGAACTACGCGCTTCCTGTAATTGTGGATAAATGATTTTATCAATTTTGCAAAATTCTCCACCTTATTCAAGTATTTTTTTTTGCTCCATTTTCTCTCTTTTCTTTCTAGGGAATTCCAATTATGCATATGTCAAACCATTTGATATTGTTCCATGGATATCAGATGCTGTATTTTTTATGCTTTCTTTTTGCATTGCAGTTTGGATAATTTCTATCTATGAGCATGTCTTTTAGCTCACTTATTTTTTCATCTCTGTGCGTAATCTGCTGATAAGAACAAATAAAAAGAATTCTGACAGTCTATGCTATCATTTTTCTTTTTTTAGTTTTTTGATTTTCATTTGGACTTTTTTATACAGTTTCTATTTCACTGATGAAGTTTTCTATTTTCTCACTTATGACTTTCAATTGTATATTCAACATTTTTACCATATTTATTTATATTAAAAGCCCTCTCTGATTATTCCAACATCTGGATTATATCTGGGTCCGGTTCTCCTTTTTTTTCTCTTAATGGTAAGTTACATTTTCTTTGCATACCTCAGTTTTTTATTGAGTGCTGTATATTCTGTGTAAGATAAATGAAGAGACTGAAGTAAATAATATTTGTACTTATACAAATAATAGAGGAGGGTTTACCCCTTCTGCCATGCTGATAGTGTAAGCATTGAATCAAGACATTTTAGTTCAGCTGAGTTTGGGTCATATTGTTGCTTTAGTTAGATTTAGCACCATCTTAAAATGATCTAAGGGTTGTTCAGTACAATTTTTTTTTTATCTGGGCTTTGGATATAAGTGCCCGGAGGATTTTCCTCAGGTGTCCAGTATTGCCTGCATCTTTTAACAGGTCCCACACACCTGTACATCAGATGGGGAAACTTGTTGAGCACTCTTATCTTTCTTTGAACCATAGGGAGCCACCTGTCACACAGTGTTTCTTGTGTGGATCCAAGACTGAGAGCTGGTGAACAGTAAGATTGGCTCTAGAAGCCTTGGTCTTCAAGATGAAAATCCTTGGAATTTGTGAGAATCCAAGACCCTTCAATGAGAAAGCAAGTAGGCCTCAAAAGGAACTGTTCTAAGAAATTGGACATTTTGAGACTGGCTGAACTAGGCATGAAAAACCTCAAAGCTGAAGGCAAGAATGTTTCTGACCAACAACAAAACTTGCCACCTTAGCAACAATGGGGTCTGTCTGTGGAGAAAGATTTACAAAGTAAATCTTTACTGGCTGAAACTTGGCTTTACTTTTAGAGATTGATATTTTGATTTTGGATTTATTTGTCATTGACAATGTTGAGAAAACACACAAAATAACTCTGTACTACATACCCTTAAGTGCACTCTTTTGCATCTTTAAAGAGTACGTACTGAAGGATTGAGGACTGGAACAAAACATAAGCTTTGTCTTTCCCTTCTGATTTGGAAGATGCCATGTATTTTTAACTTGGGTTCTCTGTGTATAAATAAGACATATCCTTGAAAAAAAAGTTGCTTGCAGTCATTGTAAAGACTCAGTGTTAGAAGGGTTTATTTCATTTCTTCTACCCTCCCTTTAGACTTCACCAAGCTTTGCATACCTGTGCCTGGCTGTGCCTGGCACTGTGTGTGTGTGTGTGTGTGTGTGTGTGTGTGTGTGTGTGTGTGTGTGTGAAGGGGTTGTTCTATCAACAATTGAGAAAAGAGAGGGAAGTTTTGAATTATAATTATAGACTTGCATATTTCTTTTTTCAGTTCTGTAAGGTTTTGCTTCCCATATTTTGCAGCTTCATTATTTGGTGCTTGTATTAGGATTACTGTGTCCTTTTGGTGGATTAACCCTTTAGTGGGATGTAATGTCCCTCTATTTCTCTGCTAATTTTTTTTACTCAGGAGTCTACTCTATCTGATATTGATATGACCTCTGCTGCTTTCTTTTCATATTTGGATGATGTCTTTTTTTTCTATCCCTTAACTTTCAAGCTGCCTATAAATTACAGTTTAAGTGAATTTCTTGTAGGAAGTATATGGTTGGATAATTTTTAAAACACATCATGCCAATCTCTGTCTTTTAATTGTCATACTTGGACCATCTATATTTTTGATATATAAGAGCTTAAGTCAGACATTTTATTTTGTTGTTCCTGTTTTTTTTTGTTTGTTCATTTTTGTTTCTTTGCTTTCTTTTTCCTGCCTCTTTGTGGATTACATAAACATTTCTTAGAATTCTTTTTTGCTATATCTGTAGTATTTTAAGTATATCTCTTTATATAACTCTTTTAGCAGTTGCTCTGGGTTATAATGTATATACATCAACACATCAGAATCTACTTGTGTCAATATTTTACCTATTTGAATAACATGTAGAAACTTACTTCCCATTATGTCTCTTTACCTTCCTTTACTGATGATATAATTTTCTTAAATATTATCTTAACATATAGTTAGAACAATATCAGATATTTTTTGTTTTTGTTTTGTTTTTTTTTCTTTAATCCTCATGAATAATTTAGAACTTCCTTCAAGTGAAAGAAAATGTATTTTTTTCTAGTTCTTCCTTGTTTTTATTTTTATTTTTTACTTTTATTTTTTACTGTTGTTCTATACCTATATACTTACTTTTTTCATTGTTCTTTTCTTCAATGTTTCATGATTCCTTTTTTTTTCTTATTTCTTTTCTGTTTACAGAACTTCTTTAGCAAATCTTTTAGTCTTCTTTTGCTGAGAATGTTTTTATTTCCCTTTACTTTTGAAAGGTAATTTCTTGAGATATACAGTCATACCTGGGAGATATTTTGGGTGCAGTTACAGACCACCACAATAAAGCAAGTCACATAAATTTGTTGGGTTCCCAGTACATATAAAAGTTTTGTTTACACTATACTGTAGTCTATTAAGTAGTGTTCAGTAGCATTATATCTAAAAGAAAAATGTAGTACATACCTTAATTAAAAAATTCTTATAGAACAGACTAATGGTTGCCAGAGGGGAGAGGGGGTTGGAAGGCTGGGTGAAAAAAGTAAAGGGATTAAAACTACAAGTTGCTAGTTACAAGATAGTCATGGGGATGTAAAGTGATCAATAATATTGTGTGTTGCAAATCTTGGGGAAACACTTTATAAATTATATGATTTTCTAACCATTATGTTGCACACCTGAAGCTAATGCAAAATAATATTGAATGTAAACTGTAATTAAAAAAATAAAAATTCTTTATTGATTAAAAAATGCTAGCAATTAGCTGAGCCTGCTAAAAAATTACTGATACACTTGCTTGCTGCAGGTTTGCCACAAAGCTTCAATTTGTAAAAAACTCAGTGTCTTCAAAGTACAAAAAATGAAGTGCCGTAAGATAAGTTACACATGTTGAATATAGACTGAGACTTCTTTTCTTTCATAAATTTTAGGCCACTTTCTTAGGGCTTCCATAGCTTCAGATGAGAAATATGCTACCATTTATATTGTTCTTTTTTTTTTTCTATAGGTAAAATGTTATTCCTCTCTTGCTGTTCTCAAGAATTTTGGTTGTTTGTTCTTAGTTTTCAGAAGTTTGATTGAGTTGTTTTATGTACTTCTTTTGTTACGTTCAGTTTAGGGTTTGCTCAGCTTTGTGAATCTGTAGGTTTATGTCTTTTGCAAAATTTGGGAAGCTGTGAGCCACATGTTGTTGAGTTCTTTTTCAGCCTGCCCTCTTTATTTTCTTCTCCTTGTGCTGAATGATTGGAATGTTAGAGATTTTGTGATAGTCTCCCAGGTTTCTGAGCCTCAGTTAATTTTCTTTGGTCTATTTTCTCTCTGTTGTTCAGACTGGGTAACATTGATTGTTTTGTTTTCTTTCTCTATTTTTTATTTTTATTGAATTTATCAGGGTAACAATAGTTTATAAAATTTCATAGATTTCAGGTGTGCAATTTTGTAATCCATCATTTGTATATTTTATCATGTGTTCACCACCCCGAGTCAAATTTCCTTCTGTCATTATTTATTACCCTTTGCCCAATTCCACCTCTCCCCACCATGTTGTTGTCTGTGTCTATGAGTTTTTTTTGTTTTCTTTTTTGCTTAATCTTTTCACTTTCACCCCGTCTTCCCAACCCCCACCCCTCTAACAGGTGTCAATCTGTTTTCTGTACCTGTGAGACTGTTTCTATTTTGTTTATTTCGCTCACTAGATCCCACATATAAGGGAAATGACATGGTATTTGTCTTTCTCTAACTGGCTTGTTTCACTTAACATAATACTCTCCGGGTCCATCCATGTTGTAGTAAAAGGTAAGATTTCCTTCATTTTTATGGTTGAGTAGTATTCCATCGTGTAAATATACCATAGCTTTTTAATTCACTCATCTACAAGTGGGCTTCCAAATCTTGTCTACTGCAAATATCCTGCAATGAACAGTGTTTTGGGGTTCTATGGTCCTAACACAGTTTCATTTTTAGTTTTTTGAGGAACCTCCATACAGCTTTCCACAGAGGCTGCACCAATGTGCGTTCCTACCAGCAGCACATAAGGATTCCCTTCCACTTTATTGCCAGCACTTGTTTGTTGATTTAAGGAGGAGACTCATTCTGGCAGGTATGAGTTGTTTTGTTCTATTTTCAAGTTTGCTGATTCTTTCTATTGTCTCTTCTTCTGGTCTGCTTTGAGCTTATCCATTGAATATTTTTAAATTGTGCATTTTTTTAGTTCCAAAATTTCAATGTTTCTTCTTTATATTTTATATTCTTTGCTCAGATTTTCTATTTCTTTGCCGAGAATTTCTTTTTCTTTTTCATTTGTTTCCAGTGTGTTTGTAATTGCTTATTAAAGTATTTTTATGATAGCAGTTTTAAAACACTTTCTCAGATAATTCTACTATTTCTGTGATGTCAGTATTGGGAATGATTGATTGTTATTTTTATTCAAGTTGCATTTTTTTCTGGTTCTTAGTAATTGATTTTTTTTATATTGAATCTGGGTATTTTGGATATGACACTGTAGTACTATGTATCTTGTTTCCACCTTCTGTTTTTATCTGGCTTTTAAAATTACATTTTGTTATGGGAAGTGGAAAGTGCTGCTTTGCTACTGGCCAGTGGGGATGGAAATCCATGTTCCCTACTCAGCTTCTGTTGACACCCAAGTAGAACAGAACTCCTTATTACTGCTGGATGGGAACGGGGTTTCCAGCTCCCCACTAGTCCTCCACTGATATCACAGGCAAGTGACCTTGTTACACGTGCTTGGTGTGCAAGTCCTTACTCTTCACTAGGCTTCCTCTGACTCTACACTAGCAGGGAGGGGAATAGGCACTTCTTTACTGCCAGACGGGGTGGTATGCGTCCTGGGTCCCTGCGCTATATCCTTTTTGTAGTGTAAGGGCCAAAGCAGAGACTCTCCTCCCCACCATGCCACAAGGCACAGGCATGTGAGACCATAGGAAGCTGGAAGATAGGGCTGGGGACCTGAGCAAAACCTCCAGGAAATCTCTGGAGTTTTTATATACCAGCAATGAACAAGTGGAAATTTAAAGTAAAAACCCAATGACATTTATATTAGTAGCCCCCCAAATGAGATACTAACAAAATATGTGCAAGATCTATGTGAGAGAAACTACAAAACTCTGATGAAAGAAATCAAATAACTATGTAAATGAAGAGATATTCCATGTTCATGGATATATTGTCAAAAATGTCAGTTCTTTAGAAATTTTATGTATAGATTCAAAGCAGTCCATTCAAGATCCCAGAAAGTTACTTTTGGATGTCAACCAACTGATTCTAAAGGCTATATGGAGTGTCAAAAGACCCAGAATAGCCAAGAAAATATTGAAGATAAAAAATGTCAGAGGCCTGACACTACTCAACTCCAAGGCTTGCTATAAAGCTATATTAATCAAAGCAGCATGATATTAGTGAAAAATAGATCAATGGAGCAGAACACGAAGTCCAGAAATAGACTCATAAATACAGTTAACTGATCTTTGACAAAAGAGTAAAGGCAGTACAATGGAGCAAATATATTCTTTTCAACAAATGATACTGGAACAACTGGATATTCACATGCAAATAAAAAAAGACTAAATATAGCCTTTACACCCTTCAGAAAATTTTTCTCAAAATGGTTCATAGACCTAAAAGGAAAATGTAAAACTACAAAACTCCAAGGAGATAAAAATAAAAGAAAACTCAAATGACCTTAAGTACAGTATGGATTTTAGATACAACTCCAAGATACAATCCATGAAAGAAATAATTAATAAACTGGACTTCATTAAATTTAAAGCTTCTGTACTGCAAAAGATGATGTCAAGGCAGTGAGATGAAAGGCCACAGACTGGAAGAAAATATTTGCAAAACACATACCTGATAAAAAACTGTAATATAAAATATAACAAGACTTAAAATTCAACAATAAGAAAATGAACACCCTGATTTAAGAGTGAGTAAAATATTTGGAAAGACACTTGACCAAAGAAGATATGCACGTGGAAAATAAGTATATACAAATGTTCAGCATCATATGTCATTAGGGAATTGCAAATTAAAACAACAATAAGATACATTTACAGATCAGTTATAATGGCCAAAATGCAGAACACTGACAACACCAAATGCTAATGAGGAGGCAGAACAACAGGGACTCTTATTCACTGTGATGTGATGTGATGGGATGTGATGGGATCCCACACACTTATTACGTGATGGAGGGAATGCGCATTGATAAACCATTTTGGAAGACAGTTTGGCAATTTCTTACAAAATTAAATAACTCTTTCCATATGATCCATCAATTGTACTCCTCAGTATTTACCCAAAGGAGCTGAATGCTTATGTTCACACAAAAACCTACACACAAGTGCTTATAGCAGCTTTATTCATAATTGCCAAAGCTTGGAAGCAACTACGGTGTCCGTTAGTAGTACATGAGTGGATAAAGACACAGTGGTTCATCCTGACAGTGGAATATTATTCAATGATAAACAGAAGTGATATTAAGTCATGAAAAGACATGGAGGAAACATAAATGCATATTACTAAAAGGAAGAGGGTAGTCTGTAAAAGCTGCATAGTACATGATTCCAATGATATGACATTCTGAAAAGACAAGCTTGGGAGTGAATAAAAAGATCAGAGGTTGGGAGGAGGGAAGAATGAGTAGGCAGAGCACAGAGGGTTTTTAGAACAGGTAAACTATTCTGTATTTTGATTTTATCCAGCTATTACTTATGACATTGGCATCATCAAAAAGTCCAGTGCCTAGGACATAGTAGTTGTGCAATAAATGTTGGACAAAAAGAATGCATAAATGCATGGCTGAATGTCCAGCTCTAGGCAAAAGAGTGAAACAGGGCAAAGTTCCCAAGAAGAGTGTTTCTACTTAATTGAAAAAAGTTCTTTCTTTTTATTTTTTGAGCAACATTTATGAACTGGAGAAAGCCTTTGATAAATGTGATCTTGGCTCATTACACAGATCAGAGAACTACATGTGTTTGGGACAGGTTCCTCCTAATCACAATAGGTTATAAACATCTAAATGACAAGGGAAAATTTGTTAGTCCTTTATATCTCGCATCAAAACTTGTTGGCATACATTATGAATGATAGGTTCTTAATAAATATTTGCTGACTGAATGTTAAAAACTGATCCACTTAGTGTCCTTGATGACTATAGAAGAAGTTCTTAGATTAAAGCTGAAATTTATACTCTGCCCTAAACATTTCTGTTATGAACTGAACAGCGTCACCCTAAAATTCATGTGCTGAAATTCCAAATACAATGACCCTATTTGAAGATAAGGTCTTTAACAATGTGATCATGTCTTCAGAGTGGGACTGTGACCCAATTTAATTGGTGTCCTTATATGAAGAGAAAGAAAAACCAGGGACAAGCAGAGAGAATGCCCTGTAATGATATGGCAAGAAGGCTTCCATCTAGAAAGTAAGGAGAGAGGCCTCAGGAAAAACCAAACCTACCAACTCATTGATCTTGGACTTCGAGTTCTGGAACAGTGAGAAAATAAATTTCCCTCTTTTAAGCCACTCAGTCTGTGGTATTTTCTTCTGGCAGCCCTAGCAAACAAATATAATTCTTTTGAAAAAATAGCAGAGAAACCCCACATTTTAATATTGTGTCTGTTTTATTTAAGAGACATTGCTGTTTATCCATATATCTTGGCAAGTACGTATCTCAAATATAAAGTCATTTATCCAGTTAATGTTGAGGTGTGTTTTTCCCTCTTACTTTATCATTAAAATTTTACCTCCTGTTTATTTCTTTTTTACTTGTTTACAGTTGAAAAATATCCTATTTTAAGAGGTAACAAGTGACAAGCCATTTTTCATAATTAAGTAGGTTATAATATTATCCATGAAATATAACCAAAGGAAACTGAAAAGTATACCTAAGAATTTTTACACACTGTTTTTTTTTTTTTTTTTTTTGCCTCAAGAAACTACCCTCTTTATTTTGCAGTCTGCTTTGGTGTGACTAGTGCTAACTTGCATCCTTTATCCCAAGTGACTGAAATCAGGGAATCTCAGAGTGCTAGTATATGGTGCCCTATACCATGTTATTTGATATTCAGTTCAATATTTTTCTGCAGAGCCTAGGATCTACTGGAAGAGACAATGTTCCCTCCATACGTCTTATTTTCCCCCCCAGAACTTTTTTAGATGACACGCTCCCAGGTTAGAAATACAGAGGGGACAAACACTGATGACATTTTATCGGTGGGCTGTGCCCCAAGTGTAACCACAACCCCAGTTTCAGGGAGTCTACATTTTCAACACTCCTACCGGAGGTGGGGTGATAATGAAGCCAGACAGAGACATTTCCTTCAACTTTTGCCAGACGATGTGGCTCCTTGAAGTAGATTACAATGAAATCTGTACAGAGTAACAGGCATGTTGGAGCCTCCCTCCCCAGAGGAAAACCTGTTTCCAGTCTGTGACTGACCCCGTAAGTGGAGTCAAAATCCAATTGTTACATCATCCTTAAAGTATGCTATTTAACACAAAGGCAGGCTATAAAGTAGCAGAAAGAGCAAAAATCTCTGGCTTCAAGTATCATTAAGTATTTTTTAAGGGGATATGGAAAGGTTTCAAAGGGTAACAAAATAAAGTTTTAAAAGATTTTTATCTATGTCATCTAATTTTTCTTTTGCAGAAAACGTCTTTATGTTGGTAAGCCTTGAACTTTGTGAGTTTTAATATGACATCCAAGGCATTTTTTAAACCATAATTACTATATGTTTGTTATATTATTCACATCTATCTGATAAAAATATGCTAACTTAATCACAAAAGTGAGAAAAGATTTAGATGCAGTTTCCAAAAACATTCCATTTCAACTTTTTTTTTCTTACATTCCTACTTATAATCAACCAATTAATGTTGTGCCTGGCCTTGCTATAGGTTTGGGGGGAAATAAAGGAATAGAAATTATGGTTGGAGAGTTTATTCTGTGTCCACAATGTGCTAGGAACGTTCTGGAATGCAACCTACTTCACCATAAAAAACTCCTGTTAACTTCTGTTCCCTAGCTGATAAAAATATTTTTGTTACTTATTATTGCAGAATCTTTGGCAGCTCCATGAAGTTTTGTGGGTTACTTGAGGTGGGGGATGACTATAGGCAAGAGTTATGGCAAGGGCTAAGATTTTCCAGAAATGTTCTTTGTGAGTTCGAGTGGTGGGAGACTCATGGGTCATGGAAATCAAGGGTGGTCTTTAATGTTGTGAAGAAAGTCCTTTAGATTTCTCCCTGACTTAAACTACTCATTTATGCAATGAAATGATGAAATTGATGTATCCCAGAATAACGTTTTATATAGTAAGTGGAAGGTTGTTGATAAAGAACTTGCATCACTGGTAAAATAATGCTGGAAAACTATTTGGGAGAGCTGCTACCTCAGAAGCCGCCTAGATCTTTGGAAGCTGATTCTTGTGTATGGTTTATATGCAAAAATGCTGACTTTTTAAATATTTCCTAACCTGCATCAGACTTTCAGACTGGGCATTTCTTTGTTCAGTCCAGAATCTGGGAACCCAGGGGTACATGGTAGAGGGAAGGAGATGCTAAAAGTAGATGGAGTTTTGCAAATGATGGCATTGCTGGAGATCAGGTCAAGAGACTTGAGGAACTGATGTAATTGTTTTGATAAACTAGAGCGAGAACTAGTTTAGTTTTCCACAATACTTTAACCATGGGATCTGGGCACTTAGGTATACAATAGTTAAAAAAATTAAAAACATACATAGTCCACCAACTTATTCAATATACAGTCTGGAGAAGAGTGACAATAAAAACAAGTAATTATGTAGTTAAAAATAGGCAAAGATAAAAATAATGGAAGCTAACATATGTGGGATTTTAATCTATATATTTTCTTTTAAGAAGTAAGCAGTTCCCAATGCCTGTCTCCCCACATGAACTTAATTACCTTGTTTGGTATTCAGAAGTATTGGGCTTTTCAGGGGTAGGAGGAGTCATTTAGTATCTGATTGTAGGAAAAAAAGTGATAATGATCCATGTTCCATTGTGTACTTTTTATATAATGCAAAGTTACCAAAATAAGAAAATTTTAACTGTACTTTTCTAAGCTATGTACCTTTTTTATAGGCATTCTTGTCAAGATGAATCTTACATTAAAACATTTCTCCCAAGCTACCACAAGATCCAGAATCATTAAACATTTAAGAATTGCTAAAGTACAAAGGACATTTATCTCCATACATTGTTTTTATTTTGCATTTTACTCAGTTTGGGTAATGAAACTAAATTGGTTGGTCTCTTTTATATTTTGCCTGTTTCTAATCAGGTTCACTTTTGTTTTTCCATGAGCTCATCAAATGATGATGCTTTGGGGATCTCGTACTCCTGGCTTCATCCATATTCTCAGTGAGGTTTTTGTCATTGAAAGTAAACATTTCAGTGTATGTGAGCATTTAAGATGCCTGGAATTATCTGTTAAGATTTTAAGTTTGGGATTAAGAATACTTTTCCAAAGATGCGAATGAAATTGTGTGGAACTCAGGTTTATTCTAAAATAAGAAAAGTCAAGCTTTATCAGAACATCTATATTTTCCCAGATGCTCAATAAATTTAATAATTATGCTGAATTTTGTTGAAGTACTAAAATACAAATGGATACATTATAGTCTTTAATTTTTATCTGCTTATGTATAAGTCCTGGTAATGTAAGCACTGTATATATTTAGTAAATACAGCTTGGATGCAGCATATCCTTCTAATAATCATTAAGGCAAGCTTGGTAGGATAGTAATGCCAGTTCAGTTAAACCAACAGATGATTTCAGTAGGACCAAAGTGTCTTTGGTTAGCAGATCATTCTACTGTGCTATTAATTGGTAATGTAAATGAACAATTGATATGCGCCTTCCTATCTGTGCTGCTAAAAGACTCATATTAAATTAAGACTTTTACAGAAAAAAAAACATAATTGAATACAAAATAGCTAAATTCCATCATTTATGCCAAGCCTTTCTAATTATTCAGTATTTATGAATAGAAGAGTAGGAACACTGCCTCTGGATATGTGACAGAAGTGGAGATTCAGCTGGCATTATCAGTGGTTTATCATTCGGCTGAGGATTACCTGATTCTCCTGCCCTTTCTCCACTTTGGGAGAGCTGCCTTGTGGCCATTCTGCAGTTCATTAGCACCTCCACCAAGATGTGCAGGACAAGAAGTCCTTGTCAGCAATTTTGGTCAAAGCAGGAGCCAGGGACAAGATTGAAACTAATGGCTGAAATGAGGTTTGAGGATTCTCTGTGTATTTTATTAGTCCTCTCCACTTGTTAACAAGCTGAATCCAGAGCGGAATGTAGTATTTTTTTTATTCACCTGAATATGTAGTGTATTTCATTTCTGATAAAAAATTCCGGCTTGCCATTTATGCCTTACCACTAAGTGGGACATAAGTAAAACTGAGTACACTAAACATTTGTAACTTAAGTTTTAAAAATTAATGACGTTGCTGTGTCTGTATAGATAGAAAAGGGTGAGAAGTTTTACTCACACACATATGGAGAAAGACAGAAAGATCTTATAACCAAGTCCTTGCAAGCTCTTTCATCTTATGCGGTATTTTCTCAGTAATTTTATTTTGGACCCAAGGGGTTATTTGTGGAAACATACATTAACTTAGAACTACCTCAATTAGTTGTTCCAAAAGGGGACATCTTTTATATGGATTTAATGATGATTTTATGATGCATGACCTTGAGATTACATGTTTGATATAATTAGGTAAACACAGCAATTCAATGGTAAAAATCAAGACTATTCACCTACAGAAAAAAAATGGGCTGAAACATTGAAATGTTATGTGAATAGGTGCTTTGGATAAAACAGTGTGTCAGCATTATATGTGAATTGAAATAGGGCTCTATCCCAAATAGACTTGGGCAGAAGTAAATAGAGAGAGCATTCTTTAGAGCAGGCCAAAGGACTCAAACAATGGCTCTGCCAGAACACCACCCAAATACCTCTGCATAAGACACAGTCAAAGGGTAGACTCAGCAGGCACCAGGAACACCATTAAAGTGAATCCTGCTCCATAGGGTCAACCCCTGCACAGAAGCTCCTCCACTGTGGTAACAGCCAGTTCTCACATGCAATCAATCTCCCATTGACATGCCAACAGTAATCAATGCTTACCTACAACAGGAGCACACACAGCATCTACACATGGGACGCACCACACACACATGGGGCACACCTGGAAGACCCAGCTTAGGTGAGCTGGGAACTGCACCACAGGGCCCTATAGGGCACCTACTATTAAAACACCTACCAAGACCAGGTGACACAGCAGCCCTACCTGATATATAGAAATAAACACAGGGAGGCAGCTAAAATGAGGAGACCAAAAAAGAAAAAATGTCCCAAATGATAGAACAGAAAAAAAAGCTCCAGAAAAGAACCAAACAAAATGGAGACAAGCAATTTACAAGATGCAGAGTTCAGAACACTTGGTTATAAGAATGCTCAATGATCAGTGAGATCTTCAACAAAGAGACAGGAAACAAAGTAAAGATAGAAAACATTGAAAAGTCAGAAATAAAGAATATAACTGAAATGAAGAATAGATTAAAGAGAATCAAATTAGAGTAGAAGAAGCAGAAGATCAAATCAGAGTTTTGGAAGACAGGGTAGCAGAAAACACCCAATCAAAACAGCAGAAAGATAAAAGAATCTTAAAAAATGGATAGCTTAAGGGACCCCTAGACAATATCATGCATACCAATCTTCATATCATGGAGCTACCAGAAGGAGAAGAGGGAGAACAAGAAATTGAAGACCTATTTGAAGAAATAATGACTAAAAACTTTCCTAACCTGGTGAAAGAAAAAGACTTACAAGCTCAGGAAGTACAGCAAGTCCAAAACAAGATGAACGCAAAGAGACCCACACCAAGACATGTCATAATTAAAATGGCAAAAGTTAAAGAGAGAATCATAAAAAGAGCAAGAGGAGAGCAGTTCATTATCTATGAGGAGCTCCCATAAGACTCTCAGAGGATTTCTCAACAGTAACTTTTCAGGCGAGAAAGATTGGCAAGAAATATTAAAAGTGATGAAAAGCAAAGACTTAACAACCAAGATTACTCTACCCAGCAAAGCTATCATTTAGAATGAAGTAGAGATAAAGCGCTTCTCAGAAAAGAAAAAGATAAAGAAGTTCACTGCAAAAAAACAAAAACAAAAACAAAAACAAAAAACAAAAAAGAGTATTCCAAGCAATGTTAAAAGGACTTCTTTAAGAAGAAGGTAAAAATATAAAAATATGAATAATAAAATGTCAGTAACTACATATCTGTCAATAGTTACTCTAAATGTAAATGGATTAAATGCTTCAAACAAGAGATACAGTGTGGCTGTATGGATAGCAAAACAAGACCCTTACATATGCTGTCTACAAGAGGCCCATTTCAGATCTAAAGACACACATAGAATTAAAGTCAAGGAATGATAAAAGATATTTCATGAAGATGGAAATGAAAAATATAAGATGGATTAACAAATACTTATACTAGACAAAATATACCTTAAAACCAAGATTATAATAAGAGACAGAGAAGGACTCAGTAATTCCACTTCTGGGTATCGGTGTGAGGAAACCCAAAACAGTAATTTGAAAGAAGATATGCGTCCATATGTTCATTGCAGTGTTATTTACAATAGCCAAGTTGCAAAAGCAACAAAAGTGTCCATCAATAGAAAAATGAATGGAAAAGAAGTGGTGGCAAGTACAATAGAACACGATTCAGCCATAAAAAAGAATTACATTTTGCCAACTGCCATTAACAGACCCAGAAGATATTATGCTGAGTGAAATAAGTCAGACAGAGAAAGATAAATGCCACATATTTTCATTTATATGTGGAATCCAAAAGACAAATAAACAAAGCAAGGACAAATTCATAGATACACAGACCATTTTGATATTTGATAGATGGGGGGGGGGGGTTGCAGAGATTGTTGGAAAAGGTGAAGGGATTAAGATGTACAAATTGGTGTTTACAAACTAGTCATGGAGATGTAAAGTACAGCGTAAAGAATACAGCCAATAATATTGTAATAACTATATATGGTGTCAGATGGGTACTAGATTTATTGGGATGAACACTTTGTAAGTTATATAAGTGTTTAATCACTATGTCATACACCTGAAACTAATATAATGTTATATTAACTGTAATTGAAAAATAAAAATAAAAAATTAAATTGACATGGAGACAAAAATAAATTGGCCCTGGTAATAACCAATAAATTGATGGTAAAGATGTGAAAATTTTGAATAAAATTATTTTGTAGAGTATTTGATATTTTTATTGAAAAATTGTTGAGAATACAGCTCTGAACAACTTAAACAACCAACTTGACCTAACAAACACCTATAGAATTCTAGATTTAACAGCTACAGAACATACATTCTTTTCAAATGAACGTGACTCTTCACAGAGATAGAGCATATAATGAGCTAAAAATGTTTTAACACACTTTAAAATATTGAATTCTTATAGATCATATCCTTTAGAATTCAATTAAAAAGCAATAACAATAACATCTAGCAATGCTTCAGGTATTTGGACATTAAACATTTTTTTTTTGGTAGCCAACAGTTTATAGAAGAAATTGTAAGAAAAAATTAGGAGATATGTTGAACTCAATAATAATTACAATTCACCATTTCAAAACTTATGTGATGCAATGCTTCCAGTGAAATATATAGTTTCATATTAGAAAAGATAAAAAGTCTTAAAATAAATTATCTAAGTGTTATCTTAAGAAATTAAACAAATAAATAAATATTGAATGCAAAGTAAATAGAACAAATGAAATAATAGAGAGAAAAGCAGAAATCAGTGAAATAGAAAACAGATGAAAGAGAAGTGAACAGAACCAAATGTGACTTCTTTGAAAATATTAATGAGGTTAATAGATTCCTAGCAAAACTGTTCAAAAAAAAGGAGAGAAACATATTATAATTGAAAAGTGGGACATCCTTATATAAGCTCCAGATATTAAAAGAATATTGAGAGAATATTAGAAATAATATTATTTCAATAAAATCAATTGTTTAGCTAAATTCCCAAAATATATAATATTCCAAACTGGCAGGATGAAATAGAAAATCAGAAATGTATTTATTAAGTAAACATGTAATACATTTATTAAATAAATTAAATTTATAATAAAAACTTTTTCCATAAAGAAAACTCCAAGCTCAGATGATTTCCTGGTGAAATTTATCAACATTTATTAAAAAAAATAAAACCATTATTACAGAAAATAGTGTATGTTCAGAAAATAGAAAAGGCAACACATTTCTAATTCATTCTGTGAGGCTAGCATACCCCTGATACGAAAATCTGACAAAGAAAATGCCATTCTCTCCCCTGCCAAGAACCCTTCAATTTGTTAACGGGGTTTATATAAAATCAATAGCTAACAACATTTTTAATGGTGAAAGATGATATTTTCCCTCTAAGATATGAAAAAGACAAGGCTGCCAACCTCCACCACTCCTATTTAATATGTACTTGCAATAAGGCGAGACAAAGCAATTAAAGAAATAAAAACTAGGAAGGAAAAACAAAAGTCTGTATTTGCACACTGTGTGAAGGTGTATATACGTGATAGTCTACATATATTTGTAAAATCATAAATAATCTCCAAAGTAAGCTAGCAATAAGTACACAGTTGATAGGTCAAACTTGCAAGATACAAGGCCAATATACAAATATCAACTGTAGTTTCACATGTTTGTAGCAAACAATTAAAAGAAAAATTTACAAATGCAATTCAAAATAGTAAAAAGACAAAACACTTATGAATAAATATAACAAAAGATGTTCAAGGACTCTGCACAAGCACCAAAAAAATGTAATACCATGGAGAGAATTCACAGAAGTTTAAATAAATGGAGAGTTGTTCTTGTTAAAATGGAAAAAAAATCTCTATTTTGTAGAAATAGCTGAGTTGATTCTGAAGTTGATATGGAACTGAACAACTATAGTCAATACAATCCTAAAAAAGAAGAATGAATTTGGAGGACTTATACTACATTACTTGAAGACTTACACTAAAGCTATAGCAATGAGAACATATTTTTCCTCTTCATACTATGAAAATTTCAACATATACAAATGGACTGACTAACATAATAGTGCAGTGCTCAGGATCCCACCTCCTGGTTCTAACAATTACCCACTATGGCAACTATTGTTCAGTTTGTACACTCTCCATTTAACCTCAAGTGATTATTTCTCCTTAACTTAATATCTTATATCTAAAAAGATAAATTTCCTGTGGTCACAAATTTGAGTACTCTGAAATACAGCTCATAGAAAGTCAGGAAGTCAAAGAAAGTCAGAAACAATGATTTATGTTTTCACTTCATCAGTTTGTAAAAATAAAGAGTTGGTTCTCTAGGATGCTCCAGAGAGGATCAATTTTTACTTAAGTATTATGAAAGATGCCTTCTTTTAAATATATTTAATGTCCTTCAATACATTTAGGATATAATATTTATTGATGCTAATTTTTTGATATTTGGCAAAGGAGTGCTTATTCAAATGGGTTCCTGAGGCAGGTTGATAGTTTTCTTGCTTATGCCAGGATAATCCTTACATACAGGGTGAGCAAAAGTAGGTTAACAGCTGTTTGTATGGAAAAATACGTGCAGGTTGGTAGTATTATAATAGCTTTATTAATTCTGTATTTCACATACTCACAACTGTAAACCTACTCTTACTCATTCCTCTGTTTCCTGCTCCAGGTCTGGAATTGACAATTTCTTAAAGAATCTCCTTTTTCTTTTTGTGTAAAGTGGTATTTGGAGAGAAAACTCTTGAGTACCAGGCAGGGGTGCTCATTGCTGCCGCATTGGTCGGAGGCCTCTGCAGTGGAGAAAATGTGTATGAGTATGTTGTTCCTAACTTCTGTTGTTTACTCATCTCCCCCTCCACCCACTAGACTGTAAGGCAGGCTCTATCGCTTTTTCTCCCTTGTGCCTAGTATGGTTTTATTATTTGTTGTAAACTTTTGTTGAATGAGGGAACATGCAGATAATTACCAAGAACGATTTCCCAGAAAGGCTTACACTTTATAAAGAATGGTGATGGAAGTTTGGTGCATGTGTGGTTTTGTTAGTATTACTGGGTGGATGGTAGTAGAATCTGTTCAAAGGGTTAAATAGACTCATATAAAGGTAAATTGGGGTGTTTTAGAGTGGATATGAATTTTTCTGTGGATTGAAATACGTTGGAACTTGACATTAATAATAAATGAAGACCTTGCCATTTTTATATACTTCTTAGGTAGAATGTCTTGGGTAGAAAGAACTTTCTGGATTGCTTAATGGACTAAACCCCAATCAATTCATACATTATTGTTTTGTGCTGAGCAGTGGAGCACATTACTCCATAGATCTTCTCACCTGGTTATGCTGAAAATGCTGGGTTGATTTACTGAGAATTTATTATATCGACAGTTACTTCTGCTACTTGAGAATATCTGTGTGATTCACAATTTGAGGCAGTGTTGGCCCTGGTAGTAGGCTTGCTCACCAGTTTTCTATGGAAAATAAATATTTTTATCTTATTTAAACCACTGTGCAAGTATTGCTTTAATTTTTAAAATTTAGTTTTTATTTTTATTGTTATTTGATTATAATTGTCCCCACTTTCCCCCATTACTCTCTGCCCTACCCACCCCTGCCTTCAATCCTACCCCCTCCGTTGTCTTTGTCCATGGGTCCTTTATAAATGTTCCTTGACAAAGCTCTTTAGTATTCCTACCACATTTCCCCCATCCCTAGAAACTCCTATGAAGAAATTCTGTAGCTGACACTATTGGGTGATAATTATAATTAAGTGGGAAAACAAGATGTTAATGACAACACAGGAGGGAAATGACACTTCTATGTTCCATGGTGTACACTATGTACTTTCATGTGAAATAATACCAATGATATCACTACTTGAGCAAACTTAGACTTACTGGATTCCAGCATTATTTCAAGTATTTTCCATGTATTAATACATCACCCCATAACTATTATTATCTCTATTATACAGATAAAGAAACAGAAACAAGAGGTAAAAGTTATCTTGCTCAGATTCCATACTCTTTTAGCTACTGTCTTGGGCTGAGGTCAGAATGTTATATAACCCTATTGGCCACATAAGATAACTTTTTGACATATTGTTATTCTCATTTAAACAGATAGTTAAACTGAGGCTGAGGGAGACTAAATAACTTGGTTAACTCCAAACTGCTTGTAAATTGGACTTGAGATTGCCTGAGTCAAAAGCCTCTTTTAGATAGACATAAACAGAATAATTAGGTTATCATCAATGTATCATTTGCCTCCCTAGTTTGTATTTTATGTGTAACAAAATATTAAAATGTTATAGAGAACTATAACACATATAGCTGTGTATTCATTTTATTTAGCAACTCGATTCATTAGAGACAACAGCTTGGATTTTGGTGGTTAGTTTTCATGCAAGTCAATGTTATCAGTGTGAAACAGTATCACACTGCTAACCATTTTTTTCCTGAAGTAAACAAATTAATACAGTTATATACTTTTTGGGCAACATCTAGCTTTTTGCTATGCAATTAGTTTAAAAATTTGATATAGAAGAAAATGGTAGTAGTGAAATAGTTTATTTTTACACAAAGAGAAAACAAAACTTCTCTTGGCATAACAACTCCCCAGAGATAAATATCCTATTATTACTACAATGGAAATATTCACTTTTGGAAATAAACTCAAATGGGAAAAGCTTGGAGCAAGTTGGAGTTGTATAACCATATTGGATACGATCAAAGTCAAATTTGAAGGGCTATTTACAAGTATTAACACTTTGTGGCTTTAGCCAAATGCATCTCAGTAAGGAGAGTCAGTCCTCCAAAACATTCATGACATGTTGATTGTTATATATTTCATTTATTGATTTATTTTCATATGATTTGTATTACTTTATAAAATACAATGTTGGGTATGTTTATATTTAAAATCTGTAGTCTTTGTTTTTTGGCCTTATTGCATTCCTTTTTTTTTTTTTCTTTCAAACTTACAGTCTTCAATATTAACTAATAGGTAGGGAACATTATAGAACCAACTTTCCCCTCTAGCTATTTTTCATAGTAAACAAAACAAAGATGTGCTTAAAAATCCATAATATAGAAAGTGTTATTGAATCACATTTTAAGAAGATACTTGCTATTTCATAAATGTTTATAATAAATACAATCTGTAAAATACGGCGTGACTTTAGAATTCTAACTAGAGTCACCCAGCCCCTGAGAACAAAAGGGTGAATCCAAGCCCAGGAAGAGGGGATGAAGAGGTGGAGAGTGAGAGTGCGGAGAATCACAGGTGACCAGCTCCCTGACCTTCCTCTGCCCCCAGGGCTGCAGCCGCTGGTTGGGGGAAGGAAAGCTGACACTAGCTGTTTATCACGCTTAAAGGCCAGAATGTAAAATGAAAACCATTACTACTTCTCAGGATGCAAGGAATGTAGAAGAAAGGATTAAATCAATTGAAGATGTTATCTGGACGCGAGAAGGAATTCTAATTAAATTGAAGCCTTAAAAAAAATACTGCCTGTTTCAAAAGACTGATAGAGATGTATAGCTGTGGAGTCAACCTGGTCTTTTCAAGGCGCTACCCAGGCCACTCTTGTATTTATGCTTATGATTAGAGGGATAAACAGCCCATGAGAGCTTGCTATCTACCAAATCCATCTGTGCAGTCTTAAAAATCACTTTCCAAGTCTGTGGATAATTCTTGTATCAAGTAAGTTGATTCAAGATTCCAAGAGTTAGTAGGGTTGGACTACAGTCAAATCCACTGCGTTCATCAACACTTTATCAGACTGTGTCCAGCTTGTGTTGGGATCTAAGAGATACCTAGAAATAGATGGTAAAATCACGCCCTTCCAGGAACTGACAGCATAGTGTGCTGACAGGAGGCAAATACAGCCAAAAAGGACAATAATTAATTGAAAGGCAGTGTGGAGGAGAGGAGTGGCTCTGGAGGCAGGCAGGCTCCATTTGCCGATGACTAACTTAGGGCTACTTATGTAACTACAATTTGAGTTTCCATTTCTGTAGGGTGGAAATAAGACATCGGCTCTATGGTTGGAATGATGAATATCAGTACTCTGGGAGAGAGCTTCGACATGCTAAGCATTTAATACATGAGAGCCATGATGATAATGGTAATGATGATATAATAACGCCCCACATCAGAGGCAGAAAATAACTAGATTAGTAGAAATACCTGTATAGGCAGGAATGTACCTTAGAGTTCAGAGATCAGAGTTAAGTGGGCCCTGAAGTATCAGCAAAGGGGAGTAAGGACAAAGTGTGGCATGTTTAAGGGTAGCTAAGGGAACCACTAAGACCGTCAGAGTTGCAGGCAGTTTGTACTTTGGCCTTGGGGACAAGTGATGATACTTAAATTAACACATTTGTCCACATTCTCTGAATGACTCAGCCATGAGCCTCAGTGCTTATGATTACTGTGGAATTGGTGCCAGCTTTGCCTCATCAAGAATGCCAGATGTAATGTAATTTTAATGACTTTCATTGTGTTTGAGGCTTCCTTGCTAAGATCCAGCATCTCATTGCACATTTACACTGACCTGAGTATACTAATGAAGATTAATTGTTCATTGATTAAGGAAAGATGAATCACCCTATTACTGATGTGAACTTTCTGTCCTAAAGTAAAAGTGTACTGAGCTTCAAAAATACTGGCTCAGAGATAGTGGGAGCCTCCATTTAATTGTCTTTCATTTTATTTTACCCAGATAATAACGGCAACAAAACATTTGTTCCCGTAGAAGAAAAAAATCAAGTGGAAGTTTGATTCGATCTCTTTTTAAAAAATGTCTGCAGATAGTGAATGTGAATAGTAAAGAGGTTTTATTAACACCACCTTTTAATTATTTTTTTCGAACTGAATGAACTTCTTCCTATGAGTCAACTCAGATAATACATTTTATCATTTAGGATTGCATTAAGCTGCATGTAAGCAGAAACTTAAAAACAATTGCTTAACCGGTGGCAGGGAGGGACATTTTTCTCACCTAACAGGGAGATGGGCAACTGAGAGAACTAGTTTTTTTTCTCCTTCCATTCCATTGATCCAAGTGTGTCATATTAGCTTCATGGCTGTAGGATGGGTGCACTGTTGGGCAGTAACCTATAACACCTTCTGTCTCTGCAGTATCATTTATCTTGTGAGATGAATATAAAACTCCTGCTTCTTTGTATATGTAGGACCTGGTTTAGGTGTCTTCCATGTGATAGAGACTCAGTATGTATTTATCGTTAATTATAACAGGGGATTTAACTAATTAAAAGATTATTGTGGATTGTGGTAATTAAAAGATTTCACCAATTATGAGAGCTATAATTTAAAAGAGATTTCAAGAATTAATTTAGCAGCAAAGTCCATCCTGGCAGGGACGGTTATAACAGGGGATCATGAAATGCTGCAAGCAAGAGGCAGTGGCAGAATGGAGGGTGGCTGGTTTCTTTGACCTTGGACATAATAGGGTAGTGAAGAAGCTGGTTTTACTAGTTTGTTGATGAGTTTAAATATATGCTAAATACTAAGGGATATCAGATTTGCTCTGAGAAACAGTAAAGAACAATTTCAGACTCTTTCACAAGAAAACATGAAGAATATTGTATTTTAAGAAGACTCGTTAAGCAAAGGTATGCATAATTAATAAAATTTGAGAAAGAAAAACTGGAGGCAAAAAGACCTACTAGGAGATGGTTAAAGTCCAGAGGGGAGGTATGAGAAAGGGCAACTTTTCTTCAAAGGCCTGAGATTAGTACAGTCTCAATTTCTTTTTGAGGTTTTAATGGCAGCTTCAAAAGACATCCTAGTGTCTCCTAAATTCCCTAAAGAATCCGAAGCATTTTTCTAAGCACTTGAATTCATGTAAGAAGGAATAACTCTTTCTAAATATAGAAAAATAAATTATAAGGAGGAAAAAATCATTTGTTAGGGTATAACAAACTTTTTAAACCTAACTTTATTTTCAAAACATACTTCTATGCCAGACTTTTTAGTGATACAATACTTTTTGAATTTTTTTTTACAAAGCTGCATTTTTTTACCTGAAAATTCTTGAAAATATTTTGTATCCTTTTTATAATGCTTCATTTTTCCAACTTATCTGTTTTCCTTTGAATTAAGATAATCACTGTGTATTCTACACTGTTGATAGTGATGATTTTAATTAATGCTATACCAATTCAGTGGAACCGATCAGCACAAATTTCCAAATTCTCTAATAAGATACTGACAATTCAATAAATATATATTGACTGACTTATATTTGCTGAGCATCCTGCTAGTCACTGGTTATGTAGTGATGAACAAAATAGATAAAACCCATGGCCTCATGGGATTAACTATAATAGGTAAATAACAAAAAAATGCTGATGAGTTATGAGGAAATTTTTTTTAAATGCTGAGAAGTGTGAGAATGTGTTAAAGTATGAGAGGAGCTAGACTTATTTCAATAGAGTAGTCACCTCTAAGAAAGTGATATTGAAGTTGTTGCTGAAAAGATAAAAGGGAAAGAGCTGGCCTTGTAAAGATTTGCATAAATAGAGTGGATAAAAAAAGAACTATGTGGAACATTTAATGACAGGACAATTTTCAAAAGCCTGGACAGAATCAAGGATAATTAACAAGAGAAGGTAAAATACTTAAACAACAGCAATGAATTGTTACCATTCCTTGGCCTGAAGGCAAGAGCTGGAGGATTGTCCCTTATGCGGAGAATGTAGTTGCAGCTGTAAGAGATGGCTGACCGGACGGAACTACAGCTTTGAGGAGAGGAAAGCACCGCTCTCAAACTACAGCCCAGCAGGGCAGTAGCTGAGCAAGTACACTCTGCAATCTTTATCTCTTCTAAAATATATGGATATTAAACTTAACGTGTTTATAATAGGCAAAACAATTTTTAAAAAGAACAAAGTTGAAAGAGGTATCCTATTTTATTTCAAGACTGTCTATAAACTTATATTAAGAGAGTGAGTGCTAGTGAAATGGTATCATAGATCAATGAAACAAAATAAAAAGTGAAGAAAAAACTTAGATAGGGTCAAACTGATTTTTAACAGTGGGGCTAAGACAATATGTGGGAAAATAATAATCTTTTTCATCAAATGACCCCACAGCAACCATATACAGTTTTTCCAGAATCCTGTCTGTCTATCTATCTATAGAGTGGGACAGAGACACAGTAAAGACCAGTCTTTATCCCTATTCCTCACTACACGTAGTAAATTTTTTGAGGCAGATAGTAGACTTAAACATAAAAACTCAAGTAATAAACTTCTGAAGGATGACATTAAATGAAAATCTTTGTCTTACTGACAGGCAAATCTTGTTAAACACAAAACACAATGATCATTTTTAAAAAGTTAGACTTCATCAAAAGTAAAAACTTCTATTCATTAAGAGTCATCACGAAGAAAATGAATAGGCAAGCCAAAGACTTGGAAAAAATATTTGAAAAACATATGATCGGTGAAGAATTTCATCCACAGTATATGAGGTCTGTCCAGAAGGTGTCCAGCCATGTAATATGAAAAATAGAGACATTTATTGAAGAAGATACAAGTTGCAAGATACATTGTACATAGGACAATGATGCCTCAGCCCCCTTCAAAGAGGGACTGTGGGACCTCACACAGTTCTCCCAAATGTCATCAGCTACCCAGTCATATTATCCTGAATCTCATCAACAGCCTGAAATCTTCTCCCTTTCAAAGGTGATTTTAGATTTGGGAAAAGTGGGAAGTCACAGGGCACCAAATCTGGGCTGTAGCAAGGCTAAGTCATCTGGGTGATTTGATGTTTTGCCAAAAAACTCTTCAAGACATGATGCATGAGCAGGCAAGTTGTGATGAAGCTGCCAATCACCAGTTGCTCATAGTTATGGCCTTCTGAATCATTTGAATAGTTTCCGTGGAGGAATGCTCAAGCTTAATGCAAAATTTGATGCAGATTTGTTGCTCTGCTTGCTCAGTCATTTTGAACGTGACGGCCACACAGTATTCATGCTTACTCAATGGCATCTGGCACCCCCACTAACTAGTATGGTGAAGTCATCATTATTTGCCCATGCCCATTCCAGTCCACTCTCCTTGGCTTCCAGGTTACATTGATGCTGTGCAAACTGTTCTTGTTATATTAACGGTGGCTGGACTTTTTCCAGACAGACTTAGTATATAGAACTCCTATGTCTCAATAATGAAAATGCAATAAACCCAGTAAAAAAAAAGGCCAAAAATTTGAATAGATCCTGAGCAAAGGAAGATCTATGAAAAACCAGTAAGATTGTAAAAAAGTGCTACTTTTAGGTATCAGGAAGTTGCAAATGATACCACAATTAAATTCCCATTATATCTCCACCAGAGTGGCTGAACATGGAAAAGGAGTTATTAGTGCTCTCTTAAATTGGTAAAAATTTAAAATATTACAGTGATTTTGGAAAAATTGCTAGCAACTTAATATAAAACTAAACATATGTCTACTTGATGACCCAGAAATTTCACCCCTAGATAGCTATCCTAGATAAACAAGCATACATCAACAAAGTCTTGTAAAAAATGTTTATTATAGCTTTATTCATAATAGAAAAAAATGGGAACAGTCTAATATTCATCAACAAGATGCTGGAAAACTGAACAGTGATATATTTATGCAATGAGAATACTATTCAGCATTAAAAAGAGTGAACAACTGATTTCAAGCATCACAATGGGCAAATCCTCTTTGAAAACACTATATTGTGTAAAGGAAACTTTATACAAAGAGTATGTACCATGTATTTCATTTATATAAATTTTTAGAATAGGCAAAAAACGTATATAGTGAAAATAGCAAAGCAGTTGTTTCTGGAGGTATTAACGGGAGATTGGGAGAGATATGAGGGAACTTTCTGGAGTTATGTTAGTTTTCTATATCTTGATAGGAGTTTGAGTTCTCTGAATGTATGAATTTTCAGACCTTACAAAGTGGCACATAAAAGATTTTTGCTATTCAAGGTATGTAAATTTTACCTAAAAAGAGAAACTTAAACATACATTAAAATCTAGTTAATGATATGCATGCTGAAATGTTTAGGGGTAATGTCAACTGTGTCTGCAACTACCTTTGAATTGTATCAAAACATTAAACATATTGATAGATAATAGAGGAATAGATTAATGGATAGACACATAATACATCAAAATAACAAAATGTTAATTGTAGGGTATCAGTGGTGGATGTACGGCTGATAGCTGTGTAACTCTTTCAACTGTCCTGTGTGTTTGGATATTTGTATAATTAACTTTAGGAAAAAATTACAGAGCATGTTTGGAAGATCCTAAATGCATTCTTTACTTCAGTTCTGACTGCACTCCTACCCCACTTTACAATGATATATCAAAGTTAAAATTATGAGAATAACAACCTTCCATAAGAATGCAGACGACTCTCCCATTTGATGATTGTCTTGCCCAGGGTACTACTTTTAACATATGGAATTGATAATGGTAAAGTGGCCTAATTGTACCTTAGCTGAATAGTAGGCAGGCTCTGAAAGTGAGCCAAATCTGTGTGCTGTATTTAGAGCTGGAGAGACAGACTTAAACTCCTAATTTTAACCATATTAATACCTCCAAATTAGCAGCATTTGAGGCAGAGCGACTCTTCAGGTATAGAGGTATAGTTAATAGACCATTGTCCATCCCATATCTCCACTCTTTTTAGTTTTATATATCCCCCTGTCTGTTGGAAATGATTGTTTTGAAGGTTGGATTGTTTAAAGTCTACATTTAATTTATAATGAATCTAGTAGCACTTGATAAAATTGCACAGACTACTTGAAGCTTCCTTACTTGAAAAAAGATTCTAAATACTGAAGTTTTATGGGATTCCAAACGTGTTTTTTCTTTTTTTATTATTGTTGTTCTATGACAGTTGTCCCAATTTTTTCTCCTTTGTCCTCCTCTACCCAGCCCACTCCCAGCTCCCACAGTCAGTCCCCACACCATTGTCCATGTCCGTGGGTCATTCAAACATGTTCTTTGACTAGTGCACATGTGTTTTAACATTCACATTCAGATAGGCTCAGAGCTGATTTCCCAGCCTACCCTTGGCACTATCTTAGTTCGTCTATTTGCAGTGGCAAGTGACCATATCTCAGCTATTGCTTTCTGGGAATTCTGTTTTTCCTTCTTAAAAAAAGTGGGTTTTGAAATGGAACATATAATTGTACTAAAAAGATTATATTTGAGAAGTTATTATGATAAATGTTTCCATCCTTTCACACCATTTTCATTAAAGCTATTGTTCTCTGAGGGAATTGTGCAAGGGAAGTCAGAGAGTGGGGGCAAAAATGTAGAAAGACAGAAACAGCCCAGGGAACAGAGTAAAGTACTCTCACCAATACCAAATTTTCTGGAACATTTTGAGGTGCCCTTTCCCTCTATTTCGCAGGTGGTTAAAGTCATAATTGGAGCCTAACAAATGTGGCTGGAGATCAAAAGGTAAAAACACCATTAATTATTGAGAGGCCTGGATTCTGACAAGAGGATTCTTTGGGTCTGAGACAAGTTAAGAAGCACTTAACAAATAAGCAGCCTACCAGATTCTTTTTGCAATTCTTGATGGAGCTAAAGGAGTGAAAAGAGACTGCCCTCGTTATCTTGATATGCAGATCTTTATTTACAAAATTATTACTGCATAAGATAAAGCACTGCCTCGTGACCACATTTACATTTTTTTTAAATGACCACCTATAAAGAGAGGTGGTCATTTGAAGCCAAGTGTGACCTTCACATATTAAGGAACAAAAGTGTTTCTGTTCTGCTCAGCCTGTATTCCTTTTGGCCATTGTAGACAAACCTGAATTTCTCCTAAGTAGGTCACAAATAAGTAATGATGCTCCTCATTTCTATTTTAACAGCAGCGCAGGAACAGACAAGCACATCTGAAGGGTAGAGGCTTCTGGGTACCAGTTAGAGCAACAGTGAGAGAATCCAGGCATGATGAGTCTCTGCTTTATTCGTTACCCCCCACATGAAAAGTTCTTCGCTCCCAGCCTTGCCTCAGGCCAAAGCCATGAGGCCATAGCCTAAAGCTCTTGATGAATCCTTGTAGGCCTCTTTGGTCAGAGTTTCTCAGGCAAAATCTGCACAGAACAAATGCTTTTCACTTGATGTCTGCCTCTTAAAAGCTTAGGGCAAAGATATCTCTTTGCAAAAATAGAAAAAAATAAATTTGAAATTATGCTGATATGGCCATTCTTCATTTCGTCCCATTTGTGTATACAGCCTGCACTAAATATTGTATTGCTTAGCAGGAAGTCAAACACACGTGCCCAATATGTCTTAAATAAAATAAGAGGCATGTTCATTTAGAGATTGGGAGTGATAATTCAACATGAAAATCTGGGGGCAAAGAAATGATCTTGGGAGCCCGTGGGCAATCTTGGAGAACTGGCACGTGGGCAGTCAGCAACCTGGCTCGCCTTCATTACCAATGGGATGTGCATTGCCTTTTTTCTCCTGTCTTTATTCATTTTTCAACAGCCTGCCACATGCAATATGCCAAATCTCATATAAAATGAGCCCTATACACGCACACATACACACATACACACAGGAACTGAAGAACCTTCCGCAGATCCCGGCATAGACAGCAAAAACAGCCATCTGCACTGAAGCTCAGGATTTATTCATTGACACTTGCCGGAGTTATCTGTTTGTGTTTGCAATGTAAAGAGTTCTGTGTTATTGTTGGAACTTTTCATGTTGTCGAATTGTTTTCAAAACTCTTCCCCCAGATGCATTTGGCATTTCCCAGCAGGGAGCAATCACTAGCAATGGAACACAAGAGTGTGTGTGCACCGGAGGGGCATTAAAATCTTTACCCAGGTCACTGTCAGAGTCAGACTAAGATTCCTGGTATTTACTGGAGAGGTTAAAAAAAAGTTTACAGGTTTAATGCCTGTGGCAACTGATCATTTTTCAAGGTTTTGAGGATTAAAGTATATGAGATTCTTTCAAGCAAGTTTGAACAGGGCGTTAGGAAGCATGAATGGCAGGTGGCTGATCTACGCAATGTCATCCAGGTTCAAGTGTCTGAACCTGATGTTATCAACAGACAACTCAGATTTCATGTGAGTCTGAAGATTCTCACACTGCTGTAATCAAGTCACACAGTGCAGAGAACTATTTTTATTTAAAGTAAGGCTTTTTATAAGTACTAAGTATGCTTTCTATTCAACTACATAATTGGTCTCATATAGTAGGTTTTGTGAAGGTAGCTATTGTCCCCAAGTGATCATTAACATTTGTGACAAAAAAGATAAAATATAATACTCATTGAGGTTCTCTGTTGCAAAACCTCTCAATCTACAGCCATAATTCTGATAGACTTTAGATCAAAATGAAAATGTTTCATGTTCTATCTCAGAATCATGATTTCATATTTATATATATATATATATCTCACAATAAGTCTACCACATGCAATCTTAAATTTAATGTACAAAATACATAAAAAATTTACAAATTTTGCAATTTTTATGACCAAAGATGAATCTAGTATTTTTGGTGCAAGCTTTGTTTGATATACACCACTGCAAACCTTTCATACATAAACACAGGTGGATATATAAGTGTATATATGTGTTTCTTCATCTATCTGTCCTTGTATCTAACTTGGAAATTTAATCACCTTAGTAGCAGCTGAGCATATTCTATCCTGGCTCTAGTTTATAGTAATTATGGAAAGTAGTTTTTTCCCCCTCAGATATCCATTTGTTTTTAAATATTTTAAACATCCTTTAATTTGCTCCAGCTACAAACATTTTACCTCATAAAAGAATCAAACAGAAGACGACTTATATTTTCTCTACGAAAAAATTAAAAATTTATAAAAGGTCTTCTTCCTTCTTCCTTTCTTCCCTCTTTCCCCCCCTCCCTCGCTTCCATCCATCTCCTTCCCTCCCTCCTTCCTTCCTTGTGACAATTCTTGACTAGGATTGGAAAATAAACTGCCCTCTAACAGTTTCTAAAAGAGAATGCAATTGACAATTTAAAAGGTATCACATAAAGTATATCAAAGTAAAATACTGTATGAGACAGACATAAAAACTAATGCTTCTACTGTAAAGTCAGGCAAAACACTGTATTTGGTGTGTGTGATCACAGAGTCAGCCGCTGAGGTTTACCCTTCTGGTGATTGTCCTTTCTGAGACACATGAGGAAAGGAATTCTGGATCTTTCACTTGTAAATTGCACCCACAGCAATACAGTGTAGATGATCTTGTCTCCTTGTTTCTTCCAAATACTATCCAGAGGACACCATTTCTGTTGAGAGTACTGCCAGGTTGTTTTCTTGAAGAAATCTGAGAGGGTTGTTCAGTTCTATTACTAGGTTACAAAGCTTGCTGTAGGCTCAGACAGAGGTTTTTTTCTTTTCAAGCTGACAGAAATCCAAGAGTTTCTATTTGGGGGAAGGAATGGGGAAAGAATAATCAAGATCCACTCTTCTTTCACACATTATACAAAAAATGTTCAGGTGAGTTAAAAATCAATCTGTAAAATCTAATGAGTTTTAGCAGAAAATACAAAATAATATTTTTCTTACCCTGAAGTAAAATATTCAAACCCAGAAGCTATAAAGTAAAATATTGACAATATGACTATATTAAACATTTAAGACTATCTAGTGATATACATATAAAAAAGTTAAAAGACAAGTAATAAAATCGGAAAGTATTTGCAACACATCTAAAAAAGGTGCTAAAAAAATGCTATAAACATTTTTTTAGGGAAAAAATGCTATAAACATTTAGTCAAAAAATGAAGAGTACCAAAAAGTCCTTTAAAGCTTCTTAAAAATAATAGAAATAGGCAAGAAATTTACAAAAACAGGTTTAGTTTCAGCAAATAATAAAGTAACACTTAATATAGGGCTATATATTTGTTTTATTTCAAGTAATAGTGGTCCATGCACTTTATTTGTTGAATAAGCCTTATTTTCCCCTACATTGATTTGAAATATCAATTTAATCATATATTACATTGTTAGACAGATATGTACATTTGTTTCTAGAATGCTCATTTTATTTCATTGATTTACTTGATTATTTCTGTGCTGGTGTCATGTTGTTTTAATTGCTGAGACTTTATAATGGATTTAAATTTGTTTATATTTTATAATGGATTTTGACATTTAAAAAAATAAGTAAATAAAACCAATCTGCATTTTCAAAAAAAAGAAAGAAGGAACTCCTACCTTTTGCGACAACATGGATGGAACTGGAAGATATTTTGGTAAGTGAAATAAACTAGTCGGTGAAAGACAAATACCACATGATCTCACCTATAAGTGGAATCTATTCAACAAAATAAACTAACGAACAAAATAAACCTCAGGCATGGAAACATGGAGCAGACTGAAAGTGACCAGAGGCGATGGGGAAGGAGGACCATGGTGGAAAGACGGGGAAAGGACTAGACAAAGAACATGTTTGAATGACCCATGGACATGGACGACAGAGTGGGAACTGACTGTGGGAGACGGGGCGGTGGGGGGAGATCGGACGGGTAGAGGAGGGCAAAGGGGGAAAAATTGAGACAACTGTAACAGAATAAACATGATTTAAAAATTTTTTAAAAATCCACTCTTAATTCAGTATGGTGTTCTTGGATGCCTGTATCCTGTTTTCTCTATTTTTTTTTCCAGGGTGGATCTGACCTACAGTGGGTTATGTCTTGCCTTGCAGGAGTTTCTTAAGAGAGTTTTTGGTATCCGTAAGTGCCTGGAGCTGTGCAGCCAAAGCTCTTCCAGCCATGGTTTTGAAGTCCTGGCAAACTGCTGCAAATATTGCCTCAGGACTTAGATTTAACAGGGAGAATGGGATGCATAACACATCTATGAATGCATTGCTTTGCATCTGTTCATCTTTGCTGTCTCATGAATGAAAAAATGACCATTGCTAATTCATATGCTTTCTGAAAATATTGTTCTGGTGGGTATAAAATGTAATTTCGTTGTGTCATAACACTGTTGCCAGACAGATACATAGTTTGCATATATCAGTGTATATTTAAACCAAGGAGCACGGTGAGTTAATGGTATTTTAGATAAGATTTAAATCAAGGGAAGTGAAGCTAAGGAAATAGTTATTTGGAATGCAAAAGGCTTTTTCTTGCTGTTGTTTAATTGGTTTACTATTTAATGTCCACTTGAGCATCTGCTTTTTAGTTCCTGACATTTCTTCTCTCATTCCCAAAACAATTATTTGATATCTACTGTGGACTAGGCACTGTGTTAGATGTTTTAGTTATAATGATGGGTATACATTGTAAGAGGTGAAAATACCAAGAAGATCCCAGGGAAAAATTTTTTTAAAAAAGCTAAAACAAAAAGATTAGGAAATTGACCCTTTACCGTACTAACAAATATTAAGAGATCGGAAATTATTTAACAAACAGAACATGCTATAGATTGGCTCCATAATTTTTCCAAGTGTTCAAAGAGAGTTTTTAGAGGGTACTTTGCATTTACAGACAGCGGTGTGAGGCTAAGGGAGTCATTTAAAGTAAGCATTGGGTTTCATGTAACAGATTTCTTGACTTTAAAGCCAGTGCAGAGTTTCTAAGGGAGGACGTGAATTCTCCCTCATACACTGAAGAAGTAAACTCTGGGCTATCTTTTTCCTCTGATTTCAATAATTTAGGCTTTATCTGCAGAGGGAGTCAGAGAATTGGACAAGATGGTCCCTCTAGGTCATTTCTAGTTTCTCTGATTCTTTGAAACTCATGTAGGAAAACAGCTTTTCCAAAAATGTAACTTGCCATCTCTTGGGTCATAGTGACCTTTCTTTTCTATTTGGTCCAGAGTGAAGTGAGCCCTAGTTAGAAAGGAAGAAGTTGAAGGTGACGGTGAGTTTCATGAAGGGCACCCAGCCGTCTGCTCCAAGTGAGCACTCGAATCGTCATACCAACTCCCGTTTTGAATGTTAGGCCACATCTCACTCAAAGACTAAGCATTGCATCTCAGGGCTAGCTCTTTTTTGATGCAGCACTGCCCTTTTCAAAGCCATCGTTAAGGTTCTGTCACTATTTCCTTTATACACACTTATTTTCTGGAATTTATAACTTAAAGGCTGAAGATTCCCTCTAGGCTGAAAAGTAGAAAGGACATTCTGATCTTTTTACCTGTTGGCTTTTTTTCCCCCTTTCTTTCTTCAGAAAAGGAAGAATAAGTCCAGCTCAGTTTAAAGAGGACCTGGCATGAGGAATAATAGAGAATTTCTCCTGCAGTTTCAACTCAGTTTTCCTTAATGAACTTCTAGCTTATAGAATTTGAGCCTTTAAATCTCAGATATATGCCTTAGAGGACTACTTTAAAATAAATGAGGCCTTGGAGGTTGTGAGTGTCTCATCTTTACCATAATGTTTCACCAAGTATACTCTAAGGAAATGTGGTGGATTAATAATAACTAGAAGTCCTTCCCTGAAATTAGCAAGTTTTTAAAAACCTATTTCTTAGCCATTTCTGAGTTTCCATACGTATACAACTTTAGCCACACTTCAAGAGTCTGGTCCAAAGAGCGGACCTAAAAAGTAACAACAACAACAACAACACCACCAACAAACAGACTTAGAAAGTAACAAAAACAAATAGCAACAGAGAATTGATTTAGACCTATTTCTCTGTTTTGATGGAAGGAAACACTGATTTCATAGAACATTGCATTTCAAAAGCAAACAAAAAATTAAGTAGATACAAATGCTATCCTATTCCTATTGATTTTTGGGTCCAGAAAGCAATAGGAATCAATTGAATTCTATTTGATTTAAAATAAATGATTTGATGAATTTCTCTCTCTCTCAAAAAAAAGACTTGTGTCCCCCCCTAGGCACACAAGTCTAGGTATAAGAGGAGTGAATAACATTCACAAGGGTATGAAACATGAAAAGATAAACATTCATTAATCCTTGTCTCTTGCAGTCCTATTCAAACTTAAAAAACAAAACAAACAAACAACCACCCCCCCAAAACCCCTACAAATATCAGTTCTTACACTTTTCCCTTTTTTCCCCCTAAGGAGAGATCTCCAGGATTAAATATGAATTTCCTTGCTTCTGAAGCATTCAATTCTTTATTTTTTTATATAAAACATATTATTAAAAGGTATGTTTGATTTTATTTTTAAAAATGCATTTTTTAATGCCAGAAGGAGGATGTTTTATGGTTCTTTTATGTTCTCTTCTTTTCACTCTACATGAATAGGCTTACTAGTTTTATTTTTTTTATTTTCAGACCAACACAATTTCATGTTAACTTGGACAAATTTATTCAACTCTAGTTCAAGCACTGATTTAAAAAATAAATAAAGAAAGCAAGGTCAGGCTAGCTTTGCTTTTTTATATTTTCTTTTATAATAAATTCTCTCTCAAATGATGCCTATGTGTATATTTTGACATAATCATGGGTATGAATGTGCAATGCTTGAAATCTAAAATGACACTGGAATATCTTTTCTTGCATTAGCATTATTTTAACATTCCTACAACAGGGGATGGTTTGGAGAAATGCAGGGGTTTTCAGTTTATATATACACCTCTGATTATTATTCCTGTTCCTCAAGCCACAGATCCAATCTCATATCATGATGGATGCATCTCTCACAGTTCAAAAGAAGCATTGGCAAAAAGAAGGGCTTTAAATAAGGCAACCATGAGAGCCCGAGATGTGAAATTCAAAATTGAATGCCATAGTGTTAAATGATGATCTAGTTTTCCTTTTGGTTTCTGTTGCAACGACTGAGGTGTATTTGGGATCTTCAAGTATAGTGTCATGTATGACAACAGTACTAGGAACCAGGAACCATGACCGACAATTATGTTTTACCTTGCCTGGTATCCCCTTTTAATCAGGAACTTCAAGAATTAGGCAAAATGTTTTTAAAGAGGGGGAAAGAAGCCTATTATTTTCATTTTATTTTAGATATCGTACTACATTTGAGGCATAGTCAGAAAGCTGCCGATAATTTTAGCACCCTGCGGATTTGGGGGCAGGTGTTGGTAGGAGGTCTGTAGCACGTCCTCCTGAGTATAATTTCATCAGAGTAACCAAAGACACTGTTAACAGCTGAGAATTATTCTACATTAAGCTTAAGAAAACATAGTCACTTGGTTTTCTTGCACATATGATGTGTTTGTAACAGAAATGCTTGGTATGTGACAGAAGTTAATAGATTACTTTGGTGTCATCTTGGTTAAAAACAAAAAGAAAATAACAAAATAAGGAAGGAAGAAAAGAGGAAGGAAGGACTCATTCCTTTAAGACATAATACTTTTCTTTCAAGGGTTCCAAGTTTCAAAAGAGAATACTCTTTACCAAGATAAAATGTGATTAATTATTAATAGCATTGTGCAAATTAAACTATTAAAAATGAAAAGGTCAGGAGGGAGGAAAGAGGCGCTGATAGGTGTAGCATGGAAGTGTAAAGGGGCACAGCCAGCGCCCCCCAAAGGGGGATTTGTAACAGTAGATTTGTGTATTTTTCTTGGACACCCAGAACTTGGGGTGTCCAAGAAAAATATAAGATATTTTCCCACCCCCAGCCAAGGGGGGGCTGCCACGGGGGATGGGAGATATGGAGCAGGGCCATTGAGAGTTACTTTGTGTATCAATAACAGGCCAGCTTCAGACCTCACAGGGAGCAGGGCCATTGAGAGTCATTTTGCATGTCAATAACAGCAGGATAGCTTCCTACCTCATATGCAAAGACGGTTATTTTGCATATCAACAAGGCTAACCAGGAAACTTTGCATAACTTTAACCCAGGATGTCATTGGGAAGGTGTTGCAGGGCCTGCGAGAGAGACACTGGACACAGACTTGGGGGAACAATGCAAAGACCATAGAGAAGGAAAGGGGAGAAAGGACTCTTGCTGGTGGGCCATGAGAAGGTGTCACGTAGGTTTGGATTAAGATCTGGAGATCGCGGCGACACAGCTGATGGTGCTGGGAACCCCAAGAGGCCTGCCTAGCCCAGCCCTAGACTTCTGTTCTTTTTCTTCTGAAGGACAATACCTCTGACTGGCCTAGCTGGGCAAAAGTTGGGGAGAGACAGGATTGTTGTGTTGGTGGGTGTTTTAAAAGGATTTTGAGATTTTAACAGCAACATTTAGCCATTATTCAAAACCTGCATAATTTTTGAATAAATAGGTCCTTTCCTTTTCATCAAACTGCCATTGAGAGCCATAATTTCAACGGTGGTGGGCAACGAACCGAGAACAGAGGGACCCCGGGGCAGGGGACATTGTTTTGGTAGTGTTATCTGGGGCTCCCCACCCATGGGTCCATTATTCGGTAACAGGAGTGCTGTGGCTTGAGAAGGGGGTTCTCACAGGGCCAAGGGACAACAAATAGAAGAGTAGCCACAAGGGGAAGGAAAGAGGGAACTGGAAGCTAATTTTGTTTTGTTTTTTATTTTTTCTCTGATTTGATCACAGTTCTGTAAAGTTCTAGGGAATAGTCCTTAGATAAATTCTCCTGCTTTCAAAAATTTTGTTGATTTTCTTTGTTATATAAGTATACTAGTTAGTGGACCATTGGTGGGTCCAGGGACTGGAGATTAGGGATTGGCTGTCATGTGAGCTGTCGGCATCTTTGCATCTTGTTTTATTGAGGGAATTCAATGTGTCTCATGACTCTTATAAAAGGTAGAATAAACCTATGTCTCCACTTCTAAGAACTACAAGTTAAATTGAGCAGCACCATGTTGCTCTCTCCTACTGTCAATGTGCACAAATTAATAATCATTTTATAATACTAGTTTGTGGATTTCTTTTTGTCAAAATCATGAGTCAAATTAAAATCATTTGCAAATGCTATTGTCACCTCCTATTGGCTCCTTTGGGACGGGTCACTAAATTTCTTCAGCAATTTTCTTCAAAATGTTTTCGGTATAGTGTTTGTGGAAAACCTGGCTAAAGAGACTAAACGGGATTCTTTTCTTTGAAAATAGGTATTTTTAATTTGAAATGTGCCTGAGAAATTCTCAGGGGCAAAGCAAAACCCTGGGGTAAACACTACTATATAGGCTTTTATATAAAGACTTTAGTTTCATATATGTATGTATATTTATGTGTGTGTCTGTATGTGTGTGTGTGTGTGTGTGTGTGTGTGTATGTATATATATATATAATCAGTCTTCTCCCCTTATAGCTTTTGCTGTTATATCCTGAAAAAATAAATTGGAATCTAACATCTTTCTCCTACATTCTCCTTGTCTCTAACTTGTAGAGTTCTTAACTTAAAAACTTATTTTCTCTTTCAAAATATTCATTAAAGCACAAATGACATTCTCCCTTTTGATGTTGCCAGAGAAACTTGAGCACTATGTAATTAAGCTTCTGTTTTAAAGTATTTCTCTCAACAAACACAGGCTTTCTAGGACTAAGACTGCATAATAGATGTTATTAACTGTACATATAAATAGGAAATGTGTCTTGCAAAGCATTATATTTGCTGAATGAGTTTGCCTCATTTCAAAGTCATCTCTTTGCTAATGACTCATGAGTTTCCTTTTCATTATTTAAAAATAATGTAATCATAGGCTATTCTGTAATAATTTGACATGTCATATTCATATGTGAACCTATTAATTAGAGACAATATACGTATTTATAATGTGCTTTTATTTTTCAAGTGAATCCCTTTAATCTTATTTGAATGCCAGATAAAAATTAATCCCTTCAAACATCTTTATAAACAAACATTTAAGTTCACCTATTTTCATCTTTGTTCTCAGCACCTACACTAAAATCTTTCATGATTGAGGTTGATATAGAAGTGGTAAATACACAATCTGGGAAACAATATACAAATTTTTTTCTTTGCAAAGAAGAGATACATATTTACCAAAGAGTTCTTGCAGTCTATGGGAGCCTGAAATCACAGAAATATTTTAAAGAGTTTAGCAATGTCCTTAGAAATTGGCGATGCAATTATTGTTACGTTGTAGGGGTCCTTGACTCCTATTTTGAAACTGCCTGTCTCATAAAATAAGCAGATGTCTATTTAAAGGCTTCTCAGCCCAAGAGAGCTAGGGTAGTACAAGGCCTTAAACTCCCTCAGAGGATCCTTTGGATTAAGCATTTACTTATGTAAAAATAACAGAGAGAAGCCATGTTGAAGGCGATTTTGGATACTTTTTCTGACACTGTGATCTGCACGCAGCTAGGTCACTGGAAACAGGAGAGGAAGCAATTGTTTTTCCCTGCTGTGAGCAGTGGATTTGAACATGCCTCATACTGTTCTCATGCTGTGTTTTCTTTCCCTCTCCTTTCCCAGTTACACAAGTGTAAACTGAGCTCATGGAAGTCCTTTGGGTACTAGAAATAACAGCCTATCCACAGATGAGCTGATGATTTTATTTCTTTTTTCCCCCTAGAATTATACAGGGTGCATCCATTAAGTAATGATAACTTTTATATACCAGAAGGAACTGGAAAAAAAAAATAACTTGTATGTTTTTGAATACCTTGGGTATAAAGTTCAGAAAATTTGAGAAATATTTAAAAGAGTAAAATAAAAAAATAAGAAAAAATCAATAATTCTAAAAATAATAGTTAACCATGTTTAATATTAATTTTCTTCCATCCTGTATATGGTATAATCATTAGGATCACATAATAGCAATAGTACTATGGGGCACCCCGAAAACCCAGGATTATCCTCTGGAGGAAGGGCCCCTTGTCGTACAGGCTTCCCCTGCTAGGTGAGTGCTCTAGGAACCTGTCTGTACCAGTGCACCAAGTGGCATTGTTGTGAGAGGCTGCGTTCAGCTTCAGTGAATTTTCTTTGAAGACTTTCAATGCCTTTGCCCATTTCATGGCGATTTATGAATGCACTTGCCCACACCGTGCTGAGTGTTCAGCAGTTTTTGACCAAAAACAGCATGACCTCCGTGCCCCGCCCTCCCTTTTCACCCAATCTCACCCTGAGTGACTTTTCTTTTGTTTCCCCAGATGATAAAAATTCATCAAAGGGAAATGTTTTGCTGATGTGGAAGAGGTGAAACAAAAAAAAAGGCAGAAACACTAAAAGGCATCAAAGTTGACAAGTTCAAAAACTGTTTTCAGCAGTGGGAAGAAAAAAAATCTCAATAGGTGTATTGCATCAAATGCAATCTTTGCATCAAATGCAGTCTTTGAAAGTGACTGAAGTTTAAACATTTAAAAAATACACAAGTTTTTATAAATAAACTCCAGGTTTTTTGGGTCCCCCTTTGTATTATGTCTTTTTTTCATGTTATTAAATTGTCTTTGAACACATATTTTTAATTAGCTTATAGCATCTCATCTGAAACATTTCCCTTTCTCACACTCTGTGAGTTGTCTACCCATACCCCAACATCTTTCTTTTGTCTTTAGCCGAAGGTGGTATTTAAGATGCTGGCTTGGGCCATTTCCAAGAGTTTTGCTTAGTTGTCCTGGGTATCTCTCATGTGTACATGGGGTAGGCATGCTGATAAACTTCTGTTTGTTTTTCTCTTGTTACTATATCGTGTATTGCAGGGAGTCTCAATCAAGAACTAAGAAAGTAGAGGAAAAAATTAATTTTTCTCCCATATAAAACCATTACTTATTAGTGAAAGATCACAATAGATGAAGTAAAAACTTGGGATTTCCCCATGTTGATTTCTCTTGATCAGGAGGAAATGGAGCATTAAAGTAAAATATTAATAGTCTCACAGTTCATTCTTCTCCTCCAAAAAGAAGCTTAACAATACTAGTGGTCAAGGGCTAAAATAAATGATTCAAAAATCTCTGAAAGGAAAGGAAAATGCAGGAGGTTCCTAATGTTGCTCATTTAAAAATTCTTGAAATAGTGAGTTCAAGGCTTTAGGCTGCTAAATTAAGCTGGAAAGATGATTTAAAACTCAAGGATAACCTCTCAGGAGTGAGAGAGAATACATCCTGATTAAGGAGACACAGGACATTTAACAAATTGGGAGAAGTTAACGCAAAGCCAAGATTCATCCACCAAGTATGCAGACAATTCCAGCTACATTCTTACATTACTGTTATCTTATTCTTCCTTTACGGTTAAATATTGGGTTGGAGTTGAGAGTTAACCTGACTTTGGGGAAGCACATCTGAACCTGATGGAAAACCCTGTGTGTCATGCAGGGGTCCAAGACTTTAGCCAGATGCCGTACCTGTCGAATGGAAGACTGTGGCAGAGACTTTTGGTAGCTCACCAATACTCATTTCCTCTTCTTTCGCTGACATTGCTGGACTGTGTTTTTCTGTCTTCCGTGTAGTTCCCTGCGGCATGTAACTGAGTTCTAGTCAGTGGAATGTGAGTGCAAATGATATGAGCCACTTCTAGGCCTACCTCCCCCAAACCCAAACTTTTCTTTAGCATGCCCAGTTGTCCTGGAAAGCCTATTGCTGAAGACTGCAGGCCCTCTGACTGCCTAGATACCGGAACCGCTGTTTGGATCACGCGTCTCTCGTTACTAGCTTCGAACTGGAATCATCTTCAGGTTTTCTGTGAGCAACAAATAAACTTCTATTTTGTTTGAGCCATTATTAATTTTTGGATCTATTTGTTATTACAGTTAGCCAGCTCTGAATAATATAGGAAAGGTCTTGACAAATGGCAGAGAAGATGACTGAAAGTTCTAGGCTGCTTTAGGTCTTAATTGCTCACAATCCCAAGTGAAGAGAGATTCCTCTTTTATAGCAGTCTTAAAAATCATGGAGGAAAGCTGTTGCTTTTTTAACTTTTATATTCATTCTTGAGACAGGAAAGAAGGGAAGGGCAGCTTTCCCCTTTGTTTTGAAACCACCTGGAACTTGTACATTGGAAAAAACGAATGCATTAACCAAGAGTGACAAAGAATGCTGATAAACAACCAACTTTTGAACAGTATAACCTGAATGTACCAAAATAGATAATTCTCTAGTACACATAGTATGAGTCCTTTAGTGTAAACATTTTTAAAGGCTGTATGTGTATGTGGGCGCACTGTGGCCAACTTGGTTCCCCCATCAAAAAATTAAGTATGAAAATTAATGTTAAATACTGTGAAACAAGTAACTGGACAACTTTCTTTACCTAATATAGTGAATGTGTTTTTTTAAACTTTCCTGTGTTGCTGATGTAATGTAAAATGGTCATATTATTTTGAAATTATTATTAATTACTGAATTACTATTTCTGATATTAACATATGAAATCTTTTAATATTATTTATTTTACATTTAATTTTTATTTAATGTCCTTAAAAGTCTAATTCAGTGAAATTAATAATTACTTTGGTCCTTTATACTCTGACATGCGTTTCTCCTTTGATTCACTGTATAATCATTAGGAACATTTTTTAAAGTAAGTTTTTCTGAAGCATAATAATATATTTTCTAAAGCTTCCATTAGAGAACATTTTTTCATCGCCTTTGTACATGAAAAAATATCTTGGCAGACCATGGATTTTTTGGATCTCATCCTCTCCTACTCAAAACTCCCAAGATTAGTCTAGGGCCTTCTGGCACTCAATATTGTAAGGGAAACTAAGGTTGGTCTAATTTTTAATTCCTTGTTATTTTTAAAAATTTAATGGTTGCTGAGAGAGTTTTGTATTTACTGTTGAAATTTAAAAATGCTGCCAAGATAACTCTAGGTATTGGCTGTTTTACATATACAGTATTTCATCGATTATAAGATGCATATTGTAACCCATTTTAATCAATGATTAGAAAGAATTACATCATAGTTTAGTTAGTACCATGTTTTTCTTTCATAGTGCACCTGAAAATAATGATATGTTTCAGAATCAGTGGAACCTCAGGTTTGATGAAATAATTAATTGGAGTTTCTAACAATATGTTTTGTTTGTATCTGTCCCCTTTGTGCCACTGCCCTAAGGGACAATGTGTTACAGTGAACGCATCTCAGCTATTGTACTTTATTGTGTTTATCTCTTTGAACTAGTGCTCTGCCCTGTCCTGTCCCATATGTGAAAGTTAACTTCACCATTGCATTCTTTATTTCCCTGAATATGTTTTTACCTAACCCAACTATTTTATTTACATATTTAAAAATTAATATTTTAATAACATTTTAATTAACATTTTTGAAACATGAAAATAGTAACTGCACATGATAAAACCTTCATGTATTAGCATAATGTAACCTTGACATACATAAAACTGCTACATTCTTTTTAATTACTGTATACTAATATATAGTCATTTGTTTCGCTTTATTTGGTTATTCCCTCAGAATAGACACTTGGATTGCATCTTACCTTTTGGTATTATCAACAGTGCTGCAGTGAACATCCTTCTCCATAGGTTTTTTCCATTTCCACAGGTGATAAGTATAAAATGATTTCTGGAACTGAATTGATAGATCAAAAGCTAATCTGTATTTTACTTTATTTCATCTTTTATTATATTTATTTTTAGAGAGAGGGGAAAGGAAGGAGAAAGAGAGAAACATCAATATGAGACAGAAACGTTGATCAGTTGCCTCCCAAAAGTGTGCCCACGGGGGATCACACCTGCAACCCAGGCATGTGCCCTGATGGGGAATCCTACGGGCAACTTTTGCTTTGCAGGATGATGCTCAGCCAACTGAGCCATCCTGGTCAGGGCTGTATTTTTCATTTAGGTTGATGTTGCCTATTTCCCACCCTTAAGTTTATGACAAATTTTATTTCTGTAAATGGTCTACTTGCCAGTATTATATATCATCAAAAATCTCTTTTCCAAAATTGAATTTGGAAAACACTATCTAATTTTAAATGTATTATCTTAATTGTAAGGGGGAAAGTTTAAGCAATTTTCACAAATTTTCAATCAATTGTTTTTTTGTTCCTGTTTATTTATGCTCACATTTTTCCTATTAATTTGTAAAAGTTCATTATATTGAAAATTCTTTATTAAATAAAACACAGTAATTTTTTATGTTTGCTCTTTTGTAATTTGTTTAAAGCAGCCTTACTCCAAGATTATTTTTTTAAAATAGATATTTTGTTCTACTACTATTACAATTCTATTTTTTACTTCTATAATGTGAATCCACCTGAAATTTATTTTGGTATAAAAAGTAAGATGTAGATTTAGCTGTATGTTTTTTATAATGGTAAACTGGACATTCCAACATCATTCTCTGTTCCGTCCTCTAGAATTTTCATGACTGCTGTTGGGCACCCATTTTCCCTACAATAATGGGTTGTTATTTACACTGAGACCACATTTTATTTCTGGTTAATTTGTGGAGAATTTTCTCTAGGTAGTATTTATTAATCTATTTAAAAGCAGGTTTTTATCTTTCTGGTTTCCCATCTCTTTTAGGTTCTTTAATAGTTTAAATCATTCTTTTTCCAAATAAGCCACACATATTTCTTGTTATTTTATGTCTAGTTATTTTGGCTTTATTTCATTAGTTCTTAAAATGTAATGTTTTCTTTGTTTTCTAACTCGTATGTTTGGAAAACCTATTGATTTTTGTATATACCACCTTTCTGAATTGTTATTATACTTTTTTTTTTTTTAGTTTATTCTCTTGAAGTTTCCATGTGTATAATAATACTATTGGCACTTAGAAATAAATGTCCCTCCTTCTTTTCCGTTATATCGCTCGTATATTTCCATTGGTTCTGATTAGTTGACATATAAGCCATACTGTTTTAAAAAATATTTGCATATCATTCCTCTCTTATAGAACAAATTTCTACTCTCCATCAGAGTTGAAGGTATATGTGGTTCCAAGTAAAACCTTATGATTTTAATGCACTTTATGTCATAATTTAGCATCTATCTTTTATTTTCATTTGCTGGCTTCAGGTTGGTTGCTCCTTTACCTTGATATTCTCTCTACCTGCTTCTTCCAAAGATGGCTTATATGAAAGTTTTCCCCCTGACTTTGCTTCACTAATACTTTATGCTGTATAAAAGCATTGTTTGAACCATGTGTGTTGCCTACACCATCAGAGCTAATTGTTCTATGAGACAGCTGGTTGGACCTTTTATTGATTTGGCATCTAGAACCTTAAAGAAACACTACATTTTTTAAGAGGACTATAGAATTTTGTGTATGCTTTCAGGGCTTTTATTCAATTTTATCCTAAATTCAGTTTATTTGGCAGCTATTTTTTATAACTTGAGACCTAAGGTTGTGACTGTATCCTGGTTTCATAGGGATAGAGATTATTGTTTTCATCTTTTTATTATTTTTTTAATGTGAGTGATAGAAGTGAAGGAAAGCTGAAATAATGCCACAGTCTTCATTCCTAATGCAGCTGGTTTGCTTTATACTTTATCTTTTAATAAAGCTCTCTTTCATCTTATCTGGTTTGATAAAGTTTATGTTTTCTTATATTTTATTGAGAACACAAAGGAATGCATTCTAACATGGACGTATTCTTAATTTTTCTTACTTATTTTATTTTAAAAATAATTTTATAGGTTTCATTTCCTCCATCTCATTAGACCAATTTTTTCTTCCTTTTATGGTATAGATTTTTAAAAATATAATCCTTATCTAGTTTGTATGCTTTGCTTTTATTTGAAAGTGGAGAGAATTTGCCAGGTCTTGCCAAACAACAGGCTGTGTATAATCTCTTTGATATATTTTTTATGGTTAATGTGGAGATGGAGGAGAGTGTTAGAATACACTGTTCAGGTTTTTCCTGGAGAATAACAGGATGTCCATAGCCCCCAGCTAAACTTGCAATCTAGCAGGCATTTATCTAATGCATTTTGGCTGGTTTGAGGTGTGATTAACTTTGTCCTTGAATGGTATATGCCCTTCCCTTTACTAGATGGTTCTGTAGCTATTTACATACCAAAAATCTATAGCAATTTATTATAGCAATTTTTAATTTTCAGAGGCAAGCGTTTGACTCTCGCTAGGGTTGTTCTTTCAGAGAGTGGTTTAGCCCCAGGTAAGCCAAGTCGCCATTTAACGTCTACATCATAAAAGATCTTTATGATTCATTTTACTCCAAACAAAGTAAGGCCACTGAAGTGAAAAATAACCATCAATATCTTTTTGTGGTTGTTTTTGGTATAAATGGCTAGCCTTAAAAAGGAATCCCGCTGCTTTATAAATTATTTTAATCCTGCATTTATAGAATTATTAAAGGTTTTGAAAGGCTTACTGTACTTTATTAAATTTCATGAGGGAAATTATAGGCTAGCTTGCTATTAAATAATGTGACCATTTAAAGATTTGGATTTTTTTTTCTCCTGTGTATCATGATTTTTCCTAAAAAGCTTCTTGAAGGATTTCTACTTATTCAGAAATGAATTATCTGGTTTATTTCTTGGCTCAGTTTTCTGCCTCTTGACTTTGTTAATACTCCTCTAACTATTTTACTGTTCTATAATTTGAGTTTACATCTGGGTTGAGCAAAGGAAGCAAGAAGGGAAGAATTTGTAGTCATTGCTTTCACATGTTGATTTACGGTCTTGCATCAGTCTCACCAATACTTTGGAATGTTTGGACCTATTTCTCTACCACTAAGAAAAAAAGGATCTTATGTTTGCTAGTGATATTTCTATTTCTCAGCCATTATAATACTTTCATCTGGGCTTTGAGATGTTAAAATCATTTACAGAAGTGTCAGAGTTGGCACACAAATATATTCAACACAACTCTCCTTTTAAATGGAAATTTTCATAACAGTTGAGTTGGTGCCTAATTCGATTCTCTGTCGAATGCCTGTGGTTTAGGGTAATCCATGCCAGGCTTTTACCTCTATTTTCATAAGTAATCAAAAATTGTTTGAATGTGCAAGTTAGTCTAATTCTATATTAATTCACTGAACTGTAATGTCATTCTGAGAAACTCTAGTGTAAACAATGCCCTCCCAACACCTCCCTACCTCTGGGAATTAGATCAGAATGCGACATTCAACCTCTATGCACACAGGCAAAATGAAGTGCAGAACTGAATTAATTAGCCAGATATTTCAAATAAAAGTAATCCACTATTGAGGAGAAAGTAGGAGTTTGAGGCTACAATTTTTTTTTTTAATTGGCTAAAATCAGCAGATAACTAACTGCTCACCTCACCAGATAATTGGCAGCTCCCCTTTGTGGATATAAGTGTCTAGTCTTAGTCTTTTAAGTACCCAAATTCTTGGAATAAAATTCTGTTAGAACTAGAGTTGCTCTTCCCAAAAAGTCTGTTCTCACTGAATTTAAACTTTCCCCCATGACAGGTCAATCCTTTTTCCTTTCAGTATTCACCTCATTCGCCAAGAAGGGCTAAGTTGGTATTTAAAGCTGCTCTCCCTAAAATGCCTCTCGTAATGAAATAAAATTTTTTAAAAAGGAAAAGAAAAATGGGAGTTCTTTTTCATTTTAAAGCCTTCCTCTTCCATGTTCTTAGTAGGTAATGCCAGCATCTATGAGCTTCAGCATTGGTAAGGTTTTTGTCAGAAAATCGTTCTCTTTTCTAAGTAAACCAGATAAATTAAATTCTTCTTAGTATTAAAAATGAGCATGTGGCATTTTAAAACACCCCTGCAGTTAGTCACTAAGAATATAAATAAAATATAAGATGGTTGATAAATGGATGTCCCATGTTTTCAAAGTGTTTACCATTTAACTGGGGTTCAAGCCCAAACAGCATTAAACAAAGGATGTTCTCACGAATACCATATTTGCCAGGATAATTTGAGGAAGAACACCTGAAAAATGGGTGAAATGAATCAAATCTTGTGGAGACGCAGGAACACCTTTGGAATTGGTATTTAAAAGGGCAAGGTTATAGCTTATCTGATAAAAGAAAAAAGGCAGTTGTTGTAACCATGGATGTCAAATAAAACATTTCTTTCATTACTTTTCCAAAAGGAAGAAGACAGACAGGCTATATACCTCTCCTAAAACAGTTACTCTGAAACTGCAGGTTTCACCCTCTAGGGGAATAAAGAAATTGGACCGAGAGGTCAGGGGGAGATGCTGCCCTGACGCTTCTATTCCCATGGCTGCCTGGTGGACTTTGAGGCTCGCGTTGCTGAGGTGTCCACTGAGAAGCACAGCCTTACTTCTTCCAAGATGCTGACATAAAGAGAACAGCACTTGCTAAAGTAAAATTTACACTGATCTGGTCATAAATGCCTAAATGACAATTCCTTGGGGTTCATGTTTTCTTCCTCTTCTGAGTCAACTTGAAACTAAGACACTCTATTTTAATTTCTTTATGGTGTAAAGCTATCCAGAAATGAATATCTTGGGACCCTTTTTAAGCCAATAGCCAACAGAGCAGCAAATCTGTTCAAAGATACATTTCCTATGTGATGCATGCTTAGCATGAAATACCTTGAGAAGCACCATGAAAATCAGTGTAGCTTTTGAGAGGAAATGATGTGCTAACATTTTTGTACAGATGGTATTAAAAAGAGGAAAACTTCATTTCCTGCAATAAAAGCTGTAAAACAAGTAATTAGGAAACATTTCGATTTACTTTAATATACATACACAAGCAAAAATGGCATGACATATTTGAACAGTAGCAAAGGCAAAGTTTGTTTTTTGTTTTTTTTTAAACAAAACAAAACCACTGCTGTATTCATAGAAGACCCAAAGCTTAGTGAGGAGGTCTTTTTGAATCATTGTACCATTAGGCTTGCAGCTCCAGAAATGCTGACATAAATTGGCTGTATTCATTTATTCCATGTGCAACTACTATGTTTACAATGCCGGGAGGAAACCAAGAGGAATCCTATACAAATGCTGCTCTCAGGAGATTTACATACTAGTTGACAAGTGAAGGCAAAAATAAATAGGAAGTAATTAAGTGCTACAAGAAAGTACCTGGGATTCAGGATAGGAATATGTAACAGGTAATGATTTCTTTCAGCTGGGTGGATTCCAGGCAGTATGATGAAAGGAGTGAAACTTGAGCTACACCTTGAATATGTAGTTTTTAAACAAGCAAACGGAACAAGTATTAGCTTCCTGGCTGAGGGAACAAGCATGGTCTATTGACTTCAGTCTTGTTTACCATCATATGTATAGTACTCGGCACATAGTAGGTGTTTATTGCATATTTGCAGACTGAATAAATAGCCTATTTAGCAAGAGCTTAAAATAAGGGGAAAGGAGATGAAAAACATAAGGTAGGAAATACAGGTCTCCCATGATATCCCAACATTGATATTTAGATTTTATTTTCCAGGCAATAGAACGCCATTAAAAATTTTTATTTTTTAATTATGTCATTTAAGCAAGAAGAGATGAACAACTGTGGCTTTAAAACTGCCTGCTCTACTTTGTGGGTATGTATATAGATAAAGGAGAAAATTAACAGTAAGGGAAAGATTTCTCTTTGAAGGATAAACTATAAAGTAATCATACAAAGAATTAGAGCCAATCAATCACTTTCTTTAGAAGGGGGAGTCTTGGACAGCAGATGTTATATATTCTTCTTTCGCAGGCAAGCATTTTCCTGTTACAGAGCCTGACTTGATATAATGTCTTTGAACATCCATGTTATAAACTTTCAACTATAGCCTATATTACTGTTAAGTTTGTGTTTATATGTCTGTGACTGCCTAGAAAACTACACATTTCTTGAGGTCAGGGAATATATCTTGGCTGACTTGGTATCTCATACATCTTTACATGTGTGATGTTCAAAGTCTGTGTGACAACTAAATGAATAATGGCCGCTCCATATGCCAATTTTCTAATGCCCTGTGTACCTAGTAATAGAGCGATGATAAGTTAGCTAAAGGATTAGTCATGCCACCAAAAAAAAGAAGTCGGTTCTATGCGTTAAGTCTCAGTGACCTTTGTTGATTACATTTTCCCATGACTAGTAGTTCCATTCTCCCTTTGCTGAAGAAATCAGGTTTCCAAGCCTGTACAAGTCAGGGGACCAGTCCCTGGATCCTAACAGTTTTGCTTGGTAAATAACGTCTTGTGTGAGAGAATAGTCCTTTAAAGACACCCTGACCTCATCATAGCCAACCTTCCAAAGGGTTCACATTAGGAATCGTGAACAGAATCAAGTTCCAGAAGAAACAACTTAAGCTAAATGGGAAGAGCTTTCCAACAAGTACCATGCACTTTTATCATATTCTAAGTTTTATTTTTGAGATGTTAAACTGTCCTTGGGCCTGCGTGGATTTCAATAACTTAAATGACCTGGGGAAGCATGTCCCATGCTTGCTCTTTCATCCATGATGTGGTCATTTTTTCCCACCTAATTTGTTTTTTTGTGCTTTATTAAAGAATTAAGGAAAGCTTTACAAATGCATTAATGGCAAAAGAGATGACAGCTTCTGTATAGGCCTCATTAGCTATGTCAGTATAAGCTCGTATGCTGAAAAAAGAGAGCATTTCATTAAATATCACCTGAAGACAGCAGAAAGAAAGCAGCAGAAAAGAAAAATGGTCACTGAAAAATATAGTGCTAAGGAACACACACTATATTCTTCACCATTTGCCATATTTACTGAAAAATCAATGGCAGATCTCCTGTAGTGTGACTGTGATGTGACAAACTCTTATTAGAGGTTAACATCCTATTACACCAGTTCATTTGTGTAAAACTTTCTGCTGGATTGGCAAATATTAGTAGCATTATCAGATATGAAACAAAAGCTAGAGTCGTCTTTCTGAGAATGGGAGAGAAAGGGGCAGTTCTGAGAATGGTGATATCTAATTACTGGTTTTATTTTATATAAACATTACACTCAACAAAAGATTTAAAATTACTCAACAAAATGCACACCATCCAACAAGACAGAATTAACCTTTATAATAGATGAAGGAATGGACCAAGGAACGAGAATAGTAGAAGGATAATAAATTGGAATTGAGAGGAGTGTGTGCATGAAGTGTTGGGAGTTTTTCATTCTTGAGTGAATTGGGCCATCGATCTGGCTCTGAAGTTTTGAGCAGCCAACTTAGAGACCGATCAGTTTTATTATTCACAGTATTTAATGAGATAAAAAACAAACCAGGTCATTGCTCATGAATATTCTATTTTTCCCCCATTCCATGCCCAGAGATTAATTTCTCTTGTGGATTCTCAGAGAGAGCACTGGAACATGGGAGACAATATTCTTACAGTACTTTCACAATGAGCTTACTTGTAATCTTCTACTACGTAGCCTGATATAATTATACCCCAAAGCAACAAAGTAATAAATCTTTGGGGAGCTAATAGAATGTGCTTCAGGGGTGACGCTTCCTGCTGGAATGGCGTAATGAAAGACAGATTTTAAAGTATACTGAGGACTGGATGGGCTTTGCATCCCCTTGAGATTTCCTCTCTCTCTGTCTCTCTCTCTCTCTCAATTTTATTATTTTTGTTTTCATTCGAGATTGAGATTTTTAAGTACCTCGTCCAGGTAACTGGTGAGCCTGGCTGAGCCATGTGCTTCAAATGTTAGTCCTGCTGGGACAGGATGAACACGCTTTTATGAAAACCAAGGAGCAAAAGAACAGGTTACCCCACAGAGGCGACCCCAGAATGTGCCAACATTCTGCTCCATAGTAACAGTCTCTTTGAAGGTACAGGGAAACTTCTTGGCCATGATGTTCAGAGAGAACCAAATTAATTTGACAGCATCATGCTAGGGAGTAAATAAACCTGATTTATGTTGTCATAAATTTTTCAGTGTGAATTGACAAAGACAAATCAAATAGAAATAACCTGAATCTCTGAAATTTGAGTCTAAAAACAGAAAAGATGGACTTATCTAAGAAATGTAGAATTGTAGAAATTAGGAATCATGAGAATGAGAAGATCAGGGACAGAAAACATATTCAAGCCTCCATCACCGTCTGCTTGTTTTTCCTTTGTGAACCTGAAACACACACCACCGGTCCTCAGATGTGTCTGCCTTACGACACCCGCCACTGCTGCGGAGCCCTGTGGTGGAAGGGCTTTTATATGGTCTATGTCTTTACAGCAATTACTATCAGTTTTGCTTGTGTATTATGGTAAGCAAGTCTATGTTAGTTGAATGAATTAATATTACTGTTTTTTAGCCCCTTTTACATAAATAAACATAACTTTGCTAGTTTAGGAATAAGCAAAAGTTTTATTCATGAATTGGCTCACTAATGAAACATATTTGCATTACAGATTTAGTATCTGGGATGAGGAAGGACGAAAATTTGGGGTCATACTTGACTGGAGTAAAAAAGGCAGCTAAAAGTTAACAGAAAAAAAATAACAATACATTTTTTCTATTTTGACTCATGGTTCTTCATATATTTGAAACAAAACAAAAGAACACCACAAACTTCTTAGTTATGCTCCTTTACAGTATCGGTTCAATATACGCCATCAGCACTTAATGGTGCAACGGGAAGAAAAGACTTTTGAATTTTTATGCTGGCCCAGTGTTGTCAGTGCTGATATGGTTTCCCAGTGAGAACCAAGGGCTGCGGAGAGTGGAGTGGGGTGTAAGTCTCAATAGGTGACGACTGTGTTGGGGCAGAGCTGCCTTGGGAATTAGGCCCATTTGCCCTGATTCTCAGCCGGTAAATGGGTATCCTTGAGACAGTTTCAAAGTGGTTCTGGTCATGTTTAACTTCTCTCCCTGTGGGGGGCTAATCTCATAAAGATTTCAGCCACACAAGCAACAGTGTCTGGGGTGTAATGATTGCTTTGAAGTTTGTTTGCTCGCCAGTGCATTTAAAGCATTTAAATGTTCCAGGAATAGGATTAGATGCCCCAGTGAATTCATTTCATTTACCCCCAGCAGTGGTTTCCCCATGCTAGGAGAGGTTTACATGGTATCAATTTAGAGGCATGCTGCTTTTGAAGATTTTCCCCTTCACCCTCTCAATTTTCTACCTCTCTCAAGGTCTTGCCTAGGAAAATATTAGGGGTCAAGGCTCAGTAGAAAGGGGCATTATTGTTATGCCTTTAGGCACACTAAAGATAATTTTCTGAATCATCTTCTAAAGTGCTGTTAGCTCAATGAGGGGGAAGAAGAAAATGAGAACATAATTAAGGCTACTTGAAATTTGTGCAAAGATTAAACGTGAATGTTGAACCCCTGCACGGTTGCCATGCCTCTTAGAAGTGGAGAATTTTGAACCTGGATCATTGCACTAGCTGTGCAGCCAGCGTGTTGCAGAGCACCTTTTGAAATACAGTGAATATATATCTCCTTCAAACATAACCCAAACATTGTATTTGAAAATAAATAGTTGACTTCAAGTGACCCTCAGTGACTAATGTTTTTTCTTTTTTATGCTTACTCGTGGCACACTAATGCCATATATATATGAAACAAAATAGATCTGGCCTCTTCATCTGTGTATATAGAAGGCAAAACGTTCTCCTGGGCTACTGAGTCCACTAAAAATGATATCTGTGATGAGCAAGAATTAACGTGGAGGACATTTAATATTCTACCTATGAAAAATGTCCATGAATATGAACAAAATATTCATGGGATAAGAATATTATTATTTTTCAATGCCCGTACTCCCCAAGACAGCTCAAACGGTATATTTTAGCTAAATTTTGATTTCATGAAAAATCTTGGGATATCGCCAGTAGATAGACACTTGCCAGATAGATGTAACTAAGTTTCCGTTCTCCTTGGTAGATTGATGTATTTCTTAGACATTTTGGTGGTGGTTTTTTTTTTTTTTTTCTTAAAAACAAATTAGAAGCAATACAGTTTAATTTTAGAAAAATTTAAAAAATCACAAAGTTATAAAGAAAAGAAATAAAAATTGCAGATAAATTTCCCCAACATCGATACAACCACTGTTAAAATACTGACATATTTCTTTTCTTTCTTTCCTTTTTCCACATCTATTTTCCATTATCATGGTCATGCTATAAGTAAGTGCTTTCTTCACATAGGCATTTTCTCATATCATTAAAATTGTTACCCAGTGTAATTTTAATGGCTGGAGAATATTTTATTAAATGAATAGATAATAGTATTTTATTTTTTTTCATGTATTAGACATTTAAAATTTTCCCAACCTCATGGTATATAGTTTCTATATAGTTAGGAATAATTCTAAGTATTTTATTAGGATGAATTTCTACAATTGGAATTACTGGGCCAAAAGTTCTGAATATATTAAGGATTCTGATATATATTGTCAAATTGTTTTTCAGAAATGCTTTATAAAATGATGAGCAGTTTAGTATTTTAAAATATGCTTATTAGCCTTAGACTTTTTTCGTGTTCTTTGTTCATAAGCCCATTATTTGCCTATTTTTCTTTGAGGAGGTCTGTGTTATTATTAGTGATATTCTTAAAGCTCATTATATTGGGGATATTACCTTTCTCTGTATTTGTTACAAATCTCTTCCCCCAGGCTGAGAATTATTATTTTTTGTATCTCCATGTCTTATTTTCCTGCTATAGCCACTAAACAATTTTGTTTAAATGACCCATTTTAGGACTACATAGATTATCAAAATAAAAACAATTTTGTACTCAGGAATGATGAGTAATTGCCTCAGTACTATGAAAAACTAATTACAAAATTACTAGAAGTATGATGAACCATTTTCTGAGGGAACTAGGTATATTTCAACTAATTTAATCTTCACTAGATAGTCATGCTTTTTCCATTTTCTCCACATGTCCCTCACCGCCCATTACCACTTTCTCCCTGTTTTTCCCTGAAGGAGAAAACTTTTCTTTTTTTCAAGTAGAGTGAGCAATCAATTGATCTTCTCTTCCCACTGTCTGGTTAGATTACCTAGGGACCTGCAGCAGATCTCTTAGAGTATGGTTTGCTTACCACACACAAAAGGCTCTGCATGCAGAAAATGTTAATATCACTCTGCCTGATCCTGTTTTCAGGGACTTGCAGCATCCTGTACTGAGTGTTAAGATGCATGATCAGCTAGGCAATGTGGCTTGATGATCCTTATTCTGATGACACTTTTGTTTAGTTTGCCAACAGTAAATTGGCATAATCTCTCACTGCAGTTATTTCAAAGTTATTACGTGCTTACGTTATGTTCTAGGTACTGACGAATTTTTAATATTTTCTTGATGACCTGGAAGAAGTAGGGCTTACTTTTGCCTTGAGTTAAGAATTTCTCTTACTCATAGAGTCAAGACCAGTTCTGGATCCAGATAAATTTTACCTTCACCTGAAAACTGGACTTGGTGTCTTGCTAGGCATGTATGGAGAATTAATAATAGACCGCCTAGAAGATAAGCTCAGATGCCAGACAATTAAGATTCTATGTTTCCTCTCCTGTGGTTATTAATTGTCAATTATTTTAAGACATGATTATAATATACCCATTTGTACAATGGCAGATGTACTTTACGTTTATGTTTTAGGGTAAAAAGCCTTGCTCCATGGCGTGACCTATGGGAGAGATTATAGAGGTCTTCAACTGTACATGTCAAGGGAACAAACACCACTTAAGCTAGGCTCTGCTTCCTAAACAAGTATTTAATCTCCTCATTAAAGATATATGAAACTAAAAATCAATGAGCTCCGGTGGTTAGAGCTTTTTAGCGGAACTAATGGATACACCTTGTCTAACATTAGAAACTTCACTTGTGGTTTACAGCTGTACACAAGGAGACAACATGAATCTAGGAATAAGGTTTCTGGCTAGAGTAATAATTGGGCTGTGAGTTCTGAATAAGCAGGCCTCATAAATATATAACGTATGGAATAACGGATTGCCAATTCACATTCTCTCACATTAAATAGATATAGTGAACTCTTACTATAAAGCTCAAGATTAAAGTCGGCAGAATTCTGCTTGGAAACATGCCCTATTGAGTCCCATTAGAAAGACTCTTAACTGTGTAAATTTAAACTTCTGACATGCTGAAATCATGAACTATTTAGACTGAAAAATATTCCACAAGACTTGTTTAGAGATATAAAAGACAGACTTCATTTCACCAGGCAAATGCAAGTAAAATAATGGTATATTTCAGGTAAATAATATCCAAGCTCTTTGGGCAAACACACAGAACCCTGAAATGAATCTCAGAGAAGCCATTTTATCAATAAAATACAACATCTCTAAAAAAAATCTTAGGGCATTCATTACCTACTCGTTTTGCTACTATATTTCAGAGTTTGTTTTGTCTTCACATGTTCTAAACAATGTAAGAAAATATGGTAAGTAAAACATACAAGATTGATCATAAACTCCATGAGGCCAGAAAGCATGCCTGTTTTTTACAAAACCTGAAGTGGGCCTTGCTGCATAGTAGGCACTCACATTTCAGCTAAACTGATGAATAAAGCATGTTGAAGGTCATATATAGCCCTTGGCTGGTTGTGAGCTAGTTTAGCAGTCCACTTTGGGTGGTGAGAATTAATAAGACAGATGCACATAATCCCAATCCTGCAGCATTGACAAATCTTTGCTTCATTAACCATTGTGTGTATATACTTCATTCATGCTTTGTAGCTTTCATTTAGTAAGAAATGAAACAGCTAAATGCAAAACTCTATGATAAAACTGCAATCAAACCAAAGGGACTTGCTCTTAATTCTCAGCGTACAACCAGGTGGCCAATAAGAATTATAACACAAATACCTCTTGGGAAAGGGAGAAGGGTTTTCCACACAGCATGTCAGTCCAGAAGACATCTCCTTTCTCTGAACTTAAGGAAACTTCTACCACTACAAAGGCAGAAAGCATTCACAGAAGTTTCAGAGGACATTTTTTAAAATGTTCAAAAGAAAGAATGTAAGCTTTTGCAGTTCTGGTGCTGCACACCATAGAGAAACATACGACACAGAGGTGGTAGAAAGGAGGAAGAGACTCCACACAATCCCAGGACAGACATTGTGGCCCTTGGCCATACCAGTGAAGGCTTACGCCAAAACGTGGCACAGAGTTCGTGCCAGTGCTCCACTGTAGTTACTACCCACCTGTACTGGTGTCCACAATCACTTCTTGCTTTTTCTCCTTCAAAGAAATTTAGTAATCTGTACATAGTTGCTTCCGTTGTATAGGTTCAATTCTTTTAAATGAATCCTTTTGTGGTTTTAGCAAAATTCTAACTTAAAAAAAAACAAAACAAAAAAACCAAAAAACTTTGACCAAGAGGACAGAACTAGTAGGTATAAATGATAACGTTGTCATTACCCTGCTTTCTCAGGGGGGCAACACAGGTGAGCACACCCTTACAATCGACTCATAATAAACTCACATAAAACTGGGTGTAATGATGAAACACCGTTTAGAATGATTCATTAGAGGAAAGCTACCCTGGGCACAGCTGCCTAAACTTCTTCAAAAGTCACTATCAATGGCTGACAGATCACTGAGTCATTTTTCAATTTCAGGGCAAAATTATACTTACCTACTCAAAATGAGTCATGATCAGATGTTGACTATACATGAGAGGAGCCTTGTATCTCAAATTAAAGAGCAAGAAAACTGAACTGAGGTCTGGCTCAATAGAAATATCTAGGGTTTGAACAGGAGCTCTAATTTGTGATGGGCAGCAATTGACCAAATGTTTGTCACTGAGATGCCAAGATCCTCCTATATCGCTTTTATGTTGTAGAGTCTTAGGAGAGCAGAAAGCAGAATCTTCTTGTCAAGAATATGGCATCCCTACTAAAAAAAAAAAAAAAAATACTCCATCTTATTCCAATCTTAATGAATTCTGTCTGCAAGATAACCTTTAGAAAAGGGGTGAAACCTGCTTTTTGGCTCCTAAACTAATGGCTGTATTTTTTAATGAGTTAATGTAATCTTATGCTAGTCTTTTAAAATCATTACGCTTACTAATGACTGTTCTTGTTTTATGTATTATAACCTATTCAACTCTATGAATTTTATTGATAACTCACCCTAAGGCAATTCAAAGCCAAATACATAAACCAAATATATAAAGTAAATATTGTCATTATGAGGGCATGCTTTTTAGTACTAAAAGAAGACACTGTCAAGTATGATAAATGATAGCCATATGGGGTAGAAAGAGAAAACAATTGTCCCTAAATTTTAAGAGAGGAGTCATGGAAGGAGTGAGAATAGACACTGCTCACCATGAGGTATTGGAAGGGGGAGAAAAAAAGGCTTTCAAGCTATTTAGAGTCTATAAACAGGGAGTTTCTTGTAAAAATGCATACAGTTGTCTCCTTTTCTAATTCCACTTTAGCAGGAAAGTTCCTCGTTGTTCCTTGAGCCTTTGCATCTACCATCCTCTGCATACTGATATCTGCATTTAGGTCTTATCTTAAATGTTATCTGATGAGATGGCCTTTCCTGACAACCTTCTGTAAAACAGCAAGAATCCTTCCTTTTCTGTGTGCCTTCACCCTACTTCTTTATTTTTCCTCATGATACTTAATTGCCAATTGTAAAGAATTATATACGAGTATGTACTTCTGGAGTGTTTGTTACCTCCCACTATAATAAGTTGTGTGAGAAAAAGGACTTCGGTTTCTTTGCTGTAATCTTTTTGGTGTATAAAACTTGGCCTGGTGCTTCGCAGATGAATGAATGAAATATGGACAGGTGGTAATGAAAGGTTCTTAAATAAAATCTTTCTGTTTATGAAATAAGGTATACTCTATAATGCATTCACAGTGAGCGAAGTTCCTTTCTACTTATATGTTTTGTTGTGGCTTAACATAACAACTTTTAACAATTTTGTCATGCAAAACAAAATGTGTGATTTAACAATAATTTGTAGTTTTTTGCATTAGTAAAAATTTTGGCTTTTTTTTTCTGAAAAAGAAGGAGATCACAACAGTAATGTTGTTAGATGAATATAAATTCACAGTGAAAATGTCTGAGAGTTGAATTCTGCTAAAAAGTGATGTTCCCCTTTACCAAAATATAATTATTTTAAATTTATTTTAATAAGGGAACTATATACTGGGGGAGACTCTCCCAAAACACCTGGAATTTATTTATGAAAATTGTGTATTTATTCTTACATAAACTTCAGTCACCTTCAAAATACTCTCCATTTGATGCAACATACCTATCGAGACTTTATTTCCACTGCTCAAAACAGTTTTTGAACTTGTCAATTTTGATGTCTCTTAGCGCTTCTGCCATTTTGGGTTTGTATTTTTGTTTCACCTCTTCCACATTGGCAAAATGTTTCCTTTTGAGGGCAAAAAATAAGTTGCTTGGGGTGAGATCGGGTGAATAAGGGAGGGTTGGGCATGGAGGTCATGCTGTTTTGGTCAAAAACTGCTGACCACTCAGCACGGTGCGGGCAGATGTGCTTGTAAATCACCTTCAAGAAATGGGCAAATGTGTTGAAAGGGTCTGCAAAAAATTTCACTAAAGCCGAACGTAGCCTTTCACAGCAATGCCAGCTGGTACAATGATACAGATGGGTTACAAGAACGTGCACCTAGCAGGGGAAGCCTGTACTACAAGGGGCCTGCTGTCCAGAAGATGATTCTGGTATTTTTGGGTCCCTCCTTGTACATAATAGAAGTTTTAGGAAATATTGAAAACACTAAAAAAATAAATTACACTTATTTCACCATTAGAGGTAATTAATATTGATTTGGGATAAACCTGATATAAGTGTTTTAGATGAGATTTACAAAGAATTGGTATTATATTTTACAAGTATTTTTAAATTGCTTTTATTTAATAATATATCAAAATATCTTTTCACATTGCTAAATGTGACTCTGTATAACATTTTAATAGCTTCAGAGCATTTCACTTTATTGATGAAAATTATTAATTTATTCAGCTCCTTATTATTAAACATCTAGTGTTTGAGTTTTCACTGATATTGAAACAAACAATATTGCAAAAAAAAAAAAAAAAAGGTCATATAGTAAACCATTATACCTACTCATGATATTCTCCTGTGGATGAATTTCTATAAGTAGAAATTCTAGGGCACAGGAAGTACACATTTTCATTCAATTTCTACTTACCTCCAAATTATTCTCCAGAAAGGTTGTAGCAAATTATTCTCCCTATGGAGTGTAAGTATATTAATTTATATAATGAGGAGGAAATGTTAATATTTTGACAGTTAACAGTAAAGTTTCTTTTAAAATAATTTTTTATTTGGAAAATTACTTTAATGCATGCTTATTGTAGAAAGCAAGCTCCTTGAGTGCTTAGAAGTCAGTGGCTTCTTTGTATAAAGCAAGGGGGAATCATTTTTTCATGTTGTTTTGGGTAAGATGGCAAGATTCCTGGAGCAGTTAAATGGCCAGCAATACCCCAATGGAAGTATGGAGTTAATGACATGTAAATATCATTATTTTAAAAACAAACCAAAACTATGACTATAGAGTTGTTTGCTTTGCTGTTGTAGGAACCCATCTTGTGTAAAGTTAACTTTACTCATGAAAAGCTGGTTTGTATGGACTTTGTAGTAGAAGTTGAAGGGAATTTGAGTATTATTTTGGGGTCACTGTGGGGCAGCATTTGAGTTGATAAACAGGCAGATAGGAGCTCAGGGAAAAACAGGGTCGTGAAAGTCAAGTCCTCAGGAATGTGTTGATATCTTGGTTAGGAGCTTGTATTTCGTATTTCACTATGACAGTGGAGAGAGACTGCAATTGTTGAGTAAAGTTCAGCTACTTTCTCAAGGCATGGAGTCTCCCTCCTGACATCTGGCTTAAATATTAGTAAACTGTAGATATTATTTTTCAAAGATCTTCTACCATAAATATTAAAGTTGTCACAGGAGACAACATTCAATACCAGTTCTGTTATTGTTGCCATTAGATTAAAAATAGTGAGGAGAATAGAGCCCCCTCTTTTTTTTGTTTTTTACCATTAATACTATTTTGTATTGTCTCAAGGTGTATGGTGTAGTGGTTGGACAATAATTACTTACAAAGTGTTCTTCCCTTAATATTTCCAGTGCCCACCTGGCACCATATATAGTTATTGCAATATTATTGACTATATTTTCTTTGCTGTACTTCACATCCCCTTGACTACTTTGCAGCTACCAATCTGTTGTTCTTAATTTCTTCACCTCTTTTGCCTAGTCCCCAACCCACCTCCCCTCTGGCAGTCAGTCTGCTATCTGTGTCTATGAATCTGTTTCGATTTTGTTTGTTTGTTTATATTGTTCTTTAGATCCCATATACAAGTGAAATCATATGTTATTTGTCTTTCTCTGACTGACTTCACTGAGAATAATACCCTCTAGATCCATCCATGCTGTTGCAAACGCTGAGATTTCTTTAATTCATGTTTCTTATTGGTCATGGTGCAATAAATAAAAGCGTATAGAAGCTATAAAGGCAGAGCATCATGGGAAGCTTAAGTCTGGGTGGAGCTGCCAGATTTAAAAAATAAAAATATTGCTTATTTTTACAAAAAATGGTATGTTGCTTCTTTAGAATTCAAATTTAACTGGTGTCCTACATTTTATCTGGCAAATTTAAGCCTGAATTTCTTATAAGAAAGAAGTGACCATTCAGGAGATGCATTAAACAATAACAGTATGCATTCTATTTTAAACATCCTAAATCAAAGCAGTGCATTCAAAGAGTAGGAGATGACATTTTCTCTGAGAATAAGGTTTGGTGTAGCAGTTGTCTTTACTGACTAGTTACCTCGTGAACCAAAACTCTGCAGTGGCCTGTGGCTAGTTCAGTACGGAAATCCAGGAAATAAGTCTGGGGCAAGAGACAATGCTATTTTAAATGTAGACCTCTATAACTTTGGTTGTATTGATCTCTTGATATGTAAAATGCTGAACACTCCTTGTCTTATTGCACTTAAGAACAGAAGAGATGAAACCTCAGAAATTTCTCTAATTTGATTGATATCAATACCCAAGAAAATCACTTCCCTGTTTTTTTTTAATATTTGGATTTTTTTGTCTTCTCTAATACTAAAGGGAGTCACTAGCATTATTTTTCATTATTATTTAAAATGAGTTGTCTTGATATACCAATTACCAACACAATTTTATTAAAATATAATCTATTTCTATTATTTTAATGTGGTATATCCTGGGAATTTTGTGCATTGCATTGGTTTTGAAGTTAAAAAGATATGGGCTTGGGACCATATCATAATTTGCATGGTTCATCTACTAAAGACCCAATAATTTGACACTTAGGTATATACCTAAGAAAATTGTGTGTCTATTCCAAAATACATGTATAATAATGTTTATAGCAACAATATTGATGTTTGTTGCAATATTATAAAGTTTAGTAATAGACAACAATTAAAAACAAAATGTCATGCAATAATAATGATTATATATCCACAAAAATAAACAAACTAGAGCTATGTGCAACAACATGGATGAATCTCATAAATACAATGTTGAGCTAAAGAATCCAGGCACAAAAGGAGATATATTGTATAATTCCATTTATATGAAGTTCATAAAACAAGCAAAAATAAACTATACATGATACAGATTTATTATGCTTAGCATAATAAAACTGAATGTTTTGTAAGGAGCTCTTATTTAGTAACTGAGTTTTATAAAGTCACTCCCAACCTAAAGTGTTATTCACTATTGTTAGTGATATATAAGCCTATGTTCTGTCTAACTGTTGGGAACCATTCCGCCTGGTTTCAGGGACTGTAGTCTTGCCAACATGCAAGAGGGCCTCAAGGCTGGAGCTGAGCAAGGAGGTCTTGGGGAAAATAGGCCACTGAGGAGACAAAACCTGTCCATGTGGCAGGGGCTGCACCCCTGCCTCCCTCACATTACCCTGCTTGGCCCCAGAGGATGGCTGGTTAGTCAATGATGGGTAAGACCCCTCGGTGCCAGGGGCAACCTAAGACACAGTCGCATAGGAGGGTCCATGAGGAGGACTTGGGGGACATGGAGAAGGGACAAAAGATCCTTTCCCCTCAGTTTTCTCATTGCTGGAGTCCTCATTCTATCTGAAAGAAGTTACCCCATCTCTTGGCTGCTCTGCTCCCACTGCCTGACTCAGGCTTGAAACAATGCTAGAGGCAGGTACAGCCTAAACTGGATCAGATGGTTCAGGGGGGACAATTAGGCCTGGAAAAGGAATGCATTAAATCCTATGAAACCTGCTTTGCTAAGAATGCCCTCCAGTTAATGAGTACTGGTGTTTGGGGCCTGAGCATAGGATTGAGTATAGGATGAGTTTATTTTCCCAGGTCTTAGAGCCAAATGGGCATCACTTTGTCTTGACTCAGAAAGACTCTTGTAATCCCTTTACAGTTATCTTGACATACAAATAATTCTAAAGTAGAGTGTTCCAACCTAGAAGACACCCATGGCCTTTGTCACTGCAAGGGATGCTTGTAAAACAAAAGGAAAGGCTTATTCATAAAAATGTGGTAAGTATGCTTCCTTGGTTCTGGCCTCTATTGCCTCTTTTCCTGCTAATAACCTGGATTTGGTTTGGGCTCCCCCAACCTTCCAGACCTTGACTCAGAAAGACTCTTGTAATCCCTTTACTGTTATCCTTAAACCATATCTCCTTCCTTTAATCATTATAGTTAAACATTGACTGATGAGCTTTAGACACATGCTATATATCCCTATAGGAGCTAAACTCCATAAAAGCCCAAGGAGAAAGGTGCTCAGGACTCTTCTCTAAGAGGTTAGCCAGCCTTTCCTCCCCAAGCAGATCTTGAGTTGGGCATTTTCATTTCATCCACGACACTGGGGGACAGTACAGGACGGAGCTCTCCCTTCATCTAACACAATGTATTACATGGTTTTTTACGATAAATTTTGCTGTTAATTTTAGCAGATATGCTTAAAACTTAAAATTATAACGCCTGTTCCCTCTTTCTGATAAGGTTAGTTAAACAGATGAAAAGCCTATTAAAATCAATAAATTGGGTTCAAACCCTAGATTTGTAAATGCTTGCATGAGCATGTATTTGTTTATGGTTTTGGTTTTATTTCCTCTCTTTCAATCCTTGTGACTAGTCCTTTTTTTCCCTCTCCTCTGGACCTTGTGGTAGAAAATGCCATGCACAGACTAACCTCAGATGCAAACACCAGTGCTAAGACAGTGGTACAGCCCCACCCAAGCACTTGGGCTGAGGTTGGAAGGTTGGGGGAGCCTAAACCAAATCCAGGTTATTAGCAGGAAAAGAGGCAATAGAGGCCAGAACCAGGGAAGCATACTTATCACATTTTTATGAATCAGCCTTTCCTTTTCTTTTACAAGCATCCTTTGCAGTGACAAAGGCCATGGGTGTCTTCTAGGTTGGAATACTCTACTTTAGAATTATTTATATGTAAGTATATTCATGAACTAACAACACCATATCCTGTCTACCATGTCTTTGTGTAAAAAAGCCCTGAGCCTGAGTTATTATTATTAAACCCACTTGTACTGAAGTCCCAGCTAATATGCCTTAACAAAGGAGGACATAAGATGGCAGTGGCCACACTGAGGCTAGAGCCCCTGACTTTTAGCCCACGAGGTCAGCTCTTCGTGCAGAAGGAATACAGGAATCCTGCATCCTTATTCCCATTTAGCTCAATGTGAATGGACATTAGATTACACATTGGGTCTCAGACTGGCCAGGTGAGATGAAAATTGTTACCTACTGCTGATTTTTACAAACAATTTTTCTTCAGTTCTTAGCCTGGCTGTATTGTGTTTGAGAGCTATGAATGACAATGCAAAGGTCAAAAAGGCACTCTAGTTCCAGTACATCAGACAATAAGGACACAAACAATGCTCCTTTTACTGGCTTCCATTGACGCATGAAGAAACCCATTATTGGGCCATTTGTATGTTTTCTTTAAAATGGCAACCCTTGGCAGTGATGTCTAGGTAATGATATGTTACAATGCCCTGCAAAGAGCTCATGCAGGAAAAGGCTGTGGAAGCACTGTCTCGCTCCTGTTATGGGGAAAGGTCAAACTCATGTCGCTCTTGCTGACATGGCGTGAGTACTAATCTCTGCATTTCGTAGTCAACCAGAAATGAATCAGAAATGGAGTGGGCACATTAGACAGCTTGTTTAGGGTTCCTGACTGACTGACTATAAATTAGCTCGGTCTTACACATGCGCAAAAATCCCAGTTTAGACTTTCTTGGCTAAAGTACTGTAATGATAGTCCTAAGGCCTGTCATTACTTCTGAAATTACAGTCAAATGACTCTTATTTGGCAGCTACCAGAAGATAAAGGCTCCTGTTGGGGCATTTTGGCTAGGTCATTACGCACTGTTAGGATGTTGATGAAGATCACCTTAGAGACAGAAAAGAGGAAAAATAAGGGAAGACAAATCTGCTTGGAAATGTTTTCAGAGTTTTTAAGTTGTTGAGCAATTAACACTCATTGACTCAATGCAAGCATAATTTGGGCATAGCATAACTTGGGTTTACCCATGTATGATGACTCTTTATTTAATTTTAACTTGAAAATTCTTATAAGAATAGTATATAGTCATGGAAAACTGAAGATGCAAAGTTGTTCTGTAAGAATTTTATTCTTTAGGTAGAACCACAGCTTTAGACAAATGAATTACAATTCTTTTCTTTTTAAAATATGCTCTTAGGTTGTTTATTTTTGTTATTTAAAAAAAAAATGTTGATTGATTTGAGAGAAAGAGAGGGAGAGAAAAACATTGATGAGAGAGAAACATTGATTGGTTGCCTCCCATATGTGCCCCTACCAGAGATCAAACCTGAAACCTAGGTATATACCCTAATGGGAATTGAACTCCCACCTTCGATGTATTGACAATGCTCCAGCCAACTGAGCCACACCAGCCAGGGCCATTTATTACTTTTTAATTACAATATATTCATACTAAGATATTTATATATATTTTTCAGGCTTCAGGATTTTTTTTCCTGCTTTGTAACAAAAACAGCCAGCATTTTTCTTTTCTTATATTTCAGTCCTCAATTTTATTGCACCTACTTTCTCTCTAAAAACATCATAATTAAGTGTGAGAGTATGTTCTTATATGGCTATCTATTCTTGCAATTTTATTTTATTTATTTTATTTTTTATTTTATTTTTTTTTTGCTGACATACTTTTTGAAATGAAAGCTATAGTTGATATTTTACTTCCTCATTAATATAATCTAGGCAAATATAGGATGTATTATGCAAGAGATAAATAAGGCTTGTATCCATGCTAATAAATCATAAACCATTATTCAACTGGCTTAGAGATCAAAAGAGGAAAATTAAAAGCAGAGCAAAAGAGCTTTTCTAAATATTTAGTTTCCTTAGTGACCTAAACCACCTAATTATCATTATTCTTATTGGCTCCATGAGCACCATTAAGGTCTTATCTGTTACCTTGGAAAACAGAATAGTGTAATATTAATAACTCGCATTTAGAACTTGTCTAGGTTCAAATCCCAGTTCCCATATCTAGGGGCTGAGTTACCTTGGATGAATCATTGAACTTCCCAGTTTCCTCATTTGTGAAATGGGTGCTATAGTAGCTATCTCATGGAGAGGATACTGTGTTTACAGAGCATAGGTATTCCATGTAATAAGTTCTCTGTAGCTATTGCTCTTATTTCCGTTGGAGCTAGGTTTAAAAAAAAAATCAACCAAGAAAGTTTTCTTTACAGGATAAAAGTCTCAGCTGACTTACAAATTTAGAAGAAAAAGAAATCCAATGAGATGATTGGTGGCTCTTTTTTTTTTTTCTTCAGTTTGCCAAGTTTTTATTTTTTTTCTCAAAAAGACATTACATTCATTCAGAATTATAACTTTAAAAACAAATTAGCAATTTTAAAACCATTTTATTTCTAATAATATTTAATGTTTTATTCTTTCATGTTTTGGGGAAATTATTAATATAGGAATACAACAGGATTTTCTCTTCTACTTTGCTATCCTCTTAATTTATTTGTTTGTGTCCAAAATTAATGGTTTTATATTGCGTGATCTTGGAAATCTGTGTCATCATGATTTTCTTTGGTAACATATTTCAATCCTCCATCAAAATTTGAAAGGAAAATTTTTTAGTCTCCATTATTATTATATCTGTATCACATAATGTTGGATCCTTATTTTAAAGCTTTGTTTAACATCCATAAATAAAATCAAACCTTAGAGTTCCCCAGGAAAGTAGAGTGTTAAGGGTGAGGTGTAGAAAAGGAGTAATTAACTTTTTGGACTTTGTTACTGTGTCCTATACCCTAACTTATTTAGGTAGTTTTTAATGATTAATATTAGCCTTGAAAGAGTCAAAATTAAATCACAAAAAAAATGCCCAGGAGAAAGGGGTGGGGGAGAGAGAAGAGCGAGAGAGAAGAGAGAAGAAAGGTATGAACATATTCAATCCACTGTTTGTCTTTTTCTTGTCATTTTTGGTTCCTCCTTGGTTTTATGGTACTTGATGATGGCCAGCTTTTTCCCATCTGTGAACCACTAAAAAGAAACCTTTATAAAGCTTTAAGCCATTTCAGAAACTCCTGCTCTATTACATTCAATCTGGGAGGTACTTCAAGGAAGCTATGAGTATTTTGCTTTTTGCCCTCTGTCTTTAGGGGCAGTGTAATAAAATGGCTATAATAATAGGGAAAGGAAATGGGGAAGAAATCATGTGACCAAATGACTTATGGAGAAACATGTTTCCCTAGTGTTCCTATTCATTTATCTCTACTGTATAATGCATTTTTCTTGTTTTACTGGGTAATTAAACCTTCAACACTCCCGAGTTTGTGAGGAATCTGAATCCCATTATGGGGAGATGCCTGAGTTTGATTCCCTTGTATTATTATCAGGAGTTGGCCTCGTTCAAAGGGAATGCTTTTGATAATGTTTGGAGAGGTCTCTAAGGAGAGTCCCTACTCTGGGCAAGTTAAGCACTGTCACATGTCTTGGCAAGGTTTAGTGAACTTTTAGGTTAATTCCTACAGCTTTTTCTCCCTTTCCCACCTAAATTTTGTTTTAAACTTATTGCCTTGTCTGCTTCTTAATAGAGCAGGATCGTTTTTCAGAGGTAGAGCTATTCTTTTCTTTCAAGTTACGTTTTTATGAAAAGGAAAAAAGACAAATCCACATCAAAGCCCTTATGGGAGAGACCACAGGTTTTCTGCATGTGTCTCCTCTAGTATAACAGTAGTCTGATACCAATGCTAGAAGATGAATTACTTAAAAGTTACACTTTCCATTCTGACCCTTTGGATTTAAAGCCAACTCTTGTGTCATGTGTCTTTAATCTGAAATGCACAGCAAGGATCATAATTTACATTTACTTGTTTTCTGATCTTGGGAAGGGGAAGCTACATACTTCTGTTTTGAATGTTGCCTCTTTTTTTGGATACTTAGGTCATATATTTTTGTTCAACTTTATTTTGATCATAAATAAACAAAATAATGTGATTTTAATTTTTTTTTTTCTGAAAAAATCACCTAAACACTCACTATACGTCTTACCTGCCTAAGAATTTACTCTCTTTGGAAACTAGAAGACTAGGCCATTTTGCAATGTGGCAGTTTTGGGGAAGAACATTGTCATATCTAGATGTGCTCAGAAGTAGAAGATGTAATTTGAAAGACCGGATACTAATTTTGCTTCTTTAAAGAAAAATCAGAAGAAATTATATTCCAAAACCTCAGCAACTAAATGAAATAATGAATAAACAAATGAAAGAAAATTTTTAAATCTTGAAGTAAATTTTTCCTTAAAATTTATTTACTAAACTACCTGAGTTTTCAAAAATATACTTGGCTTGAAACAAACCCAAATATTTTAGCTAAAAGAAATAATGAGGCACTGTCATATTATGGAATTTTAGAGCTACATGGAATTTTATTTCTGTTTATTGATTTTATAGGTAATAAAGAACTGAATGAGAAGTAAAATTTACTTTTCTTATATATTTTAGTGCAAGTTCCTTGTGCGGCATTTTGATTTTCAATATAAGTCTCTTGGGAAAAGACCAATTAAAACAACCTTAAATTATTAAGGAAACATAGGTTATCTTAACAGCAGGCTTTGTGACCGGATAGAAAGAAATCATTCAACTCTGGGAGTGCTGGTCTGTGCTGGTGGCATTTTGGTGAATGGTAATCACCTCTCAGACAGTGAGCCGCGATGAATCCCAATGCTCTTACCTGTAATATGTCACTTTAGGCTCTATATGTTCTATCAGGTTTTACACTTACATGAAGATATATTTTCTGAATATATAGTTTCACCAAAACCTATATTATATTGACTATATTGACTTGGTTTATACTCTCATTGTAATCCTGATGCCAGTTTTGTCCTCTTAAATCCGGGCTACGTACTTTAACACAAAAAATAATTTATCCAACCCCTCTGCCCCACCAAAAAAAAAAAAAAAAAAAAAAAAAAAAAAGGAGAACATTTTCTGCAGGAGCACTAAAAGCTCAGGAACCAGATGTAGTTTGTGTAGGTATTCATCATGAATGTGCTGCAAATTATAATTATACAGACAGCCAAACCCAAAGGCACACTTTAGTGCAGAGTAATAGGGACAGAGATTTAAGTGATTCTGAAAGGAAAAGACTTCTTAAGAAGTAGTTAAATGTCTTAATTATTTCACTTGGTGAAATAGAGATATAAATTAGGAAAAGTTCCCCTCATCCTTTATGTTAACAAGGACTTGTGCTGCCTTGTTCTGGAACCTTGGTCTGGGTGCAAGAGTCATCCAGGGGTACACGCATCCTGGGGTTTATAGCAAGGCTCTCATTCCAAACAAACTAGGACTGAATATTGGCTTTGCTATTTGCCAAAAATTTAACTTTGGAAAATTTAAACATTCTGAGCCTCTTTTCCTTCATTCAGTTATAAATGGGGATAATAATAACTACCTGATAGGGCCATTGTTAGAATTAGAGATTATTTTCACCTGACACAAATTATGTGCCCAAGCCAGAGAGATGTTAGTGACATTAGCTTGAGTGGCATTACCTTTCAGGGGTTATTAGGAAGCTCTGGGTGTTGTTGATCAGGATAGTATAAACAGGGGGTTTGGAAACAGGAGGCACTGTCTGTGTTGGGCATGGATGAGGAGCTCCGGGGGAAGCTTAAACCATGCAATGTAGAGAGATGCATAAAGTCCCAATAACAGAGTTACTGTAATGACTCCACCGTTTTACTGATGGCTGGCTCCGGGAGGCTGCCTGCCTTGTTCAAGTGGGAAATTGTTTTATGTCTTTCAGATTCAGATAAGATGGTAAGGCAAAAATATACCTTTTAACATAGTAACTTTTATTTTTCTAATATTATAAATATCCTATATGTTTACAGTGGGATGTTTATGTTTCGTTTTCCCCCCAGGATCTTTTGCATCTCTTCTGGGAGCAGCCCCTTAATATACTTTAGAAAATAAATTGCCCTCCTTCCTAGTCTCAGCTAAGTGGTTTGCATGAGATTGATGCCACTCTCAGCTTTCAGGGATGATCTTGAATAGTTTAAGCCATCAGTACATTAAATGACATCATTTAACAGGGAATGAGTTCGGAGTGGGCACTTGAAAACCTGTAAGTCTAGGGAGAGTCTCAAGATTTTGGCTTGGAATGCTGGGGCATGGACTCTGTTTTCCCTTTTGGACTTTAGAAAAGCACAGACTCTTTAGGATTGCCAATGTAGAAAATGCCTGAGAAAAGGATCAACAGCACAAAAGCAGAGCACAGAAAAGAAAAGGTAAAACAGATACTTACTTCTGAATTAACCGGTTAATCAAGCACACTGAAATATTTCACTCCTGCTCATATTATTTCATTGTGTACATACAAACACCTTCCATTTTTAAGATGGGAACTTGCCTAGAAGGCGCCTTATCTGACTTTTCAGTTATCTGATCCCCCAAATGCAATTTCTTTGTATAAGCTAGTTTTTGTTCGGTTAATAAGCTTATTTAGTTTGGTTTTCTGAAACTGTAAAGATACTAATGACACTCCTGTTAAGAGTAGAAAATTTACAAATAAGCAAAGAGAGGATAATACATTCTATTTAACACCCATATATCATTATCTATTTATGGAATATATATGTATACTCATCTGATTATGTGTATATATACACCAGTGTACACTGAAATGTTTAAAAATAAATTACTTGTGATTCTTTTTGCTAAAATTATGGGCATGTCATTTTTGTCTATAACTGTTATACTACAATTCCACTTTTAATAGTTTCATAATAATCTCTTGCATGTATATACTGTAATTTATTTAATTTCTTAACTTGGAAAATTAAATTATAACTATATTTTTGCTATTACAAGCAATGCTGCAAAGAACAACCTTGTACATAAGGCCTGACACATTAAATATTTTGACTAGAAAAAATTCTGAAAAGTGGGTTTGATGACAAATGTGTTTACATGTTTATAAGATACTGATACACTTATCTGCCTTCCAGAACATGTATACCCACTTATACTTCTAATAACAGTGACTGGGAGTTTTTGCACTCACAAAACCATCATGGTTACTATTAGAACTTTGTTAATTTGATGGGTCCAAAATGCTAATTATAAAGTACGTCCCACGTATAGACGTGTAGACAGGAGGTGGGGCTTTTGTAGACACTAATGAGCATAAAGGATTTTTCTCTTAAAGCTGAAAGAATTTTGAACTATGGGCTTGTTTATATGGAGCTACAGGATTAACTAAATCGGCAAAAAAAAAAAATCCATTTAGTTGAATAAATGGTTTTATTTACTTTTACCACTTATTTTTGCTTATCTATATAAATTATTTTTACAGGTAGAACACTGAACTCATTGAGAAACTGCAATCAAGATAAAAAAGCATTTCTTACTCTATACAGTAGCATGCAATGGTTTATAACTGAATTTGATATGGTTTGCCTTGTGAGAACATAAGGTGTGTGGATACTTTTGTGAGTGTGTGGTTTTGTGTAGCAGGCAACATAGTGTACGTCACTAGAGCTATTTCCTGCTATTGTTATTACTGTTCAAATAAAGGTGCTTCTAAAGGTGACTTTCAAAAAGCTAACCTAGCTCCCTCTCTAGAGTAGACATGATTTTAAAGATTTTTGGCAAGGGAATGGAAAGAAATATGGAGGAAGATAGGGAACATAGGAAGGGCAGATTCAGAGTAGCATTGAATGATTTGACCCAATCGTGCCCCTAAGTCACTCTGCTGGGGCAAAGAAAGAATGCAGGTTCTTGCTTTTTAGCCACCAAACTTCCCTGCCTTGAAGACTGAGTGATTGGGGTCACTACAGTGTAACACTTCAAAAATACTCATCTGGTTTGTTTGAAATATCCTCTTAGCAACTCACTGATTCTTTCAGGTCAGGGTTCAGGGACATGTGACAGCCCTGCTACTGCCCAGAGAATTATCAGACCCCAAAAGATGTAATTGCCAGCAATATGAGGAGCTGCAGAAGGCAGAGATGATTTTTTAAAAAATCCCATTTCAAAAATGGCTATACCTTTCTCACCTTGACAGGGAAAGTAGATCTTCTTGAAATGCTTCAACTAGCTTCTTTGTCTGGGTGACTACGAACACTTGAAGACAAAAACCTTCCTGATCCTTACAGCTATTTCCGTTAACTCCTTGAAAACCAAATAATGTGTGCGCTCAGCTGCTGAACTGTTTTAATGAGGTGCCACTGATTTTAATGGGGCAAAAAGATGGATGATTTACACCAGATGTCCATAAGGGCCATTCGGGGATTGCTTTGCTGGACACGTAGTACATCATGTTGCTCGTTGAATTCTTAAGGGGTTAACTTGACCTTTCCCTTTAACACAGCACTAAAAATAATGTAATTTCCATTCTCAGTGTCTCTTTTATTTATATAGAAAAGCTTCATGACAAACCCACCAGGCCTCTGAGAGCAAGTTTCTCATTTATGTCTTTGCCATCCATAAACCCTAGTGGGTGATTTTGAAAGTGAGAATAGACACTGGTGGATGCTTCACTCATGAGCAAGAACCAGGCTTTTATTATCGACCCTTCTAGCACTGAATCATTTTGGGGGAAAGATATTATTTTCTGAAGATTGTTGCTCAGTGTTGTACACCTCATTTCTAAGAAAGTTTATTTCAGCTCAGATAATTAATACTCTTATCCCTTTGTGTATAAAAATAAAATTAAAAATTAAAGACAATGAGGCATAAATCTTACCTTAAACATAACATCTCAGGCATTGTATTTCATTATTATTTCTTTTTTTCTAGATTTTGATGAAATATGCTGCACCACTTATTAAAAGTTATCAAGTAGTAAAATATGGAATTATAAGATGCGAATGACTGACATTTATCAAGATTCTTAATTCAGAACATCTTCTGGTTAAAAACAGAAGTTCTGAGTGTTTTATGCATTTATTTCAACTCATAAAAATGAAATAACTTATTTATTTGGTGGTTATCATGAGCTTTGTAGAATGTGAAGCTTCATGTTTAGCTGTACATGTCCTTTAAAAGTCAGATATCAAAATTGATTGAAAAAAATCCAGAAACTTAGAGGCTTATAATAATCAACCAATAAGGAAGGCATATTGTTATAGAAACTCTAAAGGGTAGCCAAGTAATAATTGATCATTTATTTCTTGTTTCTTCTGCTGCATTTTTAGGGTTTACTTAACACTTTGGACTCTAGGTGAGAATTTTATTTTGCCTTGGAGAGAGCATAGCGATAACCATAGTCAAAAAATAAATTCCCGTGTTTTTCTGGTTGCAAATTTGAATTTTTGCCTTTTGAGATTTTATGTCTATATATTCTTTGTGATGCCTAAGTACTTTCCTAGATATATAACAATTTGTAAATTAGACTGTCTCCTTTTAAAAGAAATACTACTTGTGCAAACAAACAAGAATAAAGAAAAAAAAAGAGAAAAATATCCCACTGAGAAACTGATATTCTGCCCCTCATCTTTATCTGATATTATAGATCACAGGTTTTTTGTTTGAAAAGTGTTATTTCTCTTTCTAGTCTTAATTTGACATTTGCTTTCAATGTGAATTTTCCAGTTAATCAAGCACACTGAAACATTTCACTCTTGCTCACTATATTATTTCACTGTTTAGGTACAAAAACCTTTCATTACATGTTAAATAGCACTTCTCATCTCACCAATTACTTGTTTTTACTGAGTTGAAAAGGATGTGAGCTTTGCCACCAATTACCTTTAGTGGCCTTAATCTAGCTTTCCTGTCTTTGGTATCTCACATATTTTATATGTCTGACCTTACAATGCTGTGATAATGCAAGTTGGGTTTGCAAAATTTTGCTTTATCGGCTTACACCTTCTTCTATTTCTCCTTTTTTTTTTTTTGTAAAATTTTGATCTGACTATAACTATGTGGTAAGAATAAATACAAAAATAATGCCACATGTTGCCTGTTCCTGTATATGAACTCATCAAGAGCCTTTGAGTCTGGACCAGCCTTGGTAAGCTGTGATTTCTATTGATTGGTGGGATGCAATGGAACGGATAGTGTGCCAGTTCTTAGGCCTCTCGAGGTCTTCTAGTATATTGTATGTCTGCCCTCTCTCTTATCCCTCTCCCTTCACCAGGAAAATACACTGGGATTAACCTGTTAGATGATGAGATACACAGGGCCCAGTCACTGACATTATCCCATCAGATATGTTAGTGAGCTTAGCCAAGACCAGAAGAACCACCTAGCTGGGTCCAGCCTAATTCTTAACCCGCAATATCATAATCGAAGAAGATGACTATCTTTCTAAGCCTATTTATGGTATGTTTTGCTACACAGCTATAGCTTTAGATTCAAATAGATTTAGACATAAATAGATTTTCACTTTGATTCAAAGAAAAAGACTGGATCCTATTGCAGTCAACAATGAACAATCTATATGGTATGTGGAGATTTGGGTTCACCTGAGTCTGTTACATTTTGCTCTACAATGCTCTTTTTGGGGGCTTACAATGTATTTGCCAAGCTGTCCCTTTAAAAATAATTATGTATTATTTTCTTTTCTCCAGAGCCCACTCTTAGTGTCCATAAAGGGTTGCTAAGGACCAGGAAGAATTTCCTTACATGTCCTTCATCATGTTCTTCAATTTGAGAAGTAATTTCCTATATTTTATAATTAAAATAGATTTCTTCACCTTTTGATTTTGCAGTGTTATTTTCTCCATAGATGGCTGTGTGGTCTTCATTTAAAAAATTACATGAACTAAAGTAAATTTATATTCTGAAATCATATTGAGAGCATTTGGACATTTTTGATATCAAGAAAGAAATTTATTAGTTTCACATACTTTTTTAGGTAACTATTTTGAAGACTGATCTGTTCAGTGTTACTGGAGCAAAGAACAGGAAAAAAATTCAGTTAATTAAGCAAAAGGTAAATTATAGGACTTCTCATGCCATGAATTTATTTCTATAGGATTTTAAATTTCTAGGTAAGGACACTTCTGATTGGATGGAAAAAATACAGGTAACTGTTCTGCGCTTTTATACTAGGCTTTTGTTTGCATCTATTTTGGAATGTGCTACAAATAAGAAGGATTTTAAATTATAAGCAGCCAAGAAACAAATGTCTTTTCCCACCTCATTTGCTAACAGTCCCATGTACCATTTTCCCCAAAACATTCTTACATTAAAGAGAAAAGTTTCAGTAACAATGACATCATTTCTGTGCAATAAAAAATATTTACTCTCTTCCTAAAAGAACAGTAAATAAAATCTTATAATCGAGACTGTATTAAGCCTCAAGTCTAAGTTTAAGGGTATTGGTCATTATCCCTGAATTGTTTTACCATCTGATCTTAATATTCTACATCTTGTGAACTAATACATTGAACAATCAACATACCTTACATTTAATTATGAAGGAAAAATAAAGGAAAAGGAAATATTTAGCTTAAATAACTATATATGAATAATAAGCAAAGAAGTTTGTATAGATGCTACAGAACTTGTTTCCAGAGTTATTAATGAGGCCCTAAGTAGTATGTATGACCTCATTCCATCTTTTATGTTTCCTTTGCTTTCAGCCAATATATAATCTAATTGGTATTCTTACCAGTGGGATGTCCCAAATGTTTGTTTCTGAGGAACGAGGGCCCTTGATGATACTGTCTCTATGCAATGCTGTCTAAGAGAGCTTTCTGTGATAAGGCAACTAATTGTTCCACATGTGCAATAGAAAATAATGCAATCAAGAGTTGTTCTCTCCTTCTGTCCTACTCTGAATCTATTCCCGCACATACTACCAAGTATCTCCAAAGAAACTTTCCAATGCGAAACGCACTACCCATATGTGGCTATTGAACAATTGAAATGAGGCTAATGAGACAGAGAAACTGAATATATAATTCTACTTAATGTTAAGTAAATGCTAGATAGTAATTAGATAATACAGCTGTATAACTTCAGTAGTCTTTCATTTACTTTTACCCTGAGACAGAGAAATACCTGGAGGCACCCCATGGGATCACCTGAATTTTTAAAAATATTCTTTATTGGTTCCTTTGAGAGTTTTTTAGATCCTCTTGAAGGATATAATTTGCCTATTGGAAGGTATATGACACATGATACATCTACCCTAGGGAGAATTTCTACATCTACAAGGAAGGATTTCTACATCTACAAGGAAGTATATCTGTGTTCCTAATTCTTTAGATTTCACCTTTTGTTTTAAACTAAGAGACTTATGGCCTTTTGTCTTGATTTATTGTTTTAGAATTTAGCCATATTATCAAGGAATCAATTAATCTATTTCCAGTTGCTCAAATAAGCAAGTTTATTCCATAAAATAATATCAGTTCAAAAGTTGTTTTTCTCTCATTCTCTTACACTCTGAATCTATTCTCCCACATACTCTCAAATAGCATATGTTCAAATAAAGCAACGAAGCTCCAAAATTCACTTGGAGAATCAGCCATCTCATAATTTTTCTATAAGCATTTCTAGAATTTCAATTAATTTATAGTTTGGAAGATGGTAAAGGAAGAGTGTGCATATATGTGGAGGATGGGGAACGAGGCATGAGAAGAACAGATTTTTTGTTTTTTGGTAACTGTCTCAGGAGGGGAGTAAAAGAGTCCCAAGGAAAACTGGACTTTATCTGTGTTTAATTTTAACTGGTCCCAATAATCAACCTAAGATTTTCTTCATTTCCTTAAGGTTCTCTCGTCTGCCCCTCATTCTCTGTTACCAATTTTGTTAGGAGTCAGGATTTTTATTTGCAAACCACAAATTCTAATCGAGATTAATTTAGTCAGGAAAAGACTTTACTGATAGCAGAATTAGCAGGATGAATAGAGAAATAGTTAAAGTAAGGATCAGCCAAGGTCCCATGACCAGCTTTTAGCGTCAACATCACTGTTTCCTGCTCTCACTGCTACTAAGGCAGCCAACAGGCACTTGTGGCCCTGTCAGTAACTGTACCCCCTTTTTAAATAAACATTTTATTTTAGAATCATTTAATTTTGGGGAGACACACACATTCAGTCCATAAAGTCATCAAAATTTAGTGGGTTTTTTTTTTGTATATGGATGTCCTGTTGTTTCAGCACCATTTCTTATAAAGACTATCTTTTTTCCCATTGAACTGTCTTTGCTCCTTTGTCAAAGATCACTTGACTCTATTTGTGTGGGCCTATCTCTGAACTCTCTATTCTGTCCCACTGATCTATATGTCTATTTTTAAAAATTAATACCACAGTCTCTTGATTACTGTAGATTTATAGTAAATCTTGAAGTCCTGGAATGTCAGTTCTCCAACTCTGTTTTTCAGCATTATGTTGTCTTTTCTTGGGGTTTTGCTTTCCATATAAACTTTAGAGTTAGCTTGTTGATATACACCAAACAGCTTGCTGGAATTTTGATTGCAATTGAATTAAATCTATAGATCAAGTTGGGAAGATGAATATCTTTACAATTTAGAATTTTCCAGTGTAAACGTGTTATATCTCTCCATTTATTTAAGAGATGTTTTTATTTCTTCAGTGTTTTGTAGTATTCTTTATGTAGATATATGTATTTGTTCGTTTTTATTCTATTTTTTCCATTACCATTTACTCCCCTTATACACTCCTTCCCCCACAATCACCACGCTGTTGTCCATGTCCGTGAGTCCTTTTTTCTTGTTGCTTAATCCCTTTGCACTCTAACTTCTCCACAACCACCTTAGCTGTTATCCTTCTTTCTGAGTCTGTCTCTATTTTGCTTGTTAGTTTGGTTTGTTCATTAGATTCCACGTAGGTGAAATCATTTGGTATTTGTCTTTCTCTGACTGGATTATTTCACTTAGCATAATGTTCTCCAGGTTCATCCACACTGATGCAAAGAGAAAAAATTTCTTCTTTTTTACAGTGAGTAGTATTCATCAACAAAATGAAAAGACAACTCACAGAATGGGAGAACATATTCACTGATATATCTGATAGGGGGTTAATATCCAAAATTTATAAAGAACTTGGAGAACTCAAGACAAAAAAATCAAACAACCCAATTAAAAAATGGGTGAAGACACTCCACCAAGGAGGACACACAGATGCTCAATAGACACATGAAAAGATGCTCAATGCCACCAGTCATCAGAGAAATGCAAATTAACACCACAATGAGTTATCATCTCACACCTGTCTGAATGGCTGTTATCAATAATCAACAAACAACAGGTGCTAGTGAAGATGTGGAGAAAGGGGAACCCTTTTTCACTTTTGGTGGCAATGCAGACTGGTGTAGCCACTGTGGAAAGCAGTATGGAGATACCTCAGAAAATTAAAAATGGATCTGCCTTTTGACCCAGCGATCCCATTTCTGGGAATATATTTGAGGGAACCCAAAACACTAATTCAAAAGAACATAAGCACCCCTATGTTCACTACAGTGTTATTTACAATTGTTAAGACATGGAAGCAACCCAAATGTCCATCAGTAGATGAGTAGATAAAATAACTATGGGACATTTATGTACATGTGTATATATATATGTATAAAATATATATCTATATTTATACCTGAGTACTTGAATTTTTGGGTGCTATTGTAAATGGCATTTTTTAAATTTCAAAATTTAATTGTTTATTGCCAGCATGCAAAAAAGTAATTAACTTTTGCAAGTTGTACAAGTCCACTGTAATTGTTATCCTTGTTCCTCTAAGTAAGATGTTTCTTCCTGCCGGCCCCCAACTACTTTCAAGATTTTTCTCTTTGTCTTTGGTTTTCAATAATTTAAATATTATGTGACTAAGGGTGTTCGTTTGCGTGTTTTTATATTTCCTGCTTTGTGGTCTCTGAACTTCCTGGAACTGGGGTTTTGTGCCTGTCATTAATTTTGGAAAGTTCTCAGCCACTATTACTTAACAATATTTCTTCTGATTCATTCTTCTTTTTCTTATACTCCAATTATGCATATATTACATCTTTTGAAATTGTCCCACAATTCTTGGGTGTCTGTTCTCTTCCTCATCCCACCCCATTATTTTTTTCTCTTTGCATTTTAATTTGGGAAGTTACTATTGATCCTTCTTCATGTTCTTTGATTCTTTCTTCAGGTGGGTTAAGTCTACTGAAGAACCGTTTGATACTTCCTTTATTTCTATTACACTGTTTTTATTTCTAAAAAATTCTTTCAATTATTTCTTAGAGTTTCCATATCTCTTACATTACTAATCTGTTTTTTTAAATGTTGTCTACATTTTCATTAGAGCTCTTAATGTATTTATTATCAGAGAATTATTATTTAAATAATTTAAAGAATTTATTATTTAAACTCCAACATCAATATCATGTCGGAATCCAATTCTGGTACTTGTTTTTTTCTCAGACTGCCTCCTTTTGTCTATTGACATACCTATTAATTTTTTGTTGAAAGCTACACATGTTGAATCAGGTAATAGGAACTGAGGTAAATAGGTTTTTAGGGTAGGATTTATGCTAATCTGACTAGGGTTTGGGTTGTGTTAAAGTTTGCTACAGGAACCAGAGGTTTCAGATATTTTTTGTGTGTCCTTGTTTTTGTCTTTCCTCTTGATTTAAGGGTGTCCCCAGGTACTCCTCCTCAGAGAGAGTATGTGTCTTGCAGGTTTTTAAGCTGTAATCTGCTGTGATTTTATTGCTGTGATTGTTAATTGTGGGGAAGAGAGAACATTCTATATTCTTCCAGCTCTCTCAATCTTTTGGTGGGCATGTTTCCCAAGGCCGTGACCTTCACAAGTGTTTCTCCACTGGTATAACTTTTCTACCCTGTCCTCCATTCTCTTCTCTGGCTGCAGTATGCCCAATCTGTTTCCTTAGAGACCTAACCACTGTTGATGATGGTTTCCACCTCCCTCTTTGGTGAAGCAGGAAATCTGGAGGGAGCTAGAGTGGGAGGAATTTTCTTCTATTTGAAAGAAGGTTCCAGTAAAGTCTTTTCTTCTGGAAAGTAGGTCTTTATTATGAAGAAGGCTAATGGAGAAGGTTCTGAAAATATTTTACAATGTGTACTCTTCTCTCCTTGCCAGAGCCAAGAGGAAATTTTCTCAGTTCTTTACTTTGAGAACCTAGTTGGGTTCCTGAAGAGAAAGCCAACAAAAGTGTGAGAGCTATTCTAAAAAAATGGCCCCCAGAAGTTTCTCACTTTCATACTAGCCTCAAACTGAGCCTCCTGCAAAATTACCATTGAAGTGATCCTACCAGTTTATGACACAGACAGCTTCCGCTCCAGGAGGGCAGATCTTGATTGTGATTGTCTGGGCATGCCTTCAGATTTTGGTGTGCCTGTTTGCTCCAAGACCTCAGTTCTCTAATGGATCTGATTTTCATTCGCTCATCTTTTTCGTATGAGAAAAGCAGAATAAAGGTTTCCAAGCTTTTATCATGTCAGAACTAAATCCACAGGTCCCTCATTTAATGCTTGAATCCATTGAAATAATTTCTAACAGTTCTTGAACTATTGTGTCACTTCCTTAATATTCATTGTCCTTCCTTCCAGTAGGCTTCTCTAACAAGAGATTAAACTCTGGTTTTCTTTTTTTTTTTTACATTTCCTTTTTATCTCTCTTTTTTTAAATTGATGTTCTGTTACAGTTGTTCCTCCTTTTTCCCCATTGCTCCTCTCTGCCCTCCCCCACCCCACAGTCAGTCCTTCCCCTTTGTCCGTGCCCATGGGTCCTCTATTCCTGTTCCTTGGCTTGCCCCTTCCCCCTCTTTCCCTGTCATTCCCCTCTCTCCTCCCAGCTGCTTTTCATGGAAAAGATTCCTCTGAAATAGCTAGATTGCCTTGATTCTATGCAGCCAAACAGAAAACTGTTTATCACATGTTTGATGGCAAAATTTGAAGCATGTTTTTCCCAAATGAGTATGCGCCATTAAATTTATGTACACAGAATTCTATATATCTTATAAATACAAAGTGATCTTTTAGGATAGTCGCACTCCAGTGTAAACAATCATAATTTGCTTGCTTGCTTTCTTTCTTTTTTTTTTGGATGCAGACCAAAGCCCTTAATATGATAAATAAGTTACTCCATAACCCGGTCCCGCCTCCTACTACAGCCTCACTTTATTCCATTGCTCCCCGCATTTGGCGTCTTCATGCACATGAAACCCTGGTTTCCTAGGGTTCCTCAAACATTCTTTCTTACTTCATTACCTTCATGAGTGCAGTAACCTATGACTATAATTATTATCCTCTCCCTGGGTAACTTCAGATCATAATTAAACTTTCACTTTGCCGGTTATTCAGAGAGGTCTACTCTGGTCCTTAAGTTAAACTGAGTCTCTAATATATATCTTTACAGAAACTTGCATATTTTGGGGGAGTATTCCAACTGTAATGAACTATTTAAATTATCAAATGATTCTTTGTTTAATATCTGTATCTCCTATTGGATATGAACTCTAGGAGGTCAGACACTGCGTACTTGTTCATTGATATAGTCTTTGCACCAACAGAGCCCTGGAAAACATTTTTTTTGTATGCATGAATTATGAACAAATGAAAATTCAACCTTCATTTTCATTTTCTGGCAAACCAAAGCCTTGATTTGGGGTTAGGGACCACAGAAGCACAGAAAGGCAGAGAAGATACAACTAGAAGTTCTCAAGGAGAAAAGTAGGAGCAGAAATTTAGTTTGAGTAATGATGTGGAATTTCTCCCCTAGGGAAATTCAGAAATATTTGTAAGAAGACTAGATTTTTTGCAGTTATATAGAAATGGGATGACAATTTTTTTTTGGTATGTCAAAGGAAAGGATGATCGAGGAATGCTCAAAAATTCAGGAGTACTCTGTTTATAGCAGCAGTTATAATATGATTATTGTTATCAGCTAGCTAATCTTTTCTGTTTAAGTTCTTCAATGATTCGAATGAAATGTGAGAAAATGCTTCAAAACCACTGATGACAGAGTGATTTTCTGAGTGAGTTTTGTGGTGGTCCTGTGTCTCCCAAAGTCATTTTAGGACTTCAAGTTTGAAGAAGGCCTTCAATGACTGCTTTTGATGAATGTCACACTTAATTAATTATAGGGTAAGCTTGTAGCTACATAACTGTCCTATTAATACCATATAACATAAAGGGTTTATTAGTCAAAGATTTAAATCTATCAAACTGACCAAGTAATTATATTGTACTAGGTATGTTCTCATATATAATCACATTTAATTTCCAAAAGAACTCTATTGGTTAGCGATCATTATTTCTACTATTTTTTTATGAATAACAAAGCATGAATAAATAATTTAGCCATGATCATAGAAACCTGAGTTTTCTAACACCCTTAAGGTTGCAGTCTTATCTTGTGAATAGCTTTATAGTCATTATCTCTATCTTTGGGCATTTTTGGAATCATTTTCATTTCTTGGTCTGAATTTCACACTTAATCACTTTAAACATTGATAACATTAAACCTGTATGTTTATTGAGCAGCCAAACAGTTTAAGATTATATTTTGGTGCCAAATTTCATAATTATTGTTTCAACGTTAATCCAAAGAAAGAATTCCCTACCTTCAAAAACAAAATTCTCAAAAAAAAGTGCATTTAAACAAACAAAAAAAAAAACATGGAAATGTGTGGAATATCAAGGTTCTTAAAGCAGCTGTTACTATATGTGTAGGAAGTGAGCATACTTTATGGCAGTTTTAGTATCTGTTCCAGCTGCAAATGTGCAATATAATCTGAAAATTATACAGAGTAGTATTCATTTAAATGTGTAAACTTTATTGACAAGAAGACAGCTTCAAAAGAAATAGCAGAACCCATTTTGTCAATTTTGTTTGGAGGGATTTCTTGGTAAATAAGGACAGAACAGAGTATGATAACTTATATGACACTGTAAATTGCATTTCAGGGCATCCAGCCAATTTTGTAACTTGCACAGCATGAATAAGGAAGCACTTTTGTCTAATTAAAACACAAGACTGTCTTGGTAAATGTGTTATGTGCTGATATTTCTAGATACGATGTACATGCATATTATTATACACACTTGTTATGCAGACACACCCACAAACTGTTTTCGTTACAAGAAAAACCAAGTGAGACTGAAGTGACCCTGGGCAAACCATTGCTGGAACATTTATTTTGTGGGATTGTTCAGTGTATTGGAGGGCATGCATTATCTCTGGCTCCTGCCTACTAAATGGCAATTATGTGGCGACCAAAAATATCCTCATAAATTTCCAAAATGCCTCTCCAGGAAATGTATTTCTCTTGTTGAGAACAGCTGCTCTGAGAAGTGGCACAGAGCTCAAACTAGGTCAGCTGGGGTCCTTCCACAGGGATTGTCAAGCGGGTGCTGTCCAGTCTGTGAGAATGACTGTGGAGGCTGTCAATGGGCATGTTCTTGGCTACGTGGAAATGGTTGGTCTGCAATAAGAGAGATTAAAACAGGGGCACAAAGAGGCGAGGCAACAGATAAAGCTACACTGTACTGATATCTCCCCGACCTCCCCTAAATTTTGCCACATTCCTCCTTTTTGCTCTAGCTAGTTCTGGTCGGGTTTCTGTTCCTTGCTACTAAGAGAGTTCTAAAAGACATAGGTACTTAACTTGAACATTATTATTTTACATCAGGTATAATCAGTAATCTCCATTCCTTTGGCATGATGGAAGGAACTGAATAAAGGAGATATTCAATGAAGCCAAAAATGAGAATAACAGCAGAGAGTTATTTAAGGTTCTGATGGATTATACTAGGAAAATAAACTTCCAGGAATATTTACTGGGTGAAATCCAAACTTCGTATATGTATTTTTAAATGAAAATAAATTAGATTGGGTAAAGAAAGTATGCAATGATTTTAAATGTTAAGGAAGAAAAGGTGTCCAAAGATAACTAAAACATTCTATCTGTTCCATGTAAATTCCTTTCTTGAAATGGTAGGCTAGGGCACTTCTCTTCACGTAATCTTTAGTAGGTGTTATTATGTGCTCTCTGGCAAGGCAAATATTTTCATTGGAAACGGCTACCCTATTAATATAGTAGATGTTTTCAGGAGAGCAGTTATCTATCAGAATTTTGTCTTTGGTCCAACTTTGGTATGGATGTTCTTTGGAAAGTCTGCAGGAAAGATTTACATTACAATAAAAGCTTAGTTACAGAGATTAGCCATAATATGTGCACGAGGGTATCTAACGAAAGAGTGATTTAAAATGATGCAGTGTTAAAGATTGGTAAATATCACTAATTGTGTCTAGTGTTGTTTCCTTACTAGAGTATGAAGCACATGCTTTGGCTGATATTCAACCGTAGTTAGAGATGAAGGATGTGGATATTATGTTTAAGGGGAGAATCACTTAAGGGAAATTTTAATGAATAAATTCATATATTCTCAGTTTATGTTTTTTAAATATCTAATATCCAGACACATGCAAATATTGATTTGTGGAGTCTGCAGAGTAAAAAACAAAGGCTAACGTATGTTTACTTTTCAGCTAATTTTAATTTATCCTTGTTCCTCTTAATATTGTTCTTTATTGTTATGAGAACCACCAAATAAATCCCAGCTCTTTCCTGTTCTCCTGAACCATGATGATTCTCCTGATTTCATTTGCTGGTCCACTTACCTGGACCTCTGCATTAAAGCTTTTAAAATGGACACACCTGGGAGAAAAAGAAAGTTACATAAATAATAGGTATCAGCTTGGGGACTCAAAATCAAGTGCTTATTCTGCCAAAGTCTTTGTAGCAGCTGCAATTACTGCCATTTCCTTCCTTAATGCCACAACGTACTCCAGGCTCTTTAAAATAAGAACTTAATGATCATTTTTATCTTTTCTAGAGAGCAGAACAAAACACCTGATGTGTGGTAGAAAACAATATCTATATATTAGTATAATATATATTACACTAATATAACATTAAATATATTTTAGTGCAAGGGAATGACATTGTTTATGTTCTGTTGTAAATACATATGTTATTTAAAATTTTTGATGCTAATTAATAAAATTCTGATTACTCATATATACATTTATTTTATTACCTGGTAATTATTAATACTATGAAATCAAAGCATTGGATTATAGAGAAATTTATTTATTAACTGATTATGAAAGATGAAAAGAATAATAGTAATCCTAGTAAAAGTTTACATACAAGTTTTTACAAATATCAAACAGAAAAGAAAACAAAAATACCATAGAATCTATATACTCACGAATAATAAATGGTTGCATATTATCAAATTCTATAATTTTAAAGCAAAGCAAAAGTATTTAATTTGAAATAATTTGCTTTGATAGGAGGTACTATTTTATTTATCATTCATCAGCTTGTTTACCTCTTTATTTGATCCAGTGAAACCAACTAATCTTCTCTTCATTGTGTGTTATATAGAAATTCAGGTCTTGAAACAAATTTGGAATTCTTGAATATAAAACATAATTATGGGATAACCCTAAGATATGCTTATTGATTTTAGCGAGAGGGAAAGAGGGAGAGAGAGACACATCGATGTGAAAGCAACATTGATCAGCTGCCTCTCGTATGCACACAGACCTGGGACTGAACCCACAACCTGGGACTGAACCCGCAACCTAGGCCTGTGTTCTGACTGGGAATCGAAACCCCCACCTTTTGATTTACATACAGGACAACACTCCAACCAACTGAGCTAAACTGGCCAGGGGAAATTATGGTTTAATTCTTAAAGAACATTAAGTCCTAATATGTCTTATTATGTATTTCTTAATTACCTTTTGTAATTTTATTGCTGTTATTAAGGACAATGTACAATTATTTATAATATTATGTTATAACTCTATTTGCAGTTAATAGTAGGCAATGATATGGATCAAAAAACTTCTATATTATTTGCATTTTTACATTATATAAGATGTAATAAGTTAAGAAAAATTATAACAGTGAAATATATTGGTGACACGGTCAATTAAATTATGCTGGAAATTCTACTATTTGAGTCAGTAAAATTAGACTAGAAAAAAAGCTTCTGGAATAAATGTCATGGAAAAAATCAAAGTGTCTGAATAGAATGGCAAAGTGACAAACCCACCGTCTTCCCATCTTAAAAATTTGTGGGATCTTTTAAAAGGAATACTATATCATATTTATGAGAGTTTTTAACTGATTGTTTTCTTTTTTTTATTGTTGTTCAAGTACTGTTGTCTCCATTTTCCTCCCACCGCTCCCCCCTGCCCCACCCGTCCCCATCTCCCACCCTCGATTCTACCCTCCTTTGGCTTTGCCCAAGTGTCCTCTATACATATTCCTTGATGACACTTCCCCTTTCCCCTCCTGTTTTCTCTTCCCCCCACCCCTCTGATTACTGTCAACTTCTTCTTTATTTCAGTGTTTCTGGTTATAGTTTGCTTGCTTATTTGTTTTGTTGATAAGTTCCACTTACTGGTGAGATCGTATGGTATTTGTCTTTCACCCACTGGCTTATCTCACCTAGCATAATGCTCTCCAGATCCATCCATGCTGTTGAGAAGGATAGGGCCTCCTTCTTTCTCTCTGCTGAGGAGTACTCCATTGTGTAAGTGCACCATTGTTTTTTGATCCACTCATTTACTGATGGGCACTTAGGTTGCTTCCAACACTTGGCTATTATAAATTGTGCTGTTATGAATATTGGGGTGCATAGATTATTTTGAATTGGTGTTTCAAGATTCTTAGGGTATAACCCCAGCAGTGGAATTGCAGGGTCAAAAGGCAGTTCTATTTTAGTTTTCTGAGGGAATTCTATACTGTTTTTCACAGTGCCTGCACCCGTCTGCATTCCCACCAACAGTGTACTAGGGTTCCCTTTTCTCCACAGCCTCGCCAGCACTTGTCATTTGTTGATTTGTTTATGATGGCCATTCTAACTGGTGTGAAGTGGTATCTCATTATGGTTTTAATTTGCATTTCTCTGATGGCTAGTGATGTGGAGTATCCTTTCTTATGTCTCTGGGCCCTCTGTAAGTCCTCCTTGGAGATGTGACTGTTCAGGTCCTTTGCCCATTTTTTAATTGGGCTGTTTGTCTTCCTGGAGTGGAGTTGTGTGAGTTCTTTATATATTTTAGAGATCAAACCCTTGTCCGAGGTATCATTTGTAAATATATATTTCCCATATGGTTGGTTCTTTTCATTTTGCTGATGTTTTCCTTAGCCATGCAGAAGCTTTTTATTGTGATGAAGCCCCACTTGTTTATTCTTTCCTTTTTGTCCTTTGCTCTAGGGGACATACTGGTGAAAATATTGGTGCATGGAATATCTCATTTGTTTTCAACAAAGCTACTATTTAATATTATATATCCAAACATAATCAGAACACTAGAAACAACACCTTTGGCAAAGCTCCTGATTTTGTAAACATATTTCATATAATACTGCATGTATTTCAATAACACGGAATAGGTAGCTGAAAATCCATCTGAAGTATATGGCTAATATTGACCAACAATTTAAATCTTTGAATCCCAATATTTTAATCATATTTTGTCCTTCAAAGAGTATTCTAGAATCATCTAGATAATTATGTAAACCATCTAATTTGTTTAAATAAGTTAAGAATATATCTTAACATGTTTCCTTGTGTGTTTATTTTTTTACCAAAAAGTCCTTTAAAATATTCTTAAAAAATATCTATCTCTTTTCCCTTTTAAATGTTCTTGTTTAATTCATTTTATTCTGAGAAAATGAGATGGAATTAGATGTTTTGAAAAGTTGGTTATAGCTATGGGAAAAAGTCTCAGGAAGATTCCAAAAATCTTAATCTTTCTATCACCAAGAAGACTTACCTTTATGTCTAATTAGATTAGACATAAACTTCTTCTATGCCTCTACCACACTCCCCTTGTTTTACATATTCACACTATCTGTTTTATATGTGTGTATATAAAAGACATAATAGAATAGTGAATAACATAATAATACATAGGTAAATAATTTTTACATAATGAATGACACTAAGTAAATGAAAAAATAAAGTTGGATTGATTGATACAGTAGACAATTAGTAAACATTTATTGTATAATAAATTATTCCTATGTTTCACGAGTTTATTTCTGGACACCATTTTAAGGTATAGATTGCATATGTATTTTGGTTGTTCAGGTAGTAGCAATAGGCTGGTTTTGCAAGGCAGCCTTACCATCTCTAGGCTTATGTGGTTTTGCAAAGTGTTGCATTCAGAATTCAGAAATTATCAATTTGTTTTAGATGCTTTAAATTATGTGCTATAGAGGTTAAAGATTATACAGAAGAAAACTTCTTTTCAGAAGAAAGTTGCCCATTTTACGGGGGAGGTTGTCTGCAGCCCTTGATGCATTAACAGTTTAAGAAAACTAACTATATCACATATACTCTGCTTTCTGATAAGAGGAAACAGGTCACATGGCCTTATCTATTGTCCAGGACCCTTGAGAGAATCTGAGGGAAGAAGTGGGAAAAAATAACTCATGGCTCTTTCCATTCCTAGAGTTTCTATGAAATTATCTGGTATTTTCTGTATTCCCAGAAAAATTATCAACTAAGATAGGGAGCATAGTTATGACAATTCTCTCATTTAACAATTAAGTTTTCTGTAAGGAAGAAACCTCAATTATTTGGTGATGAGAGAAGGTTTTTCTAAGAATACACATACCTATTTATAGTCACATATTGTACTGATGCCTAGGAACAGATTATAACCTCACCATCATAGAGTTAAAATTAATCAGTTCTTAAATGTATGCCCACATTATCAACAATTATTGCTCATTTGTGTCAACAATAACATGGCTTAAAATAGTAATTTGGGCTAACAAACACACTTCTGCCCTCTTTTCCTCCTGCTCTCCATATATTTTAGTTTTTTGACATATCCCCACATTCTCTTTTCCTATTTGCAACTTCAATAACTATTTCTCCTCAACACCATTGTGTCTAGAAGGGCATAGGTGAATGACTGGAAATGTGCATAAAGAAAATAAGTGAGAAAGGAGGGAAAAGATAAAAGGAATTTCTTTCTTAAAAAAATGGCAGAATAATTTAGTTCCTTTCAATAAGTTTTGGGCTATTTGTCTAGTTAATCCCGCCTTCTCCCAGCTCCTAACATGAACATTTTATGAAAACAAAAGAAAAATGCATGCTAAATATAATCCAAGTCAAGTTATGTTGATGTTTGCCTTTCTTCATATCTGTAACTGATTTTGGCACCTCAATACAAGGATGATAACATGCAAATCTTTATACAATAACCTAGTTAGGATTCCTACAATAAATAACTCCCATATCCATCACTTTTAAAGTATCATTGCAAAGACTGGAGTGCAGCAATGTGCCCTTATGTTTCTTATTTTCCAGATCAATCTGTTTTTCTTAATTTTAATTTATAATCAGCACAACTGAAGCTTCCTAATCATATCAGACATGCCAATCCTTTCAGAAGCAAATCTGATTTAACATCAAGGAGCCTGGCTTGCGTTCATGGAGGAGGGATTTTTTTCCCACTGCTCCCCAGGAGTTTTTGGCTGGGACTTAAGACATTTGCACAGATGAGATTCAAACCAGTTTCCTAACACTAGGTGGACAAAAATCTCTCTCAAGTTAGCCAAGTAACCTATCTGGTCAGCAGAGCAGGAGGTGTGCCCAGGCAGGTGGCACTGAAGTTTCTTGTTTGTTATTCTGGTGGAGAGAAAAAGAAATAAAAATACACACAAAAGGAAATTGAACTTGAAAAAGTCTGGAATAAAATGAAAGGCATTGCTTTGAAGGTGGTGGTATATTCACCTTAAATTTTAGAAAGGGAGTATGGTGCGGGATAGAAGATAGGCTTATCAACCTATTTTGTTTTGTATCTCAGAATAGTTTAACCTAACAGATAAATAGCACTGATTCTATCTTAGGGGACACACAAATTTCCAAGAAGGCATTCAGTGGGTATTTTTGGCCTGAAACACAGACAGCGATGAGTTTCCCTTGCTGACTGCAAGCTGGAGCTTGTGTCAGGCTTCACTAGGCACACAAGGCTCTGATTTTGTATCATTAAAGACTCATTATCTCTTTTAACTTCTGTTGAAAGCATTCATCCATAGCTCTAGCAACTACTGAAACAATGGAGGCTCCTAACTCAGAAATAATGCCTTTTTTTTTCTCTTTTGCCAGCTTAAAGAGCCTTTAAAGGATGGATTGGGTTTCATAATGCAGAAACAAAAAGCTACTGTTCAGGAAAATATGAAAAGTTATTTCTGTAAGTAACTTCAATTTTAAAGAGGAGAAGAAAATCACCTGATGTGAGTTTCTCAGAGCTGGGAGTCTGAGTATACACCTGAATGCTGGATTCCTATTGGGGAAGTAATACATTTTCCAAAGGAGAATGGCGTGCCTTACTCATGCTTGGCTTCAAAGAGAGAAGCACTTTAATAAGAATGAAACAGGCTTGGTGTATTGATCTTGCCAATTTGTTTGGTATTAATATATACTTGGCAGGAAGCTAAACTCTCCATTGAATTCAACAGTGGATTATATGAACAGTAATTTCTACATTTACTAGCTTTGTTTACACTTTCATTATACCTCTACTGCATTATCTGATGTCTTCATACAGTTTTCAATCTTATAGCCACTTTAATCTCCCTCTGCACTCAGCATATCTGAGTGAGTTTGTTGGCATAAGGGAATTTTGAAGGTTATATTACAGTACATGAATCAACAGAAAATGAAATGCACTAGAGACATGATCAGCCAGTTTTAATTCATTGCAGAAAGTTATAGATACCAAAATGCATTTAATGTAATCTGATCTCTTTATTCAGTCCTGAATTTATGAGCAATTCACCAGGAGTCAAATGACAACTTTGTTTTTAAAAATAGTAGTCTATATTGAATGCCATTTTAATATATCTTTGACATATTTACATTGAAAGAGTAGGGAAAAGTAGAATCTTCAAGCATAAATTTCTCTTCTCATAGAAAACAAAAGCCTGAGACAGATGATACTTTTGTTCATTGAAACATTATCTGTCATTGTAACACAGGTCAGTTTGGTGATAACAGTTAAATAAATCTAGCTCATCAGTACAGCTGGTAAGCAGATTAGAAACCCCCTAGATTACTGAACATTTCATTTGAAGGAGGAGGCAAATGACGTCATTGTGCTCTGCGCTATAAAACACATTCGATGTTAGCAAGCCTGCTCTTTACCTAGGATGATCGAATGTTCTTGGTTCAGGCTGGACATATAGGAAGACACGGACAGTGGCTTCCCACACTATTTCCCTAACAGTAACAGAAATAGATGTTAAACATCGGTCAATTATTGTTTGTATATAAGACGTGATCCTTCATGGGGGATCCCAAGTTGTTTAGCTAAGGTTGATTCCATCACAAGCACTCGTGGGAAGAGATAAGGTAACCCGTTCTTATATTTGAGATGTCTCATTTTCTCACACACCACAGCATTGGAATTTAGGTTGTATGGCAAATGTGGAAATACTACTTGCTATTTTTATTTCAACATACAAAATGTATTATCCATTTCAAAGCAAATAAAATTTTCTTATTGTTTATATAAAAAAAGCTGTGTAATTTTATTAAGCCTAAGAAATAACATAGTATGATAACATCTTAGCTTATTAAATGTGCAAATTATCGTTATGATAAAAATACTATATAGCACTTGGAGAGAATATAAATGTATATGTTATGCTTATATGAGTTATAAATATAATTATATAAACAATATACTTTATTAAGTATGTGAAATAAAATTTTAGGTTTCATAACAAATTTTATGTAGTAACAGCTTTTGCACAGTGGTCATTCTGCATGATTAGTTTAATATATAATTTTGTAACTAGTATTGAATTCTACATTACTTTAGAATTAAAATATCCATGGTAAACATTCCTAACAACAATAAAATGGCTAGTTCTTACTTAACAGATATAAATTTCTATTCTCAAAATATTCCAAACCAAAAATTGATCACTTTTAAATACTTGTTATTTGGTTTGTTTTACTCTGGCAAAATAATGAAATAGTACTCCAATTTCTTTATATTTTTTAAAAAGTAGATCATAAGGATGGTAGAAGAGAAAAAATGATGACATATTAGAGGAGGAAGACTTAATTTGTAGAATCAATGCCCAGATACCCTAAAATGTTTGATTAGCAGAAATCAGGAGTAAAAACAATTTATTAGACTCATACACTGCTAGTCTGTTCAAATAGACCTACTATCCCCAGAGGGAAAGCTTGATTTAGTCCAGCTTAAACAAGGTGAAAGGGTAATTTTTCCAGAATCCAAAAACATCGGTGTTAGAAACTACTTCTTAATACACAGCCTAAGTATTCCCTTGCTTACTTTCATCTAATTGCTCTATTTCTTTTGTGTTTCTCTCAAAAATTGACTAGTTGTTTCCTCCCTCAGTTTTTACCCATTCAAACTACATTTAGTTCTTTACATTTTCATTGCAGTTCAGTTCCTCTAATCAAAGTTATTTACATTTCTTAATTTTACTCATTTTTTGAGGGGAAGGAAATAAATCTGTGACACATTAGTGTTTTAATTATGTTCTTTTAAGTAATGTGATAAAAGAGGACTTTCTAGGTTGTAAATGCTGAATTTCTAATAGTTAGCCCAACTTGTGATACCTGTGAAAATTATATACTGAGAACTTTATATTATTAACAATTTATTATATTTCTTCCTTTTGAATATCCATATAGTTTGTAATTTTCAGGATAAATATTCAAGTGATCTTTGTTCTCTCTACCTGTGCAACTTGTGTTTTGGTTGTGCCAAGCTCGCCAAATAGAATGAGAATTATATATTATTTATCGTTGTAACTTTGAGGGATCTTTCACAGTTTTAATAACTATTTCAACTATATTTAAATTAAAAAAGTGAGCACAACAAAATATAATATACTTAACAGAAAATGGAAGCATTAACACCATCTTGGGTACACAATCTTAAAATAAAAATAATAAATAACTTAGATTGTCATTGTTTTGTGTTAATCTTGGGAAGAAATGCCAAAAGTTACATGTGGCATTTAAGCTAATTTTTATTTTTTACTTCTAGGCAAGAAGGATGGTGGTGTTGCTGGAATAAATGAAATAAATGGAGTGATTGAAAACACGTAAGGTTTGTGATGAGGAAATGTGAGGATGGAGTCTTAAATGACAGTTTGGAGGAGGATATACCTTTAACTCAGGAGTGAAGACTTAGAACATTAAAATCAGTATTTGTGGAGGACGAGAGTGCCTGTGGTCCACTTGGACTATCCCAAACCCCAAACCAACAATCCCCCTACTCTTTCTACATCTTCCTGCATTCTTTCCTCCATCTCAGCAGCTTCTTCTCCATAGCTATCTTTGAAAGTTGGCTTTTGAGGTATGAAGATGGTATACATTCTAGGAAAGATTAAAGTTTTAACAAGATTTTGCAGATAAAAAGACATCAAGATTTCAGGAGTGTAGAAGATACCTTTAAACAAGATGTTATTTACATACATAAGTCCAAGGTTCTTGGAGTCAATATACTTAATTTATCCAAATTTTAACTGTATTCCAAATGTTCCATATTATCTTGATATAATAGTAAAGATAGTAAATATATTTTGTGGTTGTCAGAAATGTGATAGAACTAATCAAGTATATGAAACCAGTTATGCAAATTGGTAAGTGTGAGTGAGGACTCTTTGATTCCCCTTTGGTGCTAACATTGAAACCTTTTCATTTTGGTAGAAAACAGCAGCAGGAAAATAACTTTGAGGATCAGTTTTTAAAAAAATATTAATTGTTGTCCTGATAACCTGTGCCTTGTCCAACAATTTTTGTTTTGTGATACCTCTGCAGTATGCTGCCTATGACACCCCATAAATTTGCCACATGGGCAGTTGTGTCTACCTGAAAACCATGGGTCTGCTCACCAGAAAGAATGTTAAGAAGTTATACTTTTGATAAGAATTAATGAAGCAACAATCAATTGATGACACTTATAAAAGGATAAACATGGCAGTGATACAAATATTGATACAACCTGTGGTCTTCATACAACACTTTGAAATTTGGTTTTAGCACTGGTCAGTAATTGAATACAATTAAACATTGTTCCATTATATGTATATTAATTGGAATATTTATAACTCTCTTGCATTTGGAAATTTGCTAACTACATGGCCAGTGATATGCCAGAGTGCAAAAAGAAAGAAAGGCACTTGTAGACAAGTCAAAACAGAAAGTAAAATCTCTCAGTGCAGTTGAAGGCGAAGGTTAGGGTCAATGGTGTGGACAGGAAAGCAGGGATACGGAATGATGCCTGTTAATTCATATAGCAATGGCTTGTATCCATGTGAGGTAATGCAAATGCATGATAAAAGTAAAATGACCAAATCCAATTATATGCATCAAGTCTATCTTCTTGAGCAATTATCGTTCTTTTGTAAACTGTAATTTTGGCCACTTGTGTGTACCAACCCTTAATTGTTGGTAATTGTCTCGTTTTCTAGCATTTTGTAATGAGATATTTTAGCATACAACATTGCTGCTGCCAGCTATTTACATTATAGAGTTCAATTGCCAAACAGACGTATAAAAAACAGAGGAGGCAGCCACTTGCGGCATACTTAAATCTTTTGCTTATTTACTTGATATTTAAATACACCCATTATTGACAGGATCAGCGGTAATCCTAAGGGTCCCAGAGCCATGACTACTATATTTCTTTCCATGTCACAATCTCGTTAAGAATTATAGAAAGCTTCTTCCTGTGTTAAGTAATACCGTATAGATGAGGAAAATCATGACTGCTGCTGCTGGCTAGTTAGGTGTTACTGAAACTCTCTGTTTTCCTCAGAAATACAATTTTTAATAAACGCCAGGAATAGAAGCTGATCATAATGTACAAATCCATTTTAAAAAAAATGTCTGCAGGTACTTTCTGAATGACTGTAGACTTGAATGTTTTCTGTGTAATCAAGTCAGCAGGCTGCTGGCATTGTTTAGGAATTAATGTCATGGGGAGTTTCGGGTGGGCATGGTGGGGAACACTTCCTAAATTGCTTCGCTTTTTCTCTAAAAAGGAAGCCACTAGAAACCTTTGAAAAGGTTTCATACTGTATGATTCCAACTATATGACATTTTGTAAAAGATAAATCTATGGAGATAATAAAAAAAACCCAAAAACCCAGTGGTTATCAGAGGTGGGGGTAGGGAAAGAGATGAATAGGGCCCTGAAAATACTCTGTATGATATTATGATGATAGATTTGTGTCATTAATTTGTCCATGCCCATAGAGTGTACAACACCAAGGCTGAACCCTAAGGTAAACCATGGATTTGGGGTAATTATGATGTGCCAATGTAGGATTACCCTTGGTAAAACATGTCACATTCTGGTGAGTGGATGTTGATAATGGGGGAGGCTCTGCATGCGTGCCAGCAAAGGGAAACTGGGAAATCTCAATACCCCAGATTGAATTTGTTGTAAAACTAAACAACTAAAAAAAGATAAAGCCATTTAATAAAAGAAAGCTGATACACTGGTTCATCTCAAGGATGCCTCAGAGTTTCTAATGGTGGCCTTTAGTGACACTTTAAATTAGTTAGAAGAGATGATGCTCATGGCTGGTGGGAAAGGGGTGGCCCGGGGCTCAGGAGACGTGGCTTCCCCGGAGCCTTTGTTCCTCACCAGTTACGTGATTCATGTACGCAGCCTGAGGTTGGCGTCCTCACCTATCCAGTGAAACCACTGAATTAGATTTGTAGAATACTTTCAGATCTCAAGTTGTTTTTTTATTAAATAGCCAGTGACCTATCTGTAAGTTGTACATTTTCCCGAGTATCTCCTTACTCATAGTTATTTGAAGCTATTTTCATATCTTTACTGTTCTTTGACTAACATCTTTGCATGTGTTGCCTTTTTAAATGACCTTTAAAAAGAGACTGAGGCTGAAAATGAGCTTTTTTGGGCATAAATAGTTTATTCTTTTATTTCTTTTATTATTTGACCCAACTTTTTCCCCTATTATTTTTGGACTGTTCAATTAAAATATACTTTTATTTCTTCTCTTTCCTAATCTCTCCCTTTTTGGAATGACTTACTTTTGAGTGTGGTCTTGTTTGCCATTTCTCATAATGTTTCCTTTAGTTGGTGAACATCCCAAGAACTTTCAGAAATAATGCTGCACAGACTATCTCTCTATTTGGATTTGGAATCTCTTCCAACTTGTATTGCAATTTTTATTTAGTTTTTAGTTTTAATTGACATTTGATTATGTTCGATATCCATCATTGCATGTTCCAAACTATATGTATTACCTTCTCATGCTAACATGTTCCTGTGCCTTCTTTCCTCGTTGAGAGAATGATGTAATTTTCACAAAGTCTCCACTGCTAGAACACTGGCAGCACCCGCAGCCTCTCCTTCTTCTTTATTCCTGATCCAATACATCACCACCCTCATTGCCACAGCCTCACCTTACACATCCTTATTCCATGTGCCATCATTCCTGGATATGTAGTTTTATAATGCAAACCTATGCGAGAAGAGTTCCAGAAAAATCCAAGATGCTTGCCAGAAGAGAGACTGGCATCTCATTTCTCAGTTGGTCACTTGGCTAGACAGCTGACTTGTTCATTTGCCCTGCATCTTCCAGGCTGGGACAAAAGTAATTAGAGATGACAGACCAAGGAAATAGAGGCAAAGCAGCTTCAGTCACACACAAAGGTGTGTGAATTTCCTACAAGTCAGCGGGCATCACAAAGGAATGGGGGCTGGTTCAAAGGACTCTGAGAGATGCTCTGAGGTATTTTGGTGGGGGCAGGAGCTGGGATATTTGGAAGAGATTGAGCTGGAGCTGCTTGATGCCTCGAGGAAGAAGTACATGCGTGAACAAATCAGCGTTCAAAGTGGTGGACAAAGGCAGATGTGAGGTACTCAAGGAGAAGAATTAGGCAAAAACACTACTTATATTCCTAACGTAACAGGTGCTATTTAAGTACGAAAACATGTATTTTCATCACTAACAATGAAACTCAAATCAAGCTGCCTGTTTTGTACTTCATCCTGTTCCCCTTTCCATCTTGGCCCCTCTTTTACGCCACAAAGTCCAATGACTGCAATTGTGTTTTAAAATGCCTCCTGTGTTCCTTGGTCATGATCTATTGACTGGCAAGTTCTGTGTGTTAACTGCTATTTAGTTTCTGTGAAGATAATTATGTAAGGCTGTCATTTTTTTCTGGGTCATCGTTTTTCCTCTTCACATTTCATGATGCAATGCTCTCAAATTATCTGACATAGTTGCTTTAACAGCTTTTAGAACTGCAAACACGAATTTTTCATGGTTTTAGTCCCATGCCCATGTGATGCTCTTTCAGAAAATCAAAAAATTGCTACTTTTCTTCTTTAAAAAATAGTACTTTCCATTGCTTTCTGCTTTAGAGCTGCAAACCAATACTGCCATCCACTGTTCCTTTGAATAATCTTTTTTTCCGCAGCTCTTGCCAAGATGTTTTGAAGAAAAACCTGACAACAGAATTAACTTCTTTGAAAAAATGGAGAGTTTGTTACTGTAGAGCAAGTGCCGCACTGAAGATCATAAAGGGATCAAACATCATGACTTATCTCCTTTTTCCAAATGCCTAGATGGAGAAAATTCACTCTCAAAATGTGAGCAAGTAAATGAGCAATCTATAGAGTCAACGTCTTCCTGGACATCACGGGAAGGGAAAAATCACCTTGTTCCTCTTTGACCACTATTTAACTTTGCTTCACGTCGCTCCCCAGGCTCAGGGTTATTGCTCATCCTAGTCACTTTCTAACATTTTAGGAAGAAAGCTAGTCTTCTCCTCTGAGCCAGCAAACAGGGCATCTCTGTTTGTCTTACGCTGCTGTCAGGCAAGCCCTCCAACTCTGAGGGAGCAGCGTGTATTCCTGATGCCTGACACTTTCGAGTTTATGCCCCTTTGTTCTGCTCTGCACATATCCCATCTTTATTGTTATCTCTTTTTAGTCCTACTCTTTTTATCTTCAGCTCAATGTCCAATGATAACGTATTTATAACTAAGATTATGAGGAATTCCTTGTTTTTTTTTTTCACATGAGAAAGAATTGACCCTGTAGGTAATAAAGGTGAAATCAAGAGGCCAAAATTTGACGCAGATAATGTTATTGTCAGAAGGCTTTCAGGAGACCTGGTCCAATTCCCTGGCTTACTAGTGAAGAAAGTGAAACCCAGAGAGAAGTGAAACACCTAGAGCCTCGGAGTCAGTAAACGCTGGAGTCAATGGCAGAAACCTTGTGGCTCAGGCCCCCTCCAAAGCCTTTTCCTGCAAAACGCTCCTCCAGAAGCACCGTCTGGGTTACAAGACATCCTAAACTGCTTTAAAAAAATAACATAAGTCCCTCCTCAGAAGGCGCCTTTGTTCCTCCATGCCTCTCATACTCTTCTCTTGACTCCCACCTCTGGGAAAAGTAGCAGGAGGTCTAGGTTGCAAAAGGGCTCACAACAGTAACATCCTTCTTCCATTTCACTTGGGAGAGGAGAAGGTATGTGAGCATGAAGGCCTGGAAAGAGAAACAGAGGGGAGGACTGTCTGTCTCTTAGTCCTGTTTTATTAAGAGGACAATTGAATGTTACTTTACTTATGTAGATTTATAGCTACTACATTAGGAGATCTCAATCCCCTTCATTCATTCGGGCACCACTTATGTCTGAACTGTCCTTTGAATTTATGCAGGTCATATCTCCTTATTATCTCTTAAAATAGCCCTAACGCAGCCCACATGATAATACTAGAAAGATGAGTAGCTCCCTCAGTGTTTGCTCAATTCTATTCATTCAGCAACCATAACCTGCCTGAAAAAACACACCAATCTGTGGTTCCTGGTTTCATCAGGTTTTAATCCATAGGGGCATAGGGGTGCTAGCACTTTTTCCTTTATGGGTTGACATTATGTGGATGTGCATTTGAGCTGTACACGGTTTTACTGCAGAAGAAGATGGTGCTGGAATGCTTTAAGGAAAATCATTCCTTTCTTTAATAACAAGATTTTTCCCTAAATGAATGATTATCAAAGATAGAATTGATTTAGAGGAGTTATTGGAGGCAAATAGGTACAAAATACACTATGAGAGAAAAGTCATAGTGGGCACAAAGGGAACTGATTAGTTTGGTTAAAAGTTGAAAGATAGTAAGAAAATGACTATATCCCCAAATCATATTATATACTAGACATTATGTTAGGAATTTTGAATATATTAGCTATTCTTTATAAAGCTATGCAAGTAATTGTGATTATGCTCACTTTCAGGTGAATAAATTTTTTTTCTTATTTTTGAATTTATTTTTATTTTTATTTTTAAATCATGTTTATTCTATTACAGTTGTCTCAATTTTCCCCCCTTTGCCCTCCTCCACCCACCCCACCCCCTTCTCTCCTCTCCCACAGTCAATTCCCACTCTGCTGTCCATGTCCATGGGTCATTCATACATGTTCTTTGTCTAGTCCCTCTTCCTTCTTTCCACCATTGTCCTCCTTCCCCATCCCCTCTGGTCACTTTCAGTCTGCTCCATGTTTCCTTGCCTGTGGTTTATTTTGTTTGTTAGTTTATTTTGTTGAATATGTTCCATTTATAGGTGAGATCATATATTTGTCTTTCACTGACTGGCTTATTTAACTTAGCATAATGTTCTCCAGTTCTATCCATCATGTCCCAAAAGGTAGGAGTTCCTTCTTTCTTTCTTCTTTCTAGCAGACTGTGAATGATGTTAATAAGAAGATGAAAAGGAAGATTTTTATAGGGTGACCTTGAAGTATAACACAAAATGACCCAACAATGTCAATAATTCATTCATTCTACTACTATGTATCACTGTGCTGGCATCTTATACTTCAACCAGGAATTTACATTTTTAATTGAATATTTTATTTGGAAATAATTGTAAATTTATATATAATTATAAGAAATAATAGAGATATCCTATGTACCTTTATCCAGTTTCCCCCACTGAGAACATCTAACAAAATTCTAGTATATTACCACCAAGATCTTGACATTGATACAATCCATTGACCTTACTCAGATTTTCCCTGGTTTACTTATACTACATGGATTTAAAAAATAGTGGTTATTCTATAGGCCTAGCCTATAATTAATCAGTTTGTATCATAAATCTTCACCAGTTTCCCAGCTCACCACAAGGAGGGTCCAAGAATCTTATTAAATGCACCTGGACCAGCCATTCCTTCACTCAGGTTCCAAACTAACAGTTATGAAACTGTGATTAAATCTTATTTTTTGTAGCTAAAACCTGCCTATGCTTTCCTTCAGCTGGCTTTAATCCATTCTGAAAGTTATTTGGAATTTGTTAGGTACTTTTCTTCTATCATTGAATTAGACAGAGTCCATTAATATACTGGAAGGGTCTTCATTCCTAGAAAGCTGATTATTCTACTGCTCCTAGAATTCACATTCTTCTCTAACCTGAGTGACTTTGTCTACTTGAAGACCTCCAAGTGAAATGTATCAGACCAGAGATGTTATTTCTGACTCAGCATGAGCAGTGTGACTTGGGATGATGTTCTTTACCTCTCTGAACTTCAATATTCTTGTCCATTCCACTTTAAAATGCCATGATGCTGTGGCAAGCTGACTCTCCATTCTCTACCTTTTTTATCCTTGTTTTGTCCCTGCTTTTAGTCCCCTCAGGCTCTCATTTTGCCTGCTGATGTCCCCTGGAATATCTTAGGAGAGGATCTGAAGACTTAATGTACACCACATACGTGGTTTGTGCATCTAGCAAGGAGAAGCAAATGTGTGGGCCCAAGCCAGTGCTTGGGGATGACATGTGGAGAAATCCAGGGTTTGCTGTCTATGGGAAGCAGTATTATGTTAAGAGCAATAGACCCTAAGACAGGATGTCTGGATTTGAACCCAGGCTCTGCAACTTACTGGTTACAGAATACTTGGAAATCAGCATCTTGGAGCATCAGTTTCTTCATTTGTAATATGTGAGTAGTAACAGTTCCTTCTTCACAGAACTGGTTTCTAATACAAGTTAAGCATATAGCATAGTACTTGACACTACAAACATTCAACTATTAGTGTTATAATGTAAAAAGTCATAGATATGAATGGCATATGGCATTCATCTCTATAGTTCCGATGGCTATTTTTAAAAACTATCTTTTTATATTTCCCAAATCTCTTCTTCTTTCCCTCATAGTTGTTGTATTGATGGATAATATGTCAAAATTTTTTAAATGTATGAATTTTGTATATAAAGAATAATAAAATACAATAATACAGTTTTATTGCGGGCTTTCTTGTATCTATGTTGTGCTACCAAGATATCCAAGTGTGTTTTTGGAAAAGGGAAAAGGACATGTGCAACAGAGCATGTACTATGTGTAGTTTTATACTAAAATGTTAAACTTGTTAACTCAGATTATCTTTAAAATAACTCTTTGGAAGAGGTATCAAATTTCTCATTATTTACAAGAGGATACGAAGACTCAGAAAAGTTAAATAACTTATTCAAGGTACAGGTCTAATCCCTGGCAGGTCAAAAGTAGAACACAGTGATCTCTATATTATATTTTCTCCTCTATTTATTATTTGTGTTCTTGGAGAAGCTGTAGTAAAGTGAAATGATGGGTTACTAAATATCTTAATGCAATACAAAAATTCAAGAATTTGGTGACCATTTCATGGGAAAATAGTTTTTAAAGGCTCATTTGAAGGGAGACTTCCAACCCTACATTTTCATTGCCAAATTCCAGAAAAAGCTCTATTAAAGGCATTAAAAAATTAACTTTTAAAAGCATTCTTACTTTTCAATTTTTTAAAGGGTGAGTTAAAATAACCTCAACTCAATGAAAAGGTTTCTCTCTCTAAGGTCTTTGTGTTTCATGCTTTGAATTTTGTATCTGTGTAATAGTCACAAAAATAATATTTTAAGAGAGAAAATGAAGACAGTGCAACCAATGTTTTGGTGTTATTTAAGAATGCCAAAATGTTTTCAACAAAATGTTGATTCTCACCATGTCTATCCATCCTTTCCGTTTCTCCACCCTTCTAGAATTCTCTACTAGCAGTCGAGCTGCCTAAGGTTAAGAAGTATACCAGATGCAGTAAATGCTACCCAAAACCAAAAACTGAATTAATAGCTAGACAGAATGCCCTCTGAAAAAATGCTTGTAAGGTCAGAGGGATTCTCAGTTTCAGGAGGGGAACAGTCCTTTGATGAAAGAAAGGGTAGAGTGAGCAGTCCCTGGATCCATACCTCAAAAGGCCCTACCTCCACTTTCAATAGCAGACAAATACAGTTTATCTACCTTCTGTCCAAGTCCTTATTAATTCTGAAAGATTTCAGCAACATTTTTTTTTCCTGATTATCGATGATTGTTCCTTAGGTTCTGTTATACAAGATCTTTCTCCCTTGATTATTTAATCTTGATTTCTTTCCTGTATATCTTCTGGTTTCATTTTATAAGTGACAGAAAATCAAAGCATTTTAATTATGTGAAAGGAGGAATTTGTTGAATCATGAGATCCAAGAAAAAGTTGACCAACAATTAAACTTTGGATTTAGTTGAAGATCCATTGGCTTCAACAATAATATTTGTATTATTCACTGAATTTTGAATGCCCAACTTGTAGCCTTCATAATCTGCCTAAGAGTTTTAGAAAAATAAATATATCACATTTTGTTTGTTTATTTGGTGAATTTGTGAATTAGTATTGTCATAAATTCTAATCAACAGCCAGATAGCACCCTCATGTCGTTGACCAGGTTTCTTGCACATGATTTGGATCTCAAAATTTCTGCCATTCAAGTTGCATGTAATCTATTCAAACTTAGTTTAAATAAAATCATCATATAAAATATAAAAGAACACTGAAAAAATTAAGAACCTAAGCTCCCTGTGTACTTGAATTATGTTGAGCCACAGCTAGTGTTTTTAAAATAGTCATAGATTTATTTAGTCTTACGTCTACACTTCTAATGACATATCTAATTCTGAAAAATGCCAGTGTACTCATTCAATGATTACTTAAAAATACTGAGTCCACCAACCGTCCAGATTACTTAATCCCAAGAAAAGCTGATGTGTTAACATATATTCAGAATATAAGGTGGTCTTCCCACAAAATAATAATTTCCCTTTACAGACGTTTTTGCTGATATTGTGTAAGTGAGTGATTACAATAGGATTACAGATGGAGATATTGGCTTCATTGAATTCATGTTTACTATTCAATTTTGAAACTCACTTTTGAATTAAAAAATACTTTTACTATCACTGTATATCCCACACCAACATTTCATTTTTATATGGGCTGATGTCATCTGCCAAATTTTCAAATATTTTAATAAATTTTAATAAATAGATCTATTATTCTAATCAAAATCATTATTATATGAACTTTTATATGAGCGTTAGATGGAATAGTGGTTGCCATACCAACGCTTCCACTGAGAACAACTAGAAAAGAGAGATTAATTAAAAGATCGCATGTTTAACAGCACCAGGGAGCTGCTGAAGCAATGAGGAGTAGGGAGCATGGGGAGGGGAGAGCCGTGCAGTACCAGGCTGCCATCTCGCAGTTTCTTTTACTGTGGTTATGTTTGAAAATTCTGGATATGAGCAAGAAGCTGAGATCCTGGGCTTTGTCCAGGCAGAGAGTAATCTGCTGCCAGCCTTAGAAGCATTTGGCAATCTTGCAGGACTGCATTAACAAAATTGGAAGCTTGAGGGACCTCAAATTCATGGTCAGTTTTCCCCTTAAGACATTTGCTGAAGTCTAAAATTTGGGGTGTGGAAAGATAAGTAGCTAAATATAAAATAGAGCAGAACAGAGTTTTCTATGATTGTACAGTAAGGAGACAAAGGCCTCATGTCCCGACAGGGAACAGGACTTTGGTAACACATCATGCTCTCATCGAAAGCCCTGGTGAGCTATGCCATATACAGAAGAAGTGAACCAAAATTAAACTGAATTCAACTCCCCAATTGGATTATGTTGAAAAGCATCGGTATTGCCTAGCTGAGGAAAGGGCTAAGTAACTCTAGAGGATGAGCTAATCCAAAGCCTCTACAATGTTTATATGCAAATGCATGGTATTAAATCTAAGGTTATTAGGGCTGCCAAAAGACAAGACCATGATACTGAATCTCAAGAGAGTAATCAGAGTGCAAAAGTATAAAAACAGACCCAAAGGAAATCCACAAATTGGCATTAGTAGACATGAACTTTAAAGTTGGCAAAGATGAATAGTTTTAAGGACTAGATAAAAAAATGAAGAAATGTAGATAAAAAGATTAAAAATTTTACCAGATAAATTAAAACCTATCAGGTAAAACAAACCCGAAATCACATACCTGAAATTGACTAATAATTACATTTATCCACATAATTAAAAGATAGATTTTGAAAATATACATACTGAAACATCGAGAGAAAAATAACTGAGAGTACAGAAAAGAACATAAAAGACATGTAAAACAGTTTGCAAAGCTCCATCCTACATGTAATTGGAATTCCTTAAGGAAAGGAGAAAAAGAATGATTTAGAAGATATATTTGAAGGTGGAAGGTAAAGGTTTTCTAAAACTGATGAAAGATAATGACTCACCAAATCAAAAAGCTCGGTGAACTAAAAGAAAAAAAACACAAAAACTAAGAAAACAAGACTTAGGAATTTTATAGTTAGACTGTTAAAAACCAAAAACAAAGAGAAAATCTTAAAAGTATTCGTCAGTTGAGGGAGGTAGGATGTGAAAACAACATATAAATAACAAGCTTACAGTGGCCATCTCAGTACACTCTATAGAAGCTGATAGAAAGTAGAAAGTGATGAATGAAATGTGTCAAATTATCAATCAATAGTAAAAGTAAAATGAATAAAATTAGAATACACTGTTCATCATTAAGTGAAAACAGTAAAGTTAAAAAAAACTTTTGATCATTAATGAAAATGTTTTCTCAGGAAAAAAGTAGCTGAGATTTTTGTCAATAGGAAACCTTCACTAAAACAAATACTAAAGGAATTTCTACAATTAGAAAAAAATGTCGCACGCAGAGGTAAAATTAAAAATGCAAAAGTTGGAGATAAATGAAGTTAAAGTAATTCCAAGTTCTCCTGCCCATAATCCCAAGTTCTAGCATTATGGGCAAGAGATAAAAATAATAATTTGTAGTGGTCTGTCCCAGGTGAAGAATGTATATCACAATCTCTAACATCACAAAAAAAATTAACAAAAGAATGCATAACTAAGAAATTAGTAGGGTGAATAATTTTTTTTATTAATCCAAAGGAGAACAAGAGAAGAGGAAAAAATAAACATAGAACAGGTATGTCAAGTAAAAAACAAAAGCAGGATGGGAGATGTAAATTTAAATATATCAGTGATTAGATCACAGACAAAGAACCAGTATAAATTTCAAAGAAAAGGAAGACACCCCAGTGGAGAAATGGGCAAGGTGATTGACCAGATGCTTTATAAAAGTGGATTACAGAATGATCCATAGACCTGAAAAGCAATGAGTTTTATCAGCAATCATTGAAATGTAAATCACATTGAGGTACCATTACACATACCCCAGAATGGCTAAAATTGGGGGGAAAAAAAGGTAACATTAAGGATTGGTGACAGTGAGAAGAAATTTCAATTCTTATTCAGTGCTGGCCGGAGTATAAATTGACAAAAGCAATTTGAAAAACTTTCTGACAATTTCTTGTGAAACTGAACATGAATGATATTATATAGTAAATACACAACAATTTCCCTCCTATGTTGATACTCAGTGCAAGTGTTCATCCAGAGACATGCTTAGTACTCAAAACAGTGCAGTTCATAGCAAGCCACATACTATACCATGGGTAAAGGTGTGTCACGTGCCCTTGAGTTGGCTCTGACTCCTGCTGACACAAAAGACTACATACTGTATGATGTCATTTATGTAAAGTTTAAAAACAGGCAAGATTAAGCAGTGCTATAAGAAGTCAGGATACTGGTTATATTTAATAGGAGTAATAGGTATGGACTCAAAGACGCACAAGAGGAACTTTTGGGTTGCTGATAATGTTCCGTTGCCTGATATGGATGCTGGTTCCACACATATATTTACTTAGAGACCATTCTTTTGGACTGTGTTGCATGTTGCTGTATGTATGTCATCTTTCAATAAAGAGTTTACTTATAAGTTATTAAGTACCTACTAAATGCTTGGGACTGAGCTATGTGAGTCTCCCTTATAAATTACTTTTCTATTTTAAGTACTCTGCTAGTAAATGACTATTGTTACATTCACTGAAAAATTATAGACTGGCAAAATAATAACAGTGATGCTACATTGTTTATTATGTATCACCATGCCACAAAAATTTATGTGTATTTCCTAACCTCACAATAATTCTAATTTTAATATATTACATAAAAAGTAATCTGTTTCTTCAGAGAATTAATGGAAATAAAAATATTTCCAACTAAATAATAAATCACACCACCAAAACTCATGTGATTATTCAAAACCTTGAAATCTGCTACACCAAATAGCATCTAAAAATTTGTGAATTGCATCCCTTTGCCTAACAGTTAAACAAGTCAATTAGTATTTTTTTTTTTTTTTGAAAATTGCTATGTGTCTAACACTGCTAAATTTTGTAGAAGTTACAAAAGAACCACATATCATGGTTCTATCCCTTGAATACCAAATAATCGATTCAGGGCTGCAAGAGTTAAATCTGCAAAGCAATGGAAAGAACAACACAAAGGAATGTAGTTGAAACTACTAAATTATGTCAGGTATTCCATGAGTAGTCTAAAAATGAAAGATGGGTGTAGGATGGAGTGATGGGAAGACTTATTGGAGGAAATGAGGCCAGAGCTGGGCTTTAGGAAGGTGATTGACTAGCAAAGTTTCTTGGAGATCTAATTAACACATGTTGTGTTGGACAGATGAAGATTACCTGCTTTATAAGAGTATGAATTGATATCATAAATGGTTCTGATGCCATTATGATGTATCATGTGTGAATAATTCATGCATAGACTAATGGAGCCATACAAGGGAACTGCAGGGGTGTTACAAATTAGAATTTATGTGCATTGACATAGCAGTGGGTAGATGCTGGTGTAGTGTTTGCCCCCTTCACTATTCCCTCTATGCCTCACTCTTACCCCTGTATGTGTCTGTGTGTGTATGGATATGCATATTGCATGCACACACATGTTTGATAATTAGAGGTATAAAATCCAGCTGTGCATTGAATTCACAAAAATCTCAAAATCATTTGTACAAAGTCTTACAATGTATGGTCAGAGGAAAATTAGAGGAAACGGGTAAAATCATTTGCAACAGAGGTTTACAATTGGCCCGATCTTCTGAACATTGTTTTTAGTTTTTCTTCAGTTAGAATATTAGTTGAGAATATAATTTTGTTATCTAGAAATGCTAAGAGTTACTAGAAGATTTACTGGATAAGCCCACTCTTAATTTTATATTGCCTTTGGATTTTTCTTTTTGCCTCTGTTATTATCAAGACTAGTATATTAATTTGTTAGGCCTTTTTTTGGGGTGGGGGTAAGAGACATAATTTAACTCGTAACAACTAGTTACTCTATAACTAGTATTTATCAAGTTATGGTGTTTTATACATTAGTTTTGTTACCACACGACAGGCATAACAAACATTGTAAAAGCCATGCTTTGCTCAGAGTGTAGCATATTACCACTTGGATGTAAATGAAATCGTTTAGAATAATAAATGCACTTTGTGGAATATTCTGAAGGTAATTTTTACCTTTGTTAGATCACTACTATCTGCAGGGAAGGGGGACTCAAGTCACACTTTGGTGTCACATTCACACAAAGGTTTGAATCTGAGAATTGGAGGAGGCCTTGAATGGTCAATAAGTCTGAACTGAGGATCCAGGAAGGGACTCGTGCTAGGCCGTGACAGAGGTTGTGCTGTTCTGTACCCATGTGAGAAAAAGAAAACCCATGTCACCTCTTGATTTAGCTCCATTTTTATCTGATCAAGTTTGGATCTGTCCTTTATAAAAATTTTATTTGTTTTTGCAGATTGCTTTTAATTTTAATATTATATCGTCTTATGTTTTTATTTAAAATATAGTTCACTTCATGAAATGATACTGATCATTAGTTTTGGTTTGAAGGTTGTAACTGGGCAACCTTACTATAAAATAATAGTAAGCATATTTTCAGTTTCCCATTTATATATTTTCTCGGTCCACAAAGTTTATGTCTGGGAATCATTGATCTCATCAAATGACCCATCTGATTCTTGAATTCCCTCCACAATATGCCAACCATACTGCGGTTAAACATATTTAAAAAGAAGAAATTCTGTCACTTTCTATCCTCAGATGATTTTCTAGAAAACTCTAAAAAAAATTCAGGGGAGATTTCCTTGAAAATATATCTTATTGGCTTTTGCTTCTGAAATCATACTAAGGAAATCTACTCTCTATTCTAAATGCAATCCTTCAAGTGTATTTTAAAAAATATCACTTTCGCCCTGAGTCTTCTCTTGACAAACCCCATTTCTTTGTTCCTCACAAACCTAATTGCAAATCTGTTATAGTTTGTCAATGACATTCAAACTCCTGACACCTAGGAATGAATTTAAGATTAATCGCCTATAAATACCTAGTCCAGAGGGTACTATCACTTCCCAGTCCCTAGATGCTATGGTTTGTACTGTTTACTATTTTATTAGCTATTTTGTGAGTTGCAACTCATCTTGTTTTCAACTGCAGGAGTACTTAACAATTTTTTTTTGCCTCTGACTTACTGTTCTCACTCAGAAAACTAGAAGGTATCATATTTAAAAAAAAAAGGCAACAAAAAAATCACATGTGGGAAATTATAAAACCTTCCTTAAAAGAAAAAATAAAAACACTTTCCTTAGTGTTTCTGGATGGCCATCTCCTTGTTAAATATCAGTTATTGATAAAGGAAATAAAATTGTTTGGTAATTAAACAAAATTCTCCAATGAAGCTATCTATTTTAGCCAAGTTCAGAGCCCTACACCAAAACAGGGGTCAACTCTCTACAGCCCAGGGTCCAAATCCATCTGTTTTTGCAAATAAAGTTTTATGGGAACCCAGCACAGCTACACAGCAATAGGAGGCTGACCCAGAAGTTATCATTTATATTGAGGTGGTGGTTTTAAAAGGTACTTTTATGAGAAGACGAATGAGAAACCAATTTATTCTTAATTTCTTACTATGAAATTTTCTGCAGCCTCCACAAAGGAAAGGGAAAAAAATGTAAAAGTAAAAATTTGAAATGATGTTAAAATTGTCTGTGGGGATTTTAAGTGTATGACTGAACAAACAAATAGGCAAATGGAAAACCACTTTTGCAGTACAAAGAATGGGCACAGAAGACCATGAGCAAATCTGTTACCCAGGCAAAATTCTTTTTCACACTCATTTTCTTCCCTCTGTTTTTGTGCTACCCTTCCTCCTCTCTTTAGGAATCTAATACACTTGTGCTGCTTACGCTGGTTCAGGGTGTCCACAGTTCTGCTCATTGGGCTTGATCTCCTTCGTGGTTCTGGGTATTTCCCTTTCCTCAGAACTTGTTGTCTTGTATGCTGTTGGCTCAGGCTGAGTGCTGTCATGGATCCTGCCTAAAAGACCCCAGAAGGAAAAGCCCATCTGAGGCACCAGCTTTAGGAGAAGACTAAAAACTTCAGTCCCAACAGAATGTGAGATGCCTACATCAGGTGATGTCCCTTGACTCAAGAAATTACTGATCTCTAATGACCAGCTGAGCCATATGGGAGCCTGAGGCAAAAGGAAAAATATGTCCTCCTATGCACATGTATCAGAATATCTTTCCACAGTATTAACCAAGTGGGAAAGTTAATAAAAACTGCACAGTTAATAAAAAAAAAGACTATATGTAAAACCCAGCATTGCCCAGTCTCTGTACATTATTAACCCTAGAAACCTGCCTGGAGAAGAACATGATGGTTCCTGAGGCTGTGGTTCAGGAACCTGACTGACTGGAAACAGCTGTTTCTTTTGCACAATAATACAATAATACAAGATCATTAAAAAAAAAACAAAACAAAACAATGACTACCTTCCTTTATTTAAAATTTTAATATTTTGTTCACCATGATGTTTGTGCATTAGTTTTTGTTTTAAAATGAAAGTGGTGGGGGGAAGGCAGAGACAAGTGTATTTGAAAAAATTAATTAATTCAAAAATATTATGTTAAAGTTATCTCTTTTGTTTACGGAGCTGTTTGTCTCTCTGAATCTTGCCCCAACAAGGTGTACCTCACTTGCCTTAACCCTAATACTGGCCTTGTTAGTCTGTTACTCAGATTTTTGTCTAAGGTGGCAAGTCATTCTTTAAGAAGCAAAACATTCCTTGGTGATCTCTCTAATATATGTTTCTGGCTTAGTATTTTTCAAATGTCCTAAGACAATGAGAGTTCCAGAGATATTATTAGTTGTTACAACAAAATAAAAATAAACAGGCATTTTATTTTTAAAGAAGTTTGGGACATTGCAACTATGTTTGTTTCTGTTTCTGCCTCTTTCTCTTACTCTCTGGAAACTCAGTTACATTAACACATTAAAGTTCTCAGAAGTCCCAAGGCAAAGGTGGTGTTAAACATGTTTAACCATACTTATTCGACTTTTTGTTTCATAGGACTTCCATTATCATCTTAGCAGGCGCATGTATTTTTTAACTATTGCTGCATAGACCACAAAACTCAGTGCTTTAAAATGATGATGAACATATATTGTTCTCTCAGTTTCTGTGTGTCAGGATTTTGGAAGCTGTTTAGCTAGGTGATTCTAGTTGAGGGGGGTCTCCCTCAGGAGGTTTAGTTGTGACTTCCACCGGAACTGCAGCCATCTGAAAGTTCTGTCGGGGCTGCTGGATCAGCTTTCAACGTGGCTTCCCAGGTGGTTGGCAGATTTGGTGTTGGCTAGAGGCAGAGGCCCCAATTCAGAAAGGGTCACATGTGGACCTTCCCACGGGATGCCCGAGACCTCAGGACATTGTGGCTGATGTCCCCCAGAGCCAGAGAGGCAGCCATGCAGGAGCTCTCCTATTCTATGACCTGTCCTCAAGAGTCAAATACCATCACTTTCATGATTTCACAACATTATTCATTAAAAGTAAGGCATGAAGTCCAGCCCACACTCAAGAAGAGGGAGTTAGGTGCCATCTTTTGAAGGGAAGTGTGTTAAGGAAATTGTGAACCTAGTCTTAAAATTATCACAAAACATAAGGTGGGAGATTTTGTCACAATGTTTTCTTCTGTTTTCTACCCAGATATTTTTACTCTCTGAGAACAGAAATTCAAATGTAAAACTAGACCAAAGCTGGCTAGCTATCTACTAATAAACAACAATAATCCTGGGTGATTGTAAGAGATATCTGTTGCTTTTGCCCAGCTTCCTCTCTGGTTATAGCAATCCACTTTTTGTTGTTGTTGTTGTTACTTCTCCACAGCTCCGTGGGGGCTCGGTGGGGATGCCAGCCATGGTGCCACCGACACCACTATTACCTCTGAGGTGAGCGCAGGATCAAGCAGCCAACCAGAGGCATCCAGTCCCCTCCTCTAGTGATTGCTTTAGTGATAGGCACTTGGCCCGAGACAGTGCCATGATATTCGATATTTATTGCAAGGAGAGTAGCAGATACAGTGTCGCAAGGAGGAAACCGCTGTAGTAAAAGAGAAGAGAAAAGGGGGACAGAGATGAGAAACAGAAAGTGAGGTTCTGATGATTCACTTGAGTCCCTAGATCAGGTTCTGCGTGAAGCCATTTCGGTTACATAGATCATTCTCTTATTTTTTAGATCTGGTTTGAATGATATTTTTCTTAAACTAAAGGAGTCCTAATGATTCAAGTACAATGACCCAACATAGATAACAAGTGATTTTTTTAAACAATGCCTTTCAAGCATTAGGCAAAGCTTAGAGATACAAAACAACAAAGTGGTGGAAGAAATGGTTCAATTGGAGATAAAATTATTTTTAAGATGTTTTCTTACATCATTCAGAGCTATGCCTATTTATTTTCTCTACCCTAGGGTATTTTTTTTTTTGCAGGTTTTCTGGTCAGTCTTAGCTACTAATAAATACTCAATTATTTAGCTAATAGAAAGTATCATTCAGCTTAGTATTAAATACTCAAACTCTCATGTAAGTTTAGAATTTTTACCTCCCTGCTTCCCCGGCGCAGGATAGACCCAGTTCAGCTTTTAACTGTGCCCCGACTCTAGACAAAATTAGGTAATAGGCAAGGTCCCATTTGATTATTCTTCACAACTATGTTACTAGTTTTTAGAATAGGTTTTGGGCAGGGAGTTTTGCCACCATTTTTCCCCAGCACATCTTTTTATTAACCCATCACCACCTGCTTATTACAAATCCCAATAGTGATATGTGTTGAGTCAAGAGAGTCTATTTTAAACTTTTTCTGTGGGAAACTGAAAAGAAAGCAGTTAGAGTAGTTGGCCTTGATCCTTAATTTGTTTTTTGTTTTTTTGTCAGATAGATGTGACAGAACTATCACAAATGGGTTCCCAGCGACACGATTGAGAGACATACATATGACCACCTACTGCTTACCTCTGAAACATATTCTTTCACTGAAACAGAGAAATTCAGGGTCACAGCGTCAGTAAGTCTGAGAAGGTCCAAAAGACTTCTTGAGCGAATAGAGTAAGTCCTTGCTGAGTGCTGTCAATAGGTTCTGTGACTTTAAGTGAAATGACATATAACAAAGTCAGTTTTACAGTAGGCTCGTTGATATAAACAAGAGTTAAGTTCCTATGGCATCTCATAAACATTGTAACTAAATGACATCATACTTGCTGTATAGTCCAACTTAAACAAGGCATTGTTAGCCTATTTTGTACAAGGGATGTGGTATTAAATTTTGCGATTTATGTAATACAGAGATCTTTCCCTTAAGAAGTTTACAATTTGACAAAAGTTATGATATGTAATAAAGTAAATATAAGAAAAGTATATTATAATTTTCACATTAATTTAGATATTATATATTTTGAACATAACTTGCTTCTTAAAAAAAATTGACTAGAGCAGTTCATTGACACTTGATCTTAGGCTCTGAACTTGTAGTTATTTGGTTCTTTTAAAACAGAGGTGGAGCCACCCATTGGGGCAGATGCTTCCAAACTTTGAACTGAGTCAAATGGTTTTACCTAAGGCTCCTGAAAGCTACTTGGCACAAAGTGTTCTTTTATTGATTTCAAAAGTGCTTTAATCAATAGTGTAAACCATCCATACCTAATTTTAAGTGCTCCTCTTATAACTGCTTCTATTTCTTTTTTACTTCTTCTAAATTTTACATCTAATGTATCCATTTTTACCTGTGGTGGTGATTTTGGTTCCCCCCACCCATGCAAGCTATTCACCAATATAACTTCAGTGCAGTCAGCGAGTCAGTTTTGTAACTCTACAAGTGCTACTCTGACAGACAAGCATCATCCTCCGATTTTATGGTTGTTACACATATAAATACCTAGTTCCATTTTCTATTGCTTAAAGTATTGATCAGACAGCAGGTAAGATATAGTCAGCAAATTTCCAAATCTGTTCTATATAAATTGCTCTTTAAAAAAAAATCAATATTCTAAACTTTTTTTTTTTAATTTAGGAATCTGGCTTTATGACATAAGTTCAAAGTTAAAGGTCCAAGAATTTCACTTGAATAATGTTCAAAATCTTTAATGTTGCCTACCAGGCATTAACTAAAAGAATGTAGTTCTTTTGTGGTGGCAGAAGCAGGTCAGCGGTAAAGACTCTAAAATAAGCCTGAAGAGAAGTCCATCTTTTCCTTCAGAATCTTTAGTTAGGTAGAGTGCAGGGAATGTTAAGAAAATGCCAAGTAGACCTGTAGGACCCTACAGTAGGAAGGTAATGGGGTGAGGCTGGAGACCGCTAAGCTAAGTTGGGTTGGATGGTGCCAGCCTTGAAAGACATGTGTGGGTGTTTGGTCTTTATACTATAGACAGTAAGATGCCTTTAAAAAATTCTGAGCATGATCAAAGCTGTGGCTGACCTCAATATGGGAGACAGATTTGAAAAGTTAAAGGCATAAAAAAAAACAAACAAAATGAATTAAGAGAGCATTATAATGATCTCAGTCACAGATGACACATTATTTAGTGGAATGTTACCCTGAATGCTGTCATTGAAAATTACTCTAAAGTTTAAAAAGTATATCAGAAAGTTTCACTGGTTAGTGTTAGGTTAAGTCTATTTAGGAACATTAGAGAAATTTTGTCATTGGTCGTGTGTTAGTAGCCAATGGTAATTCAGACAGCAGTCAAGGATTCCGATGGTAAATCTGAAGAATTTTTCTTCTAGCCAACGTTTCCCTATGTCTTGTCCTTAGCTTCCAAATTCCAAGGTCAGAGAAGTCTAGGCAATGAGGAAGCTGGGCATTAGGACCTTTTAGAGTTTAAAATATTATAGCGTTCAAAGGTTCACCTAAAAACTGTTTAATATCACAGTAAGAGTTTCTCCTTTGAAGGAATATTTAGGGTTTCAAGGTTAGGGGTAAGAAAAATCTGGAAACCTGGATGATGTGAACTGCGTATGTTATTGATAGATGGACACAATCTTTAAGTGGTTAAAAGAAGGCCAACTGGGACATATAGGCCTCTCTACTTTAGTTACTTAGTGAATAATATCTACTTTTATTCAGTTTTATGCAATGATCATCCAAAAGAGTATTAAGGGAAACATGATTTAGAGAATGATTTTAAAAAAAGTGTTGGAACAGACAATGAATATAGTTTTGATATTGCAAAGATTATGGCTCTAGATAAGGCACTTAAATAGTAATAAAAGCTTTAGAGTCTCATGTTGAATGATTCAGTTAAGTACTATAAAAATCCCAGGATATTCTCGCTCTTACCATTTGAAGTTAGTAGAAATGGAATTAGAAAGATCCAGGCTTGCGTTTATACTTAAAATCATTGAAATTCTATCTCCAGAAATAAAGAGATTTAGAGTCGAGTGTTTAGAAAGACTAGGATGTATGTGTGTGTGTGAAGTATTAGCTTTTACTTGGCAAAATACTGATCTTTGATGAGGGAAACCAAAATTGTTTCAAATTATATGTCACAGACCTCAATTGCTCTGAAGAACTATTTTCCAGTTTGGTGAGTTGTTTTATTCCTTGATTCCTGTTTATGCTTTTCCAATCCAGCTCAGTAAAATGAAATGGATCCCAGTCAGCCAGAATTCTCTCCTTAAGTCTTAAGAACTCAGTGGCTTGTTAACTGTGCACTAGCACAAAACAAACCGGTCTTTCTACTGGAAAACTTCTAAGCAGGCTTCATCTCCACCCTGTTCTATTGAGGGGACCCATAGCATTTTCAAGGAGCATGGATTTTATGACTGCAGCTTGAATGCAGCTGTGTCTTTTCCAATCTAGGGCCAAGAGACAAAATGCAACATGAGATTTTTAAACACTCCAAGGCCCATCTGCCATGTAACCCACTTATCTTTGTGGCTGCAAGTTCTTTATTGATCCAAAATGGTAAAGGAAAAAAAAAAAGGCAACAAAGGGGGAAAATGTAGGGGGAGAGAAAAGCCATAAATCCATTCTTTTGTTGTTCTTCCAGCAGCATCTGTGAGCAATTGTCACAATTACTAGTCAAACTGGATTTGACTTGTTGCCAACATGAATTTTCCAAAAACCCAATGTAAACAAACTCTGCAAGTACTTCCTCATTTGCCAAGCCAGTAATTATTTACTTTGTTTGGGCCTAGCATTAATGTCAGTTCAGCTTTACAGCCTGTAATGTGTTTGTTAATGAAACCGTGAGGTCTAAAGCTACATATTAACCTTGCCACCCTTCAATTTTGAGCTCAATAAAGTTGCACCATGGTTTTGTAAACTAGTGTTGGGGGACAGGCAAATGATTAATTATATTTTTCCCTTTTCCTTTATCCAAGCAAATTGTTAATCTTTAAACCTGCCTCTCATTTTAAAGTTAACAAACCAAAATCCAGCCGCCGGGAGATATGATATCATTTAGACAAGTCTCCGCGGCTGTTTTGATGCCATATGTGGAAGTTGTCAGCAGTGGTGCTTGCATTCATGTTTAGTAACCTTGCAGGCACTATGTGCTCCTTGAAAGGAAGGGAAATTCCTCAGGGAATCAGAGAATATCAATTTGGTAGGGAAGTGATGGAATGCATGGTTGGGACCTACTATTCATTTTGTGGAGACTAAATGAAAGTCAGGTGGTTTGAGGATGTTTGAGCAATTCAGCTGGTAAAAGAGACAAAAAATCCTAATCTGGGTGAGCAAACAAAGAGGTCGGGACGAAGAAATTTAGGAGCCTAAGAATATGATATTTTTCCTCCGAGACACAACAGAATCTGCTTCTGTCTCCAGTCTATGGAACATAGACTGTGCCCTAATGGTGACCTAGAGTATGACAGAGGGCAGGTACAGGCCCTGTCCTCATGAAAATTATGTTCCAATGGGCAATGGGGAGGCCAGGTAATAAACAAGGATGCACATAGGCAAAGTAGTTTCAGATCTTGATGAATATTGCACAGTCAACAAAACAAAAGGGAAGTCACTTTAATGGGTGGTCAGAGAAGGCCTCTCTGGGAGGGAGGCATGAAAGCCAAGACTTGAACAATGGGACAAAGCCCCATTAGAATCTGTGGGGGCAAAACTTTTCAGGAAGAGCGAACAACAGCAATTGTCAAGGCTGTTTCGTGTGTACCAGGAAGAGGAAGAAAGGCAATGTGCCCAGGGAGGGGGGTTTGGAATGGGAGGAGTGGGAGGAGATGACTTTTATATTGTTCCTCAGAACAACTTAAGATGTGAAAGAAAAGAAGTGATAGGGTTTTAGGAGTGCACTTTGTGAGAAGGGGGATTCTCCCGGAGATTAATTTGCAGTCTCGGTTTGTTCAGGGGAGGGATAAACATGAAGGGAAAAGCATCTGGCTAATGCTAGAGAAAATATCCCTGGGAAAAAATATTACTTTTTTATAAGCTCCTTCATGACCACCTCCTTCTCTGAATATTTGAAGGCTTAAAAGCCTCAGGAACTGTCTAGAAATTTGGCTTACAGAAGAAATTTAGGTCTTTACTGTGGAGTTCTTACTGTTTGATTTACCTGACATGGAAATTGACTCCAGATAAAGGTGTCTATTTTATGTAATGTAAAGCTATAATGTTTCACAAAGTTAGATGATTATTTCCCTCTTTATCTCGAGAGAAGTTGTGAATAAATCGCCCCAAAGTGATAATTTTGTTTAGCCTCAGAAACTGATGGTTGTGTTTGATTATGTAGTTCTCAGCTCAGAATAGGCATTTTATGCAAAAATCAATATGAATTATGGAAAGATCTAGCATTTAAGTTACACAGTGTAAGGATTTTATATTTAGCTACAGTGAGAAAGGAAACTACAGAAGGTAATTTCAAGAATCCTTTTTTTGGGGGAAACACTTTACACTTAACAGTATAAATTGATGAAAACTGCACATATCAGACATTCTCAAACTAAATGGTGAGAAAGAATGTAAATAATCTTATTAATAATGTCAACTCCTTATGATAAAACATATTTTAACTTTCCTCTCGACCAGGTGTCCTTCCTTCTATATCTTGTGGATTTTTTTAACATATTTATTTGGAGGTAGTCTTAGCTTATGAGCTAAAATTTTCAACTTGTCATACACAAAATATTTTTAATACAACAACCCTCCAACCTGAGTATGTATAAATCAGAAACAGAACCTAAATTTGTGGATAACTAGATTGAGCTCTGAGCTTAAACATGAAGGAAACAAAGGCATATCCCAGAGCAGCGTTTGATAGACTTAGTCTTATCTGGGGATGTTTTACACCAGGCAGGGAGGCAATATTTGGTTACAGTGATTTGTGCTATTTGTAGTGACATTTTATTTGAGCTGGTATCTTGTATCTGAGCCAAACCATCCCTGTATAAGGGCTTGTTTTGCTCTCTCCCTTTGGTTCAAATGCAACACCAAAGCAGTGTCACTTGCCCTGCTGGCCATGGTGGCGAGGCGAGGAGGTGCTTTGGGATACAGGCACAAGGCTATAGAGCAAGGATGCTAACAGAAGACCATGACATGTCACAGGAGCTTTGTGACAACTGCAGCCATCACAGGGACAGAAACAGTGCTGCAAACAACCTTTATAGATAATAATGTATGGAACTCAATTAACTTAAACTCACTGGATTTAGGACTAATTGCAAATGGACTACTCCATGGCTTATGTTTCTCAAGTAAATCTTGAAAAATCCCCAGTGATATCTGAGTTTTTAAAAAGCATCATCTTTTGTGCTAATGACTGGAAGATAATGCCAAAAGTCTCTTCCATACTACTTACAGCTGGAATCTTAAAGAGCCACTGCTTTCTCATTAATAAGCCTATGAGCCACACGTGTTTTCATGCATATAATTGAGTCATGCTAGACAGATGGGCTCTGAGTAATGCTCAAGGCATTTTCCACTTTTTTCTTGTTCACAGTCCTTCATATCTTTTTGTCCTCTTTCCCCTCGATCCTAGCCATAACTTCTGGGAAGTTCTAAGTCAGTGATGACAATCATGTTGAAGCTAACTTCAGCAGACGTTGTGAAGCTAAATGGCCAATGAATTGGTGTTTTAGAGATTTTTAATTTTTACTGATGATACTAAAAACATTTTTTGATTTAATTTTACACACATATTTTAAAACTTTCTGCCCATCTCTGCAAAGTTAGGAGTATGGAAAAGAGAGACAGGTTAAAAAATGTGGAAAAGAGAAGCCATGGCAAATGATAAAATCTATCCAACAAAGATGCTTTTGTTTGTTTGCTTGTTTTCTAAATGTACTTGTGGAAACGAATGATGGTGCCCATAATTAAAGCAGATTAAGAGTTATCCCAGAATTATAACCTACTGTACGAAAGACAAAGGCTTGGTTCAATCAGTGTTGCAAATTTGAAGAAAATGCTGGGGGCCACAAATATTTCAGACTTGTCAACTCTCCCCAGCCCCCCACCACCATGGCTTTTACTAAGATACCCACATGGAGTTCAGTTCATTTCTATTTTAATATCAAAGTGATGGAACACTATCTTACTTGTCACACATACCAGTTGTATAGTCTTTCACCTGTCTGTTTGTTAATTTATTGATTCCCTTTTAATAAGTGCCAACTCCGAGGAAAGTACTGAGGATGTAAAGAAAAGCGAGACGCGGGCAGGGACCCGATGACTTAGGTGCGTTTGCCTGTGCCCGCCACCCCCTTGCACGCACCTCATATATTGCCAAGGTGAAGTATTTTATCTGCTAAATTACAGCCTTGTTTGTCTCCTCTTAATCTTGTGGCTGGAGTGTGAAGAGAAACATTCTCAGCCTTAGGCCCAGGAAATAACAGATTTCTCTGATCGGATATAAAATAGTCATGAGGATTTGAGAAAGACTTTCCTTTTCCCTTTAGAACAAATGGTATTGAACCTATTGCGTTAAAAAAAAATAGGTTTATGTATCTTCAACTATTCAGGTCTCCAAATACCTTTTCATTGTGGATGTTAAATAGGCTGTTATGTCTCGCTCTGAATACAGACATGGCAGACATAATCCTTCTAAATTCTGCTTCTCTAAAACCTTAGAAGGCTGAGGAAATAAAGTATCTAAAATCCTACCAATATGTGCATTGGTATTTGTGATGTTTCATAGTCATTCTATGTATATCTTCTGAATTGCGATGCTGAATGAAAAATCTAGCTCTTCTCAGTGCCGATGACCCAATGTCATGGCTAAAAATTTATTTTTCTCTTTTGGGTGGCAAGTTTATTTTTGCTGAAATGTTTGAGAAGTGTATGTGTTTATACTTTGGATACATCCAAGTATTATTGAAGATGCTGGGCTAAATACAGTCTTTACTCACATTATGTCTATGCCTATTTATATAGATACAATGGCGTCTCTGTATGTGTTGGAGGGTTCATTAGATTTTTAAAAGCTTAAGCATCAGCTCATCTCTGTAAGATGAATAACTCCATAATTGTGCTTCGTATGCTGCATTATCATTCTACTTTTACCATTAGTATGACAGTGAGCCCACTGAGGACAAAAATCGTCTACTATTTATCTCTACAGCTCCAGTACCTAGCTGTGCGCTGAAACACAGGAAAGCCTTCAATGAATGAGATAGGAAACCAAAGTAGGGAGGGACAATCATGGAGGTGGGAACAAAGTGTGATTCCCAACGTAAAACATAGTTTTGAAATGCAGGCTCTCCGTTTGCATTGCAGTCTGCATGCCAAATGTTTTATATACATTATCTCATTTGGTCCTCTCAGCAACAGGAGAGATAAGGCAATTACATCACAACAAAGGAGATGTTGCGATAGCAGCATACAAACTCAAAGGGAGCAAGGATACTTCCTGTTTCTCTCCCTCTCTCTCTCTCTCTCTCTCTCTCTCTCTCTGTTGCTGATATGTATCTCTCTCTGGTAACTAGAAAGACGCCTGGCTCCAGAGGTAAGTTTACTGCAAACAAAAAGACAGTGTTTGGGGCTTGAAGGGAAATCTAAGTGTATAAGAGGAGGTTTGTACCCTGGAGGCCTGGAAAAAGCCTTTGGAAGTATTTGGCATTTAGAAGAACATTTGTAAACTTGGTGACAAAAGGTGCTTCAGCATATTTGGGACTAAAGCCAGACTGCAATGGGCTGGGAATGAATACAAGCTGTAGAAGTCAGCAGAATGGATGGCACATTCCTCCCAGAAGTTTGATGAAAAGAACAAGAGGGAGGGGAACCAGGGCTGAAAGATTTTCTTCTTATCAGTTTTCTCAGTGAGAAAATTGAATCCATCATTGCTAAACCCAGGGCAAAGAAGTGGCAGAGAGGAATCTAGTGAAAATCCAAGGAGGGTGGAATCCAGTTACAGGAAGAAGCAAAAGGAGGTGAGAACAAGATCACTGATGTACATCTAAGTCTTTTTTAAAAATTTAAATACATCTCTATGTGCTCATTGATACTCTATACAATAGCCAGTGGAAGGCTTTGCCTATACTTCTTATCTAACTCTCATCAAGCTAATTGTTTACTATGATTCCAGCCACTTAACTGAGGCAGTTAATATACTTTTAAATATGATATTAAGAATAACAATTGTTGATAAAAGTAATATACATTTCTTGTAGAAAATTTGGAGGATACAAATAAGCCAAATGATTCTGTAGTTTAAATTTAATCTAAATATATTCATTATCTTCCCATCAATAAGAATTATGCTGATCACATCACTACTGAATCTGTCTCTCTCTACCACTTATCTATATTTTGAAATTTTTACTATTTTTTCTAAAGCCAAAATGGGACCATAGTAAATACTTTTCTAAAACCTGCTATTTTAAAGCATTTGTTAGTAACTGTGTGTGTCACTCCACATAGTCCTGTCTCACCATTTTACTGGCAGGAGAGGGAAGGAGCCGCGGCAGGGCAACGGGGACGCCAGCCCACAGGCGCGCGCGAGAGAGAGAGAGAGAGAGAGAGAGAGAGAGAGAGAGAGAGAGAGAGAGAGAGAGAGAGGCTGGAGCTGGAAAGAAGGAGACCCCTTTGCAAAGCAGCCTTGATTCCAAAAGAACAGATAAGAATGGGGGGCAGGGATCTCTGGCCATGGATTTGAATTTGGTTTTGGGGGGGAATGAGAGGATTTCTGTGTATTGTAGACAAGAATGACTTGGATCCAAGGAGCTCCAGCTCCCCCATACTGGGCACTCTATTAATAAAAGCTCTTTCCTTCCCCCGCCAATGATTGTGTTGTGTGTGTATGTGTATGGTGGCATGTGGACAAACCCACTTTGTTTGGTAACGGTTTTGGATATATAGGCAGAATTTCAGATTATTTTTATTTTGGCCAGTTCTCTAAACACCACTTATTGAAGAATCAGTTCTCTTCCACACTGATTGGAGGCGTCATTCTTACCATAATTTAAATTCTTATAGATACCACATTTTAGTTCTGAATAGTATAATTTTCTTCATTGCTGTGTTTGTTATTTCCTGTAATAATATTACATTATTTTATTATAGATTTATAATATCATTTGGATAAGATTCCCTCATCTTTTACAATTAAAAAGGTTTGCCTCTTTTAACATGTTTATTCTATTGGTAATCTCACAGTTATTTTGATAATTATATCCATACAATGAAATATTATTCAACAATAAAAAGGACCAAACTATCGGCACATGCTTCATCATGGATGAACCTCTAAAACATTATACTCAATGAAAGAATCAGACATAAGGGGTTTTATAACATATGATTACAATTATATGAAATGTCTAGATAAGGCAAATTTACAGAGACAGATAGTAGATTAATGGTTCCATGGAGGCTGAGGGTAGGAATGAGAATTAACTGTAGATGAACATGAGAAATCTTATTGGGGTGGTGAAATTGTTTTAAAACTGGCTTAGGTCCATGGTTTCCTCATATAGTAAGACTACTAGACGTCACTGGATTGTGCACTTGAAATGAGTACATATGTAAGCTATACTTCAGTAAAATTGTTAATAAAAAGAATTATTCTGGCAAGTTAATAAAAAATCATCACTGTGTTTTGTTTGGAATTGGACTATATTTACATATTAATTTCAGAATTGATATATATGAAAATATTTTATTTTCTAAACTATGATATTTATTTCCCCCAAATATTTATAGCTTTATTTCTACAAAATCACAATTTTTCTATTCCTTCCTTGGACCAGTAGGCTTTTTGGCTGGCTGTTTTAGTTTTAGGTGGTTGCTGTTTTTAATGATTTCCTTCTTATTAAATGGAGTAACTGGTTATTCATGGTAGCAATATAATAGAGGATGCTTGATTTTTGTGTATTTATTTTATAACTAGCCCCATTAATGAAATCACTTATTAGTTCTAACATTCTGCCATGCACCAAAAGGTGTGAGTTACATTAACAATCTAACCTCTGGCCCAGAGACTTTAGAATGACAGGTTATAGATTTAGCCACGAGTTCAATAATTTCACTGTTAGTTTTTTCCCAAAGTTGTTGGACAGAGGTCACTTGATCCTGGTGATTTATCAACATCTACTTTGACAATTTGGTTTAAATTTAGAATATCTACTACCAATATCAGACCTTAAACCTATGACCTACCAACTTGAAAATAGAGTTTTAGAGGGGGGAATTTTATGACAGCATGCTCAGTAAATTAACTATCTAATATATAACAATGATTAGAATTTCATTGAATTCAAGCATATGTCAAGAGATCATAATCAGAACACTGGCCATCAGGTAAATTAACAAACCATTTGGCTGGGAATAGAATGATTAGCACAGGGATAATCTACTCTGTTGCTCATGATTATTGGACATGAGACAGCAAGCTGATATCTACATGTTTCAGTAAATATTGAGAAAATCTTTGCCATTGGGAAAAAAAAGTAAAGATTTTAGCTGCTTACATTTGGTTGCTGACATATTTTTCACTTAAATACAGTATGATGCTCTACTGTACATTCTATTTTCCAGATAAAGCTACATAAGAAATTAGAAAGGTCAAACAGTAGTGAATTTACAAAACAAGTTACAAAAAGAGAGAACATCTATTATTTTAGAATTCACTTAAGAATGCTAAGCAATATGAGGATAGAAGTGAATTTGGACAAATTGGTAAAACTCCGGGGACTATAACTTGATGGGGAAGTTATGTAAAACAGGGTCAAAATTGTGATCTTAACTTAAGCATTTCTGGCACATCTAATGTAGTTAACCCAAAGATTTTTATCTGTGAATTAAGTAGGAAAAATTTATTTTATTTTCATGTTTTGAGCTATTTCATCTTATTTCATACAATGATTTCATATTTTCAAATCATTATATTGTTAGTATACACATTTCTGTATTTGTCAAGGTTCTTGTTCCAAGCAACAAAAAGTGACCCTGGAATATTTGAGCAGAAAAACTGTTTACTTAAAAGTTACTGCAGCATGATAGTTCTGCTTATTTAGAATTGTTGTAACGTTCACTAACTTTTTATCACTAGAGGCCATCATCAAAAGAGGTATTTCAGAAATCTGCTCATTCCATCTAAACATTTCCCATTGTATGAGAGTTACAAAATGTTTCCCCTGACAATTAGGATTAGTCCACCAGCCAACATTATGTCCTTCCTTTTTACCACTTGCCTTTTGGTACAAAGACACTATAATTGCTAGATTCCAGTCTCAGCTTATCATTAAGTTATCAATGCTCCATGATGGAAGCACATATCTCAGGGGTGCTATACCTCTAAACTGGTAGAACCAAGAGTTAGAAGGATGGGTGAAAGGTTATTAAGGAATCGTTACTTGGACAAGGAAAAGCCACCAATCCTATGTCCCTCCATTGCTTGGTTTCTGGATGGTTGGGATATGTCTGTAAAAGCAACAGCATCATATGTTGTTTCTGGTTTGGAGCAAGCATTTTCATTTTTTGTAACCAGCTTCTGTGTAATGAGATGGATGATAAAGTTACTGAAGTCCATGGAATTTAGCCCAGTTTAGCCCATTGTGCATCTTATTTGGCCACAAAATTTGTTCTTTGACCAGGAGCAATATTGTGTAGGATTTGCTGATGGAGTATAAAGTGTTCAGAAACTCTATGGATTTTAGAGTTAGAAGTAGCATTGCAGGCAGGAAAAACAAAACAAAACCCTCAAATCCAGATTGTGTCTAATCTGTGTCAGATTGGACTCCATTGGAAGCAGATTCAGGGACAGATTTATGGATAGGATGCTTATTGAGGGTGCTCTTGGGATCCTCTCCTGGGGGAGAGCGAAGGGATGAGGATGGGGAGGGAGGAGCTGCACTGTGAGGCAGCCCCTCCGCCAGCCTCTGCAGGGTGGTCTGGATGTGGGATGGGCCTCCCGGGTTGTCCTGAGGTGGGGCATAGAGGCTGAAGATTTTAGGTAGTCTTACCAAATGTAGAATAAATTAAATCCCAGAAAGATTTTTTTGGGACCTGACAGCTAATTCTAAAATATGTATGGAAATATAAAGGGCTCAGAGTAGCTAAGATGTGGAAGGAAGACAAGGCAGGGGGACCTGGTGTACTAGATACCAAGATTTAAAATAATTGGCGTAGCAATAAAAAAAGAGAGGCCAGATAAAGGGATTCGTGTTTATATGGACACTGGATATATGACAGATGTGACGTGGCAGGTCAGTCGAGAAATAAAGGGCTTTTCTTAAATGGAACATTGGAATTTGGGCATCGTATATGAAATAAAATTGGACCCTTTCACATGTCATGTACAAAAATAAATTCCCAATGGCTTAGAGAACTAAATATGATTGATAAAATCACACAACCTCTGGAAGGTGGTAGAAGGGAACAACTTGCACCCTGCATATTTGTTAAAATTTTTAAATTCTGACAATACCAATATCAGTGAGTGTATGAAGCAATAGGAATGCTCAAGCTACTTGTCAGAATGTAGATTTGATTCATTCAGTTTGAAGTACAGTTTGGTAATATATATTAAATTGGACTGTAAGCATATTCTATAATTCAACAATTTCACTGTTAGTAGCAACATTTATAATAATCAAACAACCGGAAGCAACCCAAATGTCCATCACTAGTAGAATAGCTAAATAAATTGTGTTAAGTTCATACAATGAAACACTAGACAGCAATGAAAATAAACTAGAACTAAATGCAACATCATATGTTAATTAAAAAAATATACTATTAAACAAAGGCAAGAGAAAACATACAGTATGATTCTATTCTTATAAAGTTCAAGCCAGGGTTGTGGCTACTTCTAGGGGATACAGGGGTTTTGATAACTGAAGGGACAAATGGAAAAAAGGGAATGTTTCTATGGAGTTTGTAGTATTTTATCTCAACCTGAGTGGAGTTTATGGGTGTTTGCTTTACAATTTTTTGTTAACTTCTACAAGTATTGCACCTTTTCTCTTTGGAGACTATGTTTCACACACAAAAAAATTTGAACAGCAAAGCAGAAAAAAAGAACCGTTTGGATAACTCTCTCATGACTTACATGTTCAAGTCCCCTTGCCCTTTTTTCCAAGCTTTGAGACAGAAGGCGAAAGGTGCGGCAGTGGCCTTTGACTGTAGACCCCCTCTAGGAGTTGGCATCATGGGCAGTTTCTCAGCCTGAGTTGTCAAAGCAGCCACACACTGGGAATGGACTTTATGGTGTCATGACTGTAGTAATTATGCATATTTATAGCCCCAGTACCTAGCTCAGTGATTAGCATGCAAAAACTACTCAATCAGTGTTCTCTGAATAGATGGTTAAATAAATGAGTGAATGAATTAACAGTGCCTGTCACGGAAGCCTGCTGACTTACTGAAGAAACTCAGTAAGATTAATCTCTTATTAGAAAGCTATCTTATATATATATACACACACACACACATATATATGAAAAATAACCTTCAAATCTTTAAAATTTGAAGTAACTTTCAGAATTATTTATGGACTTTTAAGAAAAGAGAAAACTAAGTTCCATCAATTTTGATACATTTCCCTAGTAAGACGTGATATAACACCGAATGCCAAATAGCCAAAGTATGCTAAACTTGAAATTACCTAACCTTATCTGAAAACTGGGAGTGTTTTTTCCCCTTTTTATATTATCTTCTGATAGATTTCTGTGAAATACACCACGTCAACCCACTTCCCACCTTTTGTCAGGAACAGACTCCCATTCAGAAGCCAAACAGTTGTTCATGGTAAGCTAATACGTAATTAAGATTTAGTTTGGTTCAGTGAAAATATGCCTTCATTATAAAGAAGGCCCCAGGCTAGGTTTCGAGTAGGCGAGCTTAGATAGCGTGGCTTTATCAACAAATTTAGCCTGATTTAAGTGGCATATCTTCAAACCTATCAGAGATGGTGCTTCTGTGATATTCTGTGATGTCTTCCACCTACGGATTTAGGCAATTCATGGAGTCTACTTTAGCCTTGAAAGTGGATTTATAAGAGAGAAAAGGAAAGTGCTGAGAATTTTTTTTTTTTTGTCTAACATCCTCCCTTTGACCACATAATAGTCCAAAAGCTCACACAAGCAATTCCATATGGAGATGAGGAATGTCTAGCCAAAACAAGTTGTTCAGCTTATTAGCCTTGGGCTGAATAAGTTACACAGAATATCTGGCATGGCTACCCCATTTAAAAAGGAGGGGTAGGGTGGCTATGTTTGCCTTTCTTTCCCCCTTAGAGTTTTAGATAGGAAAACAAATGGTTAGTGAGGCAATGTTGCAAGCCAGGAGCTCTGTGCTCAGCTGTTTTCTCTGAACATTTGAAAAGCCTCACAAGTTCAACGAGGCAGATTTCTTTGCACCTGACTGGCTGCAGAGAAGGGCACATTGCACCACCTTCATTGTGGTGTACTTTCACATTTGGTCCTTCCTGGGCAAGACTGTCAAGTTGCTTTGGTGTGAATCTTGGCAGAAAAAACCTCTTCTCTTCAAGAATTTGAAATAACTGTGAATGGCAAAATAAATTGGCTCTATTCTCTATTGCACAAAAGAATGTAAGATAGCAGAAGGAGAATTAGAATATATTTTATTTCGGAGATCTTGTAGAGATTAAATCTTTTTTTTTTTTTTGTAAGTGCTAAAGAGTATAAAATTGCATTGAAATTTAATTGTAAAGTAGTGTGAGGATTTTATTTCTTTTTCCCAGTCAGGTCAGTTAGAAAACGCAGTTGATCTCTTTGTCCCTAGTTCAGGTATTAATTGGCACATCATGCAATTATTTTGCTTGCCCATTTTGGCATCACTCAGATTCACAAAATAAAGGACAAATCACTTAGTATGAACTTTTCCACCAACTCTCACTCATTGTGCACATATGTCCAATCTTTCTGTCTTTTTGGTTCTCTCTTTCTCTCCCTTCTTTTCTCCCTTCTTTTCTTTTCTTTTTTTTTTTCCTTTTAAAAAAGCACATCGCTCACTCTCAGATAGACTTTAAGGAATTTTTGAAACTAATTCTGAAAAAATATTATCTGTGTGTAATACAAAACTCCTTCAAAAACATAGTTTATAAAAGAATGAATGGAAAAAAATTCCATACTAGCACAAACTTCCAGCTTCCCTGCCTTTTGGTTTGCTCTTGAAGTTATTGACCCTCTAGTAAATAATTCTAGTGTCTGCAGCTCGTTAGGTAGGCTAACCTGGCAAGACACCCACTGGAAGACCCAGTGGTAGAGCATGGACAGGTAAACTATACATTCACTTAGTCTGCAGTGTAATTTTAGGTAACATCAGTCCAACTCAACAAAACCCAAGAGACCGAGAAACATTTCCAGGCAGCAGTTAAGAGCAATTATGCTTTTTGGAAAAGTATCTATTCAGGCCCTTGACCCATTTTTTAATTGGGTTGTTTGTTTTTTTGGTATTGAGTTTTGTAAGTTCTTTATAATTTTGGATATTAACCCCTAATCAGATGTATCGGTGAATATGTTCTTCTATTCTGTGGGTTGTCTTTATATTTTGTTGATGTTTCCCTTTGCTGTGCAAAAACTTTTTAGTTTGATGGAGAGGGCATACAGATGACCAACAGACATATGAAAAGATGCTCAACATCACCAATCTTGGAGAGATATGAATGAAAACCACAATGAGATACCATCTCACACCTGTCAGAATGGCTGTCATCAATAAATCAACAAACAACAAGTGCTGGCGAGGATGTGAAAGAGGGGAACCTTTTTACACTGTAGGTGGGAATGCAGATTGGTGCAGCCGGTTTGGAAAGCAGTATGGAGATACCTCAGAAAATTAAAAATAGATCTGCCTTTTGGCCCAGTGATCCCACTTCTGGGAATGCATCTGGGAAACCAAAACACTAATTTGAAAGAACATGAACACACCTGTATTCATTGCAGCATTATTTACAATCATCAAGATATTGAAGTAGCCCAAGTGTCCATCAGTAGATGAGTGGATAAAACAACCATGGGACATTTACACAATGGAATACTACTTGGCCTTAAAAAAAGAAGAAAGTTTTACCCTTTGTGATGGTATGGATGGACCTGGAAAACATTACACTAAGTGAAATACGCTAGTCATAGAAAGATAAATACCATATGATTTCACCCATGTGTGGAATCTAATGAACAAACTGAACTAACAAGCAAAATAGGGACGGACTCATCGATGGAGAACAGGACAATAGCTAGTGGGTTGCAGGGGGGGGCAGGGAGTAGAGGGACTGAGCAAGAAGGAAAAAGGACTCATGAACTCGGACAAAAATATGGTGATTGTTGGGGGCGCTTTGTATAAGGGGACTAAATGGTAATGGAAAAATATAATAAAGAAAAAAATGAAAAGGAACCGGAGATTCAAAGAAGAAAAACTATTTTCTGTGAAGAGAAATAAATGTCTAGAAACATTTATAAAAGAATCCCAATAAAATGTTTAACAACAAAAAAAGAGCAATTGTGGCAACGGCCCACAACAGGGCCCATTTTGCATGGTTGCAAAACATTTGCATGGTACACAATTTCACAATAATTATTACTCTGATACATTAACAGATCTGCATACTTTTAAATATTTGTGATTGTTAATTTACCAGTTTCACTTTTGCGAATATGTGTACCATGTCACTTTGTGGCGAAAAGAGATGTTTTGGACTTCACAACAAGAGATTCTTACCTTCTAATGGATGCCTTCTTAGAAGTTTTCAACAGAAATTCTTTACACTATATAATATACTGAAAAATTCCAATGCCTTCAATGACTGAACATTTCTACATTATGATGTTTGTTTATTTTGTAACACACAGACTATTTATATGGAACAAGATCAGATAATTTTTATTCTTTAATTTAAATATAATTCTTTAATTTTTGCAAGACTCTCTATTAGGTCCTTTGGGAAATTTGAAGATGTGTTCCAACATCTTCTAAGAGCCTAAGAGAGAAGATAAGATCCATAAAAATAACTGAAGTCCATATATAACATAATTGCTCCCAGTCCTTTTTAGCCAATGAGAACTGAACCTCTTACCCACTCCCATGGGAACTGTAGACATTTCTCAGAAAGCTGGAGGAGTGCTTCCCATCTGTTCACAAACTGGGCTGTCAGGTCAGTGTCTATGAGGCATCTACCCTGCCTTTCCTCTTCCACATTAGCTTCCCCTTACCACCATGTCTTCTTTTTATGAAGCTCCTTAAAAAGGTATCACATTCATTCATTCCTCAGATACTTATTGAGTATAAGTGATGAAGACAACAGGAAAGGCCCCTGACTCTTAGCTCTTGTGCGTGCGTGCATGTGTGTGTGTGTGTGTGTTTGGGTGATGTGGAGTGTGGTACGGAAAGGCAAATGAGATGATTTCAGATAGTGACAAATGCTTCAGAATAGGGTAAATGAGACTGAGCCTGGTGGAAAGTGTTTGTCAAGGTGATCAGAGAATGCCTCTCTGAAGAGGGATATTCGACTTGGTGAGGATTTGCGGGCGACGTCAGTATCTATCAAGAGAATGCTGATTGCCTTGCCAAGGGAACTGCGGGTACCCATGTCCGTCACTGCTAATCCTCATATTGGCAGAATAGTTATGGATTACGCACACACTTCCAACTTTGCCACCCCTTTGTTATCCAGAACCCAAATAATGTACTCGTTCCCAATCTCATGATGTTTTCTATCCACTGAATACCTTCAGCTCTAGGTCCCTCCACTGTCCTCACCTCCCTCTTTCTCCTCAGTTTCTAATCAGGCTGTGTGGGGATGGATACATATAATCTGGGGCCCTTTTCTAGAAAACAAAACAACCAAAAACTGGAATACAAAATTAGGTGCAGGGAATTGGAAAGGGCCTAAGGTGACTTTTCTTTCTGTCTAAAAGAGTAGCCTTCAAGCAGAGCAACCATGCATGTACACACCCGGAGGAGCCTGCTGCCCTTTATTTGTACATGCCACAGTATGGATCTCAGTTTGAGGCCTCCTAGGACACAAGCTGAAAGATGTTTTCACCATCTGATAGAGAAATGCAAAGCAAGATGGGAGTTTAGAAGAGGGAAAGATTGCATCCCAGGGGATGCAATCAGTGGACCTTTATACAAAAGGTGCTATCTGAGCTGTGTTTTGAAGGATGAATGAGATATGTGTACTCAGAAAAGATAGGAAGACTGTACTGAGTACCTCATTTGTGTACATTTCCTCTATATCTTACATTACTCTTTGATGATGATGAATATTGCACAGTAAGAAGCTTTATTTTACAGATGATTAAGGTAAAGGCTCAAAATTATATAAATATTATATTGCATAATTCACTTACTTTTTAAAAATTGTGTTTCTCACTCAGGCTGTCTGAGTTGAGTGTGCCTTCCTTTGTGCCAAGCTGACTTTCATCTGCGAGTGTGCATAAGGATTTCAAACCTGGAAAAAACATAGGGAATAGACCACTGAGGGGTTGGCTGAATTGCAGGCACTTGTGGTAGATAGAACTGGAAAAATAGCCCAGGGTCAGGTTATTGAAGTTTTAAATGTCATTAAAAGAGTAGCATTTTGTTTTGTGTTAATACATACACATAAGCAATATCACGACTAGTGACCAAGTTTTCTCAGCAGAACCTCTTGGTATGTGTGAATATAGTGGGACCAATTGCAGTCCAAACAGTTTGCATTGACTTTCCATCAGGGCTGCTCACATAGTATGATATCAGGAGCACTGAAAAATAACCTTCACCATTTTATCGATGTTTGAAATGCCACAATGTAAGCTTCACCCTTTGCCCCACTGTTAAACTCTAATCTCTGAAAGAGGCAACAATGAATGTAATTGAGATTGTTAGCTTCTTCCCTAGGAGCAGTTTTAAAGATGCAGAGCACATAAAAATAGAGGGTGAGGGAAACCTAACATCAGAGAAGAGAGAAAGCTTTGCAACTTTTCGTTCCATCTTCATTTCCAATCAGGTGGAGCGGTCAGTCTGGCTGCACTCATGGAAAGACAATCCAGAGTCGGTCACAGAAACAATGGGGCTGAGTTTTGGGTAAGGAACAGCTACTCTGTTCTGTGGAAGCCATCTCTCAAGCCTCTTTTCACTTAAGACAAACTCTAGTATGGGGAAACAGCGCGCGCAAAACAGAGAAGAGGGAGAAGTCTCGTTAAGTGGAGGATGACAGCAGAAGCCCTCCCCGCAGCAGAGCCTGCAGTCTCCCTGCCGGTGGGCTGTCAGCATCTTCCCGGCTAGTTCCTAGCGTTTCTGACTGGGCGTGTCTGGGAAGCTTCACAGGCTTTGATTCAAATTGCATTTTGTTATTCTCCTTGAAATGCTTCTCTTCTGGGATCTCATGAAAGGATGGGCAGAGGCATATGTTTCTATTTTTAAGGCTACAATAGATGTTGAAAAAAAATGTGAAAGTAGATGCTAAGGCCAGGTCCTGTGGCAGAGCGAACCTGTGGCCTACTTCGTACTTTTAAATGATGCCAATCTCCATCTGGCAGCTCAGCCTTGATTTTGCTGTCAACTGAGGGTAAACAGCATTCCACTGAGTTGTGCGGTCTCTTTTGAGACAAGGAAAATTGATTGGACTTTATAGAGACCCTAAGATTGTCAGGGAGGGTCCACCAAGGTGTGCATAACTGTACTTCATTAGCCTAGAACTTGAGCTTTGGGGCAGGAGCCACATCTCTGTATCAGTCACTGAACCTAGTATAGCACCTTGATTTAAGTTTGTGGAATGAATGAATGAATAAATGAATGAATGATGAGATGCATCCCCTGATTGAAAAAAATCTTGGCATGAAGCTCTTCGGCAAATGGTTTTTATCTGTGCTGATGTAAATGCAAGACTCATTATTCATGAGATGAAGGAATGTAACATTGAAAGAAGGAAATCCTTAACTGAAGCTTAGTTCTGGGTTTTACTTATAAGTGGAAAAGAAATCCACCCACTCCATCAGGTCCCCGTGATTACTGTCAGACATCAGAAATCACATTGGCAGTGCTAGACGATGGTAAAACTAGACAAACTAACATTCAAGTGTGTATGAAGAAGGAACACAGTTTTAGATGTTGAGAGATTTAGAAATTTTACCATCTGCAAACGAAGTCTCGAAGGATTATTCAGGATGGTCTGCTGCACAAAAAGCAAACACATCAACAAAAACAAAGCACAAAAAGTCACGATATGGATATAGGTTACTATAACGCATAAGGAAAAAGAAAATTAAAACCTAGAATTGTTGTGAAATACTTGCTAATGAAGGTGGTGTCATTGTTTATCTGGAAAATCAAATAAAGTCCCTAAGAAAGTTCAATATAAGATTGATAACTATGTCAACATAAAAAATAAAATCCCCAGTGATTTTCTTATATACCAGCAATAGCCATGTAGGAAACAAAATGAAGAAATACCCTTTTACAGATACAGCAACAAGAAATGCATAGAAATACACTTAATATGTATACAGAGTTTATATGAGGAAAATTATAACTCAGAAACATAAACAAAAACTTCAAAAAGGAGGTAAGTAGCACTTTCTTGTATAAAAAGAATCGACATTATCAACGTGCAACTGCTCCCTATATTAACCAATAAATTCAACAATATTTTAAAAATTCCAATGATATAAGGTTTTAGAAACTTAACTAAATTGTTCTGCTACTCAAATGAAAAACTAAGACTTTATAAAAAATTTTTCAGAAGAATGAATAATAGAAGGACTTACCTTATCAAATATTAAGATATACAAAAAAAAACAATTACAGTCATTGAAGGAAGATATTTTTGTTAGAGAGGCAGACATACCAGTCAAAGAAACAAGACTGTGGTGTTATAGGTTGTTTGTTGTGATGGAATTTATTGCGTCCCCCCACAATTCTTGTGTTGAAATCCTCACCCCTCAGTACCTGAGATTGTGACCTCATTGGAAAATAGGTTCATTGCAGATATAATTAGTTAGTTTAGGTTGAAGTCATGCTGGAGTAGCGTAAGCCCCAAACCCAATATCACAGGTGTCCTTTATAAGAAAGGGAATTTGGATGCAAAAACACGCACAGAGAAAATGCCAAATAAACGTGAAGTCAGAATTGAGATAATGCTTCTATAAGCCAAGAAATGTCAGAGATTACCAGAAAACCACCAGAAACTAGGGAAGGAGCATGGAACAGAGTTTTTCTCATAGCCCTTCAAAGGGACCAAAGAGGTGAGCACCTTGATCTCAGATTTCTGGCCTCCAGAACTGTGAGACAAAGCATTTCTGTTGTTTAAGCCAGCCAGTATATAGTAATTTATTATGGCAGCCATAGCAAACTAATAGAATTGGAAAAGAGTGGACTATCAATAAATGATATTGAGAAAACTAGCCAGTTGGAGAAACTAATCAGATATCTGCCCCATTCCTCTACTGAATTCAATTACAGTTGTATCAGTGTTCAAGGTTTAAAAAAATATTGAAAGAAAATATTGGTGTAAATACTTTATAATCTTAGAGTGAAAATTTTTTTAGCATTGTGCAAGCTCCAATACTGTAAAATACTATTAGCTATCATGTTTTTACCTTTAAATTAGTAAAAATTTAAAATATTGGTAATATAAAGCATTGGCTAATGTTCTAGCAAATGGTAGTTTAATACAGTGGAGATATTTAACAAAATATAAATTATATATAATGTATAAGTAATATAAATATGATATATTATGTAATTATATATATCCTTTAGCTCAGTAAACACATACATATACATATACATTCTTTAGCTCATGAATAGTGCTGTATTCAGGTAGTATTATTTATAAGACAGAAAAACTAAAAGTTCGTCAGCTGACATTGGTTAAATCAGTTATTCTTCTTCACAAAATGGAATTGTCTTCATCCATTAAACATGCTATACATCTCTGTGTAACAATGGAAAGAGCTCCACAACACATTGTGGGGTGAAGGAAGCAGGTTAAAAAGGGCATGTATTACATCATCTCATGCAGACACTCCAACGTACACTCACATCAAGAAGCTTAGTTGTCTGATGTCTAGAAAAATGTCGAACAAAATTATAATATTAAGCATAATTATAATAGTGATAAAATTTCAGGTGACTTTTAATTTAATTTTTATACTTTTTTATATTGTTTGAAATTCCAACATGAGTGTTCATTAATAATTTAAAGCTCTTTTCATTATGTGCTTAGTTGAAAATACATATATATTTAAAATATTTACTTTGTTTTCCCCTGTAATTTTCTTCTAGAAATATATATTAAATAACCAGAGATGCACATATGGTTTTACATGCCAGGATACTTGTTTATAATTTCAAAAAAGTAAACACCAGAATATGTAACAACATGAACTTTGTTACATAAATTATGCTGTATCCAAGTGACAAAATACTATACAACCACAAAATATAATGTAGAAAATGGCAAATACTGTATGATTGTAATTTGTGGAAACACTTAAGTACACATGCTTAGAAAAATTGGAAGACATATATCAAAGCGTATTTGTATTTCTGAAGGATAGAATTACATTACTGATATTACTCTGTAATTCTTTATAATTAGTACATAAGGGAATAAAAATATGTAATATAGACAGACTGTTTGTTGTTGTTCCCAGAGCTTTGTGAGCATATTTAAATATTGGGGAGAAAACAAGTTTGAGATAAAAGTTGTTTTTTTCTCCCTTCCTAAGTCCGTGTGCCTTTTACCACATGTTGCTCATCGAGAGGCAGTCCTTTCTGGTTCCCCTTTATTTACCCAGAGCTCAGTGAGGGTGTCCCGGGCCCAACAGGAATCAAAGACGCATACCATCAGGAGACAGATCGCTCTTTCCGAGAAAAGAGGCTGTTGTTTTCCCCCTTCCCTCTCCCTCCCTCTTCTCTTATTTTGATACTTTTGGAGATTAGAGATTTTAATTGTATGACTTGTGAAATGCCGTTTTTCTTCCAACAGCTGTGTTTATGGTATATAATCTATTAGCTGCCTATATGCCAACATTTAAAAGCATTCTGATGGATAATACTCAGCAAGGGATTAATCTTTTCCAGCATCACCCTCTTGACCTGCAAATGTACATTAGTGGGGGGTATAATGCCTGCTCTGACATTTGTTTGCAATGTATCCAAATACATTCTGGAATGCACATTCAGGTTTCCTGGCATTGAGACAGACAGGCGAGTCAGCACTAAGACATATAGTTCCCATATGCCAGGGTTAAGGGATCGAGGACTTGTCGAGCCTTTCCACCGAGCTTTGCGCTGTGTACTTTCACGTCGTCCCTTCCCCACATTTTACTCTGCTGCTCATCAGCCACACTGCCTAAAGTACAGTGAGATCAGACAGCAAATAAGATGCACTGAGACCAAGGCTGAGTCTTCTTGACTGTGTTTTCTGCTCATTATTTGGTCAGGAGCACCCTAAAATACAGGCCAGCAGAGAACTGCCTTTTTTGCCCCCCAGGTTCTTTCATGACACCTGAAATTGCAGTTTCAGATTCTGGCTTTGCCATCTGCTATTTTTGCGTAGATTACTTAATATTGTGAAACCATGTTGTGGGTATAAATAATATTACTTATATCCCAGGGATTGGGGTGGGGGGAATGAAATAAACCATGTAGGTGAACCAGTATACACCTGGAACGTAATCATTCTATACATGTTTGTGGAAACATAATAACATTTATGTTTTAAGAGTGTTTTGATTCATAAAGGAGTATTTTGTTGGTGTTCTTTATGATTTCTTTCTATAAAATGATTTGTATAACTTCTTTCTATAAAACCATTCTTGGGAGAAGCAGTACTATAAGTTGGGAATAGTTGATAATTAATTCAGGTTAATTAAGAGCTGCTTGAATCTATTAAGGCACATTGTGGAAGGATCATAAAAGAAGTATGGACCTAGCTGTGTGGCTTATTTGGCTGGAGCGCTCTTCTGGACACAAAAGTGGTTGCAGGTTCTATCCCAGTCAGGGCACATAGCTAAATGGCGGGTTTGGTTCCCAGTCAGGGCACATATGGGAGGTAATCCATTCATGTTTCTCTCTCTCTCTCTCTCTCTCTCCCTTTCTCTCTCTCTTTTCTTCTGTCTCTAAAATCAATAGGAACATATCCTTGGGTGAGATTTTCTTTTTAAATGTATAAGAGGATCAAAGAAGAGATTCTTTCACTAGTCAATTGCTTGATTCCCTGCCATCAGTTATTGTCTTTTCACTAATGCTTCTGCTAAATACAAGCAATAAGTTTTCTCTGATAAAACAGTTGATATACTATTTTATTTACAGATATCTAGTCTTGTGGCTTTTAAGCAGTTTTCATCTTTTATTTTGTTGAAGAATTCGAAAGAAGAATATAGTATAAACAATACTAAACATTTTGGTCAAAATGTAATAGTTTTTCCTAGTGTTAGTTTTGGAGTTTGAGCTTAACCTCCCTAGTTATGAGACAGAAAGGGGGAATGGAACAAGCAGAAACCTTGAGATCATCCACATCTTGGGTCAAGTCTTTCTCTGCCACCTTATCAAGTAGATTCAGAGCACATCACTTAATTTTCCCAGCCTCAGTTTCCTTCTCTGTTAAATAGGGATAATAATATCTGTTTCAGAGATTGTAATAAGGATCAGATATGAGAAAATGCATCTATTATAGGTTGACATTTTGGCAGGTAAAAATAGTAGTCATTATTTTATGTTATTATTTTGCTGGCTTCTGTCGCATCATTTATATTCTCAACCAAAATGCTTTGAGAGAAAGAAGGGACCAACATAGTCTAGTCAGTGTATGAGATTCACTTTGAAGTAGTAATCAGTTCACTAAATAGATTTAAAACATATTGTAATTGTAAATAATAATAAATGTTAAATATTATTTTTCTGCTTAGAGATCATTTCAAGTTCTAATAATTTAATTCATTTTTGCAAGGACTAATATTTCAACAGTGGTCATCGAACATGATTACTGCAATCAATGCCTTCTGCCAAAGAACTCTAGGAAAATACCTCTGGTAACAAAGTTTGGTTTATTAGCTCATTGCAATGAAGGAGAATGCACTGTGGACTTCTAAGAATAGTGTCATGAGAAAGGACTTCTGGGATTGGAGCTTGTAGTAGGGGTTTTGGGAGCAGTTTCAAGGAAGTAGGGCTTTGTATTGGATTAAATGCTGTCAGGAAGTGAGAGTAATTCCATGACTGGGCATCTTAATAAATCCTATATAGAAGGTGGGAGGAATGAAGCAAGGCTAAAAGAGCAGTTGCTTGTATCAGCCAGGATAGGGTTGTCCTTGGTCATTTTTGTGCTTTTGTCTTTTGTAAGAAGTCTGCTTTTTGTCTTGATCCATCCTGGTCACAGAGAGGCCTTGTCTGATGTTGGCATTCTGTGAAATTGCTTATGTTCAACAGGATTACGCCATGGGTTGGTCATGAGCTCCAGGAGCTCCTGGCAACACCAAGACCTATGCGTAATGCCAGGCCTGGTCCCAACTGCCAGGGACTGTTTATCTCTCCATTTCTCATTCTCAAAGAAAAACACTGATGGGTCAAAGAGGCATCCCTAACCAGTTATTTAGTTTAATTTCTGACAAAATTATACCAGTACCAGAGTTTCCCAAATTTCACTCACTGACATGTAATTATTTACTTAATATTTTAACCAGTTTTATTTTAAATTAAATGACTATATTTTATAAAGAAACTTTATACCATCACTTTAAATGGATATTAATATTACTTTCTCAAAATTGGAAGTAAATATAAAATAAAATAAATTATAATGAATTATAGATGGATGATTTTGCCTGCTAAAGTTTCTGAGGCTGAAACCTGCTCAGTCTTTATTTTAACAGGAATGTTAAATATGTAGGAGATTGAAAAACTATAACCAAACAGAAATTTTCCATTTAGTATACTTTGAAGGATTGAAAAATAACCAAAAATAAAATAAAATTATTATTATGATAACCACCATTATTTAATGCCAAGTTTGTTTGTTATTGAAAACAATCACACTTGCATTGGTTGGTGTGGCTCAGTTGGTTGGAGCATTGTCCCATAGACTGAAGGGTTGCAGGTTCAGGTCCCAGTCAGGAATCAAACCCAGGTTGCAGGTTCTGTCCCAGTCAGTTTGCACATAAGAAAGCAACCAGTTACTGTTTTTTTCCTCACAACAATATTTCTTCCTCTCTCTCTCTTTTTCTCTTTCTCCCTCCTTTCCTGCCTCTAGAAGCAGTGAAGGAATGTCCTCAGGTGGGGATAAACCTAAATAAATAAATTTTAAAAAATTAAAAAATAAGTAAAACAATCACACTCACTACCTATTTTACCATAATTATACATCTCTTGAGAAACACTAACCTCTGTATTCTGGACATACAATGAACTTTGTTAGTCTAAAATATCCCACAAAAGTTTTGTTTTTGGTGATTCACCAGAGCTGTCTTATTTAAGCCAGGCTGCCTATGTGACTTAAAATCATAAGAGAAATGCTCTAATTTATTGTATGAACTGTTTAGCACAGGTTATTTTGTTCATTAAGGGAAGGGCCTTGTATACTGCATGGGAACTTAAACAGAACCTAATTTCTAACACACATTATCTTGTAAGTGTTCTTTATTTGTTTATAATTGTCCATGCTTCCTTTAATTTCTAAAGCAGAAAGGTCAAATGGTGCAAAAGAAAGAAAACTATGACAAGAAAAAGACACTTCGGTCTAGCTCTTTCAATAACTCTTGGCATGACATGGGGCACATCATTTGCCTTCATTTTTCTTATTGTTAACGTGAATAGGAGAGGCCCAACCTGACTTACATAAATGTTGCCAGGAGATATAAAGTGATAGGCTGAATAATAACAGTATCGTTTACTAATAAGAATCAGAAGTTATCTGCTAGAGGCAGCTTCTGTTGTACTCATAGATTTATTGCCACGGAGAACCCTTTCTTTCAATGAAAGTCTCTGTGTAGCAGTTTTGATCACACAGCCATTAACCTTAAGCACGTCACTTTTCATGTATATCTAAACTTTAGTTGTAGATTAAATGCTAAGTTGTTTTGCTTTCTTTTGAACTTTGAAGGCCTTTTTCCAAATGATGTCAAGTGGCCCACTGTTTGTGTTGTAGATTCTGATGATTTTGAAAGCTCATGCCATCAGAGATGCCTCACTGTGCCACCAGGGACCCAGAAGAGCCAGCCCTCCCATATGTTTCTCCATCTCTGAACTCTTTAAGTTCTTTGCTGTCTTGCCTGCAAAACAAATATAAATATGGCTCTGGACCTGGATTCCTCCCAGATGAGCAGACTTCAAAGTAAGTGTGAGGTCTCCAGGAGAAGACTCTTCCTTTGTCCATCTGTGTGCCCATTGCCAGCTACGTGTTTGGTTTTCTTAGTGATGGAGTAATCAAAGGCAGTGGCAAAAGAAGGCAGAAAGTGGGGTGCCCAGAGAGTTTTGTGATTATCCAGAGCTGGAAGGGAGTAGAGGAAGCAAGATAAAATTAAATTTTCCATCTGGAACCACAAATTAGGTTGAGAATGACAAATTTAGTGCAAGTAGCAGGTTAGCTGTGGCATGGTATCAACACATACAGTGTAACTTTGCATGTCATTATTTAACATGCTAATATATCACTATTATATGCTTGTTACTGGCAGTAGCATCACACTGAACAAGAGATCATTTTTTACTTGAGGACCATGTCAGTGACAGATGAGAATTGTATAATGCGGCAGCTACCCTAGGCTTTTCCATGGTGGAAATGAAATAAGAATTGTTCTTTTATGCATGTGTGTAAGTCGAACTTGGGATATGATGGAGCAAGGTAGAAAGGTCTTCCAGTTCTTTCATGGGGGTTTTAACATCATTTTCAGTCTAAGTATGTAAAATTCATCTGTATTACTCTTCCATTTATACTTTTTCACTTTTTGGTTTTTTTTTCACTTTAAAGTCTGTTCTCATTTTTTTTTTTTTTAATTTCTAATCTCCTTTTCTTTATGGCCTCTTCCCTTGAGTTAAGGAGTATTTTTCCATGTAATGCTATATGCCTTTTTTTTTTTTTCCTGACCTGAAAAGCCTACAAGTATTCTTTGAGTACCTATTAGGCTCTCCTTGTTTCCCGATCATGGGATTCCAGTCATAGCTGTTGAACCCAAATTGCCCTCCTTCACAGAATTGTACCTAATGAAAGCAAGGGATGGGTGGCTTCCTTTAATGGAGCCTCTTGGTGGGAGTGGTGACAAAGGAAAAAAGGTGAGAGCCAATAGAGGAAAGAGTTCATCAGACTGTGACCTTATAAGGAGGGTGGTGTAGCTTTTCATTGTATGCCGTTTTGTAGTGAGGTACCTAGCATATAAAAAGCACTCAATAAATAATGTTTACAGAGAGAAAGCCATTCTTGTTCCACAGGACATGTTCACCAACATTTTGTAGAACAAATAGAGAAATGAATCCAGTGAATAAATAAATGCAATTTCTTCATTTTTATTTTCTACCCTTGTTTAAACGTCAGCATCTTTATTATATTAGGTAACTGTGAGAAGAGTTGAGGAAAATTTCGTACCAATTACTTCAAAGTGCTTTTTCTCTAATTGCTAGCTCTTCACTGATGGGGATATGAAGCAATCTATCACATTGCTTTGGGAAGTGAAGTGATAAAAGATTGTATTTAAATATTAATAGTTTATTATTACCACAGACTTGGGAAAACTCATAATCCCCTTTTTCATTCTTCATCTTCTTGACCATATTTAATGCTGAGAAAACACACTTGTCTAGAAAAACATATTTTCTAGGACAATATTTCTTTTTACAGTTTTTATATTATCTCCTGTCAAAAGCTCACAAGTCAAAGATTTGTTATGAGGACTAAAGGCCCAGTAGAGTTGGATATAGTGTAGCCAGGGCAACTTGGGGTCCAGAAAAAAAATCAAAAGTCCAGAAAGTCCTCTGTCAGTCTAATATGTAATAATTCCTATTAGGTCATTGAATGTTGGAATTTGCTTTAGGAAACTCAAGTAGAAAAATGCAACAGGGCATGTAAAGTTGACATGCATTTGGAATATTAACTGATTTCCATTTTTCTTTTTGTTAGTTATTTTACTTTAACATGTTTGTAATTTAATATTTGTGTATAGCCATTACTATATTGTTTATTTTTCTGGCTTCATATCAAGATCATCCCCATAGTAAAAAATTTTAGTATTTATTAATCTAAATGTTTATTGATATAACTGCTATTAAATTTTACTGAAAATATTTTATGGTTTTATTTGTAAAAGCAATACATGCCAGAAATAAGTGATCAATGGCTTTATAAAAAGTTTAAGAAATAAATTGTTCATTTTGAAAAACGTAAATCTTATATTGCTCTCCATGGACAACAAAACTTCCTGCTAAAATTGTAGTACTGGAAAAAGATTATTTTTTGTTGTTGTTGTATTCAGGAATTTAGAGAATATTTAGCCATATTTGAAAGAAAACCTTTTATTTATTGAACAATTAAATTAAAACATAAAACTTTTTTGTTGTGGGGTGATAATGGGGAGATATGTATATTTCTTTAGTCACCTTGCCAAATACTATTGGGACATGTTAACTTAACAATACATGGACCCACCCAGGACAAAGCCAACACAAAACGGGCCTGTAGAAAGCTTGCCCTGCTGGTGAGGTAGACTGGCAGTAAGCATCTGTTCTCTGCTGCTGCTACGGAATCCTCGCCAATAGACCATATATGATAGATAATCTAAACTGAATGTATTTTTATTATTTTGAAGGATAATAGTAAGAATAGGTCTGAAGTAGCCATTAGAGAAATATAGGCTCATTTGTAATATGTTTTCATAGAACAGCTTTACTGAATCTAACCCACCACCCCTGCTTCACCTAATCGGTTGGATTTTGGCTAAACCTAAAACACATTTTGGCAGGGACACTTTTTATTCCTTTATTTCCCAAACTATTGGAAATTTAAAGAAAATGCAGTCAATACATTTTATCTTTTTTACACTTAATACATTCATATGGTATTTTGTAAATGAAAGTTAATGACCAGAAATATATTTCTAAATAGAGAAGAAATCCACCTTTGTTGCAAATACATTACTTTGTTTCTATAAAATTTAACTTTTACTCCACATTATAAAATAAATAATCATAGCAGTTTCCAAATATGGAAGGACTTGAGTGTCATATTTTAAAAACAAATATTAAAAAGACAATACCTACCAACCATAAAGCACTCTTTGATAAAGATTACTTGATATGTGTGTGTGTGTGTATTCTTTTCTCTATAGAGTATATGTAAGTTAACAACTATCCAAAAGCTATGTTTATCTTTGAGATGGACCAAATCTTCATGAGATTTCTTAATAGCTTTCTTTAGTACATTGACTTTGGACAGGGGATTTTTTTTTTTAAAAAGATCACTCAGGATGCATATCATCAGTATCTAATCAGAAAAATAGACACCACACTAGATATTTCACCGGAAAGATTTCATATGGGCTTCAGTTACACAGAGGTTGGAAGGCAGCAAAAGGGAGAAGGGACTACTGATATGACCTAGAGATATTGACTGCAGGGAGCGCCTTGGACCCTAGGTCTGAGGAAGGTGGGCTCAAGGGGAAAATGAGTTTTTGAAACTTGAGGAGGGACACTATGGAGGAAGGGGCACTAAACATTGGAGTTTTTGCTTTAAAGAGGAAATGCTATCCAACTTGGCAGCTTCTAGGAAGACCCTGCAGAACTGGGGCTCAGCCACAGTGGAAAGCTTACGACATAAGTGGAGCCGGTGCCCCTGAGGGTGTGCTGTCCAGCTGGGCTAAAGCGTGTTGCCAGAGGAAGGGCCATTGCCCAGGCAGCTCTAAAGAGGAGAGCAGAGACACTGAAGTTCCTTACCCCATGAACATTTTTTTAAAACCTCCTCAATGATGCCTTGTTAACAAAACTTAACAGATAAGAAATATAACTTGTAGATTCCTAGTCACAACATCCCAGGAGAGGGTTGGGACTGATAAGAGCAGAATAACCGAATCAAGGGTAAGTATGTGAAGAGCTTAGCTGTAGATCTGTTTTCTATTGCAAAGAACCACTCTTCATGAATGTCTTCTGTAGGTTTATTTTTCTAAATATGATGTTTTCTTAGATCCACACATAATTTTATATCTTACAATAATATGTGTTCTGTCCAGAAAAGTCCAGCCATTGTTAACATAAAGAGAATGGTTTGCATGACATCAATGTAATCTCCCAGCCAAGGAGAGTGGACTGGAATGTGCATGTGTGAACAATGACAACTTCACTGTACTTGTCAGTGGGGGAGGTAGATGCTGTTGAGTGAGCGTGTGTACTGCGTGGCTATCACAATCAAAATGACTGAGAGAGTACAGCAATGAATCTGCATCAAATTTTGTGTTAAGCTTGAACATTTGTCCACAGAAACTATTTGGATGATTCAGAAGGCCATATTTATGAGCAACTTGTGATAGGCAGCGTAATTATAACACAAGATGTCTGCTCATGAATCACGTCCCCTGAACAGTTTTTTGACAAAACATCAAATCACCCAGGTGACTCAGCCCATCTGTTGCCCAGATTTGGTGCCCTGCAACTTCTGGCTTTTGCCAAAACTAAAATCATCTTTGAAAAGGAAGAGATTTCAGACCATCAATGAGATCTAGGAAAATACCACGGGGCAGCTGATGGCGACTGGGAGAATTGTGTGAGGTCCCAAGGTGCATACTTTGAAGGGGACTGAGGTCATTGTCCAATGTACAATGTTTCTTGTATCTTCTTCAATAAATGTCTCTGTTTCTCATGTTATATGGATGGATACCTTCTGGACAGACCTCCTATACTGAATCCCAGATCCCTGTCACTGCCTATTGTTCACCTGCAACAGACTCTTTCTTTCCAAGACATGCATTCTTACTCACACATAGCTTTTAGTGTGGCCATGGAACTAAAAGTACAGCATTGCCCAGAACTTATTCTCAGTATGATCTGAATGGATTTTCAGCACTGGGTAGCTAAGGTACATGCTAAGAAATGTGAAATACGGACTTCCCAGCAAAACCTGGTCCTCTAAGATTTTTCGTCACAAAGCTCAGTTTCCTGCCACGGTGGTGGCTTCCAACCAAAGAGCAAGCAGGGCTCGTCACCTGGATGCCCCACGGTGCTTAGTCAGGAAGCGATCTCATCTTTCATCACTTTCTCCTTCCTTCGGCTCCAGGTAATTTGAAAATTGCTTCATTTGCTATTAAATGAATTCCTACTACTTTTCTCCTATGCGTTTGCATAATATCCATACTTAGTGCATTTTATGTACTAAGCAATCTAAAAGAAATTCATCTTCTTGAATAGAAGATAGCTCCTGAAGATAATAAAATAATCAAGTTCAGATTTTATAAATTTCTGTTCTTTAGAGAGTGAATATTTGCAGACACATGGGCAAAATGGTAAGTTAAAAATTGAAAAACATGTAGAATACAGCACATGCTATAAGTAAACAGAAAAGGTAGCTGGCTAGGATTAAAGAAAGATGTTTATAAATAACTCTTAAGCCCAGAGATCCCAATTCTGTCACTTGCTGGCCCTGAGCCCTTAGTAAACATTCTTGACCTAACTGAGCTTCAGTTTCCTCATGAGGAATACTGTTAGTATCTATTTCATAGAATTATTGTGAAGATTAAAATGATAATGTGTATACAAAGAACTTAATCTAGCACTTGGCATGCAAAAAATACTAGGAGAAAAATACTAGGCCCATGAAAACATAATATCTCTTTGACATTAAATATGAAACATTAAATGTGATAAAATACCTCTTTCTTCTTCCTCTTAGTCTATGTAAAACATATAAGAACTATAATTCAGTTTTCTTGATCTATACCCTCACAAAATAGTCACTATTATTTTGTGCAACTTATTATTTAAAGTGGTTTTTGAATTATTTTATAGAATAGGCATATTGGAGAATAAACCATCTCTAAAATTTTTCCTCCTTTAACAGAAACTTAGAACAGATTGGTGCTGGGGAGAGGGAAATGTGGAAGACAGTGGGCTAAACCCAAGAACCCTTTGACTTTATGCCAATCTGTGTTATTCAGTATCCTCTGATCTCAGAGCAGTGAGATAGTGGGCAGGGACAGGACAATGTGCTTTAGGGAGAATTATTTACTTTAGTCTAACTTACTTCCCCGCTTCCTGGTTCACTGAATCTGAATCTAGTAGATAAGCTGTTCCAGACACTACTGAGCAGGCGAAAACATACCATGGACAATTAACATTATCATTTTTTTTCTCTAGTTTCTTTGAAAACCTCAAGGATGCTTTTTGGATAGGAAGATTTAAACATTCAGATATGATGTGAGGTTAACTACTTTGGAATGTTATCATGATCTTTGTTCCAGTTATACTCGCCCTGGGTATAACCAAACGAGTGGGAGCTAATGGAGAGGGTCCTGATGCTTCTTGCAGGGCCTACTGAACAGTGCATGTCCCATCCCCTGCATGCTTGGCATTTATTAAGCCATCCTTTAAAGCTCAGCTCAAAAGTCTCTTCCTACTGTGACTCAGAGTCTTCCCCCCATATGTAGATGCCTGTATCATGGGATCACCTTTTTCATTTCAGTTTCCCTGTTAGGCCATAAGCTCCTTGAAGGCAGGACTAGGCCTTATTGAATTTAGCACTTCAGAACCCAGCTATGCCTACCACAGAATGGGCACTCAGTAACACATGTATTAATAAATAGATGAGCACAGTTCAAATGGCTGAATGTGGAGTAAAGTCTGAGACAGACTTGGGAAATGGGAATAATAAGAAACATTAGAATTGAAAAAAAGTATTACTTGGCTCGATTAAAAAGAGCCATAAAACTAAATTAGGTTTAAATGAAGATAGAGATTAGAACATTCATAAAGATAAGTTAATAGAATATCTGTTTTTACTTATAAACACATTTTTTCTGGTTATAATAACATTCAGTGCTCAAGTAAAGGTCAAGGGGATTAGAGAATTGTCCTAATAGTTTATGAAGAAAATGGAATGTTATTCAAGTTTGATCACACTTTGTTGATTGAAGTCTCTTAAAGCAGTGTCCCCAACCTTTTGGGCACAAGGGACCTGTTTTGTGGAAGACAGTTTTTCCACAGACCAGGGTGTGGCGGGGCGAATGGTTTCGGGATGACTCAAGCATTTTATGTTCAAGCTCACATCTTGCTGTGTGGCCTGGTTCCTAGCAGGCCCAGAAGGGTACTGGTCCACCACCTCAAGGTTGGGGACCCCTGTTCTAAAGGATAATAATGGAATAAATAAAAACATAAATGAATCGTTATATTCTACACCTGAAACTAATATAATGTATATCAATTTTATCTCAAGAGAAAAAAAAGTATATATTTTAAAAATACACATTTACATTATGGACAATTTAACAAGCAGAGTATCTAAAGAATGAATGCAGCAATATGGTGATGGAATTATCAAAGTTTCATGTATAGAAAGAAGCAGTTTGAAAAAATATATAATAAATTTCTTGTAAAATCTTGAATTTCTTGGCTAGGTGTACAAGGTCTCTTGCAATGTGCCTAATCCAACCCGAACCCTACCCATCTCTATAACCTCATTTCTTTCCACTTTTTTTTTCCAAATCTCACTGAAGGCGTCAGCATTCCCTACCAGTCTGCCCTACATGTCCCTGTACACCTGCCACCCTCAGCCTCTGCTCAAATGCCAGCCCTTCCTTGGAGTCTTCCCTGGCTCTCCAGGTGTAATTTCAGTGTCTGTGCTCTAGCAGTTAACTATGTCATTTAATTTATCCTTCTGCCCCTGCCACATAAGAGGGTGTGTCCTGAAAATTAGAACCCCTGTTATAGCTGTGTTTATATTTTTTACCACTTAGCACTGTGCCTGTTACAGTGTATGTGTCCAATGCATACATTAATGCTAAGTGAGGTTTTAGGAACTTTTGGAGTAAAAAATATTGTAATTGAGAAAATGGAATGTTTTTGTGATTGGAATGTGAATGTGTTACATTCATTGAGAGGAGAGGTAATATAGGGGGGAAAAAAGACATGAAAGGAAGAAAATATGCTCCAGCAAATAGCTGAAGCCTCAAATCAGAGGGCAGGCATGAGCTGCACTACAATTTTTGCCACAATATAAATCTTACTTGGTGATAAACCCAAGAAGATGTACAACAGAGGTTTCACCAATCAACATTTTCTAGGTGTATGAAAGATCCATTTTGAGTTCAGGCCTACAAGTTCAATACCTTTTCCCTCAATAACCATGGCAAGCAGGAGTTATTTAACTTCATGAATTATAAAATGACAAGAAACATTTCTGTATTGGTTGTGGATTCAATGCCACAACAAGTTCAAAAGTTCAGAAGCAGCTCATACCAAAATTTATCATAGGAACGGTTACTACATGAACAGCATTTTTAAATAATACATACTTTAAATTATTGAAGGTAAGCATCAACAGGTAAGAACAAGGTCTTTTTAAGTAGCCTCTTGTTTCCTAAAATGCTTTAGCACTTTTCGAATATACCTCAGTGCAATAAATAATACAACTATGTACACTTTAATATTAGCAGGTAGTTGTTTGGTATATTTTATTATAAATAGATATTTTATATCCATTTCCTCCAAATACAATCATTATAATGGAATGCTTATTGAATGTTTATTCTGTGTCTGGCACTACAGAAACATTTTATAAATATTAAGTCATTTAGCAATCTTATAGTGATTTCTATTAAGAAACCCATTGTGCAGGTGAGAAAGCCATATATGAGAGAGCACCAGAAACAATCTATTCTAATTTTTATCTCCAAAGCTTTGCTTATTCTGTTGCCTTTGCCTGGAAGGTTTCCTCTCAATCTACTACTCTGTTCTATTCTGTCTTTAAGACCAATTTAAACCTCTTGCATACACTTTCCTACAATCTTTCCTAAGTTTTCCAGCACTAATCTGGCTCCTTCTATGCAACTATTCACAATTCATCCATCCATCATCTGTCCTTTATTAGATACTTTTATGCGAATGGACATGGAAGTTTCCCATAGATCTTGCATTGGTTTTTATGGTGACATGTGTTTTTGCATCACAGAGTAGGCTTGTCTCCCTGATGATATCATAAACTGCTTGAGGGAAAGCACATTGTCTAAAGGTTATTTGTAAATGAACTCAGAACCTGTATGGGTTAACTGGGTTAGGAGATGGTAATGGGACTAAACTCTAAAAAAACATTTTGGGTCAGGAGTCCAAAAGAAAAGAGTAGGAAAAAGGAGGGGTCAGAGAATTTGGAGAACTAGGAGAATTTTCAATACTATTGAGTTCTTCAGAGTGGTTTATAAAGATGGCAAACAAATAAAAAGAGACAATTATGTTTTCATAGAGTTAGTTGAGGACCAAGGCTCTTAGCTATGATGTGGAATATGTCTACTATCTTAAAAGAGATCACTGGTACCTAGAAAATGGTATTAGTCAAGAGGCTAGAAGTCAGAGTATCAAGGCTTTGGGATGCTGATGAGGAAATGAAAGTAGTTTTAGATCTCTTATTCAAGTATTTGGCAGCAGGAAATAAAAGGGAAGATGATAATTGTAAAAAGTTAAAGAATGAGGCTTTTAATGTATGAGAGCTTGCATATACTAGAAAATAAAAAGTTACAGAGAAAGGAGTTGGAGAATTTCCATGGGTGGTAAAACACTCCTCCTGCCTGCCTTGTATGGGAAAGGAGAAAAACAATTTAGTTCATTCCCCTAACCTCTAGGCAAATGCCAAGTCACCCTCTGGGCTATTTATATCTGTTCTTCATTCCTAGCTGCCAGACAGAAAAGTCCCTTGCTCTGCTGATGAGCTAGGCTCTCTGACATATTGACCAAATATAGTTGCTTTTTTCTTTCATCACCATTCAATTTGCTTAAATAAAAAGTCCAATGAAAAATGACTTACTTGAATTTATCTATGCTGCATCTATCCTCTCCCGTTATTTTTGGATATCCCTCTGGAGTGATTTGGTTATATGCATGTAACTCCCCATTCACCAAGTCTAATATGCAAGTCTTAAATTTTTAAAACTGCCTGGGCAGTCTATGGACAGTACAGAAACAGTGCACGTTGTTCCTGTGTGAGTTGAAATCTGATACTCTGAATCCAAAAGAATTACCCACCATATCCATCTCTATTGCATTTCGTGTCTCCTTTTCCTCCCTGTCGTTCACCAGACAGTAATGTTCTCAGATCAAATATTCTCTATAAATTGAGAGAACATTTAGCTGATTTATGGGGCTTTTAGCTATTATATACTTACCTATTCAATAAAAGTAAGTACTTACATCACATGACACATATGCTACCTTCACAATATAAGATCTTTCCTTCAAGGGATTCAGACATCAAATTGTAATGAGATTTCTTGTAGCTAATACATCACTTAAGGGCAAACTGACATTTTGATCTATTTCTTTTTTTCTCCCTTTTCATCAATGGAATTCAGCACATGGAATTCTTTGTAAGATCTTTAAAATTATTTAGACTTTCATTTTTTTTAAAAAATGTAAACCTCTTGAATAAAGAAACTAGGAGCAAGAATATTGGTTTTGCACTTAAGGGCAAAAAGAGAGCCTTGGTCTTTAATTCAATATTACCAATTTCCAGAACCCAGACAGAACACATGCTTCCTTAGAACCATGCCATGGGAAAGCCTTGAAAGAAAACACACCTTATGCTGATCTTATTTTGGTGTCTCAGTCAACACATTAACAAACAACAAACAAATATTTACTTTACAAAATACTTCGGCTATATAGAGAAATCTAAGACATAGCCTGACAAATAAATTCTTTGAAAGTCACTCTAATTTAGGCTTACTCAGTATTGGCACTATTGACATTTTGGGCCAGATAATTCTTTATTGTGGGTGGCTGTCCTGTGCATTGTTGATTATTTAGCAGATTCCTTGGCTTCTACCCAGTAGAGGTTGGTAGCACCCCTCTCCAAGTTGTGACAACTAAAACATGTCTCTAGTCATTGCCAGTAGTCTCTTTGGGGGCAAAATTACCCCCAGTTGAGACACACTCCTCTAATTGGACCTACCATTTATTGACTTCAGCTCCATTGTGAATATTGATTGCAGCAAGATTCTAAAGTGTGTTTAGATCTAAGGGTAGAAATTTACTCTACAACAAAGCCATTTTATGACCCTGGGAATATAAGAAGTATTGCTTTTGTTCCTCATTCCTATGCTACAGTGCTGTGAATGTTAATAAATTAGTAAAAGTGGCAATAAGCACTTTCAAGAGAAGACTTTTTGCACGCCTCATTTCTATATTGTAGTAGTATAAGAAGGCTCAAAAATTAAAGCAGATAAGAATCACAATTGTGGGATAAGCAAAGCTGGTTGCTGGCACTAATCCCAAAATAATCTTTTTTTTTTTTTTGTAGTGAACTAAAACTTAGTACTGGCTAGCAGTCTCTCTGTTTCAGTCCTAAGCAATATTCACTATCCATCATCTCATCACAACTCAAGCTGCTAGTATCTAAATTGAACTTACTGTATCCTGCTATCCTACTTTCCCCCAAATTCATAGCACATAGAGAGAAGATAGTTATCTATGAGCCAGGATGTGGGCTTTCCCCAGACGTCAAATCTGCCAGCATCTTGATCTTCAACTTCTCTGTCTGCAGAATTGTGAGAAATAAATTTCTGTTGTTTATAAGCCACTTAGTCCAAGGTGTGCTGTTACAGCAGCCTACATGGACTAAAACATATCCCATTGCAAAAATAATTCTTCTACCCAATTTGCCAACTTCTATTTATGGAGCCACCATTCTCTAAATATATTATCGAACCTGTCCACATCCTTCCCATATCCCACAAGTTGTCAAGTCTTATTGGTTCTTCCTTGTCAGTGCCACTTCGATTGAAAACAACCTCTCTACCTCTCCATTCTCAACAGCCACATTTTCGTGTTCACCTGGCTGAATTTTTGTCACATTTCTGAGAGCTCCTATCCTCAATTTCTCTCTACCTTTGGTTATATCATCTTACATGCTGCTCCCAGGATGCTGCTTCTGACACGTGACTTTTCATACTTTACGGCACCCTCTGCAGGAATCTATATTCAGTACCTCTTACTGAAACAAACACAAATTTTCTAGCATGATAGTCTGTGTTGTCCCTCTGTTTACTTAATTTTTCCATCTCAGTATATGTTATTTAATAATTTTTTATTTTTAATAACAGTTGACATACAATATTATATTAGTTTTGAGTGTACACATCAGTGATTAGAAATTATGTAATTTACTACGTGATCATCCCAATAAATCTCACACCTATCTGACACCATACATAATTGTTAGACTATTATCGACTATATTCCCTAAGCTGTACCTTACATTCTCATGATTAGTTTGTTACTACCAATTTGTACTTTTTAATCCATTTACCTCTTTCACCCAACCCACAAACCGCCACCCATCGGGCAACATTCAAAATATTCTCTGCATCTATGAGTCTGTTTCTCTTCAGATTGTTCATTTTTTGGTTTTTTAGATTCAACTTTCAATACATATGTAATTATTGCCATTTTATTATTTATATTTTTTATCTTTTTTTCTTTTCTTCTCCTCCTCCCGCTCCTCTCCCCTATCCCTCTCCCTCCTCCTCCCCCTTCCTCCTCTTTCTCTTTCTCCTTCTCCTCCTCCCCTCCTCCTCCCCTCATCCTCCTCCTCTTTCTTCTTCTCCTCCTCCTCCTCCTCCTCCTCCTTCTTCTTCTCTAGAAGATCCTTTAATATTTCACATAATACTGATTTGGTGTGAGGAACTCCTTTAGCTTTTTATTTTCTGGAAAGCTCTTTATATTTCCTTTGATTCTAAATGATAGCTTTGTTGTGCAGGGTAATTTTGGTTGTAGGTTTTTCCTTTTCATCACTTTTAATGTTTCAAATCCCTTCTGGCCTGCAGAGTTTCTTTTCAGAAATCATCTGACAGTCTTATGGGAGCTCCCTTATAGGTAACTAATTGCTTTTTCTTTTTCTTTTTTGCTGCTTTTAATATTCTTTGTATTTAACCTTTTGCATTTTAATTATGACATGCCTTGGTGTGGGCTTCTTTGTGTTCGTCTTGTTTGGGGCTCTCTGAAAATCCTGTACCTGTATATCTGTTTCCTTCACCAAATTAAGGAAGTTCCTCATCATTATTTTTTTAAATAGGTTTTCAACTTCTTGATCTTTCTCTTCTCCTTCTGGCACCCCTATGATGTGAACATTGGTATCCTTGAAGTTGTCCTAAAGACTCCTTGAAATATACTCATTTTTTTAAAATCATTTTTTCTTTTTGCTGTTCTGATTAGGTGTATTTTGCTTCCTTATATTCTAAATAGTGGTTTTGATTCTTGGCTTCATCTACTCTGCTGTTGATTCTCTGTAAATTATTCTTCCTTTCAGTTAGTGTATCCTTCATTTTTGCTGGTTCTTTTTTTATTGTTTCCATTTTTTTATGCTGTTAAAGTTCTCTTTAAGTTTATCGACTGTTCCCCTAAGTTCATTGAGCATCCTTATAACCAGGGTTTTGAACTCTGCATCTAGTAGATTGTTTGTCTCAATTTTGTTAAGTTCTTTTTCTAGAGTTTTGTTCTTTTATGTCATTTGGGCCACATTTCTTTACCTCCTTGTTTTGGCAGCCTCCCTTTGTTTGTTTCTATGTTTTAGGTAAAGCTGCTATGTCTCCTAGGCTTGGTAAAGTGGCCTAATGTGGTAGGTATCCTGTAGGGTTCAGCAGCACATCTTCCTCATTCTTCCAAGTCGGGCACTCCAGGCCCACCCCCACCTCATGTGAACCGTGTACATCTTCCTGTTGTAGTTGAGCCTGGACTGTTGTTGGCAACTCAGTGGGAGGTATTTACCTCTAGACTCTTTAGCTGTACGGACTGGCTGTGACACTGGAGGATCACCTGTGCAGGGGCCTATCCCACAGAGTGGGAATTACTGCAGTGGTGCTCTGGTGCCTGCTGAGTTGGCTCTTTCAGCGTGTTGTCTGTGGAGGTGGTTGGGTGGTGCTTTGATGTAGTCTGAAGCTGTCTACCAGGTTCACTGGCTCTGAGGTTTCCCAGGAGGTACAAATTAAGGTCAGCTACTGCCTGTGTTCTTCCAGGGGCCTGGCAGCATGCTTTGCAAAGTGATCTTCAGCTACTTTGTAGTTGTGCTAGGATTGGAGGTGCCCAGGTAAGGCCAAGCTGGGAACCAAGGCTGGCTGTACTAGTTCCAGGCCTGGGACCACTTAGCAAGAGGTACCAGACATGCTGAGGTCAGATGCTACTTGTTTGAGAGATTTTAGGAAAGTCTGAGCATGAGCCAAGACAGGCCCTTTGTGTGGAAAAACCACTGGAAAAAGCTTGGGTCATCCTGCAAGTCAGTGGGGCAGGGTCCTGGGGAATCACCAGGGTAGGGCAAACAGCATGAGCCAGGTTAATGGAGATTTAGATATGGCATCCCCTGCTGGCTCTGTGTCAGGAGGGCTCAAAAAAGGAATAATAGCCTCTGTTAGCACTTCTGTCTGAGAGAAAGCTATGCCCCACCTAGCTCTTGTCCTGACACTAGACATATCAGTCCCTCCCCATATGTCCCTGTTGCCTTTTGAGTGGCTCTCTAGCACTAGAACTCAGAGGGAGTGAGTCTGAGTAAGTTCATGCATGGGCTCTTCAAGAGGAACTGCCTGGGACTCTGGAAGTCCTTCATCTCCCTCAGCCTCAGTCTTGGTGGTTTTTACAGCCATAAGGTATGGGGACTTCTCTTTTTAGCACTGAAACCCTAAACTAGGGGGACTGGTGTGGGGCTGGGACCCCTCACTCCTCAGGGTAACCTCCACAGTTGAGGTATCCCTCCCCATTTGTATCCACCATGTAGGACCAGATTGTTCCATGTCTCCGCCCCTACTACCAGTCTCCGTGTGGCTTCTTTTTCATATCCCTAGCTGTAAGACTTCTGTTCAAATAGATTTCAGGCAGTTCTGAATGATGGCTGTTCTGTAGTTTGGCTGTAATTTTGATGTGGTTGTGGGAGGATGCAAGTACCGCATTTACCTATCAGCCACCTTGACTGGAACCAGGGATTTGTTTTGTTTTGTTTTGCTTTTTATTTTATTTTTTTCAGGTCAGATTAAACCCTTTCAATTCTTGTTCATATTCTGATAATTTAAATACTTTATCGTTCTCTATCTGGAGCATTTTTGTTCTTATTGCTGCAAACCCAACTTTGCACTTATAATGACAATAATCATTCTTTGTTGAAAATCTATTCCCTGGTAGATACTGGGCTAAGTGTTTTATATACTTTTTCTCATGGACCTGTAGTCCCACTTGTAAAGGTCTGAGAAGCTAAGTAGCATATCCAAGTTTATGCAGCCAGAGTATGGCAGGGTCAGTATTTGGATCTTATTCCATCTGACTGCAACACCTGAGTTCTACACAGTAAGTTCAATGTGTTTCCAGTCACTCATGGCTTTATACATTTGGTGTTAAGTGGGAGATGGGTAAATACCATAAAAGAAGGGAAGTTTGTTCTCTGGAATGGCCTTTTCTTCCAAATAATATCTCTAGAAATTAATTCTTAAGAGTAAGCTTGATAATCTATGAGTTGTTCAATTGTAAAGAGAAACGGAGACTGATCGTGACAAAAGACAAGTTGCAAATTTGCATGATATAGAGTTAAGAACATAAAGCTGATGTGCTACAGCAGTTGGCTGATAAGTTAATGCAGAGGGCACCCGTGAGACCCAATGCTATTCAATGAGGTCAAGAACGTAACTCAAGAAAAGAACAAGCACACAAACAAAAAAGGACAGAAGGTAGATTGGAACCTGACTTTAAGAGTGTTTAGAAAAGGATCATTCTTTTTTTCAGCAAGAAACAATTACACAGACAACAGGGTGGTGATTGTAAGGGGGAGAGGGTACAGGGTTGGTGGAGGTAGAGGAGGGTATAAGGGGGATAAATTGTAATGGAAAAAATTCAATAACATTTAAACATATGCTCAAAAAAAGATAAAAGATAAAACCAAAAAAGAGAAACAATTAATAATAATATAAGACATCCACCTATATTGTGAAGAATTAATTTGGTACAGATATTTTCTTAAATAGAATGTAATATATTTTTAAATGGAAAACTATTGTTACTTTGGTTCATCTAAACTAATACATTTCTATTTAATACCCTCACAAAGAGCTTCATTTAAGGTATTATAACATTGTAATGTAAGGAGATGTTAACATTAGAAAGGCACTTTTAAGAGTACAAGATAGGATTTATTTGATTGATTCTAGTAGATTATTATATAATAAGCTTCTTGCATGATTAGGCTCAAAACAGAAGAGTTTGCTTATTGTCTGATTAATAATATTATAGTAGGCAATGTAGGTAAAACAGAAATGATTATCACACAATTTCCCATCCCAAAGAACTCACAATTTAGTAGTATAATTAAGACAAATTGACAAATAGTTATGACATAATACAAAATTTAATATATGTTATAAATGTTCTGAAAGGAAATTCAGAAAAGGTAACTCAGTTTTCAGAATCAGAGAAGATTTCTGGTAAAGGAAATATTTGAAGTGGGTCTTAAAAGAATAGGTTGTAAGATGTATAAAGGAGATGGAAGAAAAGAAGATATTTTAGGTAGGGGAAACACTATAAAACTCATTTCTATCAAGAAATCAGAGTAGGAATGAAGTCTTGTTCAGTCAATGGTTATAGGCAATATAGGAATTTTTAACAAATTATCATAAGCACTACCTGTGTCTACCTGGATAGAACCTGGGTCTGCCCTTAAGGACACAGGAGAAGCTGTCTGAGGCCAGGTCGTGGGGCTCTTTGAATCTGACCTCAAGACTAAGAGGTTTGGAATGTTTCAGACAGGAACACATATAGGAAGTGACTACAAATATATTTTCTACAACTGAATCTCAAAGGCAGATGAATATAGGAACCCAGTCAGGGAGAATATTGAGAAGGCTCTTATAGTAGTCCAAGAAAAGAGGTAACAAAGAATTGAAAATAGACTTATAAATGAGAATTATAGTAGGAGAGTTTATCAAAAGTTGACAGTTGATTTTTCTACACACATTTGTTGGCAGTGGTTTGTCCCTTATAGTCTCACAAGCTAAATTTGTTTGATTTTTAAAATATGAACACATCTGATTACATGATTGTCTTCACTATCTGTAAACACATTTCTATTAAAAAGACCGATGAAACCTGTGATGGATGTATTCAAGAGCAGTATGGCTGGCTTTGATATTTGGCTTGGTAAGAAACCTGAAGGATTAAAATAAAGATTTTTATGGCAATTAAAAAAAGTTCTGGAGATATAGGTGTATTTATTTAAAAAGTCACACACACACACACACACACACACACACACACACACACGGAAAGCCTGGATTATGTAGATTAGTTACATTCCAGAAATTGAATTGGTAGGACTGATACTTCTCTCCTACCTCCCCATCTATTTTTAAACAGAACTTAATGCAAACAATAAAGAGCTAGAACTTTTTTAAAAATTAAAACCCAAGTATTTCCAAGGGAAAATTAGCTTAAGTAATTTACCCTGGCAAATCACATTTTATAGATTAAGTGTCAAGAAATTTTTATTCTTGCCCTGGATGGTGTGACTAAGTTGGTTGGAGCATTGGTCTCTGCTTTGATTAGGTACCCTGATTAGGGTACCGTCCTAGGGTGCAGGTTCAGTCTCCAGTTGGGGTGAGCACAGGAGGTAACAATTGATTTTTCTCTCACATCAATGTTTCTCTCTCTCCCCCTTCTTCTCTCTCTCTCTTTTTTTCTCTCTCTCCCCTCCTCTCTGTCTGGAATCAATAGATATATCCTCAGGTGAGGATTTAAAAAAAATTTTATTTTTTCTTCTAACACTGAAAAATAAAACTTTGCACTGTTAACATTAACTGAAAAAAAAATGAGCAAAGCAGTCATGATGCCAATGAAAATAGTGCATCAATACAAGACAAGCACACCAAATGCCAGCCAGCCTTTCAATAGTGTTCTCAAACCAAGTGCCAGCACAACCCTCATCGGGCCCAAGGGCAAAAGTGGAAAAACACACCTCACCAGCAGTCTTATCAGTCAGGGTTTAAGGGCACAAGGATTGAATTAACACTCTGCAAACTTTTCTTGAGAGGTAGCTGCTTCTATGGCAGGTGATAGAACCAGAGGACATTTATAAAATCACTGCAGAGGGAGGAATCTGTTGTCACATGTGCTGTTTGGCGATACAAATGGGAAAACTAAGATACAACTTTTTTCCAAATTACAGCTCTCCACAGAGAGATAAATGCTGCTAAAAAAAAAATCAGTCAATCCGGTGAAGTAATTGATCCTTTCCGAGCTTGGCACCATGTAGATCAATGTTTGGAATTTTCTCTCTACTTATCATCTGGTTGGTGTAATGCACTATTTGTCTAGTGAAAATTCACTGAGGCACAAAAAATTATATTCATCATTCAGGTTGATGTCTATGAGAATGTTAGAGGTGTCTACTCATACAAACCAGTTTTTCCGAGTATAGCACAAGCAAAGTTGGATTTAATCCAAAAGTCTTTTTGTTGTTTTAGGTTAAATCTGCATTTGGATAATACAAGAAAACTACTTCAATATTTGTTTTGATCAAAAATAACATTGATATAATGTTAACAAGAATTAAGACAAAGCTTTTTTAGTTGTCCTTGTTAGGGGAATGGTTAGAAAACCAGTGTCTTAGTACATTTAATAAAAAATTATCTAAGGACAATTCCTATAGCCAAAATATAACATATTCAACATTAAATCCATATTATGAATTTATACCTAATTTTGAATTTATAATGTAAAAAGACATAAAAAACTTTGGATTTTGAGAAATATAGCTGTGGTTTGCAATAAAAACCCATAGTGGTCATTTTGTAGAATTTCTTTGTTAAAAGGACATAAGTGAAAAACATGAAAATAATTATTTTAGAAACCTGAATATAGTTTTTGACTGTTTCTCCTCTGGAGTCAGACAAAGATGAAATGCTTTTAGTTTTACTGAGATAAAATGAAATAAGGTGTAATAAACTTCTGTACCAGAACTGCTCCGATGTAACTCTCTGCAATGTAATAGTTTTGTAGCTGTGCCCTTCAATATGTTGGTCAAAAGCATGTTGCTATTGGAGCCTTAAAATGTAGCTAATGTGATTGAGGAACTAACTTTTAAGTTTACTTAATTTTATCTAATTTAAATTTGAATTTAAATCCCAACATTTGGCCAATAGCTGCTGTATTGGATATTGTAAGTGCAGACACCACCAGTTGTTGGACATTAGGCAGATGAAGTAGGGGAAGGTGGGCACCTCACATGGCCCTTTGCTTATCATCTTCTTCATCGGGCTGGGCCTTTTCTACCATAACCTTGTATTTGCCTTATCTACCTAGTAAGGATTCCATAAAGTAGAGTGAATTCTGAAATTTGAAAATCTAAAATAGCTATATATAGGTTTCATTTCCAAAGGTTAAGAAGTAGATCAGCCATTGAAGAAGGAGGAGGAGGAGGAGGGGGAGGGGGAGAGGGAAAGAGAGGGGGAGAGCTTACCTTTTGTGACAGCATGGATGGACCTGGAGTGCATTATGCTAAGTGAAATAAGCCAGTCAGAGAAAGACAAGTACCATGTGATTTCACTTACATGTGGAATCTAATGAGCAAAATAAACTAACAAAATAGAAGCAGACTCATAGATACAAAGAACAGACTAACAGCTGTCAGAGCGGAAGGGTTTTGGAGGGCTGGGTGAAAAAGGTGAAGAGATTAAACAAACGAAAAAACCCTCATAGATACAAAGTATGGTGATTACCAGAAGGAAAGGGGGTGGGGGAAGGTAGAAGAGGGTAAAGGGAGGGTAAATGGTGATGGAAGGAGACATGACTTGGGGTATTGAACACACAATACAATATACAGATGATATATTATAGAATTATACACCTGACATCTATATAACTTCATCAACTGATTTCATTCCAATAAATTCATTAAAAAAGAAGTTATATATTAAAAGGCTATGAAACAGTTATCATTTGACTAGGTGAAGAGTTTAAGGTTAATAATATGCAAAATGTATATTTTGTGAATACCACAGATGGTAATATAAGATCAGCATTAGGGTGTCTAGTATAAAATTAGTTTGTGTTTTTTTTACCCTCACTCAATGATATTTTTCAATTTAATTATAAAGAGATAGGAACAGAGAGAGAGAGAGGAATTGGTTGCCTCCCATAGGCACCCTGACCTGGGATAGAACCTGCAACCTAGTTACGTGCCTGGCAGAAATTGAACCTGCAGCCTTTTATTGCAATGGAACAATGCTCCAACCCACTGAGCCACTCAGCCAAGACTGTGTTTTAAAAGTTCATTTGTACATAATAAAATAAAATTTGTAAATAGTAAATAGAACGCAGAATGCATTTCCCCATTGAAAACTTAATCTCAGATTCCAAATTAACTCTATTAGAAACTGAATTAATCTATCTGTAATATTACTACATAATACCAGGGCTAGTATTCAGCAATACGAACTGATATAGCTATACTAGTAGCTAAAATAATGAAATATTTTTACATACCTGTCAGAGAGCCACTGCCTTGCCATCCCACCTTGCAGCGACTTCCCCTTAAAACTGTCAGAACTGCCACAATCCCTGCACAACAGGGTTGAAGCTGGGACCAGGTAAGGACCACCTGGACCCTTCTCCAGCTGGCTTTTATTATAATTGTTCAGTGCCTATGCTGTACTGATTGTAAAATAGTCCCCTACCACCCTCAGCATGCTCTTCCTATGGTACTATTATATGATACTGTGATTTTTGAAAACTCACAAGCTTTCATAAGTGGGCAGTGAGGGTATGGGACTGTATAGAAATTACGTTTCTAATCCCAGAGGCTAAGTATCATGTAGAAACATATCTAACTGTTGTTATGTTGTGTGTTCAAATACCAGTGTATGCCCTCTAAAGCCCTTCCTCAGGCAGCTCTCACTCAGTAAGAGGTCCCTTTGCCCAACGTCTGTGGGTGAAGTGGCCTCCCTCCCCAGCTTTGTGCCTGCTATGTAGTGCTCACCACTGGAAAAAAAAAAGTATCAACTAAATTACAGGGAATTATGAAGAGCAATTTAAAAATGGAGAAGTGTATTTTCTAGAGACCTTTTTTCTAAAAAGCATTTTTGGTAGGATTAAATAGTTTGGATGAGTTATTTGACATATGAAAATGATTTTTAAATGTTTAAGCCTAAAGAACTGGGGGAAGGGTATTCATTGAAAAGAAAACAGATACATTTCAAGCTTTTTTTTCTTCTTTTAGCACCAGTGTCCTCACATTTTTCTAACTTTTTTGAGTTCCACCAAAATTCTAGCATTAGTGTTAGATAAACTTATGATGGGTGATTTTAAAGTTATGAAACCTTTCTGCTTCATTCCTGATGATTATAAATTAGGAAATATAGTTCCTGATCTCATTTAATTATCAAGAGTACTTGTAGGAAGAATTAGGTCATGCTACTCAATGGTTGGAGACTGTGAACTATTCCTTTGTTTTGTTCTCTTGAAAACTACTTTTAAAAAATTGTATTTGTGCCCTGGCCAGTGCCGTTCAGTTGTTTGGGCATTGTCCTGCAAAGCAAAAGTTCTCCAGCTCATTTAAGTCCTGGTTCGGGATACACCTGGGTTGTGAGTTTGGCCCGCACTGGGCATGTATAAGAGGCAACAGATCCGTGTTTCTTTCTCACATTCCATGTTTCTCTTCCTCTCTTCTTCCCTCCCTTCCTCTCTCTCTAAAATAAATAAATAAAATCTTTAAAAAATTACATTTTGCAATATTCATTCAACATTGTATATACTTATTATATACACATATATATATTTACTTGCCAATAACTTTTTCTCTAGACATTCACTGTTGTCTCAAAAATGGGCTGTGTTTCACATTTTCCATTTTAGTGTAGCATTCACTTGTCTTACATGAGTCCATGTAGATTCCGGGATTCTGGCACAACATAAATTAATAGGATTCAGACAAAGATTTTCAAAAGAAAAAAGAAATGAACACCACTATCAACACCCAAAACCACTGTTGGGTAAGATTTCCTGCTGGAATATTATGGAATTTTTTCCCTTGGCCCTAAAAAGATTATTCCTTTTTTTAATTCAAAAAGAAAGCCAGAATCCTAAGTAAGCAGGGAGGATACTAGATACAATATTTATCATTTTCTTTTCTTTCCTTTAACTTTCAAGTAATTACTTCCCTTTATGCCCTTGCCACCTGGACCTGAACCAAGCTTCTCGCACTGAGTTCATCAAAACTAACCCATCTTTCCTACTGGAAAGGGCTATGGACCGCCCCAACCACGAGTCGTTCAAGAAGGCAAACACATTTGGTGGAACCTCTTTCAAAAGAGGTTTGGAGGTTCCATCAATTTGGAAGAAGTGGCACTTTTCAAAGACTCTTCCATTTAATACCAGTCATCTAAGTGAGTAAGGCCAATTTCCATTCCTTGTTGTTAACAATCTATAATTGAAAGAGAGAGAAGACTATTTCTTTGCTTATACATTTGTGATCAAAATGAACAGAGAGTAAATATATGACAAAGCAAAACTTTTCAGTACATCAAATTCCTGACGAACAATATGTTGTCTACCTTCTATCAGAAATGAATAGAAACAATTCAGAATTAATCGGGATCAACAAAATGGTCTTATACTTTGGGAATACTTTTAAAAAAATTTTACCGTTGTTCTATTATAGTTGCCCAATTGTTCCCCCATTGCTCTCCACTGCCCCCTGCCCCTCCCCCACAGCGAATCCCCACCCTGTTGTTCATGTGCATGGGTCATTTATACATGTTCCTGGATTAGAACTTTCCCCTTCTTTCCCCCTTACTACTCCTCCCCGCTTCCCTCTGGTCACTGTCAGCCTGTTCCTTGTTTCCATGCCTCTGGTTCTATTTTGCTCTTTTCTTTGTTTTGTTTGTTAGGTTCCTGTTAGAGATGAGATCATATGGTATTTGTATTTCCCCACCTGGCTTATTTCACTTAGCATAATATTCTCCAGTTCCATCCATGATGTCATGAAAGGTAGGAGTTCTTTCTTTATTTCTGCTGCATGGTATTCCATTGTGTAAATGTACCACAATTTTAATCCACTCATTTACTGATGGGCACTTAGGTTGTTTCCAACACTTGCCTACTGCAAATAACATTGCTATCAACATTGGGGTGCATAGGTTGTTTTGAATTGGTGTTTCAGGATTCCTAGGGTATCATCCCAGTCATGGAATCACTGGATCAAAAGGCACTACCATTTTTAGTTTTTTGAGGAAATCCCATACTGTTTTCCACAGTGGCTGTACCAGTCTGCATTCCCACCAGCAGTGCACTAGGGGTCCCCTTTCTCCACATCCTTGCCAGCACTTGTTTTTTGTTGATTGTTAATGATGGTTATTTTGAACCCAGGTCTCTATGGTCAATTAATATTTGACATAAGGAGGAGAAACATAAAATGGAGTGAAAATAGACTCTTCAATGAATGGTATTGGGAGATCTGGACAGGTACATGCAAAAAATGAATCTAGACCACCAAATTACACCATATACCAGAATAAACTCAAGATGGGTAAAAGACTTAAATGTAAGTTGGAACATCATAAAAATCCTAGGGGAAAACATAGGCAGTAAAATTTCAGATATCCCATTCAGCAATATTTTCACTGATATTTCTCTTAAGGCAAGGGAAATATAAGAAAGAGTAAACAAATGGGACAACATCAAACTAAAAAGCTTCTCTTTGGCTAAAGAAAACATCGGCAAAATGAAAAGGAAACCAACCACGTGGGAGAATATATTTGCCAATGAGATCTCGCACAAGGGTTTGAGCTCCAAAATATGTAAAGAACTCATACAGCTCAACACCAGGAAGACAAACAATCCGATTAACAAAATGGGTGAAGGACCTGAACAGACACCTTCCAAGGAGGACATACAGAGGGACCAGAGACATATGAAAGGATGCTCAACATTACTAGCCGTCAGAGAGATGCAAATTAAAAGCACAATGAGATACCACCTTGCTTTGTGAATTCTTTAGATCACTTTTGCATGTCCAAGATATGAAAGACTACCTAAAATTAGAATAGCATTCACACAAAATATGAGCTGAAGTTCACAGAAGCTGGTTGTGGAAGTTCCAAGTAGGAAAAAAAATCATGGATTTAAAGGACCTGGATTTGAGTTCCAGGGTCATCAAAACTGGAAGTAGGAGTTAGCCATTCTCTTCCTTCAGCCTAATTTGCCATATCTGCTAACTGAGAATAAGACTGTGCCCTTATTTATCTTCCACATAAAGGCTATTATGAAGTTGGAGAAGATTATGTATTGAATACCTGCCTGCCTTTCAAATGGGCTGCACATACTCATGGGAAGTTGCTAGCACTATTGACAAGCCCTTGAAACCACAGGATAATAAAAAACATTGCACCTCCCAGAGCATCAATTTTATTATAAGATTTTGTACAATAGTTGAAATTGTTTTGATTTGGCTTTTTAATTAAAAGGAACATAGCTATGTTATGGATTTTATATGAATTTTTAAGATAAAATTAAGATTGCAAAGAGTTTCTACTTTGGGGGACCACTTTGGCCTGTACTCCCTGCTCTCCAGTATTAGCCATTCATTCTTGTTTGTTGCTTGTAACTCTTTACTGGAAAAGTTTGGTAAGTCCTGTAAAAAGTTTTTTGAAATTTTATCAAAAAAGGGAGCATTCTAACCCTGGCTGGTGTGGCTTAGTGGGTTGAGCGCTGACCTGTGAACTGAAAGGTGGCTGGTTTGATTCCCTGTCAGGGCACATGCTTGGATTGTGGGCCATGTCCCTAGTTGGGGGCATGTGAGAGGTAACTGATTAACTGGTTGAAGTTTTTCTCCCTCTCTTTCTCCCTTCCCCTCTCATGTTTATTCTTTTACATACAATTACCAGTTTGTTCTTCTGTTTGCATTGTTGACTTTATCATTATATTCTATATCTACTTAATGCATTTTTATTAGGCCCATTGACAAGTAAACAAGTAAATCTGAGAAGCTGTACTGAATAATCCCCCCAAAATGAAAGGACTGACAAATAAATGCTGGCCGCAGTGGGCCCCCATTTCCACAGGGCAAGATCACTACATCTCCCCTCATGGCTATGTGAAGCATCTGAGCTTGCATCTCAGCCTCATGCAGGTTTCAAGTTTCTAATATATGCAGAACATTCTTAATTAAGCATCATGAAATTCTCAAAGAAATGAAGAGAAATTCTGTTGACGGTGTGTTGTGTTGGGAAGGTAGTGATATTTTCATTGGAACTTTCATTATAAAACAAACTCTAGTATTAATGACCGTGTGAGAGACAAGAATGACTCTAGATCGTTAAAATCTGGCAACATTACTTCATTTAATGCAAGCTCAGAATAAAACCTGTGATCTCCATCTACCAGTGTAGAACTTTACAGAGTGTAGTCTATAAATTAATACCTATTAGATGTTGTCCTTTTTCTACTCTAATTTTTCCTTTACCCCACTTTCTTTACCATTTTTTTATTTTACCTTGTAGTGTGTGTGTCCTCAGTAGCAGCCTTGAATAATATTTTATTTTTCTTTTTTACTATTTTGCATGTATAGACCATAATATGATCAGAGGAGATGAAGAACAATTGTATTGTGAAATTCTTCTTGGCAAAGTTCTTGTGGTTTTAGCATGACCCTGGCCCCTGCCCCATGTCTACATCACGCATTCACACATGAATAGAAGTTATCTTTCAGAAACCTCAATGCAATATTTTTATGTTTGCTAAATACTGCTGTGAAACAGGGAATTGTCCATGGTATTTTTGCATAGATTACCTTGTATAATCCTTGTACAATCCGTGATAATCCTTGGTGCATGGGTGTTTCTTGGTTAGGTTAGCCCTTCACTTCCTGATTTCCCCACCCCTCAGCCCATCCTACCTGTGTCTTGCCTCCCCACTTTCCACCCTATCTACTTGAAGTCTCCTTTAGCCATGGACAATGGTCATGGAACCAGTGACTTGGGAATGAGAGAGACCCTGTCAGGGGAGTGAGGAGAGGCACATCAGAGGTACGGGGGTGTGGGGGTGGGAGAGAATGGGTGAAATGTGCTGGCTAAATATGTCTTTTGTTTGTTTAATGCATATTTTTATAATAATTACTATATATAAAGTTTTAAAAATCATTTCTTTTTCCTGGCAAGGAGCACAGGAAGGGGTAGGGTGGGGGCCTGAGTTACAAACCCCAGGAACCAGCAGGGATGGGTCAGTACCCTCTAAGGACATTTTTGACCTTGTTTGACCTTTCCAAAAAAGAATAAATGATGTTATACACACACAACATTTTTAAACTGAATAAGTTTTATCCCCAGTTTTAAAGGAGCCCTTTTCAGAGATATGTTAAAGGGGATGAGAAATAGTTATATGAGCATAGTTCTAAATACGTTAAAGACTTCAGAAAGGTTCCAGGTGGGGAGGAAGATGCGCAGGGGCAGCTGTGAGTGGAACTGGGGCAAGCTCCCAACTGCAGCTGGCTGGGTCATCAGTGGGTGCTGAAGCCCTTAAAGAGCGATTTTGCATTTCTCCCCTGAACCTCCCAGCTACCAGGTGGAGAGGCTGGGGCTGAGGAACATGAAGCCCAACAGCAAAGGCTGGATCTACAAGGCTGCCACCAAGATGAGGGTGGTCCCCTTCTTCGGCCACATAAGGTGGTAGGGCCTGTACTTACACAGGAGCAGGGCTGGGCTCTGCCGGAGCTCTCTCCATTTTAAAGGGGAGAAAACCATGAGGTCCACTTGATTTCAGGCCTCCTAGTTCCAGTTAAATTCACTCTAGTTCTACAATGTCACCAGGGAAGCAAAGAAATCCCATTTTAAGATTGTTGACAATACTAGTTACTCCGTCTTGACTGCCTACCACATGTCAGCTGTAGGGGAGTGCTGGCCGAACTGCACGCGGTTTCTCTTACTCTTCACAGCAGGCTTCGTGGCAGGGCTTGCTCATTTTTTAGCTGATGATTCCTGAATAAAAGGAGGTTCTGTGACTTGCAGACGACCACCTAACTGCCAAGTGTTAGAACCAAAATGGAGATCCAGTCTGCCTGTTCTCGTGTCAATTATGATGTCCTTTAGTTATGGCAACCGATTCTTCATTGTTCATAAGTTATGGGCTGAGTATCACTCTGATCATTTATTTCCTGTGTTATTTTCCTGGTTGCAAATGAATTTCCTCGTATAGTCTCATCCCCAACTTAAGAAAAAGTAATACAAAAATAGAAGAGAAGAAAAACTGGACAGGGAACATAAATGAACTTAAACAAAGAAATCCAGCTAGGAACCAGCTGAATGGGGTTCCTGCTTGTTTGTTGGTAACTCACCTTTGTAAAGTGACCTTATGTTTCAATGCTGCTAGCTGCTCCTGGCCGTTCTGCCTGGGCTGCTTCTCTTCAGTCTAAAGCGATGATTTGCCACCGCTGTGACACAAGAATTTTTAAAACATGAAATACCGAACTGCTTAGTCAGGGGCACTGACTCCTTATCCCTTAGATTGTCAAAAAAAAAAAAAAAAAAAAAAAAAAAAAAAAAGGCAGCAGCCAACACAACAATAGCTGTTTGTTGTGAATGAATCAAAATTATACCTATTTTTATAAGGTTGGCAAAAAATACATTTTTTGGTGTGCCACAGAGTTTTAGTAATTAGTTTACATGTGGCATGAGATGAAAAAGGTTGAAAATTGCTGGTCTAGAAGCATCACTGACTGAACATCTGTAACCATATTATTAAAAGTAGTTATTAAAAGTAGTAAAAAACAAAGTTCTAGACTTGTGTCTCCTGCCATTGACGGCTCATCCAGCTTACTGCTGTGCTGAGAAGAACTGTACAGGTGGCTAGGAAAATCATGTTGCTTTCTACCACTGCTACCTTAGCCCATCTTTTACACACTCAGTATAAGGAATCTTTATGTGGGCAGGGTTGGTTTCCTGGGTTCCCATTGATTGGTTATTTCTGAGATCAGTTTGAACTCTACTTTTTGGTTTGAGTATAGTCCTTCATCTTTATTCTCTCTTTGCAAGCAATAGCTAATTAACCTAATATATCTTGATTTAGCCCATCAGGCAAAGCCAGAGTTCCAAGCTGGAGGGCCTCAGACATGTGAATTTCATTAAATGTTGAAGAGACCATATTGAATTCAGGAATAAAGGGCTGAGGTTAGATTATTTTCACAGCTTTACCACACTCAGATGTTTACTGTGGCCAGACTAGAATGAAAGGGTTTTTTTGTTTTGTTTTCTTTTTCCCGCATCAAATTTCTCCATAATGGAGAAGTTCCAGTGAATAGAAAGAGATATTAGACTTTAATGATGCCATTTCTTCTTGTGTTGTTTTGCAACTGTTCCACATATGCACGCCTTTTATCGTCAATAAGTTTGAAGATGAGAGGAAGACAAGGGCTGTTTATTTACTACCATTCATGGTACTTTAAAAGAGCTTAATGTACTCTTTTTTTAAATTGAAGTATAATTGACATGTAATATTATATTTGTTTCAGGTATACAGCATAATGATTGAATATTTTTATACTGTATATTACAAAAATAATTACCACAATAAGTGTAGTTAATGTCACCATGCATAGTTACAATTTTTTTTTCTTAGGATGAGAACTTCTGAGCTCTACTCCCTTAGCAACTTTCACATATATTATACAGTACTAATAACTATGGTCAGCATGCTATACATTACATCTTCCTGATTTTATAGCTGGAAGTTTGTATGCTTAACTGTCTTAACCCATTCCTCTCCACCTCTAGCAACTATGAGTCTATTTTCTGTATCCATGAGATCAATTTGTGTTGTTTCACTTTAGAGTCCCCATATACACAATATCATAAAAGTATGTGTGATTGTCTGTGCGACTTATTTCACTTAGCCTAATGCCCCCCAAATCCACCCATGTTGTTGTGAATGGCAAGATTTCCTTTATTTTATGGTTGAGTAATATTGCATTGTGTATATGCAACCATATTTTCTTTATCCATTTATCCATTTCTGGACCCTTAAAGATGCTTTCATATCTTAGCTATTGTAAATAATGCTGTAATGAACATGGGGGTACATATATCCGTTCAAGTTAGTGTTTTTATTTTTGGGGATAAACACCCAGAAGTAGAACAACTGGATAATATAGTATTTTTAGTATTTGAGGAACCTCCATACTATTGTCCACAGTGGCTGTACCAGTTTACATTCTGACCAACAGTGTGCAAGAGTTCCCTTTTCTCCTCATTCTCACCCTTGTTATTTCTTTTCCTTTGATAATAACCATTCCAACAGGTATGAAGTGGTAGCTCATTGAAGTTTTGATTTGTATATTTTTGATGATTAGTGATGTTGAGCACGTTTTCATGTACCTGTTGTCCATCCATGTTTTTTCTTTAGCAAAAGGTCTATCTAGATTCCCTGCCTATTTTTAAAATCAAATTTTTTGTTTGTTGTTTTTTTTTTGAGTTGTATGATTCTTTATTATTTTGGATGTTAACCCTTCTCAGAAACATGATTTGCAAGTATTTTCTCCATTCCAAATGATACCTAATTTTGTTGGTTTCTTTTGCATGCAGAGCTTCTTAGTTTGAAGTAGTCCCACTCGTCAGTTTTCCCTTTTGTTGTTTTTGCTTTTGGTTTCAAAGCCAAAATATAATTGACAAGACCAATGTCAAGGAGCTTACCACCTATGTTTTCTTCTAGGAGTTCTATGGTTTCAGCACTTACATTCAAACCTTTAATACATGTTGAGTTAATTTTTTGTATGGTGTGAGATAGTGGTTAATTTCATTCTTTTGTGGGCTGTTTAGTTTCCCAGCACCATTTATTTAAGAGACTTCATCCATTGTGTATTTTGGCTCTTTTGTCATAAATTAAGTGACTATATATATATATATATATGAGTTTATTTCTAAATATATTCTTGATAGCCAACATTTGTTTAACATCTAACTTAAGCTATTTTAATTTCTAACTTCTTAAGCATTGTTAGGTGCTCTTACAACAGTTTATAACTGTGATTCTTATAAAATGCTATACCTGCTTCATAAATAAGTAGGTAAAGGGCATGCTTGGGCTTCTGAAATTTATAACTGCAGGCCATATTTACTTTCCTAATTTTATTGAATAGTCAATAGTAGGGCAGTTCTAGAATCAGAAGCCAAATCATGCTTTTTATAGCCTGGACAGAAAGCCCTGCAAGCTAAAATAAAAACAAACAGCTGAGGTAATGTTCAGGAATCAGACAGAGGTGTGCATGGCTCCTGGAGCGTGCACACCTTCCCTCCTCCTCCAGAGCTCAGTATGCTGCCTGGTCTGCTCCGGCTATCTCGTTTCCTTCCTAAACTTGCTCTTGTCACCGTGTCTGTTCTGGCTCTACTACGCTTTGAATGTTCATGTCTCCTCCAAATTCATGATTTGAAATCCTAATGCCCAATGCGATAGTATTAGGAGGGGGGCTTTTGGGTGGTACTTAGGTCCTGCGGGTGGATCTTGGTAAGCAATTGCAGGTTTCTGGGCACAGGCTGTGTCTACTGTCCATTGGGAGAAAGGCACTCTCCTCTCCTACCAGCACAGGTGGACACTTAACTAGGCTGGAAAGGCAAATATGTTATTTAATGATAAAAATTGGTCATTTGATTCTGTCTTCTTTAATACATTTAAGAGTGGTTGGAAAATTCTAAGACTCTATAGGAGTCAACCTAAGATTCAGTACCATCTAGCATCTAGCATCTCTATTACTTAAAATGCAGCTTCTATGAGCTCAGAGGCTATGGGTATTCTACAAGGTGTGTAGAGTAATATAAATTAACTAATACTTAGTAATATAAATAAATGTTTTTTAATGCTTGAGATAATCAACATGTGATCAAAACATGAGCATTAAGTTCAAAAACTGAGAGGAAAAATACAGAATTGCATCTACAAATTGAAAAAATATATCAAATGAAAAAATAATAGAATTCATCCTAGATAAGAAAAGCATAAAAGAATACAAAAGTAAGCCACAAAAGCATATAGAATATCATGTGGAATAATAAATGACACACAAACATGATCAGGAACTATCCAGATGCTCTAAGTGGACAGTATAAGAAGTAGAAATTATGAGGATATACTATTGTGCTAACGTGCTGAGGTCCACTCAGGCATTATAGGCTTTCATTTAGGTTTGGGGCTTCAGATCATCAAGGTTCAATGTTAGTACTTTTATGGGATTTTAGTTACATATTTTCTTAACTGTATCCGCTAGTAAAAAAAAGTAGGTAGGAAGTTGGGTTTATATCACATTTTAAAAAAATTTTGTTTTTATTGTTTATACTGTTACAGTTGTTCCTGCTTTTTCTCCCTTTCTCTACCTCCACCCAGCCCCCCCTTCTCCCTCCTCCAAGCCAACCCCCATATTTTTGTCCATGTCCATGGGTGTGCATAAATGTTCTTTGGTTAATCCCTTCACTATCTTTCATCCCATCCTTCTCCACCCACCCCACCCGACCCCACCTCCTTTCCAACAGCTTTCAGTCTGTTTTATGTATCTAAGCTTCTGTTACTATTTTGTTTGTTAGTTTATTGCATTCATTAGATTCCACATATAAGTAAGGATTGTGTGGTGTTTTTCTTTCACTGATGGCCTAATTCACTTCACATCATTTTCTCCAAGTCCATCCATGCTGTTGCAAATTTAAGAGCTTCTTTTTTACTGCTGCATAGTATTTCATTGTATAAATGTACCACAGTGTTTTTTACCCACTCATCTACCGATGGGCATTTAGGCTATTTGCAAATCTTGTTTATTGTAAACAACATTGCTATAAACATAGGGATATATATATATATATATATATATATATATATATATGCTGGATTTTATCAAATGCTTTTTCTGCATCTATTAATGTGATCATGTGATTTTTGTCTTTCATTTTGTTTATGTGATGGATCACATTATTTATTTGCAAATGTTGCACCAACCTTGCATTCCCAGGATAAATCCCACTTGATCACGCTGTATGATCTTTTTGATGCACTGTTGTATTTGGTTTGGTAATATTTTGCAGAGGATCTGTGTTCATCAGTGATATTGGCCTATAATTTTCTTTCTTTGTTATGTCTTTATCTTGTTTTAGAATTAGGATAATACTGGCCTCGGAGAAAGAGCTCAGAAGTCTTCCCTGACTCTTGTGTTTTTGGGACTAGTTTGAGAAGGATTAGTAATAATTCTTCTCGGAATGTTTGGTAGAATTCACCTGTGAAGCTAAGAGCTTTTTGTGTGCCAGGAGATTTTGGATCTCTGCTTTGATTTCATTCATCATTATCAGTCTACTCAGGTTTTCTGCTTCTTCCTGTTTCAGTTTTTGGAGTTGTATGTTTTTAGAAATTTATCCTTTTTTTTCCCCAGGTTGACAGATTGGCATATATTTGTTCACAGTAATTTCTTACAATATTTTGTGTTTCTGTGATATCAGTTATTTCACCTTTCATTTCTGATTTTATTTGGCTCCTCTCTCCTTTTTTTTTCAATGAGTCTGGTTATAGGTTCATCAATCTTGTTTATCTTTTCAAAGAACCAGTTCTTGGTTTCATTGATCTTCTGTATTGTTTTTTAAGTCTATGCCATTTATTTCTGCTCTGATCTCGATTATTTCCCTCCTTCTACTTGCTCTGTGCTTTGTTTGTTGTTGTTTTTCTAGTTCCTTTAGGTATAGTGTTTGATTGTTTATTAGATATTTTTCTTGCTCCTGAGGTAGACCTGTAATGCTATCAACTTCCTTCTCAGGGCTGCTTTTGCTGTACCCCATAGGTTTTAGGGTGTTGTGTATTCATTTTCATTTGTTTCCAAGAACTTTTTGATTTACTTCTTGATCTCATTGGTTACCCATTAATCATTTAATAACATGCTATTTAGCCTCCAGGTATTGGAATGTTTTTGTCTTCTTATTGAGGTGATTTTTAATTTCATGCCATTGTGATCCAAGAAAATGCTTGATATGATTTCAATTTTCTTGAATTTGTTGGAGCTTGTTCTGTGGCCTAGCATGTGGTTTGTCTTTGTGAAAGATCCATGTGCACTTGAGAATAATGTACAGGTATATACTTCTTGTTTGGGATGAAAGATTCTGTACATGTTAATTAAAGCCATTTCTAGTGCGTCATTTAATGTCACTACATCTTTGTTAATTTTTCTGCCTGGGACATCTGTAGATTGTTGACAGTGGGGTGTTAAAATCCTTTATTATAATAAAGGAAGGTATTGTTATCAATATCTTCCTTAAAAGACTACCAAGATTTTTTTTTACATATTTAGGTACTCTTGTATTGGGTGCATACATATTTACAATGGTTATGTCCTCTCATTGGATTGTTCCCTTTAGAATTATGTAATGACCAGCTTTATCTTTTTTTATGGCCTTCATTTTGAAGTCTATTTTGTCAGATATAGGTATTGCTACTCCTGCTCTTTTTCATTTCCATTTGTGTGGAACATTTTTCTCAATCCCTTTACTCTCAGCCTGTGGAAATCTTTTGTTCTGAGGAGAGTCTTTTAGAGAGCATATATATGGGTCATATTTTCTTATCCATGCAGTCACTATATCTTTTGATTGGAACATTTAATCCATTTACATTTAAGATTATTATAAATAGGTACTTATTTATTGCCATCTTTAGTATTGTACCTACATGAAAATTTTCAATTAGCAATAATCATGCCTCGGCTAAACATCATTGGCTACAATGCTGCTGCTGTGCAAAGTTTGGGTTGATATCACATTTGTCTCTGTATCACCAGCACATAGCACAATGCCTAGAACACCAAAAGAAAGATTAAAAATAAATCTAAGTAAATGAAAGAATATGTGGAAGAGAAAAAAAGTTTAATTGATAAACATTCTGAAGATATTGAAAAACTCAGAATGGAGGTTAGTAGCTGATTAACAGCAATTTCCTCAATGATCTTGAAATTTTCCTTGTCCATCTGTGGGCTGGTTGTCCTTGCCATGCCATGAATGGCCTACATTAATTTATGCTTCCTTACTGGCTGGCATAAAATGTTTGTCCTCATCACAGACAGTGGTAAAGGTTTTGGATCTAGGTTGTAGGAGAAAAATATTTTTAAAAGCTGTGCAAAAATTAATTTTCTTCTCTAAAAGTGTTTTTAGTTTGCACAAGAGAACTCATAACAAATTGAAAATAGTGTCTCAACAAAATTAAATATACATTATGACTTAGTTACTATTAAAATTTATATGTATAAGAAAATGAAAGAGAAGATAATATAATAAACTAGAAACAGTGGTTGCTCTGAGATGGTGGAATTGTGGGTAACTTTCATACTTTCTACAGTACATACATACTCTTCACGATAAGTTAATTTTAAGAATAACTTTTAAAATGCAGAGTATCACTAAGTTACAAATTATATGGTATCCGATGACTACCTGAAGACAGGCTGATAAAGTAAGAAGTGATCCAAATGAAGTAGATTTTAGTCTGCACAAATGAGAGACTTCCTAGTGGAAATGAGTTCATGCCTTACTGGGAAAACAGGAGGGGGCCCCTAATGCACCCATGGTTTCTGCTAGGCTCACTCCCTGGATCTATGATCTTGCAGACACATTTATTTGATCTGCACAACATGGACCAATTCAAGTAAGATTTGTCGTTTGAATCTGGTCTGACATTTCAAGCTTGTAAGATGCCATGCACAAATAAAAATCATATTTCTGGTTTCCCTTGAAATTTGAGTATATTGTAATACCTAATCTATTTTTTGTGTATGGCAATAAGAGCCTGGAACTCTTAAGCACCATAAGTTGGTTATACTTTCTGCATTTCGCTTTTTCCCTCTTCATCTTGCTCACTACACCTGTTTGCTTTGCCTACCTGGGGCTACGAGATGTCTCTGATGTTGTGCAGTCCATTCTAGCACTTTTTTCTTTAAATGATGAAACAGAACTTTGTGGAAAATAGTTTATTTTGACTCTCTTTTCTTAAATGCTCTTTTGTGAATTTTGTGTGTAGAGTGGGGGTGAGAGGAAAGGGACTTTAATCTGGAATATTACCAAAAAGAAATTATGAAATGTATTATTGTTTCCTTAGAGTTGAGCATATACAAGAATTTGGAATTCCACATCAGCCCAAAAGGGTAGGTTGCAGAATCAGCAGACTTTGTAAATGGCTGAAATTTTAGCAAAGAAATAATTTTTTTGAAACTAGTTAAAAATCTACCTTTTTGGAAATTCATGTGTCTAAGGCAAAAGTGATGAATAGGGATGATTTATGAAATGGCTATCAGTAGTTAAAGGTTCAGTTTGGCTGAAAAAGATTACACATAACTATTAAAGATGTATAATTGTTATAAATATTACAAATTAAGGAGTCCTTCCCAATGGCAAAGATGAATTTACCAGGGAGTAACTTGAATTTTCCCTGGGCACTTTCAAGAATAACTCTCTCCTCTAGGGAGGAGGAGTGAAGGAGGAGATAGGGAAGACAGAGCAAAATTAATGACCTCTGGAAATGCCAGATGGGTATGACTCAATTTTCTCTAATATTTGGAGAAGGACAAATACAGGTGAGATGGAAATAGCCTGCGTGCGTGTCTCTCCTCTCTGGGGGTGTTCATCCTCCACAAATCCCCAAAGATACTGGCTCTGCCACATGCGCGGCTGGAACCACTGCCTGCACTGCTGTGAGAATCTAAGAACTCATGATAGGTGTTTCTTGCCAAAAGCAAGGTAGCCATGTTCCAAGCGGCTTCTGTCCTCAAGCACAGTTAAAGAGAAAAGTAAAATCTCTTTATTTTTATCATGCTGATATGTTCAAAGGTTTTTCTTTCCATTTCCAGTTATGGTTAACTTGCATTTACTTATTTTTCCATCTCCTTGGTATATGTCGTGATCAGGAGGTCTCCTCCCGTGTGTAAATCTGGCATATCAGGCCACGGTTTGCACTGTCAGCTTCTATGAGTGAAATCTATTGCGCTTGCCGAGCTGCCCCGCTTTTGCCTTTGTAGCAAGTTTTAGACCACAATAACCATCATCAGTTTAAAGCCGGCAGATCCATTACATTTCCTCTGTTTCTACAGCCCCACATTAAGCTAATATTATCTATTTCCCAAGTGAAAAGAGTCCTTCCAGTCCTATCAATTATTAATTCCTTGCTTGCAGCTAATGTTTTCTTTGAATTATTTAATGCATCTTCATTTATCAATAAACATAAAATGTTAAACAAAGAATACTGATGAAGGGCATTATTTAAGCTATAACATTTTATGAGATTATTTCAAGCGCCTTTTCTGATTTATTAACACAATATATTTTATAATTATTGCTCCATTTCTAAAAAAATTATTCTGGGTATCATCTAGAGGTTTGGAGATTTTTGTGAGTGCTCTCTTCAAGTTCTATTGTGATTTTGATAAGTTTCTTTTAAAATATTCCTGAGCGTGTGCACGTATCTGTGTCCCTCTCTCAGTGGGTACACATAGAAACACAAATGTGAATATATAAAAGTACCAGAGTATTTTTGTTTACTAAAACACATGTTTACTATCTCTGATCTTGTTCTGCAGATTTTAAATACACCATTAAGTTTAAATTTTTTGTTGTGAATTCTATAGCATTATATTCAGCAGAGCATATTCATATGGGTTTAAATTAAAACAATATGCACAAACATAAATCAGGCAAGTAGGCAAAGAGCAATGTTCTTTTAAAGATAAAACTTCATAAAATAGGCAGATGAACAAAAAACCTGCCTATCATTTACTATTATTTTTTAAAAAAATCTTGGCAATAACATCCACTTGTGTACACACATACAAATCAATTCTATTTACCTATATTCCCTTTTGTTTCCAAATTTCATAACTCAAAATAAAATACAGGGCATTGCAAAGTCCAGCTATACCTAAGTACATTTTATCTTGTCAACTCCTGAAATAGCATGAAACTGAGTATTCTGAAGTATATATTCCAGATACACCAAACTAGAAAAATCAAATCCTGTGCATACATGAAAAAGTTAAAAAATTAAGATAATTAATATAATCATCCAATCCATATGATTCTTTGGCTCTTTCACTGACATTTATTTTAAAACAGTGGTACCCTTCAGATATTATGGTATTGGTATCGGTGGTTCTAGTCAGTTATTTCTCTAATTTAAAGAGTTCACATATAGCAGGGACTCATGGACAAAACCAAAAGGGAAGAGCTGAGGGAGGGAAGGAGGAAGGGGGCAAGGGAAAGTGGTGGGGGGCAGGCAAAGACAAATGTATTTGAAAAAACAAATTAAAATAAATAAAAATAAATAAAATAAATAAAGAGTTCAAAATTCTCTGCTGATTATGATCCAAGAATAATCTCCATAAGCTTATAATAATGTGCTATGATAAAACACAGATGTATTTTAATGTTAGTTACAAAATTATCTTAAATAGTTGACCAAAAGTTTTGAAATATGCAAGTTTAATTCATGGTACTCAAAAAGAATTCAAATAATTCATTAAATACTACCCCAGCAACACAATTTTGAAGTTGGCTAAGATCATGGAAGTCATGGACTCCAAGCCTTACTCTATAAAAATGAAGAAACTGAGATCTAGAAACGTTATTGACTTGCCTCTGCTCATAAAGCTGGTAATACTCACTATTACAGTTCACAGATAAATGCTAAGTTTGTGCTGTCTTTGTTTTAAAGGGAAGAAAACTGTACATTTCAAATGCCATGTGTTGTTTATCAGAATGCTTTAGGTTAAAATCGATCAATTCTTAAAAAGTAAATGACAACAGACTTACCTCTCAGTACATTAAGGCTGTGATTGCATAAAAAATATTTTTCAAACCAAAGTGTATGAAAATTCATGTTTTAGAAACAAATCATGGTGTCCATCATGATCATCTCTAAATTTTTAAAGTGTATAACATAAGGTTATGTAAATTATTAAGTAACATAAACTCAGGATAAGCCCTAGGCAAAATGTGAACTGAGGGAGATAGTTCTTTTATGCCCCAGTCTCTTCATTTTAAACAGTGACTTATTTCTAAGCAGTAGCTGATAATGGCTTACACTTGTGACCTTGAGTTTAAGACATTTTAAATACCAGATGTCAGGCACTATCCTAGGCACTGTAAATAGGATGGTATAATTATTCCAGCAACAACAATTTCAGCCAGGTTTTATTATTTCTGTTCTGTAGATTGTCGGACCAACACTCAAAGAGGTGAAATGATTTTCCTGAAGCAATCTTAAAGCCCATATTTTTCAACCCAAAATGTTGAACTTTACTTTATGAAAACCACTGAGGAAGTTCTTGTAGTGCTTTTTAACAGCTTTATTAAGGTGTAATTGACATGCAATGAAATCTCACATTTAAAGTGTAGAATTTGATGAGTTTTGACGTATGTACACTCTCATGACATGAGTATCATAATCAAAATAGCAAACATAATCATCATAATCCAAATAATCAATGGATGAAATTGGGCAGAATTGATCTCTTAGCAATTTTGAATTTTCTTGTCCATGAACAGTATATATTTCTCTAACACTTTAGATCATCTTTAATTTCTCTCAGCAACATTTTGACATTTTCAGGCTACAGGTCATGCACATCTTTTGTCAGATGTATCCCTAAATATTTCATATTTTTGATGTTATTGTAAATGGTGTTTTTAAATAAATTTCAATATTCAATTGTTTGGTAATACAGAGAGATAAAACTGATTGTTGAATTTTAATCTTGTAACTGTAAGTTTGCAAAACTATTATTAGTTTTAGTAGCCTTTCCATAGGTTTCAGTGGATTTTTTTTATATAGATGATCACATGAATATTATCTATGAATAAAGACCGTGTTACTCCTCCCTTTCTAATTTAGATGCTTTTATTACTACTTCTTACCTTATTGTATCTACTAGAACCACTAATATAATGTTGAATACAGTGTAAAAGGCATCTTGGCATGTTCCTGATGTTAGGGGAAAGGATGTCTTCACACCATTATGTATGGTTGGGGCTGTGGGTTGTTGATTTTTGTAAGTGCCCCTTGTCAGGTTAGGGAAGATACCTTCAACTCCTATTTTGCTGGGAGTTTTTGTCATAAGTGAGTGTTGGATTTTGTCAAATGATTTTTCTATGCCTGTTGAAATGATCATATGGTTTTTCATTTTTAGTCTGTTAAAATGATGAATTACATTGATTTTTTTGAATATTAAAACCATTCTACATTGAGTATTAAACCACCTTGTATGGTGCAGTATTTAGTCTCTTTTTATATTGTTGGATTTGAATTGCTGAAGTTGCTTTTAGAATATTTTTATATCTTTGTAAATTTTAGATCTATGTATTTTTAACATATTTATAAGTAAATGAGGAATACTAGTACATAGTTTTCTTAAAATGTCTCTTTCTGGTTTTGATATTAGGGCAATGCTGGATTCACAGAATGAGTGAAGAAGCATTTCTTCTCCCTAAATTTTCTGGAAGAATTCATGTAGAAGTGGTATTTTCTCTTTCTTAAACTTGGTAGAATTCATCAGTGAATCCATCTAAGATTGAAATTTTCTTGAGTGATTTTTTTTAAACAGAAAATGCAGTTTCTTAATGGATATACGGTTATTTAGATTATCTATTTCTTCTATGTGAGCTTTGGTGGTTTGTGGTTTTCAAGGAATTTGTTCATTTCCTCTAAGTTTCTAAGTTGTCAAATTTATTTGCATAGAATTATTCATGACATCCCTTTATTATTTATTTAATACCTGTCAAGTCTGTAGTGTAGAACCTTCTCTCATTCTTGATATTGGTTATTAACATCTTTTTCTTTCTGATCAATCTGACTCAAGGTTTGTCAATTTTATTAGTACCACAGAAAGAGAAGTAGGTTTTATTTATGTTTATTATTTTCTACTTAATTCATTTTTATTATCTCTTTTAGATTTTTTGATCTTTATTATCTCTTTTCCTGCTTATGCTGGTTTAATTTGCTCTCATTTTTTTCTAGTTTCTTTTTTTTTACTTTAAAAAAATTGATAATATTCTCATACTATAAAACTTACCATTTTAAAGTGTACAATTCATTGGGTTTTAGTATATTCACAGGGTTATACAACCATTACCACTGTCTAATTCCAGAACATTTTCCTTTTTCTTATCTATTTTTGCATTTTTTCTATTACCATTTAGTCCCCTTATAACCTCCTAGCCCCTGCAATCACCATAATGTTGTGCATGTCCATGAGTTCTTTTTTTTTTTGCTCAATCCCTCCATTCCCTATCCTCCTTCCCTCTTTAGCTGTCATCTTGCTCTCCATAAGTCTGTCTATATTTTGCTTATTAGTTCAGTTTGTTCATTAGATTCCACATATGAATGAAATCACATGGTATTTATCTTTCTATGACTGGCTTATTTCACTTAGCATAATGTTCTCCAGGTCCATCCATAATGTCATAAAGGGTAAAACTTTCCTTTTTTTTTTTTACAGCCTACTCGTATTTCACTGTGTAAATGTGCCATAGTTGTTTTATCACTCATCTACTGATGGACACTTGAGCTGCTTCCATATCTTGGTGATTGTAAATAGTGCTGCAATGATCATAGGGGTGCTTATGTTCTTTTGAATTAGTGTTTTGGGTTCCTTTGGACATATTCCCATAAGTGGAATCACTGAGTCCAAAAGCAGATCCACTTTTAATTTTTTGATATATCTTCATACTGCTTTTCAAAGTGGCTGTACCAGTCTGCATTCCCACCAAGTATGCAAACTGGTCTCCCTCTCTCTACCTCCTTGCCAGCACTTGTTGTTTATTGATTTTTTGATGATAGACAATCTGACAGGTGTGAGATGATATCTCATTGTGGTTTTAATTTGCGTTTCTCTGATTAGTGATGTTGAGCATCTTTTCATATGTCTATTGGCCACCTGTATGTCCTCTTTGGAGAAGTGTCTATTCAGGTCCTTTGCCCATTTTTTAATTGAGTTGTTCATTTTTTTTGGTGTTGAATTCTGCAACTTCTTTATAATTTTGGATATTAGCCCCCTTATCAGGTGTATCATGAATATGTTCTCCCATTCTGTATGTTATCCTTTTATTTTATTGATATTTTCCCTTGTTGTACAAAAACTTTTTAGTTTGATGTAGTCCCAGTAGTTTATGTTTTCTTTTGTTTTCCTTGCCCGGGGAGACATTCTGAAAAAAATATTGGTATAAGCAATGGCCGAAATTTCGCTGCCTATATTTTCGTTTATAATTTTTATGATTTTGGGTCTAACATTTAAATCTTTAATCCACTTTGAATTTTTTCTTGTATGTGGTATAAGAACATGGACTAGTTTCATTTTTCTTCATGTATCTGTCCAATTTTCCCAGCATTGTTTATTGAGTAAATTATCTTTAGCCCATTGTATGTGCTTGCATGCCCTGTTGAATATTAATTGACTGTAAAGGTGTGCGTTTATTTCTGGGCTATCTATTCTGTTCCATTGATCTATGTGTCTGTTTTTATGCCAGTACCATGCTGTTTATGCTGTTTTGATCACTGTGGCCTTATAGTACAGTTTGATATTAGGTAGTATGATTCCTCCAACTTTGTTCTTTCTCAGGATCACTGTTGCTTTGCAGCACCTTCTGTGGTTCCGTATAAATTTTTGAAATATTTGTTCTAGTTCTGTGAAATACATCATTGGAAACTTGACAGGAATTGTGTTGAATCTATAGATTGCTTTGGGTAGAACGGACATTTTAATGATAATTCTTCCTTTCCATGAATACAGCATGTGCTTCCACTATTTGTATCTTCTTCAATTTCTTTTCTTTAGTGTCTTATAATTTTCCAAGCACAGGTCTTTTTATATCCTAGGTTAGGTTTATTCCTAGGTATTTCATTCTTTTTTGAAGCAGTTGTGAATGGGATTGTTTTCTTCATTTCCCTTTCTGTTAGTTCATTGCTGGCATATAAAAATACAACTGATTTCTGGATATTAACTTTGTATCCTCCTACTTTGTTGAATTCATTTATCAGTTCTATCAAGTCTTGGTGGAATATTTGGGGTTCTCTATGTACAGTATCATGTAATCTGCAAATACAGTTTTACTCCTTTCTTTTTAATTTGGATGCCTTTTATTTCTTCTTCTTGTCTGATTTTTTTGGCTAGGACTTCTGGTACTATGTTAAATAAGAAAGGTGAAAGCGGACATCCCTGACTTGTTCCCAATCTTAAGGGGAACCCTTGAGGGGTTTGCCCATTGAGTATGATGCTGGCAGTGGGTTTGTCATATATGGCCTTTATTATGTTTAGGCACATTCCCTCTCATAACACTTTACTGAGAGTTTTTATCATAAATCAGTGCTAGATTTTATCAAATGCTTTTTCTGCATCTATTGATATGATCATGTGGCTTTTATCCTTCATTCTGTTTATGTGATGATCATATTTATTGATTTGCGAATGTTGTACCAACCTTGCACTCATGGAATAAATCCCACTTGATCATGGTGTATGATCTTTTTGATGCATGGCTGTATTCAGGTTAGTAATATTTTGTTGAGGATTTTAGCATTTACATTCATTAGGAATATTGGTCGATACTTTTCTTTCTTTGTAGTGCTTTTATCTGGTTTTGGGTTAGGATAATGATGGCCTTGTAAATTGAGCTTGGGAGCCTTCTCTCTTCTTGAATTTTATGAAATAGTTTGAGAAAGAGAGGTGTTAGTTCTTCTCAGAATTTTGGTAAAATTCACGTGTGAATTAGGTCTTAACTGGAGTGGTGGTGGTAAAATGAAATGGGAGTAGAGATTCAATGGGCCCTACTAACTTGCTTTTAGGGCCACAGGAAAGGAAGGAAACAAAGCTAGTGAATATAGAGATGTTTGGATGGAATGATAGTTTTAGTTTTAACATATTAGCTTTAATGTTAGAAAATATTCAGAAACATTATTCAATGTTCATTTGAAATTTTAGAACTAGCGTGTTGGAGAAATATCAGATTAAAAAAATGGAGTATTTCACAAAGAGATGGGTGCTTAGGTAGCTAAAGAATAAGCACACAGAAGTATTGATTAACCTGTACATGGAAGTTACTATGTGTTAATCATTTTTCCAAATACTTTGCATACATTAACTTAATAATTTAATAATCATAAAGCTTCTGAAGAAGGTGGTGTTATTCTTCCCATTCTAAAAATGGGAAACAAAGACACACAGAGAGATGATAATTCAGTAATGGAACTGAGATTTGAACCTAAAGCAATCTGAGTCCAGAGTTCAGATTGTACTCCAGTGTCACTTTCCCCCCAATATGATATACTTGGTGGCATCCTAAACAGTGGTATAGACAATTATGGCAAGATAATTTTTTAAGATGTTAACTTGTTTTTTGTTTTCACAATTGAGAAGGATCAGAAAGAATAAGCTGTATCAGAATTTAATTTCTTGTCCTTTGCTTTTTTCCTCATTCAGAGAAATAGCTATGTGCTTTGTGTTTGCTTAACTCATTTGTGGTTGTGATCAAGGACCTAAAATAAAGCAGAAGCCAACTGAATAGAACTTCACTTCTGCTTTCTTTTTCTGACAGCTGCAGCTCATTAAGTCTCTGAAAGGATTATGTTAGGATGAGGGACAGAGGCAAGCTCTGGCTGTATTGGGGAAATAAAGGGAATGTGAGAGTAGTAGGTAAGAGTGGAGATATTCCCCAAGCCCAAGAGTTGTGCAGAGGAGAAGGCAGAACCTCAGAGGGGAAAGGCCAGGTGGTACATAGAACCGTAGGCACTAGTCTTCCAGCCTCAGCAAAGATCCCTGTTCCGGCTTAGCACCAGTAGTGGAACCATCTGCCACCAGGACATGTAGCCTGGGCAGTGGAAGAATCTAAGGTGCTTGGGCAGTGGAAGAATCTAAGGTAGTCATGGTGGAGTTGAAACCAGGGCCCTTTACCTGGTCACCAACTTTTTGGCACACACATCAGGTTTTTAGATTTGATGCTTCCCTAAAAGATGGGATTACATTTACCATCAGCTCAGTAGGATGGAGACTTCAGGTAAGCTGTAATTTGATTTAAAAAGATAATAAATTTACATTTCTTTCAGAGAAAGATATATATGTGATACATTCATTCCAGGAATACAGTCATTCAATCAATTCCTTAAAAGTATGTTTAGACATCCTATTGTGTGCTAGATGTTATATATGGTGCTGGGATTACAAATAAATATGTATAAAGTATTCTTGCCACTGAAGGAGACACAGTTTAGTAATTATTATACAATTGCACTTGGATGGAAAAAACAATAGAGCAGAGTCATGTGTGAAGCATCAAGAGAGAAAAAGAAACTGGAGCAAATTTTATAGAAGAAGTTATATTTAATTTGAGCACTGAAACCAAATAGATGGATTATCAAGTAGAGGGGTTAAAAGCATTTCGGAAAGAAGAAACTTCCCTTGATGAACACAGATGAAGGCAAAAAGCACTTTTGAAAAAACACCAATCTACATGGTGTCACGGAAAGACACCTGAGGCAGACAGGTCTCAGGCAGAGTGCCGACTGCACCATTTAGAAAATATGGAATGGCCCTGGCCAGGTGGCTCAGTTGGTTGGATCTTCACCTCTGTTCACCAGAAGGTTGCAGGTTTGATCCTAGTCAGGGCACATATCTAGGTAGGTTTTGGGTTCCATCCCCAGTTGGGGTGCATACAGGAGGCAACCAATTAATGTTTTTCTCTCACATCATTGTTTCTCTCTCCCTTCTTCTCGTCCTAAAATCAATAAACATATCCTTTGGTCAGTATAAAAAAATTCTGGAATGGAACCCCTCTGGGTCAAGGTTTGTCATTGTTGCTTTTTAAATTTTTTAAACGGTGGTAATTATAACCTCCTCATGGAATTACTCTGAAGATGAAAGGAGATAACAAACATAAGAACCAAACCTAACCCTTAGCTCTTGATAAATATTCTTCCTCTGCCTCCCCAGACCATTCTCAGTACAAAATACTGTGCTCCGGCTCTGCGTGACCAGAAGAAGAGTGAGTTTGCAATGGCATGAAATAAACATGGAAGTGCTTTGGGGGTCAGATTGGAAAAGGCCTGTGTACTACTGGCCTACAGACTTTCGATTTAATCCTGTAAGAAGTTATCTAAGGCTCCTGAGCAGAGGTATTATAAGAGTAAATGCCTCTTTTTAGAGTGAGGAGGACATCATAGAGGCAGAAGAGCCTGGAAGGCAGGGGCCAATTCAGGAGCTACTGCATGAACTGAACAAAAGACCACAAGGTCCTAACAGGGACTCTGAGGGTAGGAGAGAAGGAAAATACTCAAGAGATATTTGGAGGTACAAGTGAGAGCATTCACTCAGCAAATGTGAGGACTATAAGGAGACCGCAGGCTGATTTCTAGCCCTCAGCTGCCAGTATGATTGACTTACAAAGGAAATAGGGGGTATGTATGTTTCAAGATCTCCAGGTATTTTGAGGCACCTGAGGAGAATCCATAAAATTATAATCTTAGGGGAAGTTAGATGCTTATATAATTAGATATTAGGAGGGCAGTAGCCTGAAGGAGAAAGTATTCCAGGCCCCCCCCCACCTTTTCTCCATGGTATATGAAAATCCTAAATGGCATGGAAAAGGAAGAAGCCTGATATTCATTACCACACCTTTACAACAACTCTTTTTATCTATTTGCAATTGCAAGATGTGGTATTAATGATTATGTTTTTCATTTTTATAGATGGAGAAATGATGAGTCATGTCAGTAAGATACAGCCACACGATTTTTTCTTCCAGATACAAATTAACATAATCAGCAGAAGAAATACTTTTTTGGAAAAGATAAAATTAATGGTAGTATAATTTTAGCCTGGGCAACAGAGACTTGGTTAAATTATAAAAGGGCAACATTGGTAATTACCACCCCCCCCAAAATATTAAATCGTAAAAACAGTATAAAAATTGAATTATATTTGACAAACATGTCAGAACATTCTCATGTCCATAGTATGACCAAAGAGAACTTAAAATAAAGGGCTATATGCAAATATGCTGGTGACATATTTGTTCAGTGTATTCATTTAACACTTTTTTTGAGTTTTTACTATGTGACAGGTACTCAGTTAAGTGCTAGAGATAGGAAGATGAATAAGAAACATAACTAAGTGTTAAGATATTCATGGTTTAGTGGACAAATGTTAAATGGTCATTTGAACTGTGTGGCAAATATCCCAAAAGAGAGGTGCTCAGAATTTGAGAAAGCATGGAAGTGAGTGAGGGGAAGGAAGCAACAGGGGGTATTTCTTAGAGGAAATGATGCTTGACTAGAACTTTAAAAGACAAGGAGGAACCTAGTCTGAGAATTGGGAAGAAGGAAATTCTAGGCAGAGAAGTTGACTTGAACAAAGCAAGGAGACAAGAAACAGTGTGGTTTATTTGAGGGGTTCTGAGCTGCTTGGTTTGACATAGCAGTAAGAGAAAAGGGGGCAGCGTGAGGGAGGACAGTAAGATCACTTGGGTCTCGTTGGCTTCAATAGCCCCGAGAGTTTGCTAGATTGCTTGGCTCTTCAGCTATTCCAGCAAGACAGCAGCCTGTACTAGGGCTATGCCAACAGGAATGGACTTTGGCAACTTTTTTCTTGACTATGGAAGCATTGAACCTGTTGAATTGAGGTTGTTTTTGCCTCAAAATCTTCAGAAATAAGTCCCATGACACTTGAAGAGATTGGATTATTCCAGAAAGGTTTTCAAATCCAAGACTGTAAGTCTGGCTTTATCATCCTACTTATTCATTCCCCTCAAACTCCTTTCAAGAGACGACAGGCACCATTAGAGATTAGATTCTATTCCTAGAAACGTGCCTCGGCAGCCACTTCTGCCTGAGCAGTCTCAGTGATACATATTTCCTGGAAGAACATTTCACCATCAGAAGTGCTGACTGACTCAGCCAACCTTGAGCCAATCAGGAAATTTACGGGTGAGCCCTCAATATCATTCTCCCCTCATTCCATACTCAAGTAGAGGACATGTCAGATGTTTCTTTCTCCCCCTTAAAATCTTTAGAAAGCACTTGTTAGGTAACTAAATTAGAAACGAAATCTATACCATGCTTCTATTCTTGAGTGATATTCTTTATTGAAGTCTACATTACAGTCACATTAATATCACATTAGCTCCTTTGTGATTAATATTAGTGCAATGAATGAATTAATAATGATTGGCCACTAAGGTTTTCCCTCCTCCCACCTTGACGTGAAGAGGATCCAGGACATTGATTATCACAAATATAATGGATTGACTCATCATTTATGGGAAAAGAGCTTCTCTTCCCATAAAGCTTATTCTTTTCTCCCCTCTTCTGGAGATATATTATCTTTGGCAGCAACTCAAAACCATCCACAGATTATTCACTGTAGCCAACAATTATAATTAAGGATGGTGATTTGAATATCAGCCTTGAGAGAATGTGTGTGTCTCTCACAAATGAATTGTCATTTAGAAGCTGTACCCAGAAGGGAGGATCTTCCTCTCCCTAGCCTCCCCTTGAACTATAACCATTGGAGAACATGATTGCCTTCTGAATAGGGTAATCAGTTTATCTACTGTATAACCTATTGGAAACCTCAGGATGCATTTAGGGGTGATATCTTTATACACTTGATCTCATAGCTATGCATCTTTTTAGCAGATAAATGTGCATTTTGAATTAACTGTCCACTTTATTCCTTGGGTTTCTTCTTGGGCTTTATAGTCAACATTGCTGTTGAGAAGAGATGATTTTGCCCTGCTAAATGAAAAACATTTATTTACCACAATTTCTTGTGATGAAAAGCATAGGAATGCCTTCACACTAGGGCCTGCCTTTTGATAGCTTGATACTAGACCTAAACTCCTACCTTCATCCAGCATTAGCTTGCAGCAGCAATTTCACACAAACATTTACGTTTTTAATTGCATTTTTAAAATTATCAGCTCATTTCCTTCCCATTGAGATTTTATCCATGTTCAATAAAAGGAGTCTAACATTAACCTCAAATTCTACACCTAAGCTTGTGCATTAAGAAGCTGATTACTGTTTACTGCAACACTTCACATTGCATTGTTGCATTTTAAGTGCCCTTCAGTCTACTAATGAGCATTTGTGGTTTCATAATGAAATGGCTAATATTTCTTCCTTAGAAGTTGTGGATAAGTGGCCTACAAAAGTGGCTGTGTTTTATACATGCATAATTGTGAAAGAGCAAAAATTCAACATGAGCACACACTAGTTTATTTTCATGAGCATTTATAGAACACTTACTATAAGCTAGTCTCTGTATGGTTCAGGGCATGGTACTATAAAAAAAATCATTTCAATACAGATGATACATAGAATAATATTTTTATAAACACTGATATATAAGCAAAATAAGCTCAGTCAGGAATAACTCACAGAGATAGCTGAAGATGATTTAGGCCAGGAAGAGACCCATAATGATTCTCATTTTCTTTCTACTCTAGATATAAAGATAAGCTGATAAAATTATAATACAACCAAGTGATAATATGCTCTAGTTCTCTGTTTATCTGGAGTTGTGTACTTTGTGTAAGGATTTTGGCTTGAATGATTTATTAAAGTCCTTTTATTTAATGTTAGCTTTACAAAGAAAATTCACTATATATAATATATGTAATCTTAGGTGTATAGTATACAATCATGCATCAGCTCCCTGTGACCTATCCATTACCTTTAACTTGAAAAATTAAAATATTAATGGATAAGAGAGAGTATTGTGAAAGGCAGACTACCTATGCTAATTGTCTCTAAATTAGTGATATCTTTATAATGAGAATTGGGATAGACCACCTCTTAGGATTTTTATAATTCAGAGATGACTTGCCCGTTAAAGATGAAAACAAAGCATGTAAATTTCCTTGAAAGAGCAAGCTTATGATCAAATCAAGGGAGAGAGTTTGTTTATAATTACACAGTATACTACAAGAGAATTGTTACTTATGCCATCTGGCTTTTATAACCCAGAGTTGGATGCATGATTCTGATTTTTGTTTATAAACTTATTTTTAGATTCGCCAATATATAATGATATATTGTTTCACATAATGTTTTTAAAGAGCTGATGGAAAAATTTATTCCACAGTACTTGGGACATGCAAAGCATTGTGGTTATATGTGCCATTTCTTAAATGTAAAAATCACTGTCCTATTAATAAGAATATACATGGTTCTTTGGCAGAAATATCAGAAGTAAAGAGACAGATATTGGCTATTACTATATTTCTGTGGTAGAGAAAGACTTTTTCATTTCTGATATACAGCCTTACTAAAATTGAAAGAGAGAAAGGGAGAAGGAGAAGAAAAGGGAGAAAGGGAGGAGAGAGGGAAGAAGGAAATGAGGTGAAGGCCAATGAACTATATACAGGTCCCCCGTTTCTGTAGTTTGGCCCGTGTGCTTACAATTTATGTGTATTTGAAGGGGGAAATGCAGCTGATATATTTCTACTCTAAAATTTCTAGTTCTACTATAATTCTAAAACTTACCATCCCTAATTTATACCCTCATTAAAACCTTTTAGTTTAGATTTTTCATAATTTCTTCTCCCTCCTCCACCCTTATAGCAGTCTTTCCTTCACTCTCCTGTCAAAATAGTCCTCTCAAAGCTTAACTCTAATTATATACTTTCCTGCCTCAAAAACCTTTCATAATCCCTGTTACTGAGAAAATTAAATGCAGGTTCCTTACCCAAACATTCAGGATCCTGGACTCTAAAGTCACAGCACACTGACTTCCCACTGTGCTTTCCAGTGTGTAACTGAATTTTTACCATTGACTGGGTAACCCATTTTCCACTTAACACACCCCATAATCTTATCCTGAAATTCTGTGTTTCTACCTGCGTGGAATGCTCTCCCTGCTTCCCATTCTCTCCTGGTAGAAATTCGACCCATTTTAAAGCCCATCCTCAGTGCCATCTCTTCCATGAGACCTTTCTTGATTGCCTTTTTTTCCGCTCTCATTTGAATTCTCAGGGTATGTAGTACTTCTCCTCTGGTGTTTATTTTCGTGCCTGTGTGGATTTGGTCTTAAGAGAGGAAGTATGCCAAGCAAGGAGGAGTTAGAAATAAGGCACAGATTCTGCAGATTCTGCCTCGAGTTCTTCATGATTCCCTATGAAAGATGGGTAAGCACAAAGGTGTTCTCAACAGAGTGTGATACATATTGTGGGTATTCCAGGTTTTGGAGGAGAAATAAGGAAGAAAGGAAGAAACCAGATCTCAGACTAGATGATTTGGGAAACAATTCCTGAACAGATGGCATGAGTGGGAGTTTAAAATTTGTACAGAAATTAGCCAGGCCAAAAACAGAAGTGAATTTTAAGATAAGTTAGTACAGAGGTAGTAGAGGTGGAGTAGTAGGATGCTGAACTGGGTTTTGCCTCACAAAAAATTAATATACAATACTATGTAATAATAATGTGTTAAATACTCGGGAACTTTAAGCATCAATTGTTCAACTGTTGATAACTTGAAATCAGCGGTGCTGGGAGTACTTATACCATGGACATCAGCAAACATGGTAAATCAGGGCTTTTAAGTTTGTTTTCAGAAAGCAAGGTAACCCAGACAACGCTGGGTGTAAGAGAACATGAAAGGTGCACAGAATTGCTAGTCATTTAATGTTCTATTGTAGTTAGCAATTTGTATGCTCAAATTAACTCTTTGACTAGATTGTAAGGCTCATGAAGAGTGGTTTCTATTCATCTTGAAGTCCTGTGGCTATACCTCCAACAAAAGTGGTCAACTCAGGCCATCAATTGAGTTAGGGTAGAGAAAAATTATTTCAGACATAAAAAATGTGCTTTTTTATCATTATTGTTCAAGTACAGTTGTCTACGTTTTCCCCCACCCCCTCATCCTAACTATCCCCACCTCCCACCCTATATCCTACCCCTGTTTGGCTTTTAACATGTGTCCTTTATACATGTTCCTTGACGACCCTTCCTCTCCCCTCTCTTCTTAATTCCCTTCCCCCTCCCCTCTGGTCAGTTTGTTCTTTATTTCAATGTCTCTGGTTATATTTTGCTTGCTTGTTTATTTTGTTGATTAGGTTCCACTTATAAGTGAGATAATATGGTATTTGTCTTTCACCATCTGGATTATTTCACTTAACATAATGCTCTCCAGATCCATCCATGTTGTCACAAAGGGTAGGAGCTCCTTCTTTCTTTCTGCTGCATAGTATTCCACTGTGTAAATGTACCACAGTTTTTTGGTACTTAGCAAATTAAATGCAGGTTCAATTGCTACTCACCTACTGATGGGCACTTAGGTTGCTTCCAACATTTAGCTATTGTGTTACTATGAAAAATGTGCTTCTTAAAGTTTTGATTAAATTTTTTTAACTGCTGAAATTTATTTTTCTCTCTTAATGAAAATAAACATCTCTGGAAATAATGAGATTCAGAAGCAGTTATCTGCTTGGAAGGGGACCAGGGAATTATCTTAAAGTGACATTTATTTGATAGGCTGTTTTTCCTTATATCTATTTAGCATATTTTTCTAATGATTTGGAAAAAAACTTCTGCTTAGGTTTGAGAAATGATCAGTTATCCATATTAAAAAACATTTTGCCATTGAGAAAGCAGCTTTAGAAAAGATAATTTCAGAGGGAACAGAAAGTTCTTTTATACGTGGCTCAAGTTTTCTGTTTATTCCATTATTCTCATTCCCAACCACTGGCCTGTTTGACTACAGAACCCAATTATAATGTTTTGTTTAGTTGATGAATAAATTATTTAAAAAATAACATTTATTGAGTATTTTCTCAGTGTTGGGTACTATTCTAAATTTTTTCATATGTGAGCTCATTCAGTGCTCACAAAATTGAATTTCCTCTTAGGAATAATGAAACTGAGGCTCACAGTATAGGTAGCTTTTAAAATACTTTGTAACAATGAATGACATAATGACTAATATCTATAAATAAATAAAGTATTTTTCACTCATATATGTATATAAGTTAACCTATACCTGTTAGAGTTTAAAAACATAATGACAGTGACCGCGATGTGGGGGAGGGAGATAACAAGGGGAAAGAAGGGGAAGGGTCAAGTCAAGGAACATGTATAGAGGACCTATGGACAAGGACAATGGGGGGAATGAATGTGGGAGAGGGGTAGGGCAGGGGAGAGCAATGGGGGAAAAGTGGGGACAACTGTAATTGAACAATAATAGATAAAAAATAAAAGCTAAAAAAATTGATTAACTGTGAATGCAGGCAATGGAGTGATATTTTTTTCTGGTTAACTCTTAAAACTAATGTTTAAAAATATTTTTAAAAAACTGGTTTCAACTCTCTAAAGCAGGGTCATACTTAATTTCCTTTTCTAAAATAATATAAATTAAACATATAATTACTAGAGGATTTTCTTTTCTAGCACTCTGAGGCCACTATTTAGTCCAGCATCTATGGGAAGGATTTAGGAGAATTTCTAATAGATGATGAGAAGATGTCAACTCTTTCAACATATTTGTTTTGCTATTATTTTTTGTTTTTATCTGAATTTTTTTGCAGAGTAAAATATATCAGTTTATTCAATATTACTAGGTTCCAGTTAATTAAGATTTTATTATATTTTAATCTCTTGATATCATCTACCCTAGGGTGCAGAGTTTGGGACAATCAACTCAACTAGGATAAGTCAGTGGCCTGGCTGGGTGACTGGAACTCATCTGAATTCACCTGAACGTTCTCCTCTGCATCTTCACTCCCAGAGGAACCTTTTGAAAGGCATGGTTCTCAACAGCAAGAAAATCTTACTTGTAGATTACTCAAACGTGATTTTGTTTCAAAAAAATTTTTAAAGTCCCCAATATCTTAGTTTTTACTCATCCAAGCCCTATGTACCCCTAGTTAAAATAATGTGAATATATTATGTCTAAGAAGTAATTCTCTTAAGTCTCTAGTGTGGTTATGAGTATTACCTGTTTTGAAATTTGTTTGGCCAGTTGTTAAGAATGTCAGAATTATTATTTCTTGACCACATCCAAAGTTTCCATTTGCAGTAAATTATATTAATGTTCCCAACTCTTCTCTATCTTCCTTGTGAAAGTATTATCTATCCCTGTCCATTGTCATGTTATCCCCAGAGCTTGTTGCAGGGACGAGGACACTTCCCACCTAGCTGACATCAGATGTGGCCGCGTGACTTTCCTGGACAATGAAATGTAAGCCGAAGCCCGAAGAGCCATTGCATGGTTTTGCTGGCCCTCTGACAACAGGAAGGCACACCACCCAGAGAGAAGCTGCAGTTCCTGCACAGACGCAGTGAGAAAATAAAGCTCTGAGCAGCGCTGTTATCAGGCAGTCAGCTGTCTCCAGCCAACATTTAACCTAAGCTATCACTACACTTGTTGTTGTGAGCCTCTGAGATTTGAGGAGTTTGTTACCTTGTGTAACCTTAGAGAAGCTGACTTGTATACCATTTAACTTGCCAAGAAAAATCGACCTTACAATTAACCAAGGAGAGTAGGTAACCTTTTTTTCTTTGCTCTTTCATTTTCTATGTATAGCTGGTCACACTAAATCCAAATGAAAGCTTATCTTTCTTTCTCCATATAAATCTATACTAAAGGGAACTTACGCATGCTTCCCCATCTTCTGATGAATATGATCCTGTGGAACAAGCATGAAACATTGCTTTTGTACTCCTCTTGCAGATTCTTTGCTAGTATGTTCTCCTACAAGTTTCCTAATGACAGTAGAAAATATTCCATGATCATGGAAATAGATGGGATAGTTATGGAGTCCCAAGAGCATAAGCTTCCTCATGAGGCCTTTGCTTTTCTCTCTGAGAGACCTTCTTATACACCACCCCAGGAAGATAGCGGTTCCTCCTTCTGCTTCTCATTTCCAGAAGAGTCCCTTGGTAATATATTGGCTTTAATTTCATGAGTATAGACTTCTTGCTTCTACTGACTCTAGATCTAGTTACTGTATCTACTCCCTGAGATATTTGCCCCTTAAGACTATTTTCCTGTTTGGAAATTATAGCTATAAACTAATTAAGGACACCACCCTCCCTTTTCTTAAAGATAGGCTTAGTTATTACTTCAGAAACAATGTGATTACACAAGATTAGTTAGATTAATCAATGCTTTACAAGGTTAGTGAGCTCTTCCTAAATTAGATAGTGCCTTAGCTACTTCCTCATTTTGACCACTGCTAGGATAATTCAACTGTTTTTTGCTTTTCGCCCTCCTAAGAAGATCTAGTTGTCATTACTAAATGCTACCACCACCACCCTCCCCCACCCAACCTGTGAATAGGAAGGTTGATATTTGCTCTGTCCTAAAAGAATTGGTGATATAGTTTTTCTGTCAAGAGAATAAACCCCATTCCTCAGACCTTGAGGCTTTTCTGGGTCATTAGAAGGTCCACCTCCCCCCTTCTTTTTTTTTTCAGCTGACAAACTCTCATTTATAATCCAAGCTAAGAGGTCTCAAGCAGAGTCAACACTATCGCTTGTTAATGATACTCCATCTATTGGCCTGTAATGGGGCACCACAGAGTAAATTGTGGCCCTGTGAGGCAAATTTTGATCACCTTTGAACTGTAAAAGGACAAGAAACTGCTAGTACAATAACAAACAAAATGATATCCAATTTCAGCTTCAGTCCCCACCTCCTTTTCACTCACAAGCATCTGAGTCAGGAGTCACTGTTTCCTGAGTTTCTCACGTATTTCTCTTTGACTATAGGTTGTACTTTACCTATAATTGTGGTCTGCTTCAAAGAGTCACTTGTAAAAAAAATTGCTGTAACATATATCAAGATATATTATTTTTTGATAGAAGGATTGCTTAATTTTCAAGATGAGGTTTCTGTTTAAGCCATTTATCTTTGATTTTATTTATTCTATAAACCTGGTAACTTATTTTGGGAAGTACCAGCAAAGCTGGATTTTGGAATCATATCCCTACCCATGTGGTACTAATATATCTCTGTCTTTGCCTTCATGCAACACACCAACAGATGTCTAACATTTCTGGTTTTTAATAGACCTCTCATCTCAGGAAGGTCCCTTTTTGGAATAGGCAATGTCACGTTTTCAAAACTACAGCTTATTGATAAGATTATTTTTCCAAGATTTGTTTTAGCTAATGATACAGATTTTACAGAATAAGGATTCAGAGATTCTCATTTAATATATAAGCCAGCCTTGAATTTGCTTGGTGTAAAGGTGGACACATACATCTTTAATAACCTTAACAAGAAAATGCCAGCTTTAACTCTACCTGGATGTAAACTCTTATGACTTGTGGCCATGAGCCTTTAATTGATACAGCCTATTTTAACTTCTCACAAATGTCCAACTGGAACAGCGTTTTTTTTTTTCACAAATATTCTGACAGCTTTGGTTAAGTAGTTCTGATTTAGAATATCAGTAAAGGAGATAGTAGGAAGCTGAATTTGATTTTCACCATGGAGAGTCACAACATAGATTGTCACTGAAGTATTTCTCATTGCATTTCAGACCTGGTTGAAAGAATATGAATTACACCAGGAAACTGTAGCTCACATGTGATCTGAAAGATTAGCGTGGAAAGGATAACATCATAATGGGTATTAGTAAATGCTATAAGGAGCTTTGATTAGATTGATGATCATTTTATGCTGATCCCTTCTTAGTCTAGCTTTCTATGATATCATATTAAAAACATCAATAAAAATGCTAACTGTACCAAAAAACTTTCTGATTAACAAATACAATATTCAAACTGAGATAATTTTATAAATGTATTAAAAAATGTCCAGTCTACAGAGACCAAATAAACAAAACACTTGAACTTCGTCATAATGGTATATGGGCTATGTTTACCAGCATTCGTACTTTCTAAATGGGAATGGGTTGGGAGAGTTTTTAAGATGAAAAGAAATAATAATCTAATTAAATGTTCCATATTAAAGATATTTTAAGGGAAAAACTTAAAATATTTTTTTAAGCTTGAAGGAATGCCTCTTAAGACTTCCATTCGATGCTCCTGAGTTTTCCAGTTTTTTATTAGGTGAGAAAAATGTTTAAATTTTACTGTTTTGTGCTTAATAATTCAATGCCCATTTTAAACATGAAATGCCTTGTTCAATATAATGATGAATTTTGGACATTAAAGAAAGAAAAATGTGTGTGTGCACATGTGAACCTATGTCTGTGAATGTGTGTGTATATTCTCCTGTTCCCCTCAAAACAGGAATATTCTAGGAAAATCAATATAATCACTTTTTTTTATTGTAGGAAATTATAGGAGTGAGCAATGTATTTGGATTTCTTTCAGGAGAAAAACCTGTTTAATCAAGAACCAAGCAGCTTTAAGCTAAAAGAATAGCCTGATTCAATCTGTTCTAATTTTTAGACCTCCCATCATCAACCAAGATTTTAAAAAATGAATTAAATAAAAATATAGGGGAGGTAATTATATCAATCTACTTTACCTTGGTGCAGAAGGCAATAAAATAACCTCTCAAAGTTTATATGTTGGTTTGTAAAATTCTATTTGCCTTTATTAACAAGTGCTTAAGGCTAATTTCTCAGCCGAGATCATAATTTTATCCATTTCTCATGCTGTGCTTTCATCAGGGCTACATTGAGAGACTGAGAAACCTCATACATGGGTAGGCTATATGGGGCTGCTGTTTTGATTGTTTTTGATCGAGTGCCTTAATTAGGTCACCCCCCCCCAAAGTGTATTTTAATAACCTTTATCATTACTGAACAAAAGGGATTTAAATTCTACCATAGAGAGCTTTCTTCAGTGTCAAACATCTGTTCTAAAACTTATCATGGCAATATACTCACTGAATGGCATGAACAAATTTGATTAGCATCAACTTCTGGGAATGGTTTCTAGCTGATTGACCTGGGGACCTTATCTTTAAATATTGGCACTGTAGGGATTAAACAAAATCCAAGAGAATGTCAGATATTAAGACACATAATTGCAGGTTAATTGGAAGATAAAGATACTTTAATCTAATGTTGAACTGGGGAAATATTGATGGTATTAACTTATTAGTGTGGCTGTGGGAAATAATCTTATTATCATAAGCAGGACTATGGTAGCATTGTCTTTGTGTAAGTGGTTCTTTCCTGAAATTTCTGTAACAAACCATTTGGGGATCTGACCCCAAGAGGTTGTTTTATTTGTGTGTGTGAGTATTTTAACTGGTGCTCCTAGCCACACGCTAATCAGCTATATGAATAAAAGAGATCTCCGCTAAATTAGAATTTCTTAATTTTTAGGCAAATACAAACGGTGCTTATGTAATAGATCCCTGTCTAGTCTGAACTCAAGGAACATAGTGTATATTATAGTTTTTAAGAGCAGTGTTTTGAGCATGTTCACAGATTTATTAGCTCCCAAATGGCAGAAAGATTTAGATTTAGGGAAATGGGAAGAGACATGGAGACTAAACAGAAACTTTTGAAATGTGGAGGAACAGGTCCGGTGTTTCAAATCTCCCACTGGGTTCTTGATGCTTTAGTTTTACACTCCTTTCCAAAAGCTATTCTCCAAAGCTACCATTCATGCAAGCTATTAGAAAGGCATAAATGCTGGGTAATGAGAGAAAATTAACTTTTTTTCTAAGCTCTTGATATATAGTAGTCACCTTATGGCTTTGTGGGGATTAAGGGTTGGGTGTTATTAAACATCTTTTCAGACTTGAGGGAGGTCAAGCAACCCGCTCAAATTCACACAATTATAAACGGGGGAATGGCATTTGATCCAGGAATTTCCTGGCTTGAAAATTCATGATTCCACTTGTTGTATTACAAGTTTATATGTAAGATATATTTATGTGTCCAAGACACAATCATCCTCAACTAATCAGCTCAGTCTCATCCTTCACTCTTACTGTCTTTCTCTATTGTCACATAAGTTACAGAGCAGAAAAGGCAGAATTGCTAACCGTGGTGAGTGACCAAGTAAAGCCCCTCAGTAATGGCCTCAAGGGAGGAAGGCCATTTTTTTCTGTTTTTATAGATTTTCCTTATGATTATGGCTCTGACACGAACTGCAGATGTGCAGTCAGACAAATCTCGTTTCCTATAAAACGATGGCGGTGGGATAGGGTGGGCAACGGGCGTGTCTGCAATCAGTGGGTAGTGCCGGGCACTGGGAGGATGGCTGTTGCTATTAAAAGCAAGCAACCAACCAACCAGCTCCGCAGGTGATTCTGAAGCACCAATGGTTTTATATAACAATTCAGAAGGATAGTTTCCTAGGATTTGTTTATTTGTTTTGTTCAAAACTTCTCTTTTTATATTGGAGTTTTTGGCTCTATTCATCGCTTATTGAGAAACATGTGTTATAATATTCCACTATGATGGTGATTCACCAGATTCTTTCTGTAGTTCTGTCAATTTTTGCATTATATGGTTTGCATTTTGTTATTCAATACATAGAGTTTAAAAATGTGTGTTTTTGGTAAAATGAACTTTCATCATTTTATATTGGTTTTACCTTAAAGTCTATTTTTTTTTCCTGATGTAGCAAGCTAGGAAAGATTTCTTTGGGTCATTATACATATTCTGTACTCTTCACTATTCAAGCACTTTGAATCCTTATACTGTAGATTTACCTCGAGTAAATACCGTAGAGCTTTTTATTTTTTAGTGCTGTTTTAAAATATTTTTCTTTAAATATTTTATATGTATCACAGATTTTATATGACTGAAAATATTTTTATTTTTTTTGTAGTTTCTATTTGGTCCACTATTGCATCTTTCCTTTTTTTTTTTTTTTTCCTCTATCGCCTTCTTTTGGATTGATTACTTTTTAATCATTCCTTTCTTATCTCATTTTAGTTTGTTTATATAACCAACTTTATATATTTTTGAATAGGTTAACATTTACTCATTTTCTAGGCAATAAAAGGACCTTAGAACATTTTACTTCTATTTGACATTTCCTAATTTGTTATCAAAACTTTAATTCTCTCTGAGTATTTTAATTGATATATAATTAATATATTACATATTAGTTTCAGGTGAACTAATGATAATGATTTGAATTTGTATGTATTATGAAATGATCATAATGTCTACTTAACATCCAATACCATACATTGCTATACATTTTTGTGTGTGTTTATCATAAGAACTTTTAAGATCTCTATCTTACAAGCATTTAAATATGCACAATTTAAATATATCACAATGTGACTATTAACTACACCCCTAGAACTTATTTATTTTATAACTGGAAGTGTATATCTTTGACCATTGTCACACATTTCTCCTACCAGCTACCCCTCATGTCTGGCAACCGTCAATTTGTTCTCTGTATCCATGAGTTCATGGTTTGTTTCATTTTCTTGTTTTAACAGTTTATATGTTATAAGTACTTTATATGGTATTTGTTTTTATCTGACTTACTTTACTTATCATAATGTCCTTATGGTCCATCTCTTTGGTCACAAATGTCAAGATTCCCTTCTTATGGCTGAATAATATTCTACTGTGTGTGTGTGTGTGTGTGTGTGTGTGTGTGTGTGTGTGTGTGTGTGTCTCGCGTCATTTTTATCCATTCATCTATTAAAAGACACAGTTTGTTTCCATATCTCAGCTATTGTAAAAAGATGCTGCAATACTCATGGAAGTGCACATATACTTTCTAGTTACTATTTTTGTTTTCTTTGGATAAATACCCCAAAATTAAACTGCTACATCACATGGTAAATCTATTTTTAATTTTTTTAGGAACCTTATACTGCTTTCCATAATGGCTATACCAATTTCTTCCTAACAGCAGTGCACAAGGGTTCCCTTTTCTCCACATCCTTATCAACACTTGTTATTTCTTGTCTTTTTGATAATAGCCATTTTAATAGGTGTGAGGTGATAGCTCATTGTTGTTTTGTCTTGCATTTATGTGATTAGTGATGTTGAATATCCTTTTATGTACCTGTTGATCATCTGTATATCTTTGTAAAATGTCTTTTTAGGTTCTCTGCCCATTTTATTTTTATCCTCACCTGGGGATATATTTATTGATTTTTAGAGAGACAAGAAGAGAGAGACAGACAGACAGAGAGACAGACAGACATCGATGTGAGAGGGAAACATTGATCGGTTGCCTCCTATTTGCGCCCTGACCGGGGAACCTAGGTATGTGCCCTGAGCAGGGATTGAACCCACAACATTTTGGTGTATGAGGCGATGCTCCAACCAACTGAGTCACCTGGCCAGGGCTCTCTGCCCTTTCTTTAAATTGGATTGTTTGCCTGCTTTTGCAATTGAGTCGTATGAGTCTTTTACATACAGGATCCAGAAGAAGTAAGGCCTGCTTGAATGAGGTTAGTAGGGTAATTATATGGGTGTAATAATTTATAGTTTTATTTTGAACTTTTCACTTACAATGTCCTATGATGTGCTTGAGTGTGACATTGTTATGTTACAGAATTACATGCTTATGATTTTGTAATTAAAAAAGGGCATAATTTGTGCCAGACCTTGTATTTTGGATATTAACCCCTTGTCAGATATATGATTGGCAAGTATTATAACCTATTCCATAGATTGCCTTTTCATGTTGTTGATGATTTCCTTTGCTGTGCTGAAGCTTTTTAATTTGATGACTCACTTGTGTGTTTTTGCTTTTACTGCCTTTGCTTCAGTGTGAAATCCGAAAAAAAAAAAAATCATCACTGAGATCACTGTCAAGGAGTTTACTGCTGATAATTTCTTCTAAAAGCTCTATGGTTTCAAGTTTAATTTCATGACTTTAATCCATTTTGAGTTAAAATTATGTTTGGTTAGAGATCTCATTTTATTCTTTTGCATATGGCTGTTTAGTTTACTTTTTATCTTTACCAGAGGATGTTTATTGATTTTGGGGGTGCGGGGGGGAGAGAGAGAGAGAGAGACTGTCCTTTTCCAGTTTTATATCTTTAGTTCCTTTGTTGTTAATTAATGACCACATATGTATGGGGTTGTTTCTGGATTCCTATTCTGTTTCATTGGACCATGTCTGTTTTTGTGCCAATACCACACTATCCTGATTATTCTAGCTTTGTGATATAGTTTGTAAGCAGGGAGCATGATACTTACAGCTTTGTTCTTCTTATACAGGATTGCTTTGATCATCCAGGGATTTTTGTGGTTTCATACAAATTTTAGGATTATTTGTTTTATTTCTGTGAAAAATACTTTGGACTTTTGATAGGAAGTGCATTGAATGCATATATTGCTTTGAGTAGTATGGATACCTCAACAGCATTAATTATTCCAATCCATAAACACAGAATATTTTTTCATTTATTTGTGTCTTCATTTTTAATCAACCAACTTCTCAAAGTTTTCAGTGTAGAGGTATTTCACCTCCTTAGTTAAGTTTATTCCTAGGCATTTTAATCTTTTTGATGTAATTGTAAATGGGATTATTTTCTTTTTTAACTAAAGTTGACGTACAATATTTTACTGGTTTCAGGTGTACAACATACTGATTAGACATGTATGTGACTTAGGACGTGATCACCCCAATAAGTCCAGTACCCATCTGACACCATATTTATTACAATATTATTGACTCTATACCCCATGCTGTAAAATACATGCTGTGACTATTTTTTATAACTGCTAATTTATACTTCTTACTTCCTTTCCTTTTTTCATTTCATCACTCCAACCCCTTCCCATCTGGCAACCATCAATTTATTCTCTGTATCTATGAGACTTGCTTCTGTTTTATTTGTTCATTTATTTTGTTTTTTAAATTTTACATTTAAGCAAAATCATGTGGTATTTGTCACTGTCTAACTTACTTAACTTAGCATAATATCCTCTAGGTTCATCCAAGGTGTTGCAAATGGTTAAGATTTTATTCTTTTTTATGGCTTGAAATCATTTATCATCTATAAGTATCACTTTTTTAAAATCATGTCCTCTGTCAATGGACACTTAGGTTCCTTTCATATCTTGGCTATTGTAAATAATGCTATAATGAACATAGGATGTGTATAATGGTTTGAATTAGTGTTTTGAATTTCTTGTGATAAATACCCAGAATGTAATTGCTGGGTTATATGGTAGTTCTATTTTTAATTATTTGAGGAAATTTCATACTCTTTTACATAGTGACTATTCCAATTTATAATCTCCCCCAAAATGCACGAGGGTTCCCTTTTCTCCAAATTTCCACAACACTTGTTTTTTGTTGATTTATTGATGGTAGCCATTCTAACAGGTGAGGTGATATCTCATTTTGGTTTCATTTTATTTTATTTTTTTTTGCTTTCTTTAGTTTTAATTTTTTCTATAATATACTTTTTAAAAAATTGTTCAGTTACAGCTGTCCCACCTTTTTCCCCATTGCTCTCCCCTGCCCTGCCCTGCCCCCACTCCCACAGTCAGTCCCCTCATCGTCCATGTCCATGAGGCCTCTGTTCATGTTCCTTGGTTTGCCCCTTGCCCTTCTTTCCCCCATTAATCCCCTGCCCCTCTCCTCTGGTCACTGTCTGCCTATTTGTTTCCATGCCTCTGGTTCTATTTTGCTCATTTGTTCGTTGTGTCGATTAGGTTCCACTTATAGATGAAATCATATGGTATTGATCGTTCACTACCTGGCTTATTTCACTTAGCATAATGCTCTCCAGTTCCACCCATGCTGTAGGGAAGGGTAGGAGTTCCTTCTTTTCTTCTGCTGCATAGTATTCCATTGTGTAAATGTACCACGGTTATTTGATCCACTCATTTACTGATGAGCACTTAGGTTGTTTCCAGTACTTTGCTATTGTAAATAATGCTGCTATGAACATTGGGGTGCATAGATTCTTTTGAACTGGTGATTTGGCATTCTTAGAGTATCATCCCAGCAGCAGGATCGTTGGATTGAAAGGCACCTCCATTTTCAGTTTTTTGAGGAAATTCCATGCTGTTCTCCTCAGTGGCTGCACCAGTCTGCATTCCCACCAACAGTGGACTAGGGTTCCCTTGTCTCCACAGCCTCACCAACACTTGTTGTTTGTTGATTTGTTAATGATGGTGACTCTGATCGGTGTAAAGTGGTATCTCACTGTGGTTTTAAGTTGCATCTCTTTAATGACTAATGATGTTGAGCATTTTTTTCATGTGTCTTGGGCCCTTTGTATATACTCCTTGGAAAAACGTCTTGTTAATGTCTGTCGCCCAATTTTTAATTGAATTGTTTGTCTTCCTGTTGTGGAGTTGTGTGAGTTCTTTATATATTCTGGAGTTCAAACCCTTGTCCGAGGTATCATTGGCAAGCATGTTTTCCCATACGGTTGGCTCCCTTTTCATTTTGCTGATATTTTCTTTGGCCATACAGAAGGTTTTTAGTTTGATGTAGTCCCATTTGTTTATTCTTTCTTTTATATCTCTTGCCCTATGGGATTTATCAGTGAAAATATTGCTGCATGGGATATCTGAGATTTCCCTGCCTATATTCTCCTCTAGGACCTTTATGGTGTCACTTCTTATATTTAAGTCTTTTATCCATCTTGAGTTTATTTTTTTGTATGGTGTAAGTTGGTAGTCTAATTTCCGTTTTTTTTGCATGTACTTGTTCAGATCTTCCAACACTATTTATTGAAGAGGCTGTTTTTACTCCATTTTATATCCCTGCTTCCTTTGTAATATGCATTTCCCTGATGATTAGTGATTTTGAGCATTTTTCATATGACTATTGACCATCTGTATGTTCTCTTTGGAAAAATATGTACTCAGGTCCTGTGCTGTATTTTTAATCAAATAGTTTAGTGATTTTTTTTGATGTTAAGTTATATGAGTTCCTTATGTGTTTTGGGTATTAACCTATCATGGAATGTATCAGTGGCAGATATCTTCTTCCATTCAGTAGGTTGTCCTTTCATTTTCTTGATGTTTTTCTTTGCTGTGTAAAAGCTTTTTAGTTTGATGTAGTTGCATTTATTTATTTCTTCTTTTGTTTCCCTTACTTGAGGAGACATATCAAAAAATAATTTGCTGAGTGATGTCAGAGTTTACTGCCTCTGTTTTCTTCTAGGAGTTTTATGGTTTCAGGATTTATATTTAAATGTTTAACTAACTTTGAGTTTATTCTTGTATATGGTGTAAGAAAGCATCTAGTTTCTAGTTTTTGCATTTTTGGTACAGTTTTCCAAATGTCATTTATTAAATTGACTATCGTTACTTCATTGTGTATTCTTGCATCATATGTCATATTAACTGACTATATAGGCTTGGGTTTATTTGTAAGTCTCTGTTCTGTTCCGTTGATCTATAAATCTGTATTTTGGCCAATACTGTGCTGTTTTGATTACTATAGCTTTGTACTATAGTTTGTTACAGGATAACATGATACCTCCAACTTTTTTTTCCCCCAAGGTTGCCTTGGCTATTCAAGGTCTTTTGTGGTTGCATATAAAGTTTAGGATTATTTGTTCTAATTCTATGAAAATGCCATTGGAATTTTGCATTGACTTCAGATTCTTTTTGGAAGGATAAACATAGTTCCTCATATTTATGAGCATTGTACATGCTTTTGTTTATTTGTGCCTTTTTCAATTTCTTCAGTGTCTATAGTTCTCTGAGTACAAGTCTTTTATGTCTTTGGTTATACTATAATTACTCCGAGGCATTTTATTCTTTTTGATATGATTGTAAGTAGGTTTGTTTTCTTAATTTCTCTTTCTGATGGTTGCATTTTTATAGATCAGAAATGAACTAACTTATGAATAATAACGTTGTATCCTGCTACTTAACTAAATTCATTTGTTAGTTCTAATAGTTTTCTGGTGGAATACCTAAGGTTCTCTCTATGTAGTATCATTTCATCAGCAAAAAATTACATTTTTACTTCTTTCTTTCCAATTTAGATGACTTTTACTTCTTTTTCTTGCCTAATTGCCTGGCTGGACTTTCAATACTATGCAGAATAAATGTTGCAAGGGTGGGCATCCTTGTCTTGTTTGTGATCTTAGAAGAAAAGCTTTCAGATTTTCATTTTTGAGTATGATGTTAGCTGTAGATGTCATATATGGCCTTTATTATGTTGATGTACATTCCCTCTGTGCTAATTTTGTTGAGAGGCTTTTAATCATAAAGAGATGTTGAATTTTTCAAAGGCCGTTCAAGTAACTATGAATATGAGCATATTATTTTTATTCTTTATTTTGTTAATGCGATGTATCACATTAATTTACAGATTTTTGAACCATACTTATATCCCTGGAATAACCCCTGCTTGTTTCATGTTGTATGGTCCTCTTAATGTATTGTTGAATATGGTTTGCTAATATTTTGTTGAAGATTTCTGCATCTGTGATCATCAAGAATATTGACCTATAATTTTCTTTTGTGGTATCCTTGTCTGGTTTTGGTGTCAGGGCAATGCTTGCTTTGTAAAATAAGTCTAGTATTAGGGTAATCTGGTCTTGTAAAATAATTACATTCTTCTATTTTTTGGAATAATTAAGATAAACTAGTATTAATTCTTTTTTACCTGTTTAGTAGAACTTGCTCATTAAGTCATCTGGCCCTGGACTTTTGTTCATTCGGAGGTTTTTGATTACTGATTCAATATCTCTACTCGTACTCAATATGTTCAGATTTTCTATTTCTTCATAATTCAGTCTTGGTAGGTTGTATGTTTCAAGGAATTTATCCATTTTTTTTCTAGGTTGTACAAGTGCTGATATAAAATTTTTCACAGGAGTCCAACCAGCCTATTTTATTTCTAATGGCTCCCAGTAGTTGAAGATATGCCAAGATCTGTCAGTGTCCCAAAGGGGGGGTCTCAGCCAGCACCTAGATTCAGGCTGATGGGATGCCAGACCTCAGGCTGTAGGTTTTAAATTATGCAAATACACGCAGTCCTGTGGGGCTGTAAGAAGAAGCCCTCCTAGCTCCCAGAGTCAGTCAATCAACCTTTAACTTGTCCCTGTGTGGCAGTTATGAAAATTAGGGCCCCAGATGTCTGTATCAATTTCTTTCCAGGAGATACCAGCAAGCTGAAGTGAGGCAGAAGGAGAGCACAGAGAGGGCCCCACCAACCTCTTTCCCTGGAGTGAACCTAAGTAGGGCCATAGATAGGTGCCACACGGGAGCCTGAAGCTCCAAGGAAAACAAAAGCAAACAGGCCTCTTTCACAGAAAGACTGAGGGGGTATGTCAGCCTGCTCTCTGTGCAGTGCCCTGAGGGTGGAGCCTGTCAAGAACTGTCTATCTGTAAGTTATAGTCCCCTGGGACCCAAGTCCTGCTGGTCCCCCAGAACCAGGTGATCAAGGGGCATTCCTTGGCTGCTGCCACAAAAACTGGGTCACCAGTCTAAAAACCAGGACATGAGAAGCATGTAAAAGCTCCTCTCCTGAGGATACTGGTACTCTGGAGTACAGCTGAGGGAGGGTGCCAAGATAATTTTCACTCTCTGAGGTCTCTGAAGAGGATACAGAGCACCCTTAGTGTGTATTTAAATAGAAGACTGGCTCTCAGGCAACAACTATGAAGATTAGTTCCTAGACTCCTTTCACAGAAAGGTGGAGGTCCTGGGTCTCTTTGTCCTTACTGTGGTCTGGGAGTGATAGCTGGTTAAGAACTCTTTCTCCATTGGTTACAGTACTGTGGGACCAAGCAGTGTAAGCCCCTCTGGTAACCAGAACCAGGCCATCTAGAAGTGTCCCCTGGTGGCAACTGCAAACATCACAATGCCAGACAGTGTCAGGGGCTCTTTCCCCTGATGTACCTGGGCGGTGGAGCGTGCCAGTGTGAGTACAAGGATGGTATCTACTCATCTCTGTCTCTGGAGTGCACCTCAGTAGGTAAGAGATGTGGGCCACAGCAGAAGCCTGCCCCTCAGGTTGGAGCTTCAGGATAAAAACAAGCTTCTTTCACAGAAAAACTGGGGCATGTCTCAGTCTGCCATCCTTGCCATGCCCTGGATTTGTAACCAGCCTAAAACTGTAGCTCAGATTATCCCATAGGATTGAGGTTCACAAGTTACCCTGGCCACCAGAGCCAGGTGGTCAAGGGTCCTCCCCTGGGTGAGAGCAATAAAAATCAGAGTGCCAGGGGAGGGGAGAGTACCAACTCCTCTTCATGAGGTGCCAGCAAGCTGGAGCAGAGCAGAGGGAGAGCACAGAGACGGTACCTGCCAGCCCTCATCCAGGAAAATACCCCAGCATGCTCCTAGGTGGGCATTCAATCAGATGCCTGCTCCTCAGGCCAGTACTTTAAGGTAAGCAATAGGCCCTTTTTATTACATGAAGTCTGGATGCTTTTCAAATGGCTGCCTCTGTGCTGGGCCCTGGGGCAGGTGAGTCAGAGTGCAAGCCCTTTAAGAATGATGTCTCAATTTGGTTTAGCCTTGTGGGTCGCACAGACATGAGCCCTGTTGGCTTTCAAGGCTATATGTTTTGGGGGCTCATCTCTCATATGCATGTCTTAGAAGTCCTCAGGAAGAAGCTTTGAGTTTTGAGTTCCTCTCTGATTATGGGTCATGGCTCCAGGGTGGGGTTTCGGGTGAGATTGTGTCTCAGCTTCTAGTACCACTTTGATGTAGGATTTTTTTTCCCCTCATTTATTTGATGTGCAGGAGTTGCTCCGCAAGTGTGTAGAGCTTTTTGCCATCCCCCCTACCCCCCGGAAATTGTTTCATATATACCTGTAGATTCAATGTGTCTGTGGGGGGTGGTAAGTTCAGGGTCTTCCTATGTCGTCATATTGAATCAGATCCTCTAGACCTAATTAAATGTTTATATTCATTTCCTCCCCCTGTGTTGTCTTTTTACTCATACACCGAGGTAACCAGAATAAATAGATGTTCTCATGCACAGTAAGCCTATAACTTTCTATGCAAGCTAAATAAGATAAAATAAACACTGACTCATCTAACAGAGAACAACTATTCCTTTCATATCATGCCCCTTTTTCACATTGAATACAACAAAACTCTAAATTATAAAATTAATTAGGCATTAATAGAAGCTACATCCAGTCACTGAATCACAAAATCCCCATCCTTAGAAAACTTTTAAAAAATAACAGTGAATTCCACATAGTCTTACTGAAAATTACAATGGGAACTTATATTGAAAGTTAACATAGTGGAACTCCCATTATGTGCCAAAGTGTTAGAGAGAGTTTTTTCTCAGTCATTTAATTATCACTTAGAGCTTGCCAGCTAAATATTAGTTTATAGATTAAGAAACTGAGATTCAGAGAGCCAGAAAGTTTCTGATCCAAGATTCAAACCATTTGTGTCTCTCTTCAAAACATGCACTTCTTCCTGCAGCTTGGTGTCGATTCCAGGATTGGCGTGAGGGCTGGAAATAACACAGGCGTCCCTGGCGCACAACATCATGAAGTAAATGCTAGCAGTTGTTATTACTGTTATTCCACGCTTTCTTCAGATGGTGTTTCACAGGTCCTGTGCTACTTTTATAGAAGTCATTTTATAGAATGTCTGCTTTCCAATATCAAATCACACTGTGGCAACTTACTACTTGTACACAAAATGAAAGGAGACAACCTGATTTTGCTCTAACTTTCAGAGAAATTTCTATTTCCAGAAAACCAAAACTCTGATACCCCTACCCCTTTTATTGCAGATGTATATGAGGCTTATGAGTTGTGGATGAGTCTACTGGTCAAACTCAATGCTGAACTTGGCCCTTTCATCTATTCAGGTTTATTAAATATTGGGGAAGTGCTAGGGAGAAGGGTGGAAAGGCTTATTTAGCTCTTTGGGAGAATAAAATGCTAATGAATCATGGTGGTGTCGACTAGTATCTGCTTATGACCCCCTGGGGCTTTCTGAATAAACAGCCAAGAGACGGTTGAAAATGCGCTTGGGATTTTCTCTGCCTTGAAGCACTTGGCAAAGGCTTGGTGAAGCTGGAAAGAGTGACTGTTACATCGGGGTCCTTCTCCTCTCTGTTTGTTAGCCTTCTACATCCTGTTCCTGGCTGTTCTGGCTGCCTATCACTCACCACAGAGTATTTTGTTCCTTTTACTTTAACTTTGTGAGTTTTTATACAAGATCATTCTTCTTTTTTACAGAAGACCAGAGACCCTACTTGCATAGTAGACCCAATGAAATAGCTACATTTTAATTAAATTTACACATCTTTTATGATACCAGTGGGCAGTCTTCACTACTACCCAGAGAAACCCCAGAGCCATCAGACGTACTTCACATGTAATTAATCTCTAATGCTCGATTTTGTAAGATATGTAATAATGCTGCCTGGGTAGAAAGGACGGCTTTAGAGAAGAGTCATATTAAAGATGAAGAGAGAAGCTTTAGGAAGAATTGGTTTTTAAGAGAGCAACTAAGTGGTAACTTTATTAAAAGGAAAAGAAATAATGGGAATATCTTGCATTAAGTAAAAATGCTTGACATCTTCAATTTTTCAGTTTCTTTTATTTTGCCCCAGACAAATGTTTCAGGGTTTGTTTTTATAATCTGTACCATTTACAATGTTATGTTTGTAGCCTCATAGAGTTAATATTTGGACTAGAAGATTTGTTGTATTCAGGAATTGAAAATAAAAAGAGAGACCGAGAAAGAAAACCCCCAGTGTGACTACAGTCTTCAATAGAATTTAAATCTCTTTCTCTGAAAATATTTTTAGAAATTGTTTTCAATCAGGAGTTTTTTTATTTTTAATTATAAAAATAGCAAACAATGCATTGAAATGCTGTCTAAATCACTTCTTTTTGTATTTTGTGGTTTTCTCTATGGATCTCATTTGTCCCTTACACACAGTATGGGGAGGGAAGAGCAACAAGCATTAACTCCCATTTCACAGGTTATGTAATGAAGGACTGTAGAGATCAAGTTGTTTGTCCAAGGTCAACCAGGTGACTAATGAAGACTATGATCATTTCTGATTTAAACTCTAATGGCTTTTTTCTTCTACCATCCTGATCCTATTGTCACTGTTAGACCTTTTGGAAACTATTTATATCCTGATATAAACCTCATGTAATATTAAAATCATTATTGATTGCTGCCTAAACTTGGGAGAAAATTTTTCTAGATCATTCCATCAGTTTCTCAAAAATTCTCAGTTGTAACCATAGTAAAAAACTATCTAGCTTTTATGAGATAAGATTCCCTTCATGGTTTCCCCTTTTCAAGCCTCACCCTTCTCTTGAATTCTCCACATGGACTAATGTTTTCTCTGTCAACCTTGTAGGCCATGCTAGAAACATCAGCATTATTTCTTGACTCTTGTCTCTTGCACATTATATTCAGTTATCAAGTTCTTTGATTCTACTTTCACAATGCTTTTGATCCCAAATAACCCTTAGTCTACTCATTTCTATTGTCACTACACAGATTTAAACCTTTATCACTTTTCTGAAATATGCCCATAAACCATAATTCTAATTTCTCCTCACTTTATCATCCTTACTGTGACCAGAATTATTGCTGGAAAACTTTGATTCAATCATAATTCTTTTCCACTTAACCTTAATTGACTTCCCTCTGTTTATAAGGTAACAGACAAGCATATTCATAAGTGATGCCAGAATTTCCACACCTACACTCAAACTCTCTTCCTGCTCAATTCCTTTTTTTAATTGATTCTATACTGTGCCCAAAGTGGACAACTCACCCATCACTCTTCTTTGAATGTGTTATGTATGTTCAAACCCCTGTGACCTTGTTCATGGACAATCTCTTCCCCTTTACATGCCCAGATCCATCTGTCAAAGTCCTAATCATTCTTTAGAACTCAATTGAAATAAAATTTTCCTTGATTTCCCCTAATCCCGCAAAATATTTCTCTTCACCTTCTGTTTTCCATCATGTTAACCATTCTTTTATTGCAGCCTTTCATACCGTGTCCTAATTATTCATTTTGTAGCTGGCATTTGGGGAGCAGAGTTAAATTGGCTCTGTGAGAGGGGTCAAGTCCCCATAAATTAACACTAAGTTATTTGATGAGATGTGACTGAAACGAAGACGCACCAGTCTGTACTCTGAATTAGTAACATTTTGTCTTCCTTCCCTATGCTTCAAAAAATCTAAACCTCCAGGGGAGAGGGGGCAAGTCTGGTTTAATAATAAAAATAATAGTTAAAAGGGAGTAAAAGGATAGGCACTAGCTTGATTATTTCCAGCACAGCTTAGCTGAGTGGTAGAATACATTCATTTCATGGGCCATTCAGAACTTTGCTTGCTCGCTTACCGTTTTAAGGGCAGGTGTATGTGTGTGCATGTGTGCTCATGTGTGTGATGGTAGATTAGCCCAGCTACTCTAACCTTCTCCTTTAATTGGCAGTCTAATAATATGAATTTTTGTCCCAACATCTAGATAAACTTGCATACAGAAAAGGACAAGTCTATTGGACACCTCTTTGTGCACCGATTCAGATTATCTGTGTTTTACCTATTTTTACTTTCAGCCCCTGCTGTGTAGATTTCAATCAAGTAGATTGCAATTTGATTAGATTCCAATTGCTTTCACTCAGAAGCAACCCAATATATTGCCCTATGGTCAGAGAACATGTTCTATGTAATTTCAATTCTTTGAAATTTTTGAAGACTTGTTTCATGATCTGGCATATGGTCAATTTTGGTAAAAATTCCATTTGCACCTGAAAAGAATGTATGTTCTGCGTTCTTTCAGGAGTATATCTTTTGTTTGTCAGTAAAGTCAATTTTGTTATTTCTGTTTTTCTATTTTCCTTATTCATATGGATTCTTTGCTTATTACTGCATGTATCAGTTATTGATAGTCTTCTAACATGATTGCAGATTTTTCTGTTTCTCCTTTATATTCTTGTACTAGATGTATTTCAGTTATATTATTAGGTGCATAATGTCTTAGAATTATCTTTTCCTTAGAGATTGAATTTTTAATCATTATAAATCATTCTTTTTTAACTTTAGTGTTAATCTTGACTAAGATTTAGTTTGTCTTCACCAGCTTTCTTTTTAAAGTATTTCTTAGTGTTTTCACTGTATTCCTGGTTTCAACTTTTTTTTCTTCCTTGTATTTAAGAATTTAAAATACGTGTACCCTATATTTTTAAGTTTTTTAAAAATCTGCTTTAGCATTTGTTGTCCACTTACATTTAATGTAGTTTCTTATCTTTTATCTATTGTCTTATATTAGTTTTCTATTTGTCTCACCTAATTTATAAATTAGTCCCTTTATCCACTGTGAAGGTAATGCTAAATCCTTAGAATACTCCTCTCACCCTTTTTGTAGTATGTACTTTAATTATATCTTAAACCCCACAAGACATTATTATCTATGTTTTATACTGTCACTTTACTACATTTTTAAAAATCAATTCTGTTGATCTTCATCCCTTCCTGCATTTTGGTGTTTTAGTCTAGGATAATTTGCCTTCTACGTAAATAACTTCCTTTAGAATTTACTTCAATGTGGATATATTGAAGACAAATTCTCTCTGCATATGTTTGCCTAAAAATATTTTTTTGCCTTCATGTGGAAGGTTATTGTCATAAGATATAAAATCCTAAATTCGAAGTCTTTATTTTTTCCTGGAATTTGCAGATAGTACTCTGTATTGTATTTGGATTCCATCATGTCTGTTGAGAAACCAGCTGTGCATCTTAATGTTGCTCCTTGAAAAGCAAATAAGCATTTTTTCCACTAACTGCTTTAAGTCTTTCTCTTTTCCTTTGAATTTAACTTCTTCTAACCACATCTACTATGACATGGGTAAGTGTGCTTTACTATATATTTTATCCTTAGGTTTGTGGAACGTCTTGAATCTTTGGCTCAATGCCTTTTGTTAGTTTTGAAAACTTATAGGCCATTGTCTCTTTAAAAATTGCTTTTGTCTCCTATCCATCTAGGACTATGATTGCATATAGGGTAGACTTTATTTGTTTGATTGTTTGTTTGTTTATTTAAATATTCCATCTATCTCACTGTTTTCTGTACCTTCCCTCTTTTTTACTCTCCATGTTTGTTTGAATACTTTATACTCATCTCTTTTTCTTTGTCCATTTAGACATTGAACCCACATGTTAAGTTTTTAGTTTCAGTAATAGCATTTTTTGTTTTTAGAATTTACACTGAATTCTTTTTATAGATTATATAGATCTAGTGAACTTTCTCATCATTTAACTCATTTTTTCTTGAACTCAATCACAGTTATGTTAAACTGGTGTTTCAGTCAGCTGTAAGTCTTTTTGATTGTTTTTCCTCAGGGACCTCTTCCCTGGCATGTTAGGTAATCATTGTTGAATGATGAACTTTGTATGTGAGAAATTATAGACAATTATGTTACATCTCACTGCAAAGGGTCCACCTTTTTTTCTGGTAAGGCGACTAGAGCAGAGTAGACATCTAAATCCAGTGAGGACACAATGTGATTTCAGACTGAGTTTCAGACTCATATTACCAATCCTACCTCTTTTTTCACCTCAGCCCCTGGGCAAAGGTGCCCGGGGTGCTAAATGGAAGCTTAGAGTGTTGATCAGAACCTCTCCTGTTTTCTGAGTTTTGAACGCATACTTTTGTCTTCAAATCACAGGAAACGACCAAAATTTTTGTCAAATTTTCTACCTGCATTTTATACCACACAGCTGAAGAACTGGCAAATTATTCAAAAAGGAAAGTAAAGGGAAAGGAGTGTCAGGCTAACTTCTGTACACCTCTCTCTTCCCAAGGATCTTGGTTTTTCAAATTATTATTATCTTAGAAGGCTAATTCTCCATTTTGTCTCCATAGTCCCATGAAATCACCAAAAGTTTTCTCCAACTTTTCTTTCCTGACTTCTCAGCCTTGCCCCCTGTAGCGCTTCATAACTGGAACATGTTTCAAGGAAAAAAGTGGTAAGCAGACAAGCTGGACTCTCCTCAGTGAACTTCCCTTCTAGTCAGGGTTTTGGTACCCCAAGTTATGAACTCCCCAGAAACTCTCTGATGATTATAAACAGACTTTATTCACATTTTATCCAGATTTCCTAGTTATTAGTCAAAGTAGAAATATCCTGATTTTACCAGTCACAACTTTTTGTATTGATTCTCTTTTAAGAGATTGTGTCTTATCAGAAAGATTATGGTTTTGAAGGAAAAATATAAGCATGCCAATTCCTTTTGTAAAACAAATTTACTGGGTATCCCATTACTGCCCTGGTGTTATATATACACTAAATATATACAGGGTAATAACATTGTCTTTGTTCTAGTCCAGTTGGTTATCAAGCAAGTAAACATGTGACAGGTACAGTGTGTTAAGTACTGTCATAGACACATGCCTAGCATTCTCCAGTAAATAGAGGGAAAGGAGATTTATCTAGTCAGGCAACTGGGGAGGGAAACAAAACAAATCCCCTTGCCACCGCACATTCTGATTTTCTCCATTTAAAAGGTCCCTAGTGCTGTACAGGATCAAAGGGCACATCTCCTCGGGATCACAGAGATAGGTCAAAGCACTTTTAGTTCTTTATTTTCCACTACATACTAGTTACAAAAACTCTGTGGGAGAGAAAGCAATGTGACTACATATCAGCTAGGGCTTCTTGCCCTTTGGATTTCAGGGTATAATTAGCCTAGACTCCAGACAATTCTACAATCTATGGTATTTGTTAATTTCTGAAATTTACTATCTCAAGGGTTCTGACGTCTAAAATCTTGTACTCCGTTTAGTTTTATGCCAAATATTTATCATTTTGGAATCTTTATGTGGCAAGGAATAAAAATCCCAACTCAAAGAATTAGGGCCTTAACTATTAAAGGGGCTTTACTGACTTACCTAACAGGAGAATTAAATTGGAGTGTGAAGGTTAGTTAATTCAATGTGCCAACGTTGTTATGTCTGTGCTCTGGGTTCACACTGCAATCTTGTGGTCATAGGACTCAACTAAAACTGCAGTGTTTTAAATTCACATTCACATGACAGTTTTTCTCTCATAATTCTAGAAAAATTCCTAAACTTCATCTGGATTATGTCATCTAAGGTCCCATGACCACCACTGAAGCTATGGCTGTGGCCTAGGAAACAGAATGCACTCTGTGGATGGAACCGTCTTTACTCAAGCACAGTAACTATGACAGAGGGATGGACACCTGAATGAAATCTGAGTATAAGGAAAGGAGAACAATAGACTCATACTTTTTGGTACATAACCAAAAATGTTCACTACATCCACTCACACACAAAAGTAAGTTTCCATTGGAATTTCTTCCAAAACATCTACCTACAACAAAGCTTCATGAAAAATTTAGGTGTTACCATAGATTTCCTAAGCAACACAGAGGTAGTTGTGTAATTTGCCTATTACAGAACACATAGCAAAATTCCATCTTAGCTCTAGTTGTTTTCCCTCTCCCAGTTTTCTTACAAATGTCTCTTATCTGGTGTCACTTTCAGGTAGAAACATTAACTGCCCTCTTACAAGTTACTTTCTATCTTTTCCCTGACTCAGTGGTCAAAGAAGTAAGTGTTAATGCTGGAGCTTCCCCACTGTCCCTCAGCAAACATGAACAGGGGACACATCGGGTTTGGATAAAGCCTCTGGGGAGTAATATCAATATATTCTTTAAAATGCACATGACATAAATGAGAGGTGTTAGTAACATGACAGTGTTTTCCAATATAAACCAAGATATTATTTTGTACTATATAAACAGCCTATTGTTAGACATGGGCTAGCTTTAGATTTCTCCTCCAATGCCACCAGATAATTAAGGCTTTGAGGATTCTACGAATAGAAAGGGAATATCCTTTTTTTGTCTACTATACGCGTATTCCACAAAGCTATAATGTGAGACGGTGTAAGTTTCCCCTGCTTCCTCGATTTTACTAACCTCCCTGTGTTGCCATGATGAGAGACAAAGCCATGCAATGCTCTGTGCTTCTAAACATAATTAAAAACTGCAAGGTATGTGTGTCTTATTCTTAAGTCAAAATGATTTATGTTACTTATTGTTTAATTACTGATGCTTTGACATCCTCATTGCACAGCTGCAATTGGAAATATGATCACGTCGTGATATATGTTGGAGGCAGGCATTTTTGTTTTTGTACTCTGTATTGAATTCATTCAACATCCTTTACACGTTATTGCTCTCTCTCTCCTCTGGTGAGAATAAACTCATGTACCCAGCTTAGATCAGCGGACAGTATCTGTGGGCTCAGAGAGGGTACTAAATTTGGCAGAATACCCTCCCCTTCACGAGAGATAGTCCAAATGAACGAGCTTGCGTGCTGGGCTTTCCTCCCCTCACAACCCAAAATTTTCAAAAGTCTTTAAACTCCTTCCTTCTCCCTTCAACTCTCCAGGGTAACTGCACTGATAAGGTCTCTGCTTATCAAAAGAATGGAATGGCAGTAGCTCCGCTATTCCCAGGACAGCTCCTCTGGAAAAGGGCGGCTTCTCCCCTGAGAAGCTATTAGAAAGAACAGGAGTTCTCCAGCTCCCATCATGAATGTATCACTCTACTTCAGTTATTGTTTCTGCGGATTCCTTTTCCTCCTGTCTCTCTCCCCCACCCTCAAGCAGTTTTTAAAATCCATTACCTAGGGAGTTTCAGATTGGATCTGACCTATCGATTCCATGAGATGGCCATGTCCAATGGGCATGCAATACAATATACAACCTGGAGCCCAGAATAAGGCAACTTCCTGATAAAATGAGGAATACAGAGCAGTAAACCACAACTTGAAATTTCTAGGAAAATGAAAATAAATATTAAGTTTTCTGACTTGGGTTGGAGAATGAAATGGTGCATGGAAAAAGTTTTGTAAAGCAAAAAGCATTATGCATATATAAGATATCTTTATTAATAATGATTTAAAAATCTAATCTTAATTAGTTAGGGGCTGGCTGTATCTCATAAACATGTTTCATCCACATCTCTATACTGGTTTTTAGGATGTTTTGGTGCTGGTCTATACCTGTAATCAGGAGATACTTAAAAGAGAGGAGGTTATATTCAAACCTCCCAGTTCTTATTCTTGGAATTTCAGGAAAAGGTTTTGTGGGAGGGGTAGCAGGAATACCACAGAAGCAAATTCACTTAAACCACCCTGGGAGGCAGGCCATCTATTGAAAAAGAGCCTGCTGGAAAGCTATACCTTTTGCACTTTACACTGGATGTGAATATCTGGTCTAAGATGATGGCCATGCCTTGGACCACAGTATTGGCTCATTTAATTCTGTTTAATTAAACCAAATCTTTATTTTGTACTAACCTGTGATCCAATCACTATGTTAGCCTCTTTGGGGATATTAAAAATATGTAATACATGGCCCATAGCCTCAAGGAGCTAAGGATATAATGGAAGGAACTTACAATTGAATTGGCCTATAAAGGAGGAAGGTATTACAAATTGTTATAAGAATCATTTTTCATTTTATTTCCTTCAGCTTGAACAATCAAATAGTCATACTTTGGAGGAAAAGTGAATATGTACAAATAAAATAAAGACAAACTTTTATATTATGCCTCAAGCAACAAAGCTTCCTTTTTCTCTGTTCTTCTGCAGAGTGAGTAGACACACAGGATTAGATATATAATGTGTGGCCACTCTTCAGTAACCACTATTGAACTTCAAAATGAGTTTAGTCATTAGCTTTGACAAATGAGGAGCCTGTTATTGATTTTTACACATGTCTATCATGGGATCTATTTAAAAAGAGCAGTCGATTCCAGGAAAGATTATGTTAATCTTATTGGTTTGATTTCCTAATGGGAGGAGGCAGAGCAGGGAGTAAAAGGAGAGGTCCAGAAACTGGCAATATCTATATCATTTTATTAAATCCATTCAGAAAACAATTTGGGAAAAATCAAGTATATCTCTCTTTTCAAAGAAAGCTAAGATTATATTGATAAATCATTCCAGACAATGCTAACCAACAGCTTGAGAAGTTCATGAAAAAGGACATTGACAGGAGGGATACAGCTACTAATTTATTTGTCTCTTTATGGTTCAGTTAAGAGTATCTTGGGTAGTCGGGCACATGGCAGCTCGTCAAACTTCGCAGGGTAGCTGTCAGAGTTTTGACTGATGTACAAGAGCAACTTGCTCACGTTTGCCCTTCCTTTCAGTGGAGTGTACACAGGTAAGACAGCTTGTTGGTAATTTTTATTTAATGCTCCCAGGATCTGTGGCTTCACTTTTATTGAAAGTTCTGACAATAAAACCCCAAACCCTGAAATTTCCAAGGTTTCTGCTGCAAGCACTTCTCCACTTAAATAAGGTCTTCCTCTGGGATTAGACAAGTCTTTAGGGTCTTTTCTCATGCTTTTTGATCGTGGAGACAGCTGTTTAGTATGTTGGAGACCATTTTATTTTGTTTTGTTTTGTTTTGTTTTTTGTTAGCTCCACTGAGAAGTCATCTAAGAGAAAAATAAAACACAAAGAATTAGCAGTGCAAAGGCACAGCAGGGCTCCAGAGAAGCCTTTATAGTTCTGAGTTGGCCAAGTCATACCAAGTTTGACAGTTCTCTCCATTCCTTTTGCCACTGCTCACCTCCAATCCAGTCCACTCATTAAATGAAGCTGCTCATCCCACAATTGTCTTTCATGTCAGTTCTAAAATTATACCTTATTTTTCTAAAAATTGAGTATTTCAGTCTTAACACCTCTCTCAAATAGGTTTAGTCCTGGACTGTTCAGTGTTTGATCAGAAGCTCTTTAATTAAATGGGAATTACCAGTTTTAATACCCTTAAAACACTTGGGCAAATGTTTGAAGACAGTAAATTGTAAGATGGCCTTGGAATGCCTTAATATGGTAAAGGGAGCCATCTAATATACCTTGTCTTGGCTCCATCTGTATGAGATTATATCAATGAGAAGTTCAGGGAGTTGTCACAGTGCTTCAAGGTCACAAACAGCTATCGCTATTCACTTCCCAATGTGAAACCCAAAACTTTATTTGTATTCTCACATAGAAAGTCTGAAGTGTTATGATATAAGGCTTGTTTGGTAAACCTTTTGGAGGTATACGCTATCATTAGAAATAATTGTTTCCCCCTTATGTGGTATATTCTCATTGCATTAATGTAACTTCTTATATTTGTGTAATTTCAACATTTTGGGTTTCTACTCCTAACAACATGCTAATCATTTCCTAAAAGAAAGGATATTTTATCACAACGTAAAAATATAAGAAGCATATAAACCTAGAATAAAGTCCAGTTCTTTAAATTGAATAAGTTTAGCTTTATTTAAAAAAAAACAAAACTCATTGTTTTATCCATAAAGATAAACTTGATTATTCTGCAGGAAAAAATAATACTAAAACCACAGGGTTCATAAAACAACAAAATGCCAAGCCACATACACACTGGGAGCATTTTGAGGGGTTAATACATCCTTTAACAATGTAAGCAGTATGGAAAAAGTGAGAAAGCAAGACAACCTACATGCTGAAACTTAACATTTCTGGGTGGAAGGAACACATGTACAACATCTCCATTTATATTTTATTGTCCAGAGCAAACAACGTGGCTCACCCTGGATCAGCAGACTGGAAGTCTGTAATACTCATGCATGGAGTAGCTCTGGATATTAATGGATATTATACAGGGTGGTGCAAAACTAGGTTCATAGTTGTAAATATGCAAAACACAGAGTTTATTTTTGTATTATTTATTAATTATTGATTATATTTCATACAAACAACTATAAATCTCCTTTTGCCCCGCATTATATAGCTCCTATTTTTTATCTTAAAGATGAAGACACCCCAGTGAATTTTATCTCTCTATCCAAAGTGACTCACACCATGTGACCCAGGGAACTAGTTAGTGATTGAATCAGGACTTAATCCAGGTGTCGTGTTCATGTTTGCCCTTACCCGAAGACCTGTTCCAGCAGTACTCTGGTACTGTTAAATGTGGACAAAGATAAAGTTCATATTTATAAAGTAGTCAGAGTTCAAAGAGCACCCTTGCATCATTTTTGTTTCAGAACAATCACCCAAGTAATTAAGAAAGGTATTTATCCTGATTTTGGATTTAAGGACAGAGGTTCAGAGGGAAAATGGCTTACCTAAGGTCCTATAAGCAGTGGAAGAGCAAGAGCCCACACTGAGATTCAGCCTGAATCCCTAAATCCCACTGAGTTGGCAGGAATGGCGTAGGTCAGCAGCCCAGGTGACAGCAGTCCCGGGGATAAGTGCCCCTTTAACATCTATTGCCCAACATCTGTTTCAGGTTTTGCTTGTCTTCAAACTTTTGCCTTGTGGACTTCTTTTCATCAAGTTCTAATTCAATTTAAATGGGAAACCTGAGTCTTGCTTTCTACAAATTTGCTGAATCCGTCTTTTTTAATTATTTGCATGCATCTTTTTAAATTAGTGTTTTGGGTTTCATTGGTTAAATACCCAGAATTGGAATGGCTGGGTCACAAGGCAGTTCCTTTTTTTTTTGGAGGAACCTCCATACTGTTTTCCATAGTAGCTCTACCAGTCTGCATTCCCACCAACAGTGCATGAGAGGGTTCCCTTGTCTCAACATCCTCAGCCTGGCCAAAACTTGTTTGTTGATTTATTGATGGTAGCCATTCTGAGAAGTGTCAGGTGATATCTTATTGTGGTTTTAATTTGCATTTCCCTAATGATTAGTGATGTTGAGCATTCATTTGTCCTGATTTCTCTCCCATGACTCCCCTGGCAAGCAGACGTTACCTGCTGCAGTTGGAAAATACTACAGCTCATATCAAACTTGGGGACATAGCACACGTTTCCCTTATAATGTGAGCTCATGACTTCAATGTAGGCCAAGTCAATGCAAAATCAGTGGCTGCTTACTGAGGAAATGCCCCACAAAATCTGAATTCAAACTTCTGTGGGATTTACTTATGAGACAGGTTTTTAAATATTATTCCTCCTGAATATATAGATTTTCATGGTTTTATAATTTTTTAATCATACAAGCTTCTTTTCCCTTGTGTTCGTCTTATATTACTATGTACTTTACTGTGTTTTATGGGCTGATAAATATTCAAACTTATCTCTTTACAGTGAAGCACCAGGAAGATATAAAAAGATACTATTTGTAGACAACAGTATTTTGAAGTGAATCCTTTCTTCATTTTAAATTTCCATTGATATTCAGCTACAGCTACATGCTGCCATAAGGTTGTCTCTTCAGTCAGACTATTAAATTCTTCCTGAGATTCTCTGGGTAAAAACAGGTTTTTGAGTCGTCAGTGAGAATGTTTGTCTTACCTCCCCCCAAATTATACAAATATCCAATAGCTGCATTAGGAACAGTGCTATATATATTTATATTTTGGTTGTAGTTCAAGAAAAATAAAAAATTTTCTTAGAAAATTATTTTGCCCTGATAGGAATGCAATTGTTTTAGATCTTGAAGAATTATTCCTTACCCTGTGGTTTCTGTGAAGTGCAGGTGGTTTCAAGATGATTTTATGTGTGAAAACTCTATATTTAGGAATATTTGACCTCTTAAGACATTCTCTGAAAGTAAATAAGTTTAATACTTTTAAGTTCAAATGTGAATATAGAAATTTATATAACAAGATTTTCACAATGTCCTAAAAATTAAAACAGACATCATTTTAGTTATATCTATATTCTCTTTATAGTTATTTCAATGTGCCAATTATATTAACATATAATTAAGTAATGGAATGAAATGTCGATTTATATAATTGAAAAGCATGCCAAAGTTGATTTCAATTTTTAGAAGATTGTAAAGTCTTGTCAGTACTTAGGAAAATAGAGAATTCACCTTGAAATGCATTAAAACTCATTTTTTTTTGTCTGTGAAGTTGTGTGGCAGTATTTTTAACTGATACAAAGGCTAGGTATATCAGTACTTAACACAATGGCAACTTTGCTGACAGGTTTAGAAGCGTTTTTCAGCAAATGCTTACATATTTGTGGGCCTACTTACGGACTCTCTATTCTATTTCATTGGCCAGTTTATACTTTTACTGAAAATATATTGCTAAGTAATGTAAATCTAAAAGTCTTGTCTTTGGTAGTGTAATGTGTTCTTCTTTTAGATAGTTTTTGTTTTTCTTGGTCCTTTGTGTTTCCATAAAAATTTTAGAATGTGCTTGTCAGGAACTACAAAATGGAATTTCCTGGGACTTTGAATGAGATTGCATTATGGAAAAATTAATATTTAGTCTGTAGAAGCATTATGTTTACCACTTATTCTAGTCTTCTTTAATTTCAGTAATGTTTTATATTTTTCTGTATAGAGAATTTTCATACTTTTTGTTAGATTTATAGTTAGTATTTGATTTTATTTTATACTCTTGTAAATGGTATTGTTTTAAGTTTTATTTTCTAAATGTCTATTACTAGTTTAGAAGGGATTCATTGATAGATATTGATTAATCTTGCAGCCAGCAATCTTGTTAACTTCACTATTAGATTTTGTTAGTTCTTTTGTTGATTTTAGAAACACATGTTTTCTGTGAATAATTAGAGTTTTATTTATACCTTTATTTTTTTCAGCTTTATTGAGATACAATTGACATATAACACTTAAAGGAGTACAGTGTTATGATTTGATATCCCTATATTTTGCAAAATAATTATCACAGTAGGGTTAGTTAACACTTCCATCACCTCACATAATTACCATTTTTGTGGAGGGGGAGTGAGAATGTTTAAGTTATATACTCTTAGCTCTGTTAAATTACACAATACAGTAGTATTGTTGCATTACATCCCCAGAACTTACACCCAAAATTTGGCACCATCCATGTATCTTTAATTTTTTCTTTCTTTTTGCTGTTAAATGTGTTTATTATTTTTTAATTTATTTTTTAATTTATTTTTTCAAGTACATTTGTCTCTGCCTACCCCCCATCACTTTCCCTTGCCCCCTCCCACCTTCCCTCCCTCAGCTCTTCCCCTTTGGTTTTGTTCATGGGTCCTTGCAGTTGACATATAATATTATATCAATTTCAAGTGTACAATATAGTGGTTAAACATTTATATAACTTACAGAGTGATCACCCCAATAAGTCTAGTGCCCATTGGACACCGTGCATGGTTATTACAATATTATTGACTACATTGCCTATGCTGTATTTTATATCCCTGTGATTGACTGTGTAACTGGCGGTTTGTACTTCTTAATCTCTTCACCTTTTCCACCCTTCTATCCATGCCCCACTTCCCATCTGGCAACCATCTATTTGTTCTTTGTAGCTATCAGTTTGTTTCTGTTTCATCACAAATGGCAATTATTTCCTTCCTTTATATGGCTAATATTCCACCATATATATGCACCATTTGTTATCCATTTCTCTGTAGATAGAGACTTGGATGGCTCCATATCTTGGCTATTGTAAATAATGCTGCAACGAACATAGAGCTACATATATCTTTTTGAATTAGTGTTATGGATTTCTTTTCTTTAATTGAATTTATTGGGTGACAGTGGTTAACAAAATTATACAGGTTTCAAATGCACACTTCCACAACACATCTTCCATAGACTGCATTGTATGTTCACCTCCCCAAGTCAGCTCTCCATCCATCACCATTTATCCCCTCTTTAACTCCTCTTCCCCTCCCCCCAAAAACCTCCCCCAGGCAGTCACCACATCATTGTCTGTGTCCATGAGTTCCTTCTCTCTCTTTTTCTTCTTTGTTCAATCTCTGTACTCCCTCTCCCAGCCCCCCAAGACCCCACACATGCTGTCAGCCTGCTTTCTATCTGAGTCTGCCTCTATTTTGGGTGTTACTATATTATGCCATATATAATGTGCACCCATGTTTTTGTGCCCATTATACACAGTCGTATTATACTCATTATTACACCATGGTATATAGTCATTATACCCATGTATAATGCACATCCTTATTTTTCCCTCAAAAAATTGGGCAAAATAATACACATTATACATGGCAAAATATGGTAAGTCTTTTTGTTCATTAGATTCCACATATGAGTGAAATCATATGGTACTTGTCTTTCTCTGATTGGCTTATTTCACTTAACATAATGCCCTCCGTGTCCATGCATTCTTTTGCAAATGGTAAACTTTCCTTCCTTTTTATGACTGAGGAATATTCCATTGTGTAAATATACCGCATCTTTTTTATCCACTCATCTACTCATGGACATGGGCTGTTTCCAAATCTTGGGTATTGTAAATAATGCTGCAACAAATATAGGGCTACATATATCTTTTTGAATTAGTATTGTGGTTATCTTTGGATAAGTTGTAATGCTATTTTTAATTTTTTGAGGAAACATCATATTGTTTGTCTTAGTGACTATACCAATTTAAAATCCCACCAACAGTGCATGAAGATCCCCTTTTCTCCACATAATCACCAACACCTGTTGTCTGTTTGTTTATTGATAATAGACATTGTGAGAGGTGTGAGGTGATAGCTCGTCATGGCTTTAATTTACATATCCCCGACAGTAATGTTGGGCGCCTTTTCCTGTGTGTTGGCCATCTGTATGTTCTCTTTGAAGAAATATCTGTTCAGATCTTCTGTCCATTTTTAAATTGGATTGTTTATTTTTTTGGTGTTAAGTTGAATGAGTTCCATATATTGGGTTGGCCAGAATGTCTGTCTGTTTTTTCCATAAAATAAAAGACACATTTTTCATTTTCACCCATAATACTATTGATGTAAATATTTTGAGTATGTTGGCTATCTCCTGTGTAGTAGAATATTGATTAATCTCAATTAATGTCTCGATTTGATCACTATCACCTTCAACTGGTCTACTCGACCATAGAGCATCATCCAGTGAGACACTTCCTGCACAAAACTTCACAAACCACTTTTGACACATTTGATCAGTCAGCACCTTCTCCATACACTGCACTAACCTTTTTTGTGTGTTTCATTTGCATTTTTACCTTTCTTGAAATAATAAAGCATAATATGCTGAAATGTTGTGTATTTTCTTCCATCCTTAATATTAAAATGGTTACACAAAAATTCACCAATTTTGATATTTTTTAAATGCATGCTGATATAACAGCTGTCACAATACAATCTAACAAAATTGTTCCAAATGAAGTTAAAGACAACTAAGCACTCCTAGAGCCATCTTACAGAAAAAAAAAGAAAATAAACTTTTTGGCCAACCCAATACATTTTGGATATTAACCCTTCATCAAATACATCATTGGTAAATATCTTCTCCAATTCAATAGGTTGTCTTTTTGTTTTGTTAGCTTCCTCTGCTGTGCAACATTTTTTTAGTTTGATGTAGTCCCATTTGCTTATTTCTTCTTTTGTTTCCCTTGCCCTAGAAGACATATATAAAAAAATATTGCTAAAAATGATTTCAAAGAGTTTTATGCCTCTACTTTCTTCTACAAGTTTTATGCCTTCAGGTGTTACATTTAAGTCTTTAATCCATTTTATGTTTACTTGTATTCTTGTATATGGTGCAAGAATTGGTTTAGTTTCATTTTGTGCATGTACCTGTCAAGTTTTCCTAATACCATTTATTGAATAAACTGTATTCACCACATTGTATATTCCTGCCTACTTTGTCTCAGATTAATTGATCAGATAACCTATAGGTGAGGGTTTATGTCTGGGTTCTATATTCTGTTCCATTGATCTATGGCTCTGTTTTTATGTCAGTACCATGCTGTTTTGGTTTTTATCTATGGCTTTGTAACATAGTTTGATATCAGGTAATGTGATACCTCCAACCTTTTTCTTCTTTCTCAGTATTGCCTTTGGCTAGTCAAGATCCTTTGTGGTTCCATATAAATTATTATATTACTTGTTCCTGTTCTGTGAAAAATGCCATTGGAATTTTGGTAAAGATTGCATTAAATCTACAGATTGCGTTGGGTAGTATAGACATTTTAATGATGTTAATTCTTTCTATTCTTAAGCATGGTATATCCTTCCATTCATTTGTAGCTTCTTCAGTTTCTTCAATGTCTTATAGTTTTCTGAGTATAGGTCTTTTGACTTCTTGGTTAAATTTATGCCTAGCTGTTTTATTTATTTATTTATTTTTGGATGGAATTGTAAATGGAATTGTGTTTTATTTTTTCTGATAGTTTATTACTGGTGTATAAAAAACACAACTGATTTCTGAATACTAATTTTGTATCCCATTTCTTTACTGAATTTGATTATTAGTTCTAACAGTTTTTTTGGTGGGTTCTTTAGTTTTCTGTATGAATAGTATCATGTCATCTGCAAATAATGACATTTTTACTTCTTTTCTGATTTAGATGGCTTTAATGTTTTTTGCTTGTCTGGTTGCTGTGGTTAGGACTTCTAATATTAAGGTGAATAAAAGTGGTGAAAATGTACATTCTTGTCTTGTTACTGATGATAAATATAAAGATTTTAGCTTTCCTCCATTGAGTATGATGCTAGCTATGGGTTTGTGATATGTAGCTTTTATTACTTTGCAGTCTGTTCACACTATTTAGACTTTGCTTCAAGTTTTTAATATAAATGGATGTTAAATTTAGTCAAATGCTTTCTCTGAATCTATAGATGTGATCATATAATTTTTATCCTTTTTGTTTATGGTGTCACATTAATTGATTTGTGAATATTGAACCAATGTGCACCCCAGGAATAAATTCCACTTAATATAGAGTCTGATCTTTTTAATGTATTGCTGAATTTGGTTTGCTAATATTTTGTTGGGGATTTTTATATCTATGTTCATTAGGGATATTGTCCTATAAATTTTCTTTTTTGGAATGTCTTTGTCTGGTCTTGGTGTTGGGGTAATAATGGTCTCATAAAGTGAGTTTGGGAGACTTCACTCCTCTTCAATTTTTTGAAATAGTTTGAGAATGATAGATATTAATTTCTCTTTGAAAATTTGGTAAAATTTACCTGTGAAGCCATCTGGCCCAGGCAATTTATTTTTGTAAGTTTTTTTTTTTATTACTGATTTGATTTTATTAGGAATTATCAGTCTGTTATATTTTCTGTTTTTTTCTGATTCAGTTTTGGAAGATTGTATATTTCTAGGAATTTATTCATTTTTTCCAGGTTGTACAATTTGTAGGCATATAATTGTTCACAGTATTTTCTATAATTTTTCCCTATGGTACAATGTGTTACTTCTCTTTCATTTCTGATTTAATTTATTTGAGCCCTATATTTCTTTCTTCATGACTCTGGCAAAATGTTTTGTCTATTTTGTTTATCTGTTCAAAGAACTGGCTCTTGTTTACTTTGATCTTTTCTATTTGCTGTTTGTTAGATTCTATTTTATTTATTTCTACTCTAATCTTTACTTTTCCTCCCTTTTACTTGCTTTGTTTATTATTTTTATAGTTCTTTTAGCATAATATTAGATTGTTTGAGATGTTTCTTGTTTCTTTCAGTAGGCCTGTATTGCTATACATTCCTCTTTTAAAACTGATTTGGTTGTTCCCATGGGTGTTGCATCATTGTGTTTTCATTTTTATTTGTCTCAGGGTATCTTTTGATTTTTTTTCCTAGATCTTATTGTTAACATGTTCATCATTTAGTAGCATGTTATTTAGCCTCCATGTGTTTGTGTCTTGTTCTAGTTTTCTTCTGGTATTTATTTCATTGTTTTAAAGAATTTATTTATTTATTTATTTTTAGAAAGTGGGGAAGGGAGGGAAAAAGAGGGAAAGAAACATTGGTATGAGAGAAAAACATTGATTGGTTACCTCCCATTCATGCCCCAGCCAGGGACCAAACACACCACCAAGGCATATATTCTGACCAGGAATCAAACTGGCAACCTTTGCTTTGCAGGATGACACCCAACTAATTGAGCCACGCTGATCAGGGCAGATTTCTATTTTCATACCCTTGGATAGAAAGTTAGTTCTATATGATTTCAATCTTCTTAAATATATTGAGACTTTCCTTGTGGCCTAACATGTGGTCTATCTTGAAAAAAATTTCATGTGCCCTTGAAAATAATGTGTATCCTATGGCTTTGGGGTAAAATCTTAAAAATATCAAGTCTATCAGATTTAATGTGTTATTAAGACCACTGTGTCCTTGTTCATGTTCTGTCTGAATGATCTAACTACTGATATCAGTGGGGTGTTAAAGTCCCCTACTTTTACTATAATACTGTCAATCTCTCCTCTAATGTCCATCAAGATTTGTTTTATTGAAGGTGGTTGTGGGGCTGGGTGAAAAAAAATAAAGAGATTAAGCAAAAAACAAACAAAAACTCACAGAAATAAAAACAATGTGGTGATTACCAAAGGGGAAGGTGTAGGGGGGGGGTAGAAAAGGGTAAAAGGGGGAATAAATGTTGATGGAGACTTGACTTTGGATACTGAATACACAATACAATATATAGATAATATAAGTAGAAACTTGGTTCTCGAACTTAATGTGTTCCAGAACGTGTTTGAGAAGTGATTTGTTCAAAGATGAAATCATTTTATTTTCCCATTAGAACTATAGTATTAGCATGAAAGGTGATTGGGTCAAGAACAAAAGGTTTATTCATCATCTGAGACATTTTTTCCATGAACAACTTGGTCGTGAACTGAATTGTTTGAGATGGGAGACATTTGAGCACCGAGGTTTGACTGTATTATAGAATTGTACACCTGAAACACATATAATTTTATTAACCAATGTCACCCCAATAAAATCAATTAAAATGATTTGCTTTATATATTTAGGTGCAACTACTTTGGGTGCACATGTTTATAAGAATTATATCTTTCATGGGTTGATCCCGTAAGTATTATGAAATGTCCCTCTGTCTCTTGTTACAGCTGTGTTTTAAAGTCTACTTTGTATGATACAAATATTGCTATTACACCTTTTTAAAATTTTTTATTTACATAAAATATCATTTTCTATCCCTTAACTGTCTGTCTCTGGGTGTTTCAATCTGAAGTAGGTTTCTTATTAACAGTATACATATGGGTCTTTGTTTACTATCCATTCAGCCAACTTAGGTTTTTTGATTGTAGCATTTAGTCTACTTATATTCAAATTAATTGTTGATAGGTAGGTAGTTATTGCCATTTTGTTATTTGTTTTCTAAATGTTTTTGTAATTTCTTTCTCTTCTTATTCTCTTGTATATTATTCTCCTTATTCTCTCTCTTCTTGTAGGTTGATGACTGATTATAGTGTTGTGTTTGTGTCCTTCCTCTTTATTTCTTGTATATGTCTTGCAGATTTTTGGCTTGCGGTTACCATGTGCTTTATATATACAAAGCTATGTTTATAGAAATCTATTTTAAGTTAACATTCACTAAAATTTGAATGCATCCTAAAATCACTACAATTTTTGCTATCCCCCACCATGTTTAATTTTGTCATTTTTTACTTCTTTTGTGTGTGTGTGTATTTGTATGTATGCTTAATTTTTTATAATTATATATGATCTTCCTAATTTTGCATTTTAATTTTTGTAGTTGGTTGATCCATGCTTTTATTGTTTGCCTTTGTCAGTGAGAATTGTTTCTTTATTATATTTTCTTAGTCATATTTTTTATCTTTTCTACTTAAAGGACTTACTTTAACATTTGTTAAAATAGTGATATAATGGTGATGAACTCCTTCTTGTCTGGGAAACTATCTTTCCTTTCTTTTTGTTTTTTGTTTATATTGTTTTTCACTTATAATTGTCCCTATTTCTCCCCTGTTGCTCTCCCCAGCCCCACCAACCCCTTCCTGCTCCTGCATTTAATCTCCACCCTGTTGTCCATGTCCATGGGTCATTAATACCCTTCCCCTTCCCCCTCCCATCTGGACACTGTCAGTTTGTTCTTTATTTTCCTCTCTCTGGTTCTATTTTGCTTATTTATTTGTTTTGTTCATTAGGTTCCACTTATAGGTGAGATCATATGGTGTCTTTTGGCACCTGCTTTATTTCACTTAGTATAATACTCTCCAGTTCCATCCATGGTGTCATGAAGGGTAGGAGTTCCTTCTTTTTTTCTGCTGTGTATTATTCCATTGTGTATAGGTACCAGTTTTGATCCACTCATTTACCGATGAGCACTTAGGCAGTTTCTAGCACTTGGCTATTGTAAATAATGCTGCTGTGAACACTGAATTGGTATTTCAGGATTCTTAGGGTATAATCCCAGCAGTGGGATCAAGGGATAAAAAGACAGTTCCAGTTTGGTTTTTTTTTTTGAGGAAATCCCATACTGTTTTCCACAGTGGCTGCACCAGTTTGCACTCCCACCAACAGTGCACTAGGGTTCCCTTTTCTCCACATCCTCACCAGCACCTCTTGATGGTTGATTTCTTAATGATGGCCATTCTGACCAGTGTAAAGTGGTATCTCATGGTAGTTTTAATTTGCATCTCTCTCACAGCTAGTGAGATTGAGCATTCTTTCAAATGTTTGTGGGCCCTCCGTACATCCTCCTTGGAGAGGTTTCAGCTTAGGTCCTTTGCCCATTTTTTAATTGGATTGTTCGTCTTCCTGGTGTGTAGTCATATGAGTTCTTTATATATCTTGGAGATCAAACCCTTGTCCAAGGTATCATTGGCAAATCTGTTTTCCCATAGTGTTGGTTCCCTTTCCATTTTGCTGATGTTTTCTTTCGAAGGTTTTTAATTTGATGTAGTTCCATTTGTTTATTCTTTCCTTTAAATCCTTTGCCCTAGGAGATATATTGGCTAAAATACTGCTGTGTGGGATATCTGAAAGTTGACTGCCTATGTTTTCCTCTAAGACTTTTATGATGTCATGACTTATATTTAAGGCTTATATCCATGTTGAGCTTATTTTTGTGTATGGTGTAAGTTTGTAGTCTAGTTTCATTTTTTTGCATGTACCTGTCCATATCCCCAAAAATCATTTATTGAAAAGGTTACTACATTTTATGCTCCTGCCCCATTTGTCAAATGTTAGTTGACCACAGAGACATGAGTTTATTTCTGGGCTTTCTATTCTGTTCCAGTGATATATGTGTTCTTTTGCCAATATCAGACTGTTCTGGTTAGAGTAGCCTTGTAATATAGTTTGATATCAGGCATTGTGATCCCTCCTTCTTTTTTCTTCTTTTTAAAAATTGCTGAGGCTATTTGGGGTCGTTTATGGTTCCATATAAATTTTTGAAATATTTGTTCTATATCTGTGAAATATGTCATTGTTATTTCAATGGGGATTGCACTGAATCTATAGATTTCTTAGAGTAGTATGAATATTTTAATGATGTTAATTCTTCCAATCCATAAACACAGAATATACTTGCATTTATTTGTGTCTTTCTTAGTTTCTTTCTTCAATGCTCTATAGTTTTCGAGTAGTTTTTTGGCGGAGTCTATAGCGTTTTCTATGTACACTATCATGTCATCTGCAAACAATGCCAGTTTTACTTCCTCCTTTCTAATTTGGATGCCTTTTATTTCTTTTTCTTGTCTGAGCTCTTTGGCTAGAACTTCCAATATTATGTTGAATAGAAGTGGTGAAAGCAGACACACTTGTCTTTTTCCTGATCTTAGTGGGAAAGCTTTTTGTTTTTGCCCATTGAATATGATGGGGACTGTAGGTTTCTCATAATATATGGCCTTCATTCTGTTAAGGTACGTTCCCTCTACTCCACTTTGCTGAGTGTTTTTATCATAAATGGGTGCTGTAGTTTTGTCAAATGCTTTTTCAGCATCTATTAATATGATCATGTAATTTTTATCTTTCATTTTGTTTATGTGATGTATTACATTTATTGATTTGTGAATATTGTACCATCCTTGCATCCCTGGGATGAATCCCACTTGATAATGGTGTATGATCTTTTTAATGTATTGCTGGATGTGGTTTGCCAATATTTTGTTGAGGATTTTAGGGTCTATGTTCATCAGCGACATTGGCCTGTAGTTTTTTTTATTGTATCTTTACCTGGTTTTTGAACTAGGGTAACAATGGCCTTGAAAGAGTTTGGGAGTCTTCCCTCTTCTTGAATTTAGGAATAGTTTGAGGAAGATAAGAGTTAGTTATTCTTTAAATGTTTGGTAAATTTCACCTGTGAAGTCATCTGGTCCAAGGCTTTTGTGTGCCAGGAATTTTTTTTTATTACTGCTTCAATTTCACTAGCAGTTATTGGTCAGGCATTCTGCTTCTTCTTGACTCAGTTTTGGAGGATTATGATTCCAGAAATTTGTTCATTTCACCCAAGCTGTCAAATTTCTTGGTATATACTAGTTCATAGTTATTTCTGACCATCCTTCGCAGTTCCATGCTATCAGTTGTAATTTCTCCTCTTTCATTTGTGATTTTATTTACTTGGGTTCTCTCTCTTTTTTTCTTGATGAGTCTGGTTAAAGGCTTCTTGATTTTGTTCATATTTTTGAAGAACCAGCTCCTGGATTTATTGATCATTTGAATTGTTCTTTTAGTTTCTGCATCATTTAAATGTGCTCTGTTCTTGATTATTTCCTTCCTTCTATTTGCCCTCGGTTTTGTTGTTGTTCCTCTGGTTCTTGTAGATGTAGGTTCAGGCTGTTTATTTGAAATTTTTCTAGCTCCTTTAAGTAGGCCTGTATTGCTATAAACTTCCCTCTCAAGACTGCCTTCATTGTGTCACATAGGTTTTGGACTGTTCTGTGTTCTTTTTCATTTGTTTCCAGAAACTTTTTGATTCCTTCTTTGATCTCACTGTTCACCCATTCATTATTTAATAATATGTTATTCAGTCTCCATGGATTTTAACGTTTTTGAGTTTTTTTCTTGAGATTGGTTTCTAGTTTCAAGCCATTGTGATCTGAGAAAATGCTTGATATGATTTCAACTTTTTGAATTTGTTGAGGCTTGTTTTGTGTCCTACTATGTGTTCTAACTTTGAACATATTCCATGTGCATTTGAAAAAAATTTATATTCTGCGTCTTTAGGGTGAAAAGTTCTGGATATATCTAATTAAGTCCATTTGATCTAGAGGGTTGTTCAGTTCCACAATACCCTTGCTGATATTTTGTTTTGAGAACTACCCATTGTTGACAGTGGGGTGTTAAAATCCCTATCTAGAAATAAGAAGCCCTTTATTTTTCATTACTTGGAACATTTCTTGCCATTCCTTTCTGGCTGGTAGTGTTCTTGTTGAGAAATCTGCTCATAGCCTTATTGGAGTTCCCTTGTATGTTACTTCCTTTTTCTCCCTTGCTGCCTTTAAGTTTCTATCTTTGTCTGTGAATTTTGCCATTTTAAATATGATGTGTCTTAGAGTAGGCCTTTTTGGGTTCATCTTCATTAGGATTCTCTGTGCTTCCTGGACTTGTGTGACTTTTTCTCTCTTCACATTAGGGAAAAAGTTATTACTTTTTCAAACAGGTTTTCTATCACTTGCTCCTCTTCTTTTCCTTCTGGTATCCCTATTACATGAATATTATTACATTTCATGATGTATTGCAGTCTCTTAATCTCTCTTCATTCTTTTTGAGTCTGTTTTCATCTTTGTTGCTCTGTCAGGGAATTTCTTTCTACCTTGTCCTCCAGCTCACTGATTCAATCCTCTGCTTCATCTAACCAGCTTTTAATTCCTTCTACTGTGCTCTTCATTTCGGATATTGTATTTTTCATTTCCTCTTTTTTCTTACTGATAGTTTCTATGTCCTTTTTCATGCTTGTGTAGTTCACTCTAAGTTCTTTGTAGCTTCCCTGGAGTTCTTTGTAGTTCTCAGTGAGCTCTTTGAGCTTGCTTATAACCATTATTATGGACTCGATGTCTGATAGTGTGCTTGCCTCAATTTTGTTTACCAGTTTTTCTAGAGATTCCTCATTCCCTTTTCATTGGGGGTTGTTTCTTTGTCTCCCCATTTAAGGTGACTGTTCTTGTTAGTTTATGCTTCTTAGATTGATCTGCTCTCTATCTTCCTCCTGTGAACTTCTGTGGTAGGAGACCTGTGGGACTCAGTGGTGCAGTCTCCTTGATCTCCTGAGCTTGAGGCTCTTGGGCTGCCCTTTATGCTGTTTATGTGGGATTTCTGATTGTAATTGGGTTTTGGTTGTTGTTGGGTTATTCTTTGATGGGCCCTTTTTCCAGGCTAGCTGATTGAGAGTCACTCCACCTACCACATCTTTTATACTGTTGTACAGGTCCAGAAGAAAACTTAACAGTCCAGGAAACAAAAACATACCCTCTAAAATAGCCCCCTCAATCATGCTATCAAGAGCAAACAAGCCAATATTAGTAAAGGTGTAAAAGGATTAAGACTATTTTAAGAAAGAAAAATGACCATGAGATGACTAACTACAAGAAGTGATTTTGTGAGGAATGAGGGGGAGTAATAACAAGAGTAAAGAGTAGAAATAAGGCAAAAAGGGAAAGATTTACATTATAAATAAATAAGGGAGGAGGGGAGACAGAATGGAATAACAGAAGGGAAGTGTATAGTATTAGGTTTAAACTGAACTTTAAATATATGTAAATACACACACACACATACACACATATATATATATAGTGAGAGAAAAGACAAACAATATATATATAATACATCTATAAAATAATAGGGACCTAATTGAGAAAAAGATCCACTATAGCAATATGAACAATACATATGCTAAAACAGGTGGGATTGGAATAAGGAGGAGAAAGGAAGAAAGAAAGAAAGGAAGAAGGAAAGAAAGAAAGGAAGAAAGAAAGAAAGAAAGAAAGAAAGAAAGAAAGAAAGAAAGAAAGAAAGAAAGAAAGAAAGAAATAGGGAGGAAGAGAAAAAAGCTTAAGAGATGTCTAAATGAAAGTAAAGTTATTTTGAGAGGACAGAGGGAGAAAGAATACTGATTGGAGAATGAAAACCAGGCTGAGACAATGAAAAATTAATATTTAAAATGAGAGAAAGGGCAGAAGGAAGATGAAATGGAGTAGGAGAGGAGAATGGTAAAATTAGAGATTTGAAATACAAAAATAGTGACTATCTAGAAATAAGATTGAAGAAATGTCACCACAGCCTCCATATTCACAACCAATGAGCAAAGATTGATAGTGGTAGAGAGAGAATATATTTTAAGAATTGGAAAAAGAATATGAGATAACTAATGACAATTACAAATGGTTCTGAGAGGCTGGAGAGGGGGAAAATAGTAAGTGTGTGGAATAGAAACAAGTCATGGCAAGAAAGAAAACAGAATTTAAAACAAAACTAAGAAGAGGAAGGAAGAAGGTAAAATGGAGTAGGAGGAGAGAAGAACAAAATATGAGATTTGAAATAAACTATAATATAAAACCTAGTGGCATTAGGCCCAAACTTGAAGGATATGAAATGAATGTTAAGAAGCTACGCAGGCGAGAAAATAGTACTTTGTTGCACCTGTCTCTATTCTCTCTGGTCTGCTGGGTTTAGTAGATCAGGGCCTGAGGAACTGTGTAGCTCATAGTGTCTGGCAGAGTTTTTTTCCTCTTTCCCCTGTGCCTGATATTCCTGAGCCTGGACTTGGTGATCGGTGTAGCCTGTAATCCCATAGGCAGAGACCGGGCTTGCCGATCTGTGAGAAGATCTGGCTGGCTACAGCAAACAAGAATTTAGCTCCTGCACTCCACTACCAAACCTGCCACCATCTTGCAGGAGATTCAGCCTGAATTCTCCATCTGGACAGCCTATTGCCTGAGAGCCGAGCTGGGTCGGGTCCTATTGTTCCTTCAGTGCATTCTACACCTCAGAGATTTGGGTTAGGAAAGCCACTGTGACAGCACGCAGGTGTGACAACATGCAGGTGTGCTATCCCTGGGTGGCTGCCAAGTTTGGGTAGTGCCTCGGCTCCCGTTTTAAAAGAGTTTCTGTGCAGTCTCAACACTGTAGCACCAATCCCTGGGAAGGGGACCATTCTCCACGTGCCCCCCAAAATTACACAGTCTCTCACAGTCAGGGCTGGCCCCTGCCTTTTAGAGCTTCACAGTTTTAGATAAAGTTTCTTTCTGGATCTTTCCTAGATGGTGTTGGAAAGAGCCCTGCAGCTATATTATAACACAGGGTAATGGCAGAGACCCCACTCCCTCCTGAACTCTTCAGCTTTGGGCAAGCCTGCTCCTGCAGCACTATTTCTGGGACCCACAACTCTCAGGCCTTCTCTCTCTGCTCTGGTAGCTCCTGGCTACTGAGCCAGTCCACCACCACCGCCCCGACTCTGTAGCGAGAAGGGCTAGACTGGCTCCCTGATGGCCTGCAGGTTGGTTCTTGCCCACTGCCATGCGCTCCCCGTGTTCTCATCCACATTCAAGCTTACTCACAGACATTTTCACTCACTTTCTGACTGTTTTGACTACTAGTCCTGCCTGGGTCTGGGAGACAGTGGATGGAGCTGCCAAATAAGCTACTCTGCCACCATCTTGGATCTCCTCCTTCGATTCTAAATGATAACCTTGCTGGGTAGAGCAATCTTGGTTGTAGGTCCTTATTTTATAGATCTTGGTGAATAATTTTGCTATTCCCATTTGGCCTGCAAAGTTCCTGCTGAGAACTCAATAGACAGTCTAGCAGGAGAGTCCAGCCTGCAGCCTGCTGGCCACATGCAGCACAGGGTGGCTGTGAAAGCAGCCCAACACAAAATTGCAAATTTACCTAAAACATTGAGATTTTTTTTGTGATTATGTGTTGCAATATATTTAATGTGTGGCCCAAGACAACTCTTCCTCTAGTGTGGTGCAGACACACCAAATTTTGGACACCCCTGGTCTATGGGATTCTCTTTTACGTAACTAATTGCTTTTCTCTTTTTACTTTTCAGATACTTTCTTTGTCTTTACACTTTGGCCTTTTAAATTATGATGTGTCTTCGTGTGGATTTCTTTGGGTTCATCTTGTTTGAGACTCTGCCCTTCCTTGACTTGAGTATCTATTTCCTTCACCAGGTTAGGGATGTTTTAAGTTATTATTTTTTTAAATAGGTTTTCAATTTTTTGCTCTCTCTCTTCTTCTGGTAACCCTATGATGCAAGTGTTCATTCACTTGATATTGCCCCATATGCCCCTTAAATTACCCTCATTTTTAAAATTTCTTTTTTGTTTTTGCAGTTCTAGTTAGGTGTTTTCTTCTGCCTTTTCCTCCAGATCACTGATTTGATTCTTTGCCACATGTAATCTGTTATTTATTCTAATGTATTCTTCATTTCACTTATTGTATTCTCTATTTCTGACTGATTCTTTTTCATGTTTTGTATCTCCATTTTTGTTTCCTATCTCTTTGTTAAAGTAGTCACTCAGTTCATCGTTCATCTATTCTTCCCCTGAATTCACTGAGCATCCTTATAACCAGTGTTTTGAACTCTGGATCTGGTAGAATTGCTGGTCTCCATTTTGTTTTTGTTATTTTTCTGGAGTATTGTCCTGTTATTTCATTTTGGACATACTTCATTTTCTCCTGATTTTGGCTCCCCTTGCCCATTGTTTGTATCTATGTATGAGATAGACCTACCATGTCTCCCAGGCTTGGTAGAGTGGCCTTATATACTGCTTCTTGTGTGTGAGTATATATATATATATATATAGTATATGTCCTGTCAGGCCCAGTGGCACCATCTCCCTGCACACCTGAACTGGGTGCTCCAGGGTGTCCTTGTGTGGAATGTGTGTGCTCTTCTACTGTAGTTGAGCCTTGATTACAATTGGCACATTCATGGCTGGGTATGACCCTCAGGCTGACTGGCTGTGAGGTCTGACTGTGACTACAGTGGAGGAACTATTTTGCAGGGACTGACCCCAGAGAACAGGAGTTGCTTCAGAGGGCTTCTAGTATCAGCCAAGTTGACCCTTTCAGGTTTATTGTTTTTGGAACTGGTTTGGTGGTACTCTGGTATTCTGAAGTCAGCCACTGGGTGTGTTGGTTCTGTCCCCTTTTAAGAGGAGTTCCAAAGTAGGCCAAGGGAAGCCACCTTTTGTGTCTAGTTTGGGGTCTCCTGATGGGAGCTGCAAAGTGATTTGCAGTTAGTTGCCACTTGTGCTGAGTTTGAAAGTGTTGGGGTAGGTTATACTGTGAATCAATTCTGGCTGCCACTCTTGCTGGGCTTGGGACCCTTTGGGGGACTCTGTGATGTGAGCTGAGGTCAGGTGCTACTTGTTCTAGGCTTGTGGGTCCTCAGTTGAAATTATGTTCCAAGTCAACATTAGAGGCAGCATGTGCGAGGCTTGGGGCTACCTAATGGAAGTTCTTATGCAAGTTGAAAATGGTCGCTGTTTGTGATGGGCTTGGGGCCACCTAAAAAGTGGTATAGGGTGTTCCCATGCCAACTGCTTCTTGTTTAGGGTTTGTGGACCTTTGAAAGATTTTAGGAAATTTCCACAGCATAAACCTAGACAGCACGCTTATATGGAAAATCCACTGGAAACAGCTTGGGCCTGGTGTACTAGTTTTGTGGGGTGGGATTTCAGGAAATCACCAGGGCAGGGTGAACAGTGTTAGCCATGTTCATGGATATCTCAGATTTGGTGCATATTTGTGCCTGCCAGCTGGGTGGAAGAAACATTCAACAAAGTAAAATTCTACCTGCCAGTACTCCTAATCCTAAGAGAGAGCTGCCCTGAATTTTGCCCCTCCAGCCTCAGCCCTGAAAGTAGTCGATTTAGTTTCTCTCTGTACATCTCTGGCACTTTTTGAGCTGCTGCTCCTGCACTGGAGCCCAGAATGGGTGAGTTTGTGAGTGAGGAAGTCCATACTTCGGCTCCTTAGGAGGTAGACCGGGGACTCCAGGGGCCCTCCATTTCACTCAGATTCATATCTCACTAGTTTTTACAGCCAGATGTTATGGGGACTATTTTTCCCATCACTGGGTCCCAAGCTGGGGAGCCCATGTGGGTCAGGGACCCCTTGCTCCTTGGGTTATGGTGGGAAATCCCACAGCCAAGATATCCCTCCTGATTCTTAATCACCATATCATGGGTGTGGGACCTGTCTGATCAGCATCTCTGCCCATCCTACCAGTCTCATCATGTCTTATTCTTTGTATTTTTAGTTATAGCAATTGTGTTCAATTATTCTTCAGGTGTTTCTCAGTAATGGTTGTTCTACAGTTTAGTAGTAGTTCTGATATGGTCATCGGCAGTAGTGATCACAGTCTTTACCTACTGGCCTATCTTGACCAGATATACTTTAATTTCTATTTTTTTTACTTGTTGCATTAATTATGCTCTCTGGTACAGCATTTAATAGAAGAATGTTTGTTCTAGGGTGCGTGCGTGCATGCGTGTATGTGTGTGTGTGTTTCAAATTATAAATGCCCTGTATCAGATTTGAAATGTTCCTAAAGATTCCTTAGTTTGCTGAGCTGGTTTCGTGTGTGTGTGTGTGTGTGTAAATCATAAAAGGGTATTGAATTTTATCATATACATTCTGGATCTATTGAAATAGTATGATTTTTCCTTTAACCTTTTAATAGGGTAAATTTAATTACAATTGACCATTGAACAACATGGGGGTTGGGGCACTGAGGGACCAACCACACAGTCAAAAATTCTCATGTAACTTTAAGCTGGCCCTCTAGAGACTGAAAATAGTAATTTATTTTGAGTGTTAATCCACCCTTGCATTCCTAGAATAAGCCCAATTTGACATTGATGTGTTATCATTTTTACATAGGTAACTGGTTGGCGTCTACTAATATTTTCTTTAAGATATTTCTGCCTGCATTTAAGAAGAAAGATTGGCCTATAATTTTTTTAATGTTCTTGTCAGGTTTTAGTGGCATGGTTATATTATTTTCATAAAATGAGTTGAAAAGTTTTTCCCTTTTGTAACCCTTGGAAAAGTTTGTATATGATTGCCACTATGTTTTTGAAGGTATTTAAAAGAATTTACCCATTAAGCTATTTGGATCAGAAGTTTTCCATGTGGAAAGGTTTTAAATTAGATACTCAGTTTCTTTAAAAGATATAGAACATACAGTTTTCCATTCATTTCCTCTGTGTCCATTTTGGTAATATATTTTTCAAAAGATTTCTTCAATTCATCTAATTTTTCAAATTTGTTGATGTTGTCTACCATATCCTTTTATTATCTTTGCAATACCTGCCTTTTCATCTGGATTTTCAAATTTATTGATGTGAACTTGTTCATCATACCCTCTTATTATCTCCAATGTCTGTAGCATCTGTAGGAATCATCTGTTTTTCATAACCTATTAAGGTTATATTTGTATTTTGTTTTAAAATATATATTTCTAGAGGATTATTACTGTTTTAAAAGATTTTATTTATTTATATTTAGAGAAAGGAAGGAGGGGAGAAAGAGGAGGAGAGAAACATCAATGTATGGTTGCGTCTCATGCACTCCTTTCTGGAGACCTGGCCTGCAACCCAGACATGAGCCTTAGACTGGGAATCGAACTGGCGACCCTTTGGTTCACAGGCTATCACTCAATCCACTAGAGGATTATTACTTTTATACAGGCATATTTTATTATGCTCTTTTTTAGTGCCCTTTGAAGATATTTTTTTACAAATTGAAGGTTTGTTGCAACCCTGCATTGAGCAAGTCTATTGGCATCATTTTTCCAATAGGCTCAGATAATGGTTAGCATTTTTAGTAATAATATTTTAAAATTATGTTATATATACAGTGTGTTTTAGGTATAACACTGTTGGACACTTAATATACTGTAAGTAACTTTTATATGTACCAGGAAACCAAAACATTCATGTGACTGACTTTATTGCAATATTTGGTTTAGTGTCTGGAACTGAATTTGCAACTTGTACGATGTTTGCCTGTATGTCTTTCCATACAATTTTTGGATTTCTTCATTTTATAAATTGCTTAATTTCAAAATATCTGGTGTATTTTTTGATTATCATTTTGTTAATTGATTTTGAGTTTAACTGTAGACAGAGAACATATTCTAGATGATATAGATACTTCAAAATTTGTTGAGACTTGGTTTATGACTTGGTTTAAGAAAAATTTCAGTAAATGTTTTATGTGCACCTGAAAATAATGTGTATTTTGTAGTTGTTGGATGTAGGTTCTATACATGTCAACTCGATCCAATTTATTAAAACTTGGTGCTCAAATATTTATCTATTTATTTCTTCTTGCATGTTCTATCATTTACTGAGAGATATGTTAAAACTACTAATGTTCCCGGATTTCACTATTTCTCCTTTATGTCTGTCAGTTTTTGTATTTTAAGGCAATATTATTAGTCATGTAAAATTTAGACTTGATATATTTTTAGTAGATTAACTAGGATGTTCTATCATTATTAAATACTCTTCTTGTACTATATCTTGTCTTATATTCTACTGAGGCTGATATTATAATGTGTAGTTACACTAGCTTTCAAAAAGAAAATGGTACATTTTTTCATCATTCTACTTTCAACTTTTCTGTGTGCTAATATTTCAAGTTTGGTGCTTGTGAAGAGCATATTGTTGTTTTTAACTTGTGGTCTCACAGAATGTCTTTCAAGTATAATATTTAGTCTGTTTATAGTAAATGCAATTTGTAATATTTGTGCATGTAATTATTATCAGTGTATTTTTCTTATTCTTTATATAATTTTAATGTAATTATCTTGCTAATTATATATTTTTAGTCTTTTTTAATGGTTACACAAATAAAGCCTACTATAAATTACACCTTTTATCACTTTCCAGCAAAGAAATTGCATTTGTCCCACTCACCATTTGTGCTATTGTTTTGTATTGTAATCTTTCAGGTGCTCTAATTCCTATATGAAATTATGATTAGTTTTTATTCTGTATGTGTGTGTGTGTGTATGCCCACATTTACTCAGATATTAATCTATTCTGGAATACTTCATTTATTTCTGAATTTCCCTATCATTATCTGAGATAATTTTCTTCTACTTGAAAGATATTGCTTAGTGTGTGTGTGTATATATATTTATATTTTTAAATATTTTATTTTTAGAGAGGGGAAGGGAGGGAGAAAGAAAGGGACAGAAACATCAATGCATGGTTGCATCTCGCACACCCCCTACCAGGGACCTGGCCTGCAACACAGGCATGTGCCCTGACTGGGAATGGAACCAGCGACTTTGGTTCACAAGCCAACGCTCATGCTTAGTATATTTTATAGTATAAATCAACTAGGGAAATTATTTTCTTGAAAATATTTTTCTTTTGCTAATATTTTAAAGGATAATCCAATTGGTTATAGACTTCTATGTTGATAGTTACTTTTAAAAAAATGTTAAAAATGTTTTAAAATTATATATTTTTATTGAAGTATAATTGGCATATTACATTAGATTGTTACACAAGAATGACTTGATATATGTATATTTTGTAACATGATCACAAGTCTAGTTAACATTTGTCACTGTATGTAGTTATAAAGTTTTTCTTGTGATAACTTTTAAAATTTACTTTCTTAGCAACTTTCAAATATGAAATACACTATTACCTATAGTTCTCATACCGTACATTACTTCTTTATGTCACTTATTTTATAACTGGAAGTTTGTATGTTTTGACACCATTTACCCACTTCTGTCCCCTCCCTCTGGCAACCTCCAATCGTTTGTGTATCTATAGACCATTTCTTTGGATTGTTTTATTGTTTTAGATTACATATATTTGTGAGATCATATCGTATTTGTCCTTCTTTATGACTTATTTCACTAAGCATAATTCCCTCAAAGTTCCTCCATGTTTCCACAAAAAAAAAAGATTGCATTTTTTATGGCTGAATAATATTCAGTTGTTTACATATATTTGTGTATACATGTATGTGTGTATGTGTCCACATATATATGTGTGGATACATACACACATATGTATATATGTCTGTGTATATATATATTCTCATATATTTTTTCACATGCACAGTTGACCCTTGAACAATGCAGGGGTTAGAGGTGCTTATCACCTCAGAGTCAAAAATTGGCCCAGAAATAAAATTGGCCCTCCACATATGCGGAATTCCAACCTCGGATCAAAAAATACAATTGACCATTGAACAATATGGATTTCGGGTTAAATGGATTCATGAAGTTCAAATCTGCATTGTACTGTATATTTACATCTTCTTTGTATATATCCATTCATTCATCCATGGATATTTATGTTGCTTTCATACCTTGGCTATTATAAAGACTGCTGCAGTGAACTCAGAGGAGGGGATGCATATATCCTTTCAGGTTAGTGTTTTCATTTTCTTTGGATAAACACCCAGAAGTGGAATAGACAGATCATATAGTCATTTTATTTTTAATTTTTTTGAGTAACTTTCATATTGTTTTCTACAGTGGCCGCACCGATTTACATTCTCACTAACAGTGCACAAGTGTTCCCTTTTCTCCCCATCCTTGCCAATGCTTGTTATTTTTTTTGTCTTTTTCATAATAGTCATATAACAGGTATGAGGTGGTATCTCATTGTGATTTGGATTTACATTTCTCTGATGGCTATTAACATTAAATACCTTTTCATATCCCTGTTGGCCATCTGTATGTTCTTTTTTTTTTTTTGTAAAAGTATCTATTCAGGTCTGCCCATTTTTAAATTTGATGGTTTCTGTTATTAGGTTGTTTAAGTTCTTTACATATTTTTGATATTAACCCCTTTTCAGATATGATCTGAATATGATATATTCTCCCATTGAATAAGTTGCCCTTTCATTTGGCTGATGGTTTCATTTGCTGAGGAGTTTTTGGATTGATGTATTAGCACTTACCTTTGATTTTGTTGTCTTTACTCTTGATGTCAAATCCAAAAATATTATTGCAAGGTTGATGTTAAGGAGCTTACAGCCTACATGTTCTTTCTAGGAATTTTGTGGTTTTGATCTTAAAGTTCAATCCATTCTGAACTAATTTTTGTGTATGGTGAAAGACAGTCACCCAGTTTTATACTTTTGCATGAGGCTGTCCAGTTTTCCCAAAACCATTGAAAAATAATCCTTTCTCCATTGTATATTCTTGGCTTTTTTTGTCATAAATTATGACCATAAATGCGTGGGTTTATTTCTGGGCTCTTTATTCTGCTCTGTTAATCTATGTATCTGTTTTTATGCCAATAACATACTGTTTTGATTAGTTTAGCTTTGTAATGCTGTTTTAAATAAGTGAGCATAATGCCTCCAGCTTTGTTTCTATTTCTCAATATGGCTTTGTCTATTTGAATTCTTTTGTGGTTTTATACAAATTTTAGGAATATTTTATTTCTGTTAAAAATGCCTTTGGAATTTTGATAGGGATGGCAATAAGTGATCTTTTTTAAAACAGGAGAAAATGAACAAAGTTCATTATACGAATGCACCTTCAGAGGTACCATATGAAAATGAGACCCCCTAATACATGGAAGGGAGGTATATATGCCATCATGGACCAAGGAGAAAGAAGGGCAAGGGTCTAAGATTTCAAAGGACATTAACGATTTACAGGTAGCTGAGGAAGAGTGGAACATACACAGTAGGCAAATTTTCACTAAACAACCTCAAAACAATGGGACCCAGGGGGATCTAGTAGAAAGGCTCCTGCCTGGCGGCTTTCTATCTACCATATAAAGTGAATATGCTAAGAATTCCTTTATGGAGCAGGCCTTTACATCTGAATCTCTTAGGTAGAAAAGCAGATGGGGTCGAATGTTTTATTTCTGAGTTTTTAAAAATATTTTACTTACAGTTGACATTCAATAGTATATTAGTTTCAGGTATACAGCATGGCGGTTAGACATTTATGTCTTATGAAGTAATCTCCTGGGTAAGTCTAATTCCCATTGGACACTATACATAGTTATTACAATATTGACTGTATTCCTTATGCTGTACTTTACATACCCATGGCTATTTTGTAACTATCAATTTGTACTTTTTAATCCCTTCTTTTTCACCCAGTTCCCAATCACCCTCTCATCTGGGAAATACCAATTTCTTCTCTGTATCTATGAGTTAATTTGTTTTGCTTGTTCATTAAGTGAAATTATATGTTGTTTGTCTTTTTCGGACTAATCTCCCTTAGCACAATTCCCTCTAGGTCAGTCCCTGTTGTCCGAAATGGTAAGATTTCATTCTTTTTTAGGGATGAGTAGTTTTCCATTGTATATATGCACCACTCCTTTACCTAATCTTCTATCGATTTGACCCTTAGGTTGCTTCCCTATCTTGGCTATTGTAAAAATGCTGCAATGAACATAGGTATGCATATATCTTTTCAAATTAGTGTTTTGGATTTCTTCAGACAAATATACACAAGTGGTATTGCTGGGTCATATGGTAGTGTTATTTTAATTTTTTGAGGAACTTCCACACTGTTTTCCAAGGTGGCTGTACCAATTTGCAATCCTACAAACACTGACAGACAGTTCCCTTTTCTCTACATCTTCACCACCGTTTCTTTTTTTTTCATTATAGTCATTCTGACAAGTATAAGGTTGGTGATTTGTGATGTTCAGCATCTTTTCATAGGTCTATTGGCCATCTGTAAGTCATCTTTGGAGAAATATTTATGACCTCTGTTTTTAAATTGCATTGTTTTTCTTTGTTGTATGAGTTCCTAATATATTTTGGATATCAACCCCTTATTAGATGTCATTGGCAAGTATTTTCTTCAGTTCTGTAGATTGTCTTTTCATTTTGTTGATGCTTTTCTCAGATATGCAGAAACCTTTTAGTTTGATATGGTCCCATTTGTTTCTTCCTTCTTTTGTTTCTCTTGCCCTAGAAACATAGCCAAAAAATATTTCTAAGAGTAATGTCAGAGTTTACTACCTATGTTTTCTTCTAGGAGTTTTATGGTTTCGGATCTTACATTTAAGTCTAATCCATTTTGAGTTTATTTTTTATATGGTATAAGAAAGTGGTCTAACTTCAAGTACCCAACCAGTTTTCCCAATGCCATTTATTGAATAGAGTGTCTTTAGCCTATTGTATATACTTGCTTCCTTCATTATAGATCAATTAACCATATAGATGTGCATTGTGTGGGTTTATTTCTGTGCTGTCTGTTCTGTTCAATTGATCCATGTATCTGTTTTAATGTCAGTAAAACATTACTATAATCTTGGTATTGTGATACCTCCAATGTTTTTCTTTCTCAAAATTGCTTTAGCTTTTTGGAGTCTTTTGTGGTTCCCTATAAATTTTAGGATTATTTGTTCTAGTTCTATAAAAAATGCCATTGATATTTTGATAGGTATTGCATTGAATCTGTATATCGCTTTGGATATTATGAATATTTTAACAATATTAGTTCTTCTAATCCATGAGCACAAAGTATCTTCATATTTCTACATGTATTCTTTGATTCCCTTCTTCAGTGTCTTATAGTTTTCCAGGTATAGGCCTTTTACTTCCTTGGTTAAATTTATTCCTAGGTGTTTTATTTTTTGATGGAATTATAAATGAGATTGTTAACAAACTCCCAAAAGAGAAATTATTTGGTATAAAAATGCAACTAATTTCTGAATATTAATTTTGTATTCTACTACTTTAATATAATATCATGTCATCTGCTGGTGTTTGATCTTTTTAATGAATTGTTAAATTTGGTTTGCTGATATTTTGTTGAAGATTTTTGCATCTATGTTCATTAGGGATATCGGTCTGTAATTTTATATTTTTGTGGCATTTTTTTTTAAATTTGGTTCCTGAATTTGGAAATGTTGACCTTATAAATTGAGTTTGGTAGTGGTTTATCCTTTTTTGCTTTTTGGCAGAATTTGAGGAGAATTGGTAATAATTCTTCTTTCAATCTTTGACGGAATTCAACAGTTAATCCATCTGGTCCTGGGCTTTTGTTTATTGTTGTTGTTTTTTATTACCAATTCAATCTCCTTACTAATTGATCTGTTCAGATTTTTTAAAAAGAATCAGAATTGCTTTATCTTTTTCAATCACAGTTTACATTTAGCATTACTCTGGATCAGCTTTAGATGTATAACAGCACAGTGGTTAGACAATCATGTATTTACAAAGTGGTCCACCTGATATTTCAAGTAACCACCTAGACTCATACATAATTATTACAATATTATTAACTATATTCCCTGTGTTGTACCTTACATTTCGGTGACTATTCTGTAATTAACAATTTGTTCTTCTTAATTCCTTTACCTTTTTCATCCAGTCCCCCAGCCCCTGTCCCCTCTGTCTGTTCTCTGTATCTGTGAGTCTATCTCTTTTATTTTGTACTTTATATTCCCAAAGTATGAGAAATCACATGGTATTTATCTTTGTCTGACTGATGGCACGTAGCATAACACCCTCTATGTCCATTTGTGCTATTGCAAAAGGTAGGATTTTATTCTTTGTTTATAGTGGAGTAGTAGTCCATTGCATCCATGCAACATAACTTTATTATCTACTCACCTACTGACAGGCATTTGGGTTGCTTTCACGTCTGGGTTATTGTAAATAATGCTGCAAAGAACATGGGGGACTGCGTATATTCTTTCAAATTAGTGTTTTGGTTTTCTTAAGATATATTCCAAAAAACAGAATTGCTGGGTCATAAAACAATTAAACTTCTAATATTTTTGGAACCTCCACACTGTTTTCTATAGTGATTGCACCAATCTGCATCCCCCAAAACTGTATCAGGTTTCCTTTTTCTCCACATCCTTGCCAGCACTTGCTGTTGGTTGATTTATTGATGATAGTCAATCTGACAGGTGTCAGATGATTTTGATTTACATTTCTCTGATTATTAAAGATCACAAGAAACTTTGCTTATGTCTATTGACAATCTTTATCCCTTCTTTGGAGGGGCGTCTATTCAGGTCTTCTGCCTACTTTTTAATTGGTTTTTCTGATGTTGAGTTGTCTGAGTTCTTTTTAAATTTTGGATAGTAACCCCTTATAAGATGTATCATTGGCAAATATCTTCCCCCATTCAGTACACTGTCATTCATTAATGGTTTCACTTACTGTGCAAAAACTTTTTAGTTTGATGTAATCCCATTTTTTGTTGTTGTTTGTTTTCTTTGTCCAAGGAGCTATGTGAGAAATAATATTGCTAAGAGAAATGTTCAAGATTTTTGTTCAGGTTTTCTATTTATGATTCAGAGTTGGTAGATTGTATGTTTCTAGATTTTTGTTTCCATTTCTTCTAGGATGTCCTATTTGTTGGCATATAATATTCACAGCTGTCTCATTATCCTTTGTATTTCTGTGGTATCAATGTAATGTCTCCTCTTTCACTTCTGTTTTTATATATTTGAGTCCTTGCTCTTTTTTTCTTGGTGAGTCTAGCTAAAGGTTTTTCAACTTTCATCTATCTTTTCTATTGCTTTTTAGTCTCTATTTTATTTATTTCCATCTTATCTTTATTTCCTTTCTTCTAACATTGAGCTCATTTGCTCTTTTTCATACTTCCTTGAGGTGTAGAGTGAGGTTTGAGGGTTTTTTTCTTTTCTTTTTGATGTAGGTATGTATTGCTATAAACTTCTCTCTTAGACTGCTTTTGCGGTGTCACATAAGTTTTAGTATGTTGCATTTCCATTTTCATTTATCTCAAGGTATTCGATTTATTTTTCTTTTTCTTTGACTCATTGATTGTTCAGCAAAATGTTGCCTAATCTCCGCATATTTACATATTTTCTCTTTTTGTTTTATAGTTAATTTCTAGTTTTATACCATTGTAGTTGGAAAAGATGTTTGATATGATTTCATTCTTTTAAAATTTCGCTTCTTCCTTTTTGGTGTCTTTTGGCCAGTTAGCCACCTCAGATACATAAAAGCCAAGTGACCACAGAGAACCTATACTGAAAATATAATATCAAAACTAATCTGTCTCACATGGAAATACTGGAAAACTACTGTTTTGAAACCTGTCCATCCTATTCAGTCTGAACTCAAAATTTAAATCATCCACTCTGCTTCCTTTTATTGTCTAAATTGAGATAATTCATCTTGGCCCTTTTTTAGCATGTTTAGTCTTCTCTAGTTGTTTTCTGTGCAGTATTATATGTTTTGATGTACCTATCTTACTCCCTTTTACTGATCAACAAGATGCAGATAGGGTTCATGACATTTATTTCTTTGTATTCCATATCCAGCACAAGCATTCAAATTATGGAAACTATTTTGTCTGCTTAACTAATGGTTTATAATAGCATAAATAGAGCCAGATTATCCCCCTTTAATCAGGTCCATTTTATGTTGATTTTGCTCTGACGTTAAGTCACTAATCATTTAAATTTTTATTTAACAACAGATATTGTGCCTGTGATTTGGCCTGTTCTCTACTCACCAAGTTTTATTTTGTTTTAAAATTCTTCTCTAAAAACAATGTCTATGTGGAGAAATACACACATGTATCTCTCTATATACACCTAAGTTATAACACTAGTTCTTCAGATGATAAATTTCTTGTGTGTTTAACTTTGTACTTCTTGTCAGTATCTTGCTTGATGCTAGACACATAGTCATTGCTTAATAAATATTCAGTGCTTGAATTATTGTGCTTTTTGAAAACACAAAATACGGAGCACTTTTTGTAGTCTTGTATATTTACATATGAATTACAGCAATTTGTAATATCCTTATGTAGAATCTAAAAATGGGACTGCTTTTCACTTCTCAGTTAAATGCGATCTCCAAGCCACATATAAAGCAAGAAAAAAAAAAAAAACTTTCCAGGTGGAACGCAATTTTTCCCTTCAAAATCATACTGAGGAATCTGTAGAATGCTATGTAGTTTTGAGTTTGAAGTTATCCTAAAGCTGGCAAACATCTACATCTACATCTTCCACATCTGGGGCAGCATCTGTTCTGTGTTGTTAGCAAAAGAAAACAAGGATATTAGGGGTAAACACCGTAGCACAATATCACGTTCTACAAATCTAACAAAAGTATTTACTTATTTTTCAATGGAGCGGCCAAGAAGCAATGTGAGGCTCATACCACGGTGCTTGATAATTGCATTTCTCAACTCCCTTTAGAAAATGCCATATTCCAGGCCTGGGAATAACACACTTTTGCATAACAGCATAGGGGCCTATAAATAAGAAACTCATTAAGCTACCTGTAGCAGGCCTCTACCCCAGCCCTATACTGGCTTGGGGAGCTTAATGAGGTGATAATGAGGAGAAAATGGTTTAGCTCCTTTTTGGCCTGGTTTGCGATGGGCAGGAAAATCCCAGTCTTCAGTGAAACAGCCACCATAGAGCCCAATTCATCATTCAGGGTGGGTCTATACTAGAGAAATAATTTGCTTCTAGGCCCTGAAGTTATTTGGCTCCCCTGTCTATGGAAACAAAGCAAGCTATTCATTCACATTTGAAGGGACTGTCCGAATGACACCAATAAAGGGTGTTAAACTAGCTGGTCATTAGCATTTGAAGGGAATGGCCAAAGAACATCAACAATGGGTGTTAAACCAATCCACATTGTGGGTGGGGGGTGGGAACACTATGCAATTCTAAGATTCTAAGTGGATTGGTGCCAGCATTATTTTCTCACTGTAAAGCCAGCCTCCTCCCTAGGATTTCATAGTTATTCATGGCTGGACCAAACCTTCTTGGCAAAGCACTCCCCTTCTTTTCCCCTAAAGAAGCTAAAGCAGTGAACTGGGATTGAGAATATAACCTTTAGCATAGTATTGATGAGACAGAGATCAGATCACCAAACTATTGAGTATCCAGGCCACAATCCAAATTCAGTAAGATGTTCTGTGGCATTCCTCAAGAGTGGTCCAAGAATAGACCAGTGATCAGTTTCACTTGACGTAAGCTTTTCTGTTAGGCTAAATGCTGCTACTGAACACCTGCAAAGTAAATAAAAATGAAAGAAGAAAGTTAGAAGCAGAATCTTAAGAGGAAAATACCTCAACAATCACTCAGTCCCACATTTCAACCAAAATTGGAATCCTCTCTGTAATGCCCCTTTGGAGAGGACATTCATCCTCTCATTGACAGCAGGCAGGGAAGTCAGGAAGAACACACAGCTGGATTACAATTGAGGTTCTACTGTGGGTGTTAACTATTAATCTACCAGGTGGAAAATGACAAGGTGACACACACAGATTGCATTACCCCAGGAATTTTACTTACATTATTTTATTTTAAAAATAAATTTGTTGGGTGCATAAAGGCCTCATTTTGTGGATAAGAATGTTGGCTAAAAGAGTTTAACTTATCCTGCCTAACATAGGTAGTAAGTGCCTAGCCAAAATTCACACCTGAAGAATGCGGTTTTCTATAGTAACACACAGCCATAGACCTCATTTGACAGGGGATGGTGGTATTTTAGACATTAGTTTCACAGAGAGGATTTCAATAAATGGTGGCCTATTTGATATATGAATTTAATCTTTATCCCTCACCAAATCAACAGCAAAGAGTAACAGAAGGCAAGTTCGCAAAGACAAAGATAATGGGAGCGATAAAGACAGCAGTTGAGAAATATGTACATTTTGTAATAAAGCAAAAATAAAAGTCAACTTTATTATCTCCAAGGGATTGGAGAAGGCCAATGAGAAACAAGTTAAATCATGCTGCAGAATGGGGTTAGAAGGGTAGGCGGCTGGGTGGGGTAACAGCAAGTGTAAGCCAGGGGGCTGGAGGGCTGAAACAAGACTAGTTCAATGTTTGTTCAGCTCCCCGAACCTCTTCTGGAGCACACCAGGCTAATTAAATGTTTTCTCCCACATCCTTCACCCTTGTGCCAGCTTGTGATCTATTGGTCAGACTGACTCATATCTTCTGCCATAACCTTAAAACCTAACTGGCCCCTAAACATCACTTCCCCTGTTATACTGATCTCCTCTATGTGAACTTCCTCATTTTGCTGACTTTTATCATCATTTTTTATTAGGTTCTTTTCTGAATTTATAGCATTGATATTCTGATATTAATACTTGTGGATTACATATGCTCCCAATTTGTAGTTTCTTTCCTTTTTTATATTTTAAGAAACACATTTTAAAGTTATATAGTAATTGTATTTATCAAAATTTATTCTTCTCAGTTAGCATCCATGTATGTCTTGCTGAAGAAATCCTTTCTAATTCTAAGTTTCAAAAAATAGTAGTCTAAATGCAAGTCTAAGGGGGCAGCAGAAACTGATGCTGAGCTTGTGCCCCTCACAAGAATACATTGAATAGACACACAAATTTAGAATAAATCTTGAGAGACAACTGTGAGTCAATGTAACAGTTTATACACAAAAAGCAAGAAAGAGGGACTGAATAAAGAAGTTTAGAGGGATATGAGTAAAAGCAGAACTAGTAGGGCATTGAGACTCTGACACGCAGAGTGGCCCTATTTAGACCCCTGCTCTGTGCACAATTAAAGCAACAGCATGTTCACACATGTGGGCCTGCCCCTACAGAGTGAGAGGCACAGCTAAGTGTGCGAGTAGCTGTACTGAACAGAGAGGAAGCAGGACTAACCAAGTGTGGTGGTGCACACAGGCAGACCTGCTCTCCACAGACCTGGCTCTGATCACAGACTGTTAAAGCAACAGGGCACACCTTGTAGGAGCTCCTTCTAGATCAGGCAGCCCAGGAAGTGTACACTCACCAGGATGCTCCACCCAGACCCATTCCTTCATATGAAGAGACACACGAGGTACCACACATGACTGCTCTGACTATAACCCAGCTGCCAAAACTATTCAATGCACCATCTATGCAAAGGCCACTCTTTCAAGACTGGAAGAGACAGTTATTCTATCCATCTCATAGGAACAAACAGAAGACATCAAATAAAATGGGGAAATATAAGAATATGTCCCAAATAAAGAAATAAGAAAAACTCGAGAAAAACCCTAATAAATCAGAGATAGATAATCTGCCTAATAAAGAATTCAAAGAAACAGTCATAAGAATGCTCAACAAACTTGAGAGTACAACAGAGAACACTTCAAAAAAGAGATAGAAAATGTAATAAAGAATCAATCTGAGATGAAGAATAACTGAAATGAACAATACATCAGAAGGAATCAACTGCAGATTTATTAATACAGAAGAACAGGTATGACATAGAAGACAATAGTGGAAATCACCCAATCAGAATAACAATATGAAAATAATTAAAAAAGAAATCAGGATAGTAGAAGAGATCTTTGGGATAGCATCAAGTGCACCGATATTTGCATTATAGAGATTCCAGAATGAAAAGTGAGAGAAAATGGCAGAAAACATATTTGAAGAAATAATATCCAAAACTTTCTCAGTTGAGGGAGGGAAACAAACAGCCAGACCCAGAAAGCACAGAAAATAAGATGAACCCAAAGAGATCCACATGAAGACATACAGTTGTTAGCCCTGGCTGGTGTGGCTCGGTGGGTTGAGCGCTGGCCTGTGAACCGGTTGGTTCGATTTCCAGTCAGGGCACATGCCTGGGTTGCGGGCCAGGTCCCAGCTGGGGAAGTGTGAGAAGAAACCACACGTTGATGTTTCTCCCTTTCCCTCCCTTCCTTTTTCTAAATAAATAATTTTTTTTCAAAAAGGACATATTGTGGTTAAAATGACAAAAGTTAAGGATGAAGAAACAATCTTAAAGGCAATAAGAATGAAAAAAAACCCCACAAGATATACAAAGGAAAACGTCCTAAGTCTATCAGTTGACTTCTCAGAAGCAAATTTATGGGCTAGAAAAGAGTGGCGGAATCTACAACCTAGAGTGCATTATCTGGTAAGGTTATCATTCAGAATTGAAAGGGAGAGAGTTTCTCAGGCAAGCGAAAACTAAAGGAGTTCACGACCACTAAACATACCATTCAAGAAATGTTAAAGTTCTTTATGCCGAAAAGAAAACCCCATAACCAGAAATAAGAAAATACAGAGGGGAAAAAGGAGGAAATATCTCACTGGCAAAGGCAAATATACAATAATCACAGCCAATCAATGACTTGAAAAGCTAATTTGAAAGTTAAAAGACAATAGAAAATTTAACTATAACTACAACAAATAATCAGGGATACCCAAAGCAAAAAGATATAAAACATGACATCAAAAACAAAAAGTGGAAGGGAAAGTAAAAGTATAGTGCTTTTAGAATGCAATTAAACATAAATGCCTATCTGTTTAAAATAGACTGTTACAGATGGATATATATATATATATGACCCTCAGTAAGCATAAAGCCAAAAAATACTAAGTTACACAAATAATGAAGAAAAAGAAATCCAATTAAAACACTAAAGAAAACCAAAACATCAAAAGAAAAGAGATCAAAAGGAGACAAAGGAACAGAAGAACAAAAACAACCAAAAGCAATTAATAAAATGGCAGTAAGCTTGTATCAATCAATATTACTGTAAATATAAATGGACTAAATGCCCCAATCAAAAGATGGTGGCAGAATGGATAAAAATAAAATAAACTATTTATATGCTGTTCACAAGAGACTCACTTTAGATTGAATCAAGACACACATAGCCTGAAAATGAAGAGATGAAAAAGGATATTCCATGCAAATAGAAATGAAAAGAAAGTTTCATATCAGACAACACAGACTTCAAAACAAAGAGATAAAGAAGGACATTACATAATTTTAAAGGATTCAATCCCAGAAGAGGGTATAACAATTGTAAATATGTACTCATCCAACATCGGAGCACCCAAATATATAAAGCAAATGTTCATGAAAATAGAGGCATAAAGTAACAGTAATACTGTAATAGTCAACTTACCTTTGATACTCAATTTACTTCAATAAATAGATCAGGCAGAAACTTAGTAAGTAAATAATGGCCTTAAATGTCACATTACACCAATTTGTCTTGATAGAGAATTTCATCCAAAAACTGCAGAATACACATTTTTCTTAAGTATATACAGAACACTCTCCAAGATAGATTATATACCAGGCCATGAAACAAGTCTCAATCAATTCAAGAAGATTAAAATCATATCAGCCATGTTTTCTGACCACAGTGGCATGAAATTAGAAGTGAACTACAGAAAGAAAACTGGAAGAAAAGAACCACATATGTAGGGATTAAACAACATGCAACTAAACAACCAATGGATCAAAGAGAAAATCAAACAAGAAATCAAAAGCTACCTTGAGACAAATGCAAATGAAGACCTTACTAAATTTATGGGATGCTACAAAAGCACTTAGGAGAGGAAAGTTTATAGCTATACAAGCCTATGTCAAGTAGCAGGAATAGTCCCTAATAAATAATCTAAATTCATACCTAAAGAAACTAGAAAAGTGGGGAAAGAAAAACAACAGAAGTAGAAGGAAGGAAGTAATAGAGTGGAAATAAATGAATTAGAAAATATAAAACAATAGAAAAGATTAAAGAAACTAAAACTTATTTCTTTGAAAGGATGAATAAAATTGACTGGCCTCTAACAAGACTCAATTGAGCAAAAAACCCCACAAAATTAGAAATGAGAAAGGTTACACCTAATACAAAGAGAAATACAAGGGATCATCAAAGAATATGATGAACAATTGTATGCCAACAAATTCAACAATCTAGAAAAACAGAACACATTTCTAGAAACATACAATCTTCCAAGACTAAACCTGGGAGAAACAGAATATGAACAGTCAAATAACTACCAATGAAGTTTAAGCAGTAATCAAAAAATTCCCGAGAAACAAAAACCCAGGATCCAATGACTTTACAGGTGAATTCTATCAAACATTTAAAGAAGAATTGATACCTATCATTTTCAAACTATTCCAAAAAATGTGGAGAAAGGAAAGCTTCCAAACTCATTTTATGAAGCCAGCATTACCCTGATACCAAACCGAACAAAGGCACTACAAAAATAGAGAATTATAGTCCGGTATCACTCATCAACAGTGATGCCAAAATTCTCAACAAAATACTAGTAAACCAAAGTCAACTGTACATTAAAAGGATTATATAGCATGATCAAGTGGGGTTTTTACCAGGAATGCAAAGGTGGTTCAACATTCTTAAAACAATTAATGGGATTTACCACCACAACAAAACCAAGGCAAAAAAAACATATGATTATCTTAATTGATGCAGAAAAAAAATTCCTGAAAAGTTCAAAATCCATTTATGATTTAAAAAATCTCAACAAAGTAGGTATAGAAGAAACTTACTTCACCTATGACAAGCCCACAGTTAACATCATACTCAATGACAAAAATCCGAAAGCCCTTTTCCTAAGATCAGGACAGTATATTCTATATAGTATTGGAAGCCCTAGCCACAGTCATCAGACAAGGAAAAGAAATAAAAGGCATCTCAGTTGGAAAAAAAGAAGTAAACCTATCACTATTTGCAGATGAAATTATACTAATATAGAAAACCCTAAAGAATCCAACAAAAATAGAATTAATTTAAAAATTCAGTAAAGTAGCAAGATAGAAATTTAATATATAGAAGTCTGTCATGTTGCTATACACAAACAACAAATAATGAGAAGAAATTAAGAAAAACCCCATTTTACAATTTGCATCCAAAAGAATAAAATACCTAGGAAAAATTTAACCAAGGAAGTAAAAGATATGTATTCTGAAAATTATAAAATATTGAAGAACAAAATTGAAGAGAACACAAATAAATGGAAGGATATACCATCCTCATGGATTGGAAGGATTAATATGATTAAAATGACCATATTACCCAAAGGAATATACAGATTCAGTGACATTCTCTTCAGAACTGGAACAAATAATCCCGAAATTTTCATGGAAACACAAAAGGCCACAAAAAGCCAAAGTTATCTTGAGAAAGAAGAACAAGGTTGAAGGTATCATGATCCACTCATTTCAAACTTTACTGCAAAGCTATAAGAATAAAAAATATGGTACTTGCACAAAAACAGACACATAGATCAATGGAACAGAATAGAGAATCCAGGAATAAACACTTGTTTGTATGGTCAACTAACCTATGACAGGGGAGGTAAGAATACACAATGGAGTAACAACAGTCTCCTCAACAAGTGGTGCTGGAATAACTGAACAGATACATACAAAAAAATGTAACTCGAGCATTCTGTTATACCATATTTTTAAAAAAACCTCAAAATGGATTAAAGACTTAAATGTATGGCCCAAAACCATAAAACTCCAAGAAGAGAAGATAGGCAGTAAACTATTTGACATCGGTCTGAGTAATATCCTTTTGGATACATCTCCTCGAGCAAGAGAAACAAAACAAAAATAAACAAATGGGATTTCATTAAACTAAAAACTTTTTCTACAGTGCAGGAAACCATCAACAAAATGAAATAACAACCTACCGAATAGGAGCCTATATTTGTAAATGCATGGCAAATAAGGTGTTGATGTCCAAAATACTCAGTAACAAAAAAAAGTAAGTAATTTGGTCATAAAAATGGGCAGAGGATGTAAAAGACAGTTCTCCAACGAAGACATATAGATGGCCAACAGACTTATATAAAGATGTTCAAAATTACTAATTATTTGGGAAATGCAAATTAAAACCACGAGATATCATCGCACACCAGTCAGAATATCTATTATCAAAAAGCCAACAAATTAAATGTGTTGGTGAGAATATGGAGAAAAGGGAACCCTTGAATACTGTTTTGAGGATGTAAATTGCTGCACCCACTATGGAAAACAGAATGGCATTTTCTTTAAAAAGTTGAAATATAACTACTGTATGATCCAGCAATTTCCCCGTTGGGTATTAATCCAAAGAAAATGGCACACTAACTCAAAAAAAGTATATGTATCCCATGTTAACTGTAGCATTATTTACAGTAGCCAAGATATGGAAGCAACCTGGGAGCCCATCAAGAGATGAATAGATAAAAAAGAAAGATACATACATATAGATATTATGCAGCAACAAAAGTAATAAAATCTTGCCATTTGTTTGAACATAGCTGGACCTCGATGGTATTATGATAAGTGAAATAAGTACGAGAGAGAAAAACAAATACTGCATGGTTCCACTTAACATGTGGAATCTAAAAAAAAAACAAAACATACAAAAACAGACTCATACAAATAGAGACCAAATGAATGGTTACAAGAAAGGAGGGATGGGTGAAAAAAAGGTGAAGGGTAACGTAATCAATAATACTGTGTTAAGTTTGCTTGCTGGCAGATCATAAATCACTAGAATTAGTGGAGTGATCACAAAACATATAAAAATGTCAAATTACTATATTATACACTTAAAACTAATATAATATTGTATACCAGATATACTTAAATAATATTTAAAAAGACATAACTGAAGTTATGGGCATGCTGCCCAAGTACTGTGGTAGGCAATGCAGTGTTCTCTTTTCAGTATCAAAACAACGAATAAGATAGCACGTGCCTGCATGAGTCTGTGTGAATCCTGGGATTCCTGCGGAAAAGATGGGAAATGAAATCAAATCATGAGAAATACCTCTCATTTTTAGCAGCTCTCATAGGGCATTATATGCTGGCAGGGAGGCAAATCTATTTTCTTGGTACCTACTAGCCCATTTTCTTGTTTTATTTTTTTTAAACAAATTTCCATGCTGTTTCATTAATATTGAAAGAACTATCAAAATTAAGAAAAAATAATGTAGTTATTTAAAAGTTTTGAATTTTTGACATATACATTTTATTCTAATCTATTTGGAGGTTTTTTTCTTGTATTTCATTGTATAAAGCTCTAAAATGTTAATTCTGTATGAATTAACAATTGTCACAGCACCATTTAATCAAAAGTTTTTCATTTTCCCATGATCTGTAACACATACATCATTGTCATAATTTGGTTAATAATTCATACATCTGTTTATGGTTCTTTTCTGTTCCATTTATCTATCTATTCCTTCATTGGTACTGTACTGCCCTAATTACTACAGTTTTATAACAGTGCTTGATGTCTGGTAGAGTAAGCTATCCTTAGTTGATTTTTATTCAAGAGTAGCTGGATTTTCTTAGCTTTACTTTTTAACTACACACTTTTACAATCAGTTTGTCAAATTCCTTTAAATATTGCCATTGTGGTTTTGATAAAAAATAATACATTAAAACTGTTTATTGAAATTTTTAGTTTTTTACAAATCCATGAATATGGTGTTGAGCTTTGTTTTATTGAGATTTTTTCTTTAACCTGTGTATATATTTTTAATAAACATCTTAACATATTTTTATTTAATTTTAGGCATCATAGTTTTTGTTATTATACATTGTAACATTGTTTTCTGTTCTGTAGAAATATAGTGGATAATAATCTTCTATCTAGCCTTATACCTGTTCTAATTGATCTAATCATCCAAAAATTTTCCTGTATATCTTTTGTGGTTGTTTATATGGAGAAACATTTGATGAACTGTTTTATTAACAGTTTTGTCTCCTTCTTTCCAAATCTTAAATAGTATGTTTTTCTCATTTTAATTTGTGAGTTAAGAACTCTAATACAATGCTCTCAACACTTAGTGTCAGTGGACAGTCATCCTGACGTTAAAAGTTATGATTCTAATGTTTCACCGTTGCCTAGTGTATGAAAAGAGTTTGGGCCTGTTTCTCCTATCAAAATATATTAATATTGAATTTTATCAAATGCTCTTTCTTCATCCATTTATAAAATTGAGTTTTCTCTTTTAATCTGTCTATAAAGTAGATTATAGTCATATATTTATTAGTATTAAATCACCCTTGAATTCCTATAATAAATCTAATTAGGCATTTGTTCCTTCTTTCTTTGTTTTTGAGAAATTTTTTATATAAATTCATGAATAAAATGGGCTTTGACTTCCTACCCTGAACGCCCCTTTTCTGATTTTGATTTCAGAGTTATACTAGTCGGATAGTATGACTTGGAGTGCCCTCTATTTTCACATCCTCTGGAAGGTTTAAACAAGATTGAAATGGTGTGTTCCTTGAATGATTGGTAGAATTTTCTGGTAAAGCATCTGACCTGCTTTCCAAATACTTTATTGAATACAGAATATACAGTTTCTACATATCTTTTCAAGTCATTTATACTGTTACTTTTCTCTAGAAATGTGACTTTTTCTAATTTTTAAATTTATCATTATTAAGAGATTCACAGTTCTTAGTTGCATACAATTCTAGCCTGTCTACAAATGTGCCAGTTTTTTCCTAATAATATTTATACGTCGTCATCCTTTTTCTTTTTAGAAAGTCAATTTTACTTGAGGTTCTCTTCAAAGAACCACTTCTTTGCATTCTGGTTTTCTTTTTTAATAGTTCTGAAGTTTTATTATTGTTTCTAGTCTTCTGTTGTTTAAGTTTATTATTGTTCTTCATCTAATTTTATATAATAGATTTTAGGTTATTTATTTCAGCAATACTTTTTAAGATTATAAATGTCCTTCAAATGATCACTTTTGCTGCATTCTAGATATTTCATTTGGTATTTTAATTACACTGAATTCTGTTTTTTCTCCAAATTCTATTCTGTTTTCTTTTTTATACCATGTTATTTTGAGCTATATTTTTTAGTTTCTAATGCATGTTTTTAAAAATGTATCTTTTTGTTATTAATTTTTTATTAAATTGAATTGCCATAAAAAAGCATGAGCCTAAGGCATCGTTTCCTTACGCCAGGACTGGTATTAACACCTACCCCAAGGGCAGCATTTACATTCCTATTTGCTTAGCCTTAAACTCCTGTTCTACATTCAGCTCACAGTTTCTTTTTATTTATGTATGTATTTGGTCATTCTAAAATATTTTCCCTTCTTTCATGTGATTTCAGCAATAAAGTAAAGCATATTTGAGCTAGTTTATCCAGGACCTCGTTGTTTTCCTTTAGCTAGGCCCTTCATTAGAGCCACTTAGTATCTAGTAAACTCTAAGAGACTTCTCCAAATACCTCTTGAAAATGTATTCACAAAGTCAAATGAAAATGCAGGGGATTTGAAAATTTGAAATGTTATTCAATATTTTCACCCATTCAGGCTGCCCATCTCTTTCTGGTCCCCCGACTGTATGCTAAGGAAAGAGAATCTCAGCCAGTGCTAATCTGGAAAGGTCTGCTTTAGCTAAATTGACTTAATTTCAGGCTCACACCATCTCTGGTGTAGGTAATTATGTATATTGATTTAAAAGGTCTTCCTTTCCAGTTCTTAGTGAAAGAAAAGTAAAGAGAATAGATGGTGTTGTCAAATTTTCTTGGCTGTATAAAGAGGTGACTAGAATAGATGAGCTTGAAAGTATTTTTCAGTTCTAGGAAAATATTCCTGTGTCTAAAAATAATAAAATAGTATTTCTCATGAATTACCAGCCAGTGAGTAAATAACAGTTAAGTATACATTGTAATTTTCCTTTGTTGATGGAGTAGCAACTTCTAAAGTATCTTTTTTTTTTTTTTTTACCCTTTGGTCCTTACAAAAATCTAATGCTTCCCTCAAGTCACTAATAACTGTTGCTATATCTACCTGTCATTTATGGATTGAGATTTAGTGCAGCCTTTGCTAGTAAATGCAGATGGATAATCCAGCCCTAAAATCAAAGTTCAAAAATGTACCCTTGGAACAGGACTCCAGGGACAGAGCAATAGCTTGTCTTGCAGCCTATAACCAGACAGTTCAGAAGGAACAGGTTTATTGAATTGAAGCAGTTCTGACCCAGTGATATTTATGAAGTCAGAAACCAGGAAGAGGAAATCAAGTTTGTAAGGTTAAGAAAATATAAGGAGCAGCCTTGAGAGTAATGGTCATGGTCTGTGGAAACAAGCTCTAACGGAGTATTTATGAAAAACACAGGTGGTGTGCGTACACACATGGGTGCGGGCACATGCAAATGCATATGAAATTAACTTTTAAGACTATATCATTACCTTTTTGTGGAATTCCTGAGACACTAGATTTCCTTTGTACTTGGAATAATTTAACTGAAGTAATGAAATACAAGAGAGTCCTCAATATCCTTTGCAGGGTCTTAAATGTACTCAAAGATCTACAAGTAAAATTTTAGAAAATAAAACTTGAAAGTGTTCATTTCTGAGATCAGATTCATAGGAAATCTGTACATGTAACTACTATTGGTTTTAATTGTTTTATAATAATGTAATATAAAAATAATAAATATTACTATATAGAATTGGGATAATTATATAGGCAATAATTTTGCTTTATAGAAAAAGTAAAATGAGTCAAGATTAGTGGGTTTATATGAATCACAGTACAGTAAGGTACAAAATTTAATATATATATTCAACTTGAATGGTTGACTATTGGAATATATATAGAGGTATGACTAAGCAACATACAGATATTAGATGACTCAATAAATCAAAAGCAACCTTTACCATTAACATTTTGGTAGTACATGAAGTTAGTGTCTGCATTTTTTCAGGTTTGATATTCCTTCTCATTCTCTAGTTTTCAATTATAATTGAGAAATTTTATGTCTAAAAGAGGAAAAATGTCTGGGCAATTTATCTTATAGCATTAATGGGTAAAACAGAGGCCTCTAAGAAGCAGCTCATTAAAAATGGACTGGAATGTTCACCTATCACTCTATCAGTTTTCTTATGGGCAGTAAATATGAAGTAACAGCAGTATTGTTTGTCAATGTCTTCCTGTGATTGTTAACAATGCATCCTTGCACATATTGTTTCAGACAAAAAATTAGTATTTTGCATTAGAAGAAGATAATTAGGCAATAAGATACAAAAGCGAGTGTGGTTATCATGAGATAAACACACACATGGGGTGTTATGAGGCACAGCCAAGTGTCTGTAATCCCTCTAGGGTATGATTATCTCGTGATAACCATACACCCTGGAGTTGCCTTATTGCTATTATAAAATATCTTTATTATAGGAGGAAATGTGCATTTTTGTGCAGAAAGGAGACAAAACTGGCAATTTAAAATGCCGAACAGCAATTTCAACTGAGGTATGTGGTTTACATAGATTAATCTATCCCATTGGAATGTTTCCCTGGCCAGAAAATGTTCCCTAAATCCAAGCAGCCATAATCTGTAGTGATGTGCAGCTATTTGGAGCATTTGAAAAGTCCATGTCTGATTCTCTGGCTTTTGGCTTGGTGGCTGCATGTGGTGAATGCTGAGATGCACAATGATGAGAGGGTCTATGCACACAGTGTTCTGGGAACCCAAATTGTGATTTAGGCAAGTGTCACAATTCTTTGCCATAATTTTATCTCGTTTCTTGATCAGAAGAACTATTTTAAATTCCTTATGGAAACATAACTTAACAATAGAGAAATTTGTAAGGGGGAGAAGTCAGTAAGGTGGAAAGCTGGAGACTGAGATAAAATTCAAAATGGTCGGGAAAGAGTTAATGGATGTCCCAGATGAGAGATTACAGACCTGAGGCCAAGAGACTTAAGAAATGGAGGGTTTTAAACTGAGGGCTTTAAAATAAAGAAATGAAGACCAAGAGAAAGTATGATTTGCATTCATAAGTATATAATTTGTAATCATAAGGAGTGGATTTATTCTCTATGGCTCCAGAGATGGAATCAATTTAAGTGAAAATCATGGGGAAAAGGATTTTACTTTTTCATAAGAATCACTTTAAAAATATGAGTGGTTACAAAAATATAATTGTCTTTTCTTAAAAAAATCAAAGACTGAATGATATATTAAGGGAGTTCCTCCATTAGAAAAGGTTTCCCATATTTCAAAAATTGATTTTATAATAAAAATAAAAGTTATGGACACATAAAATCTAAGAAGAAGATTCAACATCCCCAAATATGCAAGAACTGAAGAGATTGTGAATCCAAAACACATCTTGGGTATCTTCTAATAGGACTAGAAATAAGTAGTTCTTGTATGTATGATGAGTTCATAGGTATACAAAGCACACTAAAATAAGACTCAGTTTTACTGAGACATCCTTCATAGCTACGGGCGAAGGATTGTCTATATTAATCCTATTTGATTTCAAAATTATAATTCTCTTTTCTGTGAGTATGATTGATTAACCTACTATTCTAATACTAATGAAATCAGAGGATGGGTGGTAAACATTTTATTTAAATAAGTTTCCATTGCTATTAAACAAATTGTGAAGTAATTTCAGCAATGAACCAGCCTATAAACTGCATGTAAAATAAAAATCAATATTTCTATTCATGTTTGGGCAGCCAACTCTTTGGGAAAAAAAATCCAGAGAATTGAGCTCACCTTTGTATTTACATGGTGGTCACATCAAAATGTATTAATGCTAATATAATACTGTTATTTAATATGGGATGTGAAATTGATATAATTGATTTAATTGCAAAAAAACTTCTAAGAATATATACCATACCTTTTAAAATACAACAAAGCCAATAATTGGTTTAAGTGTAAAAATGAATTGTGTCTAGAGATTTCTTACCCAGCTGTGGTGATGTTTTATTGGGTTCTGCATTTCACTAACCGATATGCTTTCATGTAAAATCAATAGCTCACAGTCTAATATATTTTGCATTGTTATGGTGTAGGTTCTATAAGCTAAAATACATTTTTGATGTATAACTCCAAATCTTTATTTTACAATAGAACTTGCCATAGGGAAAATTTAAAGGGGTACTATTTGTTTTCTAAATATGCAACAGCATCTTGCACATAACTGACAATTGTTTCAACGGAATGCTATCATTTCTAGTTTAAATCCCCATTTTTTAATTTAGCCCTAGGCCATACCTTTTAGAGAAATTGCCATCCATGAAATAATCAGATGCTCCAACAGGGCCAGACTTGTGTACCTCCCTAGTAGAGCTGCGCGAAAAATTTCACACCTACACTCAAAACTGCCAAAATATGCTTCTTCACTCTTTTCAGTACCAAAGGGAAAACATATACTTTTTCCCTTTGGGCAGTTTTGACAGTTTTAATACAAGTGAAAAGCAGGTTTTGCCAGCATAAAAAAGGGAAAAAGGAAGAAATCTTGAAATTATAATGTGAGAACCTCAGTCTTAGCAGGCGGTGGAGGGGAGAGGAAACGGAAAATCTAAACTAATACTTCGTCTTATCCAAGGCTGACCACGTGATCAGCAGTGTTCAATTGCTTGCTGCAGAAGATCATGGCAAGTGAAAGAGGCTAAACACTTTAAGGGTAAAGCCAATACTAAATAAAGATAATAAAAAATGGCAATAAAACTTGAGTCTCCTGCAGCATTTTCCCTCAGAGCTAAATCATAACTAAAGCCAATTACTTCTCAGAATCTATTCCACGTTGCCAACCTTACTTATACCCTTGTGCCCCCACCCGGTGCATTGTCAAGATTTAGAAGTTTTCTTTGGCTTTACTGGAGAGAGATAAAAATATGAAAGTCAACTAATATATCCCTGAGACATTTCATGGCCCTATGGAAAATTACCCTTTCTTCTTTACTTTGTTTCTCTTGAAATTTTTGAGGAACCCTGCACCTTTATGAGAAAGAAAGAAGCTTCTTTGCTGAAAGGTTTTTAAATAGAAAATTGTCATTTGCGATGACCATTTTACTCAATCATTGCAATCCCCAAAATGCTCAAAAGGTTTGGAATAAAGTAATGGGTCTAGAAAATACAAATAGATGTCGCTCAGGGGATGCAGCCTAGCAGAGAATTCTTTTGGAGCCATGAATTCCTAAAGCATTTTTACACTCTTTAGTCATGCTTTAAAACAATTGAACACCCAACATAAACATCAAGTCAATGGAAAATCAAATGTGCTGAACTGTTCTGCATCCACCCAAATTCATCTGGTAGAATACTGTATTTTCAGAACACATGGAATGAATTTTAACTTGACTCGTGGAAGTCTATACTACATGCAGTTTGAATCATTTACATAAAGATGCATCTTTTGTCACTTTGAAGATAGAGTTGCTGTGTATTGAGGGACAGAAATTGGTGGGCCTTTTATATGAAGAGAGGAAGTGGCTTTTGTCCTGTTTGGCTTTTGTAATAATCTTAGATGAGGGACATATCTAAGTGCTGTATTTGTAATTTATAGAAAAACTGCTGATGAATGTATTTGACCATTTTCACTTTGGGTTATTTTGTATGTTGTTCAATAAATAATGAAAATAGTCATTTGAGTAAATGCTATTTAACTTTTCTGTACCCAATCACTGTAGACTGGTGAATTTTTAGAACTAAACACCTAGGCATAAGATAAACTGAAGCAAGAAGCACTACATGTCAACATTTCTGGCTGGAGGAAGGCAAAGGAGGGAATGTGTTTTACTGTTTTTATACACAAAAAATAACACGGGCTTTTCTAATGGTATCACACTAACTTTGTATTTTTTTTTTATTTTTATTTTTTACTATGAATAAGTTTATTCCAGGACATTTGAAAACTAAGAAGACATGGAAAGATTTCTAGAAAAATATACATTACCAAAGTGGGAACTGATAAACAAATGCCTCTCATGATAAGAAACACAAAGCCCATACAGTTTTACTAAAAAGTTTTACCAAACTTTCAAAGGAAACATAATTTCTCTATATTAAACAATACTTTTTTTAAATTAATTTATTTACTTTTTAAATACATTTGTCTCTGCCTTCCCCCCACCTCTTTCCCTTGTCCCCTCCCACTTCCCCTTTGGTTTTGTCCATGAGTCCTTGCTATATGTTCCTTGATTTTCCCCTTCCCTTCCCTTTCCCTGCCCCCCCCTTCCCTCTTGCCTCTGTTGATTTCTTTTCCTTTCAGTGTTGCTGGTCATATTTTCCTTGCTTCTTTGCATTGTTGGTTAGGTTCTGCTTATAGGTGAGATCATATGGTATTTGTCTTTCGCCCCCTGGCTTATTTCGCTTAGCATGATGCTCTCCAGTTCCATCCATGCTGTCGCGAAGTTTAGTACTTCTTTTTTTCTTTCTGCTGCGTAGTATTCCATTGTGTAACTTTGTATTCTTATTCAGAGCTGAGGATCAACTTTCTTTCCTGAGTGGCCCTCCTGATTAACTACCTTCCAACACAATGGTTCTGGGAACTGGGGCTGAGCTTACAATGACTCATCATTGCCAGAGGTGCCTTCCATTGAGTTATTTCCTGCTACTGCCCTCTACTGCCCTCCAGCCCCCATGCCTGTTAATGCCAGGTTCAACCCAACATCTATCCCGTTGCCACCTACAGTGCCCTCACACTGCTCAGGCGAGTGTTACCGCTGGAACCGCCTTGTCCAGGAGCCCTGGAAGGTTGCATCCAGCTGATTTGGTGCTGCTTTTCCCCCAGTCAGGTTTTACAGACTTTGGGTGAAAAATGTTTCATGTTAAAGAATGTTACCTTTCTCTCTCCTGAAGATTCAGTTCTATATACACAGGGGCCGAGATAGAGCAGACATGCCAATGGCCAACTCCATGTTTTCCTCACCACTGTTCTTTTTCTTTTTTTTATTAAATTTATTGGGGTGATATTCATTAATAGGATCATATAGGTTTCAAGTGTATATGTTTCTATGATACATAATCTGTATATTGCAGATTGTTCCCACCATCCAAAGTCAAATCATTTTCCATCATCACATATTTGTCCCCCTTTATCCTTTGTTCCCTCTACCCCTTTCCCTCTTGTAACCACCATGTTGTTGTCTGTGCCTATTAATTTTTGTTTCATAGCCCACATATGAGTGAAATCTAACAATGGAAGAAATGCTATGAGATAAAATTTTGCCCTTATCTTCCTCTCAGGACAATTTCTCTTTAAGATCCTCCTCTACCTATCTTGACTCCCAGATAAGGACATGTATACCCCCCACTATACAGATATAGTTTGGCCAAATTGTGGCAAACGTTACTCATTTTTTTTTAAAGTGTCCATTTGTTCTGTCTTCATTTTAGTAATAGAATCTTCCCATCAATCCATCCCTGGGTTTCAGCAGTGCATGTGGTAAGTTCGCTAAACACTACATGCCCCACTCAGTGACTAGATTCTTGCAGTGGGTGTGACAGGAAGTGATCTTTTAAGGATTTGTCCGAAAAACTATCCCTCTCTCCTTGCCCCTTCCTTCTGTCTGGGAAATGCCAACAGCTGAAGCAGCTGCCTGGAGCTAAGGTGGAAGCCATGTACTGAGGATGGAAGACAAGAGCCACCAGCCAGACACTACATATCCTGTGGAGAAGGAAAGTAAAGCCTCTAGCTCGGGACTCTTTACTCTCACATGGGAGGGAAATAGCTTCTATCTTGTCTGCTCCACCTTTTATTTCAGCATTTTGACCTGTATTCCAACCAATAAAATAGGGCTGAGGCAAGAGGAAACATTTGATACGTATTTTGTCACATACCACAAAGTGTACTAAATTAATAAACCCAATCAACTGTCTTCTCTGTTTCAGCATCAGGGCCTTGGGAGGAAATAACTCTACAATCACATGTGGAGATGGTGAGGAAAGATGACTGGAAACCTTTAATATTGGGACTCATATAGTTTACAAATACACTGAACCAGTATCTCAAGATAAAAAATGATGTTGTATGTGAAAACAAGTTGTATATCTAAGAATTTTGCGTCCATCAGTAGATGAGCGGATAAAAAAAGCTGTGGGACATTTACACACTGGGTTATGATTGAGCGATAAAAAAGAAGGAAATCTTACCTTTTGCAACCGCATGGACGGACCCGAGAGTATTATTCTAAATGGAATAAGCCAGTCAGAGAAAGAGAAGTGACATTTGATTTCACTTATATGTGGAATCTAATGAACAAAAACTAGCAAACAAAATGGAAACATAGATACAACAGGCTGACAGCTTTTAGTTGTGGGGAGACAGTTGGGAGCCGGGGTGAAAAGGTGAAGGGATTTAGCAAAGAAAAATAAAAACTTGGAGACATAGACAAGAGTTTGGTGATTATCAAAGGGAAAGGGTGAGTGGGAGGAGGTAGAGGAGGGTTAAGGGGGGATAAATGGTGAAGGAAGCAGGCTTGACTTTGGATAGTAAAACAGATAATACAATATACAGATGAGGTATTATAAGATTGTACACCGGAAACCTATATATTTTTATTAATCAATGCCACTGCAACAAATTCAATAAAAATAAAAACTTTGTGAACCGTTAAGTATTAGTTACATTATAATCATAATACAAGTTACTATTATTTTACTGATATTGTGTTTTAGCCAATGCAGAGAACTGAACAGAATATATTTCTGCTGGTATTTAAAATATACCTTAGTAAACAGATAATGGTACATTTTAATTGCTGTATCCATTCATTCAATATATATTTGTGAACCATAGGGCAGAATATATATCACAGAGGTCAGTGTAACAGTGATCCTACAAAAATGAACTCAAGTTTCATGTATGTTTGAATTTAGATATTCACTCAAGGCACTAAACTATGTCACTAAAGAACACATTTCCAAACTGCGCATTTGTTGATCTGTGTTTATGAAAAATCTGTGTACATAGAAAAGTATACCGGACAAACCAGGAAATTGTTTAAGAGAGGAATTAGTGAAAAAAAGAATGTTTAGAAAAATTATAAGGAAACAATAATAAAATGAATGCCTAGTTTAGAGAGTGGTTGGGGAGGAGAAGGGCATTCTATGAGGTTGCAGGAAGTAGGAAACTCCCATTTCTTTCCTACTTAAAATGTGTGGGAAGCATTTTTAAAGTTGCATACCTCTTTGTGAGGATACATAACAGTTTTGTTTTTCGTGACGATAACTGGTTAAGCCTGTGAAATGTTCATTGATCTCAGTGGATAGGTCTGAGGGGACGGGCTTGTCAGCTGGGACAGCTTATCAGAAGAGGGTTGTGCTTGCTGCCCCCCTCCTTCCTATTTATTTCTAAACCAGGGGAAATTCCCCTGGGAGCATGGAGGCCTCAGAAGGAACATTGCAGAGACTCAAGAGATGAGAAACAGTTTGTAAATGAGCATTTAAAACATGAAAACACTCTTGTTTTTAAAGCCAATGAGTATAAAGTACCAGTGGGAGATGGGAGTTGACAGCTGGGACTCTTCATCCGTCTGGTCGAGAGATTCTGAGTCAATCTCTGGTGGATGAAAAGTAGGACTGGGAGAATTCAGACCTGTCAGAATCTGCTCAAAATTCCTGGGCTTGCCATTTCAAACCAAATGCAAACCTTCTAGGGCTTGAGATTAAAGAGAGTGTTTATAGAAAAATAAAAGAGGCTTGAAAATGCTTATTAAGAGGCATCTTAGAAATCTTTATAAAGCGTCATCTGTGATGATTTACATGCAAATGAATCTGAATGTGCTTGGCATACATTATGTAGGGTTTTCAGATTTGATCAAATCCATGCTGATCATGAAAAAAAGAAATGCACACGCAGAGAGCCACTAGAGAGTCTGCAGCAAGGATGGCTTGTCCATCCCTGCTTTAAAGCAGAGCAGGGACAAGGGATGACAGGAACGCAGTTTATAGGACAACTTTTGTTCCCAGAGATACATTCTGAGTCCAGAGATATCCCTGAAGGTTTCTGGGAGCGTGAGGTGCCCTGAGCACTTCCAGTTTGTATTGGAGGGGCTTTGAGTAGGGATTTACCTGACTCTCAGAAGATTCCAGAGGCTAGAGTCTTATTCCAGTGTTTCTTGGGGGTCTGCACTTTTCCCCGCAGGAGTTTCTAGGTCTCGCAGATGGTCTTTGGTCTGAAGTGACCTCTCTCAGCCACAGGAACAGAACTGGGACCCTGGGCCTTTGCTAATCATAGTCTGAATTACTAAAAAGGTTTCCCAAGTTCAGGAAGTTGCCACAGAGTGTAGGATGTAGATAAATGTAAATAGAGACAAAAACCTGCCACCAGGTTTTTTCAAGCTGCCGCGAGCAGCAAAGTCACGACAAGGTTATGTAACAAGCAAAAATAGGTCTCTGTGGAAACTTGACGGAATTACTGAGTTCTCACCTAATTGCTCAATGACTACCAGTCAGCACAAAACTATGGGTCCTATAAATTGCAAAAGAACAAAGGAAAGTACGAGGGAGTGTGGTTGCTCCGTCAAATAGAATTTTCAGCTTTGCACATTATCCAGCATAGCACCCCCAGAGTGTCACATAATTGCTGGCACAGCACTCTGGCCAGGCTTTTCTGATTTTCTCTCAGTCTCTCCTAAAATCAGCAACTCAAGTGCAGGGCCCAGTTGGCACTGGATTAAAATATGAAGTAAGCAAAAGTTTACTTTGGATGCCTATTCCTTCCTCTTCCCGCCTGCCTCTTCTCGCCCTTGACTATGTCTACTCTTTTCAGCATGTCTCTTCCATTCCCAGGTGTAGTTCCTATATTTAAAAGTAGGAGTTGGCCAGGATTACTGCTGAGGGGTTTTGTCCTAAAAAAACACAAAACAAAAAACAAAAATCAAAACAAAAGAAAAAGAAAAACAAAACTGCTAGGTTTAAAAATAAATTTGTTTTCTATAACTGAAAATGTTTACAGTCCTTTATCTATCACTCTTTTATTGTATAAACCAGATTCTCAAAACAAAACAGAATATTCCCCAGATCATTTAAACAAAAAGAATTTTATGAAAGTTCTTTGACAGAAATGTAGGCAGGGTCCAGGCAACAAAGAATGGCGGGTACTCAGGAACCGGCCGCAGAAAAAAATCGACACTCCTAAGGCTGAAGAAGCAAGTGGGAAAACAGTACTCCTGGTGCTCAGAGAGAGCTGGAGTCATAGAGGAAGGCAGCTCCTTCCAGAAGTATGGGAGCAGGGAGGGAGCAGGGAGAGAGCAGGGAGGGAGCAGGGAGGGAGCAGGGAAGAAATAGCCCGAACATGTTCTCTTTTTGGTGTTTCCCATTGGTTGAACCCAGCTAGAAGCCAGAGGGCCAGGGAGCGCATTGCTGCTGCGGTCTGTAGGGTCAGCCAACTGGGCACCAGCAGGACGGAGAATGCAGAATGTATTGGTGAATGGGATAGAGGGTAGAAGTAAATGATTTTACTTCTGTAGCTTGATGAGGATGTTACCCATATTTTGCCATGTATAATGTGAACCCACATTTTCGTGTGTATTATATACGGGATTATTATGCCCATTTTTATACCCACAGGATGTAATCATTATACCCATATATAATGTGTATCTTTATTTTTCCCTCAAAAAATTGGGCAAAAATGTGCACATTACACATGGCAAAATATGATACTTTCTAACACTCTACCTTCTATATTCCAAGCCTTGGTTGTAGCAATTCAGACAAGGTCAGTTTCAAAATCTTATCGTTATCTCTAACGGTAAATTCCTAATAGCTTTTTTTCTTTTCTTTCCTATTCATCTTGTTTCTCTAATCTAATTAATTTTAAAATAACTACCCAGTTCAGTTATTCTTATTCCAATACTCAGCTCAAATGCCAATTTTTGTTGTGCTTTTGTTGATTGCCCCTGGCAGTGATGAGACCTTTTGTTTTTGAGTTTTTCAAGGACTTGTCTGAGCTGCTTGTGTGGTATTTATTGCATGCCTCCCTGTGCCCCGCAGAATTACATACATGTTTTTCTCCCTTATTACCATTAAATCTTCTTAAAAGTTGAAATGGTTTTTTGCACATGATAAACCCTTCATTAGGTTACTGGGTTCACTTGCTTTCTACATAGTAATCACATCTTAAACATTTACTAGAGAATCAACTTATGGATGAATATCCTCTCCATCTCTCTTTAACAGACCCATGTGATCTATAATTATCAGTTCAAATGTCACTTCCTCCAGGAAACCTTCCTTGACCTTTGTCTCCTCCCAAGGACATGTCAGTACTCCTCCTCCATGCACTGTGCTTTGGTTACCATGGCATTTAACACAGTCACACAGCTTGTCAATGTCAAAGCTATGGTTCAAATGAAATTCTATGTGATTCCAGAGATCATGTTTTTATAACTTATCATACTTCTTCTCAAGGAGAATGTAGAAGGGGCAAATTACATTTAGGCGTTGAGATAAGAGAGACCTTCATGAAAAAGGTGATAATTGAGATACATTTTTGAAGTATAGTGGGTTTTGGCAGGTAGATATGGCTAGGATAGGCTTTATACACAGAGCGAATAAAAGGTGTAAAGTCATGGACCTAGTGTAATGCAGACTATGTTTGCAGCATTGTGAGGAATCAGGCTGCTTACGGTTGGAAGCCTCTATTGTGGGAGCCTGTGGCTGCTCTGTGAGGACGCTCTAGGACAGAGCAGAGTGGAGAAGGGTGCAGAATGAGTCTAAGCTCACACCTGTCAAATGAGTAAGATATTTTTTGAATTTGAACAGACTACTTCATTGCTGTAGTTGCTTTTTAAAAAAAGGCCTTCAGACACAGTGCTTTAACTCACATAAGTGACTTTGATAGTGAAGATTTTAAGTAGCCTAAGAGGAAAGAGAGATTGTTTCTACTCTAAGACTGGACCACTGGATATATCCTTTATACATGTGGGTCCAGAGGGAAGTAGTAATGAACATGGATCGCCATAGCTTGTCACTCAGGCAGATGTAGCCTGATGAAAAAGTTCTCAAATGAAGAACAAGGGACTTTAGAAAGGTTTTGCTCTGCAGAGTCTTAGTGCTGATAGCATGCCAGTGTGGTTAGTTTAATACTCTGTGCTCTATTGCTATTTCTAACATACATACAGACTGATAGTAAAGTTAATAAAATTATTTTTAAATAATTAAAAATGTCTCAGCCACTACCCCCCCCCCAAATACTGTATATGCCCCATTCTCTCATTCTCCTGGGACTCTATATTATATTATATTATATACGTTTCAATGTATCCTATGTTTCTCTCATGCTCTTATTTTTTCATTATTGTTTCTTTTTGTGCTTTAGATTAGATGTTTTCTATTTATGTATGTATCAAGTCAACAATCTCAACTTCTGCTATGTTTTATCTGCTTTTAGACCTATCTGTGGAGTACTTACTTTCAGTTATAATTTAAATTCCAGGATTTTCATCTGATTATATTTCATAGTTCTAATTTTCATGTAAAATTCTCCATTGCCCCTCTATTTTATCCATCTTGTACTGTATTTTTAACATGCTATTAGTAGTTTATTTTGGTCTTTGCTAATACAAATATGTGGATCACCTGCTTATCTTGCCTTATGTAAAGTTGTTTTTGGGGGTGAGAAGAGTTGTACGGGCCTCCCCTCTTGGCATGACTATTTTTGACTGAACTATAGACTCTGTATATATGTAAGAAATCGTAGGAACTAAGCTGATATTCTCTTCCTTTAGAGAATGTCACTCTTTACTCTGCAGATAGAGCAGAGGCCTATTACCTTAATCCAATCAAGCACTGGGCTGAGCAGAAACAAAATGCAGGTTCAGTAAAGCTCTGACTACCTCTAGTTCACCCTTGCTCTCAGGGTATAGATCTCATGGTTTTCATTTTAGGAACTGGTATGTTCCCTAGGAGCACCCCTACTTTTTTTTCCCCTGGAAGGGGGCTTGTCCTGTACTCAGTACTTTTTTTTTTTTTTTTGGTAGGAAGGTGAGACTACAAAAAATTCCTGTTTTTTATAGATGTTCTGCCTAGTTTCACGTGCTTCTGTTCCTTGCAGTTCCAGAATTCAGCAAATACTGTAAAGGGAAAATCAGCTGTGTATCGCCCACTTTCTTATCCTTCCTTCTCATTCTGGCCTTAGCCCTCAAGTTTCCAATTTTGTCTCTCCAGTCTCGTAAAGACTACTACTGGTTTCTCTATGACCCATCAGTGGCTCACTACTCACAGAAAACCTGGATTCTCAAGTTTTCATTTTATGCCTAGAACAAAAAATGCCTCCAAAGTAAAATGGCTATAGAATGTAAGCTCATCTTTTTAGCTCAGTTTCCCCTCTCTGTCCTAGTTGGGTTTTGTTGTTGTTTACTTTACTCTTCTTGTCCAGGTTGCTTCTGCAGCACTCTGATACCTTTATCAGATTTTTTATTGTTGTTGAATTACAGTTGTCCCCATTTCCCACCTTAAATCTCCCCCTGCCCTACCCACCGCCACCTCCCACATTCAATCCTCCCTCTCCGTTGTCTTTTTCCATGGGTCCTTTATACATGTTCCTAGATGATCCCCTTCCTTCTCCAGTTATCTGCTACCCCCACTTCTGATTACTGTCAGCTTGTTTTTTATTTCCATGTCTCTGGTTCTATTATGCTCACTTGTTTATTTCGTTGATTTGGTTCTACTTATAGGTGAGGTCATATGGTATTTCTCTTTCACTGCCTTGCTTATTTCACTTAGTATAATGTTCTCGGGATCCATCTGTGCTGTCTCAGAGGGTAGGAGCTCCTTCTTTCTTTCTGCTGCATAGTATTCCATTGTATAAATGTACCAGTTTTTTAATCTACTCATTTACTGATGGGCACTTAGGCTGTTTCTAGCACTTGGTTATTGCAAATTGTGCTGCTATGTACATTGGGGTGCATAGGTTATTTTGAATTGGTGTTTCAGGATTCTTAGGGTATAATCCTAGCAGTAGAATTGCCAGGTCAAAAGGCAGTTCCATTTTTAGTTTTTTGAGGACACTCCACATTGTTTTCCATAGTGGCTACACCAGTCTACATTGCCACCAACAGTGTATTAGGGTTCCCTTTTCTCCACAACCTTGCCAGCACTTGTTTGTTGATTTGATTATGATAGTCAATATGAGGGGTGTGAAGTGATGTCTCATTGTGGTTTCAATTTGCATCTTTCTGATGCCCAGTGATGCTGAGCATCCTTTCATATGTCTCTGGGCCCTCTGTGTCTCCTCCTTGGAGAAGTATCTGCTCAGGTCCTTTGCCCATTTATTTAATTGGATTGTTTTTCTTCCTGGTGTAGAGTCCTGTGAGTTTATATATTTTGGAGATCAAACCTTTTTCTGAGGTATCATTAACAAGTATGTTTTCCCATAGAGTTGCTTCCCTTTTCATTTGTCAGATGTTTTCTTTAGCCATGCATAAACTTATTTTGATGAAGTCTCATTTGTTTATTCTTTCCTTTATGTCCCTTATTCTAGGGGACCTATTGGTGAAAATATTGGTGCATGGAATGTCTGAAATTTTCCTGCCTATGTTCTCTAGGACTTTTATGGCACCACAACTTACATTTACATCTATTATCCATCTTGAGCTTATTTTTATGTATGGTGTAAGTTGGTTGTCTAGTTTCATTTTTCTGCATGTAACTGTTCAGGTCTCCCAATACCATTTGTTGAAGAGGCCATTTTTACTCCATTTTATGTTCCTGCCCCCTTTGTCCAATACTGATTGGCCATAAAGACATAGATTTCTTTATTTCTGGGCTCTCTATTTTGTTCCATTGATTGAATTGTCTGTTCTTATACCAGTACCAGACTGTTTTGATTACAGTGACCTTGTAAGATAGTTTATCAGGTATTATGAACCCTTCTACTTTCTTATTCTTTCTCAAGATTACTGAGGCTACTTGGGATCATTTATGGTTCCATATAAAATTTTTGAAATGTTTGTTCTACGTCTGTGAAATATACCATCAGTATTTTAATAGGAATTGCATTGAATCCATAAAATGCTTTGGGTAACATGGACATTTTAATGATGTTAATTCTTTCAATCCATGAGTATGATATATGCTTCCATTTATTTGTATCTTCTTTAATTTCTTTCTTCAGGGTTGTGTAGTTTTCTGAGTATAGGTCTTTTACTTCCTTAGTTAAGTTTATTCCTAGGTACTTTCTTTTTCTGGTTGCTATAGCAAATGGAATTTTTTTTCCTGATTTTGGTTTGATATTTCATTGTTGGTGTACAAAAATGACTTCAATTTCTGAATATTGACTTGTGTCCCACTGTTTTGCCAATGCACTTATTAAGTCGAGTAGTTTTTTAATGGAACCTATAGGGTTTTATGTGTACACTATCATGTCATCTGCAAATAATGACAGTTTTACTTCCTTCTTTCCAATTTGGATGCCTTTTATTTCCTTTTCTTGTCTGGTGGCTGTGGCTAGAACTTGCAATACTATGTTGAATAAAACTGGTGAAAGCAGACACCCTTGTCTTGTTCCTAATTTTAGTGGGAAAGCTTTAATTTTTTTGCCCATTGAATATAATGTTTTAAAAATACTTTGTGTGACTTTTCTAGGGGTTCTTAGTGGGAATGTTGGTATGCTATAAGTTCCTTGATTCTACTCTATAGTTGTTGTCCTAAATATTATTTTTAAAGGAAAGCAGCACATAGAAAGGAATTGAAGTAGTGTGCTCAAAATTTTGATGTGTTAACTGAGACCTAGGACACCTGGATGATATCTTTTGCTCTGCAATTAATGGACTGCATAGCATTGGGCAATTTATTTTGCCTTCCTACATCCTAATTTTTACATCTTAAAAATAAAAATGTTATGCTAAATAAGCTATAAAATATTCTGTTTTATTCTGTGAGTTTGAATAATTTTACTAGCTTATAAGTAGCATTTGTTATACTGTCATATAACTTCCTACAGAATCATCATCATAATAAATAATAAGTAATTAAATAAGATTATGAGGGAGAGACTGTTCTATGACATGACTGCTGCCCGACCACTGCTAGAACTGGGTCAGAACAGAGTTTGCTTCTCCTAATCCACTCAGAGACTGTTCAAACTCTTCCCCAGGATGTCCTGGTTCATGGAATAGGTCCTTATTCTGTCTGGCAAGTGTATAAGTTGTTATATCCTTATCTGCGATGGGCCACACCCCAGTACCCCTATCCATCCTGCCCTGTCCTACATAACCCCTTAGGGCCTGCCGTATGGTAGAGAGAATTCTATGTCATCTTGCTGCTGCCCAAGATGTGCCTCTAGGTAAGTTGTCTTTATAAACTCTTGATGTAATGATGGAGTTGTCAGCCTTTCTCTCATGTCTCTCAGTCCCAGGAAATTTTCCTAACAGAGATATGCTTAGAAAATGATCTTTAGGGTTCTATTTCCATAATAGATTAATCAACATAAATCACAAAGCTAACAACTTTCTATAAGGATATTCATATTGACCATTACAACTAAGATGACCATATGTTTACCTGGGGCATTACCAGTTCATATTTTTTGTCCCAAAGTAGTTATTAAATTTCCTCATTTACTCTAAAAACCATTCTATTTTAGCTGAAAAAATTCTGTTCACTCTAGCTATAATTCCAAAAGAAAGAAAAACTCCATGTAGGTCAGACACAATCATTTTTGTGAGACTGCTTTGAGATTAGATTTTTGAATATGCCAAATGCCAAAAATGACTATTGATATAAACTACATTAATTTATATTCAGATATAATATTGAAAAGCTCTAGAATATACAGGCATTGTTTGAATCCCTAGGATAACTATATTATAGTTTTCCAATGTGCTCATCTTTCTCACAGAGGAGTGAGAATCAGTTAGACAAGGTGTTATTCCCCACAGACCAATACAAGGATCATCTAGTGAGTATCAGAGCTTTTAACCATCAGACAACTAAAGACAAGATATCAATGAGTGTAAAGTCAGGAAAGGAGAACTGTTTGTAAGGGGACATATAAATGTTATACTAATGATCTCCATGGACCTATCTACCCAGCATTTAGGGACCTCAAAGTTTAGTGGTAAGGTTAAAATGACTTTGATATAAATACTATTTTAGCTTATCATTAGATTTTGTATGTAAAGAAAATTATTTTACTAATTGCCAGGCCATATGTGTATAAGAGACATATTTTTAAAATACTGTCAATATTTTTTTAAAATTTAAAAAATTATCTTTATTAATAGGGTTCCAGATAAACGTGGTGATATAGGAAGTTCCTGAATTCACCTTCTCCCATGAACAACAAACCTACAACTACATATTACATACTTTCTTTTGAAAATAAAATCCTAAGAACTAGTTAAGTGACTCCTACACATCAGGGAAATGAGAAAACACCCACATGGAAGCAGGTACAAGGTCTGAGATGCAGCCTTGCCATAATCCACACTCTTGGCACAGTGTCCCTCAGTCAGGAGGGAGGGATCTAATTTGATGCACATGTAGGGCCTTCTGGGGTACTCTTTGGGGACAGAGACCACCATCTTTGCTCTCTCCTGCCGAGCTCCAAATTGCTGGTACCTCCCAGAGAGAAGCTCATCCTCTTCCAACACCCCAATTTTTGTGAATACCACCCAGTTCAACTAGCCCTGGTGGCCAGCAGGGCTTGTGCTTGCTGTCCCACAGGACTGAATATATTTGCATACTTTAAAAGCCACTGCCTGAAGGTCTGGCTTCTAATCAGCCCAATTCTAATTGCTGACAGGGATCCTCCTCTTTAAGACACTGTTAGGTCTTGGCACATACTCAACTACTAGGAGTTGGACAATCACAAAGATTTGAGAGTCACCCGAGAACTAGGGCAGGGTTGAAAAAGATTTATCTCCAACAGGAGGCTACTCCTTCAAGACTAGGAGAGGTAGCTGTTATATCTAATACATAAAACCAACACAGAGAGTCAAAAATATGAACAAATTAATATGTTCCAAACAAAAGAACAAGATAAAAACTCAAAAAATGTTTAATGAAATGGAGATAAGTAATTTCCCCAATAAAAAGTTCAAAATAATGGTCATAAAGATGCTTGTCAAACTTAGGAGAATGGATGAATACAGTGAGAACTTCAACAAAAAGATAAAAAATATAAGAAAGAACAAAACAGAAGTCAAAGAACTGAGAAATAAAATAACTAAAATGTGCATTAGAGGGGTTCTACAGCAGACTAGATGAAGTAGAAATAATTAACAAACCCAAAGACAGGACAGTGAAATTACTCAGAGCAGAAAAAAAAAGAAAATAATTTAAAAAATGAAAAAGCTTAAGGGAAATATGGGACAAAATTTAGCAGACCAAGATTTATATTAGAGGGGTCCCAAAAGGAGATGAGACAGAGAAAAGGGCATAAATTTATGCAAAGAAATAATAGCTGAAACTATCCTAAACTGGAGAAGAAAATAGACATCCAGATCCCAGAAGCCTAGAGAGTTCCAAAGAAAAATCCAAAAGAGACCCACACCAAGAACCATTATCATTTAAAAAGTCAAAAGTTAAAGGCAAGGAGAGAATCTTATTTTTATTGTTGTTCAAGTACAGTTGTTTCCATTTTCCCTTCACCACTCTCCCCTGCCCCACCCACCCCCACCTCCCACCCTCAATCCTATCCCCCTTTGCCTTTGTCCATGGGTCCTTTATGCATGTTCCTTGACTTGACTCTTCCCCTTCTTTTCCCTATTATCCTCCTTCCCCTCCCCTCTGGTTCCTAATCAACAAAACAAACAAGCAAGCAAAATATAACCAGAGACACTGAAATAAAGAACAAACTTACAGTAACCAGAGAGAATATTAGAAGCAGAAAGAGAAAACTTGCTATGTATAAGGGAACCACTAGAAGATGATATATCTATTTCAACAGAAATTTTGCAAAACAGAAGAAACTGTAAAAATGTATTTTAATTACTACTAAAAGAAAAAAGTCCAATCAAGACTTCTCTAACCATCAAAGTTGTCATACAGAATTGAAGGAGATATAAGAGCTTTCCTGACAAGAAAGAGATAAAGGAGTTCATCACTACTAAGTTGGCCTTATGAGAAATATTAAAGGTAATTCTCTAAGGTGAAAACTAAGGCTGCTAATGAGCAACAAGAATACATATGAAAGTATAAATCTAACTGGTGAAGGAGTTGGATTAATCATGTATAAAGCTAGAATAAAAGACAAAAGTAGTAAAAGTAACTATATAATAATTAAGATATACAAAAGATAAAAAGTGTAAAATGTAACATCGAAAACATAAAACGTTGGGGAGGGGAGAGTAAAAATATAGAGTTTTAGAATGTATTCGAACTTAAGTTGCTATCAACTTATAAATAGGCTGTTATGAGTGTTTATAAGTGATGTTTATGGTAACTATAAGAGAAAACCTATAGTAAATACAGAAAAAATAAAGAGAAAGGAATCTAAGCATACCATTAAATAAAGTTATTAAACTAAAAGAAAGCAAGAAAAGAACAGAGGAACGAAACCCCCAGAAAACAATGAACAAAATGGGAAAAATTCCAAACAAAATAATTACTTTAAATGTAAATGAAGTAAATTCTCCAATCAAAAGACATAGAGTGGCTGACTGGAAAATAAAATAAAAAAAACCAAACAAAATTCTTCCATATGTTCCCTGAAAAGACTCACTTGAGATGTAAGGACAAACAGAATGAAGGCGAATGTATGGGGAAAAAAATGTAACATAAATAGGAAAAGAAAACTGGAGAAACGATAGTTTTACATATACAAAACAGACTTTTAAAACATAGACTGAGGTAGGAGACAAAGGAAGTCATTATATAATGATAAAGGGATCAATCCTACAAGAGGATATAACATTGTAAGTATTTATTCACCCAATGTAGTAGCACCTACATATATAAAGCAAATATTGACAGGCTTAAAGGGAGAAATAGAAAGCATACAATAATAATAAGGAACTTTAATACTCCAGTTTTATCATTGAATAGGTCACATGGACAGAAAATTAATAAGGGATCACTGGCTTTAAATATCATCTGATATTCAGGTGAATCTAACAGAGAGACACAGAACATTCCATACAAAAGCAATAGAATAAACATTCTCTTCAAGTGGACATGAAATTTCCTCAGGAGAGATTGTATGTTATGTCACAAAACAATTCTTAATAAATTTAAGAAGATTGAAATAATATCAAACATCTTTTTATAAACACAATTGTATGAGATTTATAATTATTTTCAAGAAGGAAACTGGAAAATTCAGAAATATGTGAGGCTTAAATAACATGCTACTTAACCAATGGGTCACAAAAGAACTCAGAAAGGAAATAAAAATGTTTCAAAACAAATGAAAATGAAAGTATAACATACCAATACTTATGGGCTAAAGCATAAGGAGGAAGCTTACAGTAATAACTGACTACACTAAGAAATAAATTAGGTTATTTGAGATTTTTCTTAACACCTTAAGGAACCAGAAAAGACAAAAAGAAGCCCAAAATTAGTACAAAGAAGAAAATGAAAATCAGAGTTGTAATAACTGAAAGAGACTAAAATGACAATAGAAAATATCAATAAAAATAAGAGCTGGCTTTTTGAAAAGATAAACAAAATTGGCAACATTTAGTTAGACTCATTAAGAAAAAAAGGGAAAAAAACCAAAATCAGAAATGAGTTAGGAAATAACACAGAAATAGAAACAATCATATGAAACTACTATGAATAAGTATGCCAACAAATTGGACAACGTAGAAAAAATGGAAAAATTCCTAGAAACATATAACCTACCAAGACTGAATCATGAAGGAATAAAAACATCTGAACATAATAATTACTAGTATGAAGACCAAATCATTAATCTAAACCTCCCAAAAAACTGAAATCCAGGACTATACGGCTTCCTGGTGAATTCTCTGAGACTTTTAAAGGATTAGTATCAATCCTCAAAAGTTTCCAAAAAATAAAAGAGGGGACACTTCCAAAGTCCTTTTACAAGGCAGGAATTATCTGAATACCAAAACCAGACAAGAACACCACAAAAAAAAGAAAATTATAGGCAAATATCCCTGATGAGCATAGATGCAAACATTCGACAATATTAGCAAATTAAATTCAACAATATATTAAAAGGATCATACACCATGAACAACTGGGTTTTATTCCCGGGATTCAAGGATAGTTCAGTATCTGCAACTCAATCAAGGTGGTGTGTAAAAATCATTATTATCTCAATAAATGCAGAAAAAGCTCTGAATAAGATTTTATATCCATTTATGATAAAAAAAACTTTCAATAGAGTATAGAGAAAACTTACCTCAACATAATAAAGGCTATATATAACAAATCCACACCTAACATCATACCCAAATGTTAAAAGCTGCAAGATTTTCATCTAAGTTCAGAAACAAACAAGAATACCCACTCTTGCCACTTTTATTTAATATAGTATCAGAAGTCCTAGCCAGAGCAATTATGTATTTTGCTGTGTATAATGCGCATTTTTTTGCCCACATTTTTTTGCCCACATTTTTTAGGGAAAAATAAGGGTGCCCATTGTACATGTAATACTAATTCATTATCTATATAAATGTTTTTAATTATTTGATTTATGCTTATGTGTTAAAAGTGTAACTACTTAAAAATTCCTTCATAATACAAAAAAATTATAAAATTTCTTTATAATACACAAAAACAAGTATATAAATATAAATAAATAAATGCTGAAAAATTAAAATGAAAGTTTTTTTCTTCCTGAAAGTTTGAGCCAAAAACATGGGTGCATATTATACATGGGACTGCATTATACATGGCAACATACAGTAGGCAAGGAAATGAAAAACATTCAAATTGAAAAGGAAGAAGCATAATGGTATTTGCAGATGACATGATATTGTATATAGAGAACCTTAAAAACTCCACCCAAAAACTGTTAGAACTAATAAATTTAGTAAAGTTTTAGGACACAAAAATCAATATACAAAAATATATTGTGTTTCTATATATTAATAATAAACTATCAGAAAGAGAAATTAAGAATGCAATACTACTTAAAATTACATCCAAAAAAAATAAAATACCCTTGAATAAACTAACCAAAGATGTTAAAGACTTATACACTGAAAAATATTAAAAATTGATTAAAGAAATTGAGAAAGACAAATAATTGGAAAGATATTCTGTGTTCATTGATTTGAAGAATCCATATTTTTAAGTGTCCATAGTATCCAAAGAAATGCGCAGTTTCAAAGCAATTCCTCTTAAAATAACAACAGCATTTTTTTTATAGAAATAGAACAAATAATCCTAAAATGTGTTTAGAATCAAAAAAGGCCCAGATAGTCAAGAACATCTTGAGAATGAACCACACTGGAGGCATTAAATTTCTGAATTTCAAACTATATTACAAAACAATAGCAATTAAAACAGTATGTTATTGTCATAAAAAAAAAATACAGACACATAGATCTATGGAACAGAATAGAGAGGCCAGAAAATAAACCCAATGGATAGATCACCAATTAACTTATAACATAGGAGCCAAGTACATACAAAAGTAATGAACAGGTCTTTCAATGAATTTTGCTGGGAAAACTGCATGGATATGAGCAAATGCATGAAATTGGATAACTATTTTATACCATAAACAAAAGTTAACTCAAAATGGACAGAGACATGAATGTATGATTGAAACCATAAGTCTTAGGAAAAAGTATAAGATTTTTTTATTTTGAAAAATTTTATTTGAATGATTATATAGAGTATTTATAATTGCGTTTGAATTTCAATCAAATTTTTAGGGCTCTGGAAATTAAGTTGGGTTTATTCCTCCAGCTTTAGTTTCCATTGAACTAAAAATTACAGTAAAGTGAGGGGCTAATTTTTAAATATCTACTTCATGTTACCCTTGTTCCCTAACACCTGCAAAGTTATCTATTGGCTTTTAAAATATATATAATTTCCCTCTGTTACCCACAGTCATAGGTCTTTTATATCCTAGGTACTTTGGCAGACATATGTGATGCACAGATGACATTGTCTCTTTTTTTTAAATTATATTTTTTTGATAATGCTATTACAATTGTCCTGATTTTTCTCCCTTTGCCTTCCTCCACCCAGCACCCCCACTCCCTCAGGCAATACCCCCACCATTGTTCATGTCCTTGGGTTATGCTTATAAAAATTCTTTGGCTACTCCATTTCCTATACTGTACTTTACATCCCCCTGGCTATTCAGTTACTACTGATTTGTACTTGTTTTATATATATATATTTATAGATATAATTATGCTATTACAGTTGTCCCATTTTTTTCTTCCCTTTATCCCCCTCCACTCTGTACCCCCCACCTGTATTCCCCCTGCTTAGTTCATGACCGTGGGTTGTACATATAAGCCCTTTGGCTTCTCCATTTCCTATGCTATCCTTAATCTCTCCCTATTTTTTATCTACTATTTATTCTTCTTATTCCCTGTACCACTTCCCCCATCCTCCTCCCTCCCTCTCCTCTGATCTCCATTTCTATGATTCTGTTCCTGTTCTAGTTGTTTGCTTAGTTGTTGTTTTCTTTAGGTTCAGTTGTTGTTCGCTGTGAGTTTGTTTCATTTTACTGTTCATAGTTTTTGATCTTCTTCTTTTTCTTAGATAAGTCCCTTTAACATTTCATATAATAAGGGCTTGGTGATAGTGAACTCCTTTAACTTGACCTTATCTGGGAAGCACTTTATCGGCCCTCCATTCTAAATGATAGTTTTGCTGGATAGAGTAATCTCGGATGTAGATCCTTGCCTTTCGTGACTTTGAATACTTCTTGCCTGCAAGTCTTCTTTTGAGAAATCAGCTGATAGTCTTATGGGGAACTCCTTTGTAGGTAACTCTGCTTTTTTCTTACTGCTTTTAAGATTCTCTCCTTATCTTTAATCTTGGATAATGTAATTATGATGTGCCTTGGTGTATGCTTCGTTGGGTCCAACTTCTTTGGGACTCTGAGCTTCCTGGATCTCCTGGAAGTCTATTTCCTTTACCAGATTGGGGAAGTTCTCCTTCATTATTTTTTCAATGAAGTTTTCAATTTCTTGTTCTTTCCCTTCTCTTTCTGGCACCCCTATGATTCAGATGTTGGAACATTTAAAGTTTTCCCAGAGGTTCCTAAGCCTCTCCTAATTTTTTTTTTTAAATTCTTGTTTCTTCATTCTATTCTGGTCAAATGTTTACTTCTTCCTTCTGCTCCAAATCATTGATTTGAGTCCTGGTTTCTTTGCTTTACTATTGGTTCCCTGTATATTTTTCTTTATTTCACTTTGCATAGCCTTCACTTTTTCCTCCATTTTGTGACCATACTCAACCATTTCTGTGAGCATCCAGATTACCAGTGTTTTGAACTGTGCATCTGATAGGTTGGCTATCCCTTTATTGTTTAGTTCTATTTTGGAATTTTGATCGGTCCTTTCATTTGGGCCATATTTCTTTGTCCCAGCATGCCTGTTATGTTGGAATGGGCGAAGCCTTAGGTATTCACCAGGGCAGGGCAACCCAGGTGGCTGCATTGTGATACTGTATGTGGGGGAGGTGTCTGAGAGGGAACAGTGCCACCTGCTCAGCTCTTGGCTGGCTTTCAGTCGCTTCCCCCACTACCCACAAGCAAATTGGGCCCCTCTGGTGCTGATTCCCAGGTGGGTGGATTTTTGTACGTTCTAGGGCCCTGTGGGTCTCTCTAATGGACTCTCCCATGAGGCTGGGAGTTTCTCCCACTGCTGCATCCCCCACAGATTTTTAGTCAGAGGTTTTGAGACTTTCTTTTCCTGCACTGGAACCCTGGATTGCATGGTCTGTCTTGCTTTCCAGCTGTTCCTCCTGGTTTATCTGCACGCAAATGTGGGACTGCCTATATCCACTAGCTGCTGCCATGCCTTCCTGGTCCTGCAGCCACTGCCTTGCCGCGGGTCCTCTCTGCCCAGCTGCCTGTCTTTGCCCCTCCTACCGGTCTGGATGAATGTTTCTCCTTTAACTCCTTGGTTTTCAGACTTCCATACAGTTTGGTATTCTGGCAGTTCTGGTTATTTTTTGTTTTTAAACTTGTTGTCTTTCTTTTGGTTGTGTGAGGAGGTAAAGTGTATCTACCTACATTTCCATCTTAGCCAGAAGTTGATGATCCCATAAAACATAAGCTTCTTGACATTGGTCTTGAGGATAAGTAGTGAGAGTTGACACCAAAACAAAGGCAACAAAAGCAAAAAATTAACAAGTCGGACTACATCGAACTAGAACAGCTCAGCAAAGGAAACCATCAACAAATTGAAAAGCCTATCCACTGAATGAGAAAAAATAGTTTAAAATATACCCTCTGCGACAGTATGGATGGATGGATGGATGTGGAGAACATTATAATAAGTGAAGTAAGCCAGTCAGAGAAAAACAAATACCATATGATTTCATCCATATGTAGAATCTAATGAACAAACTTAACTAACAAGGTAAATAGAGACAGACTCATTCACAGAGAACAGGGTCACAATTAAGAGGTAGGGGGAAGTTAGAGGGTGGAGGGATTAAGCAAAAAGGAAAAAGGACTCATGGATATGGACAATAATGTGGTGTTTTCAGAGGGGGAGTAAAAGGGGGACTAAATAATAATGTGAACAAAAATACAACATAAAAATTTTAAAATAAAAATAAACAGCAAGGTACCATCTTAAAATATCATATATCTAAGGAGGGATTAATATTCAAAATATAAAACATAACTCATAGAAATATAAAATGCAAACAGTTTGAATAAGCAATGGGCAGAGGATATGTATAGACATTTTTTCAAAGACGATATGCAGATGGGCAACAGATATATGAAAATGTACTCAACATCGCCATCATCGGGGAAATACAAATCAAAACCATAATGTTAGAATGGCTTACACCTCCTTGTTAGAATGACAATTATCAAAAGACAAGAAATAACAAGTGTTGGCAAGGATGTGCCAATATGGAACCCTTAGGTACTGTTTTGAGAATGTCGGCTAGTGCAACCACTATAGAAAACAGTGTCATTTTCTTTAAAAAAGTCAAAATATAACTACTGTATGATCCAGCAATTTCACTTCTGGGTATTTATCCAAAGAAAATTAAATAGTAACTAGAAAAGATATATTCACCTCCATGTTCATTGCAGTGTTACATACAGTAATTAAGATATTAAAACAAGAGTGTCCACTGATAGATAAATGATAAAGAAATTATACACATACGTGCATGTGCACACACATACACATTGGAATATTATTCAGCCACTAAAAGGGAATCTTCCTATTTTGACAACACTGATGGATCTTGAAGAATTATGTGAAGTAAATATGTCAGAGAGAGAAAACAAGTACCACTTTCTCTCACTTATATGTAGAAACAATAACAAATGAAAAACAGAGCTGATACAGAGAGCAGGTTGGTGGTTGCCAACAGTGGGGGGCTGAGAGTTAGACAAAATGGCTGACAGGAGTCAAAAAATACAAATTCTATTTATAAAATAAATAAGCCATGACACTACAATGAAGAGCATGGTGACTATAGTTAATAATAGTTTGCTGAATATTTGACAGTTACTAAGAGCAGGCTTATCATCACAAGAAAAAATATAACTATATATGGTGATGCATAACTAGACTTGCTGTGTTAATAATTTTGCAATATATAAAAATATCAAATCACTGCTTGTATGTTGTACACATAATAATTAAAAATTAAAAAAAACACACATTTATTTTATTATTGCTGCCATTGATGAACTTTCTCTTTGTTGATTATAGAGTGTGTATAAACTTCTTGTTTGAAGACTTCATTTCATCAATGAACAATTAGTTCCAAAACTTTATTAGAGATTAAACAAATGTAATGCATTTGACTATTCTTTTCTCTTTTTATGCAAATCTCATTTTGGCGATTGTCCCCAATTGACACCAGCAAATTCATGCTTATTTATTCTAACTATTGATACTAGAAGGGCCTGGAAGAAATAATAGTGTACTGGATAGTACACAGTTTCCACTAAGCAACCACAAAACCAGCAGATCATTTTGCAGGTCTACAATGCATTCATTCACTAACTCATACATTCATTTACTCAAGGAACATGTATTGAAACACTATTTGTGATACTGGTTTATATTGCTTTTATTATTTAAAATTATTAAATTATAAATATTTCCAAGGTAATGCCTGGTGTTTAAACTCATAGTATTTCATGACTAATCGCAACTCCACCAAACCTATGCATAGCAGTTTTCTTAGAATCATTCCATTTTTGGCCATTTCTGTTCTTGAGTTTTTACAACTCTGGAGCTATAATAAACATCTGTATATAAGTCACTTTGCATGTTTAGGATTATTTCCTTAGAACTTTTTTATCAGATTTAGAATTACTGGGTCAAGTAGAATTAACATTTTTTAAGGCCTTTGATATGCTACCAAATTGCTTTATAAACTAGCCATGTCAATGATACTTACCAGCAGCAAGGTAAGAATTTAGCTTTATAAATAAAAATTGCTACTTTCATTATGGACAGCACAAATAAAAATAGCAATAAAATTTGAATATAGGGCATTAGGAATCAACTTTTATTCCTGAAGATTTCAAATACACATCTTTTTCAAAATGAAAAATACTCCTTCCTCTTAGTCTTCCAGATGGCAAACTTATTTCCTTTTAAAAATGTTTTGATGACTGGTTAAGATGGTTGAGTAGGTAAAAGTTGTTGCTTTCTTCCATGACCACATCAAAATTACAACTAAATTAGAGAACAACCATCATTGCAAACCACCTGAAGACTAGCTGAATAGAAGTCCTAAAACTAAGGATATAAGGAAGAAGCTATGTAGAAACAGGTAGGAAGGGCTCAATGTACTATAAGCAGCTGCAGAGGTCCCCTCTGAGGAGCAAGGACTCCTAGCCCCTCACTGTACTCCGCCAGCCCAGGGTCCCAGTGCCTGTAAGAGAAGTGCCCTTAACATCTGGCTGTGAAAACCAGCCAGGATTGGGTCTAAGACAGAAGGCTGCCTAGAAGCCTAGGTACTGCACATACTAAAGAGACCACACACAGACTCACTCACTCACGACTCACTTGGTCTGGACACTAGTGCAGAGTCAGCAACTCGAAAAGTGCCAGAGATACACAGAGAATAACTAAATTACTAACCTCAGGGTGAGGGCTGGAGGGGCAGGGATCAGGGCAGCTTTCTCTGGGGACAGAAATGCTGGCAGCAATGACCATATCTTTGTTGAGCCCTCCACCAACCCAGCTCGCAGGTAGGCACCAAATTTTAGTTCTTGATTTACCTGGCTAACACTGTTAGCCTCACCCTGGTGATTCCCTGACAAAACACCCAACCTCTTCCAGTGACCCATCCACACAAGCATCTTTGCCTTGGCTCATGCTGAAGACTTTCCTAAAATCTTTCAAAGGTCTATAAATGCCAAACAAGCAGCAGTTAGCCTCAGTGTACCCTGTACCTCTTGTTTATCTTCCCCAAGGTGCTTAGCAGAAGTGGCAATCAGTCTCAACTTGCACTGTATCTCCCATCAGGAAGCCCCAGCTGTGGCATAATCAGCAGCCAGGCTTTACTTAAAACACAGCTTCCACTAAGCAACCACAAAACCAGCATGAGTGGCAGCTGGCCTCAGTGCGCATGGTGTCCACCAAGGGTCCTAAGCTTAACAGCAATGGCACCGGCCTATATGTGCTAAATTGCTTTTCCTAAACACCTCCAAGCTCAGCAAAAGTGGCAAACAACTGAAGATCATTTTGCAGCTCCTAACAGATGGCCCTAGGCCAGGCACAAATGATAGTTGGATCTCAACCTGCACCAGAGCCGCTCCCAAGAAGTTCCAGAAAAATAACATCTGGTAGTCAGCTTCAGACCACACTAGAGCACCACTCAACCGACTCCACAAAAATATATTCAGCTGGCACTAGAGCACTTTTAAAGTGACAGCCACTCTGTGGGATCAGCCCTGACGTAGCAGTTCACCAGCTGCAGTCATGGCAGGCCTACACAGCCAGTCAACCTAAAGGTCAGTCCTACCCACTGATGTGCCAATAGCAAACAAGACTCTACTGCAACAGGAGGGTACCCACAATCCAAACATGGGATACCGCTGGACTCTGGAGCATTATGGTCAGGTGATCTATAAGACTATACCACTAGACACCCCAGAACACCTACCATTTATAAAGTCATCTGCCAAGACCAGGAGACAGAGATGATCTACCTCAAACATAGATGCCAACACAAGGTGTCAGCCAAAATGAGGAGACAAAGAGATATGTCCCAAAAGAAAGAAAAATAATAAAACTCCAAAAAAAAGAAAAACTAAACAAAATAGAGACAAACAATCTATCAGATCCAGAATTCAAAACACTGGTCATAGGATGCTCAATCAACTTAGGGTAAGAATAAATGAACTCACTGAGAACATAAACAAAGAGACTAAAAAAACAAAACAAAACAAAAACCACATAAAAATGAGCCCTGGCTGCTGTAACTCAGTGGATTGAGCACTGGCCTGTGAAGCCAAGGGTCTCTGGTTTGATTCCCAGTCAGGGCACATGCCTGGGCTGTGGGCCAGGTGCCCAGTAGGGAGCACATGAGGGGCAACCACACATTGATGTTTCTCTCCTCTCTTTCCCCTTCTCTTCCTCTCTGTCTAAAAGTAAATAAATAAAATATTTAAAAAAAACCAATAAGAATGTATATATAAAACATAAAAGAGAACCAGTGAGGAATGAATATAAAAACTGAAATGAAGAATTAGAAGGAATCAACAGCATATTATACAACAAGAGGATTAAATCAGCAATATGGAAGACTAAGCTGTGAAAAAACATGAAATGAAAAAGGAATCCTCCCAGAAGAGTTTAAGTGACATCTGAGACAACATCAAGCACAGAAACATTTGCATCATAGGGTTAATAGAAGAAAAGAGAGAGCAAGGGATTGAAAACCTATTCAAAGGAATGATAGAAACTTTCCTTAACGTGGTGAAGGAAATAGACAATCAAGTCGAGAAAGCATGGAGAGTCTTAGAAAAGATTAATCCAAAGAGATCCACACCAAGACACATCATAAATAAAAAGCTAAAGTTTTTTAGCTAAAAGCTAAAGACAAAGAATCTTAAAAGTAGCAACAGAAAGTCAGTTAATTATATACACTAAGACTTCCATAAAATTGTTAGATGATTTCTTAGCAGAAACTTTGAAGTCCAGAAGACATTGGCATAGAAGGAAAGACCTACAACCGAGACTGCTCTACCCAGCAAGGCTACTATCTAGAGTGAAAGGAGAGATAAAGAGCTTCCCAGAAATAAAAAAACTAAAGGAGTTTTCAACACTAAATCAGTATTTCAAGAAATGTTAAAGGGACTTTTTAAGAAGAAAGGAAAAGATCAAAAGTATGAATAAAAAATAGAACAAAGACCATGCATACATGAGAAACCCACAGCTAACATTACCCTTATTTGTGAAAAGCTAAAAGTTTTTACTTTAGGATCAGTTACAAGAGAAGTATATTTCATTTTTAACACTTTTAATCAATTTAATATTGGAAGTCCTTGCCACTGAAATCAGACAAGAAAAAATAAAATGCATCTAAATTAAAAAGAAAGTAGTAAAATTGTAATTATTTACAGATGACATGATACTACATAGAGATAAACCTAAAGATCCCACCAAGACTATTAAAACTAATAAACTTAGGTAGCAGAATGCAAAATTAATATTCATATATAGGTTGCATCTTTATGTAACAATAATGGAATATTAGAAGTAAAATTTGTTTTGAAAAATATCTCTCTTTTATGTGATTGTAACCTCTTACAACCACATCAAAAATAAAGTAACTAGGAATAAATTCAACCAAGGAGGTAAAAGACCTGTAGTCAAAAAACAAAACAAAACCAAAAACAAAAACAAACAAAAAAAAAACTAAGACATTGAGGAAAGAAATTGAAGATACAAATAAATGGAAAGATATACTTTGCTCATGGATATAAAAATTTACATTGTTAAAATGTTCATACTACCAAAAGCAATCTATTGATTCAATGCAATCCCTATCAAAATACCAGTGGAATTTTTCATAGAAATAGGATAATAAATCCTAAAATGTATATAGAACCACAAAAGACCCTGAATAGCCACAGCTACCTAATATCAAACTATACTACAAGACTATAGTAATCCAAACATCATGGTGCTGGCATGCAAACAGAGATGGAGATCAGTGGAATAGAATAAAGAGCTCAGAAAGAAAACCATGCCTATAAGGTCAATTAATATATGACAAAGAAGTCAAGAATATACAATGGAGTAAAGAGAGTCTCTTCAGTAAATGGTTCTGGGAAAATTGGGCAGACATGTGCAGAAAAGTAAATCTAGATCATTATTTTACACTTTGTGCAACCCCCCCTCACAAAAAAAAATGGATTAAAGACATAAATGTAAGACTTGAAAACAGAAGACTGCTAAAAAAAAAGACCATAGGCAATAAACTCTTTGACATTGCTCTTAGGAATATTGTTTGTGTATGTCTCTTTATGCAAGGACACACACACACACAAACAAATGGGACTACATCATATTAAAAAGTTTCTGCACAGCTAAAGATAGCATCAACAAAATAAAAAGATGACCTACTAAATGGGAGAATATATTCACCAATTATACATGTGGTAAGGGAATAATATCCAAAATATATAAGGAACACACACACAACCAAAAAGTACAACCAATCCAATTAAAAAATGATCAGAGAACCTGAACAGACATTTCCCCAAAGAGGACATGCAGATGGTCAACAGACATATGAAAAAACACTCAACATCACTAATCATCAGGGAAAATCAAGTCAAAACCACAAGATACCACCTCACACCTGTCAGAATGGCTATCAGCAGAAATTAACAAATAACAAGTGTTAGCAAGGATGTGGAGAAAAGGGAACCCTTGTGCACTGTTGGCAGGAGTGCAGATTGGTGCAGCCACTGTGGAAAGCAGTATGGAGTGACCTCAAAAATTAAAAATGAAGCTACCGTATGACCCAGTGGTTCCACTTCTGAGTCTCTACCCAAAGAAATTCAAAACACTAATTCAAAAAAATATGCTTATTGTTCATTGCAGCATTATTTACAATAGCCATGATCATAGACACACACAGAATATATTCATCATATAAAAGAATGCAATCCAGCCCTTTTTGACAATATGGCTTGACCTAGGGGGTATTATACTAAATGAAATAAGTGAGATAGATAAAGACAATACCATATGATTTCACTTACTGTGGAATCTAAAATACAAAATGAATGAACAAACAAAACAAACAAACTCATGGATACGGAGAGAGAACAAATTGGTATTTGCTAGGTAGGAAGGGAATTAAGGGAGTTAGAGCTCTGGGTAGAAAAAGTGAATAGATTTCATATAAGTGGAACCTAATCAACAAAACAAACAAGCAAGCAAAATATAACCAGACACATTGAAATAAACAAACTGATAGTAACCAAAGGGGCGGGGGATAATGTGGGAAAGAAGAGGAGGGGTCAACAAAGAACATGTATAAAAGACACATGGACAAAGCCAAAGGAGCGTAGGATTGGAGGTGGGGATGGGTGGGGAGGGGGGACGGGTAGAGGGGAAATGGAGACAACTGTACTTGAACAATAAAATAAATAAACTATATTTTCAACTAAAAATATTAATAGATTAAGAAGTACCAGTTGCCAATTATAAAAATAGTCAAAGGGAGGAAAAATACAACATAGGGAACATAGTCAATAGTATTACAATTGATGTGGTGTCAGATGGGCACTGGACTTATCAGGTAATCACTTTGTAAGTTATATAAATGTCTCATAACTATGTTGTACACCTGAAAATAATATTGCTCGTCCACAATAATTAAAAATACATAAAAATGAGTTTTATCTTTAAATTTACAAAATAAAAGGAAAAATTAATTTTAGTACATAATACACAGTAGAATACCTGACTTTAGGGAAAGAATTCACACTGTGATTCTAAAAGTATAGTTTTATTTGTAAAAAATAAGTTAGTAATATTGTATATGAATCTCTCCCTCTTAGATATTTGTGGTCTTACTTCTCCAAATCTATTTTTAAGAGTAAGAGATTGACATTTATCAGCTAGTAAATTTAGAAGCATGTAACTGGGTTTACCCCATAGTGAATAACTTATAATATTTGGGTACATTCATCTACCTTTAACTCAAACTGACTAGAGTCCAGTTTTATTCCAGTCTTGCATTTAAATTATCTTCCATAATGAAGACAGTGATATTCCTTCAGTCCCCATACTACTTTCACTGAAGCAGCATTCTAGGCAGTGTACTGCTCTGTCCAATGGATGTTTATTCAGTGTGTTGAATAGTGTGAATAGTAATCTAATATCACTTGGCTTCCTGATATAGTCTATGGTGTTCTTGAAGTTTGATCTCTATACACCTATGTTACAATTTATGGCAACTTAATTCTGGGAAACCTTATTAGGAACCCTCCTCCCTCAAACACATACATGGAAACATACATCAAAAAGTTGAGTGCAAAACAGCATTTTTAAAATAATAATGAGGAAAGGAATCTCGACTGTTTATTTTCAAGATATTTTTTTACCAATGAGAGCATTCCTAACATATTTGATTTCAAGATCTAACACTCACATTACACTTTCATTCATACACAAATTGTAGTCAAAATTGCCTTAGCAAAAGCTAAAATATATGACGCTTTCCATATTATCACCACAGCGGAACAAGTTATCCAAACTTATAGCTCTCATTTGTTGGTCATTAATTACATTAAAAGTTTGAAATTGTAACATCAAAATTCTTAAATTTATTCAGAAAAAATGTGTTACTATCTCAAGATCAAGATAATCTGATAGTTTACATGTAATACTTCATAGACTTCACAATGCAAAACCTGTGGTGAAAGTTGGGATGATTGATTTATCATCTGAATAATTATTGGGTAGACTTAATTATTTTGTGTGTATGCAATGTATTTAATACATCTTACATTGTTGTATTATACATGAAACAAAGAATGAACAGTCTTCAAAAATGGAAGCTTACCTTATATTTATGGTCTGCTGTTTGGAAACCAATGATTTTTTTTTCTTCTGGATATTTAACACCACATTCCACTCCCAATTTCCATGATATTTTACTCTCTTGACCTTAATTCTCTGCTATTCTCTGTCTACTCTTTGCCATGACGGTTGGTAACTCCTAAGCATATTTACAAAATTTCTTTTCTTTTTTGCTTTAGGGAATTCATATACTCAGAAAAAAAAGAACACTTTATCCACTTTATTTTGTCTGCTCTCATTTTGATAACATATCCTCTTGCAGTTATGAAGCATCAGTTGTCTCCTGAAACGTATCATGTACATTAACTATTGAAACCTAAAGGTGAACATGTCAGAAACAGCTGATATTTTCTCCTACCTCACAATTTGCCATTCACTCTTAATTTTCCATTATCTTCTATGTTGTTTTTCCTTGAAATCTTACAGACATTTTCTGTTCTCATTCTTATCACCGCCTGTGTGGTAGATGTAACAAACAGACCTACATCTTTCTGCTTCCAAATAGAGCAGCACAAGTTAGTGTCTACTCATTATCCAAATGCAGATAATTAGACAGCTTTTAACATTAGAAAAGGTTTCTTGAACTGCTTCACTCCATGGACTTTGTTTCTGCAACACTAAGTTTAAATTAGTCTGGCCTTACCAACTTATTTTCACTCTTTCAGGTTAGTTATGTTCAATACACACATTTCTGTGTTTCTTTTGTATAAAAAAATTTTCTTTTCCCCCCAAATATGCACCCTTTCATCACAATTCCAAATCAGTTCTTTAATTAACCTCTTTTATTTTTGTTTTGCATTATTTAAGTTGCATTCACTTTTACATGACATTATGACCTTAATGAGACTGGTAACTCTTCTATTGCTTATAAACTTTCTATTTACAAACTTCCCAGTGAGACTGGTTACTCTTCTATTTCTCTTCCACAAAGATAAAGAAAGTTTCCGGGTTCAGTACCTACTCTTCATTCAACCAATACTTTTGTTGACTAAACTGTGTGTGTGTGTGTGTGTGTGTGTGTGTGTGTGTGTGTGTGTGTGTATAAGATAATGTGGAATGTGGAGAGGAAGTTTTTTAAGAGTGTGTCAGATAACATCAGAAGAATATTACAATCTATAAGAACCCCATATCCCTCTAAGAACCAGAAATATGAGAGTGAAATGAGAAAATTGAAATGTTTATAATAGCTATCTGCAGAAAATCACTCAAAAGACTGTGCTATGTGGCTGAGGAGATGTGAGAATGCCCAAGCCCCATCTAGTTAGTAAGAGTACAACCTCAACTTTAGAAACGTAATGAACTTAGAAACCAGAAAAGAGTCAATTGTGTTGAGACCTGTGTAAAGAATGACGGTGAGCAGAAATGGGTTGGTCTGAAAGAAGTCTAAAAGAGATGGGTTATGGAATATGGACATTTGTGAACACTGTCAGAGGGAGACTGATCCAGAATCTGGGAGGACAGGAGTTTTCTCAGGAAGGAACACGTCTCTATACTTTGCTACATCATTAGTAAAATTTCACTTAAGATTTCCATGGGCTCTAACTCCATGAACTAGAAAGTCTCCGTTTGCCTCTCTAGATCCAGTCTGTAACCTTCTCCAATTTGTTCTACAGCCCCAGGCTTCCCTCCTCAGCCTGTATATGAGAGATCCTTTACCTCAAACTTCCAGTTGGTCTCAGCCAGTGAAGTGGGGGTTGAAGTGCACCCACACAGATGGGAGGTCAGGAGGAGAGTTCAGTGCACAGTCCTCCATCTAAAGCTGTGACTTCTGTCAGCTGGTCTCTCTTCAGAGGCTACAGCCCTCACTAGGTTCTGGTTGCATTTAGTACCCCTAACTCTTTCATGCCAAGCTTTGGGGGTACTTAACATTGGGGTGAGATGCCTCGGGTGCTTCTTAATCCCCTTATCCCTAAATCCTGGCTGCGTGTGCCTAAATAAACTGTTAACTATATGAAACTTGTATATTTTTTAATTACCATTTTGTATGTGCTGTCTGCTTCTTCCTGGGACTGTGATTGATACACACTGTTATCACCTATTGACTGTTTATTAGCTTTGGAACTCTGATAATGAAATAGGTGATAGAAGCATACTCTGTTCAATGATTTTATATTTATGTATAAAAATTGTGTGTTTGTGTGTGTTCCTCATAGTGAAAAAATGAGCTTTTATTCTAACTTAAAAACCTGCCTTGAAAGGGTGTGGCTTTCCTGAATCAATCTCTGAGGATATGTCCTACTTTGGGTACACTGACAGAATGTGGGGTCACTGGGCTTTATTAAATCTTAGGTTGAGTAAGAAACAGGCATAGGGATCTTAACTAATTTGAGAATTTTCTAGGAAAATGTCAAAGTTGAAGAAGCCTTTGAAGCCAGAAACAAATTTAGATTTTAATCAAATAGTGGAAATTTTATGATGGAGTTGGGCCAAACTTGGTTTCCTCTTTGGAGAATTACTGGGGCAGTTCTGTATTGGAATATGTTCTTTAGTTAAATGATCTTTATGTACCCCTAATCTATTGAGTCATTTTTTAGATCTCTTATGGAAACATTCTCTTTCAGCTTGGGGACAAAAAGCTACATTTTAATGGCCTGCCTAGACATGATGAAACACTTCCCTAAATTACTAAAAAAAAAAATTAAAAAAAATAAAAAAGAATAAGCAAACGATCAACAACTATACAGTGAAAAAAATTAGATATGAACAGGCAATTCACAGAAATGATATGCAAATAACTTAAACATATGGAAAGTTGCTCAAAATGGTTCATAAAAGAGATGTTAGGGCTGAGTGACAGAATATATAATCTGAGCCTGCAATATTTAATCACTTCAGAAAATAAGAAAATTGTCAATGATTGCTAGGTTCATGTCAAAACAAAACCAAACCTCAGAAACTAATTTAAAGAGGCTTCCACTGGCCTGCACAGAACAAGTTAAGCATCAGTAAAGAATGCTATGTTAAGGCAATTGAAGCATAAATATATATTTAAGTCCATGAGGTCATAATGGCATTAAAACAACTCATTTGTGATAGTTTAAGGATACCAAGGAAGCAACTAATTATTCTGAAAACTAATCAAAAATGAAAACAAAAATTTATTCTTAGTTTCCTGTACAAAATTATTTAACTTGATAAGGAACATTTCTCCTGATAGAAGAATTCATCAATAAATTAAGAAGTAATGATAGATTCAGAATATCACTATTTTCAAACCCTAATACAAACATTAAAAAAACAAAAAAAAAGGTATAATGTGGCTCCTGACAGAAATACACATTACCTTTTATGAAGTATTCTTACTGGGGGAAAAAAAAAAATCAAACCTAATTTAGTCAAGGCTCTAGATCTAACTGCCACTGGTCAAGAAATAACTCTCAGAGTTGTCTACATCAGCAATTTTCAACCAATGTGCTAAGGCAGGCACACTGGTAGGCCGCAAGCATTTTAAAGATATGCAGTACTTGACTATTCAGTCACGGGCACTGATCTCTTTTCCCTTAGATTGGCAAATAAAAAGATGACAACAGCCAATACTATAATAGCCACGTGGTGTGAATGAATTAAAATTATACCTTTTTATTCAGATTAAAAAAAATAGAATGTAGTCTTTGGCGTGCCACAGAATTTTAGTAATTAGTTTATGTGTGCCATGAGGTACAAAAGATTGAAAATCACTGGTCTGCACTGTGCTCCCAGCTATTCAATTAGAGTTCAGTTTTTCCTACCCAGCACTGGTTCCCACAGTGGTTTCCACTTCTGAGTCACTGCTTTGATAGATTGTTATTCTCTGTATTCACCTGCTGGTGTCTCCAATCTTGGGGGCGGTTGTTTGTCCTAGTGTCCTTGCCTCTCTTAAAGATCCTAGGGAAGTTGATTTTTCAGTCTGTTCAGGTCTGTGCCTGTTAGGACCGAGCGGTGAGTTCCAAGCTCCTCATGCGTGGGAACCAGGAACCCTGATTCTCATTTCTGTTTCATAGTGTGGTGTCTGCTGACTCTGACCTCAAGGTTAGTTGGAAAAAGAAGTGGTCTGTTCAGCCTATATTGCTGAAAAGAGAAAATAATACAAAGTAATATGAAGTTTGGATAATCAGAAAATTGAGATTCCAGTAGCTTCCATGCTCACTTCAGGACAAAGTGATTTGGAGGTGTTACTATTCATGTGAAAGTGCCTCTTAGGCCATTGGGGTGATGCATATGAAGCTCATGCTCAGTTGTGCTCTACGTGTGATGGTCTAGAACTGGAGATCCATGACATGCTATGCAGTGAGAAAGACAAATGCATTTTAACTACTTATTTGAAAAAGAAAAAATACTGATCCAAATGAATTACTGTCACATAAATTTCCATTAAAACTTAGATATCTGTTTATCTACTTAGTGGCCTGTGTATAGCAGGTTATTAATCCATGGGTAAGACACCTTGCTTCACAGCAGAGTATTTGCCCAGTGTCCTGCTAGCCACAGGATGTTTTACATGCCATGCTAATTAATATTTATATACAGTTAAGCAAAATAAAATCGAGCAGTAAGCCTGTTTTAACAAGACAACATAGCACTTATAAGCTAAAAGCAAATGACCCTTTGGATTATTTTTGCCCCTACTTTTGCCCCTTTGGCAAGGAAACAGGAGAGTGGGTTTATGAGCTGCATGCAAGAGAGAAGAGGGAGGACAGAAGCTGGAATTAGTTAATGACAAAGACAGCTAACATCGATGAGGAAGGCTGCAGAAACAGAAAGTAAAGAGAAGATAGGACCAAGCAGGGGAAATTGAATTTTAAACTTCATTGCATCAGGTATTTTCCTTCAGTCTCCGAGGGTAACACTCTCACTCTATGGATGCCCTTTCAGGAAGGAGAGCAGTGAGGAGAAGTTAACTACAGATTTTTACTAAGCTACGGTTTTACTTCTGCTGTATCATTAAGAATGACAGAAATATTGCCAGGATTTCGGATGGGTACCAATTGTGGCTCATGAATAAAAATAAGGAAGATCAATTAGGAATATTTGCTAGGTGTCTCTTTTGCTTCAGTCAAAAAAATCAAATAGAGCTTATATATTGAAAAAAAAATTTGCTTGAGAGAAAAATAAAAACTCAGAAATGGAGGAGACTATTCCCATGTCCAGGCAGTTCAGGGCTGTCTAAGTAAGTACCCGATTTATGTGTTGAACTGTAACATGAGTTTTCATTTAGTCAAGTATTGCAGGTTTAAAAAAATAATTCCTGTGACCTGAAGAAATTTGATTCAAGGTATCCTAATGGAGTAGGGCCAGATATACAGAATACTGAGTTTATGCAAAGACGTTTCATATACTCAGGCCTTTGTCCATTTCACCATCATTTTTCTCAACTTCCTATAAACTGAGGCTCAAACTCTCAGTCCAACTTTTTGGATAAAGTGTGAACACTTGCCTAGCAAGCAAGATTCTCCAGAGTCTTGAATTTTCTCTTTGCCTCTTTATCTTCCACTTACAAGTTTTCAGCTTTAGACAAACTCAACTACTTATCTCTTGCTTTTCAACCTCATTATTTGGTCAAGTCGCTTCTTTAGCTACAGTACTTATTACCTGGGGCCCATCTGTGTTCTTTGCTTCTTCCATGAAGCCTTTCTTGATTTTCCAACCAGATATAACATCTTCCTCCTCTGAAACCACTTTTTGAGCATCTGGAATTTTTGGTCATACATCTTCCCTTTCTCTTAATACCAGTTAGTTTTGTGTATATGTTTATAATGTGGCCCTCAAACTATATCATTGTGTCTCAAGGCAACAAGCATTTATTACAGGGCATCCTACTAAGGCCCTCGTGCTCTGAGAAAGGGTCTAAGTTGTGCATATATTGGCGATGCCTCTTACTCTCAAGTTTGATTTTTGCAATGTATAGTCCTAGGAACAGTATCTTCTTTATTCCAGGCAGGTGATTGGATCTTTGAGTCTATTATTTCTAATCTTCACACTTCTAAGAGGGTGATGGTCTTCCATGTTTATAAATCACAAAACTTAGAAGTCAAATAAGTTACTCAAGGTTGTGTGCACATAAATGTCTGAGCCCGGTCTCTATCTCGGCCCCACCAGCCTCCATATTCTACTTGCTTTCCATTGTGCCCTGATATTTTTCTGTAATATCCATAAGTGGTCATTTGTGTTTAAAAAAGAGGATTTTTTAAATTTTATTTTTAACTACAGTTTGCATTCAATATTATTTTGCATTAATTTCTAGGTGTATAGCATAGTGGTTAGAGGATCATACACTTTACCAAGTGTTCCCACTGATATTTCTGGGACCCACCTGGCACCATACATAGGTATTAGAATGTCATTGACTATATTCCCTATGCTGTACTTAACATCCCTATGCTACTAATTTGTGGTCTCAATCTCTTCACCTTGTACACCCAGCTTCCCAACACCCTCTCCCCTAGGGCAACCATCAGTCTGCTTTCTGCATCTATTAGTCTGTTTCTATTTTGTTTGTTCACAGAATAATTTCTTTATACAGAATGTATGTCTGTATTTTTTTCTTTTAAATACAGAAGCCCAATTTCTCTCTGCCTACCACATGTCCCATCTCTCTCTCTCTCTCTCTCTCTCTCTCTCTCTGTCTCTGTCTCTCCCCCCACTCTCTCTGATGTACATGTCTGTTTTACATGTGGTAGAGTTTTCTGTGTACTTAATATAAATTCTGGAAGTTCTGCCTGCTGACTCAAGAGATTTTGTAGGTAAAACAATAAGATCCATGACAGTAAATAGCTACAACTTTTCCTACAACAATCCCTTAGACTAAGCCCACTGAGACCCTCATCGGTCAAAGGTCACTGACACCAAGCATCTGTATCAAGGGAAGGGGCTCACCTAAGGGGCGACAAACTTTTTGTACATAAAATTGCTCCAAAGATGTTTTAATGACAAAAAAGAGTGAACTTAGCAAATCACTGCATCTATTCCTCAAATTAATCTCTGACCCAAATCCTAAGACTTCATGTCATGACAATGTGAAAAAATATGAAAATATAGACATGCACAGTCTCACTATCTCCCTTTTCCAGGAAGAGACTATTATAAAACAAATGTTTCAGAACACAGTTTTTCCTTAGTTTGCATTCTGCTACAGACTTACTGTCTGATCTTTCCTCAATGTCATTATCTATAAAATGTGAATGATATTATTATCTATTTATGGTTATTGGAATTGCATTAAAATAAGAAAATGTATCACTCAGAATAAGTATCTGAAATATTAGCCATTATTATTATTGTTGCTTCCCAAAACTTTATGGCAATGGTAGAATTGTGAGGAGAACAAGAGGAGAAAAAATCTATGAGACGCTAAACTGATTTATATTATTTATATTTGGGTAAAATGCATTTAATACCAAATTCACCATTTTAACCATTTTGAAATGTATAATTCAGTGGGTTTGAATATACTTAAAATGTTGTACAACCATCAAAACTTTTTAATCACCACAGAATGAAACCCATACCCATTAAGCAGTCAGGTACCATTCTTCCCCCAGCCCCACGTCCTGGGAACCACAGATCTGCTTTTTGTCTCCATTGATATGCCTAATTCTGTCTATTGCATTGAAATGAAATCATGCAATATGTAGCCTTTTCTCTCTGGCTTCTTTCACTTAATAAAATGTTTGTAAGCTTTGTTCATATTGTAGCACGTATCAGTAATTCATTCTCCTTTATGTCTGATTATTATTTCATTGTATAAATACATGATCTTTTGTTTATCCATTCATCAGTTGATAGACATAGAGTTCTTGTCACCCAAATGTCAGCCTTGCCTTAAAAACATTGACTAAAAAGTGGGATAATGGAAGAAGTAGATTGCATTTTGGCTATTGTGATTTTCCATCCTTTACCCTCAACTTAATTGTGTCTTTAGATCTAATGTGAGTCTGTTGCAGATACCACATAATTGGATACTATTTTTTATCCATTCTACTAAGGAGTCAGTGATGGTCACAGGTAAGTTAAATACCACAGAGCTCTCATACTGAGATTAAGCTATACTTTATTGAGCATTACTCTGGTTTTGGTAAGTTTTTGATTAGATTCCAGAGACCTTATAATTGTTTTTGCAGAAGGAGAGTTTGTAGCTCTGTAGCCACCATTTTTGCTGACGACATATTGTGAATTGATTTGTATTTTATTTTATTTTTAAAAGATTTTAGTTATTTTTAGAGAAAGGAGACAGAAGGGAGAAAGAGAAGGAGAGAAACATCAATTTGTGGTTGCCTCTCGTGTGCCCCCTACTGGGGACCTGGCCTGCAACCTAGGCATGTGCTCTGACTGGGAATCTAAACAGTGACCCTTTGGTTCACAGGCCAGCGCTCAATCCACTGAGCCACACCAGCCAGGTAACTGATTTGTATTTTAAAAGGAGTGTAGAATTTGAAGAGCACAGCTAGAGGTTCCACGGGAAAATGAGAAGAAAGATTGGAGCGTGGAGCATGTGCCAGGGATCCCCAAGGGCACTCCCAGGCCTGCTGATTCTCTAGGAGGATGCAGTATGTGGTTGTACTCGTGGTGATCATGGTGATGATTTTTACAGTGAAAATACACAAAGCAAATCAGAAAAAAGAAAAGGCACATGGAAAAAGTCCAGAGAAAACCAGGAATAAGTTTTAAAGAGTCCTGCCTGAATGGAGTCAAACAGGGTATACTAATTCCTCCACCAACAAATTACGGCAATACATGAATAGTGACAAGATCATTAGGAATTCAGTGCCTGAAGTTTTACTGGGGACAAGTCACATAGGAACCTTCTGCCTGGCACATAATATAAGTCTAGACTAGCCACACACACACACACAAAAGTGGATGTTCAGTATAACTTACATTGTTTATACAAACACTTTAGGTATAGTGAGCAATTCTTATGAATAATGGTGGTAGGAATCCTTCTGAAATCCTAGGTTGCAAATATCAGCCAACCTTGCAAGCATATCTTTCTAGAATAGTAGTCTAAGGCCTATTATGTTAAGTATTTTTTAAACAAGGCACTTTGAACATGGTATTAAATTTTGGGACATAGTGAGTAAATGAGATTATTTGGAAATTTTGTAGTATATTTTGTGATGTAATTTTCCATCATTTATTGTTCTCTTTCTCTTTACCAGGAGATTTTGATAAAGACTTGCAAGTTCATGGTAACCATAACAAAACCTATAGGAGATACACAAAAGTTAAAGAAATAAATTTAAGCATATCACTAAAGAAAGTCAGTCATTAAACTACAAAGAAAAAGCAAAAGAAGATGAAAGAATAGGAGGAAATACAAAACAGCCAGAAAACAATGAACAAAATGGGAATATTATATACTATTAATTACTTTAAATATAAATAAATGCACTAAATTCTTCAAGAAAAAGACATAGAATGACTGAAAGATATAAACAAACAAACAAACAAACAAACAATACCCATCTATATGCCACCTATGAGAGACAGACTTCATGTAAGGACACAAACAGACTAAAAATGAAGTGATGCAAAAAGATATTCCATGCAAATGGAAACAAAAACAAAGGTAGGGTATCTATACTAATATCAAGATATATAGACTATATAAAGGCTGTAAAGAGAAAAAAGATCATTACATTATCATAAAGGAGTCAATCCAACAAAAGGATATAACATTGGTCAATATTTATGCAGCTAACTTAGGAGGAACTAATATAGAAAGCAGATATTACAATGACTAATTAGAGAAATAGACAGTGATAGAATAATAGTAAGGGACTTTAATACCTCGCTTTTACCAACGGATAGATCATCTCAACAGAAAATAAGAAAACATTAGCTTTAACCAATGCGTTAGACAAGACAGTCTTAATAGATATTTACAGAACAGTCCATCCAAAAGAAACAGAATACATATTCTTAAATACACATGAAACATTCCCTAGAATAGATCACATGTTAGGCCCCAAAGAAGTCTTAATAAATTTAAGAACGTTGAAATCATACCAAACAAATTTTCCAACCACAATGGCATAAAACCAGAAATCAATTATAAGAAGAGAACTGGAAACTTTACAAATATGTGGAAATTAAAATCATGCTATTAAATAACCAATGGGTCACAGAAGAACACAAAAAGAAGATAAAAATGTTTTGAAACACATGAAAATGGAAATACAATATGCCAAACTTAGGAGATGCAGTAAAAACAATTTTAACAGGGAAGCTCATAGTGATAAATGCCTAAATAAGAAACAAGAAAAATCTCACATATTCAACCTAACTTAACCTCTCAAGGAATGATAAGAAGAACAAAGAAAGCCCAAAGTTAGTACAAAAGAGGAAGTTACAAAGATCAGAGTGATGATAAATAAGACTAAAATGATAATAGAAAATATCAACGGAAATAAAACTGGCTTTTTGAAAAAATGAAATTGAGAAAGGTTTAGCTAGACCCACAAAGTAAAAAAGAGAACTCAAATAAAAGCAGAAATTAGAAATTACTACTGATATTACAGAAATAGAAACAATTTAAGATACTATGAAAAATTAATGCCCAAAATTAGACAACCTAGAAGAAATGGAAAATTCCTAAGAATATACAACTACCAAGGCTGAATCATGAAGAAGTGGAAAATCTGAACAGACCAATTACAAGTAAGAAGATGGTGTCAGTAATCAAATACCTCCCACAAAATGAAAGCCCACCATCAGACTCCTTTACTGGTGAAGTCGACCAGACATTTATAGAAGAATTAATACCAATACTTTGTAAATTTTTCAAATAAAAAAACCAAGGAGGAAGGAATACTTCCAAACTCATTCTATGAGGCCATTTTCCTGATACCAAAACTAGATAAGAAAGCCAAAAAGAAAGTCACAGGCCAATGTCTCTGATGGACATAGGTGCAAAATTCTTCTGTAAAATATTAGCAAACCAAATCCAATCATACCTTAAAAGGATTGTACACCAAAATGAAGTGGGGTTAATTCTAGGGGTGCAAGGATGTTCAACATCCACAAATCAGTCATTGTGACGCAGTACAACAAAATGAAGGATAAAATTCATATGCTCATCTCAATGGAGGCATAAAAAGCATTTGACAAAATTCAATATCTATTTTTAATAAAAAATCTCAATAAAGTGGGTAAAGATGGAATACACTCACAAGATAATAAAGGCTGTATATCACAAACTCATAGCTAACATCATACTCAAGTGTGAAAATCTGAAAGGTTTAACTCTAACATCAGGAACAAACTAGGATGCACATTTTTATTTAATATAGTACTGTAAGTCCTAGACAGAGAAATTAGGCAAAAATAAAATAAAACAAAATAAAATAAAAATATTCTAATCAGAAACAATTAAAATTGTTGCTGAATGTAGATGACATGATATTACATATGGAAAACCATAAAGATACCACTAATATCTATTAAAACCAATCAACAAATTCCCTGAAGTTGTAAGAGACAAGTAATACGCAGAAACCTGTTACATTTCTACACTTGAATAACAAACAAGCAGAAAGAAAAATTAAGAAAACAATCCCATTTACAATTTTATAAAAAAAAATAAATTGGATGGCTTTCCATGTGGATTTTACCAAACATTTTGAGAACACCTCTCCTCAAAGTATTTCAAACAATTCACGAGGAGGGAAGACTCCCACTCTCATTTTATGAGGCTGGCATTATTCTAATTCCAAAAACTGATAGACACTACCAAAAATGAAAATTATAGGCCAATATCCCAGATGAACATAGATGCTAATATCCTCAGCAAAATGTTAGCAAACTGACAACTGAAAATGGTGTTTGATCAAAAAGATCATACACCATGATCAAGTGAAATTTAATCTGTGAGTTCAAGGTTGTTACACCATTTGCAATTCAATAAATGTGATTTACCACATAAACAAAATGAATTAAAATAACCACATATCAAAACAATAGACACAGAAAAACACTTGATAAAAATCCAGCATCCATTTATGATAACTCTCAGCAAAGTGAGAATACAGGGAACATACCTTAATATAGTAAAGGCCATACATGACAAACATTGGCAGCATCATACTCAACAGGCAAAAACCACAAGTGTTCCCCTTAAATTTGGACACAGGGTAGGAATGTCCACTTTTACCTCTCTTATTCAACATCATACTGGAAGTCCTAGCCATAGCAATCAGACAAGTAGAAAAAAGAAGAGGCATTCTAATTGGAAAGAAGTAAAGCTGTCTATTTGCAGAGAATGTGATACTGTACATAGAGAACCCTAAAGATACTACCAAGAAACTACTAGAACTGATAAATGAATTCAGTAAAATGGCAGGATACAAAATTAATATCCATAAGTCAGTTGCATTTTTATATACCAATAATGAGTTATCAGAAAGGGAAATTAAGAAAATAATCCCATTCACAACTACTACATAAAGAATAAAATACCTAAGAATATATCTAACCAAGGATGTGGAAGCCCTCTACTTGGAAGATTTTAAGACACTGAAAGAAGAAATTGAAGATACAAGTAAATGGAAGCACATACTGTGTTCATGGATAGGAAGAATTAACGTTATTAAAATGTCAATACTACCCAAAGCAATCTATAGATTCAATACAATTACTATCAAGATACCAATGATACATTTCACAAATTAGAACATATACTTCAAAAATTTATATGGAACCGCAAGAGGCCCCAGATAGCAAAAGCAATCTTGAACAAGAAGAACAAATTTGGAGGAATCATGCTACCTAATATCAAACTATACTATAATGCCATAATAATCAAAACAGCATGATACTGGCATACAGACAGATACATAGATCAATGGAACAGAATAGAGAGCTCAGAAATAAACACACACCTTTATGGTTAATTAATATTTGACAGAGGAAGCATGTACAATGGGCTAAAGATAGTTTATTCAATAAAAAGTGGGGAAATTGAAGAGATATGTGCAGAAAAATGAAACTAGACTACCTTCTTACAACACACACACAAAAGAATAAATTCAAAATTGATTAAAGATTTAAATGTGAAACCTGAAACCATAAAAAACCTAGAAGAAAGCATAGGCAGTAAAATCTTGGTCATTGTTCACAGCAATGTTCTTTTTTCTGATATATAGCCTCAGGCAAGGGAAATGAAAAAAAAATAAACAAATGGGACTACATAAAACTAAAAAATTTTTACATAGCAAAGGAAACCATTAACAAAGTAAAAAAGACAACCCATGGAATGGGAGAACATATTCACCAATACATCTGATAAGGGGTTAATATCCAAAATTTATAAAGAACTTAAAAATCTCAACACCAAAACTACAAACAATTCAATTAAAAAATGGGCAAAGGACCTGAACAGACACTTCTCCAAAGAGGACATACAGATGGCTAGTAGGCATATGAAAAGTTGCTCAGCATCACTAATCATCAGAGAAATGCAAATTAAAACCACAATGATATATTACCTCACACCAGTCAGAATGGTTATCATCAATAAATCAGCAAACACAACAAGTGCTGGTGAGGATGTGGAGAAAGGGCAACCCTTTTGCACTGTTGGTAGGAATGCAGACTGGTGCAGCCACTGTGGAAAGCAGTATGGACATAGCGCAAAAAATTAAAAATGGAACAGCATTAATGACCCAGCGATTCTGCTTCTGGGAATTTATCTAAAGAAACCTGAAACACTATTTCAAAAGAATATATGCACCCCTATGTTCATTGCAGCGTTATTTGCAATTGCCAAGATATGGAAACAGCCCAAGTGTCCATTAGTAGATGAGTGGATAAAACAACTATGTGACATATACACAATGGAATACTACTTGACTATTAAAAAGAAAATTTTTACCACTCACAAAAACATTGGTGGACCTGGAGAGTATTTTGCTTAGTGAAATAAGCCAGTCAGAGAAAGACAAATACCATTATGATTTCATTCATATGTGGAATCTAACAAACAAATTGAACTAACAGGCGAACTCATAGTAAGTAGGCTGACAGCTCTGCAGTGGGATGGGGGTACTGGAAGGGGTTTGAACATGGAGGGACAGAGCAAAACGGGAAAAGGACTCATGGACACGGACAACTGTGTGGTCACTGCGGGGGTGGGAGTATAAGGGTGATAAATGGTAATGAAAAAAATAAAATTAAAAAAGGAAAATATAAAAAAAATATAAAGGTATTTGCAAGGTAAAAAAAAAACAAACAACTCAGCAAAGAAAAAATGAATAAAATACCTAGGAATAAACTTAAGCAAGTATACTAACTTAACACTAACTTGAAAAGAAATGTGCACCCTCCCCCTGTCCGTTGCAGCATTGTTTACAGTAGCCAAGATATGAAAATTACCTCAGTGCCCATGAATAAATGAATGAACAGAGAAATTGTGTAATAGTACAATGGCATACTATTTAGACATATAAAAGAAGGGAATCTTGCCATTTGTGATACATGAAAAAAGTTGCAGGCATTATGCTAAGTGAAATAAGTCAGACAGAAAAAAAACAAATATTGCATGATATAACTTACGTACGAAATCTTAAAAAAAAAAAAAAGGTAGAGGGTGAGCAAAATTGGTGAAGGAGGACAAAAAGTACAAAAACTTCCAGTTATAAAATAAATAAGTCATGGGGATGTAATGAACAGCATGGCAACTGTAGTTAATATTTATTGTATATTGAACTGGAGAGCATCATGCTAAGCGGAATAAGCCAGGGGGCGAAAGACAAATACCATATGATCTCACCTATAAGTGGAACCTAACCAACAATGCAAAGATGCAGGGAAAATATGACCAGCAACATTGAAAGGAAAAGAAATCAACAGAGACAAGAGAGAAGGAGGGGGCAGGGAAGGGGAAGGGAAGGGGAAAGTCAAGGAACATATAGCAAGGACTCATGGACAAAACCAAAGGGGAAGAGCTGAGGGAGGGAAGGTGGGAGGGGGCAAGAGAAAGAGGTGGGGGGGGGGAGGCAGAGACAAACGTATTTAAAAAGTAAATAAAAAAAATATTTATTGTATATTTAAAAGTTGGTAAGAGTATAAGACCTTAAAAATTCTCATCACACTAAAAAAGTTTTAACTATGTATATGGTGACAAACGTTAACTAGAGTTGCTGTTGTGATCACTTCTCAACACATAATACTCAAATCATTATGTTGTATACCAAACACAGTCACATTGGGGGCTGGACATCAACATCAGAATTTTGAAGGGACACAGTTCAGTTTGCAACACCATGCCACATCGATCCAATAGTGTCCATTTCTTTCAGACCCTCAAAGTCTGCAGGAGGCTGGCTTTCTAGTGGTTAAATGAGGTTAACTATTGTTATTATTCATCTTATATTATACTTTCTCTCTCATAGTTGTTCCTGAACTTGTTTCCATGGTTAATTTGAACATCTGAAAGTGATTAAATGACCACCAGTTCTTTTCAACATTTTGAGAAAAGAAGCAATACCATATAGTCTTACCACTTATCTTAGTTGGACAGGGCTGTCATTTTGCAACTAGACCATGTTTTTTAAATTATTTTTTAATCCTCACCTGAGCATTCTTTTATTACTAATATTAGAGAGAGGAGAAGAAGAGGGAGAGAGAAATAAATAGCATCTATCAGTTGACTCCCTTATGTTCCCCAACTGGGGATTGAACCTGGTACCTAAGTATGTGCCCTGACTAGGAATCAAACCTGCAGCCTGTTGGTGTACTGGATGATGCTTCCACCAACAGGGCCACTCAGCCAGGGCTGATCATCTCCTTTTAAAAGAATTTATAAAAGTCTTCAAGTTTTATTTAAAAAAACTTCAAGTTTTATAAATTATTTTATACATAAGTGAATGAATAAATAATACAGTAGTCTCCCCTTATCTGATGGAGATAAGTTCTAAAATACCCAGTGGATGCCTCAACCTATGAATAGTACCAAGCTCTATATATACCTTATTTTTTCCTGTACATACATACACTTTATGGCTTCTCTTTGGCATATTTGAATTTCCAGCATCACTACTCTTGTGCTTCGGAGCCATTCTTAAATAAAATAAGAGTTGAACACAGGCAGCATGATACCTCGACAGTCCATCTGATAACCAAGAGAGTCAAGTGACTAACAAGTAGCATTTACATTATAGATACACTGGACAAAGAGGTGATTCATTAACTTAAGTATTTTTTTCTCACAGTGACTTTCAGGCAAAAATATTACTCAGTAGTTGTTTAAGGTGTTAATTTGATGAAACAGTTTATCCTCAAGAACTTGAGACAACCAGTCCATGGATATCTCTTAGGGTAATTTTACTGCACAGCAAGTAGCTTTGGCAAGCTTTTCTTCTGATTTTGGTCATGTGTTTATAAGCCTGACATTAAACTCCCTCATCCCAGCTGGGCTCCTGACTGATTTAACTTTACAGAGAAATTAAAGACCTAACCAGTGGTACAGTCCGCCTTAACAAGCAAGCTAGAGGCACTCAGGGTATTTGTTCAGTATTTATTCCACAAAAGCTCAGGCAATTTAAAATCCAAAGAGGGTTTGAAATATGAGACTTCTAAGGTAAAATATTGCTTGCAGTATACACCAAAGTCTTCTGTTTGATTAAGTGGGTAAATCTGTAACTCTGGTTCTTCCTCAAGGGGTTCATTGCCCTTTCTGTATGTCCTAAAGGCTACAAGATTCACTTTCCTTGCCGATACTGTTCTTGTTGGGTAACATGCCCTGGGTATAAACCTCCTGAGAATCGCTGGGGCCGTCTAGACTGGGCACACCCAAACCTCTTCCCCAGGAAATTTTCTAAACCTAATGAGCACTGTAGGCAGAACTGACGATGATTCTCTACACTCTGACTTTCTCTGTATCTCCCAATGCTAAACAATGCTTTGGTGATAGCATCTAAGGCAGTGACTAGTTTTGATATCATTATGTGTAATTTTCTGTGACTTGGGACTTTTTATTAGCATACTTACAGAGCATGGATTGACCTAGGCCCACTTAATTATCTAAAGCCTCAGCCTAGATTTATTACTAATCATAATAAATATGATTAATATAGTGTTTAAGATAAGTGGCTCTGGGCAGCCTCCCCAGTGATTGTGGAATGTGTTAAGATTTTGTCTTTCATGTCCACATAAGAGAAGAAAAAGGAAAGCTTAAGGGAAAGGACTCATTAAAAGTCCTTTGTCTAAAAACCTTGGGAAGTTTGACATCCTATTCTTCCTGACCTCTGAATGATCACAACTACAGCCAGGGGTAATGCTTTTTAATGTCGCAGTTTGAACATGGCCCAATATTTTAAAGTGAATGCACAGATTAAGCTGCCTTATAAATTTCCTGGTTCCGTTGCCTTACATTATTGGATATATTTCTGTTTCCTTTGCTTTCATAGGCCAAAATAATGAAAACTCTTTATAGTTCATCCAAAGCTCACTGACTCTGACATGTGGTATTCACATTTTGTGAGTAATTTCCAGGGCACTTCCTATTTTTCTGCTGAGCTGCATGCCAAGATAACTTTTGGAAGGTACAGAAGCATGGGCAATTGGCAATTATCCAGAGTAGTGTTGGATATGTTAGGAAGGTGTTTCTATAAATTAGGGATCAATGCAAGCAGGTGAATTTTATTATCTAATAATTCTTATAAGGGTATTTCCTTACTTTATTTCCTTTTTAATGCATTTATAAGAAATTACCTTGAATGATTTTTTTTTCCTCCTCTGAAAGAGCCCATCAATAGATATCCAAAGACAGCCATAATTAGGTAAGCTGGCCAATTAAATACGGAAACACAATATCTTGTTAGCAACTGGAATCAACTGTTGGGTGACATTTTGATAAACTGCTTCAATATAGATAGCATTTTGGTGCCTTTTCACTTCTTAAAAAGGTCACAGTCTCTGAAAAGTAACATCGAGAAAGCTGATATTTAAAGGGTATAGGAAAATTCAAATAAATAGCTTGTTCTACTTCTACATATCTCTTCTCACAATAAAATCCCTTTTAGTCTACTTGGTCTTTTTATTCTACTTTTTGGGGTTTCCATTATTGTAAGGAGAAGATGATACATCTTTTTCTCTTTAGGTTTGCTGTCACTGAAAGTCTCACTCTGTATTTTCAATAAAAAATACAACAGTTGACTCACTTGATAAGACCTGGGTGAACACAAGTTCCTCCCTTCCTAAGAGAGACCTAGTGAGACTTTAGGAAACTTCTTCAAATCGCTGTAAGGATTGTGCATCACCTTGCTCTTGGGTGGAAATCAGAGTCAACCCCACTAAGACTCTAGGTTAGTGTTTCTTACAATGTGATTCACAAACTATCCACCTTGAATCAGCACCTGAAGTGCTTCATCAAAAGTGTGGATACTGGAGCCATAGTGCAAATCAACAGAATCAGAATCTCTGAAGGTAGAGCTGAGGATGCCCCATTTTTATAAGATCTCCAAGTAATGCTTAAGCACACCTTTGAAAATTACAGGTCTGTGCAATAGGGGAACTTTGAGCTAGTCCTGCCTCTCTTTCTCCACACTTATATTAAGCTTCCCACATTCTCATCCAGCAGGAAAATAACTTCCTAACACAACTTTAAGACCAAAAAAAAAAAAATACTGGCTTTTTTCAAAATGACCCATCCTTGACTTTTTGTCCAGTGTGATACAAAGGATCTGTCCTTGCACATTGTGTGCTGCTTGTGGACATTTGGGGTATGGGTATAACATCATTTGACTATGAGTGGATAATTTCTCTCTTCAATTGTCCTATGTAGTATATGAAGTGCCCCATAAACTTCTTTTACAACCTTGTTACAAGGGCCAGAGAGCTGGAGAAAATGCATGGCTCTGTGTGAACAGAACATGACCAGGGGGTTGTTGAGCACTAATTAGTTGAACCAGCCAGTGGTCCACAATCACAACAGTGCAGGTGGCATAACTGCTCTTTCAAAGAAGTAAGACTATAACTCTGTTATCCTTTTCCCAGTACTAATATTGATTCTAAATAAATTTCTGACATACAATTCAACAAATTTTGTAGCTTAAAGGTTCCAAAAAGCAAGCTTCCCACGACAAAATAGCGAAAAATACATTGTGCATCAGGCAAATTGCACGAGGTTAACAAGGTTGGAACATGTTCATATCAAGTCTCCTCACTCTTTTGCACCTGTCCTGAAGGTGAATGAAGAGGTCAGAGCTCAAACAAACCCTGATGCACATGGGGCCCAGGTGGTGGCCACCTTATACATCTTATGGAAGAACCCCCGTTCACCTTTGAGAAAGGCAATGAGTCATATCCTTCTACCCTTAGATCATACCCATCAGACTGCATAATTGTTTAAAAGGAAATGTTTGGGGAGCTTCAGCTATAAACTCTAGTCATGTTGCTTAAAATCCATTCTCTGGCATCCTATCTCTTATTCCCCACCTTTCCTATGCTTTACTAGCTCTGAACCACTTGGTAGGAAGATTTTATCTTTTCCCTGATCATTTCTTTAGGTTCAGGGACTTGTGCCAAACTGGCTTGTTTATGCCAGTTCATAATTAGTGTTTTTCTCTCATCTTCTCTGGATCTCTTGGTAAGTCCTGTGCTTCCAGCTTGCCCCTTTCTGATGCAAGAAAAAGCTAGACTCAGTATTTGGTGGCAACCATTGGTCTTTCCCATTCTTACCTGTTGATAGCCCTTTTCGTTGAGTACCTCCCTGCTAGTAGATATCATTTGCCTAGTTCTCCTAATCAAGTGACTCCTGGATCTGGTCATTCAGATCTGTCTGTCCTGTGGTTCCCATGACTTAGTACTGACAGGAAAGGTAAAGAACTATCGATTGTATGTGTAAACAACTCCACTTTCTGAAACTACCTGAAATCTGACTGAATGAAGTCCTACAACTAGGGAATTAAAGAAGCCACATCGAGACTTGAAAGAGGGGTGAAGATGCTGGATAGGCTGGTCCCACACCTATGTGTGGAAGATAAAAATTAGAAGGATATCTCAGTGACAGAGATCTCCCTGAGCCAAGAAGGGTCTATTTCCATACTAGGCCCCCCAGCAGGATTCCAGTGCCAAGAAGAAAAGTCTGTATATCTTCTGGTTATAAAAACCAGCAGGAATTGAGGCTGAGAGAGACAGAGAGAGGTCTTCTGGAGTTCCAGTCAGTTCCTCTTAAAGGGCCTATTCATGGAATTATTCTGACTCACTTGTTCTGAGCTCCAACGCTGGGGCAGCAACTCAAAAGGCACAGGGACATACAGGGAGGAACTGAAGTGTCTAGCATCAAGGTGAGAACTGAGAGGCAGCTTTCTCCTAGACAGAAGTTCTGGTAGAGGCCATTTTTCCTTTGATGAGCCCTCCCCAACAAAGCCAAGCAGGTGGCACAATATCTGAGACTCCATCTACATGGCTCATCCTGTTTGCCCCACTCTCGTGATTCCCTGAGAGCCCTCCTCCCAACTTTGGGGCCCATCCAAATGGTTTCCAGTGGCTTTTCCATACAAATGGCTGGTCTTGGCTCATGTATCATATTTTCCTAATATCTCTCAAACAAGCAATAGCTGGCTTCAGGGTGCCCCATACCTCTTGCTAAGTTGCTCCAGGCCTGGCAGTAGCAGCAGCCAGTCTTGGTTCACAGCTTGGCCTTGCCTGGCTACCTCCAAGCCCTGCACAAATAGCAGCCATCTACAGATCACTTTGTAGCTCATGCTGGGTAGCCCTGGACAGAACACAGGGAGTGGCTGACCTCCCAGGAGACCCCAGAGCCAGCACACGCAGTAGACAGCTTCAGACATTGTTGAAGCACCACCACGCAGCCATCTCCACAAGTGACACACTCAAGCAACAGACTCAGCAGGCATCCTGCTAAAATTTCTGCTCTGTGGGGTGGGCACCAGCATAGCTAATCTTCCATGGTGGTTGGAGGCCAGTGATTGGTGGCCACAGCTGGTCCTTGCAGCTGACTGGCCTGGGTAAATCCCTCCTTTTGACATCACAATAGCAATCAAGACTCAATTACAAGAGGCAGATGTACTCAGCCCACATGAGGGGATGTATCTTGAGTGTCCAGCTTGGGTGATAGAGGCAGCTGTGCCACTGGACACTACAGAACACCTACTACTTAAGGCCACTCTGCCAAACCTGAGAGATGTAGAAGTTCTGTGTAATCCATAGAAACAAACATAGGGAGGATGCCAAAATGAGGTGACAAAGACACATTTCCCAAATGACAGAACAGAACAAAACACCAGAAAAAAAAAACTAAACAAAATGAAGACAAGTAATCTATTATATGCAGAATTCAAAACACAGGTTATAAGGATGCTCAATGAACTGAGCCAGAACCTTAACAGCATAAACAATGACCCATCAGAAATGGAGGATATACTAACTGAAATAAAGAATAATTTTCAGGGTATCAACAGTAGAGTAGATGACGCCAAGAATCACATCAGAGATTTGGACTATAGGGAAGTAAAAAGTACCAAATAAGAACAGCAAAAAGAAAAAAGAATTAAAAAAAAATGAAGATAGTATAGGGAGCCTCTGGGACAATTTCTAGGGTATCAATATTTTCATTATGGGGGTACCAAAGGAGGAGAGAGAAAGCAAGAAATTGAGAACGTATTTTAAAATATAGTGGCAAAAAAAACTTTCCTAACTTGGTGGAGGAAATAGACATACAAGGAAACTCAGAGAGTTCTAAACAAGATGAACCCAAAGAGTACCACAACAAGACATACCATAATTAAAATGCAAAAAGTTAAAGACAAACAGAATATCTTAAAAGCAGTAAGAGAAAAGCATTCGTTACCTACAGGGAAGCTCCCATAAGACTGTCAGTTGGTTATTCAACAGAAACTTTTCAGCAGAAGGGATTGGCAAGAAATATTCATAGCGATGAAAACCAAGGATCTAGGACCAAGATTACTCTATTCAACAAAGCTTCATTTAGAATCGGAGGACAGATAAGGAGCTTCCCAGACAAGAAAAAGCTAAGGGAATTCATCACTACCAAACCGTTATTATATGAAATGTTAAAAGCCCTTCTTTAAGGAGAAGATAAAAAATATAAACAATAAGATGGCAATAAATGCATATTATTAACAACTGAAACTAAAAAAAAAAAAAATCAGTGAACAAGCAGAATAGAAACAGACTCATAGATACCGAGAATATTTTGGGGATGTAAAGTACAGAACAGGGTATATAGTCAATAATATTCTAATAACTATGTGTGGTGTCAGACGGGTGTGAGATTTATTGGGATGATCATTTAGTAAGTTATGTGATGACTAATCACTGGGGTGTACACCTGAAACTAATAATAATGTATGTCAACTGTAATGGAAAAATAAGAATATGATTTAAAATGAAAGTTACACAATTAAAAAAATTAAAAAATAATCCCACTACCCAGCTGCCTTTAATAGTCCTTCATTGAATTCTGTAAAGCACAAGAGGAATTAAAAGACCAGTAGTTTATATTGAGGATACAATGGAGAAATTAATATGTATTGAATATGTGCTGAGGGCTGGATCTATTATATTTCTTGTGGCCAGAAAATGCTTCTTGGGGATGGGAAAAGGAATGTTGAGCATACACAACAGTATGAACTAGAAAAAATGATAGAAATTACTTTCAGAACAGAAGTATGGGAGCATAACATTTTTAAGAAACACTGGGGATAAGAAAGTAAAACATGGAAATAGTCCAAGTACTCATAAAGAATAATTAAATGTTAAAAATAATGCTTCAGAGAAAAATTTAGAAATAACATTCAGAAACTGAAAAGTTCACACTTTAATACAATGAACAAAACCATGCCTGTTATGTTTATTCCTCTATTCTCTGCTTTTTTTTTGGTGGGGGGAAGGGGGCGGTACATGATAGGAATGCCAAAATGTTTCTTTAGAAAAGCACAAATGAATGAATGCAATCATCTTTGATCAGCAAAGTAAACATTATATAGTCAAAATATGTACAGTGAAATAAAATAACTTGAGTGCCTGTGTCTAAAATAAATGTGGGTTTAGAAAATAATACAGTTCATTTTCTAGTAGGCATTATTCCAATAAAGGTTAAAGATCTTAGTCATTTTTCTGTCTACTTCCTTCTAATATTAAATACTTTACTGTTTTTAATGCATTAATTTACTATTTCTTAGCAGGGTTATTTTTCACACTATTTAGAGAAAATTTGTCTTCCTGCTAGAAAATTTTGCATTGTATATACAGTATTACTTATTGCTTGGATAATGCCCTATTAATTTCAATGGATTCTTTTTGACATAAAAATGGATTTTCACTGAAGGGCAAACACTACCTCCATATGTATCTAGGCTACATTACAATTGAATCCATCACATTATACATTTATAGGTGTCTATCCCTGTTACACTGCTGAAATGGCCTGCCATAAAAAATGGCCATGTGAAAAGCTGGTTTAAATTTCATGCATTTTTACTTGCAAAGTATCTGGTTAGATGAACAGAAGCCTCCGAGATGAAATCCTTTCCAACATGAATATGCTAACATGACTCCCTGGAAGCAACACCTCAGCACTTCGTCCAGTGCCTTTTCTTTAGATTCCAGTGACAGATTTGTTTTAGGGTCAGCATGTTGAAATGCACTAAGAATTTATTTTTTCAAGCTCACGGTGGTAAATGGTACATTGAGAGAGGAAAATGTATACAAGAGCTCCTGCATGGTTTCCAAAAGCTCAATTTAGTACTTAGGACATTTGGGGTAATATCTTTAGAAACAATTGCTTGGCATGTCTATTCAATTAAATGCTGTAGATAATTAAAATGTCTTCCTTTTCCTCACTAAGCAGGGAAAACCACACCTATGAAACTTGCTTCACGTTTGAAGGAAAAGCATGTTCCTCAGTGGGAAGCATGGAAACCAGACTTAGTAGGAATCTTTTTTGTAGTGGGTGCATTTAACAAGTGATGGTCAAAACTGTAGAAGATAAAGTTTTGGTTCATATTTTGGGGTTTTACTTCTAGCATAAAGAAAACAAAATAGAGCAGAAACTGACAATAACAGCACTAGATTGGAACCCGAATATTGAGGTTTATGTTCTGGTTCTGTCCTTTCTAGATGCATGAGTGCAAAAAGCCAGTGAGTTTCTGTTAAATGCTTTATATGTAAAATTGGGACTTTCCAAACCCAGGAGTTGCTTTATATATTGTAAAAAAAATTAAAGCCAACATTTAAGAATCACAGATTTTACATAAAAATGTAGATGTCTGGTCTCAGTTGCTTTATATGAAAAATGGGGGAAAAAATCTACTACTCCGTGTCCTCATGTAGAGTAAATAAGATGTTATGTTATATAATTTAAAATTAATATTATTTACCATTTAATAAACTCATTTTTCTTTATTGGCTCCTTTGTCTCTTCTCATTTTCTTAGTTGCTTTTTTTTTAATGACCCCAAGAATTAACCACAATATTTCATTTTCAATGTTTTGAAGACTATAGGTTCTTTAGTTAGGCTTGGCCCATGAAGTCTGACTCAAATTTTTCCAGTCAAATTATTACGAGATAGCTTTATTTATCATAATGTGTGAATGCAATATAAATGAGGCATAGTGCACATTAGCATCCTTATGTGAATACATATGGGTCTATGGCATGGATAAGGGAACAAAGAATAAATTCTGAGACAATGAAGATGTGGGTGGAGTTCAGTTTCTTTCCCCATTTCTTCCCTTCTATCAATAAAAGTTATTAAATACCCCTATATAGTAGTAATATACACTAATGTAGATTGAACTGGCTTATTGTGAGTTTTTAAATACAGTTCCCATACTACGCCTTTCTCCTCCAATATGTTAAAATGTATTTTGTAAAATTGTATTATTACCCTTGAATTAGTCTGACATTTTTAAAAGCCTTTTTACAGAAGTTTGTAGGTCAAAGATAAGGTTGAAAATTTGCAGTCAGTATCTTGAGTTAAAAAGGATTTGTAGAAATATTCCTGTAGCTGGGAGTTTGAGAACTGACTATTAATCATGTTATAACTTAAAAAGATATAAGTGTGTATCAAGCAGAAAGAATTCAGTTCAGGTCTGCTGGCCCAAATACAATGGGCTGAATAGCAAAGTCCTGAGATTTCTTAGATGCATAATGTTCTTACAAATGGTCCATGCTATGCTAATAAAACTATTGTGACTAGGAGCTTTTGCAGTGGAAACTGACAGATGAGGCAGAGTTAAGTACTTTTTCAGACAAGCTACTACAGTAAATCATTAAGGCGCACAAACAATCATCCTTCATCAGTGTGCAATTTGTTTCATAGCAATTGCAAATCGAAAAGAATGTAAACAAACAAATCGACAACTAATGAACATCCCCCACCGCTCACTGTAAATAGATCTACAACTTTAGAAGAACACTTTATCCAACACATTGTCAACTCATTGTAAACACATCTACAACTCATAAACAACTCATTACCCAGTATGTTGTCACCTCATTGCAATTAAAGTTGAATGTTAACTGTACTGTATGTTCCTGCTCTGAATCAGATTATATCCTAAGAAGAAAATGGCTAAGGAGAGCCATTTCAGAAATAAGAACACTTGTGTGCTACTTTCACCCATGTCAGTTTGATTTTTAAAGTTATTTGAACAGGCTCACAGAAAAAATTAAACTGAATTTTACCCCTTCCTCAGGTATCCCACATTTTGTATTTGCATAGAGAAAGCAGTAGTTTCTCAGCACAAGTTTCTTTTCATGGAGGAAAAGTAAATGTGTAAAGTATTCCCCAAGCAGTAGTAAAACTCACAGCTTTTACTGTAATTGCTTTGTGTGAACTGCATTTGGCATCCCTACCTGGTATATAATCTTTGGTTGGAACCAGTGTTTTTTACCGTCTACAGGATGGTTATTTTTGGAAAGCAAACATGAACTTATGAATGTCACCACAATTCTCCCCTAATGGTAACTTTGCTTAAGGATTTAAGTGGGTTTATTCACCATTCTTATTTATATAATCCTTATATCTCATACATAGGGGGTATTGCTAGGTTATGCTTATGCACAATATACATGTAAGTATATATGCAACACATAAGTAGGTGTGACAACATTTGACCCACCATACAAAGGGTCAATTTATAACATAATGTTTCAATGTTATAGTAATTGTGTTTTTCACTCAAGGGTCCAGCTGTGTGGAAGATAGGAGGGTTTGAACTGGAATTCTACTAAATGTAAATGATTTACACAGTTTAGATATAACTGTATACATAGGATCATAATTTAACATGTTTATAAGCATCATATTCACGCCAGTCAACACAATAGGATTGCGGGTATAGTGAAAGATCAACCAGCAATTAAGGGACTTCAGTTCTCTATCCAGTTTTGCTTTTAAAGAAATAAGATAGTTCTTAAGGTTATATTCCAAGGGATTAGTCATAGATTCCTCTCAGGGAAAGACAATCTCTAAAGTTCTTTCCAACTTTAAGTTTTATTATGAACATTTTAGAGCATCTATAGTACAGCTAGTGCTGAGATGCTGTAGAAGACATAGAAAAAATGATTTTTATCTTATGAAATAGTGGAATGCCCCTCTCTGAGCCTTAATTTCTATACCTATAAAATGAGATTGCAGAATTATTGTGAGGATTAAAGATTAAAATACTTCCTATGTATTTAGTTGCAATGCTTGGTACTAAATAAGTGTTCAATAAATAGTATTTGATTATTATTATTACTGTCAAACTAGTTTATAGTCAGTTTCTAGAGAAACCCAGAACAATAAAAAATGCATTCATTCACTCATTTATATGCCTTCTTCCATATTCTCTTGACATTAGAAAGAGGTCATAAAGTTACATATCACACACATTAATATTTTCTTAGGAAAACACTTTTAGGGAGAGTCATAGGTTTTCTCTTTCTTCTATGGCATATTCAATGATGAAGGTACTCTGAGTAGTTGTGCAATATTGAAGTATAAGTATCCAGATTTCAATATTTAAAACAATGATATTGTCACTGCAAAGTAGACTTTTGAAATTTTTTGTTTGTGTATTATTCTGATAAATTAACATACCCAATTGCAAAGGAAAGCAGCTTCTTAGACCATAACGATTAGAGCACTGTGAATTAAGGAGGTACAGGTTTTACTCTTCATTCTGCCCTTAAGCAAGTGTTTGAGTTTGAGCCCTAAACTTATCTAGATTAAACTAGGAATGTGTTTTTTCAGATGTCTCTCCTACTTCCCACTCCAAATTCTTTTCAGACCAGTTATTTGTCTAACAAATAGTTTTATCACTTTCTATGTGCTGGGGATTCTTCTAGTCACTGGGGATCCATTATGAACAAGTTTCTGTCTTCATCAAGTTGATATTTTAGTAGATGAGACAAAGTAAAAAAGTAATGTGCTAATGAGAAAAAGTGCTCTGAAAAGTAAAGCAGGTCAGAGGATTGAAAAGTGTTGGCAGGAAATACTACTTTAGATAGAATAGTGAAAGAGGTCTTCTCTGAAGGTGCCATTTGGTTACAGACCTGAATAAGGTGAGAAAGAAGTCATGTATTTTTATAGTAGACTCAATGGTTTTAGAATATAAGAATTTAAAATGTTGTATCTTTCTGTTTTTCTCTATCTTAAGGCTAGCAGAAACTATCCCCACCCTTCTGCATTGCTTCTATCTTTTCAGGTGTAGGAAAATCATTTCTCTTTTCTCTTATTGCCCACCTGGCTCACATTTATCATCCCTGTCCCCTGTTTTATTCTAATATCAGAAATTCAGCCTTTAATGCATTTTTCATAGGTTTAGCTTTCAATTCTCATAGCTGCAAATCCAGTTATTTATAAAAATAAATAAGGTAGAATGAACATAAAAAGAGAGTTGTAGGAGGTGAGGTCAGGGACTTAGCATAACTGGATCATATGAAATTAGGCCAACATCAAGGTGCTGGGCATTTTTCTGTGAGAGATGGAGTTATGCTAGCACCGTGTGCTGAGCAGGCTGCATGGGGTAATGCTTGAAGCAGAGAGAACCACCAAGAAACTCTTGCAGTAGTAATTTGATCAAGTGATGTTGGAGGCTTGGGCTAGTGTAGCAGTAGTGGGGGTGGTAAAAAGGCTGCATTTGTGACAGTCAAAAATCTGGCCAGGTGGGTCAGTTGGTTGGAGCATCATCTAGTACACCAAAAGACTGCAGATTCAATTCCTGGCTAGGGCACATACCTGGGTAGCAGGTTTGATCACCAGTCAGGGGTACATACAGAATGCAACCAGTTTATGTTTCTCTCTCTCTCTGTCTCTCTCCCCCCTCCCTTCTTCTCTCTCTAAAATCAATTTAAAAATCTTTTGAAAAATCTGGATGTAGAACTTGATGATGGGTTGGATGGTGGTAGGAAAGGTGAGGTGAAAACAGAACCTGCAGACCTGAACTGCTTGCCCGGTTATGAGGTGGAGAACCTTAGGCAAGTCAGTTGATTTCCCTGATCTTCAGTTCCCTCATTAAGTTATTGTGGAGATTAAATGGGAGAGATAGTCACCCTTCAGTAAATGTATCCTTCCTTTATAGTACCAAACATGCTAGAAATAGTATATTGTGCCCTGAAGTTTTGATACAAGTCATCTTGAAATTTTGATACAAGTCATCCTGAAGTTTTGATACAGGTCATCCTGAGATTTTGATACAGGTCATTTTATCTTGTAATTGTTCTCAGACAAGATGCTAAAATTAAATTCTAAGATAATGAAAACAGTAACGCTCTGTCCTAAAAGACTAAAAGGTATTAGATATTCCAAAGCAGATAAATTTTAGAATTTTTCTTAACCAAAATCTGTGGATAGCCAGAGATAATGGTTATGGCCTTACAGGTGTGAGCCGCCGGCAAAGGGTCTTCCCTGTGAAGTGGACCACGTGCTTCCCTGAGACCTGATGCTGTCTGAAAAAATTGGGCCTGGGTTCCAAATGGCTGCCAAGCTTCCTCTGAAGCCAAATACATGGCAAATGTCTCACTTCCTTGGGACTTTCCGACCTAATCGATTGTTTTTTACCCCCCCTTCTCCAAAGATTTCTACCTGATTGTCTTTAAGCAAAACAGTATGAGAATGTCAAAGATCTACTCATTCTCAGGTTATCTGGTGCTCAGATCAACCACAAAGACAAAGTGCTCATTGAAAGATGCTTTCGAGAAAGATGAAACTCTTGTGGCCACAGATTGCATTTCTAACCCTCATGAATGATGTCTTCGTAAACATCAACAGGGGAGAGAATGAGAAACACGATACCTTGATGATGATAGCCAGTGTTTATTGAGGACCATCATTCACTCTCCCAATCACTTTATACTTAATAGCTTATTTGGTCAATATCCCTGTAAAATATGTACCATCTTTATAATTCCCACTTCCATAAGTAAACTGGGGCATGGAGAAGCTATTATCTTTTTTTGTCTAAGCACAGCTAAGAAGTGGCCCAGCCAGAATTTGAACCCAGGTCATTTGGCTCCTGAGGCTACACTTTGAAACATTACTCAATACTGTCTCTATTATCATGTTACAAAAATAAGTCAAAGAACTATCGACTTATACCAAGCCGTTAAAAACATTTCTCTGTGTTATGAACAGCATCTGATTAATACTAATGTAAAGAGAGAAGGTGAGCTGAAAGGGAAAAATGAACATCTGAAAGCTTGTTTACCCTCCTTCCTGTGGGTGGTAATCTTCGCTATTTATAGAACCTAACTCCCTAATGCTGCAGTATAAACTGTGCTGTGTTAGGGGTCTCTGAGACAGTCTTTAAATCAGCTGTGCTCTCCATTGCCAGCCAGGTCACAGCTTCTGGGTGGCCTTCAAAGGAAAACTCAACTAGAATAGACTAGAGAGTTTATGAAGTAAAAAGAAAGGATGACAAGATCTCAGCAGGGAAACAATATTATACCTTCCATGTGAAAATTCCCAGAGAAAATATGTTCATTCTTACCTCTCAACTCTCTCTCTGTTTTCCCCTTCCTCCATCCATTCTGTCTTTGTCCTATACACCCAGATTCTTCTTGAAGCCTATCAAATTTCCAGATGAAAATATGTGCTGGAAACGTGCTAATGTTTTACATGTGTATAAAACAGATGTATGTACATTATGCTCTAGGCACTAGGCATTTAAATCACATAGCATGGTTGCTAAGGTTTGAGACCTCGAAGTTTTATTCAACCAGGTCACTATATAGAATGTTGTTCAGTGTCATAACTGCTTCCAACTAAAGACGGCTACTGATGATTTAGAGCCTCTATAAAAATAAATGTAAATGATTTTAATAAATGTTCTACTTTATTTTTCCTTTCCATTTACTTTTTTTTCTTTTAAGATTTAAGATTCTTAATGATATGCATTTGTTCAGTGAATCACGTTACTTATAAAATTTAGAGTTTACCTGTAGTTTGATGCTTACAATATTATTGCTATTTAATACCAGACTTATTCTAAAAAGCAATTGGAAGGAATCTTTTCACAAATTCCAAATTGCCCTGCCAATATAGATGGAGCTCACCAAAGCCAGTGAAAGTTCAAGTTATACATTGTATTTAAAACAAGTGAATTCTGCCAACCTCCACACCATCTGCTTATTTTTCCTTCACCCTTCCATAACTCATCCTGTTCTCTCCTTCTGTACTTTTCTTGTTCTGCTTCTTTTCAAGTCTCATCTGAATTTGCCTATTTTTCCACTCAACCGAGACTATCTGAGGCCGTTCCTCTAAGTCTTGGCTGACTTCAGGCTAAATCCAGATAACCATTAGCTGGAGTTGAAATATGTATGTAGAGAAATTTTATATGGAACATCTGCTGTACAAATGGAGATGCTTTTTAACAAACACCTAGCCTCTGTTTGATCTAAATAGATCTTGTTTTTCTTTTGATTTTCTACATAAGATTGTAGCTATAGGCCTTCCTCTACCCCTTAGTCTCAAAATTGAAACCTACCCCCCCAATCATAAAACAATGAAGATTCATTGTTAGGTATTGTGGTTTAATACCTACCCACAGTGATTTGGATGCTCTTTGCTGAAAATTTAGAAAATGGTAAAAATAAAAAACAAAGAAGAAAATAAAAATTGTTGATATTAAATTTCCTTTGAAAACGTAGTGTCCCAGGTGTTGGACATTTGGATTATTTTCTATATTTTACTCTTACAAAATAAAGTGATGAAAATTCTTGTACACAATAGTTGCTAATTGGGATTTTAAAAAATATATCTTCTACCATTAACCATCAAATTTCCATAACCCATAGGGATTTCTCAGAAAGCAGTTGAACTACACAGTCATAGCTCATAGGATTTAGCTTCTCCCTTGTAGTTTTGTTGTCTAAAATGGCTGAAAGAACTAAGTTTTAAAATCATATGTAGCAGTAAGTACTATATTATAAAATATATGTTTATAAAATATATGCTTAAAATAAAATTTCAATCTACTAATTAATTTTTAAGAAAGGGGACTAATAATGGAACACTTTGTAAATAAACACCTTTATATATTAACATGGAAAATGTCTATGAGAGTTTTACAGGACTCTCATTGCAAGCAGATGATATATTCTATTTTAGTCATTATAGATGTTGAAAATGAATATCAAATATGTATAACTTACCTTATAAAGATATGCATGAATATCTTTAGTATTTTTAATACATAGGTTTTTGAGTTACTGTATACAGTTTTATATTTATTTTGATTCTAATTTTTACAAACCATTTGTTAAACTATCAAGAACATTACGTCTTTAACAAAATTTCTTAACCATAAAAGAGTTGCGATTCTGAATGAGATGTTTCAGCTGTCAAATTTGTGACTTATTTGGTCAATAAGCGATAAATTAGGAGGGAAAGGGTTAGGCTGTGTGTGTTGGTGCATGAGCCAGGAAGTAAGTTCAGGACACCGGCTCAGATAGGTCAAGGCCTAGTGGAGTCAAAGATCAGGGAAACCCAAGGTTCAGAGAGCAGGGTTCCTGGAAAAAAATGCCATGGATAATTTCAAGGAAGCAGGTTCTAAGAACCCTACCTGGAGCTAGGGGCCAGGCTACTGTGCCACCCCTAGTCCAAAACAGACTTACATTATAATCCTGAACCACTGTCTCTAGGATGGTGCTTTCTGTCTTTGAAAGGCTAGAACTGGCCACAGGGAAATATGAAAGGCTCCTTTCCTTGAATTTCTGTGACCTAGGTAATCAGAGTCATCAGGGCACAAGATTCAGAAGTCTATAAAAGAACATTGAAGCAAAGGGAAGGATCCAGTCCAGGGTTGTCAGGAGGGTTTAGAAACAAATAAGACTACAGGTCAGAGATACCAATAGACCTTGATCTACCTAAAACTTGACCTCCTGGCTGTAGTCCACCAACCAGCACACCCACAGCTTAAAACAGTCAGCAACAATGTGTATCAGAATCAGGTCCTCACACGTGATAAAATAATCAGAGTACAAATGTATGAGAGCAGCCTAATTGTCACAGAGACAATGTGGTTTATAGTAGGACAAGCACAGGCTCTCAGTCAGAATGCCCAAACCAAAATCTTACCCCTGTATCGATTATTACATGTGCTATTGATTCCTTGATCAAGCTCTTTGAATTTTGACTTCCTCTTTCATAAAGTACTAATAATGAGTAAGAATACTATGTCCTTGAAGGTTCTATTATGCATTACAGACAATCTAAACAAAAGGTAATGCACATGTGATGTGCACTATAAGTTGAGAGTATATTGCTATCATTATTATTACTATTATTTAAAATTCTAGGCCAAAAGTAGAAGATAAAATGAAGCTGTAAAATTCTTAACTAACCAGCAAAATTCAGTGGTATTTCACCCTCCACTTCTTCTTAATTTGTCTAATTAACCAGCTTCCCCCAAAAGCCTGGTAAGTTTTACTCCATTCTGAGGTTCTTAAGGACATGTTATAGCTGGGATCCATTTTGTTGTGTCAAGCCCAAGCTGTCAGCATTACATAGGTGAAATCTTATGATAATCATAGATGACATTTACTGAGACCCTGCTTGATTACTAGGATGGTGTTAGGCGAACTCCACAGATAACTTCCACTTTTATGTTAAAAAAGCAAACTATGAGTTAGGTATTTTCCATGTTTTTACAGATAAGCAAACTGAGATTGAGAATGTTAGCAATGTTGTCTATGTGGTCAATAATGAATCCTCCAGCAACGATTCACTGCCAGGCACATAAGAATTCAACAAACATTGTTGAATGAATAGATGAAGAACTTTATCTATAGTCACCTAACTGGCAAGATGTAGAAATGGGAAGCAACATATGTTTAAATGCAAGACACTGGAATATGCATCTTACATGTTCATTTGAGGGCTTATTTAATCACATCTAAACATTTATTTACATACTTTGCCCCTTTCTTTTTCAGAGGTATGGGTTTTCTTGTGATTTGTGGGGTTTTTTTTCATTTTCTGGGAAGATTCAGGGTAAATTGACTGACTCAGTAATCACTGATTCATTATTATGTGCACCTATATCTATCAAAGGGTCCTTTTTATGGTTTTACAAATAGGATGATTGAGCTCACTGACACACAGAGAGTGTTCGGTACAGAGTTGAGGAAAAGTTTGCAATTGTTTGAATGGAAAATACAATAACTAATAAATAATAATATAAGACCACACTCTTGTGTTTTGCTTGCAACTGTTAACCTACTTTTGCCCCACCTTGTATGTCTTCAAAATCAATTTGTTCATTAAGCCACATGGATGGGTTCACTGAAGAGTGACTTCAAGAGTGAGTAGGAATACACAGAGACTGAGGAGTATATAACAATGAGCAGAGGACATCATAAGACACTGAAATGCAGTAGCAGAAGTATGAGGAAAAATGAGGAAAAGTGACAACACTGGTCATGGAGACCAAAGGAGGTATGATCTTCAAGAACCAAATGACCAATTTTCTCCAATTCAATCATATTTTGATTGAGCATCAGTTCAAAATCATCCACTGTACATACCAAGATGGTGAGGCTCCTGTTTTGAGGGGAAGGGAACTGGTGATATAAGAAATTATGTTGCAATGTGTCTCAGGGATAGAGTAAGGTACAGGGGGGACCCAAAAAACATGGAATTACCTTCTGGAGGGTGGGCTCCTTTGTAGTCAAGACATCCCCTGCTAGGCAAGTGTTCTGGTAACCCATCTGTATTAATGTACTAGCTGGTGGGGTTGTGAGAGGCTGCCTTTGGCTTTAGTGAATTGTTCTGAAGACTCTTTCAATGTGATTGCCCGTTTCATGATAGGTGATTTATGAGTGCACCTGCTCACACCATGCTGAGTGTTCAGAAGTTTTTGACCAAAAACATCATGACCCCTATGCCCCACCCTCCCTATTTACCAGATCTCGCAACAAGTGACTTATTTTTGTTTCCCCAGATGAATAAAAGTCCTCAAAGGGAAATGGTTTGCCAATGTGGAAGAGGTGAAACAAAAAAATGGTAGAAGCAGCACTAAAAGGCATCAAAATTGAAGAGTTAAAAAACTGTTTCGAGCAATGGAAAAAGATGTGTCAATAGGTGTATTGAATCAAATGGAAAGTACTTTGAAAGTGACTGATGTTTAAACATGTGAGAGTAAATACATAACTTTTTATAAATAAATTCCACTTTGGGGGTGTCCTCCCTCATATGTGAAGTAGTAGACACTATTTTTTAAATACTTCAGCTGTGAAGGTAAGTAGAGTGGTAATGCAGTAGGTAGAGAACTTTGAAACTTAGAAATCAAAGCATCAATATGCTGGTGGGGAAGATGAGGCTGAAGATAAATGTTCAATCAGGACTTCTGAGTGAGTTAGGGGCTGAGGTGATGCTAATCATAACATCTATAGTGTCGCCATTTCTACTTTGAGTAAAACGATGGAAACTTTTTACATCAAGAGAAGAGAAGTAAAGGGCATAAGATTCTCATACACTTGGGAGATTTAGAAGATGGACACGTTCTTTGAGAAGAGAGGCTGTTAAGATCGGGCTTGAGGGAAATAGTGGAACTCTGAATAAATTGTATCACAAATAACACAGAGCTGGCAGGCATGTGGAAAGCCTGAAAAAGTTCTGACCACCCCATCATGTCTTTTAAAAACAATTCCCCCAAATTCTCAGATTCCTTTATAGCTTTAAGGTCATCAATCATAGTTGAAAGTCAAAGGACCTATATTAGGATATTTTGTTAGATGGAAGACTTAGGTTCTAATTAATTTTGCAGCTAACTACTGTGCAACTTTGAGTAAAACATAGTTCTTGGGCAAATAGCAATTAAACATTTGTTCTGATGAAAATAGTAAAAAAAAAAAAATCCAGGATTCTACAAGTAAAATTCTTGTCATTTTTTTCCAATTTGCAGTAAATATAGAAGAGAACTGGAGAGGAGTTATTTTATAAATGAACAATGTATTGCAAACAAAGGCACGATTTTATCTACATGAATATTGCAAATACTCTAAAAATTTCAATTACTTAACAGGTCTAAAAACCAGACCAATATCAGGTTCTTTCATGTGATAATGCTCTATGTACCATTTTAAAGTCAGCACCAAGATTAGCGAAAAAGGAATTTTTCAGTTTAGGTTAGAAATAAGGTTTTCTAACCAGCAACACTGAAAGGAAAAGAAATCAACAGAGACAAGAGGGAAGAGGGGTGGGGCGGGGAAAGGGAAGGGAAGGGGAAAGTCAAGGAACATATAGCAAGGACTCATGGACAAAACCAAAGGGGAAGAGCTGAGGGAGGGAAGGAGAGAGGGGGCAAGGGAAAGAGGTGGGGGAAGGCAGAGACAAATGTATTTAAAAAGTAAATAAATTTAAAAAATAAAAAAAAAGAAAGAAGGTTTTCAGTCACAGTGGATAAATAAACTATGAAATAGGAAAAATTAATGTGGGATATCAATATGAGATAGGAAAAGAAATTTGGTGTATTTTAAATTATTTACTCAGTTTGAATTTCACAGAGCCAGTATAATTTGCCTAAGGTTTATTCAGCCAATCATGAAGAGTTCCCAACTTGACATTAATGTTACCTGGAAGTTCCCTGTCTCATGTAGGGATTTATTTTACAAAGGAGGATAAAAGCCCCTCTAATTATTTTAATATGCCATATATAGTAATTTTTAAAAAGAAAGTTATTTGGAAATATTCAGGATTCTTACTCCTAACCCTATTTAAAAGGAATTTTTAAAGGAAATATTATTAAGATTCATTAATTTTAACCCTACTTGAGGGAAAAAGATAATTAGATGAAACCATAGTGAAGGAGCTGATATAAAATCTCAGCATTGTATTTTCACTTTTCATGCCAAGCATTCAGGTTATTACAATTACATATCCATCAACCATCTATAGATCCATCAATTCATAAAAGATTTATTTTGAGTAAGACACAGTACTAGGTTTCACAGATAATCTCTGCCCTCACAGTGCTCATGGTCAAATACAGGAAATCAACAGGTAAACAGCAAAATCACAACAGAGGATGATACATGCAATAGTTGATGGATGCATAAAGTGAAGAAATAATACCAGAGCGGAGATAATTTCCTCTGTTGGAGGGTCAGAAGTGCCTTTTGGGAAATAACACATGGGTTAGTATTGAATGAGTGAATTTTAGTTCACTGTATATAATTAAATGAGAGATTTTCCAGTTTACAAACACCTGCCATAGCAAAGAGTAGAGATCACTTGGATGCAATGTCCAAATAAAAATATTCCATCCTCCATGTTTCCAGCTCACTTTTTTAAAACATTCTGTATATTGTTTCTACTGTACTCACTAATGGGTATTCATTTCTACATTCATGTTTCATTCATTAATTCTTAAGCTGCTTTATGTTTTTCTTACTAAAATTTCTTATTCTGATTCTTTCCTAAACAGGACTATTCTGTGCAAATGACCTTACATGCTATATAGAATGAAACTCCATTCATAATAACCTGTGTATTTTATTTTGTCACTGAAGTAAAAAACAGGGCACAAGGAGGAGGTTCAAATATGTGCCTCAGCGAAGTAAAAAAAAATCTGTTGTAAATTATTTTGAGATTAAAAAAAATCCAGAATGAAATGATTCATCATCAGATTACTGTCTCAAATGGAATGAGTTGCTCAATTCAAAGCAATAAAATAATTAAGAATAAAAGTACATTTCAAGATGCATGGGGTTTTTTTGTTTATTTTTTTGCAGGGGACAATGTAATATGCTCAAAATTATTTGTTGACTTTGATGTTTAAAACATTCACAGTCTATATTTACTGATTTAAATAGTCTCTTTATAAAGAAAGATATATTTTATTTTTAATCAATTTTTATTGTAATTCTATCACAGTTGTCCCAGTATTTCCCCCTTTCCCCTCCTTAGCTCATTCCACCCCCCGCTCCCACAGTCAATTCCCCACACTATTGTCCATGCCCATGGGTCATTCATACATGTTCTTTGTCTAGTCCTTTCCTCTTTCCACCATCACTCCTTCTCCAACCTCCCCTCTGGTCACTTTCAGTCTGTTCCATGTTTCCATGCTTGTGGTTCTGTTTTGTTCATTAGTTTATTTTGTTCATTAGATTCCCCTTATAGGTGAGGTCATATGGTATTTGTCTTTCACCTCCTGGCTTTTCACTTAGCACAATATTCTCTACTTCCGTCCATGCTGTTGCAAAAGGTAGGAGTTCCTCCTTTCTTTCTACTGTGTAGAATTCCACTGTGATTCCTATGTCATCCCAATAAATTCAGTTAAAAAAGACACATTTTAGATATTTTCCATTTTCTGGCCCTAACCTTTGCATTCCACTATTTTTTTTTTAATTAATTTATTTACTTTTTAAATACATTTGTCTCTGCCTTCCCCCCACCTCTTTCCCTTGCACTATTTTTTTTCATTTAAAGTACACATTTCTGCATCAATGCACAGTTATCTCAGGCACCTTTTGAATAAAAATTCTTCTAGACAAAATTCTGGCTTCATTACAATTCTCTTTTTAATCTGTTAAAATCCATCCAATTTTGTGTTCTCTAATTGCATAGGAGATTTAGAGAAACATCCAAGAATCCCCAGGACTTGTACCTTTTTATTCCTTATTTCAAAACCGCATCTGTGTTGTCAGACAAAATATTGATATAGCTTGCTTAGCTAGATTTAGTAGAATCTAGGACAGTGATTTATAGAGTAGAGGGAAATCCACGTTAAACCTTCAGGTCTGGAAATTTAAGGTTTATGTTGATATCTATTTGGATTGGTATTTCCTTTCCTTGCTTATAAAAATAAAATGATGTGTGAATGGGTAACCCAGAAACACAAAGCATAATGTTTAACATTATGCTTGCCACTTGCATGTCAGAAGGTGTGTTAGTACTTTAAAGATTCCCAAAGTGAAACCATGTCAACACAATACAGAAGAATAGAGTTGGGCTGAGAGTACACTGAGAAGTGAACAACATCCTTGTAGAGTGAGAGTGACAAAAAGTAAGGTTGGAGGCATATGAATTTCATATTAGACTAGAAATAGGAAGTTTATAGCACACCTGGAATCTGAGCATACACATAAAAAAACTGAGTTCACGGCATATACGGAACAATGATTACATGTGTGTTTGTATACACATGCACACACACAGAGTATGTGTGTATTTCTAAATATATACATATATACTATTGTCATTATCTTCAGGGTATTGGCTTGTCAACCCAGCTGCTAAGAAACAGGCCAGATTGGCCTTTTGCCTTCAGCCGAATGTCCCAAGGCAGAATTTTGTGTGTGGCAGACAGCCAGTACAACACATCACTACAGCTGGATTAGGAGGATAATACCAACAAGGCCACCAGGAATAGGGATAAATCCTTTCTGTAGAATTGTGAAGGGGGGTTGGAGATGACTTGCCCTTTTTTAAATTTTTTAATCCAAAGCCCCCATTTCCACAGCCAAACAGAAGGAAACAGTTGTCATCCAGAAAAAGGTGAAGAAAAGGACAGTCGGGCTCTTGAATGAGGGCATGAACTTACATGAAGCTGCGACGCCAGCCAGCAGTCAAAAGGACTGGGGGAGGGGATGGCTGTGCTGAAGATACTGCAAGACAGGGGTTCAAAGGTGACCAAAAAGGGATCCTGGACGACTTAGGATCCTGGATTCAAGTTTCCTGGCTATATTTACTGAGCTTTTCCCCAGGAAGTTGCTGGGATTTAAAAATAGCTTCAGTATAGAGTGCAGGTTTATACAAGTACATTGGTATTTTCAGACATGAGTTCATAGCACATGCCATAAATGAACAGAGGTTTCCAGCCTATTGGTGATATCTAATCTTTAGTTTGACTTTTTAACTAAGTCTCAAGGATCTGCTTAAATAACGTAATCTTCCTCAAGAAGACTGAGACTTTATTTTGCTAGAATCTACTTTGGTTACTATTTTAACAACTTTAGAAATCTCAGAAATTACTTTAAATAATAAGCTCATAACAATACATGAACATTTTGCTTATTAGCATAACCTTTTACCAACCACATCTACTCCTCATACAGAATAATAAGAATGCAGAATTTGCACTTGGCAGCCATCTGTTTTTCCTCTGAACATTACTTTTAAGTCCCTTTCATTGGGTTGTTATTAAGATATTTTAAACCGTGATGTTCCTGCACAGCATGTCAGATAGAAATAATGATAATAAAATAAGTGTGTATAGCAATTTATTTAGAAAAAGGAGAGAACAAAAGAAATTAGCAAATGTTTAGTTCTAGGCAGAGGGCCAAACATCCCAAACCCCCTCCTCCATCTGCCCTTGCCATATTTTTAAAAACCTACCTTCAAGAAGTGTAAATTTCTTTGTTTATGGCAGCATTTTCCATAAAGTCAGGTATAATAGAAGGGTTAAGTGCAGGGCTCTAGAACCACACAGATTAGGTTCCAACCTCAGCTCTCCCCTATTTGCTGGGTGAACTTTGTAAGGTTATTTAACCTCTGTGTGTCCTCTCTATAAAATGGGGGTGACATTTGTCAACTCAGATTCATTCTGTAGATTACTCCACGTAATGCGGGTAATGCATTCAAAACAGTGTTTTACCTTATGTGACAGCATGGATGGACCTGGAGATTATTATGCTAAGTTAAATAAGCCAGTCAGAGAAAGACATATACCATATGACCTCACTTATACGTGGAATCTAATGAACAAAATAAGCTGACAGACAAAATAGAAACAGAGGCGTGGACACATGGAACAGACTGACAGCTGTCAGAGGGGAGGCAGGAGGATGAAAGAAGGTGAAGGGATGAGCCAAAGAACATAGACGCATAAACTGGAGACACAGACAACAGTGTGGTGATGGCCAGAGGGAAGTGGGGCGAGGCCTGGGTAGAGGTGGGCAACAGGGGTGGGGGGAATGGGGAATCTGTAATATTGTCAAATATAAAGAAAAAGAAACACAGTGTAGGACCTTCAACTATTGGCGAATATTTTTTAAGAATACTGGTAATTACAGTCATTTGGTTCATTAATCTGTCTTTAGTCAAGGCTGCTCCTTGATGTAGTTTTTTAAATCTTTATAGGTGACCACTTCTAGTTGCATCTGTATTCATGAAAATGCTATTTCCTACTACATCTGGATAAAATTTAGCTGCTCATCTTTAAATCCTGAATCAACTCTTCTTAATAGGAGCAAAGGGATTTTCTGTGGAGTCAGCACAGTGTCACGTCCCAGGTTCCCTGTGGTTAGTGTATATCTGGACTGTGGCCAAATCTCCATTAAACTTTATTTCAGTCATGTTCATTGGATTCCAGTGGAAAACAGTGATAAAGGAACTGGGCAGGGGGAGTATCTTCATAAAAACTCAATGTGTGCTATTTCTAAACAGTGAAGATTTGGGGACTAAGCTTCTATATTAGAAATATTTGCATCTTAATGTAATATAATTACATTAGAAGCCATAATTGCTTTGAATCCAACTTCAGCACCTCTAAAGTGTGCTGGTGTATGGCTAGCCAGGTGCCTTTTTATTGCACGTTCTCAGAGCAGGAGGTGTGCTGCAGCTGCATTTATAAGCACAGTTAGGTGTGGACCTACCTGTAGGTGGAGAACCTCACTTAATGGGCAGATGAAGATGATTCTAAGTTTCCCAGCTGTTTCTTTCCCATTATAATATTTACCTTATCATTTTTGTGTTCTTCTGATCCCTGAAACAATTATGAAAATCTATTATAGGTGGATATCTAAAGGTTTCATAATATGTTAAACAGTTAAAAATATAAAATTTCTTGTTACATTTAAAAAACAAAACCCCTAAATAATGTCAAGATTTTAATCGACCTCATCTATTTTTTTAAAAAGTGAGATTGTCTTTAACAGTTTACAGGTTTCCTTTTTCTCTGCAAATGTATGTTTATTCTTATTTCCCAATTAACTTTTATCTTCATACATATATGTTTATTTTTGAAGGTTTATATTGATTCCCTATGTAACTGCTCTGTAATAAAAATGTATGTAAGTCAAGGAACATATAGCAAGGACTCATGGACAAAACCAAAGGGGAAGAGCTGAGGAAGGGAAGGTGGGAGGGGGCAAGGGAAAGAGGTGGGGGGAAGGCAGAGACAAATGTATTTAAAAAGTAAATAAATTAATTAAAAAAAAATGTATGTAAGTTAAAATCTTATTTTTCTTTGGTGTAAGGACTTCCAGTTAAAAAATTAATTCTGATTTGTTTATCATTACACATAATAATATTAGTAAATTATAATTATAAATCTGGATAAAAATTGCATATAATAAACTTCATTAGAGATGCATTTCTTAATGGAATGGATGGGCTTGGTTTCGTTTTCAGTAGATTTGTTATTTATGGATGAATATTACTGCCACAATGAAACAGTTGAGCATCCATATTATTCTTTCCTTCACTTACAGATATAAACATTGAAAAATCCTTATTTACACCAGTAGGTGAATGGGAGTGGGAGGAATTTTGTTATAGTGTTCGCACTCAATTATTGATATTTTTCTGAGTTAAATGCCAAAATGCCTATTACTGAATTATCATAAAAAATCATTTCTAGTGCTCTATCAGCTAACTTGACTATACACTCCTTCAATGTCACTGAGGGCCAAGAATTATAAACGACCTGTCTTGAGAAAGGCTTTGTCACCCAGACATTAGACATACATTGCCTCAGTTGCTGGGAAGTATACCAAAGAAAGGATTAGCCAAAGAATATATATGCCCATAGACACAGACAACAATGTAGAGAAGGGAGAGGAACAGGGAGGATGGATCAAGGCAGGCAAAGGCATGGGAGGAATAGGGACATCTGTAATAATGTCAATAATAAATTAATTTTTATAAGGAGACTTCACCAGTACCTATTAAACAACTACTAATTATCCTTCCTACTCTTTTCACTTTGAAGCACTTTGGGTCCTGATGTACTAAAAAAAAGGTTGGAAAGATAAAAATATTATTAATTTCAACCCATCTTTGCCAACGCATTTTTAAATAAAATGCTGCCATGTTATCACATGCTTTGAATATATTTTATGTCAAAACTTGGAGCTAAAGATTCAGTTCATTTCATTTTTGGAAAATGCTCATCCTTTAACGTACTTGGCAAAGCCAGTTCTCATTGTCTAATCAATCAATCAAATTTACTTTTCCATAGGAAAAAGTGTGATGTTATTTTTCAATTCATATATATGTTATTTATTATGCACTTCTGTGACACCACCACACTTCTGAATTCTAGCTCTGAGATACATAGGTAGGTAGGTAGGTAGTTATAACAATAGATCAGGCATGGATAAATTTATTTGCTGACCCTCCATTTTTCTCTCTTTGCTTTGTTCCCAAGGTTCTCTTTAATGAGAATCACTCATTCCTTGACAGTAATTACCAAAGGAAAAGGACAAGCTTCTTGGAAGAAAATATAAGGTCTGACACCTACTTTACCTATACGCTTGAATTAGAGTAGTATATCATCTTGGGGCAAAACGCCCCTCTCTGTTCATTCTTAATAAAGATACGTTTAAGTAAGAGAAAGACCTTAAAGTTATGGCACTTTGGTTACAGGAGGCTTCACAGACAACAGTATTAAAAATTTTCCCTTGATTTGGTATGCTGAAGTTCGTTACAGCAGGGGGCCAGACTGGTGAGTGGTATAACTTTCATTCATAAAGTAGGAGGACAGTTGTTAAAGAGGAAATATGAAAGAAGAACCAGAATGTTGCTTCAGCCACAGACCTGTTACCAGACAAAAGTTCATATGAATGTTGAAGACCAGGAAATCGACTTTCTTAAAAATATTGCTGCCACACAGAACTTGGAAAGGTATGCATCCCAAGTACATGTGTCTTCTATGAATATTGCCAGATTATTGAACTCTAAGACCTTCTGAATGGGATCTTAGCAATGGAAGCATGCAGGCCCCATGCATGAGGAGAGTAAGGGACCAACTAACTTGATATGGTTTCAAGGGCTTGAGGTGTTTCTCAATCCTACTGCTACAACTACTGATGCCTGAAATTTTCTGTCAAAGATTCATTTTACTTTCTTCACCCAGAAAAGTGTTCTTTCTACCCCTGGAAAGATATCATTGAACCTTATAAGACACTTACATCTTCAAACCTTCATGTAAATGAGATTTTAATACTTGTCTAAAAAATATGAGGGTGGAGCACACATAAAGATTGATGGAAGTGGAGATAACGACATAGAAAGGGCCCATTGAACCCAGACTGTTTCATTTTGTCCAGAGCTGGTATGTGCTGTGGCCTCCCGTGCCAAAGGTCTCGTCACATCAATATATGACTTTCTATGACCTGTTAATCCAGATGAGCCTTGTTGCATCGATAATTATAGCCATGATTTATTGAATGTGATAGGGTCCCCATCTTAGTAGATCCTATACATACTTTATACATACCTTAAACCCTGAAATTATCTTCTGTGTTAGGTGCCATTATCTCATTTTAGAAAACAGACATCTCCTTACTCGCACAGCTAGTGTGTTTGTCTGGTTTCAAAATCTATGGTCTTTAATACTACATGTAAATTGTCTTACTCTATGAGACTATGTGATGGTATCCAAATACCAGCTATCCTTTCATCCTTATTTTTAGCTTCCACAAACAATTAACAGTGAGTGATGTATAAAAGTGAAGATAGGGAGATACAGCAAGGTTCACATTCTGAACCTAGCAACATCAGACATTGCTCATGTTCTTATCTCTGTTGGGCAAGAGATGAGACAATCTCTTTTTTTCCATAAGATCTAGTCTTGTTGACTCTTGTTTCTTCTTTCTCAGACATGAAAATCTCCAACCTTGAATGCCTTTGCCCTCTATTATACAGAGAAGTTTATCTAGATCAAAATTCTATCCTGTAACTACCTGCCTTTGTTCATTCAAATGAAAGCCCCGACAATGATCAAACCCTCCTAGTTTCTAAATTGTTTGCCAAGGCTATTTCTTGTACTTTTAGCACATTCTTTGGGAGTCTCAGGCTCATCTCAAGGGACTCTTTATGGAAGTATTTCAATAAATGTAGGCTTTCTCCTTCAAGGAATTCTCAGAACAACTGCTAAAAAGAAAGTAAAACATTCTATGTTGTTTGCATTATAATTCCATGTTAAATACATGATAAAGTGGGCAATGAGGCAAAAGATGGTATGTTATTAGTATTCTTCATTGCTATATACAATTAGAAGATAATTTAACTTTTCCATCTTTTTTCTTTGTAATTGTCACACCTTTCTTATTTCACAAAGCTGCTGTGAAGATCAAAATAAATTACTCATTTTTTTCTTTGAATATTATTTGTTCTGAAAGGTATAAAGTACTATGCAAATATAAATTATATTTATAATCATTCTAACAGGTTCGACTTTCAATAAATCAGGACATTAGGCAGATGAGTCATATGAAAATAAACTCAGTCTAGAAAGAGTGTTTAAGTATTTACCAAATAAATAAACATGGGTAAATCAAGTGTGCAACCATGGCTGAAACCACAGACTTCTAGGAAAATTATGAAGACAGTATTATCTAAATTTTTATTATAACAAAAAATGTCCTTCAGAATTTGGGCCACATTTTGTTCCAGCTTTACATAGACATACTTGATCTATAACAAACAAGAGTGTCCAGCCTTTTGGTGTCTCTGCACCAGACTGGAAGAAGAGCTGTCTTGAGCCACACAATAAATACATTACAACACGTAATAACAGAAAAAAATCTTACAATGCTTTAAGTAAATTTACAAGATTTTGTGTTGGGCTGTATTCACAGCTGCCTGTAGGCTGCAGATTGGATGCCTCTGGTTACAATGTACAATGTGTTAATTTGATATTCTTATACATTTCAATATGATTATCACCATAGCATTAGTTAACATCTCTATCATGTCATATACTTACCTTTTTTTGTGGTGAGAATATATCTTAGCAATGTTCAAGAATATAATATTGTTAAATATAATCACCATGCTGTACATTAGACCCCAGTACTTTTTCATCTTGTAACTGGAAGTTTGTACCCTTTGATTAACATCTCTCCAGGCCATCTACCCTCCTGCCTCTGGTAACCATAATTCTCTGTTTCTATGAGTTTAGCATTTTTGGATTCACATATAAGTGGTATCATACAGCATTGGTCTTTGACCTATTTCACTTATCATAATACCTATAAGGGTCCATTGATGTTGTTGAAAACAGCAGGATTTCCTTCTTTCTCATGGCTAAAGAATATTCCTCTCTGCTTGTAGTGTGTATCAACATGTATGTGTATCTCATCTTCTTCATTCATTCATCCATCGAAGGACACTTAGGTCATTGCCATACCTTAGCTACTATAAATAGGGCTGGAATGAACATGGGAGAGCAGATATCTCTAAGAGATCATGTTTTCATTTCCTTTGGATATATACCCAGAAGTGGACTCACTGGATCATGTGACACTTCTAGTTTTGATTTTTTGAGGAATTTCCATATATATATATATATATATATATATATATATATATATATATGTATATATATACTTTTTTTTTACACAGTGGCTGCACCAATTTACATTCCTACCAACAGTACACAAGAATTCCCTTTTCTCCACACCCTCACCAACACTTGTTATCTTTTGACTTTTGAGAACATCTATTTGAATAGATTTGAGGTGATATCTCATTGTGCTTTTTGTTTTCATTTCCCTGATGATGAGTGATGATGAGCACCTTTCATACACCTGTTGACCATTGGAACTTCATTGTTTCCTGACTCTTTTTCAAGTTTTACCTCCTTCTCTCTCTACACCTCACACTTACCCTCCTGAAGATCATATACTTTCTTATCTCTGTGTCTTTGTACCTGATGTCTACTAAGCCTGGGATTTCCTTTCTGGTCTGTTTGATGAATTTCTTAGTCATCCTTTAAGAGGCAAATCTGACTTCCTTAGGCAAAGTGAACACAGGGCAGGGCAAAAGTGGGTTTACAATTGTGAGTATACAAAACAGAGTTTATTCTTATATAATTATTTATACAATTTAATATTATTTAAATTATACAGTTTGATATTATTTTCCAAACAACTGTAAACCTACTTTTGCCACACCCTGTATATGTTCCTCACTATCCATACACATTTTTCACATGTACATCTACTGTTCTGTTCCTACTTACAATTGTATTCATTGTCTATCTGCTTTATGCTAAGCAGCTTATTAGGTATACTTTACCTTGACTATATCACATTGTCATGAGTAAAATGTTATCATTTGTTGATTTGTTATTTCAAGTTAATAACAACTAACTTTGCAGTTGTAATTTGCATTCCAGCAATCGTCACTTGTCACCTTTTGAATAAATTAGTGAGATCCCAGTTTGCAGTAAGCTTGACACTTGATATTGGGATAGAGTAAATGGCAGTCTCTCTCTCTGAGAAGGTCATCACCTAATGAAGAGGCAGGCATTTGATCAATAAGTTAGAAAGGCTCAGTATCAAGCAGACAACTCCTGACACCACCTAAGAGTACATATAGGAATATGACTACATAGCTGCTACCAGAGGAAAAAGGGAAACAAGATAGGGTGGACGTTCCATGAAGCTTACGTTATGATTATACAAGGAAGAACCTGGATCATGTGGCAACCTTTGGCTTGTTTTGTACAGCGAAGACAAATGTTGCAAGGTCATATAACATTTGACAAAATATTTGTCAAAATCAGTAATTTTGTCAGTAGCTTCTCAAAATCCCAGAGCTCAACAGGGAAACCATCCTGCTGCAGGTTCCGCCTGCCCTCTAAATGGGAGCAGCAAATATAAACAACACATTTGGGGTCACTGCGACCACACACGTGAGAGAAGGGCAGAGCCCTGAGTGGGTGTGGCCATCATGACTCAACTGGAAATCTGTTTTAGGTTTTAACCTAGGAATTACAAAACAGCAGACATTTCTACCTTTCTACCTATTTTCAAATCCAAAAGAAATTACTTGGTAAAATAAACTTTGAGTATGAGAAGTAACCACAACACACTCTCTACCCAAATCATAATATATTAGCATTGATAGAAACCAAATTAATGGAATTTTACTATAAGACATGTTCACCTTGTTAAATGAGAAAAATATACCAAAAAAACATAACAACAAATATGACAACATTTTAATTAGATTTAGCAAAACTTTACATAAATTAATATAGGACATATCCAAACAAGTTACTGAGGATAACTGTAGTACCACTAGGAAGACTGAAGCTGGTTGGTGGGGCGGGGGGGTGCGGGTTAGAAATACAAACATCTTTTCAAATGTTGAAGCCATGGAGACAAGTGTTTGTCTAAGCTATTTTGTTTTGTTGGCTGTGGGTAGGAGGGAGAGAAAGGAGTCTTGGCAAAAAAAAAATATACAATTTTAGTATATGTTGTATTTAATATGTACTAAAGCTAAGAGTGAAATCCCTGTTAATTGGCTCAGAGTTGATGTTTGACATTTGCTGGAAAGGTTGTATTTTCATACAACTAGCACAGCTTGTTACTAACTTACATTAACAAATAAATGACTATACTTTAATCATGAGCTTGAGATAGTCTGTGTAAAATGACTAATACAGAGCTTAGTAAGAAGAGGACAGGCAATGCATACAATAGCTAGTAGCTGGAGTAGTCAGAACAGTAGATGCACAAGGAAAACTCTGCAGGAGAGAAGAACATACAATTCACTTCACCTAAGGAGGTTGGATTTGGGTCTTAAAAGATGACTGGGAGTTCAAATAGCCCCAAAAGGAAATCCCGGGCTTTGGGAGGCAGCATGTGCAAAGACATGGAGATAAAAAAGTATACGGCATTTAGGAGAGTAAGTGTGGGGTGTAGAGTGAAAGAACGTGAAACTTGGAAAGGAGGCAAAGGCCAGCATGTGAAGTCCCTTTCATGCCATAAGAAGGCACTGAGATATTATTTTATTCATAATTTTGAATAAAATATTTATTCATAATATGGCTCATAACCTATAAGCCAAGTGGTTCCCACCATGAATATATATGTGAGTTACCTGGGGAACTTTTTAAAACACTTAGGCTCAGCTCCCTCACAACACACACAAATATATAGCAAGATTTTGCAAATAAAAATGACACCCAGTTAAATCAGAATATTTAGGTAAACACTTTTTTAGTACGATTATGTCCAATGTAATTTTATAATAAAAGTATTTGTTGTTTACTTGAAATTCAGATTTAATTCTGTATTTTCCCCCCATCCCTTCAGAACAATCTTATCAGACTCCTTGAGGTACAGCTTGACCATTGGTATTTCCTAGAGTGCTCCAAGTGATTTTTCATGTGCAGGCAGGGTTAAGAACCACTGGCCTAAGTAATGGGCAGTCAAAGAATTTCAAACAAGGGGTTAACGTTTAGAAGATCATGGGGAAGAACGTTCTGACCATTCTGTGGAGTAGAGAATGAAGGAAGGAGAGGCTTGGGGTGCAGAATCTGTTAAGAGTTATTGTCGGCATCTGGTTAAGAGACAACTGGCTTGAACTAAAGCGGTGGTAACAGAGGAAAAAAATGAGATTCGCAACCAGTGAAAGGACGTGTTGACTAGGAACGTGAGAGAAGGGCGAGCAGGAGCAGGGGGGTGACCACTGGACCCCTGCCAATGTCAGCATTCCTTAGCTCCTCCTCTTCCCTTCCCCTCCTTCGTCAGCTTGGGTTTGAGCACAGCTGCATTTTATTATCTAGGTGACCTTGGACAAGATACTTAGCCTTCATAAGACTCAATAATTCTTCCATTAAACGGGGAGGAAGTAGCATTAACTTATTTTGGAACATTATTTGTAAGGATTAAATGAAATAATACATTTAAAACACTAACTATTCTGCCAGCATGCTAAAGCAGTCAATATATTTTGGCCATTATTAGTATGTTGTTGTGATTATAAAATTAATCATCCTGATTCTGTTTGCCTTTTTCTTTTTTCACATCCTCTCCCTAGTTCTCCCTCACATCTTCTCCCCAGTTCTCCTTTTTTCTGGTTTCTTGCTCCTTTTTCTCCCTTTTCTTCTTCTTCCTCAATAGTAACTTTTGACTCTAGGAGTGTCAGGAGTTACTTTTAGGAGCAGATTTACTAAGGCCTTGTAAACTCATTTAAGCAACAAGATAGAATTAGGCCGAATATGGTAGCCAAACTAACTCTAGGATGAAGTGACTCTAACATGGCTTAAAGGGTCACTGAACTATTTCATTATTTCACTCTTTAGATAGCCAGAGTCAAAGAATCATAGGGTCCAAGAATGTCAGAGCAGAAAGAGGCTTTAGAAGGTATAGACCTACTATGATATTATAAAAGTCAATACAATAGCTGCACTTAGGTGCCAGCTCTTTACATAATTCAAATACTCTTGCTCTAACATCAAGTACAATAAGTCTTAACAAAACCAATTTTACCACAGGCCCACTGATGTGAACAAGAGTTAAGAACCTACAGTATCTCACCAACTTTATAACAAAATGACATAATTCAAAGGGCCTGCTATATTCTGGAAAGGCTGTAACAAGTGGAAGTATCAAGAGAGCAGGCTCTTCCATAACTGGACTTTGATTAAAAAATAAATAGGTAAAAGAAATAAGTCATTTGGAGGCGGACTGGGAACTTTGTATATGGACTGAAGAGCAGATGACATTACTGAATGAATGGTTATTATTTTGGTGTAGCAATAGCATTTTGGTTAAATGGGAGGATATTATTATCAGGGGTAAAGTATAAGGACTATAACTTTCAGAATGCTTAGCAGAAACCATTTGAAATAAATACAGATATTTTTTGATATACATTTGGGGGGCAGAAAACAAATATGGCAAAATTGGTGAGTCTTGCTGAAAGCTATGTGTGTTATATTACTTGTTAAATAAATTTAAACAGTAAAATAAAGAAGAAAAGTAACTTTAAAAAATTAACACAATAATGCCTATTGTTTATTCAAAGGGGAAGGAGCAGGTTCTGGAATCAGACAGACCTGAATTCCAATCCTAACTGAGCTACATGTCTATTGACTAGGCAACATTGGGCAAAGTAGAAAACCTCCCCAAGTCTCAGCTTCCTCATAGAAAGAGGTTAATAATAACAACAACAAAAATACCTAGTTGTTATCCCACTGTGACTGCTGTAAGAGTTGAGTAAGGCAAAGTGCTCAGCATCAGGGCCTGGCGCATGCTGAGGGCCCGTTTGGAGTTCCTCTCACCATTGTAACCTCAGAGCACATGGGAATACATGTTTTTTAAAAAAAATGCTGTGTTCAATCTGTAATTTCTGCCAGGTTACTTTTTCTTAAACTTTTAAAATGTATCTGTCTGCAAGAAACTGGGACATCAGTGGAAAGCTAGACCACTCTTGTGTGTGATGAATAAGCACACACAGAAAGCCCTTTTCTGTGGAGGAGGTAACATGAAGGTGGTATTCCCCCCTCGCTGTCATCTCTAAAGCCAGCAATAAACAAATCATAAGAAATGTGCTTGGAAATTTCAGCTCCACAGTAATAGCTGAAACAAAGGCAGAAAATTGCAGCTCTCTGTGTAATAACTAAGCCTCTCGTTATGTGCTGCTGTATTAAATATAAAACATTTTCATTTCCTTTGTATAGGAAATTCAATAGGACCTGAAAAGGGGGTCAACCAAGTACTGTGGCTCCCACAATAAAATGTGAGTGGTGCTAATATTCCTTTTCCAACTCTGGAGACGGCAAGTAACCAAAGAGATAAAATGTAGCTTTCATAAAACCAGAGGTTTGGTAGAGAATTAGCATGAGACTTGTGCTTGAGACTTGCTAACGGAAGGTTGGCCAAGAGCTCAGATTTATGCCATGAAATTTAAATGGTTTTCTCCTGAGGTTTTCTTGACAATATCATTGTATGCGGCTGACTTAGTTTATTGGCACTTTTGTATGGGGATTGTTTTTGGAGGAGTGGGAGTGTAGGGGGTAGGGGTGAGGGTAACCTATTTCTTTAAGAAACCTAGCACTTATGGGACTCCAGGGAATTTTAAAGCCGGGAACTTGGAAGAGTAACACATGCAAGAGTCTCCAAATGGCGAGGCAGAATCAACAACATTTACAAAATTACATTGGGGAAAAAAATAACATGGTAAGATCACAGTTCTTTTGTTGGGGTGTTTATAACATAACACATGGCTTCATCTCACCAGGCTTCTGAAATTAGAATGATATTGCTAGAAGATTTTTATGGATCAGGCTTTGAATTTGCATGCAACTTTGCAGAGAATTTTGTACGAAGATGAAACCTCAAATTGGATTCAGACCCAGGTATTTGAGCAGCTACAGAAGGTTATTCATGGTGTGCCCAGAACAATGTCACTAACTAACTTAGAAACAGGAGGTCACACATTGAAGTTAAGGAGGGAGGTTAGGCCTATAAGCAATTCAAGCAGAATTTAATTACGGAAAGGGTAGCTGAATAATGGCACACATTGCTACAGGCAGCAATAGATGCAGGAATTGTAAATCAGTTCAAGGAAGCTGAGAGTAAAAGGATATAAAAGAAGAAAACAAATCAACTTTCTTAAAAATATCCTAAGGTTAGCTGAGCAAGCCTCAGTGGATCAGAGAGTCAAGGCTTTATCCTTTCAACGTCCCTGTGCTTTGAAAAAGACACCTAAACAGCAGTTCATTGATTTCCACAAAGGCCAAAGACCTGTGTCATCCGCCCAATTGAATTCTTTTGTGCTGTACATGTGCTTACCCTATATTGTCTGTCCCCTTACAATTTTATCTCTCCATGTATACATTTCTCACACCCTGGGTGAGACACAATTATTTCATTCTTGCCAACATGCACTATATAATCACCTAGGGAACTGACATTTCATCCGTGCCCTTGTAATAATACACAAGAGGAATTAAAGGTCCATGTCCCCTGTGTCTTTAATGTTTTATTCTTTCTGTGCATTTTGAGGATAGTAGCTAAATATCAATGCAAGAAAGAATTCATCTCAAGCTGGAACTATAGAAGAAAAGAAAACGCACATCCTATAATAATTATGTTTTTTTTTTTTAAATGACTGTATTTCCGGACAAGGAAATAAAAGGAAGCAAGGCCAATGCTAAAATGCCAAAATAGCAGAGGATGCCTGTGAAATGGAGCTTACAATGGGACTGCCAGAAAGCTTGAGCTAACATTAGAAGCATGTGAAAGTTGGCAACACAGGCTCACGTGGAGCTAAAGAAACAGTGTTTTTGTATATTCCCGTTCCTGTTGGTTCTGATCCCTTGAATGTTGCATGGGGTATTACACTCCCAATTCCAAACAAATTTTAGCTAAACCTCAAAATATTTTCAACTATAAGAAAACCAAACATGATTTCTACTAAGCACAATAAACCATCTCATGTTTCAGCAAAGCTTGAGGAATCTACTTAGAACCCTGAGGTGTTAATAAAGTCCCGAGGAAAGAACTAACCACTCTTTTGTCTAATTTTTGATGGTTTTGTTTCAGCTTTGTGTTTTTTGACTTTATGTGTTTAAAGTATTTCACTCCTACTCCCCTGAACCCCGCAACCCACATCCAATGCTTTTCAATGAGGCTGCTTATTTTTTTAAAAACAACTCAATTGACATTTATTGGGCAGGTGGTAGCCAGGCGTCTTCTCTGTAGGGAGAGAAAATTATTTTAGGTGTTTTCCCCACTCTCCTGCCTTTCTGACTAAGTGAATTTCAGCACCTGATTCAAATCACAAAGGTCATCCATTAGCAGAAAGCCAAAACTAATTTGGCTTTCCCTGGCACCTTTCATACGCGGTGATTGTCTAATAGTTTGCATAGTGATCAGTTAGGGCCTTGAAGAAAATGGTTTGTATGCAGGCACGTTGCATTGAATGTCACCATGTTCAGAGGGCCAACTTAATAACACAACTTTAGACATAAGAATCTACAGAAAGAGGGTTGTTGTTAATTTATTGACTGGTATGCTTTATATTTACTTGTCTTATTCTACAAATAAAACCCCAAATAAGCCTTTTGCTCTTCGTTAATTATCATAAAACAACAGCTACTATGCAAGTAAATTTATGGTGGATTTTTTCTCTTTTGTCACACTGTCTTCTCTCCTCTGTCATTAGTTCAACAACTTATCACTACAAAACAGCAGTCCTAGAAAAGACATTTACATTTTTAAACCAATATTTGATTGGCATCATGGTTGCTGTGACATCCTAGATATAAATGGAACGTGTGGAGAGGATTTACCCTCTGCCTTCCAATGGCTTCTTTTATAGGAAAAAAAACAAAACAAAACAAAACAGATTGATTAAGAAAACCCAGAAGAATAAATAAAGGTGAAGAATCTGCTGATGCAGCCCTACATGAAGAATTGCATTACTTATTTTTAGATTTATGCTTAGAAGACAAAGAAATCTATATGAGCTCCTGCCTGCCTGTATCTTTCCTCCAAGCTTCATATAAATATATATATATATATATACACACACATATATATTCAATGCAATTGCTTTGACATTATTCAGAGAATCACTTTTTTTTTCATTCCTTCCTATTGATTTATAACTTCTTACTTTTCTTACCTTTGTCGTTTTCACTTATGACCCCAAGAGCTAGGGAAACAAAATCAGTGCTGTCCTGTTTTAAGTGTCATTGTGTGGTGATCCTAGGTGGCCCCTAAACACTTTTGTCAATATTTATTGATGGGATCCACAGGCACTCTGAGCAATCCCACTCTGGAGGGGTATAAACCAATGGCAGGTTGAGCTGGGGAAGGAGGTGGTCCAGCTGTAGGCCAGGGCTGGTGAGGCAGCATCGAGATGCTCAGGGGCCATTGACAAAACGTCAAATACTTCAAATTTCTGACTAGCTCTCTGGCTAATGCCATGCTAAGCAGAAACATGACTATTTCCTCCAAGGAAGCAACAGACACACAAACACAAATAAACCCAGATTCTGTCTCTTTTTCTCCTTCAGTTGCTCTCTCTCGCTTTCTCGTTCTCTGCCTCACATGCAGGCATGCATGCACACACTCACACACACTCACACACAAATAGTCTACAGGGAAATTAAGTGGTGCCAACGAAACAGTGTACTGAGAAAGTTCTTGGATAAATTAACAACGCAATTACATTACATGACATGCCACAAGATGGATGAGGAAAACTTGGCTGGTATTATGTTCTGTTTTCAAATTGCAATTTATTTGAGGGTTTTAATGGATGCCTTATTAAAACATCTCGGCCCTGGTCAGGTTTCAGCATATGTCACAGTGGCCTGTGATTGATGACACCCTCTGCTGCTTCTCTTGCACATTTGCAGGGAATTTAAGCAAAGAGGGAATGAGCTGAGGCCCAGCTTTGTATTGATCGTGTGGAGGTGCGCTGCCTGGGAGCACAGTCTAATAACATTCTCTTAGCTGAACTGCTTCACATGAAGGCATTTATTACAAGAACTAAAATGTTATATTGCTCAGAATAAAAGAATATTGTACAAACAAAAGAGTTAGCAGTGAGTGGGGGAGACAGAGAGGCTATGGAACCATTCCTTGTTATCTTTTAGAAGCCACATTTTTAAAGGGTTGATTTAAAAAAAATAAAGCTACATTTTAAAAAGATAAAAGAATAAAAGAAAAATGCTGTGAGCTTTATTCTTGCTTATTTCAACCAGTAATATGTAACAGCTCGGTTTCATGAGAAAGAGAATGAATGCTGGGTGAGGACTGAGAGGTGAGCAGCCTTAGAGTCTATTGGAAAATAATTAAACATGAAAGTGGACCTGAGGACATTATTTGTAGGGCCATCTGAAATCTTTGTCATTTTATATATGCTGAAAAATTTTTAACAATCTCCCATTAAAACAGTGAGAGCTATTCATATCTAAAGAGTAGTTGTACTCCTATCCACACTATAGAAATTTGACAGTTCTGTCATGTTTTAATTTAAATAATTTTAATTGTATAAGGGCTCCATTTGAAATTTTACTAATTCAAGTTTTATAAATACGTGTTTATTGTTAAGAAATTTCTATTTCATATTGTCCAATAAAAAAGCACGATTTCAATTGTATGTATGTCACATACATGTAAACATTTAGTCATAAAGATTATAAAGATACAATACAAAAGAGAAAATTACTAGGAAAATAAATAGTGATTATAATTGTCTTCTTTGAGCTTTTCTGTAGTATCTTAATTTTCTGCAATAAACACACATTCCTTTTAAAATCAAAAGGATAAAAAAATTCAAAGAAATTTATAATGTCTTGATTTCTTAGAGAGTGATTAGAGAAATAGGTCTTCTCTGAAAGAGCCTACAATAAATATTTTCTCAAAGAAAATGATGTTTTATAATAATATGTGTCTCTTTTTTAGTAAGTAGAATCTGTGCATTGAAAATTTAAATGAAAAAAGGAACAGTTGAGACAGAATAAAAATATTCCTATGCAATACCAAAAAAGTTTTAAAAAAAGCAAAAAATAAGAAAAAAGTGTGTTGCATTTTCAAACCCTGATAACATTAGAGTTTGTCAATCTAGTCCAAAGGATTTTTTTTTTGCTTGACCTGCTATGATTGCTATTATTTGAACTGCCACATTTATTATTTTCTTAGCCTTTGAGGGCCTATAAAAATCTCACCTAATTATATTGGAATCACCTAACATCACAGGCAAAGCCCAAGAAGGTGAGAAAATGGCCAACAGCTTTCCTCAAAATGGAAGGAAAAAATAGTTAAAGAATGAACAAACAGCAGAAACCAAAAACATTCAGGAAAGCCAGCTTTATGAGTCTCCCAAGAAATGGATACAGAAAACATTTTTTAAATGTTGACAGAAATTGTTAAGTTGTAAAAATGGATTTCCTGGCATTGTCAGTTGAATGTACCTTCTAATGTAGAAAATATCAAATTTACAGTCTTTGACTAGATTGTGATAGCTTTGGTGGAGTGATGCAAGGGAAAAAAAGGAAGGAAATGTTACTTAACCTTTAAGGCCTCTTTTTTCCCCCTTGGATTTTACATTTCATATTTCTATTCTGTATCTTCCCATGGTCCCTCATTTCTTTTTGTGACTGAATGCATATCTACTAAGAGAATAAATGTCTTTTCCCTTTACTTTGGAAGTTGTTATATAATATCAGAAACCTTAGGTTTCTTCTAGAATGAATGAGGACCAATTCTGTAATCTTTAAGAATTGTGTCATTTAATTCCAAGTCCATGAATATTTATTGAGCTTAGTTTACCTATAAAGCAGTGTACGTGGTAGCAACACCAGTATACTTTGCCTCTTTGTGGTGATAACCAGCTTTAAGAGCCAGAATCTTCTCACTACAAAATATAGATATCCATACATACCACAGTTTAAAACCCATCAGCCTCCTGTTAGAACTGAAGAAATGACACAATAGAATGACAATGAGATACAGCCTCTGCCCTTAAAGTGGTGAACACAAACATTTATCAATAATTATGCAGTTCAGGCTGTGAGAAGAGGTACGGATGAAAAAAATAATGAATATGCTGTACCTTTTAGGATAATTTGTGTATTGTATTAATATGTGGACTTCATGTGATGTTTGCAAGAGCACAAAGCAGGTGATGAGTTCGAGTAATAAAGGAAAATCAGATTACTATCCAGAAGTGGTTAAGTTAGTATCACTGTCTAGCTCACAAAAGGTTCTATCAACTGAACCCTGCTAAAGAATATTTGATAACCAAAACTGATATACATAAAATTCACTCATAATTTAACTTCTATGTGAGTATATATAAGAATGCTCATGGTATTTCTGTTATTCTCAAGTAATCCCTTTGCATTTTCAAAGTCTCAGTTGAAGAACCTATATTACTTAGGGTCCTTGGTTGCATTAGCAACCAATTCTGGTTAGATTAGTCAAAGGTAAATTTCTTGGGAAACTGTCAAGAAGCTCAGTGTCAAGGACAGGTTAGGTAACAGAGTATTAGGACAGGCACATCAGCTGATGACTGACTGGTCCCATGTCTGTTGGTTAATGTTGCAAAGAAGCCACTGGTTCTGGGTCTCTCACTTCAGAGCCTGAACTTTTTCACACTGTGACTGTGCTCGAAAAGCATCAAGCCTAAGTTTCAAGCTCTTTCCAAGCCTCTGCTTGCATGACATTTGCTTATGTCCTGTTGGCCAAAACAAGTCTCATGGTCAAGCCCAGAGTCCATGAGGAGTAGAGACAACAGCATGGATACAAGATGGTGTAATTCATTGGGAGCTGTTACTGTAACTATTTACACAGTCAGCATCTGGTCTCCAGAATAGAAAGGAAATGCTGGAAATTTTCCTCCCATGAGCCTATTCACAATGAAGAAATGGAGTAAAAAGGAATAATGGTGATATTAGAAAGAATAATGGATGATAGTGGCAAAATAAATGATAAATGGCCTCTGTGGAATCCCAGTTAGATTTTTGAAATGGAATTAAGTGAATTCATGTAGACACTATTTTATTTCTCTGAAAATTCTGAGCTATGGGCAGGTATCATCCTTAGGGATTCATGACTTTCCCAAGTGACCAGTTCCCCCACTAAATACATGTGAACTTTCCAACTAGCCAAGAATTCTATGAATTATAATCTTGGTCTAATTTTTTTTGAGCAGCCATAATAAATATTCCTCATCTGATTTAGATTACATCTGTTCACATTTCAATTCTTGTGTCTAAATGAGAAATAATAGTAGCTAAATACAAAATAGATATTCTAAAAGAAACTCACTCCTCTAGAAACTTGTTATTTTATGCGTCATACACTTTTTATCAGTTTGCTTGGTAAATAACAGCTATTGTACATAACCACATTACTAAAAGTACATCAAGAAATGAAAATAAGTAGATATTTTCTGGTATTTTAGTGCACAAAAATAACCTCTTAACCTGCAGCATCCAAAGGTTAGGTCTCAAAACTGAGTCCATTAACCTTTCTAAATGGTTGTGATATTAAAAACTGACTCTTAATAGCTTTGGGTCATCATCTAATGCAATAACTATCAGCAATAAAGAGTTATGGATTAAGAACATTATCTATCTATAAAATGGTCATTTATGACACTCATGCACAGACTATCTCTAAGATGTACAGATACCCATGGCCAAGAGTTCAGACCTAATAATCTACATTATGCTTTTATTAGTATAGTTATATTAGTGAGTTTTAAGAGAAAATCATTACATTTATAAAAGGTTTGGGGTATTTATTTCAAACATGAAACTAACAAAGGAAAATCTTCAGAATTCTCTTTTATTGAGCTATATAACTCAGCCAGGTGGGGCTAATTGACTCAGAAGGTCAAATAAAAAGGCAAATTAACATGTTTTTAAATTGTCTAGTAACTGTGCTGCAGGACAAATTTGGACGCATCTATGTAATTGAAGAATAGCTGTGAAAGCTTCTGTGTCTTTTATCAAACTTAGAAAAATTTTTATTTGGGTTGAGCTCTGATTTTTTTATAATATAGTTAATTAATATACACTTATGGAATAGATACTATGTACCAACAGCAAGCACATGCTATATTTGAGTTCCATAAATATGAATGAAAGAGCCTTTGACTTAATAGGGACCTAGCCTCAGTCAATATTCTTGAAGATAGAAATTGTCACAAAATACAATCTTCTGAAAAAAACAGAACTATAAAAACCTAAATTAGTTGTATTTTCATAACATAATTACTGTATTAACCTGTGTTTTCTCCTCATCCTACAAAAGCAGGAAGAATTGTCCACAGGGCTGAAATCACACTGGAGCTTGTTCTAAGGAAAGGGAGAAAGATAATGACGTTCAGGAAAAAACAGATCCAGGGATTCATCTGAGGTACTTTGCATCTTGCTGATCTCTTTAAAAAATACTTTGTTGAAATATTTATTAGTGTTTTCCTGTGTATTATTTTAAATGTGTTTACTTAGATTTACCCCTCTACATTTAGGTAATAATTTATATTATTACTAAAACTATATGAATTTTAGGATACAGAATTAATGTTTCATATCATTTTTATTTTATATTCCAAACTAACAATGAAATAAGAAAGTGCCAGTGGTCAGAAACATGAGGTGTATATTCATGAACAGGGTCGTGCTATATATGCTACATTTTTCTAACGTGTTTAAAAACACATTGACAAGCAACTTATAAATATGCATTTTCTATTTCAAAAAGCTATAAACAGGTATTCTTTAAATAACTCTTAATTCTTTTTAAAAGTTATATTTTCTCTGGCCTGCTTCTAGGAATTGAAGCTCTGATGAATTTAGAACCTGAGTGTGTGAAGAGAGATAGTAACATCTTGGTCAGTGATGGTTACTGTCTACATGGTCTAACGTAGGTTGCCTGGGCTATAGCTTTCAGCTCAAAGTCCTTTCAGATACCTGTCACCAACTTCTTTATGACTACCTGGGCTGGGACCTGATCCAGTACTAATGCATCATGTGTAAGGTTCAAAAACATTGTCAATTTGAAGTGCTAGAGAGAACTTCCTTTGTATCCCCTTGCCCCGTTCTTATGCCCAACTTATTGTTAACCCTAATTTCAGGTCAGGCTATTTCAAACCAATGCCAAAAAACTCAAAATTCTACCAGGTTAACTCAGTAGTCATATCAGTAAGTCACATGCCACATTCAAATTGTTAGGTTAATAGAAAAATAATCTTCAAGACCCAGCAATTCTCTAATAATCATAAAAGCACAGCTTTTGATTTTTATTTTCTTTTTTAGAAACCTAAATGTTTATTTGGCATGCTAGACTACAAGCTCCTTGGAAGACAGATTTATACCTTATTAACCTTTGCATCCAGCCTGTCTAAACTGGCAATCAGAGCTCCAAGCATGATATTTGTAAAATGATAATAAGTAGTGAGTATGATGTAGTTGATTGTTCACTGTGTTTTTACAGAGAGAGATTATGGTAAAAGCTCTTGAAGTATTTCCAATCATGTTCTCAATAGGGCCACCAAGTACAAATAGAGTTGAATTGAGAGCAGACAGCTTGTTTTCTTTTGGTGAATTTCCTTAGGATCTGTCCTGTAATGTGGCTAGTTTGCCAGATTGCTTTCACCACAGGATGTTTAAACAACATAATCAACCAAACTACGTTAACCAGGGTCCCCAAAGGCATATATTTCATAGAATAAGCAGGAGCAATGCAATTTTACAATAAGTGTAACAACATTTTAAATTCTGTTGTCAGCATTCCTAATTCTCAGTGGTGCCTCATGTATTATCTCTTCATACATCTAGACTTTTCTTCTGTAGCTATCTGTGTAACTTTTATAATAATACATTGGAATTTCAGGGATAACGTATTTTCCTTTTTTTTTTCTACTTCATTTTCTTCACCTCCTTCACTCTTTAAATTTTCTCCCATTCCTTCTTCACATTCTCCTTTTGATTTTTGGATACTGCAAATGTAGCATGGAGATTTGCCATTTCTTCATATTTTATTTCTTCAAATGCTAGGCATCCAAAAAGTTTTACTCCAACAACTTTTAGCTGGATCATTAACCAGGTATTGATATAGCAGGAAAGCAAATTTGTTTTATATGAGCTGTTATCCTAAATTGGAAACTAAATCAATCACTTTTTGAGTAATTATATACAAGAATATTTAAAATAGTCACCTTAGAAGGCAATTTAATTATTTCAACAATAGACTTAAAAACAAATAAAAGGAACTTCTCTGAAGTTGTCTTCAGCGCCTATGACACATTTTATTGGATACTCATTTGGATATATAAATTTGAGCATTTTTTACTTAAAAATGGTTCAAAGACTGAGTTGCATAAATAGTAGCTTTATTAGACCTCACGAAAAGTCAGAAGTTTTTTATATAGAAATCTTTTTAAAGTTAAATGTTATTTCAAACAGAAATATGGTTCTGCTTAGACAATCTGGCAGGACTTGCATTCCTTTGATGGGAGGTTGGGTTTCCATATGTCTTAAGGAACTGGATGACTGATGACTATAATATTCACCTAAAAAGGGAGCTGTCTCTGCAATCTTTTATGGCTTGAAGATCTTCTAAGAAAGGGTATGGAATAAAGGCCATGGGGATCGTTTCCCCTGGGCATCCGCTCCCTAAGAGCACTTCGTTATGGGAATTAGAACATGGAACTACAGTTAAGTCCTCACTTAACATCAGCAATAGGTTCTACAACTTCAAGAAAAATGTTAAGTGAAACCAATCTTATCATAGGCTAATTGATATAAACGAGAGTTTAGTTCCTACAACATCTCATTGATGTTATAGCAAAACTACCTTATTCTAGGACCTGCTGTATAACAGAGTATGAACCCCTTTCATCTATTTCCAGTTGGATCTACTGGAAAAGTAATATGTATTAGTGCATTACAGTTCATTGAACTTGGCAGAGCCTGCCTGATTTGTTCAGGACTCGGGTCCAGAAGTTCATGTAGAACCTTATTCACCTTCCTGATGTTACAACAATTCTTTCTTCACTCCCACTGTTCCTCACTTAAGCACCTGACACAGCACATAGCACATGGAGGCATTTGGTAAATATTTGCTAAGAAGATGAATGAAAGAATAGATGGCAAACCTGAGAAGATTGCCCACTCATTCTCTCTCCACAGATGCACTACAAAAGGAATAGAAGTTAGGATATACCTTCGGATAGTAGGCTCTCAAATGAAATATCCAAAATATTTTCATAATTCCCTCCATCATTTGCTCTCCTCTCTCCCACCTATTTCTCAATCACTAAGATTCTGGGAACTCACTATTATTTAGGCTTTGGCCTGAAGATTCCTATTTTCCTAGGGAAATAATTTATCCAATTCTTACATTCTTTTTAAAAAATTAAAAAAAACTAATATATATATATGCATATGTGTGTGTGTATAAACTATAAGGTTTCTGATATATTTCTATGAGTTAAAAAATAGCTATTGCTCTCAGTGCCCACACCATAACTTGTAGAGTAGAGTAAATTCTATGGCAATTCCTTTTCATAAAGCCTTCTTGGGTGCTCATGTCGTCAGCATCTCAGAAGGCTTATGAGAGAGCTATGATTTGACAGCCAAGCCAGCTGTGCCAGTTATCAGTTTATTGCCTCTTGGCTCCAAAGCTACCCTTCATTGCCTGCTTGTGATAGTGGAACACTACTCCTTGCCAGCTGGCAGGAGGTTCATCTTTGATAGTTGGGTGGGGAGAGGGAGGTGCACTGGAAGAGGAAGGGGCTTCTCCTCTTGATTCCCATGTGCTTAGCTGCTTCTTCCTGCAGCACTGGGTTGGTGTGTGGGACACCTACTGGAGCTCATTTTCCTGTGGGTGCTCTGACAGCAAAGAAATTTTGTTGTGGGGCCATTCAGCCAGTTTGACTCTAAAAAAATTATCATTAATCAGAGGAACATGTTCCATTTCCTTTATCAGTGGTCGGTTTCAGGATTGATGTGGGACCAAGTTGTATAGATGGTAATATATGGTGTTTGAGGAGAAATATTCTAGAGGCATTTCCAGGAGAGTTTTTCTTCACAAAAATACAAGATACAGGCAGTTGCATTTTCTGCTTCTGGTGTTGGTGTATGGAGATGTGATGCCTGGAACTGAGTGGCCATGTTGAGACCAACTCGACATGGAAAGGACATGGAAAGAAATTCTTCTCATGACTCTGTTCTCTCTACTTTCCATTTTCATAACTTTAATATCTTAATCTATTAAAATCATATATTCTTCATAGCTTATAAAAAGACAAGATAACAAAGTAATTTAAAGCATAGGCTCTGGAGTCAAAGACCCATGTTCAAATCTTACCTCCTCTACCTTGAGCAAACTATATGATACAAATAACTGATAGGGCCTCTGTTTCCCAACTGTGAAAGGATATAATAGAACCTGCTTCACAAGATTATGCCTGAACATAGCCCTCATTGCAGTGAACTTATTTTATATTCATTAATGCTTCGATTAATCTTACCTTAACAAACAGACCCCCTCTAAGTAGACAGACCTTGGGACTATCCAGATAGAAGATTAGAGGCTTGAAGGAATAATTCTTCATGGAAATATACCTACTTATTTGGGGTCATAGATTTCTGAGTAGATTTTTTTGATGGAGAAAGAAGTTTTCCATCCAAAAGGGGAGCTGGTGAATGATTTCTTCCCCTTCATACTGGAAAGGACACTAGCAGGCTGAGATGAGACAATTAAGTTGAATAACACCCAGAACCTCCCCTAAAAGGTGTGTATTTCAAGTAATGTGTGCAAAGAATGAAATAGAATATTTTTCATATACTTTGAGAAGCAAAAAGAAATATTGAAAGCCCTGCCTTTTCATTTATTTTGTCTTACCAGGTCAAATAGTTGCAGCATTGAAGATATAACCACAAAATAGTCAAAACAGTTGCAAAAGAGGACATCTTCCCTGAAATATATTTAGGCACTTCACATAGTGACAGAGAACACAAAAATTAAGCAAATGATGGTGGGCGCTGCTGTACATTCAAAGTATCATTTAAGTCTTGGAACATTTGCAAGTGCCTATTTACAAATATGTGATTCTGGGCTTTTCTATATCCAAATTCCAGTTCTGTGTAATTTAAATTCTAAACATTATATAGATAACACAAGTTTACACAGGGATTCCAAAATATATATTTATGGCACATAAAGCAATATATTCTGGTAATAATGTAAAAACCTTAAAATTTTAAATTGTTTCCAATAAGAATAATTGCCAGGTTTAGCACTGCAAATGGTCTGACAAGGCAGTAAAGCTTTGTGACTTTATAGCCCTGTGCTTAGTTAAAACAGTTCCACTATAACATTTGGTGACTATCAGGCTTATTTAATCTGGTAGATTCTCTGCACTTGGTTCACTCCCACTGCATGTTCACCAACAGTAAAATCAAAGCCAAAAAAAAAAAAAAAAGTGACTTTCAGAACATAAGACAAATTCAAGAAGAGTGTCACTGTGAGTTCCACTGTTCCCTGAGTCCTCATCTCATTATTAAGTACTCAACAGTGTTTTCCTGGAAAAGGCAATGGAAGCAATCGTGTTTGAGAGTTAATTCCACAGGATAAGACAATCATAAGTGGAGAAGGAGTCACAGAAAAGCCAATGGCACCTTTTAACTATCTTAGAGTAAACCCTTAAGATTTACGCTCTACTAATTATTTGGCATACAAGATCATCTGCACTCATATTATTCAATTCTCTCTTTCACTGAGGAGGCAGTAACACGTTTCGATACCTGCCTGTACCATAAGGTAGACTGTGACCAGTGCCATGTTAAACAGAAGTACAAAACAGAGCCCATGTGTTTCCTGACCTTATAGGAACCTGATATCTCACTAAGCATGGACATGCATTAAATTGTATTCTAGTCTAAATCTCTTGAATTAAGAAACTGCTTCAGGAAGGTGTTTTTTTCTTTTTTGTTTGTGTTGTTTCTGTTTTTGTGTTAACACTTTGTCTACACATGAAACAAACCTCAGACAAAACACTAGAGTCTTGCTCAGGGGAAAATGGTTCAGCAGAAGCATGAGAGGAACCTGGTATTTGCCTCACAGATTACACGTGGGAGTCTCCAGTGGCGCTCTAGCAGTGCCGTCTAATTTGTACCTTAACACTTACCCTTCTATATGATTTTATTTGGATGTATTTAGGCTGTCTAGGATTTTTATGTGTCCTTTTATTTTTCTGATCATCTCTAAACTGTGCCCTTAAAAATAATAGCCTTTTAGAATCTCTAGAAAACTACAGCTTATCTTTCTTACCTTATGTTCGTTTTCTTCCAAAACACACATATCTTGTGGGTTTCTTTACATAAAATAAAATGTAAATCAGCCACTTTCAAATATGAAATAAACCACTAATAGAGCTATTATTACAAAACTAAGCTTTTATCTGTAGTATGTAGGTGGCTAATAAAGGAATGTACCTACAAGATATTTTGCTTGCCCAAGAATGCCAAGACCTCCAATATTATTTTTTTTTCCTAAATTCTCTGTTAAACTAATTCTGTGTGATAGGCAAATATGTCCTCCACATGCTGGTGAATTAAAATTCAGCTTTCAGTGAATAAGATTAATTGCCTCTTCAGACAAAGCTGGATTTGCGCTCCTATTAGAGAAAGGGGAGGGGGGAGTAGCAAGGGGCAGGGTGCCAGCTAGACTGCAGTATTCAGTTACACGTGAAATGATTTGTAATTCTGAGTAATCACTTAGGACAAGCCCTTGCACCATTTTATCTATACATGACTCTAGGCCAAAGTCAATACTCATAGTAAAATAATGAGATGAAGCTAACTGAGCCCTTTTATTAATGCTCCAAGGAGCAAATCTGATGCTTGAGTTTCTCCCATTGAAAGTATCCACTTCTTCCTAAAAAATGAACAAGTGGGTCAGCATGCCCAGTAGCAGCCAGGGTACCTGCTTCAGCAAAACCATAAACAACTGACCCTTCTAGTCTCCCCCCTTTCTGTTTGTGCACCAGGCTTCACCCAGCTGCAGGTGAAGGCACATAAATTTTGCATTACCTCAAGGCTCATTAAAGAGATCTGGCTCTCTCCTAATAGTTTCCCCTGACTTAGGGGGATGAACACATGAACACACACACACACACACACACACACACACACACACAGCATCATGAACCTTTAGAGAAACAATGCACAGTACTTTTGCCATCTCTTCCTCATCAGCCTTATAAAAAAAACCAAATGTTCTAACAAATGCACAGCTTGGTGACAGAATCAGCAAGCAACTGTTAAGGAAATGAGATGGATAACCAGCTGTCCCAGTTTCCTGAAGACAGGGCATGGGAAAGGAAAGGGTGCTGGTAGGGAGGGGTGAAGGAGAGGTGTAGGGAAATCATTGCTTTGAACTCCCAGGTTTTGTTTTCCCCATGTCACTACTGGTCAGGCAAACCAATCTGGCAAATAGGTATTAGCATTCAATGCCTCCTCTCTAAGCAACGAGTAATATGCTACTCTTCTCCAGGCTTCTTGAAGAGGTAAAGACAAGTTAGGAAACAATTAAACATATTTTCCTTAATGTCATTCTCTAAAACATAAAGGAACTAATTTCTGTGGTAGGTAACATTGTCTCTTATTGGGAAAAAACATCATAGAACATTTCTGCTGTTCAGAGGGGGAAAAAAGTCTGAACCAAGTTTTACTTACTAAGACAGAATTTCCATAGCCTTGTATTTCAAAATAAGAAAACGTACCTATGGTAGAAGAAAGAACATAAAGACACCTGCATTCAAATTCCAAATGTCTCCTCTTAGCTGGGTGCCTTTTCCAAGTCTTTGTCATCTTTGAGCCCAGTCTCCTCATCTGTAAAGAGAAGATTACACATTTACAGATCAAACTGTGAAGAGTAATGCATAGTTCAACATCTGATGATAAACATGATTACCCATATCCCTCCCCTCCCTGGATATTTATGAGTGTGACATCAATATAAACAGAACATATAGAGATTTCAATTAAATTACTCCTTCTAACATTTCTCTGATTAGAGCATTTGGTAGGTGACCAAATAGCTTTTTTGATTTTCATTTCCATTGGTGTATTCATTGGGAGAGAGGCCAACAAATGTGAGTTTCTTCTCCAAAGGGCTTATGTGAATTGCCAACCAAATAATCAGTCATGAACCACAGAGAAGTTGCTAAAAGATTCAAGTACCTACATGCGGAGTACATGCCAAGTTCACATTAATTCCATTTTCCTCAGCCATAACTTGATTTACACACAGCCTGAACTTGAAATGGTATTTTTTAAAATGGAGACTTCAGGACACACAGTGGCTGTCATAATGTACCTCACACTGTACTGGAATAAACTTTCAGACTAACCAGGACTCTAGGTATGCAACACACACATTCACGCAAACATACACAGAGTAATTTGCCAGATGCACAGGGAAAAGGGCCTTCAGGTAAAGACAAAGCACAGATGAAGTCACCCACACTTAAGGGAGCTTGGTATGAGGGGGAACTGCAAAAAGTTAGGCATACCTGGAAGTACGGAGAGTAGGTGGAGGAGTGGCAAGCACTGAGGTGAACAAAGGAGACAAACCAGAGTCAGATGGTATTTATCAGAAATTCTGAAGTGTTTGCACCTGATCTGGAGGCCAGATGCTCTCAAATTTTAGTGTGCAAAAGAATCACATAGGAAGCTTGTTAAAAATATAGAGTCTAGGTCCTACCACCATCAATACTAACTCAGAAATCCTCATATGATTCCACAGCACATTTTATAACAAGCTCTCCAGGTGATTCTGATGGAAACTGATATGCAAAACTCTCTTTGAGGAACACTGCTGCAGGACATGGGGTGTCATTAGGGATTTATCTGTGGTGTGATATAATCAGATATATGGTATAAGAGATAAATAGTTCCTGGAGGATAAATTGGAGGACACCAAGATGAGAAGAAAGTGCATAATCCAAATGGCAAGCTTTTTAAATAAGGCAGAAGGGAAATAAGGAGACCATTGAACTAAGTATCATTAGGTAAGGATGTAGGGGAGAGGTATAAGCGTTTAGCAGGACCTGGGCTTACTGCGTGGGGGAGGGGGAATCTAGCATGACTTCAAGTTTTCTGTTTTGGGTTCTGCTCTAAATAATTATGTTTGTTGAAGTATTATTATATAGGATGATGAAAAATTCCAGGAATATGAGTTAAAGTTTGGATATATCAGGCTCTGTTATGTGGCTCAAAGTATGGGCTTTGGGGTCAGATAAACTGACTTTAAATCCTAATTCTGTCACTTAATTTCTGTGTGACATGAGAAATTTGCTTCACCTCTCAGATATAAAAATGAGGAAAATATTCAGGAATTTTGATGAGTAAATCAGTTAATGTAAGAAAACACCTTAGCACAGAGACTGAGAAAAAGTGATTTGTAAGTGCTAATACAATAAATAATTATGATTAATTTTAATGTCATCATCATTCTCTAGCTGGAGATAGACAGATAACATATCACACAAATGATTACAAAGAAGGTAATCCAGAGAGAGAGAGAAACATTTGAAGAAACAAAGACTGATAGAATCCAGGAGGAAACAAATGCTTTAGTTGAGAGATAACCGAAAGAAGCTGAGGCATGGTTACACATACACAAAGGGAAGAAGATCTTATAGGTCAAGGGTGTAGAACAGCTTACCATAGGGGAAATTGTCAATAGTGTTACATGTTTTGGAAAGTTTAGGTGAAATGGAAGTAAAAAAAATGCCCATTGTATTTGGCAACTGAGAAAACAGTGGTGACCTTAATTAGAATGCTTTAAATTCTAATAAAAGCAAGAAGTGGCACCTGGTAGAAAAAATAATTGGATTTTCTTTTTTTTTTTCCAAAAAACTTTTTAAAATCCTCACCAGCGGACAAGTTTATAGATTTTAGAGAAAAAGGAGGGGGGAGAGAGAGACAGAGAGAGAGACATCAATGTGAGAAAAAAACATCTATCAGTTGTCTCCCATACACATCCTGACCAGGGACCAACTTAAGTATGCGCCCTGAACAGTAATCAAACCACATCGTTTTGGTGTACAAGATGATGCTCCAACCAGCTGAACCACCTGGCCAGGGCTCAGGTTTTCTTTTTTAATATGAGAGCACATTTCAAGCTTAGAAAAATGACCCACTGCGGAAGAAGAAAGTCTGAATCATTGATGAAGTAGTCAGAGAGGTGATGAAAAAGGATAAAATTTGGAAAAAAAAATCATTAGTAGGTGCTGACCTTCAACCACGGAGGGAAATGTCTTCTCTTGGCTCTGAGAGGAAGAACATGAAGTGGTCACATTTCCAGAAGCCCGAGGTAGCAGAATATAAAGACGAGTGTATTCCTGAGCCAAAGAATAAAGTTTCTCTCTAAAATTGGAGTAATATCTCTGGCAGAAGAGAAGGGGCTATGCTGAGAGATGGGTTAGGCAGTAGAGGAGAGAGCTATGAAATTGCAATACATAACAAGGAACAAAAGAGGTGGCCTGGACTGTAAAAACCACCGGGCAGTACTGAAGCACATAACAATCTGTGAGTTTATTTGGTTTTCTCCAGCTCTCTTCAAAGCTTGTGTGGTGGTAAGATCAAAGAAGATGGATTGTGGATTTAATTTAATTTAAATTTTACAGAGCACATGTGGTAGAAGGACAAGGCAATAAACGTAGATGGTGTTGGAGGGAATGGAGTTAAAGTAATAGACTGAGGTTTAATAGAGAAGAAAGTGAAGGCAGGGAAGCTGATAGTCTGAGAGCTAACTGAGCACTCAAGGGAGGGGGACTCAGTAAGGTGGAAAAACAAGCAAAGGGGAGCAAAGGAATATGGAAGTGGAAAGACAGAATTAGGAGTTAGAGTGTAAATTAGGGGCTTATAATTCTGGGGTTGGGGAGTAGTCTCAGATGTTGATAAGATTGTGTGTATGGCAATGGATGGGGCTGACTTTTGAAACATTTCAGGCACTACTGCCCATAGAGCTGGAGCAGGGTCTTGGTAGCCCTCTACATGTGATCCTGGATCTGCCCTTCAACTGCTAAATGGGGGAGAATTCTGGAGAGGTCTCATGGGAGCAGGGGGAACACAGAGGGAGGCAGAGCATCTGGTCAGAAAGTGTTTAGAATCTAGCATACCTATTTTACTATTCATTTTACTAGCTAGTGTGTACTAGCTGAATAACAGTTCTAGTCATGAACTGGGTGACTGAAGAGGAGGAAAGATGAAGATCATCAAGGGAGAAGAAGTTAAGACAGGGTGCTGAGTGTGTTATCTATGTGAATGTGGAAATCATGCAGGATGATGAATAGAATTGATATGGAAAAATATCTAGGCAAGTCATTAATTCTTCAATGAATGCAGGTCAGTGCCCTGGTGATTGGTAGAAAACATTCATGAGGACAATATAAATGAAAACAAAACAAAACAAAATAACATAAAATAGCAACAGGATAACTTAATGTATGACAATGCCCCCAAACAAGAATTCCCAAATGTAGAAAATCAATGATCTAGAAACCACAACTTAAAATTTAGGAAATTGACTTCCATTCTGCTTAGAAATACGGGAACCAGGAGAGACTATTCAAGGTATTTGATTTTGTTTCTCCTTTTCCATTTCCTCCAATGCATGGACCCAAATATTAAGGTTTACTTTGTCTCTCAGCCTGGGGGGTTGTTCATGTTAGCTACCATCTTACATACTTTCCCACTCCTGGCCTCTGTCTATAGGCAGACATTGCTATTATTGTCATTATTCTTTGACACTCCAGATAAAGCAGGCTGTTTTTTAATACCAGTTTGTTTGATTCTCATTAGGAGACTTTCTACCTACCTTTTCTCTAAAATGGGACCAGTTGAGGAGAGCTGGAGCTGGGTTTTGGAGGTGATCGTCAGAATCCTGCAAACCCAACCATGTCGAGCTCTTTTCCCTTGCATTTTCCCTTCTTTTCTTCCTATTATCTTGATTTCCTACTTCCTTTTGTCTTTCTTTTTTAATATTTATTCCCTTATTCCAGTTTAAAGCTAAGGTCATTCTTAGATATTCTGAAGCCACACAGTTGCCCCCTCTTCCCCATCTCCACACATAGAATCTCTTAAAATTGGGAGAAACAAAGATGGACGCATAAGTAAAAATCTCTTTATTTGGGCACCAGGGCATCCAAATCTATTTGTACTATTAATTTGCCTTTGTGTCTTAAAAACCCAACTAGTTATTTACTTCCCAAGTGTTGGCAATGGCCTCTGATAAATCTAATTGTCTCCCTCGATTTCCTTACGTAGAAAGTGCCCATCACTTACCTCTGTCATTCTCCTAAAACTGTTAACAGATTTAATAGTTTAAGTTACTATGTTAAAAAGGAAATATATTTTTAAAGTCAAAATAAAGCTGGTGTGACTGTAAGATTGGCATTATTAAAAGCATGCTATTCAAATATCTAAAATAAATGCTAAATATAAGTGGTTAAAGTAACAAAATGAGTTTTTATTGTAAATATAGAAACATTTATATTTATATAGAATATAGAAACATTTAAACCCTATGTTTGAGAAAATATTGACCTATTTGAAGGATCTGCACATTTAGCAAATGTCTTATATTTTATAATATAAAGATAAAAGGAAGTATTTGTATTTAGGCTTGTATTAACGCTAAGATAGGTAGATCTGATGCATACAAATGTGCTTAGTAAAGTCTGAGCCTTTTTTGTGTTAAATAACATAAAACAACTAATAATTCTCAATATTCTGCTTAAAAATAAGTTATTAGAAAAAATATCTCAAAACCCTTAAGTCTTTTTTCCTCTTCTTTGAATAACTCGGGCAGGAAACCTCAACATCTTATTTGATTATTTAAGAGTTCCCTTTGGAGTGAAAGTAGATAGAGTTTGATATCACGATGTATAAATAAATAATTTGAAGGTGTCTGTGTCCAGATAAAATTCTAAAATCAGATAAGTGGGTTTCATTTTATCTTTTGTTATTTTTGTGGTAGGAAGCCTAGTTTCTCCCTTTCCTCAGTGGCCTGTAGTCTTCCCAAGATTACTCCCTGGGGCTCTCTAAAGGCTTGAGCGCTGTATTTAGGATCTCATCAACCCTTTTAATCTGATTGCCATCCTGCATTTTAATCTCCACTCCCATGTCCTCTCATAAATAGAAAGCACTGCATAGTTTTCCCTTTCTATCTGCTAAGCCACACTCAGTCCACAACAGCACAGGAGTTACAAATGCCAGATTATAGATATGCTTCATTATAGAAACGTGTTCTGTGACACTTTTCTTCTGAGAGTCAACAATTCAAGAATCAGTAAACAAGCTTATAATTGTGTATACCATTTAATATCATGATGGTTATTAGTGATGGTTGCGTGCTTTATAAGAGGTAAATGGAATTCATCAGTTCATTTCTTAGTTTTTTAAACCAATATTTGCTTAACAACTAAAATATGCCAGAAACTGGGCTAGGCGCTAAGAATATAGAGATGAATAAATTTACAGTCAAGTAAAGGGACAATCATGTAAATAAATTATAATAGAATATGACAAAAATATGTTATAAAATTCCATTTTGGCACAGAGGATGGGTGAACTAAAAAAACTGAGAGGAAGGCCAGGAATGGTCAAATAGGATATCACACAGAAGATAATATTTGAAGGGGTTTTGAAGGAAGAATATGATATAATAGAAGGAAGCCATTTCAGACAATTGACACATGCAAATGAATAAAAGATGGCATTGTTACATACCTGTCAATAGTTTGGTATATAAAGGATATGAGTTGAAAATTGTTATGTTGTTGCCATTGTACATTATAAATTTCTGTGAGAAAGTAAGGCCATTTGTGTTTGATGTCAGGATTTTTTTAGCATAGTTTGTCCCTAAAGCCCCGTGGTAAAGCAGAAGGAGACAGATATGGCTCCCAGATTGTTAGAAAACCACATCAAATTTGTACTGCCTTCTAGAATGGGTAATGTGATTACCCATGCCCAGTTCAAAAGAATGCTGTAGACAAACAGAGAAAAGGTAAAGGCAAATTTTGAAAGACAAAGTAAAATATAAGCTATCCTTGTGTATCTCTATCAGCATAGAACTGAATTTGTAGGAATTCTGAGAAATGTAATACCTAACAGAGTTCATCGCCAAAACCATACCGCAAACAAAATCATTCCTTTAAAGATCCTCTTTTTTTTGTCACACTGTGTTCTCTTCTGGAGCATTCCCACCGCGACCATTCTTTGACCTAGTAGAGGACTGCAAGTCCTTTATCCTTATTGCTTCATTACTATCTACCAACCCCCTCAGGAATTCACATCCCTCCTTCACTAGGTCTTGTTTCAGGGCCTTTCTAATAATGACTCTTTGGCAAATACCCTGGATGCCCTAGGCTCTTTCCTTTCCATTACAATCACTTTGCAAAACCCCGTGATGAATCCAACAATGCATATTCTCTGGACCAGAATCTATAGACCTAAACACAGCTGGAGAAAAATCTTACACCAAAGAAGATTGGGATGATGGTTCATTAATGATCACCAGCCTCAAATGGTCATTTAACACTGAGAGACTGAAGTGATTAATAGTCACCCTGCTCACCGTCAGAGTGACTATTCAGTACCTTCTCTATGCCCCTTCAACTGTCCCATCCCATTTGTTCTCAGCACATATTCTGACCTCATATTTCACTGAAAATATAGAAACCACATTATATAGTGTGGTGTGTTATCTTCTCATTTCTAAATCTGCATCTGCACTCATTCACCTAGTTACTTCCTTCTTCTTATTGCAAAGGAGGAAGTAGCCCTCTTTCAAAAATTGGTCTTTTGTAGTGTTTCAAGTAACATTTTTTTAAATCACCTTTCCTATTTCTTCCATTTCTCTCTAGTGGATCATTCTCATCAGCATTCACATTCAAAAATGAGAATCAAAACAAAATGTTCCCTTGATTCCACATTTCCATTCCAACTAGTACCTAATTTCTCAGCTTCCCTTTAAACCCAAATCAACTCTCTCACTTCTCATGGCAATTTGCTTTCATTCCCACCATCCCAGTTCTCTCTTGGATCACCAATGATTTATATCACCAAACTATTTCTTGTGCTGCTCTCAACCTCTCAGCAGCATTCCCATCTGTTTCCATGCCTTTCTTCCTGACACAGCCTTTTGCAATATTACACTCTCCTGCTCATATCTCTATTCTTTTGGTTCTTCCTTCTCAGACCCAAAGCAGAGCCTGAGTTGAGGGTTTGTGTGCAAGTTGATTTGAGAGGTATTCCAAGGGAATGGGTGTTTGGCACTGGATAGAGTAAAATAGGCAAGGAGGATAAAGCAATAAAAGTGTGCTATCAAGGTCAACGTGGTAAGCAAAAGGGGTAAAGAGACTAATTTCTGTGAGGCCTCCTAAGAAGTGTACAGAATGTTTCCCCTTAATTCTTGAAAAGATGTTGTTGTTTCTTCCTTCTTTATCTATCACTTAACTTTTGTGGCCTTCTGGACCCTGTCCTGGGTTGTCTTCTCATATTACGTTAATATTTCTTCCCAGTAATCTCAGACATGCTCATACTGCAAAACCTAAATGTTGACTGCCCCTCAGTTTTTGTCTACTGCATTGATTGATATTCCAGGTAGAAATTTTTACATGATACCTCCATTTGGAGGTTCACCAGGCATCTCATACGTAAAATCCCCAAAATAATCTCTTTAGTTTGGCCCACTTCTTCCCCAAATTTGTTGCTTCTTTAATTTTTCACATCTTAATAAATTCCATTCATTTAGCTATACAACTGGAAACTTTGTAGTCATTTAACACCCCCTTTCTCTCCCAACCTACATCTAATCCATCCCCAAGTTCTATTAATTTTATGGCCAAATTATATCTCAAATTTGTTCACTTTTTATGTCTCATTTCTCATCTAGGCTATTGAAAGGGTCTGCTTCAATTTTTGCTTTCCTCCAGTCCACTCTGCATACAGTAGCCAGGATGATATTTCAAAACCATATGCCAAAAGTATTTAATCGTCTTTATATTATCTTTAAGTAGATAACAATTTGTTCTGTTTTGGAGGGAACAAGTCCTGCTTTGTGCCTATTATCACCTTAATCATTAGCAGTCTACTTTCATTCTTCAAATGGCCCCATTTTGGACAATAAATTGTATTATCCAAATCACCCTGTTTTAAAATAAATACAAAATTTTTGTATGACTTCCTACAAACTCATCTAAGGAAGTTGCGGGCTTGGTCCCATATTTTGACATACTAGCCAGCTTGAAAGATGCAGTCACTTTCTGCCTCAGACTCCTCACGCATGCTGCTTCCCCTAAGTACAGTGTGTTCCCTCCAAACCTTCTACCTGGCTATCTCCTGCTCTGTCGTCAAGAGTCCACTTAAAGCCACCCTCTAACACAAGCATTTCTCAATAACACAGTATAAATCATTTCCACTAAGGCATAGTTTTTGTATCTTCTCACTTTCATTCTTAATATGATTGTAAAATTATTTGCAATTTATTGTTAATAGATATCTTCGCCCCTGTATAGTAAGCACGAAGGCAAAAAACATACCCTCCACTTAGTTATGGATATCCTAGCACAGTACTGGACCCCATTGTGGGTGCTTACTTTGCGGGAAAAATACAGAGAACACAAGAGAGAGAACCAGCAGTCAGGGCCTTTTAATACATTTATTTTCTAAATCTGAACAAATACAAAACCTCTCATCACTTTGACCCACTAAAAAGCAATGAAGACATTGAAAGAAAATGCCAACATAGGAGGTGCACATGAAATTTTCTAGTACTTTGTGAAAGTGAACAAAAACAACTAAACACAATGGAGACAGACTCAGAGAGGCAATATTTTAAAATGCCTTGGTAGAGAGGAGAGCGTTATTAGCTCTGTCACAACACTAAACTAAATAAAAGAATCAAATACTTAATGAAAAATTCAGCTTAGAACAAAAAAGCATTCATATGAGAATATTTAAAGAATTAGTTCTGTGATTAATGATCCTAAACTGATGAAATTTTTGAATCAGAAAGACCCTGAACATGAGCTAGTTCAGTTCTATCATCTTGCAAGGAAGGAAGCTGAGACACAAGAGGGAAGGTAAAGTTTGAGAGTCCACAGAAAGTCCACAGTAATGAATGGTCTCCCATATTTCTGCATAATGAGACAGGTCTATTGCAAAAATATTTATTTTACTATTAAATAACACAAAATCTAGTTAACATTTTTATAGCCTTTAGACAATCTTTTATATGAAAAACTATCTTCTATACCCCATCATCTCATATGAGGGAGAAATTAGGATGCTGTGATAAAAAAAGAATACACACACACACATATAGCATATATATGCGCGCGCGCACACACACACACACACACTCATCGACATTCAGACTTGTAGAACACAGTTGCAAAGGTAAATTGTTAAGTTACATTTCCAGGCAATCTTTACATGAAATCAACTATCCAATATTGCCATATAGTTAATAAAATATTTTCTTTAAAGTGTGCTCTGAGGTTTTTTCCCCTTTGATGAATTTTATTTTTCACTTTATGAAGAGAATTTCTCTGTGTAAGTGATTCTGACAATGAACTGATAAATCTCTTACTAAGTTTCAACTCTTCAAAAACTGACATGTTTCACAAAGGGGCACTTGCTTTAAAGAGTGTGGTTCAGCATCATATTCTGGATTCTTTCTTTACCAGATCAAAATCATATATCCTTTGACAGAATGCTCACAACACTTGTTTTCTATAGAAAAAATAAAACAAAGCAAACAAACAAACAAAACCTCACCTGTCTATCTCCCCACCCTGAAGAGAAAGGTCACATTGTTAAGAACTATGCCTTCCATAGATGAGCCGCATCCCTGGCGCTTGGCCACATGAAAGACTGTGATGGCAGGATTAACACGAGGGCCTAAGTAACAGTGCTCTGTGCCAAGACAAATATTCCAGCGTAACTTCTGAGAATGAGAGCTGAATATTTTCCATACAGACATTCTATGCCCGCACAAATTCCTCCCCAAATTCTTCTGACCAAGTCCAGATTTAGTGACCTACAGATCTTACGCACAGTATATTTGTCTAACTCCAGAACGTTCAGTAATTGCGGTGTGCTAGCTTTCATGCTGTATCTTAGTTTTAATAAATATTTAAATTATTGTACATGTCTAAATATGAATATTAAAGAATACAAGCACTTTTAGTGCATATTAAACAGAACATAATTTCTATTCAATAAAAATACTAGCCAAAGAGACTCGATAATACAACGAATAAATAAAATGGAGAGATAGATTAAGAGAAATTATTTGCTCATCAAGATTCTCCAAAAAAATGACAATTTTCCAAACTGAAAAACTTACCATGAAGAATATCTTCCACCCCAGAAATGTAAGCCAGTATTTAGCAGTTATGTGAACAATGACTTTGAAGGCTGCCAAGAACCCCATGTGAGGTTTTCATTACACCAGCCTTATTTCAGATATGTCAGGTCTAACTTGTAAATTATAATTACTTCTATAGAAGTTCAGGGCTTGGCTTCTTTTCTTGGGTGTTTTGGCTTCCCTTGTTTGGGAGGGAAAAGTGACTAATGATGCCCTGGAAACGATTAACTTAAAAAGAAACAGCTAAGAGTATTCGATCCTCTTTTGACAAAGTGTGAACACTAGGCCTTTTTACCCCCAAAGTGGAACTGGACTAAGAAAAAGAGTGTTAAGTAGAGGGAATGGGAGGAATGCATATGTTACTGCTCCTTTATCTCAGAGAAGCTATTTCAAGTGATCACTGGTGGAAACTGCTGATAGTCAATCTCATATTTTCACTCCATGTTTGACATCAATGTTGTCAATACGACATAATCATCTCTGTCAAAAGCATCATTCATTTCCAAACTGCAGAGTTATTTACAGTCGTGTCTTCACTCAATGTAACACTACCACTCAACACTCAGCTGTCCCTTCTCTGTTTTAAGTAAACATTCGGGCAGACTTTTAAAGAAGCTCTATTTTAGGTTAGGCTAACAACCTGAAAATGAACCCAAAGAGAAAATCTTCTCCCCTTGTCCAAATACCATTTGGACAAATGGATAAAGTTGTTCACAGAAACTGGCATTTCAAATTGAGTTCCGTTTGGTAATAGACATGGTGCTGAAAAGTGACATTTATAATGACAGCAATATGGATCCCCAATAAAGAAGACTGAGTTATATTCTTCTCTAATTATAGCTGTTTTAAATGTTTTAAAATTTGGAAATAAATTATAATAATGTAGCTTCTAGTTAAGCACCTACTCTAAATCTCTGTTAATTTCTGTTTAGAAAAAGATGGCTGATTTGGGTCTTTGAATACAATTAAACAGAAAATACTGTGAGGGAAACTTAGTCTTATGTTTCTAAGCACCTGAAGGAATAAGTATTTCCTTCAAGGCTTTAATAGCATTGAAAGAATGATGGTAAGATGAAGGAAATAGAGCTCATGGAAATCAGGAAGTATTTAAAAAATAAATTTGTCACTTTCAACTAGCCTTTCAGAGAACAAATCTTGTGGTTCTTGGTATCTCCAGAACTTTTTATTTCCCAGAGGCAACTACTTATGCCTTTTTACTGGTGGAAGACATGATAATGGCTAAGAGGTGGATGAAATTTTAAAAACTGAAAGCAGTTTTAGAGCTAATTTGACGGACAAACAGAATTTGGAGGATCTAAATTAAAAACTTTAGAAGCTGTTATCCTCAGTGCGTTTCCTAAGAAAAGTATAAATAGTGCTACCAACCTGTGCCACATTCCTTCTTCTTGATATAAAATACATCAAGTACATAAACTAAAAAGTAAATCAGGAATTATAAATATATTTGTCTTATCTGAACAAATTGAAACTTGCGTTATTTTGAAACCAGTGAACTTTGAAGTACTAATAGCCAATGTTTACTGTGAGCCTGCAGTGTACCACACTTTGCATTATGATTTCATTTCGGCCTCCCTCCGGACCATCCATTTGTTATCATCGTCTCCATCGTACAGATTAGGCAACTAAGATGGACAGAGTTTCAGGGATCTGGTTCAGGTCCTATAGATAATATTAATAGTAGCATAGCTCACATTACCATAAACATAAATACTTTGATTTTTCATGGATTTCTCTTTTAATTCTCAGTAATCTGGAGGTCAGGACTATTAATATCCTCATTTTATAGAAGAAAAATAAACAAGAAAATCTTAGACTTTCAACAACTTGTGTTGTAAAAAAATTTATGTAGCTAGGGATGGGATTCAAATAATGAATTTTGTTGTTTTTTGTTCATTTCTTTACTCCAAAGCTAGTGCTTTTTATCAACTAGCCCTACCCATCCTTCTGTGACCAAAATTGGAATTTGAATCCATAGATTTTGCTTGCGGTACATGCACAAATTCCTATTTACCTCACCATCCTAAATAAACTTGAAGAACATCAAAGTGGTTGCTTATTGGCTTTATTTACCTGTCTTGTAATTTCCTTTTGTCTCCATCTTCCTCACTCCATGTGTATGCAAGCTTATTCAAGACCCCTGAAGTCTCATTTTCATGGGAATCCTTCATTTTCCTTTGAATATCAGATGGATATGTCTGGGGCCAATGTCTATGTTTTCCTTTTACTGTCTTACATATTTTTTCTGCTTTTCCTGTAGCACCTCTACTACCAGGAGACCAGGCTCCTAAGAATGTAGACCTTGCTGAATACCACGCTGTACTTTTCTCTAGCTCATCTGTATCTTCTTTATTGATTATTGCCAAAGCACAGCAGTCCCAGATATTCTCTATATCTGGTTATTTCCTAGGAGACTCAAATCCTCTTTCATTGTCAAAGTAGGATGCCTTGACCAATAGCCTCATCTTCTGTCCTCTCAGCCTGTTTCCTACTAAACCCCCTATTTTCCATGTGTCTTTTTTTTCTGTATTTCATTTTCTTTTTTTATTTCTACACGTGCATTGGCCCTCCTGTGGTCTATTTGGCTAAGTTCCAGCCCATCCTTTCCATACTTTTCATGTGCTCCCATGCCCATTGCTTTCTTGCTCGGTCAGATTTTGAGTCTTATTTTTTTGTTATGTACAAACAGCTAAGAAACAAAATAAGAAACAAAAATTTCAACTATAGAACAACTCATACATCATAATAGTTGTGAGGTGTTTTAATGAACACATCTTTTACCATGATTATTACTGTCTTTGTGCAGATTTCTATAATTACATGGGTTATGCTTCTGACTCCCCTTCCTACTTATGTTCTTGACTCACATTTGAAAAATAAAAAGTTCAGTTAATAAGCATTAGTTTCTGAATTGTTACCTCCTCAATAATTTGGAAATAGCAAATATCTTGTCTGATTTTTAAGCCATCCATTTACCATGACCTCTGGCCACTTCTAAGGGATAATGTTGTGTGAGCTTGTTGTGATATTAAAAAGAACAACCTGAACCTTAATTCTAATCATGACAATGTCTCTAGAGGCTTACAATTATGCTTTTTTTTTTTATATTTCTAGATGTGTAATCAAATAAGTAAACTGCTATTACTCCCTAACTTTGAAAAGTAAGCTTAAATAATTTGTCTAAAATTTAATATATACAGTTATTATAAAAATTTGTATGTTTTCTGAAATTTGTGAGCCACTGATGAGCAGCCTGGGAAACGCACATGCACACACACACAATTCTAAAGGACAAAATGAAAGAATCCATCTGGGGGACATTTTACTTCCAGGTGTCATAATTCTCTGGGATATTTCAAAACTGTTCCTGAGTTGTTTTTCATTTGAATAGTCATTGACCATCTACAATGTATTTTTAAAACTTATTATATCTCACTTATTTCCTACAAGTTAGCGGGGCAAGCAATGCTAAAAATGGAATTAAGAGGTATTAAAATTTTTTTCAAGGTCATGTTCTAATTCAGAGCTAGATCCTAGGTCTTATAATTCCTAGCTCACGGTTCTTTCTATTCTATCATTGTTACCTAAATGTTAGATCATACATGTGCTAATGAAGTATCAATTCAGCTTTAATTCTTTTAAAAAGAGTTTTAAAATTTTATTCTATCATACATAATCTATTTGATTTAGTATGACAAAGGAAAAGAGCATTCAGATTAATTTTTATTTTCTGGTTTCCTATTTCCAAGATTTCAAACCTGGAAAAAATACATTCAACATTGTGAGAGAATGTAAACTTTGATCCAAAGGACACTTAAAAATCTTACAGTACGTTAGAGTTACATTTTTTCCATTAATTTCTATTGTTTCATAGAGATAGTTTCAGTTAAAAGATTTTCAACTGAAACAGCACACCAAAGTACCTTTTTTTATGGTATTACTTTCTGGCTGTGTCAACACAAATAAACCACAAAGTAATAAATGGTTTCTGTTTTTTTTTCCTCTCAGAGAAGAAACATTTTTAAGACATGTGCATTTTGACACAATTAGCTTTTAATTATGTAATAGTACTTCAATTTTTTTAAGCGAGGGCTTATTTCTGAGTAAGTTTGCAAATTTATTTAACTTTGACTCACTTTACTATGATTTCAGATAAAAATAAATATTGTTTTAGACATATGAAGTAATCATCAGCTCCATTTTGAACACCAAGGACATGAATACGTTATATACTTTCTTTTCCCTAAATGTTCCTATGTTCAGTGAGGAAGATGAGAAGGATGAGGAAAATGGAAACTAAAATAAATCATAAAAAAGAGGAATGAATCTATCCCCAATTAAAGTGTGTTTTATGTGTGTATAAAAGTTTCTTGCAGATGCTTACTAAATTACCACAAACTTAGTGGCTTCAAATAGCACAAATTTCCTAACTTACAGGGCAGGAAGTCAAAAACCTAAACTGAATCTGGGAGAGGGGCATTCAAATCAGCGTGTCGGAAGAGCTGTGCATCTCTGGAGGCTCTAACAGAGAATCCACTCCATGACTTTCAAAAAGTTGCTTTGGTTTGTGGCTACATCTCTATAGCCCCTTCTTCCACTGTCACATTTCCTTCTCTCCCCCAACCCGCCTGCCTCCCAATTACAAGGAGCCTTATGATTATACTAGGCCCACTCGAATAATCCCTAATAAACTCCCAGGCTCAAGGTTCTAACTTCATCACGTTAACAAAGTTCCTTTTGCCATGTCAGTTTTGGGGATTAGGACATGGACATCTTTGGGGGGCCATTCTGCCCATCACAATGTGCATAAAATATTAAATCTTGTAAATTAGTGTAGAAATGATGACATATTTGGAAGAAAAAAACACTCATGTGAAGTTAATTCCTTTAAATGCATATTGGGATATGTATAAGAAAGGTATGAGATGCTAATGCTACCTGTCGGTTGTTTTTAAAATATATTTCATATTTGATTAGTAAACCTAGTACCTAAAAAGTCTTCCAATGAGGGTGTATGCATAATAGCATGTAAGTATCATGTAAAAATTTATGTTGTGAAAAGGTGTTTTAAGCTAAATATGTAGTGGGGAATATATTTTTAAATATTAAGTTTTCAGTTAAAATTGGCATTTATGAAGCCCTTGCTAGGAGCTGCTGTTATTGTCAGCTGTGACGTCATTAGCAAAATAAGCAGTAAGGAAGGCAAAAGTGTATTGTTAAACTGGTTTCCAATCTAATGGTGTCTAGTGAATGAGGACTTAAGAAAATACTGTGCTACCAAGATCAATTAAGGTAAGGCAGAGGGTGGTTTTTTGCCTCTTGTTCATGCACTATTTCATCCTATGTTTTCGAAGTTACTTTTAACAACACTTAGAAATTGGACAGATTAAAATGACATTTTTAAGGTTTTTGAATCAAGTAACTTCACTATTTAAAGACTTGAGGCTAAGACAACAGGTATTATTATTATTATTTCACCTTAATTCTTAATTAGGACTCTTAGAAGTTACAGTATTACATCTTTTATGGTCATTCTGTTCTTGAATATTTAAAATTTGTCTTGCCTCTGCATGCGTGTCCCTCATTAACTGCAGCCTAAAATCGAGAAAATGCCTTACATAAATACATGTCACACCAGCGCTGAGCCAGAGCCTGCTGGTGTCTGCCCCGAAAGTTGACTTTGTGTGTATCCCCTCCAGTTCTGAGTTCGGCGACATAATGCTCATGGCCTGAAATGGGCCACCGTGGTAGTATTTACATGACGGAATCAGCAAAAGAGAAAGACCAAGGGCATTTTCTTTCCAAGAAAGCTAATTATGAAACATTTACTAGCATTCCTCACACACATAGATTCAGTGGTAATCGGGTTAAGGATTTGAAGCATCTTCTAATTAGTCCTATGTACCTGGATGCCAATGTGATTTATTCTGGAGGAGATTAAACAGACATGACGCCAAATGTAAGGTGGGATTCTGAATCGGAACATGAACTAGAAGAAACATATTAGTGATAAAATAGACAAAATTTGAACAAGGTCTGTAGATTAATAAGTAATATTGTGTGAATGTTAATTTCGTAGTTGTAATTGATCAAAATTTATGTGAGAGAACATTAGAGGAAGCTGGCAAAGGGATAGACAAAACTTCCTGTACTATTTTTGCCACTTTTTAAGTCTAAAATTATCTCAAAGTACAAAGTTAAAAAACTTTATATAATTTCTTTAAAGGAATATGTGCTTGGAAGTAAGCAAATGTGGATTTGAATCTTGGTTTGACAAAACTGCAAGACTTTATACAGAGCATTTAAAGCACTTCTTATATTTAATTTCACTTTTCTCATCTATGAGAACTAGAAAATAATTGTGTTTATTTTACAGAGTAGTAGCAATTAAATGATATAATAATTGTGAAGTGATAATTGTGTTTATTTTACAGGGGGTAGCAATTAAATATGATAACGCTTTCTAAACCTCTAACACAATGCCTGACACAGTATGCCTTGAATAAATAATAGTTAATGAAGCTTTACTGATGTTGAAAAAAATATAAAACTATTACTACATATATGTATTTTTTGAAAGTTATAAGGTTCCGAATGCCCTTGCAAAGAATCAAAATATGCATTTCCAAAAGATAAGTTAAAGCTTCCCATAGAGCTTTCATTGCACAAGGGCCACGGCCTTGAGCCTGAAAGAGAGAGTCTGAGTGTGCAATTGAACTGAACTAATGTAACACGAGCTGTACTTTGTGATCTGGTAATGTAAACCAAGTGGCATGGCCTTGTCATTAAGCTCTGGAGACACAGGCTTCATGGTTTCTGAATTGGATAATAATACAGTTGCCTCCCAACTCCTATGTATGCTCTCCCAATGTTGTGCAATTGTATCTTCCTGGACAAATACCAGCTCTATGGAAGCTTAATTTTAATCATGGAAACCTGTGAGATGTATTTCTAGGTTTACCAGAGATTTTCCTTGGTGATAAATAATTTATACTCCTTAATAAGTTTTACCCTTGTAGGCTAAAGGCCCCATGTTCCAAGAAATGCTGCCCAAGGCATGTGCTCACTGTTACTCTCTCTGTTTGCATACACACATACTCATGTACATATAATGTGTGTATATATATGAGTACATAAAACATCTATACATATGCATTGTTATACATACACATATATGCATCATGCTTCTTGGGCTTGTCCAAATATAAGCAGTGCTTAGGATAGTTCAGCCAAAGCCACATTTAAAGAGAACATCGTCAATGCACATGTCAAAGCTTTTCCTGTAATTAATAAAAACATGAACTTAAAAAATTAAGAAAGTTCATCTTTGTTTTATTATGCTAAGTCCTCTATACTGTATTTATTTTTATTTGTTTAGGTTGATCACAACTGCTGCATATTATTACTAACCAACTTGCAGATATGTGCTGCTCTTGAAATATGTTATTTTAACAAAAATTTCACTTGTAAACAAAACCATGTACTCCCAATCTGTGTAACCTCATTCTTAAAGCAAAATTTACATCATTTAGATACTAACCTAAAGATAGAACAACAATCAAAAGGCCCAATGACAACCATAATATGAAAATATAAAAATCATAAAAATTCTTTTCACAGCTGTAAGGAGGAAACTGAGAAGCAACAGTTAATGACGGGTCTTACTTCTATCAGAAAGACCCAAGCATGTGGTTAGGTCTAAAAACACCAGTTTTTAATTCTCAGTTCAAATTTTTTCACCCAGGCATATGGAAAGCACTCTGTGAAGTGAGCAGCAGGTTTCAAGAAATGCTTTCAGCTACACAGTACAAACTTTACTATTCATCTTTGTGTCTAGGAAGGAAAGAAAATTCTCAAGTTCCTTCAGGGGCTTTATAGGTACTCTTGCTTTAACTCAATGTTTCCAGACTTTATAAAACAAGAACACCGAGGATGACATAGTGAAGTAGTCAGTTTATTCCAAATGCTGAAGTGCTTACTCTACCTTACATTTTACAAGTTTACAATTTTGGAGTCATTTGAACTACTCGTTGGCTCAGTGGTGCAATATTTTTTTAAAGTTATTTCTGATCGTAATAGACACTTTTAGACCTGCAGTGATGAGCAAGCCCCAGAGGCAAAATACAATAAAGATTTAAGGGGCTGTTCAGTGCAGCACTGTAGCTTCTTTGTGGAGGAGAAGAGCAGAGGTGGGCGGGCTGGGCTGGTGTGGGATTATTCCTGACAATGCCACAGTTTGTTTAACCTTCGGTTTATGCCCACACTTTGGGACACTGGAAAGCATGATCCAAAGAAAGATAAGCTGTCATCTAAGATGTGAAAGTTGTTTTTTCGTTGTTGTTGTTTTGTTTTTTTGGCTGCTGTTTTTCTTTTTAGATTTGGTGAACAAATTGTGTCAGAAGCCGATAAAATATCCAGAAACAGAACTCAAATTACTTTCATTATGCCTACACCAGCCCCTTGTGTTCGGCTTTCTGTGCATGTGAAAAAAGATGAGACACAGTGCATTCTATATTTCAATTATTTTTACTGCATAAAGAAAAACCAACTTATTCCATTGTTTATTCTATAAGATAAAGGAAATGTAATCTATTTCTTATCATAAAACTTGGAGCTTACTGCAATATTATCAGAGATACTTTTGCTATCTCTGAAGACATCCATCATGGAAGTGTTTGTGTTATTCTTGTTGGTATTTTACTTTACTCGATAGATACAGTGGATTATAAACAATTCAGTTTAGCTTTCATTTGAGAACCATAGAATTTTAGTGAGTCCCGGGCTCAGCCAAATAGTGTTTTATGGATATGTTTAGCAGATCCCTCTCCTAGTGAAAGCAAATAATGTGAATTTCTTATAGTCTTCCCTCAAGGGTAATAGTGTTACAAAAGAAAGAAGGAAGGAAGAAAATGTATTTTTATTTTTTATACATCAATATGTAGTGTTTATAACATATACCCTACTATGTATTCATGTATACGTATACACATACATATATACACACATACATACCAGTTAGCATATTTATGTATTCATATATGTATAAATCTAATGTATAAATACAACTTATTTATATATAATTTTATCACATTTATTGATGATTGCATGGACTGTAGTATCCTGACAATAGCTATCCATATCAGACTACTGAAGAATTAATTTGTTAACCTTACGATTCGCTGGCAAATATGGATGTAGGGACAACTCCAGACTCATATACTAACTAACTAAAATCAGTCCCAAACCTTTGTCCATCAGATCCTCTCTCTTCTAAATCTTTAATCTTTCTTTTTACCCTAGCTTCTTTTCTCTGGTCAGCCCAGAAGAATAAAGCCTGGCCTACCTGCCTTCAAAAAAACAATGTATTTTTTTCTTGTCATATTGGTGTTCCACTAATCTCAAGGATTTCTACCTAATTTTTTTCTTATAATCAAGCTTCTGGAAAGAACAGTCTTCATTTGCCATTCTAATTTCTTGCCTAATTTTTACCCTTAACTCTCTGTAATCTGATTTCTGATTCCATCAGTCTTTGAAACTAGTTAGTTTTCCCACTGGCTTCTAGTGTCATATGTACACTAATGAGTCATAAAAAGCTTCACACAAATAAATCCATAGGTCAAGACCATTCCTCATCTTACTTGATCTATCAACAGCATTTAACATAAGAATCATTTCCTCTTTCAGAGGATACTTCTTCACTGTGCTTTGGGATGTTATACTCCCCTGGATTTCCCCTGCCTCTTAGTTGTTTCTTCTGAGTCCCTTTGTCAGGTTACTTCTCACCTTCTAGGCTTCTCAACCCTCACCTGTCCCAGGGCTCACTCAATGGACTTTGTCTCCTTTATATCTACACTATTTTTGGTGATCTTATCCTGTAAAAGTCTTTAAATATCATCTAAACATGAGCATCTATAAACTTATTTCTAGTCTGGATCTCTCAACTCCAGACTAGAAATAAATTCAGACTCATATACTAACTCCAGACTCATATACTAACTAACTAATAAATATTTCCAATCGGATGTCTAATGCTCATCTCAATCCAACATTTCCAAACCCAAGTTTATTATCCCTCTATTCTCCCACACCATCTCACTGAATGGTAACTCTATCTTTCCATTTGGTCATGCTAAAAACCTTAGAGTCATTGACCTCCTCCATTGCTCCCACACTTCAAATCTAATCCATTATCAAAAACTGTTGGTTCTTCTTCAAAGTGTATCCAGAATCTAACCACTTCTTTCCTCTTCTACCTCTCTCTACTACCCTGCCCAACTACCATCATCTCTCTCCAGGATTATCACAGTGGCCTCCCAACTGTTTTTTTCTGCTTCCATCCCTTGCCCTATTTTCCACAAAACAGGAAGAGTCAGCTTGTTACAGTTTGGGTCAGATCATAACCATGCCCCTTTTCAAAACTCTGTAATGATGTTTGATTCCAGTGAGAGCAAAAATCAGAGCATTTACAATGGCTTAAGATCCCATATAATCTGGCCCGCTCTTCACCTCCTACTAATCTCTCCCTCACTCTAGCCTCATCAAGCTTCCTTTATCTGAGACATGCCAGGCATGTGTCAGGCTTGGGGCCTTTGTACTTGCTGTTCCCTCCTCCAATAATGCTCTTCCTTTGTTATCGGCATGACTCACTCCCCTGCCTTCACCATATACATCATCTCACTGAGGTATTTCCTGGCCACCTATTCAAAACTACAGTGCCACCATCCATATTACCTCACACACATGCATGTTTATACATGAAAACATAATTTAATAAATTTTAATATATCCCTTTGTTATCTGTCACCTCATCTCACCTTATTTCCACTGAAATATAACCTCAATGAAGGCAGGGATTTTGAGTTTTGTCATATGTCTACTTCTGTAATCTCTAGAAAAATTGATTTGCCTGGCATATAAATGAATACACAATTATAGGAATGAGAGCTAAATTACTCAGACATGTAACTTCAACTAAATATTTGGTAACCCAATATATGGCTCATGGCTGCCTCAAACATTAATCCACAAAGTCACCATTTCACCCATGAGCTCAAACTCGAGTTCTACCAATAACCAGTTAAAAGATAATTTTCAATATCTTTTCCTGTAAAGTAGGGATCAAAATACACTCAATATTTTTTCCTTCCTTGCCTTTAGTCTCTATTCTACTTTTCATCCTATTTCCCTGAGTACTTGTTCATAGTCTCCTTCTACTGAATGGTACTCATCCTCTGAATGCTCATTAAATAATGGCAATTCCTGTTCATCCTTGAAAATTCTGTTCAGATTTATCCCCTGGAAATCCTTCCCTGCTACCTCCCTTCTCACCCTGCTATACCTCCACACAAAAAACTGAGCATTCTGGGTAAGCACTGATGATATTTATATTGTATCAAGAGCATCTTCTTACCATTCAGGGTTCCCCAGAGACTTGAAACTTGCAAGGGTAATAATAACTACATCTTAATCATTTTTGGAGTCCTGAGGTCCTATCAGAGGACTAAGCTCTTGGTAGGTGCTCAATAAATTATTGAATGACAAATGAATGAGTTAATGAATGCAGAAATAAATGAGTGAGGTAAGATCACAAAGAATATTAGAAGCAATGGATTAATACTTCCTTGCATATACTGAGAGCTTTGCATCATTTTATTGGAGCATTTAGTAATACAGATTACAAATGAAAGGCAAAGATTCATGATCACATAAAACATTTCTTCACTACCTAAGCTAGCTAGAAAATGAATAGAATTAGTTTGACCTGAAATTATCCAGTGAAATTCTTATGTATATTTTTGCAATTTTCTGGATAAAGTGGCCATGGTTTTCTGAGCAAATTTATAGTGAATGTAGAAATGTAATGCAGGTCAAGTTGGAGTCTTTTGTGTTTCACTGTTAAAAGGAGTTAAAGGTGGTCTTGAATTCTGGCCAATGCTGTAGAATTATTTCCCTTTTCTTCCCATTTGCTTTTTTTCCCCTCTATATTTCACATGAAAATATTTCCCCTCTATATTTCACATGAAAATATTTCACAAGTATTTAATCAAATTACCTTCATTAACTGTATTTTTATTTAAATGACACAGAAGTAAAAAGAGATAATAGTTCTAGAAATATGCTGCTCTTCCATAATCCACATTGTCACCTGTGGAAATCTTACAGAAAACTATTAATAACTGAGTCTGATGCCATGGCAGTAAAACTCACAGTATATTCTTATTAGGTTTGCTATTCATGTTGCTTCCAAGCACCTTATTCTATTTTCTGTGAACATTATTGTTAAGTTTCACAATGTGAAACATAGACATATGTATGGTTTTAAAGTATAATACCAAAATATAGGTGCTACAAGTCAAAGGCAAAAAAGAAAGTTAATTGGAATCCCATTATTTTTTAAAAAGATAAAAGAAAGTATAAAAAATTTCCATTACATTATAAAAATAGCATAACAATATGATTTGGGGAATGTTTACACTTATTGACCATGCTTATAATTATATTAATTGGGTACAAGTGTGGTTATACATTTTTCCTCTCCCTGGTCTGAGATGCATAGATTTTTTTGCCTTCACTTTGTTCTTTTGGTTTTGAGTTTGTTTCATTGAGTTGGCTTTAAAAAATTCTCCTGAGGTAAAAAACATAGACTAAAGAATCTTAATGTGATATTATCTATAGTGGTTTGAAATATTGAGAGTAAGTTGCCGTAAGAATCTGAAGATGTCCTTTAACTTTCATCTGTATCATGTAAAAGATGAGTTGTATGAAAAATAAAGTGACCATAATATTCTGTTTATAGCATGATGAGAATTATTCCCAAAGGTAATTTTTCTAATTGTTGAGTGGCATCATCTGCCTAGGCAGGGCCAAGGATATTAATTACAGAGAAGATGCTAGGCAGGGATACTTATGTACATTTCATTGTTGTAGAACCTCATTTGGGAGTTAATATCTGCACTGTCTCCAATACTATTCATCTGACACTTGGTAAATGAGTTGTCAGGAAAGGTGAAAATATATTAATAGTGCAGATCACTTGAAATGGGTGCTCTTATATGTTTTATCGGAAAATTCTCCCTTCCGTTAACTCAATATCTTTTCTGACACATTTTTGTTGCACTAAAGTGTCTTTTATAGTGTGTCAGAGTTATGAATACTGATAGACCTTTTCCTAAAGTGCCCCTCAAGTTCACTGCCATTTGCTCATTAGGTTTGCTTTTTATTGCATGTCAGAAAGTGCCTCCTTTTAAGCACCTACTAATAAATGGGAATTGATGAGAACCATATCTCCAGAGCAGGCGGTAAATTCAAAGGTCTTAAATGAGGAAGTCTGTGAGGCATCTGAGACCAGGGCATGTGCCCGTGGATCTTGATCTTGCTTATAGGAGATAGTTTATTTGATGTCAGGATTGAAGAGGCACACATTTCTCAGCAATACTTGAGGTTCTGAAATGGAAACAGTTCATTTCCCCATTGATAAAAGGACATAATATTATCTTTTCAAAGATGTCTTCAGAATTATTTTCAATTGCAATTTATTTGTATATGTCATATGAATTGTAACCTTGCAGGAAATGTTAATACACTAGTTCCAGCTCTCACATAAAATGTGGAAGGTGAAGGTACCAGGGGGTAGATAAAGATGTAGAGACAAAGCAAATGGTGGTGGTTGCTAAATGGCAGTGGAGGCAGGGGCCACTGTGCATGATCCCTTGTTTATCTGAAGAATCTCAGGATGAGGCTGTAGTAGGGGAGGAAAGGGGATGGGAGAAGAGAGTGATGTCTCTGTCTCAGGTATAGGCTCTCTTGAACTGAACATGGTCTGGAAATTTAACCATATGCTACCTACCTATGGGATACTTCATAAAAGCGAGAGTATCTCTAGAAAGAAGCTCTAGTTCATAGTGATATAGCTGAGCTGGTGTTGGTGAGCGCCTATTAAATAGGAAAAAAAGCTGTGAACTAAATACACTGGAGTAATAAGATATAGATGAAATGTTGGTTATATGAATTCCAATTGTGGCAGGTAATAGCTTGCTGACTCAAAGAAGAGGTAGAAAATCAGTAAGCCAGAAAGGTATAATTACCCGGTAGCAAATCACCGGTAAGAAAAGGGGAACCTTGAGTCTTCAGGGTTTTCCAGAAATTCCAAATCACTGTTTCTCCATCATTTATTTACCACTTTCATAGTTTAGTCATATCCACAAAGTATTTTTTAAAAAATATTTTTCATTGAATGTATTGGGGTCACATTGATTAAATAGGTTTCAAGTGTACAATTCTATAATATATCATCCATATATTGTATTGTGTGTTCACCACTCATAGCCAAGTCTCCTCCCATCACTAGTTATCCCCACTTTACCATCTTCTACCTGCCCTCACCCCACTTCCCTCGGGTAATCACTATACTGATGTGTCTATGAGGGCTTTTGTTTGGTTTTGTTTTTTGTTTTTTCCTTAATCCCTTTATCTATTTCACCCAGTTCCCCTCCCCAATAGCTGTCCATCTGTTCTCTGTATCTATGAGTCTGTTTCTATTTTGTTTATTTGTTTATTTTGTTCATCAGATTCCACATACAAGTGAAATCATATGGTATTTGTCTTTCTCTGACTGGCTTATGTTACTTAGCATAATATCTTGTAGGTCCACCCATGCTGTCACAAAAGGTAAGAATTCCTTCTTTTTTATGGCTGAGTAGTATTCCATTATGTATAGATTGGTATAGCCACTGTGGAAAACAGTATGGAGTTTACCCAAAAAATTAAAAATGCAACTACCTTATGATCTAGCAATTCTACTCCTGAGAATATATCCAAAGAATCCTGAAACATTGGTTCAAATAATATATGCTCTCCTATGTTCATTGCAGCACTATTTCCAATAGCCAAAATTTGGAAGCAGCCCAAGTGCCCATGAGTAGATGAGCAGACCAAAAAGCTGCAGTATATTTCCAAAAATTAGTTTAGAATTAAAATTCTTAGTTAAATCAAGTCATTTATTTAGCCTTGTTCAGTATAGTAATATATATATGAAAGTTATCTCTTTCTAATATATATTAAAATAAGTATATAACTATTAACATTAAAAATGTAGGAACTCCTTGTCTACCTTAAAACTTCTCATGCTTTGCCATGGGTACCAATCCTGTGTTTGGTAACTCCATTCTAAGTTAAAAGAGTGAAGTATCTGTCATACATTTTGGAGAGGACTTCACCAACAGGGACGAGAAAAGGGACTTAACATTATTTCTTTGTAATTTAGATCCTGCCTGCTTTCAGGAGGATTTAGAGGTAAGTTAAATTTAAGACATGTATGCAATAAGACAGTTTAGGTAAAAAATATATATGTATATATATTATTTATTGTATTTATATATATGTTTTTATAATATATAAACCTTATGAAAGAGGGAAGCAAAAACACTGTCCCTCCAGGCTAAAATAGTTACTAAATTGAGTATTAAATTCAGCTCAGGCTTTCTGGGAAGGTCAACATTATATCCAACTCACTCATGGGCTCTGTGACCTCTGTTGACCCTTGTTACCTAAGGGAGATAACCCATATGGATAAATAGAGTATTCTTTTTGTATGTTAAGAAACTTTGATGTTTCCTAGAATTTCTTTTGAAAATCCTCATACCCAGCCATCAGTTTCAAACCTGACAGGTTTAACTAACAGGAAGAGCGGGAGAGTTGGATCTGTCAAGCTGAGCAGTAGGCACGTGGGAGTTGGTGAGGCTTGAACAGGCGCTCGCCTGGCAGAGGTGAGAGTGCATCTGAGGTCTGATGCCCTGAATCTGTGGGCAGCCAGGACTGCTGATTTATGTGCTGACCATGCCAGTGGCCTATCGCTGTATAACAAATCACATCAAAACTGAATGGAATTAAAACAAAAATTAATATTTCTTAAGGTCTGTGAGTTGAACATCTGGGCAGTGTTCAGTCTGGATCTCTGATACACTTACAGGTAGCTGTCATCTGAAACCAAATGGTCTGATGTTCTATCTAGGTGGCACACTGACATAGTTTGCTGTTAATACTGGCCATCAGCTAGAAGCTTAGCTGAGCTGGAGCATTGAGACATGTCTTTGTCATGTGGCTTCAGCTTCTCGCTGTGTGTTAACTGAATTTTGGGAGGAACTGTCCCAACATCAAACACTCCAAAAAGCAGGAGGCAGAAGCTACCAGGCTACCTATGTGTTGTGCTTACAACTGGCTCATCATCACTTGTGTCCTATTGACTAGAACAATCACAGGACCCACTCAGATCCAAAGGGGCTGGAGAAATAAACTCTTAATGGGGAAATGGCAAGGTCACAATGTAGAAGTGTGTATGAAATAGGAAATATTGTGATCACCTTTGAAAAATATCTACCACATACTCCAATACCCTTCTGCAATCTGGAATCAAAACATATAAAATAAAAACACAAACCTAAGAGTAATCTGAGTTTGGAGATAGTATTTTAGGTATGGTAAAAAGTCATGTAGGCAATGAACTCTAAGTCATGGTGACTTTGGCATGAAAAGAAATTCATTATACAATGTGGTAACAGGAAAGAGCCCTAGACTAAAATTCTACTCCTGGCTCTGCACTTTATTAGCTCTGTAGCCATGGGATAGAAAGTAGGCCTTATGTTTTTACATCTACAAAATAAGAAGGATTGGATATCTATGAGAGCTCTTCCTATTCTTTTTCTTTTTAATTTTTTAAAAAGTTTTATTTATTTATTTTTAGAGAAAGGGGAAAGGAAGTAGAAAGAGGGGGAGCAAGGTGGTTGCCTCTTGGGTGCCTCCTACTGGGCACCTGGCCCGCAACCCAGCCATGTGCCCTGACTGGAAATCGAACCGGTGACCCTTTGGTTCACAGGCCGGCACTCAATTCACTGAGCCACACAAGCCAGGGTCCCATTCTTAATAATTAGGAAACTATAAACCTAATGCTCATTCACCTGCTGTGGGTCAGAGGGGATAATATGTTGAATAAATTGCTCATAAATTAAAAGAACACATTTGGACAAGGTTTGGCTTTTCTGGACATCAATAGTTGACATTAAATACTGTAGAGAAAATTATTGATGGCATTGATTGTTAGATTAGTCCTTTGGCTCTAGAGTTCTGGAAAGACATTTCTTAATGATCTTCTATAACATAAAAGCTTCTAAGTTGTTTTTTTTCTTTTCTATGTTTTCCACTCTAATATGAACTCTGGGTAAGTAGTATCTGGCTTACTTCCACAGATGTGGAAGTTAATTATTTGTAGTCAAAATAATCACCTCTTAACACTGGTTTTTGTAAATCCATATTTACATTTATTGAATATCTTTAAGTAGCCACAGGATATAACCAAGTCTATGACTGAGAATGGCTACATGTGAATCCCTACTTAATATTGAATTAGATAATACATATCCGTGACAAACTAATATGCAATAGCTGAGTCTAATCGCATATAAGAGAGGACCAAGCCAGTTCATATTCTCTCTGCCTTCAAGAAAAATATGTAAACAGCACGGAGACATATATCCTGTGTTCCATGCACGTACAAGTTCTATGGGAACTTGGAGCTGGAGTGAATGAGATGTTCTCTCCAGTGACCAACCCAAGCAAGTGCTAGAAAACAAATGTAAAACTGTCAGGCATCTTTTGGATAGAGATTGGAGAGGAGCTTAGTATAGGATATAATTCTTGCCAGCTTTTTGTATAACGGCTAGTTTAAAAAATAGGACCAACTTGCATTTTATATAAACAGTGACCACTTCCTGGTCTTCAAGAGCTTGCCAAGTAAAATTCCTGGAGGTCAATTCATCTTATTCCAGTCATGGAAACTTGCCCCTTCTCAGAAAACTGCTCCTCATTTATCTTAAGGAAAATGGCAGAACAGCTTGTGGCATATTCCAAATTCTCTATGTAAATTGCACAGAAAATACAGCTGTGCACTATCAAACAAACATTCACTGAGTGACTATTAGATACAGGCACTGTACTTGAAGGCTATCAGAGGTTTTATTTATTTTTTTATTTATGTCTATTCAACAAATATTTTGAGTACTTACGCAGTGCCAGGTTCTGTTCACTGTGACAAAGTCATTGGTTTTCTATCTAATAGCAACATGTTTCTGATATACACACACACACAAACACACACTTTTCCACAGAAGTACCCTGGGATTAGATTTAAGAGCACCAACTGTGGGTGCAAACCACCTGGATTACAGTCCTGGTGTCGCTGCTGGCTAACTTTGTGACCTTATTTAAGTCATTTAATGTCTCCATAAATTATAGATAATAATTGTAACTGCCCCATATGCTTGTGATAATTAAATTAGTTAATGCATATAACTAGTGGAAGTGTTTTGAATATTGTAAATGTTATATAGGAGTTAGCTATTACTATTACTACTACTACTACTACTGCTACTGCTACTACTGCTACAACAAAGTATTTTCAAAAGGTATTAAGAAAATGGCATTTATTTTTACCTTTTTTCCCCTTTTTAAGTTTTTTTATATTTTAATGAGTTATTCAAATGAAAATTCACACTTACATCATTCATAAGCATTCACTGCCTCTTCTTTTTTTAATACATTGTTTATTGTTGTTCCATTACAGTCATCCCCATTACTCTCCCCCGCCCTTCCTACCCCCAACTCCCACATTCAGTCCTCCCTGCCCCGCCTTGTCTTTGTCCATGGGAGCTTTATACATGTTTCTTGACTAGACACTTCTCCTTCTTTCCCTTGCTGTTCCCCTCCCCCTCCCCTCTGATCACTGTCAGTTTGTTCTTTATTTCCATGACTCCTTCTATTTTGATTGCTTATTTGTTTTGTTGATTAGGTTCAACCTATAGGTGAGATCATACAGTATTTGTCTTTCACCACCTGACTTATATCACTTAGCATAATGCTCTCCAGTTCAATCCATGCTGTCGCTAAGGATAGGATTTCCTTCTTTCTTTCTGTGGTGTAGCATTCCATTGTGTAAATGTACCACAGTTTTTTGATCCACTCATTTACCAATGGACACTTAAGCTGTTTCTAGCACTTGGCTATTGTGAATAATGCTGCTATGAACATTGAATTGGTGTTTCAGGATTCTTAAAGTATAATCCCAGCAGTGGAACTGCCAGGTCAAAAGACAGTTCCATTTTTATTTTTTGGAGGAAATTTCATACTGTTTTCCACATTGGCTACGCCAGTCTGCATTCCCACAAACAGGGAACTAGGGTTCCCTTTTCTCCACATCCTCACCAGCATTTGTTTGTTGATTTGTTAATGATGGCCTTTCTGACTGGTATGAAGTAGTATCTCATTGTGATTTTAATTTGCATCTCTCTGATGGCTAGTGATGCTAAGCATCCTTTCATATGTTTCTGGGCCCTCTCTATGTCCTCCGTGGATAAGTGTCTGTTCAGGTCCTTTGCCCATTTTTTGATTGCATTATTTTTCTTCCTGGTGTGGAGACTTGTGAGTTCCTTATATATTTTGGAGATCAGGCCCTTGTTTGAGGCAAGTCATTGGCAAATATATTTTCCCACACAGTTGGTTCCCTTTTCATTTTGCTGATGTTTTCTTTAGCCACACCGTAGCTTCTTTTTTACTTCTTAAAGCAAATAAAAAAAATGAGCTGGAAGATGAAGAGAAAGTGATTTCTAGAATATTTCTTATGTTACTGGGCTAACTAACATAAATAGCCTAGTCCTTTCGTCCATAGACTAGATATCCTCTTGTAGAATTTGCATCTATCCTGAGATATAACAAAATTATGAGCTGACATTGAGTCTTTAAACTCTGACTAATGCCCTTTGCTCTTGTTATTGTTCATGCTGTCTTAAGTATCAAAGATACAATTGAAAACATATCTCTAAAGCTTTTGATCTTGGGATTCCAAACAAGTATTAGAAAATTGCCTTATCACTCCTGGGGAATAGCAATAATACTGATATATACACCATGAATAAAATCATTTATGGATAGAATATTGTAGACATAAGAAATTTTGTTTATTCTTCTAAGAGTGATGTCTCTGTGATGACAATATTTTTCAAAACATGAGGTTTAGGTTTTGTTTTGCTGATACTAACACATGTGTATTCATGAGTAGAGGCAGTGGGCAGATGATAATGCAAATAGAGTCTGCTCATTAAAGGGCCATACCTGATGCCAAATGACCACTGTACCTGATTTTTCCCATCTAGTCCCAAACCCCCAAATTAACCAGTTGTCATGGCATTGGCAGACATAACTCAAGATAATCAAAGGTTTCCCATTGTTCTACTCTCATGATGGGTTTAGAATTCTGGTCTGTCTAGATCACATTTGACAGCCCCAATGAAGTTAAAAAAGATAAAATTATACTGCTATAAAAAATTCGATTTTAATGAATGAAACTTAATAGTGCCCTAACCTATAGTACAGAGGACTCTAAGTGAGGGCAGCTGTGAAAAGTGTAACACAACAGTGCTGGGCCTACCAATTACACACACATGGCTCACCAGCCTATTAGGTGTTTGCTGATCCTGGGAAGGAGACACACATATGTCACAACTGGAGGGCAGATCAGAATCAAAGGCAGAGACTTGAAATTCAGATTTTGCCAAAGAGGAGTGTTTCCTGAAGCATATTTACTTCTTAGGCTTATATCAGGTCTTTACATTTTATAAAGCAAAATTTGGAATTTTCCGGCACACTCAAACATGGGACCAGAAGACAATGAAATTATTCATTAGTTTTGACATAAATTCCTCTGTTTTAGAAGAATCTTAAGTTGTAAAGGATTTAAACATTCTCAGATTAAAAAAAAAAAAAACTCATACGTTTATGTAAGTCAATGCATTCATTTTGCACTTCTGTATTCTGTTCCAAACTCAGCCACAAAAGTAAACTTATGGCAAAAGCGGTTCAGGTTCAGCAAAATACCTAATAGGATTTGCCAAAAGTTATTTTCCTTTACATTTTAAGCCCTTGCCTATCCTGGGGAAAACACAACCCACAAGTCTCTAATTAATTTATACTTAATGAAGTGAAATATATTTTGTCAGCAGTCTGCTCTCCAAAAGGGTTTTTGAGATTCTTGAATAATTTTCTTTTGTCTTGTCTTAAATTTCTACATTGATTGGATCCAAAAGACTCATTGTTTAACAAGTGATGTTTAAATAGTAAGAAATTTCCTTTTACCTTGAAATCTGGTAAAATATGCACTCTTTATTTCTCACTTTTTTATTACTTTTTATTGAATTAATTGGGGTGACATTGGTTAACAAAGTTATATAGGTTTCAGGGGTACAATTTTATAATACATCACCGTACATTGTACTGCATGTTCACCACTCTGTCAAGTCTTCTTCCATCACCATTTATACCCCCATACCCTCCTGTACCTCCTCCCACTCGTTTCTCATTTTTTATCAAAGAATTTATGATATGGCCATTTGAATATAATCTTCAAATACTTAACAAAATCTTGCTGAGTTATATGGTTTTCCTGTTATGTCAAAAGAGAGAAAAAACCCTCTGAACATGGTAAAGCACTTCCAAGTTTGTCAGTTAGTGTCAGAATAAAGATTAAATAATCACCACATTTTTCTTTTTGCTAGTTGACTCTATGTTAGATAACTTCATGTAGATTAACACAGTCTCCTCTGTAAGCAGCATCCAAACCATGATGTGCCTTTTCCCATATTAAATATTAATATGTATGATTTAATGTGGGAGAGTTGACTTTTCCTGACCACCCCTCCCACCACAATCATACACACCCAAGCCCTATTACCCATGTATGATTTTCTTTTGAAAATAATGTAACACATCTGCTGCAATCTTGGGGAGAAAATGATGTAAATTCTAATGAAAGTCAGGCATGTTGATGACAATCTGCAGCCCATACACTCAAAAATACTGTGCAAGATACAAAAGAAATGTTGTGAAATGATAACCCACCAAAGAGCTCTATATAGGAGGAACAGCCGTGGAGCTATTGAGCTGGAATGCTCAAGTATGATGACAGAGACTGTTTTCCAGGGGAGTGGATTCCCTAACCTCAACCTATATGTCAAATGGACTAACCCATGTCAAAAAAAGTTTCTCTCTTAAACTGAATTTCTCATATTATTAAATTATTTCACCATATTCTCTGCAAATATTCATTCAGCTGGATTCAAAGCTCTTCTATAGTAATGTATTGTGTTTTTGAAAACTGTCAGTAAACCATGGGACCTAAGAAAAGGGTCTATAGAAATGAGACATTGAGAACTACTTCATAATGAAATTGACTAGGGAGCAAAGCATGCTGTTGGGTAATTATGTGGATGCTGGAGCTGGGTGGCATGGGATGGAAAACATACGCTTTCATTTACTACACATTCTCTTTGGGTAAGTTACTTAACCTCTCTGTGCCTCAGATTACTCAAATAAAAGAGATCATAAATAGCACTTACTTGATATAACTATTGTAGAATTTAATAAATTACTTCCCTCTCACAAATAGTTTATCTATTCCCTCTCTGTATCTTTCCAGAGCATATCATGTGCTGCTTGGTCAACACTCACCCAACTGAGTCTTCAAGGCCAGGTTACATATTTACCTCATCCTGGAAGAGCATATCGAGGAAATAACGAGGTTGGTGTGGCTGGACATAGGCCATGTGGTGGGAGCAAGGGACTGAAACACCAGGTAGAGGAGAAATTTAAGTCTGATTATGGAGGATGATGGATGACAAGATAAGAGTTCAAAATTTAATTTCCAGGCAAAGGAGCTCCAAGGGCAGTCTGTTAGCAAAGAATGCTGATTTAAATTGTTTCTGGGGAGATTAAGAGTAGGAAGCGGGGAAGATTGTGCCTGATATAGTAAATAAGAGGCCACTGAAAAAGTGCAGGCAAGAGATAATGATGGCCATCTTTTTACTTAGTTATTTTTGGTAGAAAGGACTACTAAAAAGGGTTTGGAGGCATAATACCAGACACTGAACCCTTGCCTTTCATTTATTAACTGTCACTTAACTTCCCTGAGCTTTAGAATCCTATCTACCTATTATTGTTCATAAAATAATACCCACAGAATTATGAGTATTGAGCAAAGTGATGCATATGAATGTGCTTTGTAAACTGCCAGCATTCTGTGCAAAGTAAAATAGTATCAATATTATCTTTATATACTCATCAACCTGATAACTCATTCAAAACAGTGCATTATTTTAAATGTATTTTCCGACTAACAAGGTATTCTATTTTCACTAATAACTCAAGGTTGAATAAATCAAACCTCATTAAACAGAAGTCAATTTTCCCCTGTCTCTTGTATTTAAAATTAATGATGTACAATAGTGTAGTAGAAAAGAAAATAGAGCTGACTAATCATTTCTGATCTACTTGAATTCATTTTTGTCTATGTTTTCTCCAAGTTACTTGACCCTGACTATCAGTGAAGACTGCAAATTTTGGATGTGCATATAACCCAAAGAAGTTCTTGTATAACCTCTCAGTTCTCTGAGGTGCACACACACACAAAAGATGGAAATATGGAATATTTGTGTTCCATATTTGTCAAGATGATTTGATATCGTGCAGGTGGGCATTATATAAATGCAGATACTGTTGGGATATTTAAAGTGTTATGGATGCAAAGGAGGACATTTTAGTTTCAAACTGACATAGACTCTCGACACAATGATGATAATAGGAGTTAGCAAGACTATCCATTTATTCCATGCATTAACAGCCCTGAGTTGTACATTTCTCAGCTACACCATGAGAGGAAGGCAAGGCAGCCCTTGAAGGATTTTTCCCCTGTGAGAAGAGATAGAAAGAAAATAGCAATTATTTTTTGAAACTAGAATAAATTTGCTAAGAATTTGACTTGGAAAAGTAAAAATGGGATTATGACTACTCTTCCTCTCATATATGAGGAGTTGAGGAGTCAGGAGGATAATCGTTAGAATGATTTGGAGGGAAATTTTTAGCTAAGCAAAAGCATTACATGTCAGTCAGAAAATAAGTAATAAGTTGTTTGCATTGATTGGGTCATACGTCAATATTTTTGGCACATATAGTTTGAGCAAGACAGCAATCCTTGATATATGGGGTAAATTGCTTGGCATTTCCAATACACCTTCAATTTCAAGTGATGAGTGGTATTGAAGTTCAAAAGGTGGCATGATGTACCTCATATTCAAATATGGCTGCAAGTGAGTACTTGAGGGTCTACCGTTAGCATCCTGGATTAATTTCTTTTACTCACTGTATCTGGCATAATAGAGCTGTCAACCAAGTATGCCATCTTCCCCAAATCAAAAACCTCTGTCTCAGATTTCTTCTCCATAATGGAATTATTTTTACTTTCAACACTGTAAGTTAATTATTTTTATTTCCACATACTGGATGGAATTTTATTTATAGTGTATACCCCTGCTACTTCCAGAGTGACCTGAGTCAGAATTACAGAAACATTTTAGTGCCTATCTTAGTAAATATTTGTACATATTCTGACTGCTTTCCCTCTCATTATCTTTACTTATCCATGAAGACATATTTCCTTCCTGTCCTCCATTATCCAGCCACACTGGCTACATCAAGTTGGTTCCTATCGTTAGAAGAAACTAACAATGATGGAAATACCCTTTCTTTTTTTTACCACAACATCATTTGGTTGAATAAATCTCAGTGCAATAATTCACATAGTTTTTCCAAAGTTGTAAGTTAACAATTAAGTGTGGACTATAACAACCCAGTAGAGACAGGTTAGTCCAGCTCAAGCAAAACTTAAAGCTCAGTTACAGCCAGTGGGGAAAGAAAAGAGAAGAAAGTCACTGTGTGTAGTAGCTGCTGCCACCAGTCAGGACATCGACAAAAACTTGATCCTAAGAGATACCAAAATGAATGAATGAATAACTGAATGAATGAATGAGTGAATGAATGCATGAATGAATAATGTGGCCTCATGAACTAGAAGTTGATCAACAGAGAAAACAAACAAAAAGAAAATGCTTTTAAAGAAAAGGGTTTTCTTTAAGCCGTGCCATACTCCCAATGATTTTAAATTCCTTAATTGTTTTTTTTATTTTCCATAGCAGATAAAAGCACTTGGTTTATACACAGAAACAGAGAGAAAGAATGTATTTTGTGAGTGTATTTTGCTCTGCGGTAAAGGAGCCATATATTCATATTATTACTATCCCCTTATAAGTTCCTATTTCTTAGACACAGATAAGAAGAGCATAGATTGTTGTATCACAATTACAATAAGATGCATGGTCACCTGTAGGGAAGGGCTGCCTCCCAGGCAGGCACAGAAGTATATGCTTTTGTCATTATTTTCCCATCACAGCCTCCAAACCCACTTGAGCCTTCCTTTGGGAGAGCAGCCCCTTTCCTCATGTGTGGCTGTGATGGGAGTTGGTGCCCACCACCTTCTGAAGGAACTTCATCCAGACCATCCTCTTCCTGCCTCAGCATGGTCAAGGAGATGCACCTGATTCAGGCTCTGTGGATCAGACACCCACCCCTGGAAAGTGAACTTGAAGGGTTAAAATGAGCTCATCAGTCTGTTCCTGCTACAGAATCTTTGCTTCAGTTTCTGTTCCCAGCCCTCCAGAGCTTTTCTCTTCTTGCATGCTTTTCTGCCGGCTCCTCCAGATTCCCACTGATTGGGTGGCCCCTGAGCTTTCCAGACAATTAGAAAGTTTGCTTTGGGCTTCATATAGACAGAGTTGTTTCCGATGCTTGCAGCCATGAACCCTGACTGATACTAGTGCAGTTAACAGACATGCATCTTACTTGTAGTGGTATTTGGCTACTCAAATTCCTTATTCTCAGTGCAGTGCTTGAATTCAGCTTGGGAGAATTAGATCTGACAATTGGGAAACAAGCGCTAGGGGTCATAGACATAACACCAGGACACAACACTGCAGGAAATGATAAAATGAAAAGCAGATTCCACTGCTAACTCAGTGGATAGAATGACCCACTGTTAACCTCTCCACTAGACAGGATAGACATGCAGATGACTTTTAAACTTCAGGATGCATAAGAATCACTTTGGAAGCTTGCTTAAAAATTCAGCATCCAAATCATTCTTCCAGAAATACTAATCTAGGTGGTATGATTTGAGTCTTCCTTGACTGAAAGAACCTTCTTGCCTCACTTTTCAAGTTCCCTGAAATTTATTTTATCAGACATTTATGTAAAAGGGTGAATATTGTTTATAAAGGACTCTGTTACTCAAGAAATATAATAAATCAGCATACAGTGGTATTGCATCCAATTATACTTAACCTGTTAAAACTCAATTATGTAAGTGTAAGAAAAGGAAGTAAAATGAATGGAGAGAAACACTAAAAACAGTGCAAGCAATTCTGCCTGCCCTGTGTAGAAGAGGACACGTGCTTTTGCTATCACTCTGCCTCTCAAAGTAACCATCTCCCCAGGCTGCAGGTGGTTCCAGTGTTTATAGATGTGTACCTTTCAAACAACACAGCCCCAGCTCATGAAGCAATTGCTTTATCCAAACGAGCAGCAACCTGTTCCAAGTTGTAAGAAAAAAAAAATACCACATTGGATTTATTAAGATTTCTTAAGACTCTTTTAGGATAATGTTGCCAATAGTGATTTGCAGCTACATGCTAATGTCAGAACTTGATCTCCTCGAAAGATGACTCTGCTCTTATAAAACCCGGCACTGAGAGAGGCAATACAGTAGAAAGCAGGGGTTAAATGCTGTCACTCTGGAGCCAGATTGATTGAGTTCAAGTTCTTGCTCTGGCATTTATTAACTGTATGGCTTTTGGTAGGTTGCTTACCCCTACTCCCAGCTTCCTTATCTGTAAAATAATCAATCATCTCTTCTTCAGGAGGAGGACTCCCAGTTATAGAGTGTCAAAATCACATGAAATTTTGGTATAGATGAAGAAAGATAGAATCCCTTCCTCACCACCCCCCATTTCCCAAGGTCAGAGTCCCACAATATTTAGTGTGCTTGGCCAGTGTTGCTGCACCAAAACTGAAGCAAAGCAAAAGCAACAAGGATACCTTCATTTCACGTTGGCATCCACTGTGGATGTTAGCAAAGTCATAGTCTCAAGATTCCACATGTGGGCTGAAAATGCAGCCAACTCTTTTAATTACTGAATTATACAAGCAACCATGACTTGGGTTAAAACTGGAAGCCTTCCCTGACCACCAGCCTAGGTTGGGTCCCCCAGTCATACAATCTCAAGGCATCCTGGAATTCACCATGATGATAATTATCACAATTTCATTTAAATAATTATTTAGTGTCAGTTACCCCTCTGTCCCTGACCTTGTTCAGCCCTGATGCCCCAGAATGTGAACTCCATGAAGGCTCATCCAGTCCTACATCACTGATGTTTCACATAGTGTTTAGAGCAACGCAGGCACTCAGTAAACATTTACTGAACAAATCAATGTGTGAATGCTGGTCATATACATGTAAAAATTTTAGATATTTTCTATTTTTAAGGTGGAGGTAATGAGTAAGGAATGGGACCAATATCCATTTCTATATTGTCAGTTTTAAAGTCAGCCATATGCTTCACCATACCAAGTGTTCACTCAATTCATCTGAATTCAGCAAACACTTCTTGAGCTCTACCATGTGCTACAGTGCTCACGATACAGAGATGCTCTCAATGAGTTCATCCTCTCCCATATCCCCTTTCCCCATCCAAATACACAGGTGGGGAGCCTTCATATTATTTTTTCATAATATAACATTTGTCATTGTTGTGTGCTCTGTTAAGTACCTTTAGTTCTGTATTTCTTCCTGTGCCTTCTTTCAGTGTTATAGGCAGGGAATCATAGTTTCTTTGTTATATATTCTAGCTTTGTCTGTAAACAATTACAGTTGACCTCTTGAACAACAGGAGTTTGAACTGCACGGTTCTACATATATAGGGACTTTTAAAAAATGTACTACAAATGTATCTTCTCTTCCTCATGATTTCCTTAACATTTGCTTTTTTTCTAGATTAGTGTATTATATACAGTATAAAATATATGTAATATCCAAAATACTGTAATCAACTTTATTTATCAGTAAGGTCAGCAGTTGGATGTTAGTAGTTAAGTTTTTAAGGAGTCAAAAGTTATATGTAGATTTTGGACTATGTGGAGTGGTCATCACCCCTAACCCTCATGCTGTTCAAGGGTCAACTGTATTCATTTGATGCATGAGTGTAAATGGGTCTCGAGTGAGCCACCTAGGTCTGGGGCAATGATGTGCTTTTGTTGTCTACAAACCAGGCAACAGTGTAATGGAAAACCTCAAAAGCTCAATTACCCAAATGCATTTCTTATGTTCCTTGGTTTGCTATAAATTTAATGGCTCTCCAAGGCAGTGCTCTTCCAAGTGTTTTGGATCTGATCGTTTCCATATTGTGACTTTGTTATCTCAATCAACATTTAGCTTGCAGGGTTGCCATGAGAGGGGAACAGTGACAATGAAGAACTTACATTGCCCTTCTATTCTTTGTCTTGGAGAGACATTAAATCTACAGTCCACAGAACAGAAAAAGTTACATGACACTACCTAACTATAAGAGATCCAGAAAGGAGTAGGAGAACTAGATATGGTTAACCTCTGAAAGTCTCTTCAATCGTATTATGTTATACTCTTATCAGAACTAATCCCAATCACTGGCATAAACTGTGAGATCATCATAAACCACAGAAGCTGAACTAGATAGGTGAGAATATATCCCATTTCCCTATTTTACACTGGAAAAGACTAAAGCTAAAAGATCACCCAAGATTTCAGAACTAGTTAGAGAAAATACAGAAACTGGAAATTAGGTGTCAAGAATCCCTGCCTAGTGTATCCTTCCCAATATATTCTGTGTTTCACAACCCACTTGCTAGCATTCCACATAGCCCCCCATCAGTAGGAGGCAGCAGAAGCAAATAAAAACAGAGCCCTTATGGATCAACCAGAGCCGACTGTCTCCTGTCAGTTGATTAAATGGAGTAAGAGCTTTCTATCTAATTTCAGCGGAAATATCAGTTCCTTGGACTTTCCATTTTAAATGCAGTACATTATTTAAATGAGAAGTTCAGTAGTCAGGGGCTGAATTTTAAATTTTTATTAAGTATGTATGTTGCCTGCCACATATCAAACACAGTTAAGTGTGGTTTGGAAAGTGGCTGGCATTTATTGGGTATACATGAACTGTATTGTATCTTATAGCATAGTGAGCTTGACTTACAAGTTAGTCTTCTCTATAATTTTTCATGATATTGAAGATAAATTTAAAATTTGTCAGTTTAATTTCCCATAATAGCTAAAAGGATATTTAGTAGAGGGAAATTTTTTTAACGAGCATATATTTTAAATTACCTGGGCTGGGGTTCAGTTTGCAGGAGACCAAAATATATAAAATTGTCTGGCTCTCTCCTTTCTTCATAGTCCCCTCTTTTCATGCATCCATACCAAACACACTTCTCTATTCCAGAGACTTTTATCCCATGACATCAGAGGTGACAAAGAAGATGATGGTGGCGAACATATTCTTGGCAAAAGGAAAGAACCTGTGATCTCTGATTGACGTGTGTGTGTACTCTGGTGTGTCTATAGAGCCCTTTTAGGGGAGCAGCAGCCAGAAGCTCCCCTTCAAGTAAGACCATTTCAAGTTCTAGTCAACAACCAGTCTGGACATTTCCCAGGAAACTTCCTTCTGTCCTCAAGAGTTCCTTCAGCACAGTCTCTCACACGCTGTCTAGTAGACTGAATAATTCTGACACACTCCATTTCCTCTAAGTCATCAGCAGATTAACAAAGAAAGAGATAGAGAAAGCAAAATGAAATAAAATTAAACAAAAAATAAGATTAAGCCTCTGTTTCTTTCTCCTTTTTAAATTCTGCTTTTTTAGCTCAGTGCCCTCCAGCTGTGCATGGAAATCAGTGACTTTTCTATAGCCAATGCCAACATCAACCTGCACATTGGCTGACACAGTGCCAAGTGACCAGACAATTGGCTGGTGCCCTCTGATAAATGTATACTTTTTCTTTCTCTGTAAATCAGTTAGTTCGACTTGGCACGACTCTCCCCAGTCAGAGCCTATGCCCCAAGTGGGCGTTCTAGCATGCAACTCGATATGCTCCTGCTTATCAATAGAACAGCTAATGGTAGACTCTTATTACAATGTTATGTAAATTAATTGGGAGTAGAAAGGTAGGGTTTGTCAAAGTAACTAGATCACATTCAAGAGAATGTCTCTTCACGTAGCCTCATCAGAGCACAGAATTTGCTGGTGAGATACCACATTCACCTTTGATATCTTTATCCATCATCAGGTACTAAATTCCTGAGACCTTGATCAAGCCATTAAATCTCCCTGGGCTCCACGCTTCTGAGCTATAGAGTAGGGATTCTAACATCCTTGTTTTCTTTCTCACATGGTATTGTGAAGATAAAAATGAGACGTCATTATAAAAATGCTTTGAACAATAATAAATAATGTGTAATAATTACAAGCTTATTTATTGTTTGTGGAGGTATTAAATAGTACAATGGAAACCAATTTGGAGTATTACTACATTAGTTAAAATTATACCTGGCTGGTTGTGGCAGAAAACCTAAACACAGGGACTTATTCAAGAAATAAGTTTATATTTCTCTAATAAAGTCTCTAGGATTGAAGTCTATTGCTCTAGTAAGTTAGCTCCAAGATGGTGCCCAGGTTCTTTCCAGCTCTGACACATGTACAATGGGGACCTTTTTTACTCACAGTCTAAAATGGCCCCCAGACCTCCAGTCATCACGCCTACAATTGCAGTAGCAGTAAAGGGGAAAAGAACAAAGCAAAAGTCAAAAGATAATGCCAGCTAACTTTTAAGACAATTGACTGAAAATTGCTATATACAGCATTTCCACTTACATATCATTGGACATATCATTGCACTTAGCAGCAAGGGAGGTCAAGAAATGTCTCCAGACATCCATGTGCTCAACTGAAAATCGAGAGAAAATGAATTTTAGGATTGACAACTGGCAGTTTCTCCTCCACCTAATAAAATTGAACATGCATATGCCTTATGACCTTGCAAGTCTATATAGGTATATGCCTTAGAGAAACTCATTTATATGGATAGACAGGAAAATGTAGAGGGGTGTCATTGAGGCACTATTTTAAGTAATGAAACTGCTCATTAAAAGGGGAATGACTAAGTAAACTGTGCTTTATTCTTACTGTAGAGCACCATATATCAACCTACGTGATTTTAATTAATCTTATTTACTTAAGTCAAACAATTTTGAGGGGAAAATAGTAATAAAATATATATATGAAGTATGATACAATTTATGCAAATTTTAAAATACATGGAGCAATACTACGAATTAACGACAAAAATATATTTACATAAAATGCTTAAAATATGTTTGGAAATGGTACATACTAACTAAAGAAGAATAACTACCTCAGGAGAGAAGGGTAGGGGAAAGGATGGGAGAGTGGGCTGTAGCTGTACTACATAATATCTAATTTAAAAACCAGCAAAAACAAAGAAAGCTCTGAAGCAAAGTGGTAAGTTGTTAACTTCTATTAAACCTAGTCTATGAGTATTTTGATATTCATTTTGCTAAAATATTTCATTGTTATGAACAAAAACATTTAGTTATAGAATATTAGACAAAATACAGGTAGTGTTATTGGTGATAGTTCCTCTTTCTTATTGCATTACTTCTGCAACCATGAGGTAGGTACCAGCAGAACACATAGTGTGGACAGCATAGATCCAACCAAATGATTGATATCTGTATACTGACCTCCAAAGTCTTTTAAAAGGAACAACTTTCATCTTCTTTAAACTTCCCTGAATAAAAGGAAACAGAATCAGTAGGACCTGGTGCTGGCCCATTGCTCTGATTTCATCTTCTGCCTTTCACTCTTTATTTTCCTGTTTCCATGCTCCACGTTTCATCAGGGCACTGATTATCTTTTTGAAACCTTAGTCATTCCAAATACATTCTCATTTGTGGGCTTCAAACTTTCTGTTTTTCCTGCATAGTATACAGTTCCTCATGTGGCCTCCTTTTCAATATTCAAGGCTTCGTTTACTTCTTTTTTTTAAAGATTTTTTTTTCGAACTAGATGTTTTCCCTGTAAATTCTATCAAATACTTAAAGAATTAATGCCAATTCTCAAACTATTTAAAAAAATTGAAGAGGAGGGAACACTCCTGAACTCATTCTTCAGCCTAGCATTACCATCATACCAAACTAGATGAGCATACTATAAGAAAAGAAAACTAGAGGCCAATATCCCTTTTGAATATTGATGTGAAAATTCTTTTTTTTCTTTCTTTCTTTCTTTATTTTTAAATACATTTGTCTTTGCCTCCCCCCACCACTTTCCCTTGCCCCCTCCCTCATTCCCTCCCTCAGCTCTTCCCCTTTGGTTTTGTCCATAAGTCCTTGCTATTTGTTCCTTGACTTTCCCCTTCCCTTCCCTTTCCCTGCCCGCCCCTCCCTCCTTCCCTCTTGTCTCTGTTGATTTCTTTTCCTTTCAGTGTTGCTGGTCATATTTTCCTTGCATCTTTGTATTGTTGGTTAGGTTCCGCTTATAGGTAAGATCATATGGTATTTGTCTTTCACCCCCTGGCTTATTTCGCTTAGCATAATGCTCTCCAGTTCCATCCATGCTGTCGTGAAGTTTAGTAGTTCTTTTTTCCTTTCTGCTGCATAGTATTCCATTGTGCATATGTACCATAATTTTTTGATCCGATCATCTACCGATGGACACTTAGGTTGCTTCCAACACTTGGCTATTGTAAATTGTGCTGCTATGAACATGGGGGTGCATAGGTTCTTTTGTATTGGAGTTTTGGTGTTCTTAGGGTATAGTCCCAGCGGGGGAATCACTGGATCAAAAGGCAGTTCCATTTTCAGCTTTTTGAGGAAACTCCACACCGCCTTCCACAGTGGCTGTACCAGTCTGCATTTCCACCAACAGTGGACTAGGGTTCCCTTTTCTCCACAGCCTCGCCAGCACCTGTTGTTTGTGGATCTGTTTATGATGGCCATTCTGACCGGTGTGAGGTGGTACCTCATGGTGGTTTTGATCTGCATTTCTCTGATGGCTAGTGATGCTGAGCATCCTTTCAAATGCCTCTGGGCCCTCTGTATCTCCTCCTTGGAAAAGCATCTGCCCAGGTCCTTTGCCCATTTTTTGATTGGATCGTTTGTCTTCTTGGAGTGGAGTTGGGTGAGTTCTTTATATATCTTGGAGATCAAACCTCTATCTGATGTATCATTAGTGAATATATTTTCCCATATGGTTGGCTCCCTTTCCATTTTGCTGATGTTTTCTTTTGCCGTGCAGAAGCTTCTTATTTTGATGAGGTCCCATTTGTTTATTCTTTCCTTTATGTCCCTTGCTTTAGGAGACATATCAGTGAAAAAATTGCTGCGTGGGATATCTGAGAGTTTCCTGCCAATGTTCTCCTCTAGGACTTTGATGGTGTTGCGACTTATATTTAAGTCTTTTATCCATCTTGAGTTTATTTTTGTGTATGGTGTCAGCTGATGATCCAATTTCAATTTTTTGCATGTAGCCGTCCAGCTCTCCCTACACCATTTGTTGAAGAGGCTATTACGGCTCCATTTTATGCTTCTGCCCCCTTTGTCAAATATTAGATGCCCATAGAGACCTGGGCTTATTTCTGGGCTTTCTATTCTGTTCCACTGGTCTATGGGTCTGTTCTTGTGCCAGTACCAAATTGTTTTGAGTATAGTGGCTTTGTAGCAGAGTTTGATGTCTGGTATTGTGATCCCTCCTACTTTGAGTTTCTTTCTCAAAATTGCTGGGGCTATTTGGGGTCGTTTAAAGATGTTATTTATTTTTAGAGAGAGGGGAAGAGATGGCGAAAGAGGAGAGAAATATCAATGTGTGGTTGCCTCTTGAGCGCCTCCTACTGGTGACCTGGCCCATAACTGAGGCATGTGCCCTGACTGGGAATTGAACTGCTGACCTTTTGGTTCTCAGGTTGGCACTCAGTCCACTGAGCCACACCAGCCAGGGCTCAAGGCTTAGTTTAAAAGACACCTTCTCAAAGAGGCCACCCCAGATCACCCTAACTAAATTTGATCCTTCAACCCCTATCCTTATTGCTCTCTATTTTATTACTATGTTTTTTATTTTTAAATTTTTTCACATTGATCATCACTACCTGAAATTATTCTAATGATTTGTTCATGTATTTGTCTTCCCTCACAAAGTGTAAGCTCCACGGAGGTAGATGCTTGATCCATTCTGTTTACTGCTATATCTCCAGGATCTAGAACAGCTTAGCACTATTGGCTCTCAGTAAGTAGTTATTGAATGAATAATAAATATCAGCAGATGTTATGACCTCTAAAAGCCAGGAAAAGAAGCTTAAAGGATTTTTCCTGGTTGGGGAGGGGAATTTATGTGTCTAGAAGCCAATAATCTCAAAAAAGCATAGTCTTTTTTTCTGTATTTAATTTTATTGTTTTCCTGTGCTCTTCTACTAACTTATTTTCTAATTTTATTTTTCAATTACAGATGACCTTTAATAATGTTTTGTATTTATTTCAAGTGTACACCATCGTGATTAGACAATCATATACTTTACAAAGTAATCCCCCTGATATTTCAAGTACCCAACTGGCATACATAGTTATTACAATATTTGTTATTATGTTTCCTATGCTGTACTTTACATCCCTGTGACTTATTTTCTATTTTAATAGTCTATTTTTAGAGCAGCTTTAGGTTTACAGAAAAATTGTATGGAAAGAACCGAGAGTTCCTATATATTCCTTACCCTCTGCCCCCACACACATTTTCTCCTACTGTTAACATCTTGTATCAGTGTGGTACTATTGTAATAATTGATGAACCCATACTAATACATTATTACTAAGTAAACTGTATAGTTTACATTGAGGTTTCACTCTTGGTGTGCATTCTATGGATTTTTACAGATGTGTAACATAGTGTATTCACCATTATATATCATGTAGAATAGTTTTGTCACCCCCAAAGTGTTTTGTGTGCCACCTACTCGTTCCTCCTCCCCTTTCCCTGAATTCATGGCACTCACTGATCTTTTTACTGTCTTCATAGTTTGTCTTTTCCAGAATGTCAGATATTTGAAATTATATAATATGTTGCCATTTGAGACTAGCTTCTTTCATTTAGCAATATGCAATCCACCCATGTATTTTCTTGTCTTGATAGCTCATATATTTCTATCACTATCACAATATAGGGTCCAACACAAATAATGCCCCTTTTTTATTACAAAATCATAAGCATGTAATTCTGTAACATACCAATATCACACTCAAGCACACCATATGACATTTTAGGTGAAATGTTTAAATGGCTGTCCATCTCGTACAAGACATTCATGTGCCCTACCAACCACACTCAAGCAAGCTTACTTCTGCTGGACCCTGTATATTTATATATAATTTAAGTAACTTAACATCAGTTACTTACATATAAACATATACCTTAACATCAATATATAAATATTTTACTTAACATAAGCGTCTTAATATCAGTTACTTACATATAAATATATATTTATTTTAGCATAACAAATAATAGTCCATATATATATATATATATATATATATATATATGGTTATTTAACAATTCACCTACTGAAAGGCAACTTGGTTGCTTCCAATTTCTTTCAATAATAAATAAAGCTGCTATAATCATGGATGTGCAAGTTTTGCATGTATATAAGTATTCAACTCATTTGGATAAATACAGAGGATAGGAGCATGATCACTGGATCAAATGGTAAGTCTATGTTTGTAAGAAACTTCCAAACTGTCTTCCACAGTAGCTGTAATATTTTAAATTCCCACCAGCAACAGCTGAGAATCCTTGTTGCTCTACATCCTTGTCAGCATTTGATGTTGCCAGTGTTTTGGATTTTAACCATTTTATTTATTTATTTATTTATTGAGAACAAAATATTTTATTTTTCTCAATAAAACTATAGTTTACAATAGTATTTACTAAATAAATTATATAATTTCTCTTTTACAAGCAATAAACTAAATCACAAGTATTTCAAAGACAACGTGTATGTACACGACATAAGGCCCTTTATAAATAGCTCTGCTTTTCTGACTTCACTAATAAACAGTGAAAGTGTCTATAGAAGCTAGTAATCTATAAAGTATATGCAGACCTATTATACTGATCTTTAGATAAAACCAATTTAAACTTTTAATGACATGGCTATGATTATAATTTTGCAAAAAGAGCAGGATTTATACTTTATATGCCATTTTGCACAGATGGATTTTTAAAAAATATATACGCAGATTACATGTTTTAATTGGTTTATCATGGTGCTTGTAATAAATTCCTTAATGACAAATGATGTTGAGCATCTTTTATTTGCTTTTTTTTTTTTTTTGCATCTCCATATCTTCTTTGGTAAGGTGCTTATTCAAATATGTTACCCATTTTTTAATTGGATTGTTTGTTCTCATATTGTTGAGTCTTAAGAATCTTTATTCACATTTTAGGTATAAGTCCTTTATCAGACATATATTTTGCAAATATCGTCTCCCAGTCTGTGGCTTATCTTTTTATTCTCTTAAGAAAGTATCAGTTTTTCTAGAGGCAGTTGCCTTAATAACTTTACCTGGTGTGTTTCTAATGCCCTCTGAGAGTCTGAGAATTTTAATAGCCTCCAAACTACAACTATTAGTATTTTCTACATCGGCTTTCCTCTGTGCCTGAAACCTCCACCAGTTACTTACATTCTTCTGTGCCTCTGCATTCCTTATGAGAATTCCCCAACTCCCTGCTTCTGCACACAAAGCAGCAAAGTTGATAATGTACCAATAGATTATAATATTGGGTCACATAATATTTAATATATCAGATTATCAATAAGGTTTTTTCTGAGTAGTATGCCATTTTCTGAGTAGTACGTATGTTCTGCAATTTGTTTATCCACTGACTATTTGTTCCTCTTTGGGACTCAATATAACTAAATGAAACTGCTATGGACATTTCTACAAAAGTCTTCATATGAATGTACCTTTCATTTCTCTTGGATAAATGGCTAGAAGGCAGTGTGCTGGATCATATAGTAAATGTGTCTAATTTTTAGGAAATAGCCAAGTTGCACTCCAAATTGTTTTACCACCGGCAAGTGCTTTTAGGATAGAAAAGAGTCACAGGAATAGACAGGGCAGTTGACACAAAATAAACCCCTTACCAGGATCTTTCTATGTTAGGAGATATGTCTTAACAGTTGCTGGTCTCTCTTGTTTACCCTCACTCACCTCTATTAACAGATGCTCAAACATGGGAATTGCCCTAATAAGAATTATATCTATCTCCTTGGCTAAGGCAACTGTCTGTTTAAGATGATCAAAGTTTTTGTAGCTTTTTAAAAACTCCTCACCCAATGATATGTATATTGATGTTAGAGAGAGAGAGAGAAAACATTGATGTGAGAAAAAAGCATCAGTTGGTTGCCTCCCATACATCCCTGATTGGGGAAGAAACCCACAACTTAGGTATATTACCTTGTTGGTGATGGAACTAACAATAGTTTGGTGTGTATGATGACATTCTAATCAACTGAGCCACTCAGCCAGGGCTTTTTGTATCCTTTTCAGACTCCTTAGTCTTCCTGACTTTTACCTCCTTTGATCTCAGAGAGCTGTGACCTACTTGTTTGTCATCTGCTTAGTGGACCTCTTTTTACCTTCTTTTTTCATGAATTTATGGACTTGAGCTGACTTATTTTGTTCAGACCGAAGGATTTACTCTTTGACTCTATTGAAAACTGGATTAAGCACATTTAATGACATCTCTTTTGACCTTTTTGGTATATAATTATATCTACCATGTATTATCACAACAATAGCCTCTTCAATAGCCTCTGACCAAACTCTCCCAAATATACTGTTTTATTATGTACATTTTTCTAGCATGCTGGCACAGAACAGTTTGTACATCTCTTCTGTAAATTTAGTGAAGCTCTAATTCTTTGTCCTCTACAGTGTGCCTACCATACCTTCTTTACACAAGAGACTCACTAGAAGCAAATAGGTCATATTCCAGAAGCAGAATATCATGGCCCTGATAGCCTATATCAATACCAGGATACAGGGTAGAGCCACAGGTACCAGGCCTCCTGGAGGGTGCAGGCTACAGAGGGCCTGCTAGGTTCTTAATAATTATTTATGGAAATGTGAGAACTATCTCTAAAATATTCCATTCATTCCACATATACCAAGTATACCACTCATTTCACCAGTGAAAGCATACTTCTACAGTCCATTATGCTAATTAATGAACCACAAATTTCACCAATGGAAACTCATTTCTAGCTTTCATTTTAGCATCTGATACTAGTCAAAGATAAATATAATTGAAACAACTTAGAGTATGCACATTTTGAGTATGGACGCTAATAAGATATTATCTGGTCACCTTTGAAAATTGAATTTCTATTTAGTGTGTGATTGAATCTAAGCAGTACCTACATATGTCATACACGTTGGCTTTGTTTCAGAAACACTTTAAAGTAAATTATAAACATCATAACAACTCTCAAATCCTGCCTTGGGAATAACATTTATTAAGCACCCTCTATATGCTGAGTACCCTGCTAGATGTTTAATAATTACAGGTATATTTCTCATCTAGAAAATTATAATAACTCAATGAAGTAAGTACCATTGTGTATCCTTATTTTACAAAGAAGAACTCTAATTTACCCAAAGTTATTTGAAGCAATAGAGCTGTAGTTCAAATCTAAGTCTACCTACCTCCAAAGCAGTACTTCAGCCATCTTTCAGCTTAAGTGATAGAAACAGCTTTTTGCATCCATTCAAGATATAAAGATGGAGCTAAGTCACTGTTCATTGATATTTCCTATGCTTTTTGGTTAATAGATACCTACCTTGGAGAATGTGATAAAAGCACTTGCCTCTGTACCCATCAAAATGGTCCTAGCTGGTCAATTTTGCCAATAAATCCAAGGTTTGTGAAAACTTCCCTTTTCTGCCCTATGCCCAGCATGAACCTCAGATTAATAATCCCTGCAGTAAGGAACATTAAATGTTTTCCTAGTTTAGAACTGCAATCTACATTACTTGCTCTGGTTCCTCTATTTACAAATCTGAATGTGTTACTTTAGCTAAGGAAGATAAGCCATTCATTCTCTCTCTGCTGGTGCTTCCTATATCCTTATTTTAAAATGCCCCCAGCCATAGGCAATTTTCAGAGATCAGCAGTAGAAACTCTTTCTTGGAGACTTCTTCTTGATGACTACACTCAGTAACTATACTTGCAAGATAGAGTTTTCCCTGAATTCATACCCAGAAACTATATTTAATGGCTCTGCCCAAAGCCACTGTGGAAATAAGGTCTCCATCCAAAAGCTACATCCTGCTCATTTAGGAGCCAAATGCCTGTTGTCTGACAAGTCACATCAGAGCACTTGCCATAAAATAGCCTCATTTTCATCACCTGAGCACAACAGCTCACCTGCATTTTTCTGTCTCTTTTCAGGTTCTTTGATACTTTCGACATCACATGAACTTTCTCTTGGCATGCTGCCAGGGTTCTGTGTCATGTGACTGAGAGCCTTCTCTATTGAGAATGCATGAGCCACTCATTAACATAATTTAAACCTTAATTATGAAAACAGTCCCCCAAATGCTATGAAAACAAATACACCACTGAGCCACTACTGAGCAAACTACCTTACTGCTGAGGCTCAGACAAACAATAGAATGATTAGCAAAAATGCATTACTAGGCTCAGTTATATTTCAAACAGTATTTGACAATCCATAGGGCCTACTTCTGTTTTCCCATAAATAAGATATACAATTTAATGGTTCTCTTTTATCTTACACATCATAGTGAATCTGTGAGAACATCACTTAACCTCTTCAATCCATCTTTCAACTGCTGTATACTTACAGAAAAGAATGAACAGAAATGTAACAGTTTTGATTTAATTCTATGAATATGTACTTTTGTGCAGTCTCTGGTAAAGTGAAAAATATATATTCAAATATAGAAAAATTGCTATTGCCGTACATTAAGAAAAACTCAGAAGCTTATGAATCTGAAGCTTTCTAAAATACAACCACTACAGAATTTGGCATTTTTGGTACATGTCAATCTATTCCAAGGTATTTCCTTATTTGGGATTATTAGATGAACTTTATCATAACCTAGGTTTGCCAATAATTCAATCTTGAGGTATATGTAGGGATTACAGCATGAAAATGAACTCCAATGCAAACTGGACATATGTGAGTTTAATCCTGGGTGGGAATTAAAGAAAACTAAACAAGTATTATAACTAGTCTCTATTAAGAAAAAAAATGAACTTGTTTTTTAATCAATCATTCAACATTGATTCTTGAAAAGAAGACATTAGCTCTAAGGTGATGATGAAACATGTTTTGGCAAACCCAGATATAGGCAATACTTTGCGAGTTTGCATTTTCCTAATAAACTATCTTATTTTCCCACTAATATTTCAAAGCATTTTGGTCTTAGTTTTTAATTGCATTTACAAAATTTAATATTCAATAGATCAAGTGATTTTTCTCACATATAAAATGGGGGCAATAATATTAACTATTCAGTTGACTTGTTGAAAAAGTTAAATGCAATTAATACATGTAAAAATCTTGGCATGGAAGACTTCCAGTTTCAGCTCCAACATGGAAAGACCTTAGAAGTTGTCCCTTTATAATTTTATCTTTAATGTTATCTATAATGTTATAATGTTAACAATATAACATTATATTATGTTATCTTTATAAAAAGAAAAATGTGGAAAAACTAGAAATCAGCAACTTTTCTGGACCCGATAGAATATCGAGATCACAAAGCAAACCAAAACCAATGATCTGGAGAGACAGGTACATATAGGGAGACAGAGTCAAGATATGCTTACATAGAACAGCAGCAGGAGCCATAAACTGGAAAAAATCCTTATATGATAATTTTGATGAATTGTTGAAGGCTGAGTTTGGACGAACATGCGAGTGAGAAACTTGGAATCTGGAGTTAGGGAAGCCCACAAACTCTCATGGGCTTTATCCTTCCACAATCACAAAAGGGTCTATGGTGAAGATCAGAAAAAGATCCCCAGTGTAATAAGCCCAGACCTTCCCCATAACAAAAATATGCCCTCCAGGAGAGAAGACTTTGCCAAAACCTTATAATAAGTATCCAATAGCCTTCCTGTCTCACTGAATATTATCAAAAAAAAAAAAAAAAAAAGTCTACAGAGGCCAGGGAAAGGAATGGAGGGAGGGAGATAAAGCTATACCATTAAGAAATGCCTGTTCACTTTACAGACGTAAACCCAGGGAAATCGGTTCTTTAAAAGACTGAGATTTAATCATAGAACACTTCCCTTTTGCCATGCCTGACAACCACATCAACAGGACTTCTGGTGGCATATAATAATGACAGATTACAGCTAAAGAGCTACAAGATGTAGATAGATTCTCTGTGAGGGGAAGTATTTAGGGAAGCCTAAAGTGAAAAAGAGAGACAAAAACTAGGACACTAAAGAAATTTGAAGCCCCTAGAATTTTTAGCTACAGTAAACATTAAAACACAGTCCAATAATATTAACATAAATCTTCACACTAGAGTCCTATTTACTTCAGTTCCTATTACTAAATACATGCCCAGCTTTCAATAAAACATTAGAAGGCTAGCCCTGGCTGGTGTGGTTCAGTGGCTTGCGTGCCAGCCTATGAACCAAAGGGTGCCCCGTTCAATTCCCAGTGCAGGGCACATGCCTGGGTCATGGGCCGGGTCCCCAGCAAGCAGTACGTGAGAGGCAGCCACATTGATGTTTCTCTCCCTCTCTTTCTCCCTCCCTTCCCCTCTCTAAAAATAAAGTATTTTAAAAATAAAATAAATTTTAAAAAATATTGTAAAGCTATGGAGAATGTAAAAGTTATAGACCTGCTTGTATGTGGTTTCATACAAAGGTAAATATGGGCTTACCATACAATTCAACAATCATACTTGTAAAGTATTTATGCAAAAGATTTGAAAACCATGTCCACACCTAACCAAGATGTCCTTCAGATAAACAACATATGGCATATCCATAAAACAGAATACCATTCTATGAAAAGAAAGAAGAAAGAAACTATCAAGCCACAAAAACACATGGATTACTTAAATGTGTACTGCTCAGTCCAAGAAGCTAGGATGCAAAGGCTGAATAATTTATGATCCAAATTATATGGTATTCTGTAAAATGTAAAACTATAGAGATTGTAAGCAGATCAGTGGTCATCAGGGGATCAGGAAAGGTGTGTTAGTAGGTGAGGTACAGGGGATTTATTTAAGGAAGTCAAACTTTGGGGTTGAGAGAAGTAACACATATTACCTCAGCCAGGCGATCACAGTTAACATCAACAATGGTGTCGTTTTGATAGTATATACCCTTGACATAATATGATGAGAATGACACTACCTCTGTTGTCTTCCTCCCAAACCCATAGCCTCAGTCCTATCATAAAAAAAATCATAGAAATAATAACAGGGGAATAGCCTACAGTCTGTACCTGACCATGTTCCTTAAAACTGTTATGATCTTTAAAAACAGGGAAAGTCTAAGAAATTGTCATAGCCAAAAGTAAACTAAGAAAACATGACAAACTAAATATTGTGTGGTATTAAAAAAAGAATCCTGGAACAGGAAAAGTACACAGATAAAATCTAAAGAAATCTGAATAAATAATGAATTTAAGTTAATGTATCAATATTGACTCATTGATTATGGCAAATGTACCATATCAATGTACATGTACCACAAGTATCGTTATAATGTACCTATTATTAATTAGTAATGAGAGGAATTGGGTGTGGGGTATATGGGGATTCTATTATCTTCTTAAACTTTCTGTAAACCAAAGACTATTCTAAAATTAAAAGTTTATTTTTTAAGAATGTATGTGGCATGGTTTCTACCTCATGGGAACTACTCAATAACTGTCAACTGTTATCTACATAACACATACTAAATTAGCAGGGATCTCTGTGGTCAAATAGAAGTCAGATAATTATTAGAGGTTTAAATAGAATATTGACTGTAATTAACCTAAATAATTCAGAATCTAAAAAGAATTGCCATCTATCCCATGGATTAGCCAGATTACTAGTTTCTCATTTTGTTTGTAAAAGTCAACCACAAAATAAAACAGGAGTCAGAAATATGAGGTAGGAAAAAGCAAACTTAAATGATTTACTCTCTTACCACACAAAGGAAAAGTGAACAGTACTGCCTCCTGTACAAAATGCCCTGTACTGCTTTCAAGGGGATGTCATCCCACCTGCTCCTGAAGGCCCACTGCTCAGTCCTCTCAGGGTCATTTACATTTCAACAGTGAACTCCTAAAGATCTAAAGATCCCTCAGATACAAGCAGACATCCAGTGCCATGGAGGCTCAGGGAAGTTCCTGAAAAATATGAGATGATATGAGACATGTGAATAAAAATGATAAAATATTTCATTAGAAGAGTAACTAAACTGAATTATCTGCTTTTAAAAAAATTACTCCTGTTCCTTGGCATTCATCCTTTTTCTGAACTTTCAAATAAATCCTTTGGAGAAATTTTAAGTTGTTGAAGGAATTGTCAATTGATCATTCATTTACAACCAGGGCCATGCAGCAGGAGAAGAAAAGGGTCAAAGCTTTATTTTCAGTTCATTCTACCAATCTAAGAGAATCGTTTCAATTCCAATAACTCTGGGTGAGCCACATAAACATACTCTCACCTCTGAATTCACTAAACCTTACTCTGCTTTTGCATGTGTTCTCTTCAGGATGGTTTACAATTGCTACTATTTGCCTCTATCACTCCAGTGTTTCTTTGGATGAATTAAAATTAAGAAATTTATGAGGAGCTCTAGATTTAAAGCTTTCATTGCATTGTAAATAAAAAAAATAGCCACACAACCTGCATCTGCCATTGCCTACCAAGGTCCATCTTATTTTATTTATTTTTTCAATTTGTTTAATCTTCTTTATTGTTCAAATACATTTGTCTCCATTTTCCCATCACCACTTTCCCCTGCCCCACACACCCCGACCTTCCACCCTCAATCCTTCCCCATTTTAACTTTGTCCATGGGTTTTTTTATGCATGTTCCTTGATTTGACTCTTCCCTTTCTTTTCCCCATTACCCCTGTCCTTCCTTCCCTCTCATTACTGTCGATTTCTTTTTTTCTTTCAATGTTGCTGGTTATATTTTCCTTGATTGTTTGTTTTGTTGATTAGGCTCCACTTATAAGTGAGATCATATAGTACTTGTCTTTCGCCTCCTAGCTTATTTCACTTATCATTATACTCTCCAGTTCCATCCATGCTGTCATGAAGGGTAGGAGTTCTTTCTTTCTTTCTGCTGCATAGTATTCCATTGTGTACATGCACCACGGTTTTTTGATTCACTCATTTACTGATGGGCACTTAGGTTGCCTCCAGCACTTGGCTTTTGTGAATTGAGCTTCTATCAAAGATGAAGCTTAAGGTATAAAAGGATCTGATTTTTAATACTCCAAAAAGGAATCTGCCCACCATTAAGTCTTTCTGAATCTCTCTCTCCCTCTCATCAGGATGCCCACACAAATAGCACACAGTGGCTACACTGGCCAATAAAATGTTCTCGTCAGCCTAAGTTATGTAGCAGGTTAAGTTGGTAATGGGAAGGCTTTACTTGTCAGCACACAGGTCCCATTTTTAGAAGCACTTGCTTTGACGTGATGTCAATGAATCCTCTTCAAAGTGTAAATTTATACCTAAAGTATAAAATTACCTTTGCATTTTGTATATTTGCATTTTGAAAGCAAGGCCTAAAGACTACCAAAAAAAAAATCCCATAAAATTTAAAGGTACACCTCTCTCTGGTGGAATTTTAGACTGTCAGTTTATGGAGAGAGAAAGAAAAGAAAAAATGCTTAGACCAAGTTTTTGCTCAAAACTCCTTGAATCATACCAGATTATTTCTCAACTATTTCTCGATTATTTCTCCCTATACTGGCCTCTTGCTACATGAAATAATTTGACTTTATCTAAATTATATTTATATTAGAGACTTTTAATCACAATGAATAACATTTTAATAATAAAATTTATAAGCCCTAGCCAGGTGGGTCAGTTGGTTGTAGCATCATCCAAATGTGCCAAGGTTGTGGGTTAGATTGTTAATTAGGCAGGCCACATGAAAGAATCAACCAATGAATGCATGGGTGGGTAAAACAAACAAATCAATGCCTTTCTCTCTCCTTCCTCTCTTCCTCTTTTTCTATACTCAATAAATAAAAACTTTATTTAGAATAAAATTTATATATAATTTCATGTTATGCACAGTTGTTGCAAGTATTTTTACATAGCTATTTTCATTACAATCAGTAAATTTCCTTCCTGTGTTCTCCACTTGCCAGTGGGTTCATCCATTCAACAAATATTTATTAAATGTCTACCATATTCTAGGCACCATTCTAAGTATTGGGATATGTCATTGAATAAAACAGACAAAATTCATCATCCCATAGAGCTTACATTCCATTGCAGGAGAGAAAGACATAAACAATAAACATAATACCCCACAATGGTATATGTTATTTTTTAAAATAATAAAGCAAGGTAAGAAGTTTTGACAGTGGAGATTGAGGAGGAGGATAAACGTTATAAAAAACACTCTTTAAATATGAGATTTGTCTGGAAAAAGTACAACCGTTGTTAATATAATGAGAACGGTTTGTATGACATCAATGTAACCTGGCAGCCAAGGAGAGTGTACTGGAATGTGCATGTGTGAACAATGACAACTTCAGTGTACTAGTCAATGGGGACAGTAGATGCTGTTGAGTGAGCATGTGTACTGTGTGGTCATTGCATTCAAAATGACTGAGCGAGTAGAGCAATGAATCTGCATCAAATTTGTGTTAAGCTTGAATATTCCTCTGCAGAAACTATTCAAATGATTAGGAAGGCTTTCAGGGATGATGCGATGATGGCAGCACAAATAATAGTGTGGCACAAATGCCTCCAAGATGGTCAAGAGTCTGTTGAAAGTGATCCACATTCTGGAAGGCCTGTAACAAGCAGAACACCAGAGAATGTTGAATGTGTACGGGCTGCAATCAGCAAAGATCAGTGACAGTGTGAAAACAAGAAGCGGATCTGGGGATTCCAAAAACTACTGTATCTGAGATTTTGATGTAGGATCTTGGCATAAAATGCATCATGGCAAAATTTGTTCCGTGACTTCTGCTACCAGAGCAGAAGGAACATCGTGCTGCAGTTGTTAATTATTTGATTCAAACTGGTACCAATGAACTAGATTTCGTCAAGGTAATAACTGGAGATGAATGGTGGGTCTACAGCTATGATCCGGAAACAATGGAAGCCGCCTGGTTCTCCATGCCCAAAGAAGGCACGGCAAAGTCGTTGCAAGATCAAGACCAACTGTATTTTTTGATTGGGAAGGTGTTGTACATCACCAGTATGCCCTTCCAGGGCACAATTAATGAGTACTACCTCAATGTTCTTTGTCAGTTGAGAGATACAATATGACAAAAATGGCCGCCGCTATGGGCAACTGGAGATTGGCAGCTTCATCACAATAATGTGCCCATTTATGCATCACATCCCCTGCAGAGTTTTTGGTGAAACATCAAATCACCCAGGTGACTCCACTCCCCTACAGCCCAGATATGGTGCCCTGAGACTCCTGGCTTTTCCCAAAACTAAAATCACCTTTGAAAGGGAAGAGGTTTCAGGCCGTTGAAGAAATTCAGGAATATACAATAGGGCAGCTGATGGCAATTCCAACAAAAGATTTTACATAGTGTTTTGAACAGTGGAAGAGACACTGGGAGAACTGTGTGCAGTCCCAAGGTGCTTACTTAGAAGGAGACTGAGGTGCCATTGTCCTATGTACAATATTTCTTTTATCTTCTTCAGTAAAACTCTCTATTTTTCCTATTACATGGCTGGATATCTTATAGACAAACCTAGACCTCATATAAACCACAGAGAAAAGAAGAATGGAAAGAGATATATCATGCTAAATCTAATATAAAGTTGGTATAGCTATATTAATATTAACCAAAGTAGATTTCAGAGTAAGTAATATTACTGAGATAGAGATGTAGTACAATGGCATAATCCTAAATGTACCTGCACTTAAAAACAGAACTTCAAAATATAGGAAGCAAAGCTTATAGAACTGAAAAGAGAAATAGACGAATTCACAAGTAGAGTTAGAGATTTCAAATCCCCCTTCTCAATAGCTGAAAGGACAATTAGAGAGGAAATTGGTAAGAAGACTTGAGAAATGCTATATACCAACTTGACCTAATTGGCATTTTTTAGAATACTCCACTCAAAACTAGTAATATACATACATTTTTCAGTTGCACACAGAATGTTTACCAAGATAGGCCATATTCAGAACTATAAAACAATCTCAATAAGTACAAAGGGATTAAAATTGTGCAATGTAATTTCTCTGACCACAATATAATTATAGTAGAAAGCAATAATAGATAGATACCTGAAATATTCCCCCAAATGTTTGGAAATTATATAGCACATTTCTATGTAACCCATGGGTCAAAAAAAAATCACAAGAAAAATTAGAAATTAATTTAAACTAAATAAAAATAACATAGCAAATGTATAAGATGTGCAATGTTTTGAAGAAAACCTGCAGCATAAAACATTTATAATAGGAAAAACATATATCAAATCACATCTAAATTTGCACTTAGGAAACTAGAAGAAAATTCTAAAGGAAGCCAAAGGAAGGAAGTAATAAGGGTTACAGCAAATATTAATGAAATAAAAAAAGAAATGTCAATGAAAGTGTAAGCTGTCTCTGTGAAAAGACCAATAAAATGATTAACCTCTAGCAAAACTAATCAGAAAAGAGAAAATTAATTACAAACATCTGAAATGCTATAAGGATCATAACTGCAGGTACTACAGATATTAAAATGGTAAGGAAATATTTTGAACAACTTTTTGCCGATAAATTTAACAACTTAAATAACAAATTTGTTGAAAGACAGAAACTTCCAAATCTCACTTGAGAAAAAAAAAAGGTAACATGAATAATCCTATGTTTTAACTAAATTGAATGCATAGTTGCAAATCTTCCCACAAAGAATATTCGAAATCAAATGACTATACTGGTGGATCCTGCCAAACATTTAAGGAAGAAATAATACCAACTCTACACAAATTCTTCTAAAAAATGAAAGAAAGGAGAACATATCTCATCTCATTGTATGAGGCCAGAACTGACCTGATATCAAATTGAACCAGACATATTAGAAAGAAAAAGAAAAAAAGAAAGGAAGTAAAAGAAGGGAAAAGAAAACTAGAAAGCAATATTTCTCACAAATGTTAGCAAATTGAATTTGGTAATATATAAAAAGTTAACACATCAGGACTAAGTAAAATTTATTCCAGCAATGCAGGTGGGTTGAACATTTGAAAAACGATAAGTATAATTCACCATATTAACAGACTAAAAGAAAAATTATATGATCATATCAATATGTGCAGAAAAAATATTTGACAAAAATCCACATCCCATTCTTGATAAAAGTGCTTAGCAGGTAGGGATAGAAGTTCCTCAATTTTTAAAAGGGATGTTTGAAAACCCATTGCTAGCATTATACTTATTGGTTAAAGACCTTGTAAGATCAAGAACAAGGCAAGGGTATTCCCTCTCATTATGTCTATTCACATTATACTTGCCAATAAGGTTAAAGAGAGAGAGAGAGACAGAGAGAGAGAGAGAGAAAGCAGACAGATTAGAAAGGAAGAAAGAAAACTTTCTTTGCACAAAATATGATCATCTGTGCAGAATATCCTAGCCAATATCAATTTTATTTGTATATACTAGCAACAAATAATTGGGAATTTCAATTTTAAAGTACTATTTACAATATCAGGAAAAAATGTGAAATACTTAGGGATGAATTTTACAAAAGATGTGTAATACTTGTACACTGAAAATTTCAAAATACTCCTGAGAAAAATTAATAATGGTTAATAAATAGAGAGATATACCATTCTTATGGATTAAAATTCCCAATATTTTAGTATGCCAATCCTCACCAAACTGATACAATTCAACTTAAATTCCAGTAGGCATTTTCACATGTTACTAGTAGAAATGCAGAATGACACAGTCATATTGAAAGACAATTTGGCAATTTCTTATAAAGTTAAACATCAACATCATATGACTCAGCAATTGTATTCCTAAGGTGTTTACTCAAGTGAACATTCACACAGATTCCTGTGGCAGCTTTATTTATAATTGCCCAAAGCTGGGAGTAACCAACTCAATAATAAGATAAAGATTAAAAGTAGAGCAAGAAAGAATAGAATTTGACCAAATAATATATATGGATGCCAAATAAGCACATAATAATAGACTCACCATTATTGATCATTAAGGAGATGTAAATTATAACCATAGTGAGATACCACTACATACACAATAGAAGAGCTAATATTACAAATACTGACGCTGCTAAGTGTTGGCAATGAACTCACATACATGGCTAGTGAAAGTGTAAAATGATTAAGCTGCTTTCAAAAACAGTTGGCAATTTCAATGCTGCTATAAATATTTGCTACAAGGATTTCTGTAGACATATGTTTTCATTTCTCTTGGGTAAATTCATAGGAGTGGAATGGCCAGGAGTGCTTTCCAAAATAGGGGGTATGGACCACATGGTGGCAAAATGAAGAAGGAAGCATTTTCCCAAAATTTCCCAGTTAGAAAATAGGAAAGCCAGTTAAAAGCAGGAAAGTGAACAGTGGTCTCTGCAAAACCAGGAGCAGTGAGGAAACTGGTGTGGAATGCTGGAAAGGGAGCAGCTCCAGAGGTGGATAAAATAGAAGGTGCTATTCTCTAATATAAACTGGAGAGGTATGGCCCTTGAAAGGGGCTGAGAGGAGGGACTGACATTCCGTTGAGCTCTAAGTCCACATTCTTTCTAAATCAATTCTGAGCCAACAGGCCATCCCTTAAATGTGACAGAAATATCATCAGGATGCATGTCACTCAACAGCCACAAAATCTCATGTTGTTCCAAGAGACTAGTTACCACAGGAGAGCCTTTGAAGCCAATCTTAGAGGCCCAGAGACATGCAACCGTGAGTTGTGTGATGGGTCTGGGCACATGAGGGCAACAGTGACTTTTTTGGCAGGAGCCGAAGGAACGTGAAGAAGAAACTGAGATTGGAGAAGTAAACCGAGGCCAGATGCGGAAGGGCTCTGCCTACCCTTCTTATGGTTCTATTTCTATTGTATATTTGGTGCTTAATTCTAGAATTTCACAGTTAGAAGAACAGAGAGAAACATTTTATTAATAGATAGATGATTTATTAACATCCTATAGGGAAATATAGTTGTGTCTTTATCTTTAGGGCATGTATTGCTGTTGGCATTCATTACAAACGGAAAGTGTGCTGACTAGAATTTACTTTGGGGATTGAACAGGGTAGCTCTATCTTCTGCATGCACCAGGCCTAAATTATTATCTACAAATGATTTAGAAGAGGGAACCTTTTGCTCATACTGTTTCCTCTGCCAAGAATCCCCCACCCCTTGTGTCCCTCCACACCTATACCCGATGGTTTCATGGTCAAGAAAATGAACTTTTAGAGTCAAAGAATGTCTGGCAACAGAAAACCTCAGGAAATGTCAGCTGTTTCTATTAACACTCACCCTTCAATCTCACATGACAATCCCTTGATAGTCTCCCTTTCCTGCCTCCACCTTCTCCCCCTCCCAGGACATAAGGATTCTTTCCTCTAAAAATCCATATCACTTTGCCAATGTCTATCTTTTTGTTGGCATTCTAACAATCTATCTGCATTCATTATCCCCCTGGCTGCATGGTGAGCTCCTTGAAAGCCAGCGCTGTATCTCTTTTGCCTTCATGTTTCTAACGGTGCCTGGGAGGATGCCTCACAGTAGGTGTCATAGTAAGGAAGCACTTATTGATCAGGAAGTTGTAATAAGGTACTACTTATCTTTTAAAGATATTTTCTACTCTTCGTATAAAAGTTGAAATCTGGTAACATATGATAGTTAATGATCATTATGAACATGTTTTTTAATGTATCAAGGTACTAATGTTTGAAACTACTCCACACTGAGCTAATCAAAGGAAAGGATATGGAAAGAAATCTGCACATCCATGCAGTGTATGATAGTCATGCAGATTCTGCAGAGATGACAAGGGAAAGCCATTTCATTTTGATTTTGCTGAAGAAACATATGACATTCATCAGCATAATTTTATGAGAAATAATTTTAAGAATCCCACATTCTCAAAGAAAACCCCAGTAATTGTTTTTATTTATTTTCAATTATGAGAGAAAAAATTTATTACTAATTCCTCAATTATTTCATTATGCAGCACCAATAAAAAAAGTCTTGACGTCTCCATTATGTTTAGCAAAGAATCAATGAATTTAATAAATAATTTTTGAGTGAAGTGATTATTTACTTAAAACATAGAATATGCAGAAGGAACCTCAAGTCATATTTTTCTGGTGCCATGCAATAAAATAATTGTGCAATTAGTAATAAACAGCATGAAAGAGTGACAAATGTTTTATTTAGAACTTGGGGAACAAAAGCACATGGCTTGTGCTTTTTCCAAGCGAACAAAATCCTGTGGTATATTAATCAAAGGGGCTTTTTTATGCCTCTGGCAGCAGTGTTTTAAAGTAAACCCTTAATATCAGATCCCAATCCCCAGTTTCAATTTGCTTTCAATGGAAAGGACATTAGAGTTTATAAAATACTCCTTGATTACTTTTTTGAAGGCCTGAAATCTTGACATGTCCGTGACTTGCTCGCACTGCATCAATATACAGTGGTTGAAAGAGCAATACCCATCGCGAACATTGCCACATTGACTTATAGAATCATGCCCTTGAGAAAACGCCAGGGAGAAAAAAAGGAGCACCAGGCAGTGACAAAAATGAAATAGAACTGTCATCTGGCAGTTCTTCATAGTCCGTCAAGGAAACTATTAAAGATGTACAAAGAGCCAGAAAGTGCTTGGGCAAAGGTTGTTAAACCAGCACTTCAAGGGCAGGTCACTGCAGGCTTGCTCAAGACAAGTGAAAAGACCAGCCTGCGCTTGCTGAGGGGCAGCCCTGGCAAAGGAAATGGAGCTTTCCGTTCCAGGGCAGGTGGAGATGAGGGGTTTAAAATAAATTGCAGATTAACTGTTCAGTATATCCTTTTTCTAGCAGCAGATCTCACGGAGATTATTTTGGTCCGGTTTGGGAACTATATTAAGAGCCAGGCTGGTGTCATTGAAACCAGGTCCAAATCTCAGTGTGCCCAGGGCCAGTTGGCAGCACCTTCTCCAAATTATTTAGCTTCCCTGAGGATCAGTTTCCTCCTTTTTCACCTACAGAAAGTATGAAATCAGAACTTCCCCTTTACCTGTTTCCTCACTTGCACCTCCTCTGTTTTCCTTAGCCAGTGAGCCTCAGTTCCCCTGATTTGAGTTTCCTAAATCCCAAATCCCTTAGGTCAGCTATGCTTAGCTAGCTAACAGTTAATTGGCCTAAAACAGAAAAACTAGTGGGTCCTAATGGAAACCAAGGAAACTTGTTCATCTACTCTCTCTGCCTCTCCCTCTCCTCCTATTCCCCCCCCCCCCGGCCACACACCCTCCCCTTCTTCCCTGATATCAGTTTTCTGGAGGCAATGTCATCGTTCCTGAGGTCTTTGTTTAGCACTCAAATTTTTTTATTCTAAGATTCAGAATTTCAACTACAAAAGAAGGAGCTGACTATCCATATCCAAGCACGGAGGAGAGAGATTCGGAGAAGCTAAGGCCTTTTCCTCCTCTTCATGTTACCCAACATAAATTCTTATCACTCAGAATAGAATTGGGGAAATTAAAAATGGAATAAGCTCAAATATCACACTATGTAAAACATTGATGATAACTATGTTTTGTCCCTAAGTCTCATTGTGATTTGGGGTTTTAAATAAGTAACAAGACATCTTGACTATGGGAGGCAAGAGAAAAATATAATTCAATTTACAGAAATTAAGTGATAAAATTCAATCACATGTAGTAATTAAATCCCTCAACCGAGTATGGGAATAATGAAAATTCAAATTTTATTGTATTTTTTTTGTAAAAAAACATACTTTTAGGTCCATTTAAGCTCAAAATCATGTGTGTATGTGTGTTTAAAACCACCCTTAACAGGCCTATCTAGAAGGCATTATGCTTCTGGATGCAATTTAGAGTGATCACATAATCTAAGAAAAGGGGAAATTTTCTAAGTTATTTTTTGAGGATAGGAGGAAAAGAGATTTTTTTACTATTTTTATGATTTTTTTTTACTATTTGTGGTCTTATTGTCATTTTAATTCTAACATTCATCCCAAAGATTTATTTTTTCCAAATATGAGTACCATGTCCAGAATCATTTTTGGTTTTTATTCTAATGGAGTTTTCATCTTCAGCTACACTATAGTTTAGGGGGCTATTGTAGAGGTATTTCTTTCATGATCCTTGTATCCAAAAAGTGTACTTACAATGATGTAAGTATATTACAGATTTATAGCAATAATGATTTTTACAGTTTTGCTGATCTCTCATGCAGATGGGATATATTATTTTATTTTGGGCTTTCCCCATACATTTTTTTTTGGGCAAGACTAAACATACATTATTTCAACCCAAAAGATTTTATTTCACATAACTTTTGAAAGTATGCTATAGAATTCAATTTACAAACTTGGTTACAGATAGAATTACAACAAATAATATAATACCCAAAACATCAGTTACAAAAGCATTACATAAAATGAGTAATTTCCTGCTGAACACCAGGTATGGAAACCTACTGTAGAATCTAGTTTTTTGGACAGACCTACAGGGGGCCATCTCCAAAATTGTCACTAAATCTTTTACCAGTGACCAAAATCTTCTTCATTTAAGAAAATGGCCTCTTACCAAAAACACTGATTCTGTTTTCTGGAAATTTATTTTTGAAAGGGGAAGAGGGATGATAGGTATGAATAGCATTTACTTTTCATATTATAGTTTTTTATGTTTTTTTTTGAGGGTAGTAATTTTATGTATTTTTCTTCATTCCCCATTTAATATAATCTATATTTTTTTCCTGCTAAAACAATACAAAGCAAATTATTCCTGCCTGCTCATTGTGACCAAAATGCAGGTCAGATACATATAAGTTAGCAAAACTATAGAGGCAATTGTTCATTTCAATAATAATACTGGTTTTGTACCAGTTAATAATCTTGCCCAGCTCTTTACTATGCTAGAAATTTTCTGTAAGTGGTAATAACAATGAGCATGAAGAGAAGGAGGATGAGAACTAATATGCACTGTGCAGATATTCTACCTACATAAACATATTTAATATTTATAAAAACTCTATCAGAGAGATACTATTATTTTCCCTTTTTTATAAATAAAACTGTAAAACAGCAAGTGCCTGTATGAGGTCCTATCATTAGCAAGTAGCAGAACCTGGACTGTCTGATTCCAGGGCGTTTGTTCTGATTCCTACACTTACAAATTGTAGACAGAATATATGCACACATAGGAGAGTTGATGAATATGGCAGCAGAATGTAACAGAGTGAAATGCTAGCCTTTCTCACTCCATCTTGTTCAGCCTGTTTTGTTCCCATAGCCTTTAGGTTAATAGCTTCTGGCATATAGACATGCTAAACAGCCCCTTAGCAGAAAGTGCCTCTCCTGAGGAGATAAAGCAACTATATATTGTTTATCAACATCTGTGGGAACCTTGCAATCAGATTCACATCAACTAAGGTCAACAGACTAAGCACAGTTTTCCTCAGATCCCTGTTACTGCCCACATGTTAACAGTCATCAGTCACCTCTTGCCCCTCCCATTTCCCCTTCCCTTGAAAAAAGTAGCCTGAACTCTGCACTTTCTTAAGACGGATTTAAGGCACCATGAGGTCTCCCATCTTCTTAGTTGGCGCCTTCTTGATCAATAAACTTTTTCTTCCTTCCTCCTCTAAGGTCTGATGTTTTGAGTTTTGGCCTTTTGAAGCATTAGACACATTGACTTTGGATGAGTAACAAGAACATAGACCAATTCTAAAATGTAGACATGGACTGGAACCATGAATTTTTATATTAATGGTATAATATGGATAGTAACTCTAAAGATGATATATAAAAGGAGACAGTGATGTGAGTTGGAATAACGGCAAGAAAATGTTTAAAGAAAGTGGAACCTGCGGATGAGTAACATCTCGATAAACTGAGATTGGAAGGCAGGGAGGGAGACTGTGCACAAGGGAATAATGTGAATGTAGGCACCTGAGAGCAAGTTGGACAGACAAGTGTTTGGGGAAAGGGCAGATGCAAAACTGCCTCAAATTATCCCAGTCAATCTCTACTGCATTTTAATTTAATCCCACATATTACATGGAACATACTTACTTATATATATTTTTTAATAGTTCATTTTTATTGTATTTTTATTACAATGTACCCCTCCATACCCTCTACCGCCTCCACCCACCCCATTCCCCTCATGCACACACTGTTGTCCGTGTGCATATGTTCTTCTGTTTTATACTCCATCCCTCCACACCCCCCTCTTTTCCCCTCCCTGTGAGCTATCAGCCTGCTCTCAATCTATGAGCCTGTCTCTGTTTTGCTTGTTAAATATTATTTACCTGACATTTAAATTTCTTGGATAGCTGGTATTTTTATTTGCTAAATCCAGCAACCTTCCATAACACTTAAATTTACCTGATTTTAAAAAATTGCTTTTCTTCCCCTACCCGTTTTGCTAGAATATATGCTGCAACCAAGCAGGACTCTGACCTGTCTTGTTCTCCCGCTCTATCCTCAATACGCAGAGCAGTTCCTGGCACTTGTAGGCGCTCAGCCGATGTTTGTGCATGAAAAGGGAGACGGTTGTATACTAAGTATGTATTTATTTAATTCCAAAGTTACCATGTTTGAAAGCAGAGGGACAAAAAACCCCAGAAATTTAATATTGGGTTGGAAAGTGAGAGATAGGGTACAGAAAGGCAGTAAGTAGGAAAATACAAACATAAGTAAAGTGGAAGGGAGAAAATGCACAGCACATATGGAGGGGCTTTGGGGAGGAGGCGGGGGAGGCAGCCATAGTGGCGGCAAGCCCTAATCTGGGAGGAATGGGAGGAAAGGGAACAGAGTTTTATTGACGGAGATAGGGAAAGATGAAGGGAACAATATCAGTTTGTTTTAATAATCTTAATGAAACTGGTGATGCAAAATTCTTAGAATTTTGGTTAAGGACTACAATTTTAAAAAGAGAGGGAAAGAGGCCCTCTTAAACTACTCTGTAACCTGATGTAGATGAAAAATGACATGAACAGCAACAGATGTTCTCCTTATAACTCATTTTTTTTCAAAATACCAAGATGGATTAGAAATGTGCAAAACAAAAGAGTCAAACTAACCCAAATTCTTCTAATTCTCTAACTGCAGAAACAGGGCTGTAACCAATTTCATTTTTTTTTTTTACTTTAAAAAAGAGGAATAATTTTATCCAGACTAGTACTTCCATCTTTTAGCTTATGAAATATAATATTATAAAGTTGCTCTTAACTAAAATGTAAAATTTCAGTTGGGTACACATTTAGGCTATTTAAACAATGGTTCTGATAGATTTATTTAGAGATTTCACAGCTAGAATCAAATAATGCAGACTCTTTCCAATTCATTAATTTGAAAAATCAAATTTCTTTAAACTATTTCTCTGATGGTTTTCTCTTATATATTTGACACATGCCACTCTTCATCTATAGGAGAATCTAGCATAAGATGGCATCTGATTTAGCACAAAGTGGTACATTACACAATTTTAGCTTTAAATGTCAACATTTTATGATGTTCAGTAAATACCATCATGATTTCCAGATGTTTCACCACCTGAATCAGATTTAAATCGTGGTAAAATCTTTGATACAGATGCTTGAGAAATAGAGAGGCACATACATGTTCAAATATATCATCTCAGCCCAAGCGCAAAGAATACCTTCTCTCCAGCCAGGCTGCGAATTTCAAAATGCACTTAAAATATCCTCCCCAATGGGAAATGTGTCCTACCCTCTCCTGTTTCTGTTGTGCAGCAACATTTACCTCCCTTTTCTTTGGAGGACACCAAAGGGATTACTAATGCTCAATGCCATGAGCACTACTGGTAATAGAAGTGATGACTCCGTTAAATCAAGTTACCAAATAACTATTGGACAACTGTTTTTTGCAAGACAAGGCGTTCTGAAGGTTCCAAAAAAGCGATAAATACAATCACTGTTCTTAATAGTTCAGAGCCAAGTTGGCAAAATGCCAGGTAAATATAACTAGGTTAATGTAGTACAATATTGACAGAAATATGAATGTAAGCATATTGACAATAAATTGAGGCAGTAAAAGAGTCAGGGACAAGGCAAAATATAATGGTAGAAGGAGAAATGTAAGAAAAAAGATGAGAAATGGAAGATCATATCCTGCTCCTGCCTTCCAGTGTTCACCAACTAATTACAAATTTTGTTATTTTTATTAGTTGGCTTATAAATTAACACGTGTTTCTTAGTTTTGTTATTGCTGTTTGTCAGTACAACTCAGAACTAGTCTATATATCAAAAATGTATAAGAAATAAATTATGAGGAGTATCAAGACTATCTTTGTATCTTTCTCCCTAAACCCAGAAGAAAGTCAGCAACGCAGTAGAAGTTCCATTTAGTTAACTAAAAGACCAATAATAATGTTTTTCTCGGTCAGACATAAAGCTATAATTGAGGTAGGTATACATTACATAAAATTTTCCAAAATATCTTCTATGAAATATTAAATAATTTATATGTACCACTGGGGTTACGGAGGCAGTTTCTGAATTGAAATTTATTGGGGAAACATACGTACTCATACTCTCTCCCTCTCAGATATTCACAGTGCATGTTAATGTTTAGAGTTTGAATCATGGTTATTCTAGTTCCTAAGTGGAAATAGCAGTCATGTAGCTAATACCTGAAATTAAATTTGTGTGTGTGAATACATACACACACACACACACACATATATACACACACACATAAAACCATTGCTATGAGTAAAATAGAGAAGAGAGAAATTTAATAAAACATCAATCTGATGTACAAAAATTATTTGGTGCAGATTATATGTGTAATATAGTCACTCTATAGCATTTAAGGAACATGTAAGTCATGGATCTCAGGGCCCCAGGAAAACCATCTCTGGCTTTAAATCATTCTATCTGGTGCCTAAAATAAATTTCTGAGTAAATTAAAAAATTTCAAATAGTAACAGAAATGTCAAAGGGGAGTTCTCACATACTATACATATATGTATATTGTCCATATATTTGGAAGAGACCAAGCATGCAACAATCACCCAACCCATCTTGGTACACCTGGGTACTTTGGACAATAACAATAAAATATCAAATTCACCATGTAGCACCACTGTATGTAAGGCCATACTCAACATCATAGAAATTTAAATAATGATGTGCTACAAATCCTGTATATAACAGTCCTGATCATAGTGGTAAGAAGGCAAGAAGATCATTTCTTCTTCTCCTGCCTTACATGAGTGGGGTCTTGCCTATAAGCTCTGCTGTTATGATTAAAAGTTTAGATACTTTCAATTATCTTTCTGATTTCTAGCAACTGGATATATTGTAGTTAACATCTATGCACAAGCATTTGAATAAATAACAAATTAGTAGTTAAATGTTTAATTGTAAGTGATTGTGAGTTATAGGGCTTGATAGTTCAGTGAATAAGAGCTGAAGACTTTAGCATGTGACTATCTGTAGCACCTGAATAGCTGGTGAGAGACCCACACATTTTCATTTTTGTGACCCCTATTTCCCAGCCTAGTATTTGTCATTAGTTTGTTTGAGGAACTTTTCAAAAATCTTTATTGATGCACAAATAAAGAAACCATGTCTGTTTTAATTTTGTATTCCCTGTACCTACATCAAAGCTATGTATATACTGGGTGCTCAATAAATAGTTGTATTTAACAACGAATGTTTATTGACCAAAGAACTACTTCAGGCTCCGTATCCTTAATATTAGATAGAAATAGTAAAAGTGCTTATGATTGTGCAATTTTGGAAATGTCATCATGCATCTTCCTCAGTTAATTAGGCGACTAGAAGACCCTATGTTCAAACTGCATATCTGATATAGTTTAGAATTATATGAATGTCCTTGGAAGTTTCATTGAAAGCATCTACAAATCCCTACCTCTGCTTCACCGTATAGAGACATGATATTATGTAACACCCCAGAACCTCAAGACAGTGGTTATCAAACTTGAATCATTAGTGGGTCAACACCATGATTGCTCAATCTCAAAACTCCAGAGCACCTTATAATTGCAATTGAAATCATCACTGCTGGTGGATTGCCATGGCACTGTCGATGATATGCTTATCCTAACCTCCACTATCCATAAAATGCATTGAGTTTAACAGAATTATATTGAACAAATATTTTCTATATGCCAAATATCCATTAAAAGTAACTATAACTAACAGAGCATTTCTTCTGGGGAACTTAGAGTCTGAAGTAGATAAATTTAAAAAATGTAATATGTCATCAGGGGATATCTGCGCTATATTTTGCCATAATAATACAGCATAACAAAGCACTTCAATACTGAGTGTCTTAAAAATAATAAGCATTCATTTCCTCCATGTCTGTGGGTCATTTATTTAGGGCTTGGCTACTCAGCTCTCCTAGTCTCTGCTGAATTTGCTCATATAGCCAAACTTCAGCCAGCTGTGGGGTGATCTGGAAGGCTGTGGCCAGGGATGACCAGGGTGATTCAGACTTCTGCTATAAACCTTATCGTCCAGCACGCATTCACAGAAATTGTAGGACAGTAACATTCAAGTAGAAATGAGCACAAGCATTTTCAAGGGTCTGCCAAGATGCTATCTGCTAACATTCCATGGGCAAAGTCAGTCATACAGCCAACCCCAGCATATGAGTGAGAGATTGCAAAGTCACATGGCCAAGGGCACAGGTACAGGGCAGGATGACAAATGGAAGTCATCCTTTCAGTGCACAGCAGCTTTGGAGAAACACGAAGCAGGGTAAGGGGGTACAGAGAATAAAGGCACCAGGGAAGGGGGCACATCAGGTAACATTTGAGCAGAGACTTAATTCAGTGAGAAAGACAGCCATGTCGATAGTTGGGAAAAGAGACTTCTAGATAAGAGGAAAGAAAAGGAACTCCAAAGGCCCGGAAACATCTTGTATTTAACATGACTGAGAAAGAGCAAGGAAGCTGGAGAAGAGAGAAAGGAAGAGAATGATAGGAGGTGAAGTTGGACACGTAGCCAAAAGGAAGAAAGGGCTTGTGGACCATGGTAAGAACATTGACTAAAATTATGAGTAAGATGGGAAGCCACCAGAAGATTTGGAACTGAAAAAATCAGGATATAACTATGAAGGACTGGTTTGGATTAGGTTTTCTAAGGCTTCTATCTGTTTCTGTGAGGAGGATCAATTGCAGGGAGGCAAGGCTAGAAGCAGAGTGATTTGAAGACTATAGTCTTAACGTAGCAGCAACGGCACGGTGGACTGGTCATGTATATAATGTGAAGATGGTGAGGTGGGATACTGGGTATTTCTAAGGTTCTGCTAACAGGATTTGCTAAAACTTCAAGTTGGTGTGCTAGTTTACACACATAGTCACCCCCCACATATACATTCAATCACTCATTAAAATATGTTCATATGTTCGATTACTCATAGTTAAAACAAAAAGTGCTCTTCCCTGCAGCACACAAAGTCATCTTATGTACACCCAGAAGGTGGTATGTGAGAAACTATGCCTTGGAAAACATTGTCTTGCCTTTAGAAAAAAAGCATTTAGATTAGTCACGCAGGTGAAAACTAAAATAATTTAAATGGTCAAAGACATTTGGATTAAAAGGTCACAGACTCTTAAACTTTCTTGGTAATTCGAAATGTGAACTCTGAATAAATGACATTTATTTTACTAGGTCCTTGCAAAAGGAAAGTTCTCTGTTTCTACTTTAGTGAAAAAACAAATGCTTTCTATGTCTTGATGATTTCCCCATTAGCACAAAAATTCTGGCATTGATTCCTCACATCAGGGAATTTTTCTCAAAGTGTTTAATAACCTAGGTTTTATTTTCTTGGTTTATTATGTTCATAACTTGTGAAGCTGCCTGGGAGTTCTTTCTCATAGGAATAGAGGCACACACAAGTCTCAAAATTATAAGCACCTACTACTGTCGGGAAAGGTGCTATGTAAATGTGAAAAGAACCGAGTGCGGTCCCTCCCCCGAAAAATTTTAAGAATCTAAATATGTTTTATTCTTGCTGTCACTTTATTTTATTAAAATGAAAAGTAGTTTTCACAGGTATTAAATTTTCATTTTGCCCCTGAAAAAAAGTGAAAATTTCTGCAAAAATTATAAATTTCCACAGCAGCAACTTCATAAAAATGTATGATCTTGCCCTTCAGGGTGCCTCCTCACTTGTTTAAAATGAAAAGCTGTTTGCAATCATGGTTGGAAATACACACATCAGGAAAAATTAATCATGCAAATATTTTCAAAGTGGGAACAGTAATTGTGGGAAGCTCCGCAGTGTGCTGTGCACACCACACAGAAAGAAATGCTGGGTGAGGATTCCAAAGGACGGCTCCCCTTGAGCAAAGCCAGGATTGAGGACTGACAATGCTATCAAAAACACCCTGGACATGCTCCCAAAAGAATTAAGTTTTGACAGTCATATGGCCAAATATTTTCAGAAATAAAATAATTTTCATTAAACATCTGCAAGTGGTACAATGTAGGCAAAGTTTAGAAATTAGAACTGGCGCGCAGGCGCGCACGTGTGTGTGTGTGTGTGTGTGTGTGTGTGTGTGTGTGTGTGTGTGTAAGGTAGCTAATTGCTCTGATGTTCTTCCCATCTTTATCTAAGGAATATTATGATGAGGCTTCAGATTTATTTTGATTTATAGCTTCCAAAGGAGAAGTAATACTATTTTTATTTATTTTAAGTGGTTTTAATGTTAATGGGAAGTCTAATTTAAAATGATATGTAATTGTGTTTACATTACAGGATAAAACAGTTGACTGGTCCTGTTGGAAAAGGTTTATCAAGAGTGCTGAAGTAATCAGGCATTGAACCCACAGCCTTTTGGTGTAAGAGATGACACTCCAACCAGCTGAGCCACCCAGCCGGGGCTATGGCACATTTTTGATACTCAGGCCAAACTACTAGTGGGACATCCAGTCTGTGTGGAGGGAACTGAAGACACTCATTTATTTAGATGACTTCAAGAAATATATTTATTAAGCTTTTCTGACTTGGTTCTTTTGAGAATTACAGAATTTTTGTTTTGTTCTTTAGTTTCCCCCTTTAAAATGGCCCTCTTGGAATGAGATTCAAGCCAACGTTAGATTTTCTAAATATCAGAAGTTTTCTGTATCTTATTTTTAAAAAACTTTGTAGGCCACAAATCTCTGCTACTTCCTCCAGCAGCCTTAGCTGCACTTTAGTTCATGACAGCATTAGTATCGTGCCTAAGGGAATCATGCCAATACTCTTTCCCTGCTTTCCTTTGATCCTGGATTTTCTTATATTCAATAATTACATATATAATTATGTTTATTTTCATATATAACATGTACATTTAAGGCAATTGTCCCAAAGAAGGCACAAGAAATTACCAGAAACAAACAATAAAATTGAACTCCTCAAATAAGTAAATAAGATGAAAATAGACAAAAAAGAAAATGATAGTTTAGGTATGGGCTTTTTGTTGTTGTTGTTACTTGGTTAAACATTCACTTTTTCTGATTTTCTTTTAGTGATGATCCATGATGACTTCTTGAGCATTCAAACCACTAAATGCAATTATACAGCATATTCCAATTACAGTGATGGCTGCTTATGGTGGTCAAGCTTCCTTGATGTGATGACGTCTACCAATTTTTGAGGAAGGAGATATGTTTTGTACATTTGTGATAAGTCAATAGTAAAAAGAAAAAAATGAGACAATTTTCCAGTCAGGTGCCCTTTCACATATGTGCCCAGCTGCTCAGGAACACCAATACTCTCACCTATATACCAAGATAGTAAGGAAGCCTTAGATGCTCTCCTCATCCTCCTACTTGTTACTCAGAGTGTCTTCAAGACTGACCACAAGAACCATATGGTCAGTCATATAAGAATATGAAGGAGAGGAAGGAAATAGCATGATTTTGCCCTTCCCTCCCCTCTAGCGACCTTCTGATTGGTGGCAAGTGGATTCTGAACAGTCAACTCTCCATTATCTGCACTGTCAGTCCTCCAATGTAAATCTTGCTGTAATGTTCTGCTGGAATAATTAAGTTTGATCTGCCAATGCAATTAACTATCTTTTGTTTATTTTTGCCTTCCCTTGAAGCCTGCCACCCCAGCAGGAGGACTTCAAACTTCAACACTCAATTACCTTCTCCACCCAGGAGAGATATAAGAAGTAAATAGAGTTAAATCAGTGGAGCAAAATTGAGTTTCATTTTTGAACTCTCAGTCAACTACAGTTTCTGGCATAGAGTGGGGTGTAGGGAACGACTCTTTGGAAGGAGTAGAGTGCAGAGGTGCACAGCTTGCAGCTCTCCAACCTACGCCACTGCAGCGTGGAGGCTGTTGTACAGGTGTAGCTCCTGCCAAGAGGACACTAGTGACCCCAGAAATGACAGAGAGCAAAAAAAAGTTCCAGTTTCTCTGATTCTGCTAATTCCACATGCATCACTGACAGAGTTAAGGAGAAAACCGCAGGTCCAAAATGGTGTCACTCATGCTAAAAGCCCATGATACCAAACCAAGATTTAATGCCTGATCTAATTGCAGTTTCAGCTTCTCCCAGAAACATAATCTTAATGAACCGGTCTGGAATTTTCTGGTTAAAAACATTGAGATAATCTGTTATGCAGGCCCTCTCCATTCCCCATAGAAATTAAAGGCAAGTCGTATCATAAAACACTTCTCAATCTCTTTATCAACCCCCCCAATAAAAGATGTCCTACCCCCAAAATAACCCTTTCTTTCATTAATAGCTCTCTTGCTCCACCCTTCTCCCTATAAAAAACTTTCCATTTTGTACAGCCCCTCAGAGTGCCCTTCTAGTTGCTAGATGGGATGCTCCTTGATTCATGAATCACTTCATAAAGCCAGTTAGATCTTCAAATTTACTCAGTAGTTTTGTTTTTTACCGTCAGAAGCCTCCAAGATACTGTACAAAAATTTTATTGCATCTGATTTTCACTTACGGTAAACTTGTAGAAGATTTATTTTTCATGAGGATCACTTATTTCAGCTTTTTAACTCTTCATAAGAGATAGGACTGAGTGGAGGAAACTGGAAGCTAAAGGGTGGTAGAGCAGCTGTCTCAGCCAGCAGCCTCGGTGTCTATCTTCATGTGGGTAAACACCACAGAAGCCGCTCCTGCTGGTTAAACCACAGCAGGTAGAGGGTGATGGGCCCTTTCTGCAGTGATCACTTAGAAGTTTGGAACTTCAGTTTCTATTGCTGATTCAAAGGGTTATGAATTCTGAGAACATCAGAAAAGTTCTTATGATTGAGGACATCTGTGATGTCAAATGCACATTCTTAAGAGACATGATCTGATAGGTCTTGGTACTGTTGCCCTCCAATTAGCTAGAGAATCCCCAAATACACAGATCCACATTGTCAGGGCTCTGACCCAGGAGGAAAACTGATGGAGCACCATTGCAAAGGCCGAATTTTATTCTGACCAATCCACCTGGGAACACCAGCAATCCATTTATATTTTGGTTTATTATTAACTAAATTAATAACTGATTTCTGAAGGTTTCTATGTCTAGAGGGAAATGTCAAATTAGCACTGAGGAAGGGCAGATCAAATCACAAAAGGAAATGTCATTAGTCCAAAATGGTATACCCGTTGCCTGGTTCTTCCCATGCACCATTACTTATGAGACAATACACTTTTCAGACTTGCTAAAAATGCAGAGACAACGCAAATCATCCAAACTGGACCCTTCAACTGCCGACCCGAACTTTTGTACAGGCAATGATTCAGACTTCTGAAAAGTTCAGGGATCTCTCTAATTAACTGTCTAAAGGGGAAAGAGAAGATTTAATACTTTCCTTTGCCAATCCAGTCATCAGTGGTAGGGCCATAGCTCCTGGCATCACCAGAGACTGCACACCTTGTTAGAACCTTTTTGGTCTTTCATATGACAATGACTTGGAATACATAATCACTGTCTCCTGGTGGGGAGTGAGGCAGGAAGAGAAGGGGGCAAAAAAGCCTGGCAATTACTGTGCAATTCTCAAATCTGCCTGTGATTTGTGAGACACATCAAAAGGTGCTGGCAAAATCAATCTGTGGAGATCCCTGTGATAGAGGAATAATGAGTTGACAAAGACCAATGTTCAGTTGGGTCCAAGCCCAATAAGATTACTGTTCAGCATCATCAATATTGTCTCTGTTTGGAACTGACACAATCAGACTGGAATCAATTGTATTTTCCACAGCACTGTCACACATGATTTTTAACTTTGGCTCACAACTCTGTGAAGGAGCTTGCAGATGTTGGCAGATTTTTGCTAAGTTACGGGATGTCATTATTAAGTAGGAGTTGCACCCCACAGTAATTTGTGGTTCTGCAGTGTTTCTCTGAGCTCTGTATATTGAAGAGAGAAGACACAAAGTGAAAGAAAGAGGTGAGAGATCAGCAAAAGTGATTTTTCTGTTTAACACCCTCAGCCCCCCAACTCGCTTTTTTTGGTTTGTTTTTGTTTTTACTGTAATGACCAAATACCATATGCAAATGGTAGGCTAGTTGTTAGCGTCAACTTAATTTAGGTTGGGGATCAAGATTTTTAGTGAAACAAAGAAGTTTCTTCTGTGAAGCAACGTAATAATAAAATTTTTTTCACCATCAAAAGGCAGAGGGTACAAATAGATGACTATGTCTAGAATATATTAAAAGTTGTTTAAGGAGTTGGAAAGTCTAATTAGCAATTTGATTTTTAAACAATCCCTGCAGTCTCCTCCAGTGTGTTTTATAAGTCATTATTCCCTCCACAGAAATATGTCACCTTCATGTGTCACGAGATCCATTTGTGCCTTTGGCTGTGCTCATGTGGGCATCTAGACCTCAGATACTAGTTGACTGATCTAGGCATCCAGAAACACAATGTGGTTCATGGCCATGTTGCAAAAGTGGAAAAAATGCAAAAAAGGAACAGGGCCTGGATTGCTCCTTTGACATAAGTATTCCTAACAATGGCTCTACTGAATCCTTCCCACTGAGATTCATCTAAATATAAATTTTGTGAGAAGCAAGTGTTATGGAAAGACAACCAAATTTGCAGTGCTATACTCCTCAACTTAAAAGGCTTAGATTATCATCACTTCTCAGCCTTTTGGTTAAGATCAAGTGTAATGTCTATTCTTATCAACTTAAAAGGCTTAAATTTTACCTAATATACTCAGGTCTTTAAACCAAATTAAATGTCAGTAATCCTAAACCACCAAGTCTAATCATAGTCATTATAGGGTCTCTCTACCAAGTCCAGGATGACACAAATATTGTGGAATTTTATGCAAAGCAGACATTTATTGTGGCCTCTCTGGTCTCTGGTTATCCCTGAAATGGCTTTTGACCAAATCCATATGGTCCCTGAAAGGCAGGTCTGTGCCTACCTTCTTAGGCAGCATATTTTTGTGGAGCTTGAAAACCTTGCTACCTACAGTGTAGCTTCCTTCGGTGGATCACACAATCATTTCCTCCTGATTCCTACTTGTACCCCAAGGCACTATGAAGAAGTAGGAGCACCAGTTGCAAGGTATCCCAAACCACTGCTACTTCTCCTTTTGCGGAAACTCCTGATCTCTTTCATACTCACTGCAACAACCATCTCCCTCCCCTCCAAGGTTCTCTCTTCTCTCCATTTGCCTGGTGTAACCTTCTCAAAGCATTCAGGTTAGAAAACAAATCAGAAAAGAAACCTGCCTTTGGGTTACTTTGATTTTGACTCCATCACAAAAGCCAGATTAAGATCTCGAAATGGCGTTGGAAAAATGAGAACAAAATATAAATTAAAATCTTAATAAATTATTCTGTCACACCTGCAGCTAGGTAACTTTGAAAGAAATCCCACCATAATCCCAAATTTGATAAAAGTAAGAAAATATTACTTGTGAGGATCAAAAGAGGGCAGAGATATGAAAATTTTTTCTTTGATGCTAAAATCTTAGTGGTAGCAATTACTCTTCATCACTTAATGCCCCTTGCAAAGAAGATTGCAGTTTACAGCTGGGAGATGGGAAAGAAGGAGTCCAGTCTCCCATATACTTAATTCCTGAGGTGGTTTGGATCTGGTCTGAGTAGACTGCTCTGTTGGACTCCATGCTATGGGAAACCCTGCAGACTTTGCAAAATCACCATGTCCAGCTCTCTTCTGGCAGAGTGGGGCCTACCAGTTGCTCCATTAGGTAAACTCCCAGAGGTGCAGCATCATTCTCTGGGGAGTTATGACATTACTTTAGCCTTAAATATTATGAGTATCTAGAGAAGTAGGGGAAGATGTCAGTGTGTATATTTGGTTTGAATTTCTGTGTGCATCACTGAAGTCATCAATGTCCCTGAAGGATATTTAAATAAATGTTGGGGCTGGCCTTATATGTAAGTGGACGAAGCCTCTGCCTATTTTGTTTCAACACACCAAAGCATCCATACTAAAAATGGAACTCTTATGAGGTGCTGTTACAGCCATGGAAGTATACATCTTTAAGGAGATGCTTAATTCAACTTGAATCAGATATTGCTTGATACCCTATAGATAGATTGAAGCAAGCATTAGTTTATTTGACAATCACACAGCAGGATTTTGTGACCTGAGAGTCCAGGACAGAGTGGGAGTACATTATCATGTGAAGGAGAAAGGAAGTCGAGGCACAGACGGGGAGGGAATGTTGTGGGTGCTGAGTGGAGCAGGTGGAATACCAGACCCTGAGAATCTAGGGATCAGGGGGTCCCAGGCACCAGGTTGGAGAGCAATAAAGAGAGAAGAAGTGCAGCTGAGGACAGAAAAGGAAAAGTAAAAGGATTTGCCTCTGCCACAAATGCTTGCCAGGGTCTTTCCCCATTCTCATCCAATTTAACAAAAATTAATTGAGCATTAGTATCATTGACATGTATTTCTATTCATAAAAATATCCTAATGTGACCTGAAATAGCTATTCAAATAGGAGGAACTATATACCTTGTCTGTAGTTCAAACCCACCATTAATTAGCTACATGTTTATATCATGTACATTTTCCGAGTCTCAGTTTCTTTACCCAGAATTTGAAGATAATAGTACCTATTGGGCTAGAGAAAGTAGACCTAAGTACATACTTAAGAAGCCCAACTACTTTTTTTACTGATAATATGCACAGGGGGAAAGGAAAACAAAACACACAGACTCCTTTCCACTGTTCTTGTGGAAATAAGATGTAAGAAAATGGGTTAACAAAGGGTGGTACACATGATAAACCAAGCCCAGGCGCACTGCTTGGTCTGTCTCCTATTGAGGGTCCAAAGTGGAAATTACATTTTAGGAACTCCAGTTGCCTAACATGTTTCCATGGTCTTCATGTGTTTTTCTTCACAAATTCTATTAATGAGAGATATGATAAGAGCCCCAAGGAGAATATTCATGGACTGAAATTAATTTTGTTTCCCACCCTTTCCTGCTCCTCCAGGTCATATCTAGAGTGAAATTATGATTGGAATTAGGATTATTCAGTGGATCACTTAGTAATTTCTTGGCATGGTAGCCTAATCAGTTATAGAGTAGTTCTTAAACTGTAAGATTCATAAAAATCACCTTTTTTAAATGCAGATGTTTCTTGAGGCCATTCAAGTTGCAAAGTTTTATTTTCTCATATGAATTTTCCAGAAAATATTCTAGGATTAAGAACTATTACCACTTTACTTTTGCATTGTTGCATTTAATTTTCTATTTCCTATTCAATAAGCCAAGTGTTATAACATGGATAGATATAATTTGGTGTCATTTTTCTGAGGATAAATGGCAAAATGTCATTATAGAATTTTTTTAGAAGTATTCTAGCCTACTGTTACTCCAGAACCTCAGTTTTACCACTCAATATAAACAATTATAATAGAACACAGATGTATATATTATATATTTATTTTATACACAGTCAAAATAATTATTAACATGTTTATTTATATGCATTTTTTATATTTCCCCAAATAACAAAAAGGAACTGAATTTTGTTTGTTGTTTTGCATAAGTCAGCATACATACAATTCGTTCCCCAATATTCTTTGTCTGCCATAGCCGGCCTCATTGAATATTGATTGCTATAACTGAAAAAATAAAATAAAATAGAAAAAACAAAATAAAATAAACAGAAAACGAGGTGGTGTATTTGTTTCTTAGCTTGTGATTCTACATAGTTGAATGGTCCTCTGTCCAGTCATTTCTCCAATTCTTTTTGGATGTGAGAGGACATTTTTCAGCCTAAAGATTTCCTGTTGGGCCACACCTTCCTCATGTCTCTCCTATATGGTGTGAGCTGCCAACATTAAAGATAAAAGATTCAGGAAATTTCTCATAAGTAATAGCCCTGTGCTTCATTTTAGGAAGAGGCAGGATAGTAGAATGATTAAGATGCATATAACTCAACACCAGAAGACAAATAATCCAATTAAAAATTAGGCAAAGGGCTTGAACAGACACTTCTCCAAGGAGGACATACAGGGAGCTCAGAGACATATGAAAGGATGCTCAACATCACCAGCCATCAGAGAAATGCAAATTAAAACCACAGTGAGATAGCACCTCACACTGGTCAGTGTGGCCATCATAAACAAATCAACAAACAAGTACTGGCGAGGATGTGGAGAAAGGGGAACCCTAGTACACTGTTGGGAATATAGACTGGTGCAGCCACTGTGGAAAACAGTGTGGAATTCCTCAAAAAACTAAAGATGGAACTGCCTTTTGATCCAGTGATCCCACTGCAGGGATTATATCCCCAAAATCCTGAAATGCCAATTAAAAAGAACCTATGCACCTTAATGTTTGTAGAAGTGCTATTTACAATAGCCAAGTGCTAGAAATGGCCTAAGTGCCCATAAGTAAATGAGTGGATCAAAAAATTGTGGTACATTTACACAATGGAATACTACACAGCAGAAAGAAAGGAACTCCTGCCCTTCCCGATGGCAGGGATGGAACTGGAGAGTATTATGCTAAGTGAAATAAGCCAGGCAGCAAAAGATAAATACCATATCATTTTACTTATAAGTGAAATCTAATGAACAAAACAAACAAATGAGCAAAATAGAACCAGAGACATGGAAGTAAGGAGCAAACTGACAGTGACCAGAGGGGAGGGAGGAGGGGCATAATGGGGGAAAGAACGGGAAGGATATAGTCAAGGAACATGTATAAAGGACCCATGAACATGGACAACCAGGTGGGATTGACTATGGGAGTTGGGGGTGGGCAGAGCAGGGGAAAACAATGGGGGAAAACTCGGACAACTGTAAATGAACAACAATAAAAAATAAATAAATAAAGAGAAAGGAAAAAAGAGATAATGTCTTTGGAGAGAGACAGTTCCTTTTCAAACAATTACCTTGCCATTTGTTAGCTACAAGACCTCTCTTTATCTTAATGCCTGTATTTGTGAAATGAAGATGATAATAGTACATGTCTCACAGGAATTCTATAAAAATTAAGTGAATTAATACATGCAAAACACTCAGAACAGGTCTGGGACATGGAGAGCAACAATTAATGTTAGTTATTTTATGAGAAAATATAGGTGCTCTGTTAGGAAATTAAATATATATCATGAATCCTCATTATGGATATTAAATGTTATTATTTATTAAAATGCTAAATTAGGTTTTAAAATTAAAACCACTAACAAATTACATTTAAATTATTTAGAGCCCAATAAAATAGAAAAAGATTTCTAGGAGGAGTATAATCAAAATTTTTTTCTAATTCTACAAAAAGAGTATTGAGTTACTTTAGTTAAAGGAGACAGAATAATAGTGACTGGAAGAAGGGCAAAGCAGACCCAGAACCACAGACTGAGGGGGATTCCACACTATAAGGTAAAACACATCAGTTAAAGGGGAAGTCAATAAATAAATGTGAGGACAGGTATTATGGGATTTACTATCACACAATAGGGAATGCAAGATGGTGACTCAAGACCCAAGATAGGTGAGATGAGAAAATCCAAATCGAAGTAATGATGATACAGCCATGATTTTAGCTGTACAAACTTTGGGAGAGATTGGTGAGAAGAAAATGGAGGACAGGGTTTCATCTTCAAGCTGGGGTATAAGCTCATGCTCCTGATACTGGATGGAAGTCTGACAAGAATGGTCAAAATTTTACAATGTCCAGGCAGAAAATCAGACCTAAGGAAGAGTGGGGCTCCAGTCATGAGAATTAGAGCACGAGCTGGTGGCTAGTTCCTAAACCAGTGACATGCTTAGATGTTTACCTCGCTCTCCAGGGGAAAGGCTTGATTGAGATATAAAGTTTGCCAATCAGTTTCCACAGTATAAATACTTCCAATATGGTGATTTCAAGCTCTCTGTGTGGCATCCATTAGCTTGCAAAATTCCTAAAAAATTAACAAGTGGCTGTCATGAGCTAGTGCAAGTCAGCTCTAATACACAATGAGAGCCTGGTTTTCAGATTTCAGGGGAAAGGTTAAAGACAGATAAGGAATCATAATATTGATCTCCAAATGATGAGGTACACCTTCTTCATTCCTTCTGCCAAACCTCAAATTTGAGTCTGAGAGTCTGGGCAAGCCGCTTTCAAGTGGCGCAATCAGGTAGCCCCCATGAAAAGAACAGAATTGCGTAAGCTTGACACAGGCTGGGCTGAATACACTACAGCCACCCTACACTGCTTTAGCTGCACAGCTTGAATTGGAAAAAGTGAAACTATAATCCTGAGTCACCAACACCGGCTGACCAGCCAGGTTAGACTCAACACGGAAAGTCGAGACCCAGCAAGACAGACTCACCAGTAAGTTCTTCTGTGACAGAGACAGTGACTAGGCAAATGCTCTTCTTGGAAAGGATAATTATTTCATTTCCCTTCTCCTAAATTATTCTCCTTTTTTTTCCAGAGCAAAGTGTAAAAATGGTTGGTGACAATAACAACATTAATAGTTAGTATTACTTGAGGATGCTACATAACTGGCATTGTTAAAGAGCCTTTTACTTTTGTGGTTTCCATTAATCCATATCAAAGTGGGTTTCAAACATGATTCTCTGATGCCCAGGGCTCCATGGACAGGCCTGAAGAGAGACGGCAAGGCCCAGGGCCCAGGGCTTTTCATTCTTATCTCTATTTCAGCAGAGCAGTTCCACTTACATGTATTTGGGTACTGAATTTTCTTGTAAGATTCATTTTCAAAAAGGGACTATACTGATAAATTTTTAAAAATTTGAAAATGACACAACCTTAAAATAATTTTTAAAATTGTTCTATATTTTTCTTGTTGTACAAGTATTAAAAATCTATCTAAGGTAGCCCTGGCTGGGTACTTCAGTTGGTTAGAGTGTCGTCCTAATACACCACAGTCGCAGGTTCAATCTCTGGTCAGTGCACATACAAGAAGCAACCAATGAATTCACAACTAAGTGGAACAACAAATCAATCTCTTTCTTTCTCTCTCTCTCTCTCTCTCTCTCTGAAATCAATGCATTTTTTAAAAAAATTTAAATCTATCTAAGGTAAAAGGCAAATAAAATTGCTTCCTTAAGATGAGTGCTGTTAACGTTTTGTTAAATTTTATTACAGAAAATTTGTAATGTACACATATTAAAGTAGATTTTCTTTTCTACTTTTAACAATTGAGGAAACTTGTATTTGCCAAGGGTAACACAAATGAGCAGGCACCTTGACTCAAGTGTCTCTTCTATGTTCCTACCGGGAAAAATAGGAAGTTACCTCTTTTTCCCTTATGCAAACACCATATAAATTGGTTCCTTTGTCTTTCTATGAAAACCAGTGGTACAGCTAATGATGGCATTCACATCTGCCTAGTCTATCACTTATATCTGAGTCAATTGTCCCCCAGAGGAAGAAGCCCCATACTAAATTCTATAACATATAATAAATACATACTCATGGGAAGGGAATAGATCAGATAGATGGTTTATACCCTGGCCCCATGAGTTCATATAGTTATTAAATGTTATCTCTTCCTTAGGCCAGGCTTTTATCATTAAGCATTAAAACCATTTAAAAGGGATAAAGATTGTTATAAACTTTGAAAGCTTTCAAGAGCAAATAAATGCTAGCTTATCAATTTCAGAGTCAAAGAATATTAAAATTAGATTAAAAATATACAATTAGCCTAATACATTTTAAATTTGGACTAATTGTTTGAAATTCAAAAGAACCCCAGGATATTTTTCACTTGAAACACAGAAATAAAAAATTCATACTAAACAGGCAGAGTTTGCCCTCAAGGTTGAAAACATTAATCATCATGCATCTTACTGTTAACTGTAAAAAATCATTTTTCTTCTGATTTAAAGAGAATTATTTAGTGAGTGTTTTTAACTTCTCCACTTTCTCAAGCAGAGGCAGTAACATGGGGTCGGGTTCCGGGCTCCTCTGCCCCTCTGAGTCTCCCTTCTCTATGAGGAGTTGCCTTTGATATACGAGGGAGCTCCTGGCCCAAAGAATAATACACAAAGCCCAGGAAGAAATGAGAGTCTGCTAAGAATGTAATTGAGATTTACTTACTAAACTCAGGAAAGGATTCCACAGTCTTTCTAAGAAGGTACACGTTAATCCCAAGTGAACATAAATGAGGGGGCAGGTGAACTGGTAGGATAAGTCTTCACAGAATTTTGCACGTTTTCAAAGAATCTTTCTACTGTATTCAAAAAATCAACTAGCTAGCTAGAAGTAACCCCTTTAACAAAAAAGTTGACTTTCCATTCAATGTGCAGGAATAGTTAAAACAAGAAGTAAATAAAATAAATATATTTTATACTCTATTAGTACAGCTCTCTCACAGAGCCAAATCTTTACAACTACCTGACTGGCCTATAATTATGTTTGGGCTCTTCGGTATTGAGATTTCTTTAGGTGGGATCCAACATAGCTTTCCTGATATGAAACAATTTTCCATAAGTAATGTTGGAATAAGACTCTAAAGGATTAATCATCTGTGATTTGGGGGTTGATATTTGACTCACCAGAGATATGAGAATTTCAGATTATTTTTAAAATCTTGTTATGGACAACATTCTTTGCCATGGTAATGTGGATGACATCATTTCCCCGGAATTTTAGTAAAATGTTCACTGTTAATTAGCTAAATTTTTTTGTCTTTGAAACTGAAATATAAAAATTCACTACAAGACCTGGCCAGATGGTTCAGTTGGTTGGAGTATGATCCCATACACCAAAAAAGATTGTGAGTTCAATACCCCATGAGGGCATATACATAGTTTGTGGGTTCAATCCTTGGTCAGGATGCATATCGGAGGCAACCAATCAATGTGTCTCTGTCACATAGATGTCTGTCTGTCTGTCTGTCTGTCTGTCTGTCTCTCTCTCCCCCCATCCTCCCTCTCTCTCCATCATTCCAAAACAGTAAATGTATCTTTGGGTGAGGATTAAAAAAACATTTACTAAAACTGTTTGATTATATGTCAAAGCAGGGTTTTAAAGGAGCCTGCTTTCTCTGCCTAAATATTTGGGGCCATGAAGTTTGCTATAAAAATCCAAGAATTTTAGACAATAAATATTTAAGATGACTGTCATTCTTTCTCTAATGCATTCCTCTCTAGTGACCCCCAAATGGAACTATAAGAAAATAATGCAGGAAGTTTTTACATATAGTTACTGTAGAAGATATACCTCACACTAGTAATGGTGACTTTATACATTAGCCCAGTCTCTGGACAAATGCTTTCTTATGGAATGGATCCTCCTCATAGCATTAGTGAAATAGGTTGATCATTACTATACCCTGAATGCTGCATAGGATGATCAGAGATTATAGCATGTTCATTTTCTAGCCAAATATTAGAATGTTCACTTTAGAAATATGACTAGTTTTGGAGACTAATTTTAATATTATTTCAATATTCTTTCTTTCATATATATTTAATTTTTATTTATTTTTAGAGAGAGGGAAAGGGAGGGAGAGAGGGAAAGAAACATTGCTATGTGAGAAAAACATGGGTCAGCTGCCTCTCCCACGTCCCCAACTGACGACCTAGCCCACAACCCAGGTATGTGCCTTCACCAGGAATCAAACCAGAGAACTTTTGCCTTGTGACACCATACCCAACCCACTGAGCCACACGAGTCAGGAGTCATATATTCTTTGAAAATAAAATATATTGAGTTATTTACTTATTACATGCTCAGTCCTGTGCTCCCTATGGAGATACACTAACTATACACAGAATGTTTATAATAGTACTCTCATTATTAAATAAAATACTAAATTTCATTAGAGGCTAGTAAAATTATAAGTTTATTTTTCCTTGATAAGAAGGAACATAATCTTAGATGGAAGGCTGAAAACTAAAGAAAGATTAAAAAACAACAAAACGTATATATGAATAAAATGAGTATATATTAACAGCATCAAAATAACTAAATTTTGTTGATTATATATGTTCTAAAAAAGGAAAGGTTAAATGAAAGTAAGTTATTCAGGAAAAAAATAAGAGCATCAACTATTATTAGTCATAGGCAAGTCAAGGATTCATGTTGTAATCTCTAGTACAATCATCAAAAAGACAGTAAATGAATGAATAACTTTCATGTTAACAGAATCAAAGTAAAATCATAAAAAATAATTTCTCCAAAAAAAAAACCAAACAGCAAAGAGGTAAAAAGGAACACAGAACCAATAACACAAATAGAAACAATTCAAAAACACAGTAAATTTAAGCCAAATATATCAATACACATTAAATATAAATGAACTACATGCTTCAATTAAAGACAAAGATTGTTGGAAGATAACATAGCGAAATCCAAGTAAATCTTATTTTCAAGACATACTAGGTCTGTCCAGAAAGTATCCATCCATGCACTATGAAAAATAGAGACATTTACTGAAGATACAAGATACAAGAAACACTGTACATAGGACAATGATACTTCAGTCCCCTTCAAAGTAAGCACCTTGGGATTTCACACAATTCTCTCAATCACCATCAACTGCCCCATTGTATTTTCCTGAATCTCACCGATGGTCTGAAATCTCTTCTCTTTCAAAGGTGATTTTAGTTTTGGGAAAAGCCAGAAGTTGCAGGGCACAAAATCTGGGCTGTAGTGGGGGCTGAATCACCTGGGTGATTTGATGTTTTGCCAGAATATCTGCAGGAGATGTAATGCATAAGCAGGAGCATTGTTGTGATGAAGCTGCCCACCAGTTACCCACAGCTATGGCTTTCTGAATCATCTGAATAGTTTCTGCAGAGGAATGTTCAAGCGTAAAGCAAAAGTGGATGCAGATTCACTGCTCTACTCACTCAATCATTTTGAATGCAACAGCCACACAGTACACATGCTCACTGAATGGCGTCTACCACACCAGTCCGTGGTGACTATTACAGTGAAGTGGTCATGTTCATATATGTGCATTCTAGTCTACTCTCCTTGGCTGCCAGATTATATTGATGTTGTGCAAACCATTCTCATGATACTAACAATGTTATATTAACAATAGTTTCCAGACAGACCCTGTCATGTATCTAAAATCTAAGAATGCAAAATGTCTCCAAAATAAAAGAACAAAGAACTAAAGTGAGTGTAACCACATTAATATCTTATGAAAAAGATTTTAAGGCAAAAAGCTGTACTAGACGTAAAGAGGTACACTACAATAATGAGGTATAATTCACAGGAAAGCTATAACAATTATAGATGTGTATGTACTTAGCATAGCCTCAGACATACAAAGTAAAAATTGACAGAACTAAAGAAATAGACAATCATTATGAGTTTTCATAATACATGAAATGCAGAGACAAAATTAGCAATTATATAGAAATATTTAACAATATGATCAAAAAGAAACATAAATGAAATATATAAAGCATCATGGCCATCATATCAGAATACATATTCTTTGCAATATGAAAATTTCCCCAGCTAACCATATCTTGGTCCATAATACAATTTTAACAAATTTCAGAAGAATTAAATCATATAGAATATGTGTTCTGGTATTAATGCAAACAATGTACAAATCCGTAAAAAGAAAAGAAAATGAGAACCAAAAGAAAAATCCCTATATGCTTGAAAAGTAAGCAATATACTTATAAATTACTCATAGATCAAAATAAAAATAAAAATAAAAATTAGAAAACATTTTGAAGTAAATGATAATGAAACTATGATCTATCAAAACTTATGGAATGCTGATAAAACTACTTGGAAATGGAATTTATAGCTTTAAATACATATATTTGAAAAGATGAAAAAACTGAAACTCAATGATGTAAGCATCCATCTTTTAAAATTAGAAAAGGAAAAGAAATTTAATCCAAAGAGAATAGATGAAAGTACATAAAGAAAAAAGAAGAAATTATAAATTAAATAAGTACAGAATAAAGAACATAAAATCAAATCTGTTTTTTACTGTATTTTATTCCATTACCATTCATCCCCCTTTTCTCTTTTTCACCCCTACCCAGTCCCTCTCCCCTGCAGTCACCACACTGTTGTCCACGTCCATGAGGCCTTTATGGTTTTTGTTTGATCCCTCCTCCCCTAAACCCCCCAGAGCTGTCAGCCTGCTCTGTATGTTTTAAAAGATTAATAAAATAAACCCCTATATAACTGATAAAATCAAGAGAATGCTAGGCATAAATAACCGTATCAATATCAAAAATGGACTCCACAGATGCTACACAAGTAACAATGCTACGCCAATATATTTGAATATTTAGATTACATAGAATAATATCTAGATAAATTATCTTAACAAAACTGACATATTTTTAAAATTTGAATAGATTACTTGTTAATCACAACAACTACTTATAAGAGGATAAAAAAATCACATAGTAGGTATCTGGAATATATGACTCAAAAAAAGGGTTTCTTTATACAATATAAAAAAATTAAAAGTTTGACAAATTAATAAAGGTGAGATAGTCACTCACAAAAGATAGACCAATAAATATATAAAAGAGTATTTAACTTCATCAATAATAAGGGAAAAGGACATCAAAACCACAATGGGGCATCAAAAGATTATGAAAAAAAATGATTGGTGAAGAAGTAGAGAAATGAAGACTCTACAAATTTCCCAGGAAAAAATACAAATTGGTATATCCACTTTGAAAAACAGGTGGACATTACCTTTTGAAGATGAGCATATATAACCTTCTCATCAATTCCTCTCATAGCTATTTACCAAACAATGTACATGCTCATGCATACCAGGTTATTTTTGGCAGTGTTATTTAAAATAGTTCCAAACTGAAAATACCTGAACACCCATCCATGCACTGAAATACTATTTGGTGCCTAAAACAACATAATGACTCTCACAAAGAAGTTAGACACATACACACATGAATACTGCATGATTCTGTCTATATAAATTTAAAAGGCAGGTAGAACTAAACATCAAGTTTAGGTGGTAAAACTTTAAAGAAAGGCAAGATGGTGGTTACTGTGGATGGGAAGGAAGACGGGGCAGTGATTGAAAAGAGGTTTCTAGAAGGTTGCAATCGATATGTCCTGACTTGGGCCACTTGGACATTTCTTTTGTGGTAAGTCATTGAACTATACATCTTTGATACACACACACACACACACACACACACACAAGCACAAGTGCACACACACATATATACCTATATATACATATATATACAGTCTGGAAAAATTCCAACTATTGGTAATATAAAAAGAATGGTTTGCGTGACATTGATGTAGTCTGGCAGCCAAGGAGAGTGGACTGGAATGTGGACGTTTGAACAATGACAACTTCACTGTGCTAGTCAGTAGGGGCAGCAGATGCCATTGAGTGAGTACATGTACTCTGTGGCTGTTGCATTCAAAATGACTGAGCAAGTAGAGCAATGAATCTGCATCCAATTTTGCGTTAAGCTTGAACATTCTTCTGTGGAAACTACTTGGATGATTCAGAAGGTGACAGCTAGGGGCAACTGGTGACTGGCAACTTCATCATGACAATGTGCCCTCTCATACATCACGTCTCCTGAGGATTTTTTTTGATGAAACATCAAATCACCCAGATGATTCAGCAGCCCCACAGCCCAGATTTGGTGCCCTGTGACTTCTGGCTTTTCCCCAAACTAAAATCACCTTTGAAAGGGAAGAGATTTCAGACTGTTAATAAGATTCAGGAAAATATTAAGGAGCAGCTGACAGTGATTGGCAGAACTGGGTGAGGTCCCAAGGTGCCTACCTTGAAGGGAATTGAGGTATCATTGTCCTATGTACAGTGTTTCTTGTATCTTATATCTTCGATAAACGTTTCTATTTTTCATATTATATGGCTGGATACCTTCTGGACAGACCTCATAGATATCCTCATGCAAGGGTATGTTTATTGATTCAAGGGAGAGAGAGAGAGAAAGACATTGATACGTTGCCTCCCAAATGCACCCTGGCCAGGGATGAACCCACAACCTAGGCATGTGCCCTGACTGGGAATCAAACCCACATCCTTTCGGTGTACAGGATGATGCTCCAGCCAACTGAGCTACTGGGCCAGGGCTATATATGCTATATTTTTAATAACAGACTTAAAATATTTTTAAAGTAAAAGAATAAAATTAATTTTTGCCAATTAGTAATGTTAATGCTGTATAGTTTTTTTTATATATTTGCATAACCAGATTGCATTTATAGATAATTTCAGAATATTACAATATTGGGCAGCTAACAAACAACTGGTGATTGACATTTCTTTAGAAAATTCCAATAAGCACAGATTCATTTTGTTTTGGCCTGTTCTCTGCTAGACATGGAATACAGTGTTTGGGTTAATACAAAACTCAAAATAATAGAGTTATTATTTATATCATGGATGAATTAGATATTTTTAAAGTGTTAGAATCCATTTTTAAAAATTATTTCATACAAAAAATACTGGGCATAATTAAACTGTTAGTGTTACAATAAGCAAAAATTCACCTTGTTTAAGGTCCTTTAGGATCATCTTAATATACATTAATGGTCATTGTACTATTGATGTACGGGCCAGGTAAACATACATTTTAGTTGATAGAATTTGAGATAAGAGCATTTCTAGTAATTGTCTCAAAGGACAATTGTGGTGTTTTCTTACCTGCAAAACTGAAGCTTCATTTAGACAATGCAAAAAAGCACACTTCACAATGAATCTCAGTAACAAAAGAATTGCCTTTCTCCTCACCTCTTTCCTCTGACATTACAATAATCCACTGGAAACTAATTTGTGAAACCATATTAGTGTATGAACAAATGCATGCACACATGTGTACACACATGGAGAATGGTTTGAGGTTTACATTTATACACATTTTTCAAGGTTACACCTGTTTTTTATCTCTTCCAAAGACTTTTCAAGATTTCTTTTTAGAGTGCATGGAAACCATACACAGAAAGATAAGGAATACTCTAGTATATATAATATATTATAGGTATTATGGTGCTAGGAACTCAAAGATTATGCTACTGTGTCTTCAAGACATTGCAGTCCTAATATTAAAGAGCCAAAAAATGTAAATTACACTAGGTATGAAACAGTCTATTATAATAAGCTTTGGCTACTAGTTTTCCACAAACTCTAAAATCTATCTTCTAAGATTTCTAATTTCTGTGCATAGTTGAAATGTAAAGTCTTATGTTTTTCCTTTCACTTGATTTCAAAAGCAAGGGCTTTAAAAATTCATACAGTTTAATCTTTATTTAGCATAAAATTGTGGAACTGTCCACTCTCCAGCATCAGCGTAGAGCCTTCCCGACACACACGCACAACATCATGAGGGGAATAAAATAATCTACTCCCATCCTAATTTACCACATTTTTATTACCACAGCTAAAGTTTACCCAGGACTTTTTGCTGTCTTGTAAAATGTCAGTGACAGCAAAAACTAAGTAAAATGGTTCAAAGGCAGGGAGGACTGACTCATAAAGAGGCCTGCCTCAGAGAACAATAGCAAATGGTATCCTTCTAAATTCAGAGATGAAGAAAAAGTTTGAGCTAAATCCAGATGATTTAAATTTTTCTCACAGAGAGAAAAGTGAATTTCCTCTACCTGTTCTGTTCTATTCCTATAATTAATTTGACATGATTCTAATTTAAATACAATAGAAACAAAGAGAGGAAGTTACGCTTGGTGTCCTTTACATTTATGTCTTCAAGGTTGTTTGGAAATCTTGTAGGCAGTTTTCCTTTCTCCAAATGTTCTCTTCCGCTGTTTCTTTAACTGGAAGAGTTTGTTTTTATATTTTTTTCATTTTATATACTGTGCATTTCCAAAGTATGTATGGTTCTGGGCACAGTATTTGCTTTTCTTTGAGATATGAATCGCTTTTGGTCATTTACCTTCTTTGAAATTCATTTCTAGTAGCTGCAGAGCTGCTGCTCTGAGTGTTAATAGGCTTCTAACATAGCTGTCATTTCAAGTAATAGGTGCCAAGCTTTCAGCAGCTTATTAACACATTATAACAGCAACCCCTATACTAAACAAACAAATTGCACAGAGGAGGACACAAGCAAAATTAGGGTGTATAAATATATACAGTCTAGTGTATACATACATATAGTATATACTTAGGACTCATCAACATGTTTGGTTCCATACATGATTAGCCCAGAATTGGCACTTTGTTTTTTATGAATATTCACAGGGAGAAAGAGTGGATCAGATTTGTATTTGGTCCCAAATGTGAGACGAATACAAACTGGTATAATTACTGAAAGATTTCCATCCTCTCAGCCCAGTGACGCTCTCAGACCGAAAAATTGCAGACTTGCGGTATTTCACATCATGGAACTGTGTTAACGTGATCTTTCAGCGCCACTTCATGGGGGATGCTGCAGAGGAAGAAAAAGTGGAAATAAGCAAAGAAATACACCAACTGGCAAAACTACTGAGAAAGGAAAAGATGCAAATATGAAATGTGCTTCAAAGAGTCAAAATTTGCATTTGGATATGAACACTGGACCAACTCTCTACAAACACAAATATATTCTTCCAGATGCAAGGGCAGACATATGTACAGATAAATGTGAGAATGTATATTCACGCATGCTTATATAAATATGTATAAATATACACATACACACATATACATACATATGTATGTATATAGAGATATACTATCCTTTACAAGTGTTTATGTATTTAATGGTTGCAGAAATTTTCTTAGCAGCTTTCTTGAAGACATATTTCAATAAAGGTTATAAATTATACATTGTAGTAAAGGCTGACCTTTTTGGGGTATAAAAACATCCCAAAGCAGTTTATAATCATGTAAAATATTGGGAGGTTATATATATGATAAATTAAAATTTTAAATAGCTGTACAAATTTTTTAAATTACTAAAATTTGTAGTATTAAGGAGGAAAACTTGATGGCCCTCTAGCTGTCTTGCAGGATGTAATATGTGCTATTCATTTTCACTAATAATAACAGGTGGCATTATTAATTGTTAAATAAGTACCGGTGCTGAGCTAGTAACTTTAGAAATTGCACATATTACTCCCAAAGGTTTCTCCTCTCTCCAGACAACTTTTAAATCTGGGGAAGTAAGAGAAATTCAAAACAAACAAACAAACAAACAAACAAAGTCACATTTAGTAATGAATTTAAGTTAATTAAATAACAATTGAGTTTTCCAATACAAACAATTCTATCTCAATACTATTTTTGTTGGACTAGATGTAATTTGACATTGTAGTTAGAAGGCAAATAATTTTGAGCCTTGTAATGAAAAATAATAATTGATTTCAAGAAACTCTGTTACAGAAAATGTCCAGATCATGAAACTGAAACCCAGGAATGACTGTAAGAATCTTAACATTTATTTACCCTATGGCATGGTTCATAGAAATAATTAATGACATTTAGCAAAGCACTTTTTCTTCTTAAGATGGATATAATAATATGTAGGTAACAAAGTCTCAAATTTTGAGATCTATTCTAAACTTCTTCCAACATTAGCTTCCATCATACCCCTGGCTAGCAAGGAGTTTATAATGCATTCCTTTTCTTTTCTGAACTTGAAGTTGTTTATACCTAAAGAGCCTTTGAAAACTAAAGCATTCCTTTTATTGGATACTCTGGAAGCCCTTTAGTGAATTCTACTCTGCACTACTTCACTCATTTCTAGATGGCTAACTTCACACATGCTATTCACAGCATTATGTAATAAGCACCTATGCCACGTATAGAACCTTGTGCATAAGAACTGTTTCATAAATGTTGAATTAATGAATGAATTAATGAATAAAGACTGGATCTCCTCTATATATTCTAATCAATTTTAGCTCTCACTGCTTAGTCAAATTCAATTTCATTTTCCCATAAAGATTTCCTTCTAGTTCAAACAATGATTTATACCTTAAGTTAGAGCCAGAAAAAGGAGTGTCCCTCTCTAAGAACTTCTCCTGTTTCTTTGCTTGAGTAAAGTGATGCCTACAAAAAATTAAATATGCAGCAGGGTCAGGGCCAAGGGTCCTTTTTGTATGATTTTAGTAAAAACATTTTTTTTTCATAGAAAACTATCTGCAATTGGTTCCCAAGAGTTTGGTCAAATCACCTCAGAATTTGGTTTCCAATGACAGTTATGTGATATATGTGTGAAAATAATGGGCAGTGATTTCAGATTATGAATGTTATTTTGGTTGGCATTCCCAGCAACTACCATGATTTTAAGAGGGGAGAGCAAAAGTTAAAAAAAAAAGTCGGGGGAGGTAAGTAAGTAAATAAATAAATAGATTAAGAAAGAAAAAGGGAAGAAAACAAAAAAAAACAAAAAATTATAACTATATTTTTTTACAGAAACTCCTCAAACCAGTTGGAAAGGCAGAATGCCACATGACTAATAAAATATGAACTTTCAGTTCCCAATCAAACTATGAGGTGAAGTTGCTCTACGTATTTTTAATAATGTCCCCTATAAATATCCACATGCTTGGACTTGAAGATTATAAAACAATAATAAAGGCGTGTAGCAAACCCTGTTTTCCACCACAACATTGTTTGTGCTATTTTAATAAGTTGAATAAACTTGGAAGACTAAGAAAATGTCACTTTTCCAACTCTGCTAGGAAGAAAACTGACAACTGTGACATAGTCATTGAAATGCAGAAATTTGTTAAAACGCTCCTAACAATTTCTTCCTGACTTTTATTCAAAGGCTAAAGTATGACATTGAGAGAGAGAAAGAATTAGGCTAATGTTGATTAACATATTGCAGGAGGAAAGGTTATCATGATGTTCAGTTTCAAAGTCAGAATGCTAGGGAGTTCGCGCCTTCACGGAATCTCTCATTCTGGGAGGGAGCGGGAGTTTGAAAAGAGTGCAGAAAAACATAGCCTTTAAAATAATAAACAGCTTTCCCAAGTCTTGCCATATCACAAAAAACACCCATTTGCCACACATGCATACAACTCCCAGGGGCTCATAAATTAATTTTGTGACAAAAGATTGTACCCTGAGTGATAAAGGTCCAGTACTACGATTACCTTTATGGATAATTGGGGCCATAAAATAGTTCCAAAGCACCTTTTATTTGTCATTTGTTGACAATTCAACCAACTCTCCTGTCTGCCTTCCTCCATATTCAACGGGTCCCTATCGAAGTATGCAACACACTCGTTTGTATGGGAAGAATGTCTTTATATTGTTATGCTGTTGCATATCCTTTACTTCCTTATGTTGTTCATCAGTCTACCTCCTGCTCTTTTTTTCTATGACACCTCTGAGCTGGTACCCATAGCAACACCCCTGAGAAGAAGGTGAGAGTGAAGATGCTGCAGTCATCCCCAGCACACAGTACTGACAATGCCAGTCATTAATGCAGCAGCTTCTGCCTGCTCAGATCTCCCTCGCTCCTCTCTGGTCTTGTTTCCCTGCAGAAGCAGCCACAGAGCTCACTCACAGAGATCCAGAGACTTGCTGTTAATGATTTGTCACTTGTTTAGAACACTTCAGGATGGCAGCTCTGTATAATCTGCCCTCAATGGCACTGCCAGGTTGCATTAGGAAACAATTACCTAGTTTAAGACTAGTAGAGTAGGCGCCAGGATTTCCAATTAAACTCGCTTGTTTCTAAACGAGCCTGGGTGCCCCTATATTTGAGGAAAGAAAGAGGCACCACCATCAGAGATAGTTCTACTCACTCCTGCTTCTAGATTAATAAACTGAGAGCAACAGAAAATAAAGAATAATTTTATGCAAATTCAAACATTACCATTTATTGGATTCTCACCGTTTGTTAAGATCTAGGTAAAATGAAACTATGAACACACTTGCCTAAATGCTTTTATGATAGAGAACAAAATAAAGCTAAATGTAGCTTTATTATTTTAGTCACTTCACCATTCTGTGAGTGTGACTGTGTACGTACATATGTGTGCGTGCAAGCACATGAATTGGAAAAAAAAAACTTTGAAGATGTTTCCTTCTCTTACGTTCTTAATAAATGCTAAAATCTATTCATCTTTTTCAAAATTAAAAGTATCTTTTACTATAAAAAACACCAATTATTGAATGTTTAATATGTAACATAAATTTGTATAAATTGATTAATTTAAAATGTTATTACATTGAACAGATCTTGACTTAAATATACCCTATGGATTTTAAATCACTGTATTTATTGAGACAGAATAAGGTTGTTTGCATAGCTAGGAAAGGTCAGAATGTTATTGAACTTCAACTCCAAAGAATAAGTCCAGAGATTCCATCCAATAGCTCTCATAATATCTAATAATAATAATAATAATAGTTAGGAATCTCATTTAAAAATCAAAAAAAAGATAATAGAGATATTTAATCAAAGGTATGTGTATGCAAATATCACATACATGTATATTCTTATTCTGGCCCCTCCAAAAAGAGGAAGAAAACTAACCATTTATCAGTAGCAGTGTGAAAGGAGAAGATTTATCATTTTAAATTTTTCATTGCAGATGGTTTTCATTTTAAAAGGCAGGGAAGCAATTTTTTTGAAATCATTTTTTTTCCTTAATGCAATTGAACCAGACGTCTCTCGTAAATCTTGTTGCTTTAGTAGACAATACTCAATTCTCTAAACTTTATATGCAATAGCCAGTTTTTTTTTTTAATATGCCTGTCTCCCAGGCATAAAAATGAAAGCAACCTGAAAGGTGGCATCATATTCAAAGTATTGCAGCAGGGCCACCCTCTTTCCCTTAGCTCGCAGTTCATTGAAGATATTCATCTTTGTGCCCACAAAAATGATGAGTTTTAATGAGTTAGTAAGGGGTTTCTTTCTTTGCTTCTTCTTTTTTCTAAATAGGAAGAAAATAAATGAGCTTGTCAGTCAGTATATCTTTGGAGTCAAATAGTAAAAAGTACCCAGTGAGTCACTGAGTTCATCGAGGCAGGGATTCAAAACGAAAAGCGAGCCATGGGGGAAAAGGAGGGAGGGATGCTGCCTTTGTAATTAAAACAAAACAAAACGAAAATGAATCCTTTAATACTGGATTTGAATTTCCTGCAGGATGTCACCTCCTTTAAGGAAGAATGATACTACATTTCTGGGACAGCACTGCATATGCCCATTGAGCAAATGACCTGGTGGTACTGTGATGATTGGATTCATCGTGATTCATAAAGTATATCTGTTGTCAGTGTTTGAGGCTGCAGTGCGCCTAAAATCAAAACCCTCATTAAAATACTATCAATTGAAAAAATGCCATCCTTCCCTCATCGTTATCATCTTTACATAAAAACTTTAGTCTGAGATATATACATACACAGTCTAATGAGAGATTCCTTTCCATTTGCCCCAACTTAAAAATGTTGCTTTTGTCAGATTCTGAGGTCAAAGCTCTTGTGACCATTTAGGTACCAACCTTTAAAGATATGAGGGATTAAGTAAAATACAGTCACTAGCTGGCCTGTGTTTTGTAAGCTCCAAGTAGGCAGACCCAAAGGTGAATTCTACATAAGATTTTATTAAATCAATATTTATCTTTGCAAATATTTCAAAAAGATGCAGCCAAAAATCAATAAAGATTCACAGGAAGTCTTTCCTTATAGAATCAACCAGGGTGACAAATGGTGGTTAAGCTCTCCTGGATGAGAAGTGACAGAAAGGACAGTGGACCCACAGTCCCCTGATATGTAGTTCAAGGCTCTTAGTGGTACAGTCTGTGGCTTCATACAGAAATGAATGAATATTGAAGATATTAGAAATAGAGAGAATGATCTTTTATCAACTAAAGAACCTCTTAAAAGAATTGTTTTTAAGTTGATTCCAAAGGGCATCTGTCGTGACCTTTGTTTACTATAGCATAACATACCTCTCCTTCTTCCATCTCAGTCCCTTTTACACTTACATGGTTTTCTGTTATTAAAATATGAAAGTTACTGGGAAAAATAAATCCACTTTAAGATCTTTATATCCCTATAGCTCAAAATTATAATGTTTACTTGAAAGAAACATTTTTAAATATCTGTAAGATATGCCAAAAGTGATAAGCTGAGATATAAAAAATTTTAAATATAATGCTAAAAGATGTAAACAGGAAAATGAAATCACCCATAATCTCATTATTAAAAGAGAGTATACACCCTGTGTGATACATATTTATTTTTCTGAATCAAATCACACTAGCTGTAGAAACCAACCCCTGGGGTTTGATAAAAATCCAGTTTAAGTCACCTTTCATTTCCCCTCCTTTAGAATCTTTCCCAGAATGTGGAATTTACACAGTCCAGAAAACTTTAGGAGAGGAAGCTCTGTCCTTCAGTCAGTTGTAATCTCCATCGCAATAATCGTCGTCAACTCAAAGGGATGTTCCTGGTGTCTCTTCTGATACAAAGACCTGCTGCTGTAGCTCAACACCAGCTTAAATATTCTTTAAAGCGTAAGTTTTATATTTGTATAAAGTTCCATCCTGTCATTGTGCTGTGACTTCTTCAACCATTCCATGTTGTTTGACATTTGGATTCTTTCAAGACTACTTATTATTAACAATAACTCTACAGAACACTTCATTTATACATCTTTGGCCATGCTATTTCATAAGGATATATTCTTAGCAGTAAGATTCCTATATAGGGGAATACAGAAAGTTTTAAGGATCTTTATACAAACTTCAAAATTATTTTTCAAAAATAATGTTAACATATTAATAATTTTGTCCTTTTGATGAGGGAACTCATGAGTTGGAAAATTTTTCATTTTAAGTTATAGCTAATAAGCTGCATAATTAATGCATGTAGAAAGCTATTGTTCTAGAAACTGGGATGGCTGGACCCACCCTGACTCTAGGAGAGCCACAAGCAATTTGAGCTTTATGCTCCAAGAAGACTGCAGGTAATCAAGATGGTATCTGAGCCATTGTGCTCCAGAGAGAGATGTCCCTCACCCAGGATGCAGATAAAGAATCACCAGTCAACAGATGAAAATGTGATAGATCCATGAACCCTTTTTTTTTTTTGCTTGATCTCTCCACCCTCAAACACCCCCTCTGCCAAGTTGTCATTCCACTCTCCATCTATGAGTCTGTCTCTATTTTGCTTGTTAGTTTGGTTTGTTCATTAGATTCCACATATGAGTGAAATCATATGGCATTTGCCTTTCTCTGACTGGCTTATTTCACTTAGAATAATGTTCTTCAGGTCCATTCATGCTGTAACAAAGGGTAAAATTTTCTTCTCTTTTATGGCCAAGTGTAATTGCATTGTATAAATGTACCACTGTTTTTTAATCCACTTATCTACTGATGGACACTTGGGCTGCTTCCAAATCTTAGCTATTGTAAATAATGCTGCAATGAACAAAGGGGAGCTTATATTCTTTTGAATTATTGTTTTGGGTTTCTTCAGAAAAATTCCTAGAGATGGAATTGCTGGGTCATAAGGCAGTTCCATTTTTAATTTTTTGAGGTAACTCCATGGTGCTATCCACAGATGTTGCAACAATCTGCATTTGTACTAACAGTTTGGTAATTGTGGGGGATAGGAGTATGGGTGGAGGTAGAAGATGGTATAAGGGGGATAAATTGTAATGAAAAAAATACAGTAAAAAATAAATTATTAAAGATACCCAAAAAGAGAAATCATCTCTCTTTTCTTATAGAATATATATGTTTTTTAATATTAAAAAAAATTGCTAGGAAAATTGCTGGACAGTAACTTTTATCTGATTAACATTTTCCCTGAATCTCAAACCCCTTGCCCCTCACCTACACTTTTCTCCTTATAAGAATTATTGGTTTGAGATGATATGTAAGACATTCTTCTAGGGTACATAACCTGCCATCATTTCAGATCACCAGACATCTGAATAAAGTGCCCATAAAGATTCAATCCTTATCTCTATTTATTGGTTCAGGTAGTAACAGGCAGCACAAATGCTGACTTTTCAATTTCACTTTCAAAATATTTGTTACAAATTTCATTACTGTCTACCTTTCTAGTTTCTTGAAACATATAGAAATTTTAAGTTTTTATATAGTTAAATCTATGCATATTTTTTGTAGTTTATTCCTTTGTTTTATGTTAGGAATTCCTTCTGTATCCCAAGATCTAATATCATTTTATATTTTAACTTTATTTATTTAACACTTTAATCATACTAAAATTTATTTGTTACAGAGCATGAACTTAAGATTTTTTTATTCAAAATAGCTAAATCAATTCTCCCGTTATTACTTTTTTCCCCAGTAATTTATGATACTATCTTGCAATATGATATGACCCAAATAGACATTGTCACCAGGACTTGGGAGAGATGCTTGAGGAACTGACCTCTGGGGCAAAAACTTAAGCGAGCATCAAGAAAACCTCAATAAATAAGATAAATAGCATTTTGCTCAATTATTTTTAAAAATCAAAACTAATTCAAAAATAATTATGAACAATATATCAAAATTTTATAAAGATATAATCAAGTTATAAAGCTTTCTGGGATTATTCTTTACAATAAAATCTAAAAAGGTAACACGATTACTGGTAGTCTCTCTAATATACCCAGGGATTCTTGTGGAGCCTTACATTCTATGAGTGCTCGCCTCTCATAACAGACTCTTGCTCAATTGTCAAAGATTTCTAGCCTTCTCATCACCGTTCTAAATGGCTTCATTCTTAACATAAACACAGTGACTTCATCTTTATTTCTCAAGGCACTGCTAACCCAAGACTGTTAGGCAAAAAAAAAAAAAAAAAAAATAGTTGGGATATAATTGAGGGAGAATATAACATGGAAGGAGAAACACCCTAAGATTCATTATACAATATCATTGTGTCTAAAATTCCACAGTAGTAAAACTAGAAAAGTCAGCATTCAGGCTTTCTGTCACTACCAGAACCAATAAGTAGAGGCAAGGATTAAATCATTATGGGTATTTTCTTCTGAAGGCCAGCAATCTGAGAAGAGAACAGGTTATGTACCCTAAAAAAAAAATCTTATCTCAAACCAACCTTTTTTATTAGGAAAAGAAAAGTGTAGGTAAGGGGTTTGGAACCAAGGAAAAATTTGATCAGATAAAAGCTATAGTCAGACAATTTCCCTAGCATCTTTTCATCTGTTGACCAGTGATTCTTTATCTGCATCCTGAGAGATGGACGTCTCTCCCTGGCGCACAATGGCTCAGATGCCATCTTGATTACTTGCAGTCCTCCTGGGGCACAAAGCTCAAATTGCTTGTGGCTCTCCTGGAGTCAGGGTGGGTCCAGCCATCCCCGTTTCTAGAACAATAGCTTTCTACATGCTTTAATTGCTCAGCTTATTAACTATAACTAAAATTTTCCGACTCTTGAATTTCCCCACCAAGAGCACCTTCCAGTCACTGTCACAATAATTTCTCTTTATATTGTCCAGATGCCTAGTTCCTTCTCCCTACTGAATTTTCTTATCTGTCACATGCTTTTCCTGAGCTCAGCATTTGTCAGCCTTCCTTCCCCACTTTTTTCAGTTTAAGTTATCATAGAACTAAAAACCTTATTTCTTTGCTATGCAAAGTATTGGGTTGGCCAAAAAGTTGGCTATTTTTTCTGTAAGATATCTCTAGTAGTGCCACTGTGCAGCCTGGGCTTCAGCGGCTTGTTGCCTTTCTACATGACCCAGTGATTTGTGTTGAAGGAAATAGGTATTTATTAACAGCATTTCAACTTGGAGACGGGGGAGCTAAAGGCATTCCTGCTCTGAGCCTTTCTTTCCCATGAGACCCAGAACTTCTCTTGCTCCTCAAACAACTACAAGCCAAAACTATTCCCAGAAGTTTCCCTTCTCCTTATCTGTCCTTAAGCTGGTCATGCAGACAGATCTCCATCCTCTCTGGCATAAACACTTGTGGGTTTCAGAGTTGCCATCCTCCCACAGCAGTTCTGTCCTTTAGGATCTGGGTTGTGCTGCTCCCAGTCTCCACATAGTGGTCCAGGAACCATGTACTATGCATAGTGTCCCAGAATCTGGAGCCCAGGGAGGCCCTTGCCCCAGTGTGGGATCCTGCCTCCTGGAGTGGGCTCAAATCCTCTGCAGGGTCTAAGCCCCTGGTAGGCCTGGCACCTGTTCTACCCATGAGTGCTCCTGTCCATCTTGCAGCAGGACCAGAAGCCCAGAGCATCCAAATGCCAAAAGCCCAGAGAGAGTTTGCACCAAGCTCCAAAGCAAGAGAGTGATTTCTCTGTACCAAGCACCTGTACCGAGAAAGAGAAAGAGAAAGAGAGAGAGAGAGAGGGAGAGAGGGAGAGAGAGAGAGAGAGAGAGCCTTTCTTCCCCTTAATTTAAAAAGCCCTCCTGAAGCCCCACATGTGCAGGAAGCAAGTGTGAGTGTCCAGCTTTTCCTATGGTGCATCAGTGTTCACCATTATTGTCAGCTTCCCACTGTCTTTCAGCTGCCATCTTTAGTCAGGGCAAATGTTTCCCAGCAACACACAGGTACACCAGCATCTTTTTGTCCAGGGTGGGGCATCTGGTCCCCCAGCTCATGCAGGGGTTGTATGAGCTTCCCCACCCCTGGCTGTGTCAGGGCTTTGTCCAGAGTGACTGTACTGACACAGTTTGCTTAGCCACATCATCTTTGTTTACAGTTTGCTCCAAGCAACAGCCTCCTTCCAGTGTCCCTCCCTGGGAAGGCAGGGCTGCCAATAATTTGTTATGCAAATGTACCCTAAACACTGTGCTTCCTGCTCCTTGGGTTCCTCTCTGCCTTGGAAAAGGTGGGGTATTTTTAATCTGCTGCCTTCTCAGCCTACCCCACCCCTAACACCATTCCCCAGCCTCTCCTTGCAGGATTGGGAGGCAGTTTCCACTGGACCCCGGGTCTCCCCTATTTTCCAGGGACCTCTGGTCCGACTGACCCTTTTACAGTAGCACTTAATTGTCTTTAACTTCATTCAAAAAAATTTTGTTAGAGTGTATTGTGATAGCTGTTATATCAGCATGCATTTAAAAAAATGTATCACAATTGGTGAACTTTTGTGTAGCCATTTTAATATTGAAGATGAAAGAAAATCACAACATTTTCAACATATTTTGCATTATTACTTCAAAAAACATAAAAATGTAACTGAAACGGGAAAAAAAGATTTGTGCAGTGTATAGAGAAGGTTGTAGGATTGATCGAATGCATCAAAAGTGGTTTGCAAAGTTTCATGATGGAGATTTCTCATTGGACCATGCCTCGCAGTCAGGTAGACCAGATGAAGTAGATAGCGATCAAATCGAGACATTCACTGAGAATAGTCAGCATTCTACCCCATGGGAGATAGCCAACATACTCAAATATCCAAATCAATAGTTATTAGTGAAAATGAAAAATGTGTCTTTTATTTTATGGAAAAAGCCAACTGAACTTTTGGCCAACCCAATAAAAACCCAGAATACTGTCTTTTTTTTTTTTTAAATCAGATACTGCGAATTCTTACTTCATCTAAATCCCATTACCTCTACCACTTGAGAGGTTGCTGGCCTGACTTCCAACTGCCAACACCTGCATTCACTGCCTAAGGCATTATCTGGCTACAGAAGTGTTTGGTCAATGGAAGCAGCAAATTGGAATTGCCCAGAGATTAATGCCTACCCCTCTCCCAAGCCAGCACCCCCAACCAATAATCAAAAGAATTTGTTGTATAAACACCCAAAGTCTGTTTACCTTGGTGGCTTGCAGGGATGAGTCTAGCTGCATGTTTCACTTGAGCTTCCACGTATCCCAGCATGATCAGGCTCAACTGCCCACAATGGTAGTAAGGTGCCTGAGAACAGAAACTTTCTTGGCTACCCTTTCTCCCTATCTTATTTTTCTATAACCCTGCCAATACTTTCTAGGATTACTTCCCAAATCAACTACACACTCAAATCCCTGTCTCAGAGAACAGTTCCTAAAACAGCATTTACACCCAAAAGAGCGGTCTAACCTGGCCCTAAGACTATAGTTTTACAAAGAACAGATAGAGCTTTGGAATCAGTTTGTTTTTATAATAACCTTAATATTTGTGGATTAAATCTCTTGTTAAATTAATTTTCCATCAACACCCCTATAAACAGAAGGGGAGAAGAGGTTGAGAAGGGTCTGAAAGAGATCATATTTATTCTCCTGCTATCCAAAGAAAATTCCAAAGGATACAGCTCTTTCTGTCTTTTTCATTTCACTTAAATTCTAGTATGGGTATACCAGGGTCTTTTCCCCTCACTGGTCTCCATTTTTATTCTCATTGATCCATATGCCAGTACCATATTTTTTTATTATCGCTTTAATCATGTGATTTTTGTCGCTTTAATCAGTAATTGTATCTAATTTCCAAGTTTACCTCTGATTTCTGTCCCCTACCCCATTTTTATTTTCTTGTCTAGTCTCGCACTTTTATTTATAAGGTCAACTTAAAAATAATTGTAAAATTCAAGAAAAAAATCACTGCTAGAATCTGCAATAAAATTGAATTAAATGTAGAAATTAGGAGGAATTTAGTCTTTGAAAATTCTTTTTCCACATTGGAACATGGTATGTCACTCCATTAATTTCAGTCTCTTTCATGTCTCTCAGTAAAACATGGGTTATTGTTTCAAATAATAAAGCACATTTTTCTTATTGTAAATATGAAGTTCATTTGGCTGCAAATATGAAGCACATATTTCTTGAAGTGAAATTAGACCTAGAGCTAAAAATAAATAAAGGTTAAAAAAAGGTTGTTTCTTTTTATAGAGAATTCAATCCCAACATGGTACAATGAAATGGATACTTGCTCCAAGTGCAGTGATCTATTTTAGTTTACAGACAAAAGTTCAAAAAGTTTTAATTCAAAAAGGCTTCTAGCATGCAGGCAGTTTTTACATCTTCAATGCATTCTTAGTAATATTAAAGATCTGCAACCTCTGATTTCAGATGACAACAGTATAGACAATATACCACTAATGCCATGACTGATATTCTTGATTTTTGAAATTTCCTATTTAGGAAAGCATATACCCTTTTCCAAAATGACTTGAAAGCTTGCAACAAAGAATATGTATGATGAGGTTAATTAAATGAAAATCAAGAAAAGAAGAAAGAAGCATTTGTCTCCTTTCCCACAGACATACCTATTTAGGCCCAGCCTTATTTTGTTTAGGTACTTTTAGGTTCTGACGCAAGTGCCAAGTGATTTGACTGTGGTAAGCACAAGACTACACCACACCTGAGAGAAATCACTGACTTTGAACAAGTGCAGACCCCAAAAAACAGAAGGCACTGCAATGACCTCATGAGAACTTCAAGTGATAAGTGTTGCTCTCATCTGTTTAGGGAAATGGACTTCAAAAAGATGCCTTTGCCTTTAAATCACTGTAAGATATTGGCCAAATGACTCAGCCTCTTTGGGCGTCTAGTTTTTGCAACTAGAAGTTATAAATTCTTTTACAACTCTCAAATCTTCCATCTAAAATGATACTCTGCCTAGCTAAATCTGGGTGACTCTCTAAACCATTTATGTTTACTCACTTATAGCAATCCAGAAACTGTACATATTTTTAACACATTTATTGAAATATGATTTATGTAACATAAATTCATGTCATCCATTTAATGGTACAATTCAATGGTACTTTTAGTTAAAATTCTTAATCACTTCCTCAGTTTGGGTAAAATAGAAGGGGGTGCTTAGGCCATAAATTCCTTTTATTAAATAGATGTCAAGTTGAGTTTAGTAAACCTGTTGGTAGAATGAGAAGTTCCCTCAAGTCATATATTCTCAACGTCCTTTCATCATTTTCTAAATTTATTTTTTATTGAATTTATTGGGGTGACATCGGTTAATAAAATTATATATGTTTCAGGTATACAATTCTACATTACATCATCTGTATATTGTATTGTATATTTACTGCCTCAAGTAAAGTCTCCTTCCATCACCACTTGAGATGTTTTAAATAAAACTTTCATTATTTTATTTGAAATATCTCAATTCCCATGATATCAGATATAATACTCAAATATAAATCTAAAAACACTTTAGAGACAAATGAAACATACTTTGCGGATTTACAGTCTCCTTAAGACATTGTGATAGGTAAACCACTTTCAGATAATAGAGATTCACAGACAGGTCTTATGGCTCAACATCCTAACAACAAAAGACATAGACCTGACCTTTCACTTCTCCTGCTTTGCTATGTGATCTTCAGAAAATTCTCTGTGCTTTTGTTTTCTCATGTTTGATAAAATGCAAACAATTATAATTACAACCTCTATCATTGTGACCTTAATAGACATTTGTATTAATTAAACATCATATGAAATTAATATTAACCATCCTCCAAAGTTAAATTATGAATTTCAGATAACATAAAATGTATGTGTTTTGATGAAAACCAGTAGCCATAATTGGACTTTTATGCTACTATCATCATAGAAAAGGGATAGAAAAATAACATACTTGGTTAAATTACAATCAAAGTAAAAGATTCATATTCTTAATTTGAGTAATTTATAAACAAATGCTTCCAGTTATTTTTGTGGTAATCTGTTATAGCATTTATATAACACTCCCCCCCCACCACACCAAGTACAAGATGGCTCTGACATACTATATTCAGTGGAAGTCAAATTAAATTTCATGGCTGATCTATATGATCTGCTAAATTCCATGTTCGATGGCTTTCCACTTATGACACAAAATGTTATGTTTTTTGTCTAGTGTGTTCCCACACTGAAATCATTAGTCTGAGCTGAGACGGATAGAGATGTCAGAGGGAACGGATGGTGGTGAACATGTGGCCCCTGACTGAGCTGGTGGCTACCCCGGTATGAGTTACCAAGCTGGTTACTGCTCTCCATGCTGCAACACCAAAACAAGAAATTCAAGGATGTTCACTGCACATAGATGTATTTCAAAGCCATTTGGTCTGGATAATAATAATCAACTTCCCACATTAGTGATCAGTAAAATAAATATTACTTAAACATATACCACAGGCAAAATCCTATGCTGAGTGTTGTGGCATATGCAAAGATGAATAACAAAGTCCCTGACTTACAGAAGGGTGGGTGGTATGTATGCATGAGTAGCCTTAATACAAGGCAAACTATGAGGGTTGTAATAAGAGAGCAGGGGAGACAAACTGACTAAGGGTTCAGGAAGCCTTCATGAAAGAGTGGAGATTTGAGCCAGTATTTAAAAGTAGACCTTAATTACCTACCTTGACCCAAATTAAGTCACCATGACTAAATAAATTTTAATTAAAGGCCTTAATCATCAGTAAAAGATTTGCCAAATTTTCTATGTGTATGCAAAGTAAATATGAAGCCATATGCTATTTATATTGCATTTATTAAAAAAGAGAAACTATAATGTGATTATTAGAAAAATTAAAGCTTAGGAGCACATGTAAAATCAGAAAAGCTTCACACTCGCTTTTGTATAAAAAATATTCTCCTCCCCTAAATATTCAGGTGCAAATATTCAGGTACAAACATTATCCTATGGCTTCCAGTATATATAATATGGGAAAAAGAGGCTGACTTTTTTTAATATCAAATAGTATCTTCTCAAGTAATGAACTCCTCAGGTAATGTGAAAATCACATGCATAACCAAGAGCAGAAAGTTGTAACCTGGAGCTTAATGCACTGGAAAGAGTTGGGCCTCAATTTATAGTGATTTTCTTGCTCAACCACTCAGCTTTCCCGGCACTGCCTCCAGTTCCGGGTCAGTGAACACGCTGCCCTCCAGGCTCGGCCCCACCCTCGTTCGCCCAGGATGCCATTGATGTATGATACCAAATCATCAGATAATGAAGAACTGAGTGCCCAGGCTTTTCTAATTTTCACAGAAAATGAACTTTAATTCAAAACTATGCCTGGCTAATTAAACTTTCCTGTGATCTAATTTGCCCTAATTATTTCCATAAATTGAGATGTAACAGGGGTTATATAAAATTATTGTAACATAAAATTGAGTTTGAGTCTCAGTTTTAAGCTCAGATGAGGTCTCTGAATTGTTGCAACCTGTTGCTGGATGTAGGTGCCATTTTTCAAAACTCAGAACTATTAAGATGAAATAAATTCACATAAACAAAAAGCTTTTTTTCTTTCTCTGTGAAGCCTTAAGGTAAAGTTTCACTCCCTGAAACTACTAAAGGCTGAGGTTATACTGTATGAATAAAGCCGAACACACAATTTTGTAACAGATCCAATGAAAAACTGAGTCATCTAAATCTGATACATTGACCATCTAATACTAACTATAAGCCAAACTACTTTCTACTCCCTGAATGGTGTACAATCTAATTAAATGTTATATTAGAAAGCAATAACAGTCTCTATCAAGTTATATATTTATATCTCTGTGGCACTAGGATGGCAATTTTTAAAAAATATCACACGCCTCTTTTTTGTTAAAGGGAAGGAAGGGAGAGGGCAACAACCTATGGGAAAAACAAAATGCCCCTCACAAATGGCAAGCATTAAACTGAACCAAAGAACTTCGCCCAGAGTTAGAGCCAACACTCAAAAGAAGATACAAATGAAATGAGTTCACAACCCAAACTCCTAAAACAAGCAAGAATTTGAACCTTAGCTAGATATTCTTCATTTTGGCTAACTAGATCACTTTCTAATCTTGTTGGTGTAAACCTCGTAACAGCAGAGGCTGAACACTGTCAATGGGGACAATTGCCATTCCACAGAAGTCTTATGAAACTGCCTGATAAAATTTTTTTAAATCAATTAAATAAATATATCAAATTAAACTCATCTATATTTTTAATGCACCTCATTGTAGTTCATTATGTAAGACCCCCATATGTTCTGTATCATTAGTGAAACATTCTCAGTGGTGTAATGATGTAGTACATACACATGGGGTAAAGTAATGCGTTTTTCATTTCTTCTGCACATTTCATTACAGGGTGGAGATGCTGTAATTTTTCACTTAAGATTCCATTTTGGTGTGGGAAAAGGGGAAATAGAGCTAGAGCTGCATCCAATTTCTCTAATTTCATAATTCACAGCAACTGATAATTTGCAGAAGATAAGTTTTCTTAACAGTCCCCTTCCCATCAAGGCTCAGGAGAGAAGGTATAGAGGCTGCAGTTTTTAGCATTTGTTTTTTCCAAACAAACCAGAGATGTGTGGTTTCTGGGGGGAATGAATGCTTTCATTCACATCAGTCGTTTTGCCAATGCTAATTCTAGTTTGTGCTCCAGCTCCTTAAAGAGAAATTTCATTGTATGGAAGATGGAAAAGGTAAAATCCCATACTTCCAAAGGTAGTGTTCTCTTGAATATTTGCTATAGGGATGACCCATTATAGTGTACATTTTCTTTTGCTTGATTGGTGTAACTAGAGCTTTTGTGACAACCTCATCAAAAATGACTGCTCCACAGAGCAGTCTATAACTCTCTAGGATGATATGAAAGGCGGTTTTATCTCAGCTTGTAATAGCTGTGCACTAGTCCTAGTGCATTTTTTTAAATGAAAGTTTACAAGACACAGAACGGTACAGAAGATAAGTTTCCATGGGGTGTTTTAGGGGCCCTGGTGTTTATAACTGCTGCTCCATTTTGTTGAGCCTGCTCGCCTTCTCCTTTCTCACTTGCCTACAGCAATGAAAGGGGCTCCTCATAGTCTAAGCATGAAACTGGCTGTGAAATATCCCTCCCTTCATGTCCCTGCCTCGCCTCATCTTGGCCCAGGCATGCAAGGCAGCTGCAACATATTGGTCTTCCTTATCTCCATCCCTGACCTCCACAAGTCAAGAAGAGAGACTTTCAAGAAGGAAGGTATATTATTAGGTATTATTTCATCACAACACTACTGCTGAGCAGTGATAGCCAAGTCGGCTCAATTAAGTGTTTCTTGGGATGTGAGGCTGCCTATTGTTAGTTGATGCCAGGCAATATGCTTCATTTTCCCTGGGGGGTACACAGAAATATGCACTCACTTCTCTCACCATTTGCAAATATCTATTTTCCATTTCTTCACTATATGTGAATTTTAATAATGGCAATACTCTCTCACTTTGAAGCATCTATGTAGGATCAGAAGCCTGGTCCAGGGAGAGAAGAAGAAAGAAGAAAAAGGAAAGGGTGGAAGAGACCCTCATGAGTTGGAAGGGAAAAAAAATTAAACTAACAGCCAACAAGCCAGGAAGTCCCAGTTGTCTAAGTGCCCCTTGAATAATAAGGCAGAGAGACAATGATATTGAAAAGTTGCTGTTCATTCTGTTCAGCTCCTTGTCTGACATTCAGCTTGATGCCCACCAAGGCCATAGCGGACTGAGTTCCTCCTGCTCTCCTCAGGCTGCATTCCTGGCAGGTATCTGGGATGCAGATATGCAGTGGCTGTAGTATTTTGTTGCAACAAGGTGTAATAAAGAACAAATACCCTGGCAAGTGAGTGAACTGGCTTCCCTGATGCCCACTCTACTGTCCCGTTTTCTAAATTTTCAGACTCTGCAGTGAGAAATGGGTACTTTAGGAAAAATAACGATGAAGGCCAAGCTGGGATGCAAGGCAACCCCTGTTTGCTGCCTCCTGTCTCTGACAGATTTCCTTTCAATTCACCCCAAGTACACAGCATCTACCACGCGATACTCTGTTTGTAGACAAATAATGACCCACATACAGCTGTGCACATTATCTGGCAGACAGATGTTGGATCAGGGCGGGAGTTGCAGCTCATGTGCAGGAAGAAAAAGAACAGTCCGTTGCACTAATTCTCTTCTCTCTTAACAGGTTCACTATTTGAACCAGACCCTTCACTTAGTTTATCTGTAAAACGTAGTAGATTCAGTCTCTTCTTGATGTTCTCCTGTCTCAGAGAGGAGTTAACCAGGTTAAAGGTTTTCGTCATGAAATAAAAGCTCTGATTCCAGACTTTGAGCAGGAATGCTCTCACTTTCCCCCCTCTCCATAACTGCATTCCCAGGGGACTGGGGAGTTTAAGCTGAAATTAGATGGCTGCAAGTGCTAACACCTGCTACAAGTTCATCAGTTTTTGCTGGCTTTACAGCAGTGTCGGATGTTTCAACAGTTTGTGCAGTAAAAGATAGAGAAGAGATCGGTGGCCCTGTCATGGGGTACCATTATTTTTTTCTCACTGGCTTGCCTCATTTTGCTGCCTTCACAGCCAGGCTGTGAGCGAGTGTTGCTGTCCCCTTCCTGGCTTCCCCTCATTACTGATGCCCACAGGGGTAAGACCAATGGAGGCAGCCACAGATGCTTTCCCCATCCGAGGGAGCCAGAAGCACATGAAGGTGACTTTATATTATTTACAGATTTTCATTTTTTCATCAGCACATGTAGGCTGAGGTGGTAAGGGAGATGGCCCTAGTCTCATGACATTAAAACACAACACACTCACACACACATTTGGGGGCGGTCTCAGGCTGACATTCAGAATGGAAAACAGATAAAAATGTCTTAAGGGCTACTCCTTCAACAGAGCACAAACAAATGGGAATGGATCTCAGCTGGAAATCTCTAGTTTTAAGAGGTTAGGAGAGGTCGGCAGAGGAGACGGAGAAGGAGGGAGGGAAATAGAGTTCCTGGAATCAAATAGACTAATTCTTACTGCTCCCTCTCTACTACAAAGGACTGTCAAGACAGAGAGATGCCCAGTCCACAAGGTCCTGTCCCCACTCCCAGCTGCTCCCCCGATGGGGAGGTGGGCCCCAACATTAGCATGGGCAGGAGAGAGTGCCTCAGACAACAGCACCCGCTTCCCTGTTCTGCTCAAGTGTCTAGCTGTGCAACTTGCCTCCAGTTACAAAGCCCTCCTCCTCACCAAGGTTTTCAGCATTCAGCAGACTCTCCCATTGTTCCAGACTGCTCTGCTTCCATCCGTCTCTTGTCTCTTCTGTTGCACCCGCCCATTGAAACTCCAGTAAGTTCTTATCATCTGTACCCTTCTCTTCTCCGGAAGCACAAGTTGTGTCCTGCTCTCCATTTCAGCATCTGCTCTAAATGGCTGCTTATAAAGGCATTCCTTGCTCCAGGTCTGCTGGCCCAGGTGAGGCCTCACCCCCTGAGTTCCTCTCTCTCTCTCTGTCTTTGGTTTTAAATTGTTTCCTTATCCCAGTTAGACTTGACCCCATCTCCCTCTTTCTCTCTCTCCTTTATGAGTTTTGAAGCCTACAAATTAACAAAGAAACCCTTATTAGACCACTTTCTGCTGGCGTGGAGGGTGCAGAATGAAGATATCTACTCCACGTTTGCATTCAAAGGTAGTATCTCCGTTCTTTCTCTGAAAGCCCCATTGTCCCAGAATCCTAGGTAAGAACAACCAGAGAGTTTCAAAAGGCAGTCATTCCTTTCAATGTTATTTTGCTAAGAGTGAAACTAAGGCACAGAAAAATGAAATACCTGGCCCAACTTAGTGTTTTTCTCCTAAAACTTTTCAAAAACTAGAAGTTGCTGTATGCACGTTAAGACACAAATCTCTTGGCCCTTGGTTTAAAGGAGAAGCATACAGCTGGGGGATATGAAGTGAACCTTTCTGCCTTTTAATTTCATCCTAAATTGCCTCTAGGTTGATGCAGATAGGCAAAGCCCCAGAGCCAAAGGCCAGCTGAGAGCACGCAGTGCATTTGCACCCGTTGTAATTTTGGGAGACCTCATGGAGGCAGAACACAGGGCTTTGTACATAGATTACTCCCTTCAAACTGTGGTTGCAGATGGAAGCACAGCAAGGGCTGTGGGCAGGCAGGGTTTTCTCCTTGCCAGTGAGTGTTTAACACCACAGGGTGGATGATCACTTACAAGCAGATACCTTATTAGGAGGGCCTAGGAAACACAGTGGGTGATTAACCTTTCATCTCTGGGTTCTGAGGCTGATTTAGCTCACCCCTGGAAAGGCATGGAGTGGCAGCACGTGGCTTCGCCCCTTCCTCAAAGTCCCCAGGCACCATATTTGCGAGGCAGCCTGTGATCTGGCCAATCCCGATCAAGAGCAGTGTGGAGGTGGCAGCACAGGGGCAGGTGCCCAGCACTGACCTGTATCCCTTTTAAACCGCGGCTGTGAGCTTTTCCACACAGTTAAAATTCACCCAAATTATTAAAGAGCAAGGGAAAAAAATTCCCATCACTATTGCATGGATATTCTGTCAACGGCAGTAACAGTAGCAGTTACAGAATAACTACAGATAATTACAATCATTTAATTCAAAGTACCAAGTCACTTCATGCAGAACATGACTCATTTATCATTATTGACCTTAGAAGAAGCAAATTTGCCCGAATCAATAAAGGTTCCAAATATCCATTAGAGCAGACAGAGATTGGTTACAAGTGTTAGGAGCTTCTATATACCTGGATTAATAGAGGGAAGTAGATCTGCATGCTTTTGATTAATGAAGAGATTTTTTTTTTTTCTTTTGAGACAGTTATTTGAAAGAGAATTGACCTTAATTTCTCCTTTAATTCATGTTACGGAAAGTCAGTTGTTTTTGTTAAGAAGTTTCATTCCCATTAGTTGCTGAAACATAGTGTAATTACAAAGAGAGGTAATCTATAAACAGGTAGAGTTCAACTTTGTTTTTAATGGACTCTTTGGGGCTTCCTAAATATTCATGGAGCAGGGTCTGTCTGGTAGGAATGAACCGGAGAGTCTGGTGGGAATGGACCAGACATCATCTTGTTTCTCTTTTAAAGTACTGCCGTGAGCTTCTTCACACTCAGATAAAATTCACCAAAGAGGACTCATGGACAGGAAAAACAGTGTGGTGATTGCTGGGGCAGGGCGGGGGCGGTTGGGTGGTGTAGGTACAATGGGACTAAATGATAATAGAAAAAAATGCAATAAAGATTAAATTTTAAAAAATAAAATATGAGAGAAAGAAAGAAAGGAAGGAAGGAAGGAAGGAAGGAAGGAAGGAAGGAAGGAAGGAAGGAAGGAAGGAAAGAAGGAAGGAAGGAAGGAAGAAAATATTCCTATCACAATCATGGCGATACTCTATCAACAACAGAGGTGGCAGTTTCAGAATAACTACAGAGAGTTGCAATCTCCTTGTTGTAGAAATGAGAAGATTTAGGCTGTTTCTAAGTTTCAAGAGTAAAACTGAATGTGGATGGAAACAGATTTTAGTAAGTCAGTCCAGTCACTTAAAGATCAGATAGTTCAAACTGACTCCCAGGAGTTTTACAAATATTACGTCACTTAAACCCTAAGACTGAGGGCCAGTGGGGAGGCAGATAGGCAACTGGAGGGAAACTCTTCCTATCTCAACTAAATCCACGCAGATTAGAACACACCCCATCCAGGATCCCGGTTCAAGGTCCTAGGATAGAGAATTCAGACTTTTGTCAAAAATGGAATAGATTGTGTAATACATTAGCATAAAATTGGCTATTGTACAAAAAATAAAGACTATGAGTCTACTCTAAAATTGTCAAAATCACAATATTCTTCATGGTAAGAATTTGAAATGATGAAAAACTACAAATGTCATCTCATAAGAAGACCCATCACTACAGTGTCAGTTTGTTCTCCTACCCCTCCCAAAATTCATAGTCACACCTCTGGATCCTCTCCCCAGCTGGCTGAGAGGGGAACTGCAGCTCGCTTCTCCAGGGTCACCCAGTCAGTAAGATATAGAGCTGACATCTGAGGACACATGAGCCTGGCCGCCAAGGTCATCCTCTCCCTACCAGTCCTGCTGTCCACATCCCTATCAGGGCAGGCATTCTGCAAAGAAGTCATCTGCATGAACTAAATCAGCATTTTGAAATGGCTTTTGAATGCTCCATACCCCTGAGAAGAATAAATGATCTTTCCCACTCCTGTGGTGGTCTCTCAGGATCAGGTGCAGCGTAGCCCACGCTTCACATTGATTAGTTCTTGTAAAGAAGCCAAATTCCACATCCCTCTCATTGCATATGGAGTTTAAAATCTTTACTTGAGGAACTGAGAAAATTCTCCCCAGCTAAAAATCCAGCCCAACAGGAAATCCAGGTACTGGCAGGGAGGGGATCAGCTGGAACCACTAAAGAAACAATTGCTTCCTTAATACCATCTGGGGAAGAGAAGCTAACGTAGAGGCTGAGAACATGGAAGGAAGCTCTAAGGAAAAGGGGAAAATGCACAAAAAGCATAAGTCACTGGGATTGAAAATTTGTTCCATTTGTGTCTCTCTGCAGGAAGAAATAAAGAAATGCTGACAAGGCATGCCAGTCTGAATCCCCTGAGCAGTTGGCCTGTTTGACTCTGTGTGATGGTGGGCCAACCTGTGTGCCTGCCGGCTCACACCACCGGAGCTCTTCAAACACATTCTATAGATCCTGCTAATAAATTCCATTTGGCTGCAAACCTTTCCCAGTTCCAGGCAGTCGCCTCTGAAGTGTAAGTGCAGCCTTTCTTTAAGCCAGGCTACTGCCACTTACTGGTGATCTGTACCTCTTTGGAAAACTAATCTGTGCTGCATTTAAAGGCAGGAAGCAGAGTTTGAATGAAAATGCAGTACCATGGCTAGAGGACACAGCTCTCACACCTTCTGCAGAACCAGAATAAGTGCTATGTTTTAAAAATATATATGTATGTGTTGGCAACATTGAAAAGGGGGCTAAAAAAACATCCCCCTCAGAAGTGAGAGCAGCAGCAAAAGAAACGTTAGCGCCCTGCTGACGGGAACAATAGAGCATATGGACATCACGCCGTGCTTGCCAAGCAGACGAGGGCAGGATGATCAAAATGGAGTCAATCTGCTTCGCTAATAGCAGAAGAGTCGTCTGTATGAACACTGTCTCCAAGTGTGCAACGAGGCTCTTTAATTGCCTCAGAGAGGAGGAAGGATTTGGTTGACAGTTTAGCCAAGTGTATTTCTTCCACTGGGAGCGTCTATCTCAGAGCACTTCCCATGGAGAGTTTGAGGTGGCCGCCATCTGTGGATCTGCACGCCGGTGACCTTGCACTAAAGTAGAACATCACCCTGCAAGGGCTCTCACCCCAGAAACTGTTCTTGCCTGTCACTGGGGTGGAGCTGATTCAACCACGGCACAGCACAGAGACCCGCAAAGCTCAGCTCAGGCTGAGAGTTAATCACTGCCCACCAAGCAACTTCCTGGTTCCTACCGATCTCCTTCCGAACCCAGTCCCTTACCCCTTCAGGAAATTTGTAAGAAAAGGTTGCAAACCTCAGCACAAATCTCAAGGTCAACCTTTTTTCAAATTTTTCATAAATTTCGCATTTTTAGTCACAGTGGTGATTGAAAAGGAAATGTAGATAGTTTGATGCAGCCCATCACATCTTCTGAGAACCACCTTGAAAGAGATATTCTATTGCTGTGGATTGACTAGCCAATTGCCTCCCTCACAGCCATGTTTAACTGGCACTCTAGGATCCTGTTTCTCTCCGTAAGGGCTTTCTGATCCAAAAAGCATGCTGTGAGCCTAAGTAGAGGTCTCGGGTCTTTCACTCCTCTCCGTGGCTAAACTGCTGCACACTGACACAACTCCCAAATTTAGGTTTAAAACACAGACAGAAGCCCTCCTCTGATCTCCAGACACACGTATCTAAAGGTGTGTGCAGCATCTCCACCTGAATGTCACATCGACATTTAAAACTGTGACGTGAATACACTCACATCTTTTAATGCCCACTTTCTCCATTCTGGTCCAAATTATATCATGTTTCACCTGGGCCACTGTGAAACTCTCCTTACTGGATTATTATTCTTCAAACCCTGTGTTTCATACCATATATTTTACAAACAAAAGCTAAAGTATTTTGAAATCATTGGTTACAAGACTTTACTTTCCTACTTAAAATGCTTCAGTGATTGCTCACTGCACTTATATTGAAAGCCACACTCCTTCCCATGATGTTTGAAACTGGGGACAGCTTCGTGTACTCTTTAATTTCATTTTTTTTTTCTGTACCATTCTCTCCGTAAACCACACAGCTGCAGTTCTAGTGGCCTCTTTCTAATTCTTTAAATCTGCAAAATACTTCCCTGCCTCAGTGCTATTGCACAAGTTGGAACGTCCCTCCCCTACTCCTTCCATGGTTTGTGTTTCCTGTTTCCTCAGCTCATAGTCAAAATGTCACTCCTCTAGAACCTTCTGTGTTAATCCTCTCTAAGCAGAGTTCTCCTCCATCATTCTTGTCCATCCCTGGACCATAGCATTCATTTCCTTCATAGTACTGACCAGAATTTAGTACTCTATATGTGTCTGTTTCTTTTCTTGTTTATTATCAATCTCCCACATTCTACCAAAAACTCCATGAGAGGAGGACAGAGCCAAAAAGGTCCACTCAGTACCCAGAAAATGTTGGACACATAGTAGGCACACATTAAATACAAGCTGAATGAATGACTGTGACAAATGAGCAAAGAGAGCCAAAAGTATTGAAAAGGAAGTGAACAAACATAGGAGAAAAGAATAAAATGAAAAGGTAAAATATTAGAATATTATGTGCAAGGGGTGGAAGGAGGAAAATCCTCCAAGTCAAAGAATATAATTAATTTACTGTCAGATGTAATTTTAGCATATAAAAAAAACATGTTATCACTACTAAAAGCATTCTGTGTAAATAATGACCTTCAGGAAAATTAATGTGATCATAATTGTATTGGTCAAGGCAATGCTAACCACTGTTACAGGTGGTTCACACAGCAAAAGCTTACTTCTCACTCTCGTGGTAGTTCCATGTGAGAGTTCCTACTTGGGTAGATCTCCTTGAAGAGATGAATCAGAGACTCAGGCTCATCCGCCTTCAACATGTGGCTCCCAGTGTCACTGGGGGGTGGATGTGGGGGAGGGGGCGCTGCCTCCATTCTAGCTAAGTGGAAAGGGAAAAGAAGATGAAAGGTCACGAGTGGGGAAGCTTCCATGGGCCAGGCCCAGAGGTGGGTATGTCATTCCTGATTACTTTCCACTGGCTGAAACTCAGTGTCATGGCCTCACCTAACTGCCAAGGAGCTCTAAGAATTGCAGTTTAGCTTTGCGTCCAGGAAGTGGAGGAAATGGGTTGGTGATCTGTGTCACAATATCCTTCAACGTTGAAGAATGCCTTTTAAATATTTTATTCAAGTTGTCAGTTATATGAAAAGAAATGATGTTTACAGCATATGACTGGCAACCCTAAAAATAGAATTGAGCCCATTTAACACATATTTTGTAATAAAAATTTCCTCAGGTGCCATAGGGCACCTTCCTCGAGGTCTGAGTCAGTCTCTCTCATTCACAAGTGAGCTGCAGGAAACAGTGAAACGTGCTCTCTGCTCGAGTCCTTAAAGTGTTAATGTGCAAGGTCTGTGTGCAGAAGGCAAGCTGCCATAGATCTCACTGACTTTGGCAGCAACTCAGAGGTTATATTTTTCTCAGGGATGAAATATTCTTGGATAATTGTTCCAACATGTGAGACCCAAAAATGTTTTTGGGGTTTTTTTTTTTTGTTTTGTCTTTTTTTTTTTTTTTTTTTTTTTTTTTTGGTAGAAAAAGATCTCAGGAAATAGAAGCAGACAAAAAAAAAAAAAAGCTATTAAGTTATCTAGCCCATCTCTTGAGAATCCAATCAGATTTATATATATCAGGATACTTCTCAGGATAATCCACTTGATGTGGAACAGCTAGCCATGGACCTCCCTGTCAGCCTGTCTTTATGGCGCATAACACACAAGCCCACGCACATGCACCATCATCATCACTCTCAAGGGCAGGCTGAACTGGCTGTATGGGTGTGCATGGACTGAAACTATGTGATGTGGTAGGAGAGCTGTTGGAAAAAAGACTACATGTCCAAAAATATCTCCCCACCTAGCATGTAACACTTTCCTACAATTCTGCTATGAATGAATACATAATATAAACCTTTCACCTTTGTGTGAATTAGCTTACCAGATCCTTTTCCTCCAGGACATCTTGCCAAGATAAGAACATTAGTATTTTAAAGAAAAAATAAGATGGATTATATGACCCTCTCCAGGAAGAGGAAGACAAGGAGGCAGCTCTGGAAACCTACAAATAAAAAATTGTACCAAAAAACCCCCAAACAAACCTAATTTGTCATTATCAGACATATGTAGATATTCAAACTCTTTTATTTATATTAAATTCAAACATGGCAATTCAGTTTTGCAATATCTAGGAGAAACTATATTTTATTTTATTTTAACATTTGAACAGGTCACTATAACCAATTCTTCCTGTCATCTATTTCAACTATATTTAAAGGACTATGCCTATGATGCCCTCCTGGATTTTACTCTCTTCCAATCTCCCTATTTCACAGATTAAAAAAAAAACAACACCAAAAAAAAAAAAAAAAAAGAAAACAGCTGAGGCCTGGGGGTATTAAGATCTCACCGTGGCAGAGCTAAGACTATAACTCAAGTCTCCAGACTTCTCATTCATTGCTCTTTATATTGAATGATGGTATTTAGTATTTATAAAGCCTTTACTTAGTTCTGGGCACTTTGAGTTAAACAAAGAATTTGGTAAATTCCAACTCTAAAACATCTTATCTTTGGGGATGATTAGACCTACGCATAGAGTAATTAGGAAAAACATTGGTGTTACTGGCAAATACTTTGTTCCCATTCCTGATGTTATCTTCCTATAAAGAAAATTCCAAAAGGTAACTCTGGATTTCACACTGCTGCTGGGGATACAGAGTAGTTTATCTTGCAGTTTAATTCGGAAGGATCACTGAGCATGCACAGTTCTGCTCCGTCCTTCTTCCTCTTACAGGCAATCCTCATTGAAGAGAGTTCAAGGTCACAACTGCACTCCCATGCCCTAAGTCTTCCTGCCTAAAGTAAAGCGGAGAATTCTGCCCAATTTGGAGCTTCAGCTGCAGCCCAATCTATTATCAGATCATGCTAGGTCCTCCCAATGTAGTCACTATTCTTTGTTTTATTCTTCAAATTGTTTAGTTCTATATTGGAGAACAAAAATATTATTTATTGGTGACACCTTGGACAATTATCTCTCAAAGTTTTGGGACTCAAATTAAGGGAGAGTTTTTCCAGAATTTGGGCCTTATGATGCCACTTTAAAAGCATAAATGGGTTGGAGAAGGGGCCATCACAGGTGAGGAAATCTTCATCAGACCAATGAAGGCGCTGGACTGTGAAGATAGAGAAGATAATTTATGTTGAGGAAGAGAAGCCTAAAATCTCACAATTGGAAGAAGCCTTCAAAAATCAGAGTCTGCCAATTCAAAGTTCTTCAAGAACCAAGCAGGTAAAAACATAAATGTGTGCAGCAAATAATGATGAAAATAAAATATGGTGGCTCTATGGCAACCAGTGAACTAATAAGTTCATGTGGCATTAAATGTATAGAAACTCTAATTTTTGGTGGTAATCAATTGGACGATCAAACAAAAAAAATACATCTATGAAGATATCTAATTGATCTCTTCTATGTCACTTCTGAAAAGGAGGCATTCAAACTATACCAAGTGACACCACCTCCAGAGGTGCTTCCTGGGTACTATTCTGATGATCAGAAACTATTCTCCCATGGAGGCAAAAATCTGCCTCCTAGAAGTTCACACCACCACCACCCCCTTTGCTAATTTCATCCTTGAGGCCATACAGACCTAGTCTAATTCCACTCATACCTGAGACATTGGTTAGACTGCTGTAGTTAGTATTCTTGTCTCCTTCTGAGTATCTTCTAAGGACATGCTTTCTATTCTCTTTGCCATCCTTTGCTGTCTACCTTAACAAAATATGTTTTATCTAGCGTGGGTTCCTTTAAAATGTGGTTTCAAACATTTTATAAGATATGTTATTATAGATATTTTAGATATTATAGGTATTTTCACAACGGTTCAGAGGAATATGGAATTATAATTTCCAGTGTTAGACATACCTTATTTATCCCTAATGGTGCCACCTAAAATCATACTGCATCAAAATAAAGTTACTGTTGACTAAATCTCTATCACATTTATTCATGTTGTTGGTAAACCGCATAGCCCACCCTAAATGTAAACAGTGCAACACAAAATATTGTTCATGTTCTATTTCACCACATTAGAGCTGGCCCCTTATTCTAATGAACAGAATCCAACAAGCATTTGAGTACCTACTGTACTCTCGTTATGCCTCTCATTTCTTTGGGTATTAAGAATTGAGAGATGAGATGAAATCCCTGCCATCAAAGAGATCACTGGCTGCCAGGACACCGAGAAGTAAATATAAAAAATCGAAAAATGATACACACACTATGATGAAATATGTATGTAAAATTCCATGGGAACAAAGATGAGGAAGCTCTTAATCTGGGGAAATGAGAAAGACTATAGAGAGAATATGATATTCAAGTAGGAGGAAGTTGAAAGAAGGGTGGGAGTTTGTATTGTTTTATAAAGACTTTTTTTAAGTGTAGTTTTAGGTTCACAGCAAAACCAGGGGGAAAGCAAAGAGATTTCTCATATACCCCTTGATGTCCTCTTCTAATTATCAACACTCCCACATAATAATCACCCAAAATCTATAGTTTACTGTTCACTCTTGTTGTCCTACATTCTATGGGTTTAAACAAATGTATGACATGTATCCAAGATTTTGGTATAATACAGAATATTTTCACTGTCCTAAAAAATCCTCTGTGCTCTGCCTATGTATCCCCCACCCTTCTTCCTGGCAACTTCTGACTATTTTAGTGTCTCCATAGTTTTGCTCTCTCCAGAATGTCATGTAGTTAGAATAATGCATTACATAATTTTTTCAGGTTGAATTCTTTCACTTGGTAATATGTATTTTGAGATTCCTGCATGTGTTTTCATGGCCTGATAGCTCATTTCTTGTTAGCACTGAATAATACTCCATTATCTGGAGATGCCACAGTTCATTTACCCATTCACCTACCAAAGAACATCTTGGTTGCTTTCCAAGTTTTGGCAGTTATAAATAAAGCTGCTATAAACATCCTTGTGCAGGTCTTTGTGTGGACATAGGTTTTCAAATGATTTTGGTAAATAACAAGGAGTGCTACTGTTGAATGATATGATAAGAATAAGTAGGAGTTTGTTTGTTTGTTTGTTTGTTTTGAATAGGGAGACCCATAGTACAAGATTATTTGCAGATGATAGACCCTCTTGAAGAAAAATTACCCAGGTGTGAAAAGACAGGACACCTGAAGGAAACGGGCAGGCCAGAGGATAGGGCACATGAAAAACAAGGCAAGAAATAGAGGCTGATGTTTCAGGATGAAAACATGAACTAAAGACAGTAAAGAACCACCAAGAGCTTATAAAGCAAAAGAGCGATGAGTCTATGTCTCGTCTTTCCTGATTCTGCCAAGTAAAATATCCACCTTTTCTTTCAGACTCCTGTCGTCTGTCTATTTGATAGTGACTAGTATATTTTCTCCAAGTCATTGATTAAAATGTTGAAGAGAACAGCCCAGCCAGGAGAAAGTCCTCTTCATGTTTACATCATCTCATTTATCTAGTGACAATGGAAGAAGGGAGGAAAAGGTGAAGGAAAGAAACTAAGGAAAAGTATGTCACCCTCCACACATGAAAGAATATTAGGACTTACAGACAATCTGGTTATGCAGGATGATAGAAAGTTAGAATCAAGGATAACTTCAAGGTCTTTAGCCTGGGTGAATGAAAAAGTTGTAGTTCCAGAAATAGAACGTGAGATTTTGAAGAGAAAGAGAGGTTAGAGGAAATGTACTGATTCTAGTTTGAGAGATCTTGAATATCAGGAATCAGAAGGGCCATAGATATAAAGGTCTGGCTGGAGAACTGTTATAAATTTAAGACTGAAGTTTGGGTGAGAAATCAGGATTGGAAATGGAAATTTGGAAGTCATCCACTTGGATGGATATCTGAAACCCTGAGGATGGACAATGTTTTGGAGGGGAGTAAAGTTGAAAAGTTCAAAATAATTAACATGATTTATTTTGCTCACATCTGTTATATTAGTGGATGACTAAGCAGATGGTACAAATAAGTTTGTGAATTTCTTTTATCCATCTATAATGATTTAGGGACATATGAAGAAGAATATTAGATGAATTAAAGAAAATCTTAAACACTGAAGGACTAAATCAATAGGCTGACTCTTCTTTGCATACTAGGAAGTCAAAGAAACATACCTGAATCCAGACGATACTCTAAGCTCTGTGTTTAAAGTGATGCCCAACTGAAATATCAATCTCCTTCCTTGAAATGTTGTGATATCAGAGAAAAACGATGCTGATAAAAAAAACACAACCTAAAAAGATAGTGATGCCATTTGTAGTTAATAAAGTGTGCTTTTATTATTTACCACTCAGGCATAGAAACACTAATTCTGCTTATCATTTTGTCACTGAGCTTTTGTTAATCTTCCTTCCCTCTAGCTTATAACCTTGCTTCTGATGGACTGGGAGGAGCGCATGTGTGTACATGGACACACAATGAACTTTGTTTTGTTTTGCAGGCCATTCCTCTCCACTGAAAACTTATGTATTTTAGAGGTTTACTCACAGTAAAAACAAAATTAGTGCCTGAAATCCAATATCTCCATTTCTTACATCTCTCTCCTTAAAAATATCATCTTTCAAAGCACTATAAAGTAATAGGGAAAGGTGGATCTGTGTATCGGTTTTTTAAAAATTCTTGTATAGTTAAAATTAAAATTTGGTACAAAATCACTTCAATTCAACATTTCTTGATTCCCAGGAACCGGCAACAGGCACACCCTCTTTGCGGTCACACACCATTCTGCTGCATCCTCTTGTTTGAAATTATTAATTTGGTGGTGAAGAGTTCCCATGAATATTCTCCTTTAGAAAAGGTCAACTCTCCTCAGAGTCACCTTCAAAAGAACTTGACCAGTGACTAAATTTATGAATTTTTAAAATATTGTCAGTCAGCATTGAATGCATTTACCCATTGAAAATGAGTTTTGTTTCAACACACTTTGCTGCCATCCATGGTAATTGGAAAGTCAGTGTGAGATATCTTCTAATGTGCTTTTTAAAATTGACCATGGCTGCAGAAGCAGCTTTTTAAACCAAACATAATTAATTTCTATCTGTCCAATCTGATCACTGTAGGCTGACAGTCCCTTGTATTCTTTATTTTTAATGTATGTGTTTTTTTTCAATAGAGTACATTGTCCTTTCATCTCTCTCTTTTGCTTCTGCAAATTGGCACTTTCTGTCTTCTAGGAGTCTCATTACCATCCAGTGATTTTTCTCCACTTCACAATAAAGGCACTAAACTGGGGCATCTGTGAGAAAACACACACACACACACACACACACACACATACACACACACCCCCACACACCCACCCCCCTATCTATGTAGCACATTTTCTTTGCTTTCTCTGAATCTTCTTCCATGTGGTCTTTATGGCTTCAATAGCTCTCAAGTGTCAACGGAGACCTGAAACTTTTCAACCGTTGGCTGCCTACTTCATTCGCCCTCCATTCCTCCCAGGCAGCATCCTAAATAGAACGGGATGTCGAATCACCGACCGACTCATGGACAGAGCATTCATTCTCCAGCAATGCCCTGTAGATACCAATTGAAACTGCATCATCCATAAAAGTAATCCATAGACCCATTTGCTTTTCATTTTTGGCTTATGATAGCAATAATGACTATAACACAGGGCCCAGGAATTGATGGCCAGCTGGGGTTAATGGCCCTTGGCTGCACTGTGAGCTATCAACTCCCCCAGCTGGTCATTAATCCCAAGGAAATGCCCCATACCTTGATCGTTATTACTTAATTAATGCCTCTTTCACTTTCAGCCTAAGTGGTCAGAGCACTGTAACCCTAACAGCAGCTTGCAGTTGGAACTGAGTGTTTCAACTCAAATACTGGAATTCCCTATAGCTGCATACATATTTTAAATTCTTCCTAGAATAGTTGATTATGTTTGCCTCAGGCTTTTTTCCCTCCCCTTACAAAAGGGTGGTGGTGGTGGCTGTGAGGGTTTATTTTTCAAGTGAAAACTTGCTACTTGCATATCAGAGCTACAAGGTCAAAAGGAAACTTGAATGTGTTCATCTTGCCCTTTGTTTTTAGGTCATCCGGACTGTTTTTGCTTCCAGAGATCTAAATGCAGAAACAAACTGGGAAGGAAGAAGGGGAGCGTCCCTTCTGCAGTTGCTTAGAACAGACCTCACAGTCCTTGAAATGGCATAATAACAGAATTTATTCCACTGCTATAAAACTCCAAGTGCTATCATAACTAGTTAAATCACACTTGAAATAAATATTCTCATAGGATTAACATTATTATATATCATCTTTTCAGAGATTGCTGTAAGCTATCATCAAAGAATACGTTACCTAGCTGACAAAGAACGTAGATTTTGTTTGGTTTAGTGTGACTGGTAAATGGGACTAAAGGAAAAAAATGTAACAGGGAGTTGTGTCTGAGCGCTAATTACCACAAGAAACAAGTCAGCTTCTGCTTTGGGTCAGCTGGGTTTATATACAAAGAACTGCCTGTTTATGAACCAGATACTAACCCCAATTGATCTTAACTTCTTCTGTTGCAAGTAAATGCCTACATTTATTCTCAGCAACAGCATAAAAGAAATGCAGTCTTTCTTTTCTCTTCGTATTCTGAGAGAAACTGATGTTATCTGAAGAAATATGTTTCTAAGAGATTAGCAGTGATTCATGACTATCAGAGGCTCAAGTGTGTGGAACAACTTACAGGAGATCGTTTGGAAAGATCCAAACTGTAATGTTTTATCTTAAAGTTTGCTTTGAGAATCACACATCTCCAGGATGAATGTTATAAGTAGAAATATACTCTCATCACTGGAATCATTGAATCTTAGGACTGGACAAAGCGTTTTACAATCACTTTGCTCCCTGACTCAGATTCATACAGGATGAAGCATAAACGAACCCCAGTAGGTAAAAATCTATCCAAAATATAGTTGTATGATCACTTCTCGGAATGTAGCTTAATGATAAACAATTGTAACTGATGGGTAATTTTTCTTTGTACTAAAAGTTGAGTTCATTTTCTCTTCTTCCATCTTCAGTTCAGATGGAAAATCCTAGCCTAGCCTTAAAGATTTTTATCAGATTGTCCTCTCTTTGAGGTCTCTAAAGAAATAAAGTACCAATTTCTTTATCCTTTCTTCTGGAGTCTTGCTTCCCTATAGTTTTTCATGTTTATGTCACTGGTTTCTTTCAGTTCCCTAAGATCTACTCTGTGTTGTGTGTCTGTAGATTGGGTGTACATCAAGTGTAAGGATCTGAATAATGCAAAGTATTAATCAAGGACTGCGTCATGGCTCATGTTGCCTGTACTGAATCACGAATGTTAGATTCTAGGTCTTTCTCTGTTGATAACCTGTAAAACACTTGAGCAGCCTCAATGTGGGTGCCCTGACTCATTTTTTTCTAATCCTTCTATCTGCCAGCAGGAAGAATATTTACTGTGATCGCTGCTCATTGTATTAGGCAAGGAGCACAGGGATTCAAACAGCAAAAAGGCAGAGTCCGTGCCAGGAAGGAATTCAATAACAATTGCAGGAGATACAGAGATAAACAGACACAGTTCAGGTCAACAGATCTGTCTCTAATAGATAGAAACTTCAGGAGACAATGAAGGCACAAAGGAAGGGCACCTAACTCAACCTGGAGGTTTAGGGCCCTTCCCCCTACCCGCAAAAGGTAATACGCTGGTATTACTGGATTGTAAAGAAGGAATAGGGGAAAGAGTGTTCCACGTAGAGATAACAGCATTTATAAAGGTACAAAGATATGAAAATAGGTGTTTCTGGCAAATGGTCCAGATGTTGACATTCTTATTGGTCCTATGGTCTCCTCTACTCATTTAATGAATTTCCAACTTACTTCTGGATGAAATGCCCCAACTCTGTTTCTTTTCCTCCTTCTAGATACCATTTGCCACCTGCCTTACTATACATCATTCCATATCTGCAGCCGGTTTTCCTGGGAAGGTCTGGTTTCCAGAGCCACTTCTGTCCCTGTCTGATCAGCCTGATAAGCTCTATGCTGCTGCCCAGAACCCCCTGTAGCCCTACCCTAGATTTATATTAGGTGATGTTAATCCAACAGTTACACATCCCACACTTGCAGCTTATTGTAAATGATTGTGTATTATTGATTTGGGATCAAATTATTATACCCAGTACTACAGAGTTAATTCTATATCTATGTTTAACTCCAGACAAACTTTTCTAAATACGTATTTTCTTCTTTGTGTGCGTGAGTTTAACCTATTACCGAGGCTTAGAATCCAAAGTGAGTTAATTTACCATACAAAAACTGAATCTACTTCATCACTGATGAAAATGTTAAACACTACATAGTTTAAGAGTGTTGTGAATGTAGAATACTCTTGGCTGTGAAAATTATTCACAAAGTTTATTTTCTAATGCCTTTGTTATAAATGAAGCAATCTTACTTATATTTCTTTAATCACATGCTGTGTAAAATTGCAGATGATTAGGAGAACAACAAAGTCTACAGAGTAATACTGAATATTCATACATTCTATATAAAATTATAATTTACTTCTAAAAGTTAAACATTAAAATATGTAAATGCTTATAGTTAGTAGGTTATGATTGTAAACAATAATATAAATACAGATGTATGCAAAGGATATTTTTAAAATATTTAATAAATTTTGTATTCTAGAATAATTTTGGAACTACAGAAAAATTGTAGGAATGTTACAGAGAGTATCCATATGCCTCACACCCTATTACTACAATACATTTGTCACAACTAATACCAATATTAATAAGGTCAATACTTTATGTGAATGTCCTTAGTTTTCACCTGAAGTCCTTATTCTGTTCTAAGATCCCATACAGAATACCACCTTATATTTAGTTATAAAGTAAACCTTAAGCTTTTTCAGACTTCTCTTGCTTTCTATGATTTTCACAGTTTTGCAGCATACTGGTCAGGTATTTTACACAATGTTCTTTAATTTGGGTTTGTCTGATGTTTCTTACAGCTAGACAGGAATTATAAAATTTGGGAAAGAAGATCACAGAGGTAAATTGCTGTTCTCATCACATGCTATTAAGGGATGTGCTATCAAGGTGATACGTAATTACTGATGACTTAATAATTGTTTATTACTTATTATTTAACCTTGATCACCTGGATAGAGTAATGTTTGTCAGTTTTCTCCACTATATATTACTTTTTTTCTCCCTTTTATATTTTCTTTCATAGTGTACTTTTTAAGAACAAATCCTTAAGAAAATCTTATTTATAAGGAGGAGAATGTTCCACTTCTTTGAGAGGCATAAATTAGTTGGACTTGTTCAACAGAAATTTTTTAAGAGTACAAAATTCACTTAGTAATAATGTATATACTGTCAATATTTGAACTTTTTAAAGGATAAAGGACAGATCTATAGAGACAGAGATATATGAAGATTACAAAATGAACATGGAAAGACATAAGAAACCAAGAACAATGTTTGCCTTTGAGAAGAGAAGCTGAAACAGGATGGGAAAGCATCCCATTTACAACTAAAGATAATATACAATTGGTATTTCTGAAATTATTTACTCTGTCCTATTTTCTAAGTCTTTAAAATGAAAAATGTAATCATTTTCAAGCAAGAAACAATTCAGGAGAATGAGAAATGGTCGCATTGTTTTATGGATATAATACTACCACATCAATGATCTCAATAATCATTCTTAGCACCGCAAGATTGATCCTAGAGTGTTTCAATGTACACAAGTGGAAAGTCAATGTGAGTAGATGTTTTTGATAATAGGTAGTGTATGCCAGAGTCGTGTGCCTGTGTTTGGTGGTAGTTGCAACTGGGTAAGAGAATCAACAGCCTAATTAAAAACAGAAAGCCCAAAAGTCTCCTAAGCCTAAAAAGTTGATTTGCTTTTTTAGTATGTGTCATTATATGAGGAAACTACCCTGGTCACTAGAATTATTAGAATTACCCTCCATGTAGGTTCCAACAAAGATTAATATCGGCATTGACAAGGAGAAATGCCTGTGTTAGGTTATTCCCTTGAAAGGTGCTTTTTCCTCTCTGTTGTATAACCAGTGATTCTCCAGGGACAAATAATTGGAATTGCGTCCCACAGATGCCTCACAGAACTAGTGTCTGTTTGTTTTGTGTTTGTACTGGAGTAAGATTTCACTATTCCCTGTAAGATATGATTTAACTACTCTACACATTAGACAGGTGTTATGTTGCTCAGAGTTTCATTAAAGAGGATATACTAAAGAACTAAAAATAAAAAGAAACTCTTCTAAATTAGGGAGTAAACTATGGTGACAAGAGTTAATAGAGATAAAATAAGAATCGTCAAAAAGAAGGTTAAATGAAAGCGTCTGAATGAAAAAAAAATGGGGTAGTGTTTTAAAAAGACCAAAATTGTCCATTTCTGACTACTGGGCAGGGAGAAATAGACATTGAGAAGAAAATAGACACATTAGCTCCCTGAGAGCAGGAACTTCTTTGAATTTTACATAGCTTTCCACATAGAGCTTTGCATAGATTAAGCACTGTTTTAATATTGATTACTTAGCTTTATATATAGACTGTAATGGTGTCTGAAGATTCTGATTTTTAACATGAAAGATAAAGAGTCAAAAAGGAAAGGAAGACATTATAAGGCTGACCAAAGAAATTAGGTCAAAGAAACAGACATAGAGGAACATGTTTGCAGAAAATTGGGTTGTTGAGAGCACATTTTAGATTTTTTAGTCTGCTCAAAAAGGCAAAGCTTCTCTTCCGCTTAAAGCATATGATCTGAAACATCTTTTTAAAATTACAGCCATGATCACTAGTTAGACAAAGCCCACACTATATAAAATTCTGTGATAATTTCAACAAATATCAAAGGAGCTCTCTCTGCTCTCTCTGCCATACATTGTCCAATCAACTGGCAGTTCTCTCATTGGGAGGGGACTCTAACTTAATCCTTATATCAGCCCACTATAAAATGTTATCAGTGCTGCTCCAGTAAGGATGGATGCAAAAGTAATGTCATCTCCTCCTAATATGTTATTTTAGGTCAGTGTCAAATTCACAAATGAAACTAAAAAGTCTTTTAACATGAAAACCTTACTCCACAAATTTAACAATATTTGCAACAAATTTAGAACTTATATCATGGTAAAGTCTGGCAAATTAGATGGCATTTGAATGAATGCATTACACATCTTTACATTCTAAAGTGAGTAACATATATAGAGCAGGAATAATTTATCTGACTGAAAAGGCCAATGTCATTTTAAATTCTAGACAATGTTTTTATTACTAGGGTATATAGTGACTTATGTGTAACTGATCTTGCCCATGTTATATTTTAAGATACAAAATAATTATTTTTATTACAATTATACTATCAAATGCTATGAGGTCATATGGATCTTGGTCTAAAATCAGAATGTATTCCATCTAGTGTTTCAGTATTTCTAGTAGATAAGACTATGTCATTAGGAGCTTCATATTGATTTTAATTAGAACAAGCACACCACCATTAATATGAGTTGTGATGCTACTAAGGCAGTTGTCAAGGGGGAATTAATTAATTAATTGTAAATTAATTAATTGAGAGTGAATCAAATCAACCTAGCAGAATGAATACAGAACTTGGGGAGGGGGGTAAACTCACAAAACAGATTGAAAACCCAAGACAATCTAAATTGTTCATCAAGACTAAAGAAAATTAACTAACTCATTAAAAGAGAATACCTATTGTTTTTGAGAGAGGAAAGTATTAACGCTCAAGTAATAAATTAAATTCAAACATTTTTCTTAAAAATAATATACAAAATTCTAAAAATACTAAGATTTTGTCACTCTATGTTTCAGACCTAGAAAAATAGTTTGTAGTTTGGTATATTTCATAACACTTATTATAAATTTAATCACTTCATTTTCTGTTTATGGCTAAAGAGGAAATTTATTTAGATGCTTAAAAGGAAATAAATATACTAAGCTGAAGGAAAAAAAATCTATTATAATGAGAGAGTTCTGCCCTTTTCTATGGGTTTCCCTCTAGTTCCTGGATCCCAGTGTTTATGCAACTCAGTGCTTCAGCATCAAGCAACATAGATGGTTGGTTGTCTAACAAGTGAAGGTCATGTGGGGGGAAAAAAAACAAAACATTAAATTTAAACAAACTCTACAAATTCAACAATGAAAAAATACATATAAACTAGACAAAAGCTGATAATAATATATTAAAATAAAAATATTTGTGTTATAAGAGTGATGTTTTCATTTAAAATGTGTTTAAATTTTTGTGCCTGCACAAAAAAAGAAAAATTATCCGAAGGTTCCATCCTAGTGACCAATGAAGGATCATATGTGAATTACAGCCTATTAGGATTGAGATAAAATATCTGAAAGTGAAAATTCAAGTCAGATGTGTATGAGATTCTGATTTCAAAAAAAAAAAAAAAGTAAGTGTTCTAGATCTTCACTCTTGGACAATAAAGCAGATACTGTGTTCCAGAGCAAGGCATTGAAAATGAATGCCAGGAAGAGAAATCCTGTTTGCCATTGTTGTATCCGCTAAATATAAGCAGAAAATATCTTTAATAAGCAGTGCTACAATTTATTATATAATCAATGGGTGGAGTGGCAAAATGTCAAGTGTCGAGAAAAGGGCCTGCGTCTTTGTGCCCTCTAACAGGTTTAAGGATGTCTTTGGTCAAATGAACACACTGTGTTCACACATCTCTGACTGAACCGTAAAAGAAGAGTATGATATGACCCTGCCTATAGTAACTGCTTATAATTGCAAAAAGTCAGTTGTAATTTGTCCCAGAATAGTTGGCAATGAACCTATAGTAACTGCAAAAAGGCACTGCAATTTTTTACAGGTGAATTAGTTTGTTAATTCAACAATTATTCATTGTGCATATGTTATCACTCATGCACTGATCTAGAGGACTGGGATATATCAATAAATAAAACCCCTACCTCTGCCCTTGAGGAGTTTATATTCTAGCATACTGACCTAGAAAACAACAAGGAAATAAGCATAATAAATAATATATTATATTTGAAGTAAGTTTGTAATCCAAAATATACATCAGGGTATAGGTAATTAGAAGAAAGTGTGCAATTTTAAACAGAAGGATCAGAGTGGCTCTTGTTGAGAAGATCCCACTTAAAATATCCTTAAGCCAGACAGAGGAGACAGACAGTCCTAAAACGTTCTAAAATGAATACCTACCTGGCATAATCAAGGAACAACATGAGAGTAGTAAAAAATTATGTATTTTTTTAAATGGAGGGCCAGGACATGTAGAACTTCTAAACAATTGTCAAGACTTCTAATTTTCCTTGAATAAAATACAGAAGTATTATATGGTTTTAGGCATGGAATTGATGTGATGTTACTTATGTTTCAGAAGGATCGCCATGGCTGCTCTACCGATGGTAAGGAAAAAGACAGAGGTGGAGAGACCAGTGAGGGGAAGATTGGCATAATCCAGAAGAGAAATGACAAAGGCTCAAGTCAGGGCGATAGCTCTATAGAAAATAACAGTTGATCTACTGATCCGCTTCTGAATACATTTCAGGATTTGCAAATGCAGTGGATGTAGGATATGAAAAAGAGAGAGAGAGAGAGAGGTCAAGGAGGACACCAAGTTATTTGACTTGAGCACCTGGGAGGAGGATGTTGCCTTTAACTGAGATGGGAACACGGAGACTGAGCAAGTTTAGGAGGAAAAGCATAATACTCATATTTGGGCATATTGAGTTTGAGAGGCTTCTTAGACATCCAAAAAGAAATGTTCAAGTAGGCAGTTAAATTTATGAATGTGGAGGAAAGGGGTCTGGAGCTAGATATTTAAATTTGGGAATCTGGGCATAAAAATAGTACTTAAAGCCATAATACTGGATATTACTGAAGGAACAAGTGCAAAGCACTGAATGACACCAGCAATCTCCGTGAAGAAAAGAGGGGGAATCAACATGAAAAACAGAGCACTGACCTGTGAGGTAGAGAGGATCTTGAGAGAGTGTGGAGTCCTGGAAACCAGCTGAAGAAAGTGTCTCCAAAAAGAGGGATCAACTAAGTTGATATCTAGTTGTGAGTGAATGGAATAATTTATGTCATGTAGAATTAAATAAAAGACCAGTTAAATTAAAATCATTTATCTGCAAAGTTTCACATGACCATGAGCTCTAACTTTAAACAGGGATTCAGATGCCAACCTCATCAGTCACCATCTTCATCTAGTTACTCCATGATTTCTGAGGTTGATGTTTCAGACATCTATCTCATAGATCTTCTGTGAAATTCAGTGAAATAATTTGTATAAAATCACCTGTGAAATGCTTGTGAGTAGGTACTTATCACTTTAAATATAACATATAATACCCAAAATACAAATATTAACATGACCCAAATATTTCATTAGATAATTGTTATTATATTTATTATATAATTATATCATTCATCATATTTTATATCATATGACTTTTGCTACTTGTTATATTATACATAATTTATTTATTCATTTGTTCTTTTAATTATGTATCAAACATTCTTTAGCTTTTACTCTTTGATAGGCACTGGCACCCAAGAAATAAAAAAGATAGACAAGGCATGGAATTGATCATTCCTACAATTTAAAGTACATCAGACTCTGCAATCAATATTCTATAGAGTTTATTTGTCCACTTCATGTGAGGAATTTGAGCCATAGCTTTGTCAACTACCAGGTAGGTGAACTTCAATAAGTCACTCAAACTCTCTGACTCTCAGAAAGTGGGGAAGCATTGTTTCTATTTGCAAGGTGGTTGGAAAGATCAGCAAAGATATAGTAAATATTCTAGTCTCTATTACTAAGTAGGCATTCACACTATAGGTCTTATTAGTACTATAAATTCTGTACATTCTGTCAAAAAGAACATAGACTTTCTTGAAGTGAATAATTCATGGTTTTCATTTTTTACAGAAAGTGACAAGTTTCAAGGCAACACAAAGTGTCACCCTGAGAAACAATATTTTTGTTTGTAATTGCTTATACCCTGCCTCTCTTAACAAAGGATTTAAGATAGTTTAAAAGCAGATTATGTAAAGTGGTAATAATGATAAAGATAAAAAATCAAGACTATATAGATACAGAACACATATATGCTATATCATACCTATTTTAGTTTCTTTTTTTAAAGATTTTTTAAAAGACTCTATTTATTTATTTATTTTTAGAGAGAGGGGAAGTGAAGGAGAAAGAAAGAGAGAGAAGCATCAGCATGTGGTTGCCTCTCACACACCTCCTACTGGGGACCTGGCTGCAACCCAGGCATGTGTCCTGACTGGGAATCGAACTGGCGACATTTTGGTTCACAGGCCAGCACTCAATCCACTGAACCATACAAGCCGGGCTATTTTAGTTTCTATTGTACATTTCAAATTTAATTCTGAGCTTCCTAGCAAACAAAACTAAAGGAGCATATCAGCTAAAGAATTTGTTATCAATAAAGATGAAGATTCTAGATTCTCATATAAAACAATTTTTGCTTAGCATTAAACTCTAAAATGTAGAGTGATATAGATTGTAATCTTTATTATTTTGTAACAAATTTAGTTATGCATTTCATAGAACTGTTTCTTATAATTGCTTTTAATTAAAAAAATGAATCTTCAGGTAAAAAAAAGTTGAGTAATGATAATTCTGTGAAAAGATACACAGAGTCCAAGTGTGTCACATCAAACATTCTAATAATCCAAAATGCTCTCCAATTTTTTGTGTGCATCTTATCACCCCTAATATATTTGTATGTTTTTAAAAACTTTATATGTATAAATATACACATATCTATTTTACTATGTCTATGCCAATTTAGAATTCTCAGAGGAATAAATGAGCTTCAAATTTTCTACAATTAATATCACCTGTCTTCTCAGACTTCCAGTGGGAGCTGGATGGCATACAAAGACGTAGGGAGTCTATGTTCTCTGTTGCTAGGTCAGAGGACAGAGAATATCCTTTAGAAACAAAAGTAGTGTAGTAAATTTGTACTGTATTAGAAAAATTGTGGCCTTTTCAGAATTTCACATCAGGTAGGTACCCTCACCGCCATGTGGTGCTAATTCTCAAGATGGTTTACCAAAAATAACAAAATTTTTCTCAGGAAAAATTTATGTCAACTATCATACAAACCAATACACATCTGAAGTCCTAATGCTGAACTCTGTTGAAAAAATGTATCTTTCTAAGGATATAACACTATAATTTTCTTTATGTAAATCCAGATGGTCATCAAGGCATCCTGGGCCTTGTTCACATGTGAAAGAGAATACCCAAGTCTTCCTACCTCAGATTTTCATAGAAATTTCTGACAACATAGCTTGCAAAGATGTCACTCTTTAGTTGTTTAGTCTTCTCCGTCTGTTTGTTGTTGTTGCTGCTCCCTCCATTTTAAAAGTTACTGGCCAATCCTGATTTTCCTTTAAAGATGTGCTTGATGCTATTGGGGAAATGTCAGAAATAATGAAGAAAAATCCTAACATGCTGTCCAACTGAAGTCCATCTTTTGAAATGAAAAACACTCATAATGAAAATCACTTGACAGCTTACTTGATGGTATTTACAGCTGGATATGACGTCAATCGGAAGGATGGTACAGATCAATTTTAATGGCAAGCAGCTAAGCATGCTTATTGATCTGGCAGCTTGCTACTCTACAAATGGCAAAGACCATTAATATGCTAGCACCAGGGACATAGGAGAAGCATAAAACAACAAGAGACTTTGAGCCTTTAAAGAACATAATTTAAGAGTGCTGATTTGATGATCACAAGGGAAAGTGTGAATTCATGATTTAACCTCCATTCACTACCTCTCAACTAAAAATTGATCGCTATCCTAGGAGTCATATTTCATTTGAAAAAAATTGAATATATTTTATAATTTCCTCTTTAAGCCCTTTGCTTTAAGGGATACAATTTGCTGTCCAGCTAATTCTAAGGTAATTTTTTTTCCCCCCTGGAAGAATAGAATCATTTCTGCTAGAGCCGAGTAACTATGTAGGTGAAATATGAATCAAAAGCATATGAGAATATCATGCACCTCCCTTGTCTGCTTCCATATTTCCCTTTTACCCTATAAGAACAATACAGTAGTTCCTCCATGGAATTAAAAAAAATGGCCAAGATCATGTCTATTAAGTACTGCTAGAAGACATTTATTTTAAGAATCAGTAAAAGCCATCAGCAGTACCCACATAGTAGTCAATATTACAAATATATATCACTTGAATGTGGCCACTGCTATTGAGACTAAACTTTTCCTCGTCTGGAGGGGATGCAAACATCCCACTGGTCACCAAATAAACTTTTCATTCAGACATCTCGCATTGTATTTTAATACACCTAATGGAGTTTAACCAAATGGATGTTAGGTGGGCTGTCTGTAATAATGAACTTCCTAACCTCTAGAGATGCAGTACATCTGCTCAGATCAAAATGTGTTGTTTATGAAGCTCCCACATTCTGAAGACATATGTACAGCACCAATGTGAAAATAACAAGTTTCAAACTCTTCACATGGTTCCCAGTCAGCCAGTAAGAATGCATTAACCTCACAATGTGGAATCATACTCCTGAGTCCCTGCCTTAATAAAGAAAATCTTAGCAACAGTTTTGTTTTGTTTTGTTTTGTTTTTAACAGGGAGTTATGGGGGGGGGGTGTTGGTATAATAAAATGAAACCATGGCAAGTGATTGAATAATTTCATACTTCAGAATTCAAATTTCCTGCTTTGGAAATGGTAGCTTGCTGAGCCTCTGGACAACTCCTAACACCCGTGTTCCAGGAGTGGCTTTGCTGAGTGTTATTTCTGAACTCAGCGCATACAGAGCACTCATCTTCCCTGTTCGCTTGGCCTCTCCCCCACTCATTTAATGTTTTGTATTATTACTTTGAACACTTCTAGGGCAGGGCTGTAAACAGTACTTTATACAGTGGGAATTATTAAATATTTGTTAAATTTATTCACTTGGCTATATGAACAAATAATTGAGATCTAAGAGAGGAAGCAGGAAAAGAGATGTTCATGCAGTAACTGTACAGCTGTCGAGAAAAGAATGAGAAATCATGCATTCCCTATATGTTCTAAGGCAAGAGACAGAGACCCATCCCTAATCATTGTCACTGACGCCAGAGAGAACCAGGGACAAGGGAGGATGCTAACATTAAATTACTCATGACTCTTCTTGACCCCGAAAAAGGAATATTTATTTCCCTTCAGTTCACATATGCTGCCCAGAACTGAGCTTCCTGGAATTTCTATTAAGGATCCAGATTACATAGCAATAATTTTCAGGTGCCACAAGTCTCTGCTAACTAATAGTGAGCTCTGAAAAAGGACAGCAGAAAGGAGACAAGCCATAGTCCTGTCCAGAGCTGCAGAAATTTGGGAAGGATTTGAATGGATATGAATGAATGATGAAATTTGCAAGAAGTAGAAATCACAGTCCAGATATTTAGAGTGCAAGAAATACATATTATCTCATTTTTCTATAAACCAACTTCCTTTCCCTTTCAAGTTCTCTCTCTTGATTCTGCTGAGTTAGCAGAAAATTTAATCACAATATTTTGATGAGCTCCTACTCTTCTTCTTAGAGTTGATAAAGCCCCAGAAGATTTACCATGAGCCAGGGTAATTTCAAGATTATATTTAGGAATGGAGGGCCCTGGAAGGTATGGCTCAGTGGCTTGAGTGCCTGTCTGTGAACCAAAGCTTCACCAGTTCAATTCCCAGTCTAGGGCACTTGCCTGGGTTGCAGGCCAGGTCCCCGGGGGACAGGGAAGTGTGAGAGGCAACCATACATTGATGTTTCTCTCCCCGTCTTTCTACCTCCCTTCCTCTCTCTCTAAAAATAAATAAATAAAATCTTTTTTAGAAATGGAGGGAAGGAGCAATGACCAGCAATCATGTAGCTTGTGGTTGACTTGTCCACAAGGCTCCCTGGACCAGTGAGTCTTCCTGCAGGGACTTGCCTGGGCATCTCTGCAAGGCTGCCTTGAAGCATATTTTAGCCATGCCCTCTTGGGAATCATTCCAACTGTCCAGACGGCTGAACCCCATTCCCCTGGAGCGACTTGACCTCAATGCTCTCCTTACTATTCTGAACCTCTCCTCCACCTACTGGTCCTTGAGAATCCCCTCTAGCCTCAGGGGAAGATGTCTCCCTTTCTCTTAATGTTTACCTCAAAAGCATCCCCTTTGTCTTGCAGTTTCAGATATTAGTAGGGCCTCAAGCATGTTGGAGGTTTCAAATTTTGTCTGCCATCAAGTTGTAGATCTGCCAGGAGAAAAACATGTATATTTCAGTCTTAACCTCTACTTTTTTTTTCTTTTCTCAGAACCATACTATCTCTAGTTAGAAAAGTGAATCAATCAGTTTATCACAGAGGCTGAGTTGGATTTATGATTGAAAAAAGTATGGCCCCTCTAGAAATACTTGGAAGTATGTTCACATTTAACTTTTCTCATTCATGAAGCAGCCTCTGTTCCCAGAAAGCCCTGTGAGATACTCCTTTTGAATGTTCATCCATGTTATTCCTCTGTATTAAAAAGTCTACTAATGGTAAACTACCTTAGCCATTAGAGAGTGCCTGTCAAGTAAATCCTTAATGTTTCCAAAATAATCAAATGAAAATAGGAGGGGACATGCCTAGCAAAGATTAGGAGGCAAGAAAGGCAGGCAACAAACTCAAGAGATGCTGGTTTAGCCTGCAGACAACACTGGCCAAGCTCGAGTCAATTTCAAATCAGTGTTAATAGTAACTCGTATTAGAAATCCCAAATAACTCTATATTTTGAGAAAAATCCTTTCACTGTGTAGGAAACGGAAGTCTCCATCCTTGGAAGAGAATAGTTAAAATATTTTCTTTTTTTAAACTTCAAACTAGGTAAGTTTTTGAGAAATGGAAACACGTCGAAAGTCAGTCCCTTTTCTTTTTGATTTATTTCAATCTTTTTTCACAGAAACGGCAATCGAGACAAGTAGTTTTTATGTCAACTCGCTAAGGACTGGCTGCAGTCATCGGAAAGCAGCAATAATTGATTTCAATAATTAATTCCTGCTTGCCGAAGTAATATTGCTTATGCACTTCTCCTAGGGCCCCAGTTAAAAGGAACTCAGAGGCAGGAGTGCATAAACAGCTACATTACTTTGGGGAGTGAAAGTCCCCTAACATACTGCAGATTTGGGAAGAGCTTTTAGGCCTGGGGCTATTTGAAGTTAACTCCTATAGAGTCCCCTGTTACCTCACAGTGTCTGTTGTCCATGATTTTCTAACCAATTCAGAGGAGCAGAAAGCCAAGTGGAGAGCTAGGCATCTTTGCAACCATTGATCTCTGCTCAATCGGAAAATCCATCTTCACCCAGTGTCAGAAGTTCTCTCAAAAACCAAAGGGAGACGGGCAGAGCTCTGGACGGCAGTGTATCAGGGAGAGGGACGGGACTGGAAATAGAAAAATAATCAGAACTGAATGTCAAGAGAAAAACAAAATAAGTAGCAAATGCTCTTTGGGAAAGCAGACGACCCCGGATCTCATTTCATTTAAGTAATTTCTAAAACCCAATCAGTTTCTAACTGTAGTAAAAAAATGTTGAAATGGAGTCAATCCATGGTCCTTTCAAAAGGGTTAAATAGGTTGTACTATCTCATGCCTAACACAAACAGAAACTAAACTGACTCCATATGACACTATTTTATTGCTTCCCTTATTTCCGTACATTTTTAAAAATAATATTTTGTATGACATAATACAATCATATATAAAAGGAAAAATCAACTCAGACACGATGTTTTACAAAATTTATCCTTAACAGAAAAGCTGTTAAATACTCAGATCTTTGCAAACTGATTACTGGGGGGGAAAACTTCAACCACATTCTCTACCCCCAGATTATATACCCAGCTTCCCCTGACCCCAAATGTGTCGCAACACAGGCTTTCCAGTAATCGCGAAATTTACAACCCCAAACTGATTGTGATGTCCGTGCGTTATTGTTAATGAAGGCCTATAAAGGACTGGGAAGCATAAATGGAAAGCAGGCCCTTATTAGACATGGACCACGCATAGCCATGCCCAGGTACAAGAACCGACCTCTTGTTACTCCCTGGTCCCAGGGCGATAAGGTTCCTGATGTAAAGAACAGATTAAAAGTAAAACAAGACCAGATGTTTTTCCTATTAGATGGATTAAGTCAGACCAAACTAAAATTAGGAAAACACGAGGGGCTGATTTACTACCGCACTGTGATGGGTTGGCTGCGCTGGGAGCCGCGGCCAGTGGCAGCAGAGCCGGCTCCCCGTTTATTAATGGGGCTGTGGGAGTGGGGAGGCCTCGCCCCTGACCGCTCTAAAAATGCTGAACGAGGCCTCCAGCCTGGTGATGAAAGATGCTGTCTGAAGGTGAACTCTTGGTAAAAACAACATTAAAATCTACTTCAAACATCGCTAATGGTACAAAGGGGAGAGGGAAAGGCTAAGCTTTACTATCTTCCTTAATAAAAATATTTTAGGAGTAAATGTACCAACTTAGTCCAGCTCAAAGCATTAAAAAAATATACTGTTATGACAAGGAAAATCAACTTCTCTGAATCTGATGTAGACCCAAATCAGACAATTCATCCCCAAAGTGTTTCTTTGCATGCTGAGCTCAGAGCGTGGCTAATGGAATATCGCTACTGTAAGTTTGCTAGACTATAACCACACAGGATAGAAGGTGCGGGACCAGGCTTAACCAAACAGTCAGAATGCTCAGAAACTGCTAGCCCTCTGCCTATAGTGCAGCAGCTGTATGTAGCTCCTTGCCAAGAGCTTGAAGAACAGCCTGTTATCCTGAAATCTTATTTAAAACTTTATACGTTTTCAGGAAAAATTAAACCATGCTTCCTCAGACAGTGGATTAAGTATACTATCAAATAATCTTTTGGACAGGTGTCCCCTCAATATGGTCTTTCTCAGAAAGTAAATTTCATCCTAACTCTGCTAAGTAGCTCACATCCTAGGTACATTTCAGTATCTTTAAATAAATTCTGTTATTGTTGTGTTTTTTTTTTCTGGTTCTGCTTTGATTTTGCATCCTCAGAGTCAGCTTTAATGTAATAGAAAGGTTATGTGCATACAAATTCAGACCTGGGTAGAACTCCTGAGCTGTCACTTAATAACTGTGACTTTAGATATGTCACGTAAGTTTCTAGGAGCTTCAGTTACTTTATGAGCAAAAGCAAGGTCAAATATACATCGCAGGTCCATTATACGGGGGAGAAAACAGGAACTCAGTCCATTTACACCAGTTACTTGCCTGCCCGCCTCCCTCGTGTCTGTTTGCATTACTCCAGTTGTCATGAGAATGAGTTTACTGAAGATCAGAAAGCTGGCAAGAAAGCAAGACTTAAGTCTCCTCCCAATACCCTTCCTCAGCCATGGGGTCTCTCAGAAACACCAATTCTTTCTCACTTCTGCAAAGAGTATGCTGATGAATTTTTCCAAGTTTAAATTGTTTTCAGGTCCCAAAAGTCTATATAGGGTTAGACGTGTTACTTTTTGCTGGACGTGATCGCCTCTACGGGTATATGGCTTAGCCTAGGGCGGGGACTGAGTGTCCTTGGGCAATCAAGGAGGCCACACTGCATGTCAGTAAGAGAGGAGGGAATACACAAGCCCCTTGTAGGCCAACTGCCCACCCGGGAGGTGTGCACGGCTAGAAGTCACATGTCTGAGCTGACCCAAAAGCAAGAAGGTAAGGGATGGGCACAGTCGTGGCTCCAGGGAGTCAAGAAACCAAGCCAGAGGGAAAGTAAAGGGGCCCCGAGAAGAAGAATATCATACACACACACACACACATGCACACACAGGAACTGATAGGGTGGATAGTTCCGGTTTTGTCTTTTTTTTTTTTTTTTTTTGGCTACAACAAGCAGTTTCAGACAGCAATCTCTGTAAGCGAAGTAAAATGACACAACTAACACTATTGAAACTTTCAAACAGGCATTTGAGGAATCATACACTGCTTGTATTCATAAGCTGTTAACCGGCAGATGGAAAAATATTACTTTTGTAGGAACAAATGGTCACCACCTAATTTATGGCACATATTGTCTCAAAAATATTGCTCCTCTATTTTTTTTGTGGCTGAGGGGACACATTAAAAATTATAGTATAGCACCACAAGTATTTGTTGTACTGAACATGTTACTTTCGCCCTCATCTGTGCTGCACTAACCGTCAGGCACACCATTTTGAAGTGTCTGACTGTATAAATTATTTTTACTCGCAGGATGCCAGAATTGTGATCTATTCTAACATGATAGACTATGTTCCAAAACAGACATGGTTAGTGCATGGCTCAAGTGTGGCAGTAATCTAGTAAGATGACTACAGTATAATAATATACTGGTGGTGATGATGTCAGTTAATGAAACTTGAATTTTTCTCTCTAACTGGGTTCTTGACTTTCATGATCCCAGTTCTTTGAGGAAGGATGTCTCTAATTCCTGCAAAAAGAAGGAATGTGTCACTAGACAGTCCAAGTTAAACATACACTAAAAGCATCAGTAATTTGTGATCTTATTTGTATTTAATATTTTCTTAAGTCTATAATTTATGTTGCCTTTCTAATTTGTAGAGTTAAGGGCAAATTTATATCTACTGTCAAAATACTTAATCCAGCTTTCTGCCATGGACTTGTGCTTGTTGAGGGTTGGGGGGTGGGGGTAGATAGCATTGGGGAACAACAAGGCCATGTATCAATATTTATATTTTTGCAAAGGATCTCTGTGAGACCAATGCCATTCAAAAACTGTAGTCTCCTTGAAGACAAGAATTACCCATCCCTAAGAAAAATGCTCTATGATTTAGTAACCACTGAATGTTTCTACCTGTAACTACCCTAAGTATCACATAACTAAGAAGAGCATTTGTAGACCAGTTTTTTCACAAACTGTATGCTTAATAAAGGCATTCTCAGTGAAAAATTGCTCATTAGTTCATGGCTTCATATGATGCCAGCTCTAAGAACATAAATGTGTCTCTAATTTTTTGAGACATTAGCGTATAATCTAGATTTTTTAAAACTATCATGAAAAATCAGTAATTAATGGATTGTGTTCTGATGATACATTACTTTTCTTAACATTAATCATAGTCCTATATTTACCTTAAAAAGGGAATAATTTTAATAGATGAAACATATTTGGCATTCATCTTTGTAAAAATTTCAAATTCTATATCAGGTTTTACAGAAGGTATAGCCTTTGTGTTCTTTTTACAACTGCTGCTACAGTAATCGCAAGGGAGAATAAGATGTTAAGAACTACCCAACTATCCCCTTGCCTCTAGACATGACTATAGTTAAACCAGAAAGATGGCTGTTCACGCTGTTCTCTAAAACCTCAGAGGAAACATACAGTTGTTAGCTTATCATGGTAACTATGCAATATCTGTGAGTAATATATACAACTGCCATTTTATGGCTACTACATTAAGAGTATTTCTGTTCATTTTATTTTAAATTTTATTCAAATGTAAGTGTGAATCCACTGTTAAAGAGATACATAACCTATGTAACTCTAAGGAGAATATAATGTCAAAGAATGAAAACTGTTCTACATGAAAATCTTGTTATATTACTTTGACACTATTAAACTGTTAAATTAAATAAAAATGTTCAGGTATAATTCTCTTTATGCAATAAAATACTTCTGAAAATGCCTGCAAAGTAAATCACATTGAAAGCTTTCTATTTAAAGAAATCATATGGTAAATACTTTATAAAGTAAATAATCTTCTTCAAGAATTCAAGCACTTATTTGCCTAAACTGACACTCCCATATATTCAAGTTTATTTTAATATTTAAGTAAATGTCACATCAAATTGACATCTTTCTTACAGGGCTATTATCTCAGTCAGTTCATCAACTAGGGCAACTACAACAGAAATGCCACAGCCTGGGTGGCTTAAACAAGAAACATTTGTTTCTGATGGTTCTGGAGGCTGAGAAGTCCAACGTCAAGGCACCAGTAATTCCAGTGTCTGGTGAGAGTCTGCTTCCTGCTTTACAGATGGCTCCATTCTCCTAGTATCCTCCATGGTCGCAAGAGAGAATAGAAACAAGCTCTCTCATGGCTTTTCATATAAAGGTCCTCGTTCCATCATGAGAGCACCACTCTCATGATTTAATTACCTTCCACAGGCTTCATCTCCAAATACAATTACACTGGAGATTAGGGTTTCCATATATGAATTTCGGGGGACATAGACATTTGGATTATAGCAGTTGTTTCCAAGTTATTTTTCACAAGGTATAACATATGATTTAAAATTCAAAAAAGATAAATGGAACTAGAGTGAAAAGTAAGTTGCTCTTTATTATGGGTTGAGTTGTGGTCCTTCGATTCACAGGTGACTGTATTTGAAGATGGGACCTTTAAAGAGGTGATTGAGTCCAAATGAGGCTACAGAGATAGGCCTTCATTGGGATGCGTGTTCATAAAGGAAAGACCATGTGGGAACACAGTGAGAAGCTGACCATCTATTAGCCAAGGAGAAAGGGCTCAGGATAAATCAAACCTGCCAGCACCTTGATCTTGGACTTTTGCCTCCAGAACTGTGAGAAAATACATTTCTCTTTTTTTAAGCTACCCAATCTGTAGAACCTTTTCATGGCAGTCTTAGCAAATTAATATACCCTTTCATCTCTCCTCCTCAGCCCCCAGTTCCTCTCTCTGGGGGTAAGAATTTTATGTGGAGTTGCAAGGAGTTTTATTCATTATACAGGTAAAAACCCGATACGTGCAAGCATATCTAATACTATATACTCTATTCTGGGTCTTCTTTTTTCACTTAATAATATATCCTGTAAATCACTTCATATCAAAATATGCTATTTTATGGCTGCATAATACTTTATTGTATAAATATATAATTTTCTAACCACTTCTCCATTAATAGATATTTAGGTTGATTTCAATATGTTATTATTTAATAAAAACTACAATGAACATTCTTGATATGTAGTCACATCTGTATGAGTGTAGTTATAGACTACATTTCTAGAAGTGGGATTGCAGAGTCAAAAGATACGTGCATTTTAAATTTAAAACAAAGTTGTCAAATGCCCACCATAGAAATTATGACAATTTAGGCTCATACAAAATTGATTGATGAGAGTGCCTGTTTTCTCACTCTCTCATCAGAATTATATGTTAAAACTTTATACGCAGTTTCCCAGTATAGGTTTAAGAGTACTTTTAATGTTATGAATGAGATTAAGCTTAAAACAATCTTTTTAAGAACTATTTGGATTATCTTTTTAATAAACTGTTGTCTCATGTTCTTTATTCATTGTTCTAATTAGTTGATAATTTTATCATTAATTTGAAGAACTCCTTACATATTAAGAACATTAGCCTTTGCTCTATAATATGTTTACAAATTATTTTTTACAATTTATTATTTTTCTCTTTAAATATTTTTATGATGCTTTTCCCATGAACATTTTAATGCAAGTATATCAACTTAGGTTTCTAAATTACATGTCACATTTAAAAAGGCCTTCTTCCCTCTGAGAGATTTTCAATCTCCATTTTTTTTCTAATAACTGAACAGTTGCAACTTTCCATTCAAATCTTTGATTTACCTGAAATGTATTTTGTTGAAAGAAAGGGGGTTAGGAGTAAACAATTTTTAAAGATGTTTATATTTTTGTCCTCCTCTCATTAAATAAGCCACATTCTCCCTATTGATATGCAATGTTACATTTATTATACATCTGCTATATTTTAATACATTCCTGAATATTTGTTCTGTACCACATATATATATATGTGTGTGTGTGTGTGTGTGTGTGTATATTTCATAATTTTCAAAGTTTTTTTCACCAAAACCGATATAGGGGAACAAAATTTAAAAATCAAAAAGTAATTTCATCGTAATTCCTTTGCCAAGATCTATATATCTATCTATCTATCTATAGATAGATAGATATATCTTCATTTCAATGCCTAATAGTTTTAATTATCACACAGTATATACTCTGATGTCTAGTAGAGTACAAATCTCCTTACGACTTTTCTATTTATGAATTTCCCTAAATATTCGTGCATACTTATTCTTCCAAAATACCTTCTAAATCAGTTTATCTAGTTGCCAATAAATTATTTGGCTGCCATTAAATGTATAAATTGTTTTACAAATAACTGATACCTGTAATATGTTGAGTCTTTTTATGAAATATTGAAAAGTTCCTTTCTAGTTTTAGCACTTAGGTGTTTCTGTTAATAGCAGGCTTTTTCCATTATACAGATTATACATGTTTGCTTTTTTCTTTATTGCTAGGTGTCTTACCATTTTGTTGCCTTTTTAAGTGAAATATGGCACAGTCAGAAAAAAGTATTGAAATCTAAGTATAAATACAGAAACCACACATTGAGACAGAAAAGTGAGTACTAATAAAGTTAATCAGGTAGTCATCAAACCTCACTTGCAACATGGTAGAATGTCAACTACAGATTACTGATTAGAGGAGAGAAGTTAGTCGCACATCAAGTTAGAAGAAATTTTAAGCATACAATAAATTAGAGAGTAATCACTCAATCCATATCAAAAATAAATAAGGACTCTAACCAAACGACAAATGAGCCCAAATCAGACTTCATAAGAAAAGATGAAGAGGAGAGGGAGACAAGGTGATCAGCAAACTTCCAAAGACACATAAATAGAAATAGATAGACAGAAAGATAGATAATGTGGGATAACGAGAATATGTTATATGAGTGTTTTATATGTCTTTTGAAACTGAAGAAACATCCAGCAAAGAAAGTTTTAATTATAGTTCAGAATAAAAAACACCAAACTATTTAATTCAAACTTAGAAATCTGGGTAGAGGTAAATAGAGGAGGAAATAATGTTCTAAAACTTGGGTGGGGTCGGGCAAGGGGAGGGTAGGGAAAGTAAATTTATGCCAAAAGTTTTATTTTTAAGGAGGAATAAAGAACTAAACCAAAGGGGAAGAGCTGAGGGAGGGAAGGTGGGAGGGGGCAAGGGAAAGAGGTGGGGGGAAGGTAGAGACAAATGTATTTAAAAAGTAAATAAACTAATTAAAAAAAAAAGAACTAAAGCAAATAGAGCATTTTGCTGAATGACATGCTATCTCATTTCCAAATAATAGTAGAAAATATTTGTCAATATGAAAGCTGGGAAAGGTATGGAACCATAAATTAAATGGAAAATAAGAGAAGAATCTCAAAATTAACCATGGGGAAAAGTAGAATAAGTAGCAACTTAAATGAAAAAATAAGGAAAAGGAAAAAGAAGGGAGAAACAGATGAAGTAAATAAACACATAAAGTAAGATGAGAAACATAAAATCATTACACTAGATTGACTGAATCTCCTGGTAAAAATTAAATTTCAAATTGGGTCTACAAGGTAAAATTCAGTCTTATGCAGAACGTAAAAAATAAATTGAAAAGAAATTCAAGGAGATATGAAGCATATACAAACCAAAAAATAAAAATAGTAATGGCGATATTATAAGAGATGCTGGAATTTAATAACTTCAATAATTATAACATGCTTAAGTTTTGTTCAAATTAATATGGGAATGGGCTAAATAAAGTTAGCAGTTCCTCGCTGCAGAATGTCTCAGAACCTAGAATACCTGGTGACAATCCAAGAAGAGATAAGATATTCGGCATTTCCCCAAAGTACCTCGTTACTTTTATAGAGAGAAAAAAGAAAGTGTTCTGTGCGGCTCCCAAGGGCGTGACATGGGAAGGATCACCCATGCGAGCTTCTCAGCGTAGCACTGCAATGTCAGCAGCTGTGGTCAGCTCATTTTCATCAGTCTCTTGGATCTTGGCAAAGGAATTACCATAAGATTACTTTTTGATTTTTAAATTTTGTTCCCCTATATCGGTTTTGGTGAAAATAACTTAGAAAAGTATGGAATGTATTTAAGTACTCCACATTTGATTTTTTTGCCATAGCAAGTGGCAAAAGACCCTCAAGTGGATTAGGGTTTAAGGGAAATATGGAAACAGGTGATAGCAAAACACAATTTAAAAATCAATATGTACATATCCATTAAAAAAAAGTGAATGCAATTAGTTAACATACCAAGGACAAAAAAGCCAAATCTTATGATACATGTTACCAGCTCAAAACTGAGGTACTTTAGTCTGTTTCTTCCTGTCCTTAGAATGGTGAAGAACTATTTCTTCTTCTCAGAGCAGGATTTTGAGAACTCTGACTTGCAGGAGCAGAAGAAAATGACCAACAAGAGAGCAAGGACCTTAAGGGTAAGGATCTATGTTCAGGTAGGCTAAAATAAAGGGAAGAAACAAATAAACAAAGGCAAACATAAAACAGTAGCATATTTCTTAATCACATGACAGTTTAAATCAGGTGGCTCCCTGCCTTGCAATGACTCAGGGCTTAGTGCTCCTACTTTGCAGCCCCACAAGCCTCGAAGTCCTCTTGGTTGATTTGCATCCGGGCAGCAGAAAAGGGCAGGAGAGCACAGAGGATGCATATCTTCTTTGTAAAAGCCTTAGTTCAGAAGTGATTACTTCTCCCTTCACTCACTAGAACCCAATCAAATGGCTTTATCTAACTGCAAAGGAGGATAGGAAATGTACTAGAGGTGGGTTATTGAAAAGAAAAAAAAGAACAGATTTTGGCAAGCAGCTATCAGTCTCTGCTACAGAAGACATGAATCTTCCAGCCGGAAAAATATGAAGTTTCAACATGGTGATATGAAAAATCTAAGGGAAATAGCACAAAATTCATACCATGGTCAACTGGGGATGCAAATATAATACCAGAAATAATACCAAATATAAAAATAATAAGTAGACTTACAGATTAGAAGCATAGGTGAGGATAATCACCACCAACACAACCAAAGGAGCCACCAAAAAAGCAACTTAAGTACAAACAATAACTGTCTTTATGTTGTGCTGAGGTCCAATATCTATAATCTAGCATAAGGCCCCGGTTATTTACACAATCAATAAAGACAGGACCAAAAAAGGGCATACATACAAATGAAGATGTTTAATGCTTTTAGTCTTGTGTCCATATTTCAAACAAAGACATCAACAGTAGCTATTTCCTTAGAAAAAGCTGATGCAAAAGAGATCAAGGATCATTGAAACATCCACCATTTGTTGTCCAACCTTACTGAAGATCTGAGGAATTTTCACCTTTGCAAAAGTTTCTGAAGAAACTTTAAAATTTAGAGAGAGCTTGGATCTAAGTATCTGTCCCAAGATCTAAGAAAGGATCTGGGGATGCTTCTCACCAGGCACCATGGCTATCAGGTATCAGGTATGAATAAATTGTCTTCCTGACAGAAGAGGAGCACCCCCAGGAGCTGCAGAATGGAATCAGCATTCTAGCCCGTACCATCTAACCCGTACTAGTTTATTTTAGTCAGGACAGACTGGAGGCCTCCCAGAAAAGTCCAGAACTTGAATAGAAACATGAGGTTTTGCTGACACTTCTAGATGAAAAGGAGACCAAAAATCTTTGGGAGATACCAAAAAAAGGATAGACAAAATACTTGGGTTTGTACTCATGTTATAGATAGGGTATTGCCTGCTCCTTTCATTGGTTCTACTCTCTCCAACCACTTCCTAACAGCCTGACCAGTCCTCTGTAATGCATGTGTGCTTCTATTTCCACCACATGAGCCAGGCCAGGAAACCACATGGTCTTTGTTCCTTTTATCAGCCTGTGTCAGGCCACTTGCTCTTGGAAACTGTAAGAAGCCAGCCTGATTCTGCCCAAACCTTCATGACATTCTTCTTTATATTTTCTGCTGTCAATATTGTGTATATAGAAAGGAGGGAGAGAGATTGATTTTGCTCTCTTTAAAACATGGATGTAAAGTTAAAAGAGACAGGCTATTTAAAAAGAACTCACATAGTATTCACTGACTCTAGGGTCAAAAAAACTCTATCCAAACATTGTATTTTGTCCTACACTCCAGTTTGGAATATGTGGACTATGTTGTTTGACTAATTGGACATGATGTTTTATCGAATCAGTCAAAAAAAACCAAAACAGTCCAATCTATCAAAATCACAGGTTGATTTGGATTGTTTTTATCATTGAAAATTACATGTGAATAGAACTTTAAAACATATTAAACTTCCAGTTTTAAATCAGAAATGTGGAAAACTGGAAAAAGTCTTTTTACCATTACAAATTAAAAAACAAAAAGCTGAACAAACTGTATTTATGACTTTTATTGAACCTATAAGAGCACTGAAGTTGTAGGACAAACAACTAACATCAAATCTAGAGAAATGCCAGTGCTTGCAGGGAAAAATGGGAACAGCTTTTGATGACTTGGGAAAGACACCCCTAAACATCCCACACACTGGTAAGAAGATTGTCTTTCAGTAGCTAAAACATTTTGAACAAATGCTCATGGCTTAGTACAGAGTAATGTGAAAGTACAAAATCCCAGGAGGCCTTGGACATTCGAACGTTTGCACCTTCTTGCAGGTTTTCACTCCAGGAAGCTCAAAAGGAAAGTGAAAAGAATCCTAAGTATCTTGTCTCACGTTACTAGCTGGGGGAAAGAACAGAAACCACTGTGAAACTCTTCCAAAAGCTATCTCCCCTAAACAACAAAAGCTTCAGTGTACAGTGAAAAGGGCATCAAAACTGATATCTGAAGACACTGGTAGGAAGCCATTGTAATTGGTATAAGAAGGAGCAACAAGAAGCTCTCTTCTGGGGAATGTGTGAGAATGTTTTCTAGGCCTACCTAGAATTAGTTCTAAACCTCCCTTATATTGAGGTTAAATCAAAATAACAGAGAATGTCTCCCTTTTGCACCCACAATTCCCATGCTAAGCATGGAGGAAAAAATAACAGCGGAATGTAGCTGAAAAAGCAGAAGGAGACAGACTGTCCCTGGGAAGCAACCCAAAGGGAGGACACAAACCAAAGGCAGAAACAAGCACAAGACTCACATCAAGAAATTAGTGCCTTGAGGGTAACCATAGTGATAACAAACATACCCAGCCCAAATCCTAACTAGATTGAGACAAACGCCCACAAAGGCCTACTGAAAGAAAAGATGTGCTCATTTCTAAGTATAAAAAAATAAATAAACCTCAATATTCACTGTCCCATTTAACATGTTCAGCTTTCAACAGGAAGTTATGAAACATTAGAAAAGAATAAAAAACAGAAAGAAACAATGCAATCATCAGAACAAGACTAAGATATGAACAGATGTTGGACAGAAAATATAAAATCTATGATTCATATATTAAAAGTTCTAATGAAAAGTGTAGACAGCATGCAGGATCAGATAGGTAATCTCAGCAGAGAGGTGGAAACTGTAAAAAAAAGAATCAGTTAAAAATGCTAAAAATTAAATACACAGTAACAGAGATAAAAGAATTTCTTTGTTAGTCTCAAAAGTAAAAATATAGCCAAGGAAAGAATCAATGAACTTAAAGATATGTCAGTACAAATTACTCAAACAAAAAACACAAAGAGAAACAAAGAGAGGAGGGAAACAAAGAAAAGTTGAGAATCCAAGGTCTATGGGACAATTCAAACAGTCTAACACATGCACAATTAGAATCCTAGGAGGAAGAAGAAGCAAGGCAGTGAATGGGACAAAGTAAAAATATGAAGATATAATAACCAAGAACTTCCAAAAATTAGTAGTGACATCAAACCAGAAATCTAAGAACCTCAGAGAAAAATAAAAAAGATAAAATATTTAAAATAAAAATACACCTAAGCATGTCATGTTTAAACTGCTGAAAACTAAAGATAAACAAAAAATCAGAGGGGGAAACAACATTATCTATAAAGTTTTACATTTAAAGTAGTTAAAAAAAGGAAGCATCAACCTAGAATTTTATACTGAGTAAAATATCCTTCAAAAGCTAAGAGTAACTAAAAAATTTTTCAGAAAACAAAACAAAACACTGAAAAGAATTTGCTTTCATCAGAACTTTTCCAGAGGAAAAGTTAAAATACATTGTTCAGGTAGAAGATATGTGATATAAGACAGAAACTTATATCTAAACAAAATAATAAATAAAGAACATAATGAAATAAGTAAAGGTAAACTAATTTTTTTTATTTCTTATTTTTAACTGCTATAAAAGAGTGAAATGACTCTTTAAATCAGTGATAGTGGCAATGTTTTGCATGCCTTTATATCATATATATAAAAAAATGTATAATGACAATAGCAGAAATGATAAGAAGAAATTGGGAAAATATTACTCTAAGGGTCTAAAGATAAATATGAAGTAGTATAATAGTATTTGAAGATGTACTTATACAATTTAAAATTTGTATTCCAAATCCTATAAAAAAAACCAATAAAATTATTACAGAGGTATAAATAGTAATAAAGGCAATAAAATGAAATTACAAAAAATGTTTCATTAAACCCTATAATACAGAAAAAGAAGAAAACCAACAAAGAACCATGAAACAAAATAGTAAAAGACTAGCAAGATGGTAGATTTTAGTCCAACCATATCAATAATTATGTAAGAATTATATAAACATAATTATTAAATAACAAAGATTGTTGGAGTGGATAAAAAAGCAACACCTAACTATACACAGTTTCAAAGCAATCCACTTTAAATATAAAGACACAGATTGGTTAATGTAAAAGGGTAGAGAAAGTTTTAGTGTGTAAGCACTAACCAAAACATAGCTGGAATAACAAAGTTAATTTCAGATAAAATAGACTTTAAAAGAGGGCTATTAATATGGATAAAGAGGGACATTATAGAATGACAATGAGGTCAACTCTCTAAAAAGATATGAATATCCTAAATATGTATTAACTAAAAACTTTAAAATACACAAAGCAAGTATTGATAGATGTAACCAAAAAAATAAATAAAAGAAAGAAAAAAAGGAGTAAAGGAGGCCATGATTAGAGTTAGAGGCTTTTTCTCAGTAATTGATAGAATAAGTTGGCAGAAAATAGTATGGATATTGATGACTTGGCCAATAAGCTTAGCCAAGTTAACCTAATAGATATTTATAGAATATTTTACCCAATAAAAGCAAAATACACATTCTCAAGTGCACATAAAATGGTCACCAAAATGGACATTTTCTGGGCCATAAAACGAACTTTAATAAATTCCAAAGAATAAAAACTGTACAAAGTATAGTCTCAAACAATAAAAAAATGAACTAAAAGTTAATAATTGATATATCTAGAAATACACAAATATTTGAAAATTAAACAGCACATGTCTAAATAATCAATGAGACAAAGAGGAACACTCAAAGGAAATTAAAAACCTTATGAACTAACTGAAAATAAAAATACATGTCAAAGTTTGTGGTATGTGTCTAACAGTGTTTTGAGGGAAATTTGTAGCAATAAATATTCGTGTTAGAAAAGAATAAAGGACTAAAATGAAGAACTACTCTTCCAACTTAAAAACTGGAGAAAGAGGAGAAAACTAAACCTAAACCAAGTTGAAGGAGAAAAAAAATATCCATAGCATTTGTACCACTCTATTGAAATGTTTTAAGAACTCATCTAGATTGTTAAAGGGTTCAGGATGGGACACAGATTGTAACAAATAAATCTAACTGTATTACAAATATCTATGATACAAGCTCACTAAAGAGAACTTTGGAAAATGGTAATTTTACTTGACACTGTAAAGACAAAAAACTGCACAAAAACACTATACTTTGATTGGTACATTTTATTTTTCCTCACAGGGCAATGGGTTAGCAATTTTGAAACTACTTTACACATATACTAGATTTAAACAAATAAGTTAACTAAACTGTATAAAAATGAAAGACAGATTTCTCATTGCAAAAGAGATTACAAATAAACAAGTATGTATAGGGGCAGGGGGCATATTTTATGAGCCCTGCTGTGCTAGAGTCAAAGATGTCAGTGTAATTCATGTTTATTCTAACATAGCAATAAATAGATAGGTAAATAGAGAAATATAGATGTGGGAACATATATTAAAGATATGACATATTTGTTAACACCAGCTACTGAGAGGTTCTTGATGCAGTTACCCCCCAATAGCAATGAGCATACCCAGTACCCAGATCTTATTTTCTAAGTATCACTCTCCAATAAAAAGATCCATTTCTCTTTGGAGAAAATGCTGATTCTTGAACTGGGACAGAGAAAATACAAGAGGAACCTGTAGCATCTTCTAGGGCCAAATAAAGCAGTGCTTAAAAACTTCAAAATAGAAAGAATAAAACCGTGTCAAAAGAAGAGCTCCCATTGGCCAAAGGTATTATTATTTGAGCTTCAAAATTCACAACCATTGTATTATTATAACAAAAAAGCAAACAGAATATGTATCCTTGAGTCAAAACTGATATAAATACATAATTAATTAAATACAAAGATAGATATATAGATAAATAAGCAAAAAGTAACAAATCTCTACAGAGGAAATCTAAAGAACGTATGTAGATAGATAGTCCTTCCAGGAGATGGAACTTAATTTTCTTCCTCTTGAAAGTAGGTTGGACTCAGTGACTGACTGCCAGTAACTTGAGTATAGAAAAAAGAAAACAACTAGTAGGATTACAGTAGAGAAACCTAGCAGGCATCACCTTAACCAAGGGATCCAGGTTAGCATCATTATTGGTAAGTCATGTTGACATCATGTTCTCCCTAATGCGGTAAGAAGGGCCCTTCACCTCTGTGCTGCTCTTCCAAAAGAGCCATAATACCAGTATAATCACAAGAAAACATCAGACAAAACCAAATTTAGGGGTACATTTTACAAAATACCTGATCAGTGCTCCTCCAAACATGAAAAATAAGATGTCATGAAAAATAAGGAAAGATTTGAGAAACTGACATAAAGGTTAAATGAAGAGACATGAGAATTAAATACACTTTGACACCCTGGATTTAATGCTAGAATACAAAAAGGGCAGGAGGAATTCTGAATAAGATGTATTAATCATATCAAACCTATGTAAATTTCTTAATTTGAAAAATGCACCATGCTTATGTAAAAGGTTAGTATTAAGGGAACTTGGAAGTAGTATAAACAGGACTTGTCTGTATATCCTTTCAACTTTCCTATGAATCTAAACTTATTCCAAAATAAAAGGTTTTTTAAACTATCTGCCAAGTATGACTCTATAATTTGAGTATAGTGTTTTGTAATAGAAATGCTGATACAGTATTAAAATATATGCACACACAAAGTAACACAATAGGAAAATTAATTTTGGAATAAAATGTCCATATTTTAAAGATACTTTTACACCTATAAAAGTGTTCTAGATAGTGTGTTGTTTAAAGTAATAGTTTTTTAAATACACAGTTTAGTTACCGTGCTAAGTTCCTTAGAGTCTTCATAATGAGGGAAATTCTTGTGCTTTTTTAAAAAACCTTGCTGTGATTGCATGCAGTGATGGAGATGCCTTTAAGAATGTTTCACAGATGCTTCAAATCATTCATTTCTCATAAACATATGGGGTCTATTCTTCCGTCACTGTGCGTAATTCCTATTGACACTAATGGGAACTATGCATGCATATCACTATAATTTGGCCTCAAACAAACTGAAAATCATCACTGTTGAGATGAGATGCAAAGCAACTAAACAAAGAGAAGAATCGACTCCCTAAAACTCAGATTCTAGGATTTCTCATCACAAGATATTCCAGTCAGGGAGAATTAATCTATAATGACTTCAACACAATAAACTATAATAAGTCAAAAAATATGATACTTGCAGATATTGTATTTTTAGGGCATGATATGTTTCTGAAGATAATAATTTACTTTTTTTCAACTATAACACAGAAAAAACTACATATATTGTAATAAAACTGAACAAAAATCCCCATGCTGTAAAAATAGCTATAAGCTACTAAGTGAGAACACTATATGATACACACTTTTACTGACTTTTATTCTGATCTCTATAAATTTTATACTTATATATACCTACCTCATTTTACAAGATTATATCCTCACTTTTAAACCTCAAATTAAATGTAGAATTTTTTTCCTATTTAAAATTGAAGACTATAACATATATCCCCCAAGCAAGAGCATCTCACATTAGAGAGATTTGTTTTCTGCTCCATTGTCCCATTTCCACATCAGAAAACATAACAAAGTTCCTCGTTGTGTATCTCAGCAGTGTCATTTTGGCCAGATTCCAAGATGTAGAGGTTGCCTCAGATCTCAGTGGGAGGCAGCCATTATGTGTTTGGGGGAAGCCATTGAAGCTGGCAGGTGAGCCAATTCTATCATTGAGGAGAAAGTACTGCTAGTAAAGTCACCTTGTGACAAGTGTCTCCCTGCTGTGGGTTAACTTCCAGAAAGGAGGTTTGGAGAACACATAACAGTTCACAACAAGGAAATCAAACAAAATAAATTGGGCATAATTTGACACTGTTAAAATAAGAAGTGTCACTGGCGCTGCTATGCAGTAGGAGTTATGAAGAGCTTCTGCCGAGATTAAACATTTAGTTAGACAATAAAATAGCTTGCTGGTCAAGCCAAAGACATTATTCTTAATGCTTAAGCTGATGGAGACTAGTGAATAAGTCTTTTTGACAAGCAGGGCTGCCAAAGAGCAGCAGCAAGGTCTTAAGAGGCATACGTGTGTTCACGTAGTTGATAAGCCCCAAGCAGAGAGAAGTAGCAGTGCCATAAAAAATTTAAAAAATAGAATATGACAGGGTTTTTAAAATTCTTTCAACAATCATGTAGAGAATTGACTAGGAAAAGATATTGTACAGAAACTTAGTTTTCTTTTCCAAATTTGCTTGGCACTTTGTGGACCAAACAGAAATATTTGCACATTATAGTTTTCTTATACCAAAGTATTGTCGCTGAATTTTCAAACGTTTCTTCAGCACATTCCCAAAAGGGTTTAACCTATATGTAAGAAATGCCAGTGGATAAAAGATGGAAGTCAAATGAAACAGTTGACATAGATATACTGGTAAAAATCAGCAAAGTAATAAAGCCACACAGTACCGGAGCCCCCTCAGTGTGTTCTTTGAGCTGCTGCATGCCTGTGCAACCTACTAACAAAACAGCCCATACTTGTTCTTGTTTGTCCTCAGTCAGTCTCGCACTTCACCAATGTACACCTAACTGCGGATGAAGCCCTTATTCCTCATCCTTTTCCTTAGTGATCAAATGCTGGTTGATTTCAAACTGCTATGAGAAAGAAAATTATTGAATTGAGTGCATTCATACTAGGGAATGAATCAGTACCTCATACATTGTTTGCCCTTTAAGGCAGCGTTTCTCAAAGTCTGACTCTGGAATCCCTGCACAGAAATTTTAGCACAGGAATGTGCTAAAAAATCACATTTCTGGACCCATTAGCAAATCAGAAGTGCCACATATTAAACAATTTCCCCAGCCTTGACTGGGTGGTTCAGTTGGATGGAGCATTGTCCTGTACACCTAAGAGGTTGTGTGTTCAATTTCCCAGAAGGGCATTTATCTAGGTTGTGGGTTCGATCTTCATTTGGGGTGTGGATGTTAAGCAACTGATGGATGTTTCTCACATCAATGTTTCTTCTCTCTCTCTCTCTCTAAAACTCAATAAGCATATCCTCGGGTGAGAATTAAAAATAAAATAAATAAAACAGGACAATTTCCCCAGGTGATTATGTCAATGATGTAGGAAATCACTGCTAAAGAAAAAATGGATAACCTAAAGGACTAGTCTTCAAGATTGCAAAGAGCACAATGCAGGGATATATTTCCTAAAAGGAAGATCATTTCTGTAAGGGTAGTTTTCGAAGCAGACCAGAAATCACTGTATTGGATGTGGCCTTGGGTCTGGGTGAGATTGGCAGCATTATTAATAAACTGTTACTGGTTTCACTCCTTTAACACAAAATGTAAATGACCCTTGAAATCAGGGAAGAACAGAAAACCAAGATTTACACTTTTCCTAGTCATATAGCTTATTGGTTTGCAACACTGATTTTCAAATACATATGGGGTAAATAAAACCACAGCCTTTTGCCACAAAATGATGTTAAAAGATACAATCAAAAGCTCATACTTGATTTTCTTTGACATGCAAAGAAAAAACAAATAAGAGCAAAGAATGCTACATGACTTCAGTTGTTAAAAGAACTCTTACGTTATGATTTGACCAGCTGAGAATGTGGTCCTAAATACATTCTGTACTCTCCTAACTCCATGCATTTGTTCATTCTGTCCCCTTCTCTAACTCAATAAATCCTGCCAATCAATTTAGGGCCCAACTCAAAAGCCTTCAGCTTCCTTGAATCTCCAGCTTAGATTCATCCTTCAAATTCCTATAGTATTTGATCACTACTGTGAAGATATGTAGTACTTTCTAACGTGCGTTAATTCTATACACACACACACACATATAATCTTTCATCTTTTCATATAAGCTGCTGAAGTGGAGTATCCTTGTTATACTAGATGAATGAGATACAATGAAATGGAGCAAATTCCAAACTATGCCTAAGGAGTAGCGAGAGGAAGCAGGGATAGAAGAAAAGAGCAGCCTCACTAGCCATAGAAGCAGGAAAAAATTTTACAGCTCTCTCAACGCAACATTTGCTTCTAGGCAGACCAGTAATTACATGAAGAGATGGGTCTTATGGATTTCTTCCCTTCTTGTCTTTTAGGAATTAACCTGCATAGACTTATTCACCCTTTCTCTGAATTCGGTAACTTATTCCAAACCAGATCTTTCTCTCTAAATTCATATCCATGTATACAACTGACCATTTCTACCAAGAGAATAAAACTCAAAACTTTTTCAATAAATATTTGTTGAGCACTTTCTATGTGTCAGGCCATCCTCTGTGTGTTAGGGATACAGCAGCAAGTGAAACAAACTGAGTTTCTGTCCTCATGGAACTTATGTAGGCATATGATAAAATTTACACAGTGACAAATGGGATGATGAATTCAACAAGAGAACAGAACCTGGTAGGTGACAAGGGATTTGCTAACTTTACTGATCCAAGAGGACCTCTCTAAGGAGGTCACTTTGAGCTGAGACTTGAGAAGAGGAAATGAGTCCCATGGGCTCTAAGGGAAAGGACATTTCAGACAGGGAACAGCAAGTGCAAAAGTATTAACATGCAGCATCCATGTTCAACAAAGAGCAGGAAGGCCAGTGCAGCCACCATGGATCAGATAGTGAGGAACCCAGCAAGATCATGTGCTGGTTTGAAGCCACACTCAGGACTTTGGATTTTATTCTATAGCAGGAAGCTATATAGTGGGTGCTTTTAGCCAGGGAGTGAAAGGATCTGCCTATGATTTAGAGGAAACACTCTGCCTGCTGCAGGGGGAGGGTGAGATGAGTAGAGACACTTTTCAGAGTCCATGGCAGTGATTCAGAAGAGAAATGGCCTGAGCAGAGCGGTAGCAGCAAATGGTCAGGCCCAGGATACAATGTGAAGGTAAAGCTGATGGAATCTACTGAGAGACTGAATGTAAGGTGGAGGAGTTATCTAGCAACAAGGTGAAGAGTGGTGCCATTTCATGGGACATGGAACACTAGAGGAAGAATAACTTGGTGGACAGGTAGTTAAAAAAGCAGTTCTATTATCTTGCCTTGGCTGGAGCGGCTCAGTGGGTGTCATCCTGCAAAATGAAAGGTCACTGGTTCGATCTTCGGTCAGGGCACATGCCTGGGTTGCAGGCCAGGGCCCAGGTTGGGGGTGTGGAAGAGGCAATCAATCGATGTTCCTCTTGCACATAGATGTTTCTCTCCCTCTCTTTCTCCCTCCCTTCATCTCTCTCTAAAATTAAATAAATAAAATCTTTTTTAAAAACAGTTCTCTTAAACATGTAAAATGTGATATTAAATATTAGATAAACAAGTAGATATAAATGTAGAATGTAGGGGAATAATCAGAACTAAGGAAATAAATGCAGTGATCACATGAATATAAATGAAACTGCCAGTCATGTAACTAGAAAAGATGAGTTAAAAAGACAGAAAAAGAGAAAAGGGCCAAATGCACTCCTTATCACCTACACGCAACCCACTTCTATTGTATTTCTCATTTGTCCTTTAAGAGTCAATGTAAATAGTAGCTTTTCTATCAAGTCTTCCATACTCTGTCTGCTCCCATACCATCCTATACATAACTTTGCAATAGCACATAGTGGCAAATATTGAGTTTTCTGAACAAGCCCGTAGACTGGAAGTTTCCTGAGGTTGGTACTATCTTAATTACTGTTACATCCCCAGCACCTTCTGTGACCACTGAAATATAGAACATGATCATTAACTTTGTTGACCAAAGTAAATGATTGAGCATTTATTTTCTCATTAAAAATATATACTACTTAAAGATTCACTACTGTAAGGTTGAAGCAGTTATCAGTTTTATTCTGTTTTGGTTTTTTAGCTTTGTACAAGGACAAAAAAAAAAAGAGTTGTTGTATTATGAACATGGAGATTAGTAACATTCCAGGGGATTCCATATGATTTTTTAAAAAATAGAGCACAAATCCCCTAGAGGAGGAATTAAAAATAAATCTGCTCTAAAGATGCCCTATCAGAAATCTAAAACAAATTTGACTAAATTCCTTGGCAAGAATCCTAAGCACACTGAGTGGTTGAAATTTTAGGCAAAGAGAGTGGGGGGAAAAAGCCTTTAAGACTACTTCTTGAAACACTATAAAAAATTGAAAATAATCTGATCTATATTTCCTATGCTTTTGTCTAGTTTTGATATAAATTATATTTGATTATTTTTATTTTATTGTGGTTTGGGATCAGGGAAAATAGAAGGCCGTGGTTATATTTCACCTGTCCCAGCAAACCTCACCCCCCACCTTGCACTTTTACACCAATCTACTTACCCTGTTTACATTTTTTATCCTTCTACATTTTCATATTCTGGACCAAAGAGAGAGGACAGAAATAAATAAGAAAACGGGGGGAAAAAAAGAGTACAAGTGGAGACTCTTGAAGTATGAGAGCTGATTGAAGGAAAATGAGAGAAGAGTCTTGTTTCCTCGTCTAAGGAATGGGTTTGTAAGCTCTATTTGAAGCCTTGGACAGGTTATTAAGACTATAATGATAAGTAATGGAATATCTATAGACAATGTAGTAATTAAGTTTTGAGAGACAGACACAGGCAGACAGTAGTAACTTTACAAATAAAACTTTAATCCATTAGGATCATTGTTGTTCAATTATTGCCAACAATTACAAAAAGAAAAGAACTAAGTTAAAATGTCTACAGCCTACTTATTAAATTTCTTAATATAATATTAACTTCAACAATATTAAAGATAATTTGAGCTTTCCTTATCACCTGGAACTGCGCTATATACTTTATATGGAATGTATTATTTAACCTTCACAACAACCTAGAGGTAGATCCTACAATCCTCCTTATTTTGTAGTTGAGCAAACCAAAGATTAGGCTGTCTTAATTATTATTTTGATAGGTTAAGAGACTCGCTAGTTTTTGGCAGAGCCGAGGTTCAAACTAAGACCATTTAAGCTCCAAAGCCTTGCTGTACATTTAACCAGTTTGATATATAGTCTCCCCGAAGGATTTTATCAAAGCATTTAATAGGCTAATGTGATTGTGAATCTCCAAGAGGGAGATGCAATAAACAGCATTTCCCACTTATTTGATTATAATGCTCCTTTTTCTTACAGAATCCTGAGCCACCTGCACAACACTCTTTCCTGTTCTCTCCCTTAGGTGAGGATAGAATTTCCCTTTTTCTCCCCCACCCCCATTCCTCTTTGTTATACTCCTTTCAGCCTGGATCCTACAGTTATACATTTTATACTCCTTTAGGACCTAATTCCCAACTAAAGGAAGTCCTGTGCCCCCCACCCCAAAGCCAAAATATCCACATTTCTTAATAACACAGTCCTGGGATAGTATGTCTTGTGCCTCTGAATCTTGCTTAGAATAACAGAAGTTTCTCATGAAGTTTTTATTACTTTTCCATGATCTCAGGGCCCAGAAGAAGCCAAGGACTTCATCTTTTATCATTTAGTTTTCCTGTGTCTCTGTCAAGTCTTTTAAGAAGGCAGATACTGCCTCTTAACCTTTCGTGTTTACCAGTGCACTGCACAAAGTAGGTATTTAGGGTGAGAAGAACCATAAACTCTTGGGTCCTTTCCAGATCTAGGAATCCAGTTGACATAGGAAATATAATTTATTCTTTATGCATTCCATACCAAATATAACAGTATTTAGTTATGTTTTAATCGTCCAAATCTTTAAATATCAAAAGAAAGCAGCAGAAAGCTCTCCAGTAGCTGTGATCACATTAAAACCTAAAAGTGAAAGTTCTACTGAAAATTGCCATTCCCTTTCCCCTTATTTCCTACTATTTACTGAAACATGATACATGTGGGTATTCATGGGCTTCTCCCATGAAGTTCAGTGCAAGAGTATTGAGTGTATTTTCTACATTTGTCTGCCTTTTAAACCCAATCTTTCAAACACCATGAATGAAAAACTGGCTAATAGGAACTTCAGAGGATTCCTTTCCTTCTCATGGTGCTACCCACGTGCCTCTTAAAATAGATCTATACATAGATCTAATTGGTAATATGCACCCAGATGCATAGTTAGTTGCCCAATTGCCCAAGCAACTGGGTCGCAATGGGTATAGATGTATTTTTCTTAGGAGCTCTGCTGGCAAATAGCTTCAGTGATTTAGCCCATGGAAAATGAGCCCTGTTGTGCTTAATGTTTTAGGTTAGGGAGTGGCTGGCAGCATTCTGTGAACAAGTGACACTTTCAACACTGTAAGTGATTTGCTGACTCTATTTAACAATATCTAAACCATTTTAACCAACAGCATCATATAGCTTGGCACATTATACCACTACAGATCTTCCGGAAAGGCTGAAATGGCCAAATATTTACATGTATTCCGTTTTCTTTACATATTTGTATTTCTACCATTTTGAAAATTAGAATATAAACATTCTGTTTAAAAATCTGTTCTCCCCCACATACTACATATTCAAAGAGCAAACACACTTTTTTTTTCCTCCTTTTGGTATCTATATGTATATATGTAGGTGTATCTGGGTTTCCACACTTTAAATACCTATGATCATCGAATAGCCCCAATCCTTTGTTTTATGATGTGAAGCAAAATTATAAAATCTGCTATCCTCGTAATTACATTGCCCTTTGCCGTCTCTTAAAAAAAAGAGAGAGAGAGAGAGAGAGAAAAAAAAGGTTGTGTTCAAATTTTCCCCCTGTTTTATTTGCACCCTATTAACAACTGTTACTGGAGCTTTAATTATGCCCCGGTGATTGTGGAGTTGTGGCTGACTTGTGTCATTTTCCTCCCAGGGGATGCTTTATAATTACCAGCATCCATCGTGGCTGCCTGTAAGCTGATGCTTTTTTATTACCAGTTCAATAATCACTGCATCCTTGCGAACATCTGCTCTGCAAGCCATGCATCGGGGGTCCCAGCGCCTGTCACTTGACGTTCCCTCACCACAGTGACCTTGGTGCCCTCGCCTTCGGTTTATATCTAATTTGTTTACCAGAGGCTCTGTCCAGAAAGTCTCCCAGGAATGCAATTAATACACTAGATTTGCAAACAAAAGAAAATTTTGCCCTTTCTCTCCTTTCTCTTTTTCCAGATTATTGTCTTGCTCTTAGATTTCATAATTTCTATTCCTGGGAGAGTGAATTCTTTTAAGACTTGTGGGAAGGGGGAGAATGAGAGATGAATTTATTTGGAAGTTATCCTCCTGCTTGTGTGAAAAGTAGGTGCATGTTTTTGTGGTATGTTTTCTCTTGAATATATATGATGGTGACTAGTGAGGTAAATGAGGATATTGTATATAAAATATTTTATTAATGTGAACGAAAGGACAATTCATTTACTCCCATTCTAATTTCCTTTCTGACCTCCTGCCTTTTTTTATTTTCTTATCCTAAATAAACCTCTCTGCTGTTCATTTTGTGGAATAATCTCGTCCTCTCTCCTTCTTAAAGTCTTTTGCTATACTTTGTCTGCCTTTTCCTTCTTGCTTGCCTCTTTACTTCACAAAAATGATATAAGTAAAAGATAAAACTGGGTAAAAAACAACACATATTGGGCACAGTTGATGGTGTTTCTGCTTTCTGACTATTTATTACTAATAAAGCTAATCTGGGCACTGTTTACTAATCCTGGTGAAGTCTGCTTTTTTTTTTTAAACTGGAGTTTCAAAGTTTCAGTTATTTTCCTAAGTATACCAAGAGCAGTGCTAATTTCTTTTGGACCAGATGAGAAAAAGTAGAATTCTTTCAGTTGTACTGCCCAAATCCATGCAATCCTTGGATGTGCATATGTAGTCTTACCCTTTCATGTTCTTAAGTAACTGACATCATGGACCTGCTGAGAACATTTTATAATCGTCCAGTGCAACGCATGTGTTTGTTGAACCACCTGAAACACAGTAATTCCTAAAAGCTCAAAATTAAGTAGAAATAGTTTAGGTCAAATTTGCAGCAACACCAAGGACAGGGGGGTTTCTATTCTGCCTCCCTCACTGGCCTAAGACAGCAGTGAATAGGGGCCTCTACCTTATTCTTCTCTGTACCTACAGGAACTAGTGTTCTACTGTTAGTTCATAGTATGCATTGACTAAATGGTCTTTGGGTGATGGGATTATACTATTTGTGGGTAAAATTCTATTTCAGAACCATTAAGATAATATACCACTTAGTCCCAACCTTGGATAAAAAAATGCACACACAAACATACACACACATGCTAGAAGAATTTTACACAAGAATTTTGAGACTGCTGGCCAAGACTATCATTCAAATGCATGCTTTAAGGCACCTCCAAATGCAGAATTTAGGTCAGCATTTGCAGAGAATCAGGAATCAGGAACTAAAATTGTAACCCCTCCCCTCCGAAGGCAGGCGACCAAAACAAGCCTCACTGTTTACGAACACATACCTAGTAGGACTTTCCTCTTCCCTTCCCTTCCCATATTATTGAACCTCCATTCAAAATCACAATCTTAATCAGACTGCTATTGACTGCAGCTGAGGACTACCTCTCACACCAAGTAAAACAAAAAAGGAAGAGTCTTGTGCCCTAGATCTGGTCCAACTCACCAGTTGGCTTGGTGAGCAAATCTAAGAAATAGCTAATGGTACTGTGAGAGATCAGTCCTGAGTTGCTCTTTTAAGACCAAGATACAAAGATGGGTGAATCAGATTGGAGCATAGGGGGAGAAGGAGGAATGAAGGGAGAGAACAAAAGAAGAATAGGATGAAGAAAGAAGCAAGGAAGGAAAGAATGGAGGAGGGAGGGCAGGAGGGAGGAAACAGCTAACACAATCTAAATAAGCAAGTTTAAAATTCAAAGAAGTGAAAAATAAAACAGAAACCAAAAATCCAAACTAGTACTTAAAAATATTATATAAAAGAAAATTAAATAAGGCCGCGTAGACGTGAAAAAATATTAAAAATCCTGAAAAATAAAAAGAATATAAAATAATTAAAATTTAAAATCTGATAAAAGTAAACTCTAAACTGAACATAGTTGAAGAAAGAGTGAGTAAATGGTAAGAAAGTACTGAGAAATTGCCCCAGAATATAGCACCAAAGGACATAGAGATTAAACAATACAAAAAAAAAAGTAGTGCAGAAAAAAAGAAAATTAACCTCTGAGGTTTTGACATACATTTAATATATATTCCAATGGAAGAAATTTATGGCATAGCAGAAAAGGGAAATTAAAAAACGGGCCCATGGATATGGACAACTGTGTGGTAATTGTAGGGGGAAGGAGGAATAACAGCACTAAATAGTAATGGAGAAAATACAATAAAATAAATTTTTTTTAAAAAGATAATGCTTGGGAATATCCCAGGATTGAAGAAAGACAAATGTAGTACAACTAAAAATGGCAAGCATAGAGTTGGCAAGATGAGCTATCTAAAATATAGTATTTACCAAATTTAATATTATGAAAGAATCATGGACAATAAGTGTGAAATAGCTTGTGTACCTCTTCTATATTTTATAAAAATAGAATATATTTTATATATAATATATATAAAATATATTATATAAAAATATATAAAATATTTTACCCAGAAAATATTTTATAGTAATGTGTGTGATTCAATTTTATTTATTTCTTTTTACAAAATTTTTTCACCATTTACTTTGTTTGTTAAATTATTTTTACTTCTGTCACTTTTTGAAAAGAACATCAGAATCAATTTAAAAGTAGAAACACTTCAGATATTTATCCAGTTTTAAGTGTACTGAGCATTAAACTTTGTTCGCATTGCAAACATTAAATTCCATAAATCCTGTAACACATACGGTTATTTAAGACAACAAAATGCAAGAGAAAGCAACTTTGCACAACCTCAGATTACAATAAACAGGAAACTGGTCACTTTGCTGTTATGTAATAAAGGTGCCTTGTTTGCTAAAACTACTAAGAAGTTTCCAATGTATATGAAACTCTTTCTCACCACATTTTTATAGAGGGAAAATTAGCTAAAAGAGATTGATACTTGTATCTTTTTTGAAAACCTAGGGCCATCAAACTATAAAATATAAAATACAAATCAACATGCTCGAATCAAAACAATACCATAAATCATGGAAAATGATTAGTTCTCTAGTAATCAGCATTTTCTTTCATTTCATTTGGGGGCCTGGTGATTTTATCTGATGCTGTTACCTATCTATGGAGGTGGAACAAACAGCATCAGGTTGCCCCAGGCATGGAGGAAGGAAAGGGGGACAGAGAGAAGAGGATGAAAGAGTCTTTTCTGGTGTCTGTCCATCTGTGAATGAGATGCTAAGACAGGTTCTGTTCCCTAAGTTTAGGATAAGAAAGCCTGGGAAGAGGCTGACATCATCAGAGGTGGTGTCCAACATGCTGCCCTGCAGTCCTCATGGCTTCCCCCAGCCTTTCACACTATCAGCTCCTGGCTACTCCGGATCCCTCCAGCGTTCTTTCCGCTTCTCTCCTTTGTTCTCCTACGTACTACGTCGCCCCGCCTCTCCCGGACCACTTGATGTCTATTGCGGTCTTCAGGGTCCCTTGCCTCAGAGTAACACACACACTCTCGACCCTACCACCCCACCCAAGGAGCGCTGCCATCTGGTGTGCCAAGCCCAATACCAAGAGAAAGGACTCAATCACCTCGCAAAACTAAGGTCATAAAAGAAAGGAGCCAAAAATGCTTCAAATCTGGGGTGCTGGGAAAAGCTATCACAGGGAGGAGTCGGCTACTTAACTGCTTCCAAGGATAAGAGAAGCTGTTGAGCACTGGTTGCTGCTGAGCCTGGTGGTGTATAGGTCTGGGTGCTGGAGGTCCACCCATGCTACACTGAGGAAGCTACTCTGAGATGCAGGCAGGACGGGCTCTGTCATTTGCAGGGTCCAGTTCAAAATGAAAGTGTGGTCTTGTTTAAACATTGTTAACAATTTGAAGATGGTGACAGGAGAGCACTGATCAAACACAGGGCCTTAGGTGACTGCACGGTTTGCATGATTGTGGCCCTAATGTAGAAACCAGGTGCTCGGGAAGACCCCTGGGCCATTGGGGCAAGAGGGCCCCAAGGGAGCCAGGAAGGAAAACCTCTTTTCCCTGCCACACCTGTCCAGTGCCTTCTACAGACATAGCTTAACATGCTACAAGTTAGAAAAGAAAAATATTAGAAGTCTCCATCTCTATTTTTGAAAATCAGTCAGTGATAAGTGGATTTGGAGCTAGGGGCAATAAGCCGACAACTGCCACAGTAGCAAACATCGACAAGACTGCAATGTGGTGACATCATTGGCCAACGCAGAACTTAAATCCACAAACTGGACCTCCCCAACATTTATGTCTCTACTTATTGCTGACAAAACATGATATTTAAAAACATCAATTGGTCATTCTGGTTTTCACCCAGGTATAGTCAGCGTACAACTAAAGCTCTGACATACAAAATTTTCTTGACCAGAAACTATAGGCCCAATTGTCAAATCTAGCAATTTTCAATCAGTGTGCCGCAAGGATTTTTAAAACATGCGATACCTGACTGTTTAGGGAAAGGGCACCGACCTCTTTCCCTTAGGTTCTCAAATTAAAAAAAAAGACAACAGTCTGAACACAACAATAGCCATCAGGTGTGAATGAATCAAAATTATACCTATTTTTTTGTCAGATAGGTAAAAAATATATTTTTTGGTGTGCTGCAGAATTTTAGTGATTAGCTTATGTGTGCCATGAGATGCAAAAGGTTGAAAATCACTAGACTAATCCTTCAATTACTCTAATAAGTACTCCTAAACTTGTGACGCTGTCAATTTAATATTGTGTCATCATTCTATCTCTATCAGTTTTTATTTTGTTTTCTCAAAAGAGAAGAAAAAGTCATTCATTCTGTGGTTGTTAGTTGACTCATAACATTTCACTAACACAGAGGATTAAGATGCATTTGACAGACAAATGCATTAGATCTTTTCCTGCCCTGGGCAGATTCTGGCTCTGTTACCTGATTGGCAAGTGACTGAGACTGATTGACAGGTGTGCAGTGAACACCCCAGTGCATTAAACCCAGAATGTGTGGTTTCACAAATGCAATGCTTAGAATAAGAGATGGGTTTCACCAGAGGCCGACTGTGACATAGAGGCTTCCTCTATCACAGCACTTTGAATGTAAAGCCTGCAGAGGACAGGCTGGCAGTAAATGCTGCAGGGCCCTGCTCAGGCTCAGCCTGGCATGTGCTACCAAGGCAAAGGGAAGCTGCCATAACCCCGCAGCTTCTGCCCAGGCAACCTTCCTCCTGCTGCACTATTTACAATGGCGATGCAGGCCTGGGAATGGCGGGGAGATTAATCAACTTGGAGAATCCTCTTCATTTTCGTCAGGGAAGGCTGTGCACGGCAGGAGAGCCCTGGCCCCTTCCTCTCTCCTTTTTCCTTTTTGTTTTTTTTTTCTGTTTGTTTGTTTGTTTTTTTCCTATTTCTTTAATCCTCATGCAAGGACATACTCATTGATTTTAGAGAGAGAGGAAGGGAGAAAGAGAAACATTGATGTGAGAGAGGAACATCCATTGGCTGCCTCCCACATGTACCTAGACCAGGGATCAACTGTCACAACATTTTGGTGTACTGACTGATACTGACTGATGCCCCAACCAAGCCACCCAGCCAGGGTCTCTCTTCTTTTTACTTCACTGAGTGTAGGCACTAAGTTCCATCAAGTCAGACAGGCTGTGTCTCTTTTGCTTCTCTGGTGTGCTCGTAGCTGCTAAAGCAGCACTGAGCACATATTAGTGGTGTCATAAATAAATAGCTCTCTTTAAACGCTAGATCTAGAATGGAAGCTCCATGAATGCAGGGATTTTCATCTGTTTTTGTGTGCTGCTGCATTTCCAGCATCTAGAAAAGTCAATACTCCAGTAAACATCAGTACTCACCTTACCCTCTGCCTCCTCCCACTAGTACTCTTTTCTTTAGTACTGACAATATAGAATTGCCTGCCCAGTCCCTTCCCTTCAACTTCCCTTTGGATCTGCCGAGGGTGGTGCCCCCACCTCCTCTGTCCCTCAATATCATATGAGGAGACTCTTGAGCTTGTTCCCTGACCCCAGTTCTTAAGCTCAGGAGTTGCCAATTAGAGTCCTCTGAGATTTCAAATTGTTACTGGGAGGTAGATTTAATTCATTCTGGTGGTGGGATCCATGAAGATATGACACTTAGGAGTTGCCTATAGCCATGTTGTCTCACAAGGAAGATATTGTTCTATCCGGGGTAGGAGGAAATAAAGTTTATACAAGAGGTATACGGTAAAAACATAACGGAAGAGCGTCCTGGCGGCATCCAAAACTCTAGTTTTCAGCTGTGCATGCCTGGGCCCAACTGTGTCTCTCTCTCCCCATGGGTTGGTTCTTCAACCCTTGCTGGGTTTCCGTTAATCAATAGATGCCCTTTTGCCCAAGACAGCTTACAGTTTAACCAAAAGAATCTGACACTCTTGACATCATGATCTATTTTACACATAGCAACCAGGATGACATGTTTAAAACATTTCTGCTCTATTAGAATTCTTCAATGGTTTCCCACAGCATTTAGAAAACTATCCAAACTCCTTAAGATAGTTTACAAAGCTTCTTTAACCACCACGCTGTTCCATTCTCCCTATTGCCCCCAGTGCACTTTAATCTCTTTAAATGCTCTAAGGCCCCTCCTGCTCATTATCTTTGCATGAGTCAGTCTCTTTTCTGGAACCATTCCTTACCTCCTTCTTCACTTTCCTGGGTCTCTCCTGTCATTCAAAGCTGAAGTGTTACTTCCTCAGAAAGACTGTTGACCCCCTTATACAAATGGCCACTTTGTATCTCAGTATATTCTTTCATTTTTAATAGTGGAGAATTGTAATGACATGGCATTTTTCTTACTTATCTTTTTCCAGATTTATCGCCTGTACCTTCTCACCCCCAGTCTCCACAAGAACAGAGACCTCACGTGTCTTGTTCACCTGCACATCCCCAATGCACTAGAACTGTGCCTAGTACATAGTCAGTGCTCAGTAAAAATGTCCTGACTGAAAAAATTCATAGCTCCCCTCGCCACTCCAAATACCAGCCATCTAACAGACTTCAAATGAAAAGAAAATAGATTCTCAGAAGTCACAAAAAGTTTTGGGACTTTTTATGCTATTAAAATACCTTTGGTAAAAATATCTCACCTGAAAAACACAGTATACCAAACTCTCTATTTGGCATTTCAGCAAATAAGGAACCCAGGATGATTTTATATAGTTGGTTAGACAAAGGGAGGGAGAGATAAGGGGAGAAAGGAAGGGATAGATGGGAAGGGATAGAGACAGAGATAGAGATAGGAGATATAGAGATAATTGCAGAACTTAATTGGTTGGGCATTATGTATTAGGGTTGCAAATATAGACAAGACATCATCCTACTTACTCCAAAAGAATCTCTCAGTGAAGAATAATTGACATTATGAAAGATGTATGCAAAATAAAACAGGTCACCTTTACTAAGTCTTTACAACATTTCAGGCACGAGTGTTTATATGTACTTGTTTAAACCTCCTGAATTCCTATGAAGTAGCTATTATTATTTGAAGACGGGGGATCTTGCCAAGGTCTCAGTCCCAGTAAGTGGGCAGTCTACTTCGCGCTTTTAGCGTCATCCTATGCCATTTATTCATGCTATGAGATTACTCCAAAGCCATCAGCTATATTTGGGCAAAACTAAAAGCCACATCTAATTATTTCATTTAGTGACTCTATAAAGCCCATAACCACATGTGTTAAGAGCTAGTTGATATCTCCAATATGTTCAATAAGTAGTAAAAGACACTGGAATAAGGATAATTTTTTTTAAAAAATTTGAATATTTGAAATTTGAAATTTTCTTAAAAAAAGTTTGAATAGAAATGATAGATACCTCAGGAATGGAGGTGCTTCTTCATTCCCATTCACATCATTTTACTTCAGCTCATGAATAACTAGATGGAGTTTGTGGTCTTCTTTCCAAATCAATGAAATGACTTTCAAGTTGGAAGGGTGATTTAAATTTACTGTCCATATATCCATGTCATTTCTACCCCTCCTCTGTGGCTGATATATATGATTATTTAGGAATGTTTCAAGTTTAACGCTAGTGTCTACATGATGAATATGCAGGTCCTGATATCAAACACCCGTTTAATGATAATGTGATCATTTGTCAGTGTTAAGTTATCAACATTCACAGAAGACCAAGCAGGATACTTCCCACCCACCACTCCAATCAAAGGTGGCTGGGTCTCCACCCACAAGAAAAACATCAGCCTTTTAACGCAGCATGTCACATCACCTGCTGACAGAGTCAAAAAAATAAGAAGAATAATGGTGTTTGTGCTTCAGTGCTGTCTTATTAAAAGCAGTTTCTTTTGTATCTAGGTATTGAGGAGAACACTCACTTTATGGACAGCAGCTTATATTAGTAAAGGACAACTAGTTTTTAAAAATCCTATCATTGCTCAGTTCTCCTCTAAGGAGCTACTATTTTGTCCAGGAATGTAATTTTTAAGCTGAGGTAATTAACACAGTAGATGGAGTCCCTCCTTTTCCATCTATTTCTAGAATCAAGATAAAAAAGGAAAACAGAACATACTATGTATGCACCAGTCATTAGACCATTATGAGGGTAAAGTTGGTCTACCACAGCTCTTTGGTGGAGGATGTGATTTTAGCAGATGGTCGCCGATTATCCTAATTCTTTAGAAATTATAATTCATTTAATAAATTATAATTCATTTTACTTTTTCTTGGTGAAAACTGCTTTGAGATTTAAAAACTACTCATCACTAAAATAATTTCCTTATAGGCCTCTAAAATATCTGAGGACAGGGTTGTCCAAGTCAAATAGATGGAAAGCAAACAATACAGGCGTGATGCCTACAGCTGCGGACTAGTTAGTTTCTCTCACTGAGCCACAGCTTCCTCATCTTTAAAGTGGTTTGAGTATACCTAACACATGGGGTTGTTGTAAGTTGGACATGAACGTTATGTAAATCGTCTAGCATAATGATTAATACTGTCAGACATTCCATTAATAGTAGCTATTATTGTTGTAATTAATAATAATTTATGCAAGTATTATATTTATTTATAGGCCATATGAGAAACTAAAGGAATGCATCATTGGCAATAAAGATTATTTAAAGTTGGACTTCAGAGTTGTCTTTGAAATAAGGCTTTTTTTCAGTAGCAAACTTGTCTACTCTTATTCATAAACATTAAAAATTCAAATTGTTCTGTCCAGTTATAAATATATTACCATTCAAATATGTACATTAATATGTGGAAGATTAACTCTTCGCTTACATATTACAGAACAGAAAAGGACTGCTAAGTAAACGTCACTTAAGCAAACTTATATTACCGTTTTCCATTGCCTTCCATTACTTTTCTATAAGAAAAAAAAAACTTACAAGCAATTAAATTGAAATATTAAGTTGAAGAGCAGTGTTTTCATATTTAGCAGCATCTTCTTAGCCATGGCATTTGTCCTTTACCATTTACTTGCCTTTTCTTATTTTCTTCTTTATCTTGATCTTTTCCAGGCCATAAGAATGTCTACAACTAATAATGATACTCTAATGCACATCTAAAATGTCCAGAATTTAGCTCTTTTAGTCCAGTTTCTACAAATCAGCAAAATTGGAACATGCTAAGAACTTTTTTTATCTTTTTGTTATCTATGTATTCTAATAATCTTAGTAAATGGGCTAAGAAAGCAGGCTTTAAGGTCATACTACCCAAGTTCAAATCTCTGCTCTGCCACTTACTGGCTGTTTATCCTTGGACAAGAGACTTTATACTCTATTCTGAGGAATTTTCTTCTGTGAGAATTATAATAATAATTCTTATACCAAAAGGTTGTTATGAGGATGAAAGGAGTTCATCTATCTGCTTAGTGCCTGCCACAGAGGAATCATTCAATGAATATTTGCTATAGTGATAATAACTTCTACTTTTTAGTATAAGATATTGTTCAGGCATAGCAAAATAGTATTATGACCTTAATTAGTGACCTCCTCCCTTTTTCTCAATTTAATGGCTCTAAAGTTCTATAAAACATATTTACTTAAAATATAGTCTTAAAAAGTGTGTATCTACTATGACCAGCATTTTTCATCTAATGAATATCCAACAACATCAACATCATCAGTGGACTACTTCTACATTGACACTTTTTTCCCCACCATGTTTAATTTAACTCATTAATATGCATATCAGTGAGTATTTAGCATATCAAATGCATGATTCTTAAATTTTGTAAGAAGGAAAATTAAATGCTTATCATTTACTTTCGTCCTATATAGGTAACTGTTAGCAACAGAAATACTTTTAGCTGTCCTAATTGGGGGAAAGTAAACCACAATGAAAGAGAAATATTCACAATCTAGAATGTTGCCCTAATCATTTCTTCAGTTGTTTCCACCTTTAGGAATACATCATAGAAACAGAAATTTTAAATGACTATTGAGGGCTTTCAAAACAAGTTCTGTTAGTTTATTGAGTTTTAAAAAGTCTTTGTAACCATAAAAAAATAAAATTTGAATATTTTTTCAAAGCCTGTGATGCAGTGTTTGGAACTAACAAACTAGACACTTGGGTAGAGTCTAACTTCTGTGAGACTTATGAAATCTGCATAACATAGGAATACCATCTGCATTCTTGTTGAGAAAGCTCCCACTGAGCGTCATTCAAACACCAGTAAGAATTTCTTATGATCCTCAAATGGTTTGTGAAGTACCATCAAATGCAGTTTCTTTGGTAACAGAAGACAAGCTTTATTTGTCTTATCTTTTATCCTGGCGCAGACCAGGTCTCTTACAAATCTTTGTATGTAGTCATTCTTCAGCCTCTGACTCTGTCTGGCAGCATGAGTGGAGACTCTAGCTAGGGTCTGTGCCTTTCATTGGTATGACATTTTACTGACTGGTTTTATCCAGAGGAAAACAACTAGATTATATTAATTCTCTTAGTCTACTAATTAACTTCTATGTATTCCTCTTACACACACCTTATGAGGTTAATTAGTTTCCATGATTTTTATTCATCACCACAAAAATGACACGCCCTCTTCTCCCCACAGGCTTGCTGTATTGCCTGAAATAGAAAAAGACTCCACAGAGCAGTCAGAGTTCTCACCATTAATGCCAGCTTGTTACTTAAAATTCTCAGAGAATGCAGAACATGTGGTTTCCAAAACACAAGAAAAAAATCTTATTAATAAAGAATTTTTTTTTTACCTTAGTGGGAACAAAAAAGGGCACAGGAATTTTAGAAGATCAGTAACTCCTAGTATTAAAAACCGCAATATTATAAACATGAAAGCAATGTAATTGGTAAGGTGAAAAAAGGGTGACTGAAAATGCAACTTCCATTTATTTACAATGCATTCAGTAATAAAAATATTTGTCAAATATCCATCATATTTTTTATTTTCATGGGCCAAGAGGAGGCAGATTCTTCACCAATAAATATTTTTTTGTATCAGGTCAAAAACATGGCCTCCATGAGATTGTAGTATCATTAGCCCTTTAAATTAAGCTTGTCAATCTTTTTGAAGTCTACAAAGAACTATGCTTTGTTGCAGGAATATTATTTCTTTAAAAGAGGTTTTCAATAATGAAGATAAAGTCAATGGCTGGTATTCCTTCTGTACTCATATGTTTTTCACTTGTTCTTTCCTCATGTAACATCCAACCTCATTTACAATGAACTTGTATTTGAACCGTATGTAAATAATACCATATTCTCTCTGTCAAAAATGAATAAGCAACGTGCTCCTGTGTTACAAGACTAGTTTTTGTAAAAGCTAGTCAAGGATATTATGTTTTACTTTGTAAGATTGTCAATGCTTCTTACTTTCAAGAATTTCCTTTCCCAGACACCAGACTTCCAACACGGTCTCTACCAAATATTCTGTGTAGGACTGACTGATCTAAGGCTGACCCAAACAAAGTCTTTTCTGAGCTTGAAGATTAGCAGAAAGCACAACTCAGACTTGCTTGTACTGGTAGGTCCTCTTCTATAGCCGCAGCTCTCTCCAGTTTATGGGAAATATCCCATCTTCTTGCTCCCCCAAGTTTAATAGAAATGGCGCCTCGCCACTGCTAGCCTCAATATGCTTCTCTCTCCCTTTATTGGTTTCCCATAATTCTGTCCATATGTATGGAAATGGTTCTTTGATTAAAATGTCTTCTGTCATCTTATTTAAATGTCATATATTTTTTGAAAAGTCCCTGAGTAATATGATGATGAGTAGGATATGTTTTATATCTCTAGCAAAAAAAATTTATAAATTTGCCTCTATTATAGCAATAGTTCTCAAATGCTTTAGTCTCAGGACCTCTTTACATTCCTAATACCTAGTTATCAAAGTCTTTTGCTTATGAAGATTAAATCTCAATATTTGCTGTGTTAGAAATTAAAACAAAATTTATTTAAAGTATGAACTTATTAATCCATTTAAAAATAGCAACAATAATTTCATGATATTAAAATAAATAGCACAATGATTAATAAAAATAGCTATAATTTTCACAAAATAGTAGCGATAAGAGTGGCATTTTTGCATTTTTTGATGACTGGCATAATAAAAGATGACTGTATTCTCATATTTGCTTCTGCATTCAATCTGTAGTGATGCGTTGTTTTGGCTGAAGTACATTAAAAAAAACCCAGCCTCACACAGATATGTAGACAGAAAAGGAAGGAGTAACATAATTGTCTTTTCAGATAATTATGGATATTCTTATTTGATAATATATCAAGACTTGGCAGTTGGTAGTTACTTAAAGTGTAATAGTAATGTGAATTCTGAAACTTATCAATAAGCTTTTTATATTATTACATTAAAATCCACTGGTCTATTTTGTGTTTACATGGATTTTTTACTCATAATGATTTTATAGCATAAAATGGTCATTTAGAAAATATTGTTTCACTGAATTTTATAGATCTTTCAAACGTTGACGTGTCTTATTGTATAATATTAAAAAAATGCCCCAGACTTATGAGAAAGTTTATAAGTATTGGAAAACTATTAAGGTCACTGTGGAGGATAACAAGTTTCCTAAAACCATGCAACAAGTACACAGGTGTTTTTCCTCAAGAAAGACATTGTGCTTCGCCTTGAAGTGGATGTGCTTTGCCTTGAAGTGGATGTGCTTTTTCCATATTTCCCGTAGATTACTAAATTAAATGGACTCAAAGAATGAGATTTAATAAAATTAGTAATTGTTTTTGCTTCACAGATGACATTCTTAAATGAAATTGGTATTTATTTTACTGTGAGTGCATGTTGGTGATAAATACAATGACTACTTACACAGCTGGTAATCATTGTTTTGTTTGATTCCTGGAAAGGTACCAGCAGTTGTACCCAGCAAAGTTTTTTCACCATCAGTGTAAGTGACAAAAAAGAAAGTATTCTCCAGGACAACCTCTGAGATTCAAAATGGTTATTCAATATTTTAAAGTACTTTGAATATCTCATCAGTATTCGTTTGATTGCCAAGTATTCAAATACACACACAGACACACACACACACACACACACACACACACACACACAACTTCTTTAATGATTAGTTGATGCTAAGACCAGGAAAATATAAGCAAAACAGTTAAGCCCAGCCATGACTTACCCTTTTGTACAATTTTAACCACAAGATATTAACTCAGCCTTGAGTTTTACAGCTAAATCTTTAATTTAGTTAGTCAGTTGGCACTGCCATGACTTTTTTTACTGATTTTACTCAGTATAATATACTGAGTTGTAATTCCTGTTGAATTTCACTCAACAGGAATTCACCTATGTCTACTGTACAAGCTACTGTATGCCCTTCACAAAGCTGTGTGATAGCTTCCCTGTAACATTACTCATTTTTATTTCTAGTTTGAAAAAAATGTTGTAAACAATTTTTGCCCTTTGAAGAGTTCATCATGTCTATGTTTAGTACTTCAAATAATACTATAATAAACTAGTATGTTAATACTATTCAAAAATATTCTAATGTATAAGTTACAACAAGGTAAATTACTAACCTCTATACAACCAAAGATAACTTTCATCATATTCTCATTCTTTTTCATGTTTTTCTCCAACTTCTTTGGAGTAATTCCTTCCACAAGGTCTCATATTTTTGGTAACTTTAGACAAAGCATGCAACTACATTGAGAAACAAATCTAATCTCCTTTTTTTTTAAAACCAATGATTCAACTTTAAATACAAAAAAATTAATTTTTAAATTTATGATAAATATTACTAAATACTAAATATAGTTTAAATTAAAACTTATAAATTTAAATACTCAAAATATTTTATTATTATTACAAAAAAAATCACAAGCTGTACTCATGTTTCTGTGAAGGTACAAAGAAAATTTCAGTATTAAAAGTAACAACTTATTGAATACTATGCGTTACAGAGATTACAGAAGGCATTACCAAAAATAATTGGTAAGAGCAAGATAGAAGTAATTAAAAACAAACTGAGTTACTTTCTAAAACCATATATACCTTTACACCCCCAAACTACTACCTTTAAAAAATTTAATTAAACATAAGATTTTACCAGCAAAACAAAAAACTATTAGCTGTCAAATCAATAACAGCAGCAACAGTTACGTGGTATCTGAAAAGCTTTACTGTATACTTATGAGAGAATGAGAACAAAAAGGCAAATAACACCTTATTATTAAAAGCACTTTGTCTTGAAGATATCCTGAAAGAATTGTGAAGACGCCTAAGGGTCCCTGAGCTGCTCTTCAAGAACTACTACACATATATAGTTACAGGTAGAATTATTCTATCATTTTCTTTTGAGTTATAAGTTTTGAACAGTGAATTAGTTTGAATCCATTGGCTCAGCAAACTAAATCCTGGCACTATTAAAAATTAAATGTTAGAGGTTAAACAAAAAAATCTCACCTAGGAGCCGGGACTCTCACAAACATACTATCAATTCGCGAACAGTTTGTAAGCTCATATGATAAATGAGCATGAATAATATTAACATTTCCCAAAGTTTTTAAGTCAAAGAACATATTTTTAAGATGAAAAATATTTGCATATATTTTATATGCTAACAAATGTACTTTTAATTTCTAGTCATTGAAAAAGAAACAGGCTATTTTGAGAACTACAAGGGATAATAAATGTGAACAGCCTAGCACACCAACAGGCACACGGAGGGCGCTATTTAACAGTCTATTCCTCTCCACTCCTAGAATGACTTTCTTCAACCTAATAGGTAAAACAGAATTCACCAAAATTTCCAGGTAAGAATTTCAACTCTGACTCAATGCCACAGAAGGTCTTGAGTACAAATTTTTAAGAACTATGTATTTATTATAGCAAGGATTTGTAAATTATTTAGAAAAATTCAAGTTGACTCCAGATAAGACAGAGGTGATGCTGGGTTGGCATCAATCTTCAGGATTAAGTACATATAAATAAGCAATAAATCTTAAACATTTATTTACAAAGTTTTTTGAGGTCTTGGGGCTTCAATATTTTCAGGATTATAGAAACTTTGTGTTTATGGGTAGTTATCTCTTCCATTAGTTAACTCCAAGGTATGTGGTGTTTCTTTCTATAGATCGATATCATTCCTAGTATGTAAATAACATTAGAAAAGTAAAACATATTTTTTTAATTATTTTCCCAAGGGCAGTAATAAACCAAATATCCTCAGAACTCATTATTTTTCCATTTGTATCTCTCAATGAACCCATCACTACTGCCCTTAGGCAGACTAAAAAAAAAAAAAAAAAAGCTCAACACAATTAAATCAAAACATGCCAAGCAAGTGATCATCAAGACAAGTAAACAATAAAACAAATATCAACCCATTCTCAAAACTAACATCACCTTTTAAAACAAACTTCCCTCTCTCAGCAACGAGTTCCCTGGGGCATATGCTCCAGCAAATTGATGGATCTTGGCTATGAAATTAAAATGCCCAGAATCTGTTAAAACAATATGGGAAACTGGTTCCATAAAGGAGTATCTTCTATTTCAAACGGAGTAATAGACTTCTATTTCTAAAGTATAAGTCTATGGTAAGCAAGACTTGTGGTCTAGTGGATAGCTTCAGGGTCAGAAACCTGAGTTTATGGTTTGGCTCAATCACTTGTAGTTGGTTCATAATAAAATGTATTTAATTTAAAATCATTGTGATATACTCATACATTCATAAAATCATTAAGGGGCAAGGAATTTTAACCAAAACAATGGCACAGGAAAGAAAGAAGAAAGCTTACATTTTAGTAAATTTGATGTAAAGGGCTTTTAACTAAGGAGTCCCTTCAAGGAAGTGTCTGCTTTGCACAGGAGGCAACAAATATATTTATATAGATTTCTTCCCACTAGAGCAGCACTAAGAGAGGGTAAAACATTTAAGGGAAATGGTGGTAAGCATACTTTTAAGAAATTAGAGGATTTTAAATCTTCTTAAATCTCCATTATATGCAAGACTTTGTCAATAGCAAATTAGAAGTATAAGAACTAACCTATAGAAATAAGTGCAAACACTGAAGTTGTACTATAATTAAGAATTTAGAACTATGAAGATGAAGAATTCCATATACGTGTGACATTATTGAACATACAAAAATCATGGGTATGACATGGAATGACATAAGCAATGATAGAAAGTGGCTAAACAAGTGGGAATCAAAAAGTGATCCAGAGGCTGGAGGCCAAGGAGGAGTAGAACTCAGGTGCACTCAGAACAGAAGCAAGTGAGAGTCGTCCTCATTATAACAACTCTTCATTAGGACTTTCGTATAGATCTTCCTAGAGGATCCAGCTATAAATAAATATTACATAATTCAGGTTTAAAAAACTTTAACAAATAGAACCGTTATCCAACTATTTAACAGCCAAAGTACATCAGTATTTCTTTGTATTATATGTCATTATTTTAGTAAAATATATCTCTTTACCATGTTCTACTTTATGTGACATTTCCCTTCCATTGCCAACTTTATCCTTTCTAGGCAACGAGATAATTCATAGAGATAGCTTGTATCAGAGTTTTTATGAAGTTGGGCGGGTTTCTTGATTTGGGTTTTTTTGTTGGGGGTGGTAGTCATGTTTTGTTTGATTTTTTTGGTCTTAAGCATAGCTCTCAAGCTTTTTTTCAATAGAATAAAATAATGGATTCTTCAGATCACTTATTGCTTCCCATTTGCTTTGGTTTCTGGAAATTTTGCACTTTCACTCACCATGGAGAGTCGAAGTAGGCAACAGAAGAATAAATCACAGAATGCTGTATTTGCATTACCTATCGGCAGCTTGTCGATAATACTGAAAAATTAAGATTTTTAAAATTAACCTACTTTTTGGTTTTTACATGTTTTCATTATTATATTGAATTTTCTTTCCCATCTCTAAGTAAAAGTTGACGCAGATAATAATTGCCTTAGTTCCTGGTATGCATACTCTTGATCAGCTGTGGATGTTTCTCTGCATTGTCATCTTCTGCAAATGTCTGAGCTCTCACTAGTGAAAGCTGAAATTGAAGCAACCTAAGTGGTACTTTGGTCGTAACCTTTCTAATGAATGTTCATCATGTCTTTTAATTGACGTGAGGACCAGAGCACAGTCAGCAGTGGCCAGAAACAGAAGGGGAACATTTATAACAGCCTAGGAAATAAGCCTGAGACTCCACTTCTGGGCTTCTTTCTGTTGAAGAATTTGTGTGGCCTCCACAGCACCATTTTTGTTCAATCTTCACATCTCAAAAGCCTATGTTTCTAAATTTGAACTTAGGAAATAAATCATGCAGATCACTTTAGCTGGAGCTCAGTCTTCTGGACATGAGCCTGCCCCTGCAGGAAGTGGCAGGGAGCTTCCTTGGAGAGGAGAGAGATAGGGGAAGGCAAGTTGAGAAGGTGGTGAGCTTTCTAGGCCCTGGGGAGTAGACACAGGATGAGAGCACTTTTATTTCTTTAAATAGTGCAGTGTGCTCAGATTCCAATGTGAACAAATATATAAATGTCCCTCTGGAGGCAAATACAAGTGTTTTGGGAATTATCTCCCTTCTATTAGTGCAGAAGACACCCAGGATGTAACAGTACCTCTGCAGCAAGGGCTACCTACTCTGCAGTCCTTATCCTTTCAGAAAATTGCTAGTCGAGAAATGCCAGGCTCTGTTTTATAGAGCACCAAGGATGTCACTTGGCAAACAAAACCATTTCCCAAAACTGCAGCCATGGTTAGGTTTCTAGATCTAAACAAAGCAATCCACATTTAAATATGACATGAGTTTCTTACCTATGGTTTCTAACCTTTGCAAAGCAAATCATTACAGTTCTTTTTCTATCTAAACACAGATCTTGAAGTCATAAAAAATGAAGTGTGTTCATTTTTAGAAGAGAGTTAGTCATTGTAATCTTAGAGAAAATGCCCTAATCTTCAGCTTCCTTCTACACTTTAAATATACCTTCAGTGGGAGCAATGGCTACACATTTAATCTGGCTCAGAAACCTATCTTGAGTAACTGGCAAAGGAAAACAAGACATATTACTTGGTGCTTATTGTGGGCACTGTGTGTTTTCGTGTGGTTGTGTGTATGTGTATTTGTTCATTTGTATTTAATGAGCAACTGTGGAGAGACATCACAAGTAAGTCAATATTTATTCTCCCATGTATTTTTAAGAACATTTGGCAGGTTATTTGTTAATGGGTAGAGGAGATGGAAAAGCTTGCCCGATACTTTTTAGCACAGCCTGCCATTTTTTGTAGATAAAGCATTGAACAGATGGCTCGTGGCTTCACAAATTCTGGTTCAAAGTCGATCACTCTTAAAGGGGCTTGGATAACCCTTACAGCCTCCAGTTACTTAAAATCAAACTTTTATTCTCCATCGTACAGAGTAAATCCAGCTCCCAGTATGCTTTTGTCATTAACAAAAACTCTGAGGGTGGTTTCACAGGGATTTTTATGCATTGTTCTATGTTCTTTGTTTGATTTATAAACTGCTGAGGGGAAATGGGGTTGTAAACCTAATCCAGGTTTATGATATAAAAGGGCAGCACATTTTAGAAACACCTTGTGGTCTTACAAATAGAGTTAACTTTAAGCAATTTATTTAGTTAAATAACTGACTCAACTATGTATTAAATTGCTGCCAGTTGGAAATGATGGAGGTTGGCAGTTTTACTGTCAAATATAGTGGGTATAGGAAAATATGTGGAGACTGGAGACTTGCAAAAGACTGAGGTGCTGTAGCATTTAGTGATGGAAAAATCAAGTAATTCACCTTGACTACACTCAAAAGGAAAAATCTGAAAAACAAGCTTCCACTATTAAATAGTTAATTATAGTGTGTTTATGTGTATAAGGCTTGATTGTTAATTGCATAAACGAAGTTGTTCTATGAAGACAAGTGCTTGCTTAGATTCCTATGTGCTTAGAAACTGATCTGAGAGGTAAGCTGGTCTCTTTTGCAGGGTGTAAATTGATTGACATAAACTCATAGTCAGGATTTTAGGAAAAAAGATTTTATTGAATATCTTGAGCAAAAGATAAACCATGATGAAAATCCATGACTTTGATAGTGAAATTAAAAATATCACATGCTTTGTCTTACATGACTTTTAAAAAAGCATATCTTAGCCTATTTTATTCCTATCGGCAAGAAAACGAAAGTAAAAGAAAAAAGAAATGAAATACAACAGATTCTGGATTATAGAATTTTATGGGTTCAGAGGCTTTGTGATTAGTTATAGAAAATAAGACCCCTGGAAAAAGATAAAGGGATGTGGAATTATTTGGGCTGGAGGAAAAAGGTTGAATACTAATACAAGTGGTCTTCAAGCCTATGAAAGTCATATAGGAAACAGACAAATAGTTATTTCATTTGAACATTTACATGGAGCTTAATTGATAAAAGTTGCAATACTTTGGAATGGAAATTATAAGAATCAGTGGTTTTTTTCTTATTTTTTTTAATTAGACACTAGAATTCTATAAATGACATAGTAGTATTTCATATGGAAATAGACACATATTTCAAAATTGGTATTAAAAATTCCTGTCAACTTTGGTTACCACAGTTTGGATTTGATCAGAAGCATGGGCTTCAAGAAATATATTACTATAATTTGTAATTGTTCAAATCATGTTAATTGACTGTAGCATGTATTTAATTTGTTGACTTACACATATCCAGAAGACAAGAAATAATGGCAAAAAGTAAACCCAGTGTCAAGTAAGATCATTCAATCCTTTACAGTTAGTTAAAATTGGCTCAAGATCCCTACCCCATGTCCTTTGGAAGGTCCATGCGCTCTAAGATTTTTGAAAACTTCCCAAGTCTAAGGGCACCATGGTTTCAATTTCCTTTGAACTTGGAACTGTAAGTCTCACTTGGTCTGAAATTCCAATTAAAAAAACAGTGTTATAAGGCATTATGTGCATAATGGAGGGGGGAGGAATTTCATATCAAACCAAATTTCCCTTCTTTATCAAAATTTTGTAGGTACAGTAGTGTTGTCAAATATTAAGTTCCATTAAGCCAGTAAGCCTCAACTATATGAGTAAAGATGGTCACTAAAAAAGAGTAGCCAGTCTCTATAACAAAACTCTTGGAAATTATACTGAGTTAAGTCAAAAAGAAAGTCAGCAAGAGCAAGTTTCACCATGCCTTTCTACCACTGCAGACTGTAGCTTGCAGAGGAGGGGGCATCTGATAGAATTCAGGAGAGTAATTAACTGAAGGACAGCATGCAGTTCTGAAGTCAGTTGTGTCTGGTTCAAATCAGGAACAGAGAACAGAGTTTTTGTTCTTTCCTTCTGTGAATGTCAAGCTCAATGGTGTAAAAACTGTTTTGTTTTTTTTTAAAAGGGAGATAGTTCAATGTGACGGATTAAACTAAGAGATAAGTATGATCTTAAAATGATATACTACCTCAAGAAAGTCATTTTCCCCCATTAATAATGGAAGTAAATAAAGGGCTTGCCAACATGTCTTGTATTTAATAGTCCCTGTTAATTTTGTTTTATCAAACTTGGGGCTTTTCTCCATTATTCTTACCAGCTTTCTTTGAGTTAAAGTATGGCTCTATAAAAAGAAATGAAATCATCTGTTCATTAACTTTTTACTCAGTAAACTTTTTATTTTCTTCAACTACAACTCTCATAATTTTCCTAATCACCATTCTTCTCATCTATTTTCACATTCCTTAGTTTTCATGTCAGTCCCAAATGCCTCAACCTATCAGTTAAATTAGTTCTGTTTTTACAACAGCTCACAAAAGGGTTTATAGCTGAAACTCTTCCTCTTCTTGCTGCATGTACTATTCCTTTATTGACCTTAGCTTTAGAGAGCTTTAAAAATAATACATATCAGCCAAGAGTTGCATGCTTTCTAATCATATGTTTTATCCTGCTAATCATTCAGTTACCTGATTAGAAACAGATGCAACCTATTTGAAATGTGAACTTTAGAGTGAACTACTCATAATGGTCGCATACTTTTAAAGATATTCTGTGTCTAAGCTGTGAAATGCCCTAGAAGTTTTCAATAGTAAGCATTTAGATTATATTTTATAGCTATTGAATACAAGCTTTTTTCCTACCAAATGACCCATCCCAACCAATACAAATTGACAAACAGAACAAGCAACAACAAGGACTCAACCAACATTGAAAGCCACAGTGTTTGTAAGTAATCTGCAAACAAGAGTACTGGAACTGTGATAATGCAAATTTTAAAACAGACGAATCCCCTGTTCTCAAATAACGTATGATATATTGTAAGAAGTAAACACATAAGCAACTATTCATAACCCAAAGTAAAATATGATTAGTTTTTAAAGATTTTATTTTTTTATTTTTTTAGAGAGAGGAAAGGAGGGAGAAAGAGAGGGAAAGAAACATCAATGTGTGGTTGCCTCTTGTGCAACCCACTACTGGGGACCTGGCCTGCATCCCAGGCATATGCCCTAGGCTGGGAATCAAACCAGCGACTCTTTGGTTCACAGGCCAGCGCTCAATCCGCTGGTCCATGCCAGCTAGGGCATGATAAAGAATGTACAAAGTGTTATGTAAAAAGAGAAAAGAGAAAAATACTCTGTCTAATAAGAATGAGGGAGGGCTTGATGGAAGATACAATGTTTGTGTTGGATCTTGAGAATAGAGATGGAACAAAAGTCTAGACTTGAGCATGGTATCAATAGCAACCTCCAAAAAATCTTCAAAGGTCGTGCCAGTAGGATCACTCCCAATTTTATTGATAAGAGGTTAGTTTCTGATTTGAAACAGGTTGGTATAACATTGAAGCGATCCCTATCAATAGTGCAATGCCAAGCAAACGGACTTGAACTGAGCCATGCAACAAACTGTCTTTGTAGACCTGCAAGTATAAATATACTCAAATATTTGTTTAATCAGACTGCCAACTGAACTGAAATTTTCTTAAAAGAAAAAAAAGTAGTCCGGTGAACTCTTCAAATTAGAAAGAAATTTATGTGGGCTTTGTTTTTAAATAATTAACACTTCATTTTTCAGGGCAATTTTAGGTTCATAGCAAAATTAAGGGGAAGGTACAGATTCCCGGATACCCGCTGCCAAGACACATGCAGCTGCCTCCATTGCCATCACCCTCCACCTGAGTGGCACATTTGTTACAGTGAGGAACCTACATTCACACAGCACAATCACCCCCAATCCCTAGTTTACATTATGGTTGTTGTTGTTTTGTTTTGTTTTGTTTTGTTTTTTACTTTTACAAATATAACAAAATCAGGGCAATCAACATGTGCTCTAAATCAAATCTGAGCTGAACCAATACTTATTACGTCTAGTTTATATCTGTAGTTATCAATAAAATACCAATTAGGTCACCAAAATTTGAACACCTATCTCAAGCTTTAGTAATCCAAGGCTTTTACAGCTATTTAATGGTTTGGAGAGTTTTTGTTTAGGACAATTTTTATTAAGCACAAAACAAGAGCAGAGAATCCCTAAGCTTAAATTCCTGGGTCATCAATTAAATTCTATCTTTTTCCTGTGGCCAAATGGTTTGTTCAAACAATTCAGGGTAGATATGGAAGTAGCTTGGAAGATATTTTTGCAGACGACTAGTTAGCAATAATAAAGAGACACCACAAAATTTGTTGCTTCTTAATATATAAACGCTTGTCAAGTTACTGCTGCGTTCATCTCACCACAGACCCTTTGTATACACAGCCGTTCAGTAACCATGAGAAGCAGAGAGGCAGGGATCTGATGACTAAATGGCCCCTTTTTCCATTGCTTTGATCCACCACCAATTCTATTTAGTCATCTCTGCTCTGAAAACTGAATTCCTCTATGACTCTGAGGGCACACGATGGCTTTTCTTGGCACTAACTCCATAGAGTTAAAACTCTCGGCTACAGAAGCAGAAAGATTTAAGAGCCTCTCACCTCACAAACTTGGGTTTCAGGTCAGGGCAGTGACAACCTGTCAGAATCTCGTTTGTGGCACCCAAGCAAACCAAGCACATGGACAGCGGAAATGGCTAGAAAAATCCTCAGACCCCGGTTCTCTGGGTCATTAATTCCATTGATTATTTTGGTATTTAAATACTGAGACAGGCCCTGGTGCCAACCCAAAATACAACGAGTCAACTCACATTTCCTTTGGCCTTTTAGAAAATTCAGATGTGCCAAAATCCTAAAACACAGCTGAGTTAGGAAAGAAAGAAAGAAAAGAAAAGAAGAGGAGAGGAGAGGAGAGGAGGGAGAGAAAAGAAGCAGGGTGGAAAAGTGTTCCAAACAAACGAAATGTTGATCTGCCTTTTATTAATTTCATTTTTTATCTTCTTGTGTACAGACGTTTGACAGCTGTGACATTCATGGGCAATGCATTTGAAAAAGAAGACATAAATATTCAGAGACATATTAGAATGCTGTTCAATGTAAGCACCTGTCTACTTAGTGTTGACAGAAAATCATTTACTTTGCTTTATGCATGTTCCCTCCGGAGACCACAGAGGTCCTATTTTATTTAAAGAGCTGGTCCCAATATCAGTGCTAGCTCTTGAAACTGCAGTATATACAGCTAATTATATTTATTGAGGAAACAATTTCGTTTTATACTTTCAATAATACTTAAACAATTTTGTCAATCTTGACCTCAGAAATGATTTCCCCAAGGATTCAGTTAACAAAAGTCTTCACACAAGGCCTTATACCAATGTCCTCATGCTCTCTTTCCTTTATCTCTCAGGGAAGTTTCTCAAGTATAACTTTCATAGATCAGAAGGACACAGATGCAAGATCTCTGTGCGTCTTATGAAAAAGATCACAGTCAATGAAATCCATGCTAATATCTGAATATACACATTTATTATTTATTGTTCATTATATTTTGATTATGGTCATCTTAAATAATACTAGTTTTACATAAAGTAATACATCATTAAAAGCCACAGGAATCATGACTTTTACATCAGGTATATCAAATTTGGTAAATCTTTGCCTCTTCTCTACTCTGGCCAGATCAGAAGAGTAATCATATAACTTGACTGAGACATGTGGTTACGCACAGAGGAAAGAAAGAAATAACAAAGAAAGAGCAACCTTTGTCAGGATGCTAAGGTTGCTGTGGGGACCTCATGAGGTGGTTTTGATTAGCATTCTCAGCCTTTTGACTTGTTCCCAAGTGATTAAAATAAGTATGCTAAAGTTAAATTAACTCTTCTCCCAAAGTGTTATTCTCCTTCTTGTACCTGATATAATGCCTGTTTTGAAGGAGTATGGTTTACAATGGGTTAATGCCCAACTACTGAGATGCCTCCTTTAGCTGAATCTCAGGTCAGAACTACAAATGTATGTACCATATTATCAGAGATATAATGAAACACAGACCGGAGTGAACAAAGCCTAATTTTGGGGCTATGACATTTCTCTCCATTTTAGTTTCACCTGACATGAGTGTGTAATGATGTTAGCTGGGCCTAAAAAGGTAGGGGTGAAGGGTGGGTGTTGAGGTAAGGGGGAAATGCAACAAGAACTGGCAAAGACCTCAGAGCTCAAGACTTCCAAACCCTTACAATGCTGCCACCTACAGGCCTAAACTTTCAAGGCGGATTCCATCAATGTGTTTTCCCACCCTTAACAATGAAAAACATGCAAAATCGCAATAAAAGGCCAGAGCCCCAAACTCAGAATCCTGCAAAGAGTTAAACCACCAGGTGAGTTGAAAGCACAGGCCCTTTAGCTTTCAGTGCCGTTACATAATTTAATTAGGATCATCACACGGCAACTGAAGCTGTCTAGAGGAATTATGAGCCACAAGTTCAGATCACATGTGAACCCTTCTGCTCAATTAAAGCTAAGCAATTTTTAAGGTTTTTTTTCCCTCTTTACAGTATATGCAAAGAGCAGTGAAGCGTGGCCTCCATATTTTTCACATTAAAATTATTACATAAAGCCTGTAGCATTTGAAATGCTTATGGGAAATCAAAATGTTACACTCTGACCTTGGGCATTTAAATTTCGTCATTTTTAAGGCTATTGTTGCTATGCTCTCCTTTGTTCTAAGAAAATTACTGTGATTAGTTATAATAGCTGAATGAATAATTACTGAAGGAAGAAAAGAAATGTGTAATAGTGCTGAAATGATTCGTGAGCCTACATGCAGCTAAACAGAGTTTTAATTCTATTTTGAAGTCTCAGCATTGTGACTAAAGGCATTATCTGCTTCTCCCTTCCCTACTGTACCTCTTGTTAAAAGTGACTGCATCCCTTCACAGCCGACCATCCAGTCCTACTTCCTTTTACGTCGGAAAACTCTGCTAAGAACTTGGTTTGGGGGAGGGTGTTCATGGAGGGGTCTGATCCTAGATTGTTCTATATTTTACATGTAAGCACGTGTAGCATGAAGCATATCAGGCTAATAATGTTCCTTACCAAGCTTTTTCTGAAGTCTTAAACTTCCTTTAGGCTTGAAGCTTCCTTAGCTTCCTTTCTCATGGATTGTATCCCCAGGCAGAAAATACGGCAGTGCTGTGCTGTAAACTTACATAATTAGATACAAAATTATTTCAGTAATTTTAAATGACAGCTTAGGATCATATTTGTTATTTGTACTTATGAAAATGACTATTTTCAAATCAAGCTACTTTCAATTTTCTAAGCTAATGGAAGTTTCAAGTTAATTTTATAAGTTTACTTGGGGGAATAAGTTTTACTCTTAATAAATGATCATTCTGATAAAAAGTGACAAAAATGAAAAAAGATGCAAAAAATAAATAAGTCAGTACTAAGAAGACCCTTATATTCAGTTGATGATCTTGGCAACCTGGAGTAGTTTTATTGATTTGTTTGTTTGCTTCTTTAAAAATTCCCAGAATTTCCAGATGCATCACTTAAGACAATTGAAACTACAGCAGACCAAAAAAAAAAAAAAAAAAAAATTCCCAGTGAATACTGTGGGAAATTCTTCACTAACTTGTAGATCAAAGAGAATAGGCAAAACTTATTTTTCAGTATTACGGCTTACCTATTATTTACAATAGAAAAAATCTGGATTTTGAGGGCACGCACACAGTGTATATTTGTCACATATTGTTTATTAGTTTCTTAGCTGAGAGGTACACAAAATGCAAAAATGAGGCGATCTTTATTTTCAAGAAATCTGAAAAGGTTAATTCTTTCTACTGTTGCAACCAGATATTTGCAAGATTAACAACTCCTTTAAAGACTAGTTGGATTTAGCTATAATAAGAATATAAATACAATGAGACATTCCTAGGGGGAATACAATTTTTTAAAAATTTCCATATTTGCTACAATAAATGTTATGCCTAGAAATTTTATAGCTAACAGAAACACAGAAAATGCTATACCCAGAGCTAGAAAACTGTTCCAGTACAAAGCAAGTCTGATATATTACCTCCCAAATACACAGCATATCCCTGGTAAAGTTGTAAATTATGGTTGCAAATGAGGCCACAAACAAAATTTTGCTCAAGGCATGAATCATAAATTCAAACAATAATCATCTCCTACATGAGGCACAACTACTTTGTTTACTTCTTAGATACTGTTTCCTAAACATGAAGATGAAAGTAGGTCAAGGAAATGTAGCATCTTTTTCTCTTGAAGCATGCTCTGATATTGGATGCACTGCCTTATTTATCATTGCATAAACCTTTTAAATATTCAAAATCTGTGTTTTCACAATGCCAAGTCCTTAAGCATGTCGACATTTTACTTTATGATGACATCATATTAAAATTACAGATATTTACTGAAGATAAGGAATTCCTGATAGTAACCTGCTATGTGAAATTCTGATGTTTTTTATATTGAAAATAAAAGGATTATTTAGCTGATAGTCGATGATACTTCTAGTCTACTTAGTAGATATAATTGTTTGCTATTGCTTGAACATGTCTGAGCAGTCCAATATTTTTCTTTTTACATTGTAGAATTTCTAAAAGGTTAATGCCACTAAAATCTTTTTAAAATCAAGCTAAGGAGGCAGACTTTTAAATAAATCTGTTCAAATGATCAAGAAAATCATGGAGTTGAATCATTTAAATGCCACTTCTAACAATTATCTTGGACCAACATACATTTATAAAATATTGTTTGGAATGAAGATTTTGAACATTAACATAATGATTTCTATTTAGGGACACTAAGAATGCAGCATGCTTACTTGTCTATAAGGTCCTTAGCTGTCACAAACTCACAAAGTTTCTATATTTTCTGCAACAAATATCAATAATAGTAACAATAACAATGGTCATATTGATTAAGTATTTATGATATATTTGGAATCATGCTATATGCTTCATATGGATTATCCCATTTAATTTTTACAATAACGCTTTAAAATGGGGTTGATGTTTATATCTGTCTTAGAGATTATGAAACAGGCTTAGAGACAAAAGTAGGGAGCTTTGTTTATGTCACCCCAAGCTAGGCACTAGGCATTCGACGATGGACTGAAGGGCAATTGTCTAAAGAAACCAGTCATCTAGTCATTGAAACTCTCTATCAGTGTATATACCAAGAGGAATGCATAAATTTGATTTATTTTAAATCTATCCAATTGAAATCAGACAATTTATGGGTATTTATATGGAACTAATAAGCTGGCAAAATGATCTACATAATGCAATCATACACAAAGTGTTTACTGAATGCAGAGTGTGTTTATTATTAAATGACTAATTCACTCTCTACTAGATGGCATGAATTCAGTGGTTAGCAAAATGGAGGTATTTCTGCCCTCAAGAAGCTTTTACAACAGTAGGAAAATCAATTTTTTAAATCTTCTAATAAAATTAAAAATTCAGGAGAATCAAGATGGCGGAGGAGTGAGTGGAAATCACACTGACCTCCTCCCAGGACCAACCTGGAATTACAACTAAATTGTGGAGAAATCACCTGGAACAAACAACAGAACAATAGCAAGAGAGGAGCCTTGTAACCTCGGAGACAGAAGAATCGGTTTTAGCACAACCTAACTGGTAAGAAGTGCAGTGGAGACTCAAAAAGGCAGGCGGGGTGCCCACAGGCAGAAGCGCCAGAAGGACATTGAAACAGCCAGTTGAATCCTCCCCACCTAGAAGAGCAGAGTCTAAACCAAAAGTGGGGATCTCTAGCCCACAGCACCAGAGCCCAAAAGATACACAGAAAACAGCCAGCTGCAAAAAGCGGCAGGGTTTCTCTCTGCCAGAGACAGGCAGCTGGAGATGCAAAGAACTGTTTAAAGGGCCAACGCATAAATTTTTATTTGCAGCCACTTGCCCTGGTCTACAGCAAAGGCAGGGGAGAGTGGTCTAGAGACGCCTGAGGAGAGACTGGGGAAGGAGGCTTTGGGGAGAGAACTGAGAGAGTAGCCGGTGGGATCTGGGTGCTGACTCATCCCCCATGGGGCAGCAGCCATCTTGCTCAGACAGAGACCGTACCCTCTGAGTGGCACTAGTGTCAAAGGACCCAATAGCCCCACCCCCAGGTGGTATTCCACCCCTCCTTGTGCTGTCTAAGCTGCCTGCTGAGTGCAGAGTAGCAGCCGCAGACAGTAGATCCCTGGCTACACTTGACATCTGACAACACTTGAGAGACTGGGGACAGAGGCTTTGGGGAGAGAACAGAGAGAGTAGCTGGCAGGATCCCAGTGCGGACTCCTCCCCCATACGGCTGCAGTGTGAGTGGACCCAATAACCCTGCTACCAGGAAAAACTCCACCGCACTCTGAGCTGTCTAAGGCGGCCTGCTGAGTGCAGAGTGACTAGATTAATGGCTGAAAGAGACAACCACAAATAGTAGATTACTGGAAGTCTCGAACAGACTGTCTAAGGTCAGACAGGGTCAACATCTGACATCATCAGAGGCAGATCCAGAAAGTAAAAACACTGGTCTCCAACCATAGAAGTTCACACTTCAAAGTCAGGAGATCAAGACAGATCAACTTAAGAAGCAGAAGCAAAAGAGAAGAGTCTCACAATAATGGGAAGACAAAGAAATATGCCCTGCTCGAAGGGAAGGAGCAATCCTCAGAAAGAAAACTAAATGAAATACAGGCAAGTAAACTATCAGATACTGAGTTCCAAACAATGATTCTAAGGAAGCTCAATGAGCTCAGTGAGCTCAGAAAGAATTTCCAAAAACTACAGGGAAACTATGAGGAACGAACTGCAAACTATATCAGCATGAAAAAGGATATAGAAACTATCAATAAGAGACAAGAGGAAATGAAGAATGCAATTTCTGAATTGAAGAACACAGTAGAAGGAATCAAAAGCAGGTCCAATGAAGCTGAGGACCGAATCAGCGAGCTGGAGGATAAGGTATAAACAAGCTACCAGAAATAGCAAGAAAATGAAAAAAGACTCAAAAAGAATGAAGAAGCATTGAGGGAAATGAAGGACAACCTGAAACATAATAATATCAGTATAATAAGGATACCAGAAGAAGAGGATGAGGAAGGGATAGAGAACCTGTTTGAACAAGTAATGATGGAAAACTTCCCTAATTGGATGAGAGAAAAGGTCAAGCAAATCCAGGAAGCATAGAAGGTCCCATTCAAGAGGAACCCAATGAGGCCCACTCCAAGACACATCATCATTAAAATGGCAAATATCAAAGACAAACAGAGAATCCTAAAGGCAGCAAAGGAGAAAGAGGTAGTAACATGTAATAAACCCCAATACAGCTAGCAACTGACTTCTCAACAGAAACCCTGCAAGCCAGAAGGGACTGGCAAGAAATATTACAAGTCATGAAAAGCAAAGGTCTGCAACCAAGACTGCACTACCCAGCAAGGCTCTCAATTAAAACGGAAGGCAAAATAAGGAGTTTCCTAGTCAAAAGAAAACTAAAAGAATACATCTCCACCAAACCAGCACTACAAAATATGCTACAGGGACTGCTTTAAGATGAAGAAAAAGTTTCTATGAATACCTAGTTCCTTTCACAGTTGCCAATACTTGATATTACCAATATTTTTAATTACATAGTGATCTGAGTGTGACGATGTTATTTTAATTGTTCCTTTACTATTTGTTAAAAATAATCCTGTTTTAGTATATTTCTTACCTATTTCTATTATTTAAAGAAAAAGCTTTAAATGACTTTTTGGTATTCTTTATCCATTTATTGATTAAAGGTTTGTAGAACTTTTTTCCCTAAAAGAACCCAAAAAACAAAACAAAACAAAACAAAAAACCTATTAACCATGTTTTAGATGTGTTGCAAATACCTTTCTATTCCATTCCTTGTCCTTTGACTTTTTTATATGTATATTACTATATAGTTAAATGTTTAGTATAGTCATATTGTCAATATATAAAACTTCTGGGTTTAAATATTTTACTTCAGGTCATGAAAAATATTAGTTCTGTTTTCTTCTAAAACTCCTTAGATTCTACATATTGATTTTTAACTCACCTGAATATTTCTTGTATAATGTGTGAAATAGGGCTCTATATTTGTTTTATTTCAAGTAATAGTGGTCCATGAACCTTATTTGTTGAATCAGCCTTATTTTACCAATTGATTTGAAATATCAACTTAATCATATATTATATTGTTAGACAGATAAATACATTTGTCTCTAGAACGCTCATTATATTTCATTAATCTACTTGACTATTTCTGTGCTGATGTCATGTTGGTTTAATTGCTGAGACTTTATAATGGTTTTAATTTTTTTTAATATTTTATAATTAACTTTGACATTTAAAAAAATAAATAAAATCAATCTGTATTTAAGAAAGAAAGAAAGAGAGGGAGATAGAACACCTACCTTTTGCGACAACATGGATGGAAGTAGAGGATATTAAACTAAGTGAAATAAGCCAGTTGATAAAAGACAAATACCATATGATCTCACCTGTAAGTGGACTCTAGTCAACAAAATAAACTAACGAACAAAATAAACCACAGGCACGGAAACATGGAGCAGACTGTAAGTGACCAGAAAGGATGGGGAAAGAGGGCAATGTTGGAAAGACAGGGAAGGGACTAGACAAAGAACATGTATGAATGACCCATGGACATGGACAACAGAGTGGGAGTTGACTGTGGGAGAGGGGGTTGGGGTGGGATGAATAGAAGGCAGTAAAGGGGTAAAAACTGAGACAATTGTAATAGAATAAACATGATGTAAAATAAATAAATAAATAAATGTTTACAAAAAATTTAATTAAAAATTCAAACTGAATAGAGAATAATTAAATTTGAACAAGTGTTCAGAAGATGTCTCTAGATAGTTTACATTTGAGCTGAGTCCTTAAAAATGAGGTATCATCATGCTAAAACATGGAAAGCATGTCCTATGCAAAAGAAAATATAGGTGCAAAAGGACTGAGGTTGTAATACACACACCTGAAACTGGTGTGTAGTAAGTCCACGGGTACCAAAATGAAGGCTCTTTGTTTTCATTTCCACCCCCCAATCTTCTCCATCTCAGTCACTAAAATCACTTTTAACTAACTGTCCAAGCTGAAAAGATAAGTGTGGTATTCAATTTCTCTTGGCCCTTACACCCCACATCTAATCAATTAATGAGTCCTGTTGGCTTGGACACATTATCCTTAATCTGCCCACCCTTCCATTCATCATCCTAGTCCAATTTATAGTCTTCTTTTACCTAGATCACAGCTATAACATCCTAACAGGGCTGCCTGCTTCCATCAGCTGCCTCCAATTTCATTTTTCTCACCGAAGCCAGAATCATCTTTTAAACATATAAAACAACACATATAACTCCCTGCAAAAACCCCACCAATATCTTTCTTTGTGCTTCCTTTTGATATCCATATGATATGTTTCATCTTGTCTTTCAGATTTTGACTTCAATGCCACCTTCATGGCTCAGTCCAAGATGGGACCCACTCTAGTACCTCATATTTATTCTATTTTATCTTATGTTTATGCTATACCCTCATCTTCTGAAACATACTGTTTTTGAGGAGGAATCTTGTCTATCTTAGACCTGATGTCTCCATCACTTAGCTTTGCATCTAGCTCACAGCAGACACTCAATCTAATTGAAAGGGTTGGAAAAGGATGTAGAGGTCAAATCATCGACCTTTGGTCTACAATAAAAAGTGGGAATTTGAATTCCAAATTCAATGGGGAGGTTTAGAGGCATTCCAAGGAAGGTGGACAAAAATCATGCTGGCTATTGCAGTGTGGAGAATAGAATGAAGAAGAGCAAAAGTAGAAGTGAGAAGGTGGATGATGTGGCCAATTCAGAAATGTAAGAGAGAGAGGTGGCTTTTGTTTGGTGTAGAATGGCAGTATTAGAGATAGAGGAGAAATGGATGTATTTGTGATATAATTTCAACTTGCTGATGGATTGAATTTGGGAAAAAAGAAATTAAAATTTTCCCTATAATATTTGTTTATTTGTTTATTTGCATGAGATGACGAGAAGAGTAGAGTTAGAGGATGGCCTGGAGGTAGGACAATGAATTCAAATTGGGTTCATTTACCCACCCTGAGCCAGATCTAATTTTCTGGCAACAGTTTTGGATTTGTTTCAGGTCTGGATTTCTCCTCAGAGAGGAAATTTAAGGAAAGGTCAATCTATTAACATAAACAAATATCTCTTTAGCAGATATCCTGCCCTGATGAGATGGCAGCGGCATTAGATACAAACAACAGCCCATGAAGAATGATGAACATTTAGCTCTTCATTTTGTTTACCGGTTTTCCACAGAAACTAAAAACAATTTTGACAAAGAACTTCCCACCCTAAATATCTTACATGAAAGAATTCATGGATCAGCAAGTCTTTTCACTGCATTTAATTGAAAAATGATGATGCTGTAGGTTTTTACTCTCCCCTTCCCACTTTACAATCCCTCCATGCAACCTGCAGCAGGAGGGGTGAGAGAGGATGGTGACCTGATGCTGTTAGCAGTGTGCCCATCGCTGTTACTAAAGGAGGCTCGAGGACATGAACATGGTGGTAGAGCTATAGGAGGAAGCCTATGTATGAGGCCAAAGGATGGCAGTGATTACTGAAGGAGCAGTGGTTGAAGGATAATGAAAAGAGAATAAAGAAACATAACAGGAGAATAGAAAGTACCTGGGATGTCTCTTGGTCCTAAGACAAAATATAATGTTCCTTTTCAGAAGGTTTCTAGTCAACTTGGAGATTGATATTCTAGTAGACATCAAACTATTAAGAAATTAAAAATCACCTATCAGTGATATTTTATCTTTATGACAAAGGTAACCATTATATTCATCTTCATTTTTCTATTAATATTGTTAATGAAACAAGAATGTATTGGGCTCTGACATAATTCTCAATTTGTTGCCATCTAGTAAATACTGACTTAGAATGCATGGCAAAGATTACGCATGCAATCAAAAGTAGGTAAACAATAACAAAGACATCACTTTGGATATAAATTGTTCTTAACATCCTTGCAGAAAAAATATAATAACCATTGGTGGATAATTCTAAAGAAAAGGACTATAGTCAATATTCTACTTGATATAGATGATTATGAGAAATGAATGATTAATATTTCCAATTATAATTTTAATGTTGCAAAAAAGGAGGGGAGATTATACCAATATTAATATGATTTTATGAACATGAATGAATATCAGTAATAACCTTAATACACAAATAAAACATGGTCAAAGAAAACCATGTATTAATGTAAGATCAACAAAATTAACTGGAAATTTCATTTATAACAGTCCTATACTGTTAATTAAGGAATGTGTTCTGGAATGTCCATTCCCTGCTCCCCCCAGCTGGGGATGGTTTGAGTTCAGCCATAAAATACAGAAAAGAGAGTTTGTCTCCCTGCCGTCTATTGGATCCAATATCCTATTTGGGATTCTGGGTGCACAGATAAGCACATTCCCAGAGTCCAAAGATCAGACAAGCATAGATTCAGCCCCCAAATACAATCATGTGCCACTTAAGGACAAAGACACATTTTGAGAAATTCATCATTGAGTAATTCTGTCATTGTGCAAACATCATAATGTGTACTTACACAAACCTCGACGGTCTAGTCTATTACATGCCTAGGCTATGTGGTCTAGCCTTTTGCTCCTGGGCTGCAAACCTGTACAGCATGTTACTGATTAAAACAACATGAGATTAAATGAAGCATAAAAGAAAATGATGCAATCAAGACACGATAAACATGAGATGTATAAGTCTGCTACTCGAGTAACACAGAATATTGTTTTACAGGACTTTTTTTTTAATAGGAAGCAAGGGCACACTCTAAAATTACAATTAAAAATCACACTATAGTAAATACATGTTATGAACTCATAACATGGTCATTTATTATTATTATTGAGTATTATGCATTGTATACAAATGTATGTGCTCTATTTTTATACAAGTGTCTGTGCAGTAGGTCTGTTTACACCAGTGTGACCACAAGCACATGAGTAATGTGTTGGGCTACAATGTTCTGATGGCTATGATGTTACTAGGCAATAGAAATCTTTCAGTTCTATTATAATCTTAAGGGACCACCATCATATGTGGTCCCTCATTGACCAAACCATTGTTACACCATGCAGGAAGGTAGTACTGAGTCTCTTCTTGTACTGACTGTACAATATGCTGGTAGAATGAACTCTCATTTGGCCTCTTTCTTGGGACAGGTTCTGACACTCTGGTCTATGCAGCCCCTGGGTACCGGAGAGCTGAGCCTCACAGCAGTTCTTCTCCCAGGGCAATTCATCGTGACAGCTTCTGGTCATAGGCTGGTTGCCTAGTGGATAACTTAAAGGATGTGGGACATGCGCCCATTCCCACTGTCTGCCCGCACTCTTCTTTTCCTATTTGCACTTCTCTTTTTATGTCCTTCATTCCCCTTCTTTCCTCCCCGTGGGACTTGTCCTGTCAGAAAGAGACCATCAGCAAGGACCCCAGCATTCAGCAACACATAATCTATTTACCTTCTCTGAAGTATTAGAAGGAGCCAAATCCTCAACACACAAACTCCGGGTGTCTTAGGCATTTTTACCATGAGCAAGATGCTTGTAAATATGAAACATTAAAAAGTAAACATACACACAGAAGTTGTGTTCTCATACCTGATTATGGATGCTGCTGTTTAAACAATTCCTGTCTGTCAAGTGACTTCCTATATTTTTATGTCCTACCTCCCTTCCTGTCTGTCAGGTGAACCCAAAACAACTCCCTTGATGACAGTGATGCTTCAAAGCATCAGGAGGCCTTAGATAGCTACCCTGCCAGCACAAAGCAAAGTGCTATTTTAACCCCAAACCAAAGAAAGTTAAAAATAGTATCTACCAGGAAAAGACCTGACTCAATTTTCATATGGCAAAGTTAGTAAATAGAGTGTTCTGGGATACAAAGTTAGTGTCCTTAAATCCCTCAACACAATTTCTAAAAAGGTATTCTCTCAAAAAAGAAAAAAAAATGCTTCTTATTCCCCCACTTCAGGTAAATATATATATATTTATTTATAGTAAAGCCATTTATGTATATGATAGAGCTGAAAATGGTGATACACCTGCCTAATTGAATAAAAGCCAGCACAGTAGAAAAGCCCACTAGACCCTGCTAATAGAAGCGATGCCATCTACCCATTAAAATATATTTGTAAAAATATTGTCATAACCTGTTAGTGTTAAAGCAGGCCACTTTGAACTAGGTTTTACTATAATTTAGACCCCATTCATATTTAAAATAGCACTCCATTGGTTTTGAAAATTTGTTCAAAATGTACACTTCAAGACTGACTGAGACCTCATCTACTACTGAGCCCCAGTCTGGGGCAAATAGTTTATAGGCTAGTTGTAAACCCTAAATATGGAGAGTAGTGATGAAAAGTACAAGCCCCCCCCCATGATAATAATACTTTCAATAAATCTTTTCCTTTTAGTTTGACCAAACTATACATGAAAAATGTAAGCATATAAATTCACTCCATGTATAAATAGAACAGGGGGATAAAAACCAATAGGAAATGAGCATCAGAAGCTGCAGCCTGAAGTACGCAGGTATGGTGAACAGATTGAGTGATATTTCTCTGCATCCTATAATTTCATTCATGCATGCCACTGAGCTTTGCTAATGTCTGATACTCCATTTTGATATGCCTATAAAGCAGTCCCATCAACCGTATTAGTACTATGCCTATTTTTTAAATGAGACACTTAGGGAAAGAAAGGCTTCCCACCTAGTCAAAGTAGGTAAGGAAAGATCCCGCACTCCTTGTGTTTGACTGCTCTGTGTTTTGGGACCAGCAAACTGTGGGATTCACAGCCACGATGTAGCCAAAAGTCATTGGGCTGCCCAAAAGATTGCCCTCTGGACTGAAAAGAAAGCATTAACATAGACAAAATACAATTCAAGCAACTATATATATTTTAAAATCCATTTATAACAAGTTTATGGGATGTTCCTCCCATTATCTTTCGCTGTTGTTCTATTACACTGTGTGTGAAGAACTATGCCCACCTGTATGAACTGGTTGGCAAAGATACACAGACATGTATAGCAAAGGCATGAATAATTAAATAAGCCAAGGAAGACAATCCTTTGTGTCTTTTGGACTGTTTCAAGATAGCAGTTTCATATACCAGAGGTCAATAGATTCATGATAAAAAGAATGAGACAATCACCAAATAAAAGTACTGATTGACCAATAATAGAGAAGTAGAGAGAGAACCATAAAAGAACTAGAACAGACACTATTCCACTAAAAACCTTTGTTAAAATCTTAGAGGCAAGATAATATTTGCTTTAAGAGACATAAAGAAGTATAAAGCATTCCTCTTGTTCTGGAAAAGTATAAAATTCCATTGGGAAAAAAGTAGACACCATGAGGAACAAACTGTTCCAAAGCAACAACATCGAGAATGAAAAAAGAGTAATTAGCTAATTCTCATGTGACAGCAAAATTTACACAGTAAGGATTTGGAGTCAGAAGACCATGGCTCTCTCATTGCTCAGAAATCCAATGACTTAGGAAACTTCTTTTTTTTAAGTATTATTTTTACTTTTAAGATTTTATTTATTTATGTGTTTATTTGTTTATTTATTTATTGAGGGGGAGAAAGAGAAGGAGGGAAACATTGATGTGTGAAAGAAACATCGCTCAGTTGACTCTCACATGCCCCTAACTGAGGACCTGGACCACAACCCAGGCACATGTCTTGAGTGGGAATCGAACCAGTGACTTTTTGGTCTGTGAGGGTGAAGCCCAACCCACTGAGCCATACCAATCAGGGCAGGAAATTTCTTAAATTCAGATTCTCACTTTCTTCACAGGCAAATGAGAATAATACTAGCAATCTTTACCACAGATGTTTGTGATGTGTGTTGATTTAGCTATTGTGTATAATTCGAAATAAGCTCAAGTGAAAACCTCACCAGGACAGCCTTGTGACTAAGGTGTCAAGTCTAAACTATAATAGTTTATCAAAAAGGGGGTTTTTTTGTTTTGTTTTTTTTTTACCTATCTATGTATCCTATCACTAGAGAATCCAGGAAATTCAAAGATAGTGACTAGATGGAGAAATCTCAAGAAACTTTAAAATGGATTTGAGTAATTGGAAAATAATTTATGAAACTGAGGAAATTAAAACATACGGCAATGAGTTACTTAGCCAGATTTCTAAAATACTTCCAAATGTATGGAACTACTTTAATCAAGAGTCCATTCTAACCCTTGATAACCCTTAGTAATCGTAGAGACTTTATCTATAGAAGTAGTTTAAAGGCAAGGCTTGACAGCTTATCTTGTAGTGCAATGACCAGCAATGTTTATTGAATATCTACATGCCTTTCAATGCTGCAATGTTACCAAGTGCTCTAAGGATTTCACACTTAACACAAATCACATGTTTTTTCTTCTTCTTATACTCCTCCAATTGAACTGATCTCCATGCCTCATAACAGCCTGAGGTCTGGAGGCCTGGCTTATATAAGGACTCACATCTGCTGATTCTGTAGAGTATCCCCCGTTTCTGCAGTAGCAACATTTACATTTTCATTACTGAAACTTCCCCACCAAATAATGTCACATCACTGTAGACCCTCTGAGTCTTCCAAATGCTTGACATTAGATACACATGAGCCTGTTCTCAATAAAGCGTTTTCCTTTACTCTCTTTGCACTGAGATTCCAGCTAGGCCAAAGATTCCCCTTTCCTCGTCTTATGACCCATTTCTTCAGGATTTTCTATTGACATCAAGATTTCCAGGGGAGTCTATTGAATCCCTGGTTACTTTTATTTGCACCTGTTTTTTTTTGTTGGTTTGTTTGGGTTTTTTGTTTGTTTGTTTGTTTTGTTACAGAGTCATTAGAATTTGGCTGAGGGGATAGAACAATGAGTAAATAACTGAGTTTCTAAAAGAGCGGCTCAGCATGGCATTTTTTTCCCCAAAGTATAATGGAGTGCATTCTTTAAAGGAAGACGGAGACACAATCAACCACCATTTAGTTTTATAATTTGGTGTTCTCACATTGTCTGCTCCTAGGATTTCTCCCTCTAGTCTTGATGCTTCAGAAAAACTAAATAATGAATGGAAGGAGCTGGGGTAGAGATAGCTGGGAAGAAAGTGTCAAGAACCCTATAACAGGAAAAGAAAATAGAAAGACCCTGTGCAATCTATATTGAATACAGATGTACATAGGCAGCGACTGTCCTGTAAAGTTGCCAAGAATATACCAGCTACAAATGCCTCATAGCAGGATGGAGAACAGCGATAAGATAATCTAATCAGAATTCTATTAGTATTGGGAACAGAGCCATAAATTGCACTACTGTCCTGGATCTACCTGATACCTCAAGAGTTAATAAGTACCCACAATGGGCAGGGGACTGGGCTGGAGAATGGAACCATGCTTCTCCTCTTTGTCCACTTTTCTTACTCATGCCCAAAATCATGGATCAGGCTCTCATTAAGTCTGAGCTGGACCCTTTAAATCATTTTCTAATTGATCTATCCCCTTCCAGACCAGGCTTTACATCACCGTGTGATTGATTTTTCTAAAATATAGCTTTGATCATTTCAATTGTCTGATCAAAAGCCTTCAGTGGCTCTCCATTGTATACACAGTTAGTCCAAAGGTCTCAGCTTAGCATTTAAGATCCTTTACAAAATGGTCCTTTTCTGCTTACCTTTCCCCTCTGCCCTCTCTAGTCTGGATTCTGGGAAAATCCCACAAAGTCAGTAATTCTCTCAAATCTCCAAATGTGAGATGTCCAGGGTGTCAATGCTTTCTGGGAGTCTCCTCCAGGCTCGGGGGCTTAGGGGTACAGAAATATTCCTATTGGAAGGAAAGTTAGTGATGGCCAACAAATTGTGCAGGAATGGATTCATGATGAAGTCAGGAAGAGCCCTCCAACCTCTACATAGTGGAGATGTTATATGCTTCATACACATCAACCAACCAGATAGTTCACTGGAAACCATTCTCAAAAGAAGAGAACTAAGCCCATGCAAGGCTAGTGATCACTGCTGTTTATGAGGCCATTGTGATAATGGCAATCATGCCTATCTTTCCTTCACATCCTCCTTTCCACCAGCCTGAGTACTGACATCACTATGTCCTTCCTGACTTAGAGAGTACTATTCTCTGTTTTTAAATAATAGCTCCATGTCATATAACAGACATCTGTTACTCCAAATATTGTCACCCCATTCTAACCAGCATTCTACATGTTTGTGCACCTTAAGAGTACAAGGAAGAGGCACACTAAAAATAAAAATAAAGAAGGAACTCTTCTTTTTTGATACAGGGTAGGTGGACCGAGAAGAAAAAAGCCAGTCAGAGAAAGACAAATGCCATATGATCTCACTTAAATGTGGAATCTAATGAACAAACTAAACTAAAAAAAGAAGAAAGAGAAACATGAATACATGGAACAGACTGGAAGGTGTCAGAGGAGAGGTGGAGCCAGAGAGGACTGGATGAAAGAAGGTGAAGGGATTAGCCAAAGAACATACACACATGACCCATGCATACAGACAATGGTGTGGTGATTGGCTGATGGGAAGGGCTGTGTAGAGGGGGTCAAAAGGGGAAAAGGTCAGGACAACTGTAAGAGCATAAACAATAAAATATAATAATAAAAAATAAAAAAGAGAAACACTAACCTACTGAGAGGTAGGGATCTGAGCAGTGGGGGTAGGGACTGGGTATATGGATATGACACAATGACCAACACCTCCCCTCCCTGAGATAAGGTACAAGACAATTACGTTTGCAATCTCCATTAATATCCAAAATTGTATTCAAGTTCTTTCCAGTCCAAAAGGACAAAGGAAAAAGCATTCATAAGAATTGAAAGCTTATTATTCATAGATGAAAGGACTGTCTTTGAATAATCTATATATACAATTTAGCATTAACAAAGTTAGCAAGGTCACTGGATAGAAAAGTAATATAAAAAATTGATTATATATCAGCGAAAGCAATTAAAAATAAAATTTTAAAAATACCAATTACAATAGCCATCAAAACCATTAAATACCTAGGAGTAAATCTAACAAAAGGTTGTGCAAATCTTCTGCATAGAATACTATAAAACATTACTAAGACCTCAACAATGGAAGAATATATAATGGTTGTAGATTGAAGGACTCAGTGTTCTAAAGATCTTAATTCTCCTCAAATTGATCTGTTCAGAGAATCAGATCCCACCAGGAAAGGTAGCTGTCTTTTGTTTGTTGTGTTATATTGTATTGTGTTGTGTTGTGTTATTGCTGTTTGAGAGTACATGGTATACATGTGTGTAGAAATTACCAAATGAATTCTAAAATGAAATATAAAACTGCAAGAGGACAAAAATGGCTAAGACAGTCTTGAATATGAAAAACTAAACTGAAGAATTTATACAACTAGATATGTAAATTTATTATAAAGCTACAATATTCAAGGCAATGAGGTACTGACACAATGATAACCCAAACCACCAATGGAACAACCTGCACCAGCTAAGGATCCACGCACACATGACACCTGCTTTATTGCAAAGATGGCACTGCAGTGTGGTGGGAAAAACATGGTCTTTAGAGCCAAGCAGGGTGTATATGAAAAAACTAATCTTGCCCTTTACAACTCATATCATACACTGAAATTAATTCCGGGGGGATTGTAAATCTAATAGTGAAAGGAAACTCAATTAAGCTTCTAGGAAATTACATAGGAAATACTTTCATTAGCTTGGAGTAAGAAAGAAATTTCTTAAACAAACACAAAAAAGTACTACCATAAAGGAAATGATTGATGACTTGAAAGACATTAAAATTAGAAACTTCTTTTCATCAAAGACACGTTTGAGAGAAAAGCCAAGCCACAGAGTGACAGAAAATATTCACAACACATATAACTAAAAAGGACTCATATCCAGAATGAATAAACAATTCCAATAAATCAATTGTTACAAACAGATAACCCTACAAAAAACAAACAAACAAAGATTTGAATATGTGCTTCAAAAGAGAATATCCAAATAGAAAATTATCATATAAAAAGGTGTTCATCTTCATGGGTAGTTAGGGAAATGCAAACTAAAACTTCAATATACCACAAATACCCATCCCAAATTGCTACAGTTAGAAAACTTGACAATACCAAATGTTGACAAGGATGTGTAACAGCTATAACTTCTTGTGTTCATATAAATTTGTAGAATTGATTTAAGAAACTTTTTAGCATCACCTACTAAATCTGAACGTATACAAATGCTAAGGCCTAGCAATTCACCCAAAAGAAATGCACACATTAGTGCATCTCAAGAAATGTACAGACAATTCCTCCAAAAGTTTCACAAACGTTTATAACATCATTACCCAAAAAGTGGGAACTACCCTATGCCCATAGATGAATGAAAAACAAATTGAGATATTTCCATACAATGGAATATTATTCATCCATAAAAAGGAATGAAGTACTAATACATATAACTTATAGAAATCTTGAACATATTATGCTCAGTGAAAGAAGCCAGACACAAAGGTCACATATCATATGACTCATTTTATATAATATATCCAGATAGGCAAGTCCATAAAGACAGAAAATAGATTGGTAGTTAACCAGGAAAGGGGAAAAAGGAAATGGGGAATGATTACTTAATGGGCTCGAGGGTTTTTTCTGGCATGGTGAAAAAGTTTTGAAAGTAGAGAGGTGATGGTTGTACAATGTTTGAAATGCTAAATGCCACTGATTTGTATACTTCAAAATGTGTTTTATGTAATTTCACCTTAATTTTTTAAAAGACATTAAAGAGGGTCCTTTTTGTCCTTATTTTCATATTTTCCAGAAACTATATGCCTAATCTCTGGCAGTTCTTACTGGCATGAATTTCAGTTACTACAGTTAAGTTAAATTACACTAGTCCCCCAACAAAATGGCTCAAATTTCAGTGACCACAGTGTATTAACCATAATTGCATAAAGTACAAACTTCACAACTAGCTCTTCAGTCCATAAATCACTAAGTAAATAACAGATATGCATCGTATTCAATGACTAATCACATCTTTCCAAGTCTGCCAATGATTGGCCACTGCAACAGTTATGCAGTTCAAGTACAGACAGCAAATCATACAGTTGTGCTGTCTTCTGGTCTCTGAGTGATAAATCCACATGACATTTTACCCCCCCCCCTCAAAAAAAAAATGAAGGAGGGAATTGGCCAAAAAAGATAAAATGCAGCAAAAAAAAAAAAAAAAGAGTTATAATGTCAATGAGTTATAACGTCAAGTGAAATTTCAATTCAATGTAAATAGAGTTATGGAAGAAATTGCTGTCAACAATAGAACTGTTGACAAAGCTACCATTTGAGACACTCAGGATCTGCAACCAGAGAACTTAGTGAAGGTGAACTTATCATATTACACGAAGAAAGTGGTTTTGAAAAAAAAGATGAAGATGTCCCAGAGGAAGTGATGCTGGCAAACAGCTTCAACATTAAAGATTTCAGAGATATTTTGCGAACTGAAAGCAAGAGGATAAAATGTTAGAAGCTAATTGAAACTTAGAGTACGACAGTGTTCCAATGCATAGAAAAATGTTCATTCCCTATCATGATTTACAGGCCAAAAGCGAAAAAGTGCAAGTTAAAACTACCCTTGATAGGAGTTTTACAAAAACAATAATGTGCTTTAGCTCTCAATATTTCTCATGTTTTTTATTATAGCATATTAGTTGTATTTTTTATTGCCCTATGTATTTGTAACTGACAATAAGATAGCTTATCATCTTTTGACAAAAAAATGTTTAAAAGTCACTGCATAATGGTAATTTTTCCATTGATTGTTAGGATCACTTTGCACAGTTTCAGCTTGCACAGCCATTTTTATATTTCCACACTACTATGCAAAGCTGTAATAGCCAGCACTCTATTCTTTATACTCCATATTCTAGTCAAATACTCACTCTAAAACCAATGTAAAATATTTGTATACTTCTTAACATCTCTGTCACATAATATCGGCTTAAATATATTTATTTCCACTACGCCCTCCTCACCCAGTGACTCTGATCATGATATTTCCTTACCCTGCCATTCATTCCCCTGGCAATTTTAAATTTGCCTTCCTTCATGAAGACATTTTCTGATTTCCTGGTCTCCAAATTAACGTGATCCCCTCCTTCATTTTTTAACTCTGTTTACAACTATAATAAAAATACTCCTATCAAATTAAAAAACAATCACTTCTCAACACACCTTTGTTGTAAAGACATATATGTCTGGTTTTCAGTTTTGATTCTTTGGCTTTATTTTTGCAAATAGAGAATTGTGTGATTAAAATGGGATATGGCTGAACATATGCATATAAAAATAAAGGCAAAATAGACAAAGGAAGGAAACACTAGAACTTCTCTTTTATTTTTCAGAAATATAAAACTCTTAAAGCAGAATTCTGGGAAACAGTTAACATACTATTATGACATTTTAATTTGAGTATTTATAGAATACTGAATACCTCTAAAACATCTCTGTTAAGAACAAAGTCTATGCAAGTCCTATTCCTCAAGGGTGTGGGGGAAGACAACATTGCATACTATATTTTAGCAGTCACTCCAACAACCTTCCAATTGCTGTGTTCAACTGCACTTTTATACATTGCCCTTGAATAAATAGTTACTTGGCTCTGAAATTTCTTGAACTGACAGCTCTTTGTTGAAGACCTCACAAGACTTTTAATAAAGACAACTAAAAAGCAATTGATTTTCCCGCTGGTTGGAGTATGAATTCAAAAGATTGGTAAACAATATCTGCCATGTTCTCCCTTAAGAATGCATCCTTTGATTTGTACTTTGAAAAAAAGATACATGTAAATCAATATTTGTTTTCTTTCTATAGTAACCACATGCAGAGTTTTCTGAGACAGTCGTATTACATAGATGCTGTTGCTGGGGAGTGGGACAAATAGTTGTCTGTTTACAGTCTCATTCTATGTGACTGATTTGAAATTAGTTCTATCTGATACATAGTGAACCTATTTCTTTCCATACCACACAAAACACACTACATTACACTGCCAGGCACCCTACATCTACTGCCATCCCACCCACGACGGTAGACATATCACCAGTCCCTTCATTGATTGCTTCATCCCCTTTGCTGTGGTGGGTTGGATCAGGATTGCTTCACTCTCAGCCAGAGTACCTTCTCTTGGAAATTGGATTTAGAACTTAAAGACAGTCCTTTTGAGGGCACTCAGACATGTAAGATATAGATTTACAAACATGAAAAGGAAATATTATCACCTATCATGCATGAGGAAAAAAAACAAACCAGTTTTCAGAGTGAAAACAACTTTCTATTCCCTGGTTCCAGTTCCTTTCTGAGCCTAAGTTCCTTCCTTTACTGGGCTCCACGAAATATCCTGTTATCCCTATAATGAATTCACCTTGCCAGCTTAAGCTTACTAAAATTGTTCTCTGTTATTTGCTTGCTTGACTTATAACAAAAACAAAGAATACTACAATGTGGCACTGAGTAGAGACTTCATCTCTGAAAGAAGAATGATGACATTATTATTATAAATCTCAATAGTAGACAAGCAGAATAATAAATGCCCTTTTAAAATTCAAATCAACTATTAATTATTTTTAGATTAAAAATTATCAAGCTTTTTCCCAAGAAGGCTTCGTTACCTGTCCAAAGCTTGCTAGGTAAATCCATGTTGCTAATTTGCCACACAAATCGATCTGCTACTTCACAAGCACACATCAGCCTTTCACATCACAGCCAAGCCTTTTAGTTCCACAAGTAACTCTCCACCTGAGAGGGGTGTGTGGTCTCAAACACCCTGTTAGATCTTTTATATGAGACACTCTCCTAAATGAATAACAATTTCAACATCTTAACAGAGTCTGTGTTGGTTTCCCTGGTGCCATGAGATCCTTACCAGGGAAAATGTCTCTAATCTGACCACTGACCATAATGGTGCTTGTTTGCTTCCTGTCTAGTATTATTTACTTTTAGAAATGTTTAGTTATTGATTTTTTAAAAACTTAATATTCTCTCAAATGCACTTGATACTCTCTCCCAGAGGTGGTGGGTTTTTTTCCTCATTCAATTTTTCACAGACCTTTAGCCCCATTCTCAACACTAAATAGTAGACAGGAATAGTACATCTAAACTTATTATAAACTTGAAGAGCTGGATAAATGGACCCTAAGTAAAAAATAGGAGATAGGTAATTTCCTAAGTTTAACAGAGAATCCAGCCTATTCTTAACGTATTAGAAATAACATGATTACACAATCAAACCCAGAATAAAGGGGTTATGTCTCCTTTACTGGAAATATGAACAGTAGGACTTGTTTTGAATATTTGTACTTATTTCTGAAAAAGTTCTCAAATATTTTCAGATATTTTAAAAGGTATCTAGCCTCCAAATTTTTACTAGTCTCTATAACGTAGTTTAGACTAACACTTTAAACAATCAATCATTTAGCTAATTATTTGTTGAGTGCCTAGAGAACAATTGGCAAAGTAGTTAATTTATTATTCTACTGTCAAGGTTAATAGTTGCTTCCTTTTAATTACATGTTTGCTTTTTTAAAAGGGTTTTTGTATGCACTGTAAATTAAAATGCATTTTATTTTTATAAATATGTTTAAATGAAATAGAATATTTCACAGATGAGACATAGGCTCACATAATCTTTTTCCATGAAACAGGGTATTATTTAAACAAAAAAAAATCAAGAAAGGGTAAAAAGAACAAGAATTAATACATACTGTCAATGCATTTTTCTATTAGTAGCTATTAATATATCCAATCTACTATGCAATGTTATTAATTATTAATCTAATTGTATTTTCAGTTTGTCTTTAATACTGACTGCAATGGCTAGTAAAAAATTTAAATCAGAAAAATTTGAATCAATGGGTATGTAAATTCAACTTAATTATTCCATATAGACAATGAAGCCCTAATCGAAGTCCTAATTATCCTGTGTTGAAGCGTTAAATTTATAAAAAATCATAGATAAATTGATAGAAATAAGGAAAGTAGTTGAATATAAATTATAAACTATTGAGTTATGAAAACTTATATTTTAGCTGCTTTGGAACAGAGTCCAGAAATTCCTCAAAAAGCCAAACATGTAGTTACCATGTGACTTTGCAATTACACTTCCAAGTATACACTCAAGAGAACTGGAAACAGGAGCTCAGACAAAAACTTGTACATGAATGTTTACAGCGGCACTATTCATAGTAGCCACAAAGCTGAAAGAATCCAAATGTTTATCAGTTGATGAATAGACAAGCAAAATGCATTATATTCATACAACTGAATATTCAACTGTAACAAGAATAAAATAATTAATAACCTGATTCCAAATTTATATGAAGAAGCAAAAGACCTAGAATAGCAAACACAACATTGAATGAGGAGAACAAAGAACTGATGCTGCCCAACTTGAAGACTTACTATAAAGCCATGGTAATCAAGGAAGTGCGGTATTGGCAAAGAAAACACAAATAAGTCAATAGAAAAAATTAGAAATACCAGCAATATATTCAGCTGATCTTCAAGAAGTGAGCAAAGGCAACACAATAGAGCAAAGACAGACTCTTCAACAAATGGTGCTGGAAAAACTGGATATCCCATGCAAAAATAAATAAATAAATAGACACAAACCTTATATCTTTCAAAAAAAATTAACTCAAAATGAATCACAGGCCTACATGTAAAATGCAAAACTACAAAGCTTATAGAAAATAAAATAGGAGAAAATCTAGATGAACTTGGGTCATCTTTTTAGAAACAACACCAAAGACACAACTCATAAAAGAAATAATTGATAAATGAGACTCCATTAAAATTAAAAACCCCTGTTCTATGAAAGATAATGTCAAGAGAATTACAAGACAAGCCACAAACTGGGAGAAAATATTGCAAAAATCTCAAAATATGCAAAGAGCTCTTAAAACGCAACAATAAGAAAACAAGCACCGGGTGTTTTGTGTTTTTTTTAAGAAAATGGGACAAACACTTTAACAGATACCTAACCAAAGAAGATGTACAGATGGCAAATAAGCACAGGAAAATGTGCTCTTTGTCATTAGGGTACACAAATTCAAATATCAGTGATGTACAGCTACATACCTATTGAAGTGGCCAAAATCCAGAACACTGACAAAACTAAATGCAGATCAGAATGTGGAGCTACAAAAGCTCTTATTCAAAGCTGCTGTGAATGAAAAATGGTACAACCGCTTTGGAAGACAGTGGAACAGTTTCTTACAAATCGAAACAGTGTTACCACATGACCCAGCAATCACTGACATTGACCCAAAAATTTGGAAACAGCTACACAAAAATATGCACACAGGATGTTTATAGCAGCTTTTTCATAATTACCAAAATTTGGAAGAAATCAGCTATCAGTAGGTGAAGGGATAAACTGTGGTATGTCCAGACAATAGAATATTATTCAGCACTAAAAGGAAATGAACTATGAAGCCATAAGAAGACACAGAGAAACCTTGAATGCATGTTGCTAAGTGAAAGAAGCCAATCTGAAAAGGCTGCATACTGTATGATTCCAACTATACGACATTCTGGAAAATAAAAACAACAGAGGTTGTAGAAGCAGGGGGATGAATAGGCAGAGCACAGAGGATTGTTAAGGCAGGTGGAAATACTGTGTGAGATTATAATGATGATATGTCATTATATATTTGTCCAAACCTGTAGAATGTACACCACCAAAAGTAAACAGTAAAGTAAACCATGGGCTTTTGGTGATTATAATGTGTCAGTATAGGATTATTCTTGGCAAAATGTGCTGTTCTGGTGAGTGATGCTGACAACAGGGGCAGCTATGCATGTGTAGGGGCAAGGGGTAAATGGGAAATCTCTGTACCTCTTTCTTAACATTGCTGTAAGCCTAAAATAGATAAAAAAATAAGAAAAGAATATGGATACATACAATATATAGATGAGCCTTGAATATATTACGCTAAATGAAAAAAGCCAGACACAAAGGACTGTATATAGTATGATTCCATTTATATGAACTTCCAGAATAGGTAAATTTATAGAGACAGAAAGTAAATTAGTTGTTGCCAGGAGTTGGGAAGAGGGAAGAATAGGGATTGACTGCTGATGGAAGTGAGGTTTCTTTGTGGGATGATGAACATATTCTGGAACTAGATAGTGGTGATTAGGTTATGTAACTTTATACATATAGTAAAAGTCAGTGAACTGTATGTTTTTAAAGAATGAATTTTATGATATATGAATTACATCTGAACTTAAAAAGTTGTATAAGGAAGAACATTTTTTATAGTCAAGAAAAATTAAATAGAACATAACCAAAGCACATGATAACAAATCACTTGATTCTGGTCATCATATTTCATCCTAAAAATGGCCTCAATGACAATAATAATCTGTGGATACAGAAGCACCCCCTGACAAATAACCTCCACGCCCAAACAACTCTTCCAAGGTAGAAAGTGGAGCCTTATGGAAAGGACTGGAAGGGATCAGAGGAAGAGAATACTAGGCTTTAAGCAGGCAAAGAAAAAATTCTATTGTATTTCAGAAGCATTTTGGAAACTTTGGATGCTAAATCATTAGAAGGCTGCTAAAGTAGAAATATGAATTTAGAACAGTGTGGAGAAAATGGACCAAAGTATCCACCTAAATTTGTATGTTAGTTTAGAGCCCAAACTAAACTTCTTCTTCTTTCCTTGACTCCTGTGTCCTTATGCCAGCCTTTCCCAAATGCATTTTTTTTCAAACCACAAAATATCCAAGAGGGAAAAGAAAATGAATTTTCAGTCAGTCATGCGGGTGAGCACAGTTGGGGTTTTCACAGTAGTTGATAGAACATTTCACCTTCTCAGTGCAGCATCTTGATAATGCCAAACTTATTTTGTGCCCTCTTAAACAGAGCCTTCTATTTCCACTAGCACCTCAGAGAATGAGATCCCAATTCCTTCATGCACGAGAGTGACTTGTTCAAATTTATCTGGAGTCCCAGGCAATGTCAGTGTACCAAAATGGATGCATTTAGCGTTAAGTACCTTACCAGCAATTTCCCTTTTGCGCATTGGAATGTGATAAAGCATTAGACCTGTCCCTTTTGCAGTGAAATGTAATACTGCATGGGCTGCAAGGAAATAGATCGGGGAGAACCTCTTGCAGCCATTTGTCCCAGTAATTGACCAACAGAGAACAATAAAGCAGTATTCCTCAATATCAGTATCCTATTGGAAGCATCCTGTCCTTCCTCTTACACATTTTATAAATTGGAATGCTAGTAGGACAAGCACACTTCTCCATTAAATGGATAAATGTGGCCCCTGGAACATGAGCAACAGCAGCATTGTATCTACAAACAACAAAGAAGAGATCCATTTCCATTGCTGCCTGGAATGCGTGGGCCTCTTAGGGTGAAAGTAATCTTACGGTGCATCCTTCGGTAGTGGCCAGACTGGCTCTGAAGCTGGCACCTATGTATATCCTGCTCTGATAAGAAGCATCTCCAGCTAACTTTCTTTCCAAGTAGTTCCCAAACTTTATTAAATTAAATGATCTGATGAAAAGTAAAATGGCTCTATTGCTGAAAGAATACCATGGCAAACAGAGGACTGAGGATTTTACCCAGGACTGCTTCTTGCATATTAGAAATGCATTGTGCACATCTGCAATAAGTAAGGGATCCTCTTCATCTGAAAGCATCGCCTAACATATCATTTCACATGAAAGAGGGTCTAACAATCTACTCAGTTTTGACCTAAATCTATAGCTCAGTTGGAATAGTTGCATGGAAGTAAAAAACCTTTTTTCTCTAGGTAGACAGTCTAGCTGGTTTTCCTGCCTCAATTCCTCTTTCTCTCTGCTATCTCTGGCCCCAGTGTGCAATTTTTTTAAAGCATTGCAAAATGTCAATACACAAACAAAGGAGACCAGAAGCAAACCCCTGCTATCACAGAATCTTGCTGTATAAACTGAGAAACACTGACATGTAATGAAACCTTAGTCCCTTTTTCCCCCTCTTCTTTGTAAATGATTTGCTTCCCCCCCTTCATGTATAAATAAACAGAAAAGTGTCTGTATATTTGGTATTTCTTCTCCTTTGGTCTTCATAATCAAGGGCTATTACAGCAATAGATCTTATCTGTGGAACGGCAGTCCCTCTGCACCTTCAGTTCAGATTTTTGTTTATGCTTGGCTGCCATTGTGGCTGTTCCTGATAGTTTTAGGTCAGCCATGACAGACTATGGGTGACACTAAATAAACAAGCTGGGAGTCTGGGACCAGCCAGGAAGGAGTGGTACGAGGGCTCACAGTTTGATTTTCCTTGATTAATCACCCTTTTTATTTAGAATAACTTATTGTGTACAGTACCTGCTTGTCTGGCTAAGCAAATTACATTATCAACAGGCAAGAACATAGAAATCCTCATAAACAAAGAGAAACAAGGAAGACAAGTACAGCTTATTCAACTGCAAAGTGAAGCTGCCGACTTTAGGAGCATGATCAGGGCTGTTTATTTATTTTCTTAAATAGCATAGAACTCTTTCTTCTGCTGCTTGTTATCCTGCTTTGACCTAAGTAACCTTGTCAAGCCACCTCCCAGGTTGCCCAGATCTCCACAACCAGCAAACTAATCATTCTGAATGATAAGAAAGGGCATGATTCCTAGTGATCAGTGTCTCAGTATCCATATTGGCTCTCTAGAAGCACTGCTGGTCTGTGTATGTATGTGTGTGTGTACGTGTGTGTGTTGAAGAGGCTGCTGAATATGGCCTCTTTTTACTATATTTTCTGCTCTGCAGCTTGGTTAAGAATCATCCTCAGTTCCCACTGTGTGTCAAGCATTGTAGCATTCTTCGCAAAATTATCATTATGCATCAATTTCCTCAAATCAGCCTCATGAATTAAGCAAAGACTAGTGACTTGTATAGAGGACTATGAATATTTGGGAAGGAAATAATTTATTCCTCAAATTCCACATAGCTTAAAAGCATGGCTGTCAGGAACATTGAGAATCCTCCAATTCAAATTCAGCAGGTAAACAAAAGATCCTAGGAGTTGTCCACATTGCAATAATAAGAGTAGGAATAATGGAATTTAGAAAAGTATACAAATAATTAGATCAGAAAAAGAACTATCAAATGCTATGTACAGAGAATTCATGAACAGATATTAATTTAAAAAACCTTACCAGTAATTAAAGAGTAATAAATATTGTTATTAAAATATAATTTTCACAAATCAAATATGGAGGTTTTTTAAAAAAATTAAGGCTTGTCCATGTGACACTATCATGTGTTGGGTTTTCTTATATAGTATACTCTCCTGTTGTCAGTGGAAAATAAATTTTTAGAATCTTTCTGGAAAAATAGAATGTCTATGCCCACCACTACATTCTAAGGCAGACAGGCAGAGTTGGATCAAAAAATCACTTGGGGATCTTTAAAAAAAAATAGAAAACAGGTTCTGATTGAGTAAGTCTGAGTGGGGACTGAAAGCTTTTATTTCTAACAAGCTTCAAGGCAAGGGAGTTGCTGCAGGTCTAGGGACAATACATTAAATTGCAAAGTGTTAGGTTCCTCAATAGTTTCCCCCAAAAGAGCTGTACCAAAGAAGTGGGCATGGCAGGTAGGCAATAGTACCACACATGTCATTACCCTAGTATGTGATATTGAAAGAGAGGAATGACCCAAAGATAAGGCCAATGCTTTAAGCCTAGAGGTTTCCTAGGAAGATGGTAAGTCCTCTTTGGGATGTGTTATTCAGGGTTTTGGGGTGTAATCATGTAGATACATGTAAAAGCCATGGGGATGTGGAAGCTTGGAGCTTCAGGAAAGTTCAGAGTAGAAGCATGTTACGTTGAGCTATATGAAACTGCCAATAGCCAGCCACTTTAACCTACAAAAATGGCATCTCATCTGGTTCAGCCTAATAAATTTGTTCATTTTCATGGAGGTAATAACTGAATGTTTAGAAGTATATAATATTAGTAAAGCTAAGCATGAAGAATGAGGTGCTGACTGATTCTTGGGAAATGTCTACATTTAAAGGATGAGCAGAGAACAAAAATAATGAAGGAAACTACTAGGGCTGCTATAAGCAGATGGAGTGGCATATGACAGAGATTTATTTTCTCACAATTCTTAAGGCTAGAAGTTAGGGACCAAGATGTCAGCAGGCATGGTTTCTGTGGAGGCATCTCTCCTTGGTTGATAGATGACCATTTTCTCCCTCTGTCCTCATGTCTTTCCTCTGTACATGTCTGGGTCTTAATTTCCTCTTCTCAAAGACACCACTCATACTGCATTAGAGCCAATACTAATAACCTCATTTTAACTCATTTTCCCCCTTAAAGACCTATCTCCAAATTTAGTCACATTCTGAGGTACTGGGAGTTACGGCTTCAATGAATTTGGGAGAACACAGATCAGCCTATAACAGAGATTGACAAAGAATTTTTTAAAAGATAGAAGAAATCAGCACTGCACTCTCAGGATCATAAAGAAGCAGAATTTCAACAGTGAACCCCAGAAACAGGAAAGCAGTGGGAGGATGGTGGGTGAGGTGTTGGATTTGTACTTCGGAAGTCTTCGCTGGTGTTTAAAAAAGCAGTTTGAGTGATAAAATTGGGGGTTGAACTTAGAATTGAAAGGGGAAGAAGTCAAGGCATTACAAAAAGATTAAAGAGGTCCATTGGACCACGTAAAACAAACGTACATCTTTGAGCAGTCTTCGACCCAGCCCTGCCGTGACTTACCAACTCCCTTTCTCTCCCATGGAGGCACATCTTCAATTCCCCAAGAGGAGCCCAAATTTCAGCACCTTAAACCATGTGTAGTCTGGCCTAGTCCTAAGTTCTAGGACCATTTCTATCCTATCCTCTGAACATCCTGGTACCTTCAGGATAAAGTGTACAGTGGGAATCACTGACAAATAATTCCCCTCCGGTCCGTGACGTTTCCCAGACTGCTTACTTCTTTATTTACTTCGAAGAGTAGCATGAGCGAGGGGAGCAGTGGTGTATGAGCGCGTGTCTCACTGTCAGTTAAGAAGATGGGAGAGGGCCGTGTAGAGGAGAATTTCCTTAGAGGAAAGCAAAGAATCCTTCTGATGTCAGTAGCGAAAGGGAGTGGCTAAACTAACCCTGTGCTTGGTAAGCATTACTACCTTCATCTCAAAAGAATAACAATACATACATTTTTAATATCCACTTTCAGGTTAGGAAATTGGCCTAATGTAGGTCAGTTTAACCACTGAGTTACTAGAAAGCAGTTTGTTACAAAAAAGTTAGGGTCATTCTATATCCAGGAATTTCCTGTTTCAGACAGATGTCAGCGTGTCTCAGTTTTCAGATTTGGAAATATAGTCATTGTCACCAGGGGAAATGGAAACAGCGTGGCTTGGACTAGGACTTGGCTGTCTCCTGCCACTCACTTCTCTTGTCAATCTCTCAAAAGCCTAAATTGAATTACAGGAGCATGTTGTGGCTTGTAAAGGAACTTCAAGGTGACAGGAAAAGAAGAGTTGACGTATAATTGAAAACTCCACTAAAAAAGCCTATAAGACAGATGAAAATGTGAAATTGTCTTGCAACACTTGCCACTGAATATAAATCACTGCCAATCACCAGTAAACTTTTCCAGTAACTCAGCCTCGTGTTCAACATTTCCCTGGGAAGGGTCGTTGGCTCAAGTGCATGCAGCACACCTGCAGGCAGCCCTCTTCCGGCATTTGCCTACAGGAAGGTCGTTAAAAGGCAGAACAAACCAGGGCAGCTCCCGCAGCAGCAGCAATTAACCTTCAGGAACCTGGCAGACATAGGTATATTTGGGGACTGAAGAAGCCACTAACCTTCTTGTTATTTAAAGAAATGAACAGGAGGAGGAAAATCTGAGATCTCCTCCGCCATCTCTTTTCACTTTTCCTCTCCTGCCACCCTTCTCTGTGTCATTCACCCCGTGGCTGTCTTTGAGTTGTATGGATTCCCTTGTTCATGTGGGGGTGGGGGCGGTCATAACGTGGTGCCAGTCTATAAAGTCTCAACATGGGCTGCCCTCAAGAAGGTGACTTGCACATGGTTAAGTGAGGTCTTTTCTGATCTGGGTCCAGAAAGTAAGGACCAGTCTGGGGGAGGCACGATACAGGTCCTGAAACCTCCTGGCCTGATTCCATATGGTGATAGGGGCCACTGATGCTTGTCCACATACATTACCCCTGCTGGTGCCTCTCGAATGCCCATCCATCTCCTTCCCATCCTTTCCCTCTGGGTCTCTGGTAAAGAAGGGAGCCTGCCCTCTCTGCAGGGGAGAGCAAACAGCAAGTCAGCTCATCTGTCATTGCTCATGTCAGGTGCAAGCGGTGGATGAATGTTCAGAGACTGACACAGCACTGGTCAGAATCTGTATAAAATGTCCCTTATCCTTTTTAGCTAGGGATTTCTGATCGGGAAGACAATAATTCCTACATCATTTACAAATGCTAACATTCAAGAAAGAGCATGTCATTTTGAATAGCTGGTAATCCGATGTCTGTTAGCTAGGATAACTTGCATTTGGATCCTAAGGTACCAAAAAAGAATCTTTTGGATTTAATTTCACTTTCAATTACAATGCTTCATCCTAGAAAATCAACAGTGAAGATAAAGAAAAGCATGCGACAATAATCTGGAGTCTTTTATATTAGGTGTCATCGATGTACATCTATTTAAGAGGAAAAAAATAAATTGATTTCATTAAAGAACTAGATGCTATGATTTCACTTTAAAATAATTCCTAGGTAATTAAGCAACAATGTAGAATTTTAATCTGGCAATGCATTATTGATTGTCACGAGAAGACACCTATGAAGAAATTCTAAGAAGACAACTGATTCAGGATTTGATGTGGCTTCTGGCAAAGTGAAGAAATGCTAGGATTACCCCAGCCTCTGAGGAAGCCTCTTTAATTTAAATGTGCATGCTGAGATGCAGCTGTGCTGATGAATGCATATTTATTGGGCCTGGAGAGGAGGCAAATGCGTAACTAATTAAACTATCGTTGTGTCAGCTAGTCTGGCCAACATCCTTTTTTAAAAAAGCATCACCGTTGAAATATATTTGAAAGTAAAAAGTTGCCACTCAACTGGTTGATGAATATTATCTGTGAAGGAATGCTAAGGGAATTTTACCAAGATTAGAAAAATAGAGTTGAAAAATTACTTTAATTTAGAGGTGACTGTATGACAGGTTACATGACTGTTAATCAACTACCTCTGTCTTCTACCTGAGACTATTGTCTTTTCATTTTACAAGATAAAAAGGTTGAATTGTCTAAAAAAAGGTATAGAACAGTATGTTAGAGCATATCTAGTCCACCTGTCCAGCTTACAACCGAGGCAATGGAGCGCAGAGAAGGGCCTGAGGTGCGAACTAAGGAAACTTCTCTATTTCTTCACAATCCTCCAACTGTGTTACTGTTAGCCAATGAAGAATTTTATAATGCTGATATCTAAAAAAAATGGAACTGGTTAATCAAGAAAGTAGTTGATTTTTTTTTTAACAAATCTTGACAAGCTAAGTGGCCCTGACCAAGATGAAAGCAAATCAGACTGGTGGCATCAGAATGCTAGAGTTCTGTTATCTCCCACACTCTACAACATGTTCAATGATTCAGACCAAGCATCTATTTCATCCAAACTGTGCACACTTTGGATTTTTATTATCTAATGACTAAGTATCTATTGATAGATCTAGGTTGAAGAAAACATTCCATTTTGGTGGGTTTCTGAGGCAGTGCTGTAAATAATGCTTCTCTTCCTTGCCCAGATTCTGAACTAATCAAGAAATAAATCAGCTGTTAGCTAATGGAGTGCTGAAAGATCACCTTTATTACTCATAGAATTTGAACAATATATCTTAGGATGCATTCAAACAGACTAGCTGAGCTGACTCCCAGCATCTAATGGACTTTCTGGTCACAGGTGACAGTGACCTGTGTAGATGGAGAGGCCTGCTCCCTTGAGGCAAGGGGAAGCGCAGGGTCCTATCAAACTTACTATTCTGATAAGTAACTTTTTTTTTTTTGCTGGCAAAATAAAAGGGAAGCAAAGGAATCAGAGTTACATTCTTTGAAATTCCCCCCCTCCATAGGAAGATATGGGTGAGGAAGAAGAGTTGCCTCTTGACAAGGGTGTTTGAATTCTGTGGATTTTATTTTTCATGATACGTTCCTTCCAGCTGGCTATGAAGGACATGAAACCCAACATTTTTGGAAAGCACCCTCCTTCTTTATCAGATTGGGGGCCATTAAAGATGTGTGAGTGTGTGTTTTGAATGGCCTTCACTCCATGGGCTGAGGGAACATCTCCTTCTGTGGGAGGGTAGGGAGAGAGGAAGGAGGGAGCATTCAACTCATTAGAGAAGTAAAACAAAGTGAAAAAAAAGAGGAGTTAACATTCAAATTCTAACATTCAAATATATTTGACAAATATATTTGCAACTAGGTGAGAAGAGAGAGTTAGAAAAAGGGTTTTCTTTCTTTACATGACAAAAACCAAGCCTAGAAAACTCACTTATTCCTAACATTATTGAGTTATGACTATTGATTGGAGACTGTTCTAAGCACTGGGTATATAGCAATGAGACATATCCGATGATAGAACTCTCCCCTTGCTGAGCTTATTATATCCTGGTGGGAGCAGAGTTGAGACTTAGTGGACTCCCATGTATCTGCTTTGCTGAGTCAATCAGAGCAGGGCCAAACACTGGGTTCCCCTGTCACTTCAACAGTAAGAGTTACGGGGTCATAAATGAGCCCCCATCATGTTGGAATGGGCTGCTCATCAAGGATACCAGCTACTGACTTCAGACATGAATGCCAGCAGGAGAGTTGCAAGCAGTGGAAAAACATACATGATGGCACACATACCATCAGATCTGAGGACTCCTCCGATGCACTCCTACAAAGCCCTGGTAAGCATCTTCTCCCACCATACACCCAGACACCAGTTTGAGTAGAGAAGGAAAAAAGTTGCAAAATCTGCAAGTGGCTGGCTCTCCACAGGAAAGGACTTGAGTGGATCTTGATTAAGAGTTATAAAATTTAATTTGAAAAAACACTAAACCTCATTTAAAATGGAATCAAATGGCTAGAAGAGAAAACTCTCATGCAGATGCCACTCAGCATGCAATATTGACCCCAACAGGAAGAGACTATCTTTCACCTCCAACAGGAAATGATACTACTTTACTGCCTCAGCAGGAGAAAGAAGAGACTCTTTGTGACCAAGAGGCAGCTCAGCCAATGGGAGACTATCATAGCTCAGCCAATGCAGTCACTACACTTTGAACTTTCATTTTTTTCTAAGGGACTCTTTGTATATGAAAGCCCCTCCCAAGTTCATAAAAGAGCATGTCTGTCCTTTGTTTCTCTGAACTTCAGCATGCTTCGTCATTAGACCACATGTCCCAAATTGCAATAATTTGTTTGTTTGTTTCAAAATAAGCCCATTTTGCAGAAGACATATCTGGATATTTGTTTAAAGTCAACAGAGGGAGTTATTAGTGAACTGAATGTTTAAACTAAAGGAAGTTTTATACAACAATGACTGAAATATTTTTATTTGAGTTAAATTTACTTACTTTTTCCTGATAGGTGACAGGAGGGTGATCTGCCAGAAAGACATGGGTAATTTCATGACCTTGCCACAAGATGCTGTGGAGATGATATCACATACATATCAAAGGTACTTGTAAGCCTCACTGCTGACACTTTGCCCCAGACTAATTTTAAGACGTTTCCTTCCCTTCTGGTGTGTTAAAAAACGGGACAAAACCTCTTTGCAGTGGTCATAGTATGCTAGGGGGGCTGCCCTGACTATCAGTATAGCTTCATTTCTTTGGTTCTGGAAGGAATTTCTATCTTCTTGAGGTCCTCTTCAGTTTGGTAATAAAATTAGTAGGAGCTACATGCCTTATTTGCTCATTGTGTAAATATGGTATGGAAAAGAAAAGAAACACAGCAGCAAGTTTCATACAGGAATTTAGGATGTTTGAATCCCAGTTCTGTAACTGTGAATTTGGATCAGGCACTTTGCTTCCTTACACTCCAGTTTAGTCATCTGGTACAAAATGGATTTAATGCTCACTGCCCTACGCATGTCCCTGAATAGTTGTGAGGGTCAAAGGAGATGTTTCATATAGAAGTGCTGTGTAAACTATAATGACACTATCAACTCAATACATTATCATTATTGATTAATTTCTTGGGGGAAATCAAATAATGACTTGGTTAAGTCAAATGCAAGATCTAGAAAAAGTGCCCGGACTAAGGTGTGTAGTTCGAGGCTGGGGACTGCTGGGCATGGTGAGGGCAGAGAAGTACAGACAAGGAGTAAGGCATTGAGAGTAATCTTTAGGACTATTTATCAAATATTTATGCCTTTCCCAGGCACATGGAAGGATTTCACCTTCCTACCCAACTAAAAATTCAGTGGTCATGTTATTTGCTTTGCAATGAAATATGAGCAAAAAAAAAAAGTATGTTTATTAACAGAGTACCTCCTCCTGCTTGATTCTTGCAAGGCTATGACAGGCACAAATCCCTGGAGAATGAATAAGACATTAACTTCTGTTAAGTTGCTGAGATTTTAAGATCATTTACTAGCCTATCTTGCTGGTAGAGATTAAAAATAAATTTTGTACACTATCTGCCTAGATTTGACCTTGCCTATGCTACACTTTATCTCCTGCTCTTTAAGAGGGAGGGGACTGGTAATGGTTTTCTATGCATAATTTACATTTGATATTAATGATTCAGGTTTGGTCTAACCAGTAAGTTATCTTTGGTTTATTGAAAGGGGCAGAAGTGGATGCACCCTGGCTCAGGGTTTTGTTTGTTTGTTTGTTTGTTGTTTGTTTGTTTATTTTTCTCAACATTTGACAGCTTATCCTGATGCAAATGCTCAGAGATCTCTGTGCAGGAAGAGCCACTTCTGGGATCTGGCAAATGAGTACTAAGCAAATTCTGGAGGGACCTTAAATGCAGAGAGTTGAATGCTGTGAGTTTTCACGAAAAGGGAGTTTGAAGAAATGTTATAAAGAATGAAAAGGGTAAAGTTTAGTAGTAGGAAGAAGGAGAAAATTTAGAAAGAACAAAAAGCGAATTTCTAGCTCCAAAAGAGCCAGTCCTGCTCTTGGCTAGGTATGGGAGAGCCAGCAGAAGGGGAGGCTATTTTAGGCCATTTCCATTATGTCTCAATCTGAAGTTGCTGAGTGTAACCAACAAAAACAACTCGAATTTAAACAGAAAACAAAATTCATTGGAAGGATATTGAGTAGCTCACAACACCTTAAAGAATGCTAAAGAAACAGAGTTGGCAAACATAAGTGCCAAAGCAATGTTGGTGGTCCAGGAAGCAGGGACAGATGGACAGTCTCCTTGGGATAAATAAGCTCCTACCAATTTCAGGCTTTTGCCATTCTGCTTATGTCAAATTCCAGAAAAAAAGATGTGGTCATGGACTTTTCCCTAGGCCATAGGGGGTTGGGGCAACTTGATTGACAGATTTTTATGCAATGCAGCAAAAATGAGGTGATGATATGGGAGAAATGAATACTGAGTGGTCAAAAAATTTCACCAGAACTCACAAGAGAAACATATTCTGGGAAACATAAGCCTGAGTTTACATTTGGTTTACAAAATAACTAGAAGCTATAGTAGGTAAATTGCACATGGAAATGAAATTACCTAAATACTTTTTATAGAAGATGATCTTTACTTTTGCATACAGGATACACACACACACACAAAAGCAAAGAGGAGATAAAAACAATTGTCAGGTAGCAGATTACTGGAATAGCACACATTTACATGAAGTAGTCACTTCCCGTGAGGTGCTTACTTTTTTTAATAAAGATTTTTATTTTTAGAGAGGGAAAGGGAAGGAGAGAGACAGAGAGAGAAACTTCAATGTGTGCTTCTTGCACATTGCCAACTGGGGACCTGGCCCACAACTCAGGTATATGCCCTCATTGGGAATCGAACCAGCAATGCTTTGTTTCACAGATCAGTACTCAATCCACTGAGCCATGCTAGCCTTGGCTCATGGGTGAGGTGCTGACTTTGCAAAAGAAGAACAGATGAATCTGAACCCTCAAAAATTGTCAGGGGGTACTATAGGACTTATTTGGGGATTTTAAAAAGGGGAATTAAAGAAAACTCATGCCATAGCAAGACAGTCAAATCATGAATAAAATTGTAATACTAAGTAGACAGTGGTAATTAAAAATGATTTTCAGTCAACAACTTTGAATGCAGCACACTAATTTTAAGATTCCTGCAAGTGATTAATCTTTTCTCTACATGATAAATTGAGTTGAATTTTTATGTTTCAACTAAGTGAATGCTGATGGGTCCAAAATCTCCTTTTGAATTCATTTTTAAAAAATTCTTTGCCTCTCTTTTTTCAATTCATCATCGTATGAAATGTTCTTCAGATTGTAGTGAGTTCTAAATGGATTGATTGCTTGTTTTAAATAGCTCTCTCATTTCCTTTGGGGAAGGAATTGTACTTTTAAGAAAGCCTGCTCTGAGGCATAATATGAGATCACGATTCAGGGCCTCTCTTATATTTTCAAACAGTAATATAAAATAAGACACCTACAGTATCTGAAGAGAGTTAGAATTTTGTTATTTTATCTGCACTGTGCATTTAAATGTGGGGAACACATGTGCATAGTCATGAGCCTTCAATGATAGTTATACAAAGGGCAATAATGGGGAGAAGTGTGAGAAATGAAGCACTAAAGGCACAGAATATGTCTTCACAAGGAGAGAGACTATGGCAAGGAGGAGGGGAGACCTTAGGCTGACAGACAGTGAAGTAGGAGGATGGAAGTTTTCAAGGTTAATACCTTAATAAATTTTAAATACCCCAAAACAGAAAAAAGAAGATATATATGTATTCCTACTTGAAGAACTCTATACTCAGAAATAAGAATGTTATTTTACTTAAGTGATACAACTTCTACAGAGAAAGACTTTAGAATCTAAGCATTACATTTGAAATATACCTTCCTTTAAAAATAATGAGTTCCAAGTTCAGCTGGTTTTGCATATCCCCCTTTAGCCCTAGAGAGGGACGAACTGAAGAATGGACTGTAGGGAGAGATCTTTATTGAGAACTTTCAGAAAAGTATCTTCAGAACCAAAGTATTTTGTAGTTTAAATGGACTAAATATGAATCCCTGAGGCTTAAGGCTCTAAAAGAAATTCTGACTCTTGAGGCAGGTTTGGAAGTCTTTTTATTTATAGTGTTCACATATAAAAATGGTGACCAGCTGCTCTCCTGGTCTGGTCCTTGCCATGAGCACAATAAGAAAGGACCTAAATCTCAAAAATAAGGCTGTTTAACCATGAGGAATGACTTCCTGCTTTGATTCAGTGGGGGGAGGAAAACATACTATGGTTCAAAGACACAGATTTGGCAAAGCTTTGTTACTATCAGATTAAAACGGAGAAGTTATATAAAGTAGATAAATTCTAGCTTCCTCTTTTTAGAAAAATGGTGTTGAACTAGATTGTCATCCATGTCACTTTTATAGTGAGTGGCAGAGCTGTGTCTAAAATTCATTTTTCTGGATGCCATCCATTTCCTTAAGCCAACCTTCCACATCCAACCTGTGTAATAAAATGTTTAGTATAGACCAGGCAAAAGAGATATGATAATCGGAAATAATTGATTACAGCTATGCATTTCAAAAGAAAAAATGCTTCCTTACTATCAAGCCAAATCAAGGAAATCATTTAAGGAAACTTTGCGGATGTTAAAACTAGTACCTAGCTTTTACCTGGAAAAGCTTAATGATGAGTGGCTGGCTTGAGCAGAGTGAGGGCAAGAGCTACAACAGATGCAGGCTACACTGTAGTCAACAACAGGTAAGAGTGCTTATTTCTCATAGGTGGTATATACAGTAGCAGACCTTGAGTATTTTAAAGAAATCCACCCAATATATCTGAGACTGATAACCTCTATGAGTGGCATACTACCTGGAGCAAGAGTCAGGAATGGCATTCAGAAGGTGTATTGCCTGTACCAAGGAATGGTTGAGCAGGAAGTCCCTCTCAGCAATCTCAAAAGAACACACACAGTGTTTCACAAAACAAAGAACCATGGCCTTATCATGGGCCACACACAAGACCCCAATTTATGTTACAAGAAGAGCAGCCACATTAGAACTTGTTCTTTCCTTCTAATCATCCTTCTTTCTTGGACCAAATGTTGGAAAAGCCAGAAAAACATCTAAAAGTTCAAAAGTAGGTAAAGTGACACAGAAAGGAAAAGGAAGGAAGGGAGGGAGGGAGGGAGGAAGGAAGGGGGGGAAGGGGGGACAGGAGGGAAGAAGGGGGAAGGGAGGGAGGGAAGAAATTAAAGAAAAGAAGAAAGTGGCCATTGTCACTTTCCACACTATAGCCTTCTTAATGTAGGTCAAAGTTGAGCTGCAATAGGAAAAGGAGAGATTTGGGGTTAGGTGAGAGATTGAAATATTGATATTATATTCAACTGGACTTAATTTTTTAAAAAATATTGGGGTGGATTATTCAGCAATGATTCACTGCCCTCTGCCTTCTGGAGGAGTATGCTGCCCTGCTTACTTAAGCATGTGAGTTGCAAGTGACTATGTGAATGTTTCAAGCCAAGATCTTCAGATCAAAACATGAGTGTTTTTCTATCACCCCTGTGGGAGCTCCTGACCTCACTACAAGACAAACATCAGCGCCACCATGGACAGTCTGTACAATAGCAGCCTGAAGCAGTCATTCTGATAAACCACTTGCCTATGAATGTAAGAGTCAATACTCATGGCCCTGAGTTTGGGATGATTGTTTTTATGCATCTTTATTGTGGCAACAGCTGACTGAGCTCAATAGTAATACATTCATATCAATTAATAATCAATGATAATAAAAAGATATTCAGTGAATGGTCTTTCTCCCTATACAGTTACCCCAGCCAACAACTCCCCTGCCCATTGACAAGTACTTTTATTTGTCCCTTGGTGATAACCCAAAAGGGTTATCACCATACATATACATACATAAGTGATTTTTGTATCACTTAATGTATACATAAGTGATTTTTTTCTACTTAAAAATTGTTTCACACATAAAGAGTGTCTTCCTTCTTTTTGTCACCACATGGTTCCCATTATATTAATGTGTGCACTGCAGTTTCTCATACAGTACCTGAAAACTGGTCAAGAGAGTTAGGAGTTCTGCCCAATCTGTTGTCCAGGGGCAGTCATGGAGAACCAAGGGAATGGTATTGAAAAGCTGTGTTAGAAAAGAATAAAATTGTTTCCTGCCTTGCACCCTACCGAGCTCAGCCCATTCAATAAGCCAGTTGTTGTTAGGATTAACTGAGTTAATACTTGAAAAGCACTTAGAAAAGTGCCTGGCATATGGTTACTTTTCAGCATATATTTACTGTTATAATTACCATTTTTATAACCTACACCATCCAATCTGAGGTCTACCCCAGTCAATATATTGGAAAACTCTCTAAGGTGGTATCATCATTGATTTCCTTGTCACCCAACAAAAATCTTTTTTTCCAGCCCCATCCTTTCTGATGCCTCTGCCAAATTTAATATAATTGGCCCCTCCTTTCCTCTCCCCAGCTTTGGTTGCACTCACCTCCCACAGACAAGGGCTCTCCATTCACCCCTAAGAGGACTCCTGGACAGTGTCCTCATTGCTGCCCCTCACCGGCTGTGTTTCACACGTCTCTGTCCTCAAGGGATTGATATCATGTGGGTTTGGAAGTTAGACAGATGGGTTCAAATCTGAGTTATGAGTTCATTCTTGAGTGGTTTGGGATCTTGCTGAGCATCATTTTTTCTATTCTGCATAACGGAAAGAATTACACATACCTCATAAGATTTTTGTGAGGTTTAAATGAGACAATGTTAATAAGATGCTTGGCACATGGTAGCCTCTCAATAAACATTAACTCCCTTCCATCTACAATGTTTTCTTCTTTTCTTTATTGGTAGGCTTCTCCATTTCCACTGTTTCATCTACTATGTCTATGTAGGTGATCCCCAAATCTCTGTATAGCACCTCATTTCTATTTTTCAATTGAGAAAATGGAGTCTTGCTCTTTCTAGGCATCTCCAATGTGACAGATTGTAACCAATCTTTCCTTCCCCTGACCCTGTCATCCTTCTCCCTCACCTCTCTCATTTCTGTGAATGACTCTAGTTACCCATTCTTCAAACCTCACTGCCATCTTCAATTCTTTCTTTTCCCATTCTTCGTATTGCCATACATTCACAATGATTCTTAAGGAATCAGAGATGGAAGGAATGTTGGTAATTATATAGGAAACCACCCATATTCCACAGATGAGAAAAACTGAGGCCCAGAGTGGAGGTTTAATGTGAAAAAAAGTAAAACTAAGGTCTGAGTCCTTGGAGATGCAGGACAGTGTTCTCCCCAAGACAGCCCACTAACAGGCTTCTTTCTCAGCATTTCTGCTGCCTCTACCCTGGCTCAGGTCATCATTATAGCTGCCCATTTCTTGCAAGAAAGACCTCCAAATCACAAATCTAATGTATAGTGCCACTAAAATTAGAAGACTCCTATATAACACCTAAGCCATGTCAAGTACTGCATTTTGGGAGACACTAAACCAACAACTGGGTGAAATTTCAAGGATGACAGCATTTGGTTTAAAGAAAAATTTTCAAACAATTAGAACGTTCTAAAAATTAGGTAGGAAGTTTCTTGTTACTGGAGAGTATGCAAACCCATTTGGTCAATCACTATTAAGGATGTTGTAGAGGGAATATATGAATTAAAAGCTTAGAATAAAGTATCCTTAAGATTGTGTCCAGCCCTGAGATTCCATGATTTTAGGGCCTAATTTAGTACTTAACTAGTTCCTATAGAAACAATAATTTTAGGATAAATTTTAACTTACTCTTCCCCCCATGAGAAAGCTATGCTTGTTCTTTATTGTTTTCTAAGTGAAGTACTTTGTGAAAAGAGCCGGTAACTCCTTCCTTTTAACTTGATAAAGTTTCTAACGAATAAAACCTACTTCTTTATTCAGGCGAATAATTTCTTTTCACTTGCATATCTCTAGACTTTCACTTTAGCTCCTCTCTAAATAGAAGACGCTTCAATCCCAAGTCTAAGATCATTCCCTAAGTAGAAATGCCACTGAAACCAATCAAAGTCATGACCATTTTAATTCTTTTGGAGTTAAAAACAATTTGCCTTGTACTAGACCACAGAATTAAACCTTGTCTACTCTTATTCCTGAATTTCTGTTTTGTTTTTATTTTCCATTTCTTTAAAAATAACAACCACAACATTCCTAAAAAAAAAAAAAAAAAAAAAAAAAAAAAAACAGGTGAGAAGGCTCTGGACTACTAATCTCTGTTTCTAAAGTAAAGAAAAAGAATTAATAGCTTTTACTGGTTGTGAAAACCAGGAAATAATAGAGAAATCATGCATTCTGCAGGAATTCTCCTGAGTGTATTAAATTAAACTGACAGCATTGATATCGCTATTCATGTTGAAATAATTAGCAATTCTAAGGCTATTAACCAGTGTATTGTATCACTGTTTTAGAATTGGTAAGATGAATGCAAAAACCTTTTGGTGACTTTTGCTCCTACTAAAATTTAATTAGCCTTAGTTACTGACCTCATGTTTTATGTAACAGTACACTCCAAAATGATCTCATAAAGAATTGAAGTTTTAGAAGAAAGTCATTTTTGCTTTAAAAACTAGCATCACATAAAAGTTCTCTGAGTGTTTTTTAACTACTTTTGCAAAGTATTCTTATAATTGCTAACATTACCTATGGGACTGGCTGACTTTGAATTTAATTGAAGTGGAAATGCATCTCTTTGACAAGGTCACTCTCTAAAGTGGAGCTGCACTACTTTGCATTAGAGTTCTGATTTTTTTTCTTTCTAAATTAACTATGATCTATAAAATTATCGATAAAGAATAATACCTCAGCCATCAAATATTAATAATGATTACAAAAGGGAAAACTACCTTTAATGAACATAAAATCCGTGGATGGTAATGTTCTCTACTAAATCTGGAAGACTGAGTCTATGCAGCTCGATGTGGGCAATACAGTGGGTTCAATGGAAGAAAGCAAAACAGCTATGCTTCATAAAAGAATTGAGATGATGAAGTCTAAACTAGCTGAAACCAAACACAGGCTACAAAACCAAATAGGAAGTACCACACATGGTACAGTGTTATTGCTGTTCGGGTGTAGGTGGGAAGGAGTTAATCTACCAATAATTTCACGTGTCCTAGTTGGAGTTTTATTAATGCTTTGTTATTGGACATTGTTTGGAAATCACATTATGAAAATGACTATCTTGTATTACTAAATTATATTTCTTGGACAATTTTACACACATTGGGCTTTTTGCTCCTTCAGAAATGTACTAAATGTACCCTTTTGGTTCTGAGAAAAAGAAAGAGTATGTTTTAATCTTCCGTCTGGTGGGTCAGTTGGCCCACAAGTTTAAACTTCTTGCTAAGTTAAAATGAGAATCATGCTGGTCAAATGAAGCATGAGAATCCAATATGCTTAGAATGCAATGTCTGAACTACATGTGGCTTTTTTTGTGTGTGTGCAACGTTCAGTTTTTTGAGGCCTCTTATTTAAATATTACAATTTTATTATGCTAGAAGCTATAGAGCATACAGTAGTCATTGGGGCTGTCTTGGTCAATAACATTTGCAAATATCATTTGAGACAGGGTTGTTATTCCAGGATGGATCACAAACTATGATCATTACAGTAAGAGCTTTATGAAACAAGAGAAACAGCATGGTGGGTTGAGAAGAGCATGAACCCCAGAGGTAAAAGGAAACCAAACCAAACCAAACACTGGGCACAAGTTTCAACTACTTGCAAGATGTTACTCCCAGTGTTCTTGTGACAATCAAATAAGACAATATAAATTAAAAACATTGGAATTTCCAAGGAATTATACAAGTATAAGTTGCAGTTATTAATAAACATATCTCAACTTTGCCAATAGGATACATGGACTAAGCAGACGTACTCCCCTCTGGTTCCGTCCCATCTCCACACAAAAGAGAGGGTTGAACTAATCCTATATGTGGTCAGGTAATTTATCGTGCCCGTGACTCATGTCATATCATAATCAGTCCACAAACTTACATTGACTGCTCTCTGTGAAGTCAAATTAAGCTATTTAGGGGGTTCATAGATGATTGAACTGTGTCAATAAAGGGGGCTTTGTTAAAGAGGCAACTTTTAAAAGTGCCCTGGGCTTGGAATAGCAGAGTGCATGAGGAATATCAGATATACAGAATGTCTGTCTTCAAAAACTATAAGTCCTAAAATAAAATAAAAGCAAAAAAAATGGACTCTATTAGGAATATTTTAGAATATTCCACATATGCTCTTCCAATAAAAGAGGACTCTCTGGGAAAAAAATAATTTTTAAATAGAGGGCTTTAAAAAAATAGATAGGCATTCCTGACAATTCTTTCTCTTCTCTGAGTTTTTCTATTTTGTTTCATTTTTTACTTACAGACACAGTACAGTATTATAGGCTAAGAAATTGAGTTACAATACAATAAGACTTGGTGACCTTGGCCAAGTCATTATCCTCCTAAAGCTCAATTATTCCATTTCAAAATAACAATTCTGTGTCTTCTCCAGAATTCTTATAACTGAGTATATCAATTTCTTCATGAGGGGAAAAAACACTAGAAAGATTAATTATTTGCTCTGTTAATATTCTATTAAAAACAGAGTCCAAAATAACTATAGGAAAACTTATCAGCCTTCTCTGAGCACATTTTCATGACAGTTACTTTTATATCAACTGGAATCGAGCCATGAGAAAGTCTACCATAGATGAAAAAAGCTTATGGTGAAATTTGGACCTTGTTGAATGAAAGTCTATTACCCTGAGACATGCAAAGAGGTATTGAACCAAAAAGGAAAGGATTGTCTACCTCCTTGTGGATGCCTTCTACTTTTATTAAAAAATTTCTAAATCCTCTACTAATTACTCCTAAATGCATACATAAATTAACCATTCAACCAGAATGTTTAAAATTACCTTCCAAATGTATTTTTAGACTTTAGCCTCTCAAACTGCTCAAGGAAAATGAAGAATTCCAGCAAAACCACTAATTTCTCTGAGATCTTTCCCACAGAATAATCAGGAAAGGTGTCTTCTTTAATGAAAGTATGTGAATATATAATATAAATCATGAAAACCCAGGAGAGGGCATATGATAGAGAGACATACTTTAAGAAAATAACAAGTGAGTAAAAAAACATGTAGCCTCAATGTCTTCTACGCTTCTACATAGGTGTTCAAAAACAAGAAATTACCTGTTTTTTGAATGGATGCAGGAGAATGAAAGAAATGCTATGTTTGATTTTTTAACATGAATTTCAGATGAAGACTCAAAAATAGATCTTTGAGTTGACAGCAGCATTAGTCAAATCCCATCCTCTAACCCCATCCCCAAATGAGGTCAGGAAAAACTCTTGCAAGTGGCTTATTTTACAATGTAGCCCCAGGTTAAGCCAAAATAATCCAGGAGGAAAAAAACAACAATCATAACAAAAAAAAATTCCCACAGTGAGCTACACACCCCAGATACCCAGACTTTCCATGGGATCTTAATGAGGGTCAGAGGTCAGTGCTAAGGAGCCTAGTGAAACAGTGAGAACCAAGATCCTGTTTCCATTTTAATGCCCTTATGTTTATGTTTTGTATTCTGCACGGGAAAGACCGAGACAATTCCACTTCCAGGGAGGCCAGAGAAAAATGTACTGGATATAGTAGTTTGACAGAAAAATAGGATTGTTCCACGGGGCTTAGGGTGGCCTCAATTCAGAAAAATACAGAACTGCCACAAAGTGTACTGTTAGCTGAAAGTTCTCATCCAAACCTGCCTTAAATTAAAGTACATTATTGAAATAAAGGCCATTGTTTTCAGTCTGCCCCTTCACCTCTCTGCCCACACACCTCCAGAGAAGGCTGCTGCAGTTTTAAATTTAGCAGAGATGTGAGTTATATAATAGTCATGAGCCAGCTCAACATCCCTGTCTCCCAATTTGTCACGCCTGACCTTCCTATCACACTCTGATAAACTTCATTCTGTTACAGCTGCTTCTTCTGTTTATCTTAGAGACTCAGATTATAGTTTACCATTAATTTCAAGTTACCTGCTTTCTTGTTAACCTACTCCAGTTAAAATGTATTTTTCTCTCTACTGGTAAAATTTTCCCCTGTGGGCAAATTGCTATACACCGCCCACCCTGCCCACCAACCCTTAAAACTGCCACCACTTTCTCAGCTTCTGAACCTTTGATAACCTTTGGTACTAGATCCAAATCAACATTTCATGTAGTTCCTGAGCTTATCGCTTTGGGATAACTTTAGCTTCTGGTTTCCAGGCCAAGCCTAGCTGGAAATCCTGAAACAACAAGAGTACATTCATCCTAGAGGGCAGTCAATAAAGATCGGAAATGCCACAATCTCTTCAGTTCTGACCTTACCAAATGTCTAGTTGGTCCTGGCTTGGACTCAGGAGGAGTAAGTTTCTCAGGCCATCTTGTGGTTAAATGGATGAGAGAAAATGATAAACATCCTCACCCAAGACACCATGGAAAGTGATTTTTCAGCCTAAACTCAGTATTGAAAATGAAATAAGCCATGGATCCTGATGGTTAGCCATTGCCAACAAAGTTTATTGAGTGACTGCTCTCAATCCATCCAATAGTCCTATTTGGGAAGTTACTGTTTTTCTCCCCATTTTATGAATGAGAAAACCGAGGCTCAGGAAAGTTAATCTTAAAGTTAAAAAGTCAAAAAGGACTGGAGTCAGGCTTCACACGCTGTGTGGTTTGAAAGGTAACAGCCTGACCTCTTCACTATGACACCCTCTGCCGGCAGACAGCTGTGTGCCACAGTCACCTGACGAAAGCCGACACCCGCTTCTTCCACCGTCTCTACCACCTCCCAACTGTTTCCATTTTCTAAGTCATGTTGGGTTACAAAAATACACACACACACACACACACACACACACAGAGGCTACCCAGGTGATTCTGATACAAACCAGAGTTGGAGCCACGGACTACTATAGATAATAATGTAGGTTAATAGATTTTGTGAACTGTAAAGCACTCTATAAATGCTTTTATAATCAATAGGATCCCTGTGGGCAGAGACTTCATCTTCCTGATCTTTGCATTCTTTTGTTCCACTCATTCACTGAACAAGTATCTAAGTACCTACCATGTTTCTGGAATAGCAAGAGCCTTTCATAAACACCAGACAAGGTCTCTGGGCTCCTAGATCTTAGAGACCAGCTCTTCGACACCCTATGAAAACAGTGCCACAATGGGTATTCCAGAAGCAATTATTGAATTGTTAAGTATTTATATATTGCTTTGCTTTAACCTTTTAATTGTAGCTTGGGGCAGATATGATCACTAAGACCTAAGACTTGCCCTTTTGGTTAACTACTTCAGGGAAAGACCATATATTCTGCATCAATATCCTTCCAGTGCTATCACCCCAACCCTTCTTGCACACATTAAGCCTCTGCTTCTATGTGATTTAGAGCATACACATAACATTACCTGCCCATCAGTGGGGAAGATGCTTTAATTTTTTTTCCCAGCACTGATGTTGAGTCTTTACTCTCAATTCATCATTTTGGGGAACCATTCAAGTCCACTGAAAAGTGAAGTTCAGGTCAACTATGTCCTAAGTTCTCAAATTCCAGCTTGGCTTACTCCAGTTTTTTCTGGGCCATAAATCAAACATTTCTGTTATCAGAACCAGAAAAGAAAACAAAGAAGCAATATTTGGTATTTAAAATCCTAAAGGCATGGTTTGTGCACTTAGAATTTTTTTATAATAAATTTTTATGAAATTTGTCTGGTCTATGTTCCTGCGCCTGGTAGACAGGAAGTGTCTCAGTAGAAGTCATATATTAATTCAAAATTTAAGATATATAAACTGTTGATCTAAAGAAAAAAAATGTACCTGTTAACTAACATATCCCAGAAACACCAGTTGAGATAACTTGAAATATATTCTTCTTTCATCAAATATCACTTCTCTACTGTCAACTCATTTTCATACTATTCCAAATTTATTTTTTCTTAAAATAATGATTTAAAATATATATATCTAATAAATCCCTTCTTAAAGTTAAACACATTTCAAATCTCTTTTTTACTCCTGTTAGTTGCTCCCCTTTTTAAAATATACCCAATTTCAGAAAATTGCTGTGAAGTTTTTTCCTGTTTTTTAAAAGTTTTTATTGAATTTATTGGGGTGACATTAGCTAATACAATTATATAGGTTTCAGGTGTGCAATTTTATAATACATAATCTGTCTATGTACTGCTTGTTCATCACCCAAAATCAAGTCTCCTTTCATTGCCATTTATCCCCCTTTTACTCTTTTCTATCTCCTCCACCCCCTCTCCCTCTGGTCATCACCAAAATGTTGTCGGTGTCTATAAGGTTTTTTGTTTGTTTGCTTAACCCTGTCACCATTTTCACCCAGTCCCCCATCTACCCTCTCCTCTGACACCTGTTCTCTGTATCTATGACTGTTTCTGTTTTGTGCATTTATTTTGTTCATTAGATTCTACATACAAGTGAAATCATATGGTAGTTGTCTTTCTCTGACTGCTTTATTTCATTTAGCGTAATACTTTTCAGGTCCATGAATGCTGTCACTAAAGGTAAGATTTCCTCCTTTTTATAGCTGAGTTACAAAAAACAGCATTCCACTGTTTAAATGTACCACAGCTTTTTTATTCACTCATCTACTGATGGACACTTGGGCTGCTTCCAAATCTTGGCTATTCTATATAACCCTGTAATAAACATGGAGAGGGGGGTGCATATACCTTTTCAAATTAGTTTCTTTAAATGTATTCTCAGAAGTGGAATTGTTGGGTTATAAGACAGTTCCATTTTTAATTTTTTGAAGTAACTCCATATTGTTTTCCATAATGGTTACACTAATCTGCATTCCCACTAACAGTGCACTATGATTCTTTTTCTCCTCATCCTCCATGACACTTGTTTGATTTATTGGTAATAGCCATTCTTCCAAATGTGAGGTGGTGATCTCATTGGGATTTTAATTTACATTTCTCTGATTAGTGACCTTTAGCAGCTTTTCATATGTCTGTTGGTCATCTGTATGTCTTCTTTGGAATTATTCAGGTCCTTTGCCCATTTTTAGCTGGATTTTTTGTTTTGTTGGTGTTGAATTGTATGAGTTCTTTATAAATTTTGGATATTAACCCCTTATCAGGTGTATCAGTGGCAAATATGTTCTCCCATTCAATGGGCTGTCTTTTCATATTGTTGATGATTTCCTTTGCTGTATAAAACTTTTCAGTTTGATGTAGTCCCACTTGTTTATTTTTTCATTTGTTTCCTTTGATAGAGGTCATATATCAGAAGAAATATAGTGTGAGAAATGTCCAAGATTTTACTGTGTATGTTTTCTTTTAGGATTTTTATGGTTTTGAGTCAATCTAGATGCTAAAACCCTCAACAAAATATTAGCAAAACAGATCCAGCAATACAGTTAAAAAATCATACACCATGATCAAATGGGATTAATTCCATGCATGCAAGATTAGTACAATATCCACAAGTCAATAAATTTAATATACCACATAAATAAAATGAATGATTAAAGTCACATGATCATTTCAATAGATAAAAAGCATTTGATAAAATCCAGCACCCATTTATCATCAAAACTTTTACCATTTCTATTCAACAGAGGACTAGAAGTCCTAGCCACAGCAACCAGACAAGAAGAAGAAGTAAAAGACATCCAAATTGGAGAGGAAGAAGTAAAACTGTCATTATTGGCAGATGACATAATTCTGTATATAGAAAGCCTTAAAAAGATTCTACCAAAAAACTGCTAGAACTCATAAATGAATGCAGTAAAGTAGCAGGATACAAAATAAACATCCAGAAATCAGTTGCATTTTAATACACGAATAATTAAGTATCGGAAAGGAAAGCTAAGGAAACAATACCACTCACAATTGCTTCAAAAAGAATAGAACACCTAGGAATACATTTAACCAAGGATGTAAAAGACCTATTCTTGGAAAATTGTAAGATACTGAGGAGAGAAATTGAAGAAGATACAAACATGTGGAAGCATATACCGTGTTCTTGGATGGGAAGATTTAACATCATTAAAATGTCTGTACTACCCAAAGCAATCTATAGATTCAATGCAATTCCTATCAAGATTCCAATGACATATTTCACAGAACTAGAACAAATATTTCAAAAATTTATATGGAACTGAGAAAGACCAAGAATAACTACAGCAACCTTGAGAAAGAAGAACAAAGTGGCAGGAGTCACACTACCTGATATCAAACTATACTAAAAGGCCATTGTAATCAAAACAGCGTGGGACTGGCATAAGAACACACAGATAGATCAATGGAACAGAATAGAGAGCTCAGAAATAAACCCACACTTTTATGGTCAATTAATATTTGACAAAGGAGGCAAAAATATACAATAGTGAAACGATAGTCTATTCAGTAAATGGTATTGGGATAATTGGACAGATAATTGCAAAAAAAATGAAACCAGACCACCTTCTTACATTATACACAAGAATAAACTTAAAATGCATTAAAGACTTAATTGTTAGACTCAAAGCCATGAATTGTTTTAAGTGTGTATGAAAAATAAGCATATATAATATTTTACAGTAAGAATTAAAACATAACATATATATGTGGTATTACACATTCTTCCAAAGACAAAGTCCTTCCTTGGGTGCCTAAAATAGGAAACACCCACTAGAATCCAATCTAGGAGTTTTTGTTTAATTGGAAGCACAGCCATGATCTTAAGAGATGAGGCCAAAAGCTTGACTTCTCTGTGAAGCACTTGTTTAAGAGTGAAAATAAAAGTAACGTTTGCACAGAGGGTACTCCACTTCAAGGCTCTGAACAGGCAAACTGAACAGGGAAAAGAACTGTTATTAAAGGGAACGCAGAGGAAAGGAGGATGGAATCATCTGGATAGTGACACTAATCTCAGAAGCCTAAACTCACCTCTCTGGGGGCAAAATGGAAACCAAGTGAGGCCCAACACAGTCTGAGTGATCTGTCTGCACCAGAACTAGAAATTGGGCCTGAAAACTTTCTCACTTTGTTTTGCAGTCAGACTATAAACAAAGATATTTTTATTACCTTCTGAACAATTTCCCTTTCCAAACACTATTTGTCAATCAAGTTGGGTACACAGAACATACTCAAAAGTCTGTGAAAGAAAATTCCCTTATGTGATCTTGATTAGCCTCCAAACCAATACACACTGTCTATTTTTTGAGGATCTTCTGCTCACCTAACACTTGAAATTCAGTGGGAAAAAAAGACAAACAGGGTGATAAAAAAAGACTATCAAGAAACCAGAGATGAGGCTGGGAAATGTGTCTTAAATAATGGAGTAACATTTGTTCAACCAACAAGTTTTATAGATTGCAATTATACCAGGGTTTTTTCTCCCTGAGTTTAAAATCTAACAAAATAAAAAGAAAACCTGTAAATTATTTCACATTTGAATATCCATTATTTTATTTTATAATCGGTTGCTTTTTATAAGAGATAGTCAGAATGCGTAGCACCTAGAGGAAGTAGCCACTGAAATCAAATTTTCATTATACTTACCCATGGCCCTACTACAGCCAGATGTCTTACAGTTGTTTTACAACCCGCAGATGGGCACTTTACTGGGAGATAAGTTTGTAGAGAATAAACTTTGGGGTATTGGAAAACCCTTTAAAAACAAGCCAGTCCCACCTGAAGCAAATGCATGTTTTGGAAAAGTTTAACATCTCTGTTTTCTGCAACTATGTAGAGACTTTACACCTTAGTCATTTCAGATAATATCATAGTGTTTTGGACAGTATTTCCTTTATTGTCAAAGTGATTCAAATGATCTTCCACTGAAAGCATCTCTTTTTCAATTCAATCTAAAAATAATGGATATTTTTCTCTCTAAAAAGCAACTTATTGAAGGGAAAATAGTTAAATTTCTGTTTCTTTCTAAGAAACACATTTCTTATATTCCTATTCCCATAGTCCATTAAAAAGTTACCAGGTCTTTAAAAAAAAAAAAAAAGTATTGAATCTGAGGTCCCTTGAGAGCTGACCAGATATAAACAGGGAAAATACAATTTGATTCCTTTGGGTGGTTTCTATATAAAATGTTCCTATTTGTGTTTGATTAATTGCTCTCTAAGGTGGTCTTAACACTAGAAAACTCAGGCTTTACAAACTCCTTCCCTAAGCATGCGAAGTTACTTATTTCACAAGTACATGCAAAGATTCACATTATTATTATTACATCAAATTGGGTCATGTTATAGCAATTCAGAAGTTTGTGTGTGCTTTTCAAAAAGGGTAAGGAAAGGGGGCTCCTGAAAGTCTCTTGGATAGATAGCACAGTGGGAGGGAAACAAAACGCCCTTCTGTTTTCCATTAAAGTTATGTTCTGCACCAAGTTTGATTGCTAAACATCTGGCAGTCTTTTTTCTGATAACATAGTTCAATAGAGTAGACAATGCTAAGCCTTTGAAGCTCTCCCTGTAACTCTTAAGTGGTAGGTGAACAAGAGAAGATAAGAACTCTAGATTTTCCCCTACTATCAAAAGTGGCAAAAGAGGTTTACAGACTTCTCTTATTTCTTTATTCTTTGAGGCCCCATTGTTCCCTTTCCCTAGATAGGTTATAGGAGAAACTATGGGGAAAAAAATCACTAAAATGCCTCTTTCACTGCCAGAAACAAAACCTTCTGCCTTTTCCTTTCTGCTGGAAAAGAACCAAGAGCTGACTGAAATATTCATGATCATGTCTTTAAATGCTTTGGATAATTTGTAGCAAGAGAGAGAAAGAAGAAATATCCAAAGTAAGAAGAGCTGAAAGATTCTCCTACATCCTTTGGCTCTGATAATGAGATTATGCATCATTTATTCTGTGAAGAATCTCTTCTTCATTTGTCCAGGCTATCATTTTTCAACAACAACCAAAACTTTTTAAAATTAAGAATCAGCTTTTTGGAAATAGAAAAAAATGTGAAAGTCACCCAGCCCAAATTTACATTTTAAAGAAATTGTGTCTCAAAGAGGCAAGAAGACTTGCTCAGTGTCACGCAATTATGTAAGAATAATTGAAGTGGTTTACAAGGTGCATATAGCATAATATTTTCTCACAAAAAAAAAGGGACATGGATGTTTATAAAAGTAAAGGAAGGAGAAACAAAAGCCTGTGATGCAGGAAAATCCTGTATAGATAACTAGAAATGTATTGGCTACAAATTTGCCTCTGAGATCCTAGCAACCAGTGCAAAGAAAAATGATCTGTTACATATTCACTGTTCATAGATAAAAATACCAGTTTTTACCTGGATTCTCGTTAGGAAGTCCCTGCATTGTGAACAGAGTAAACCACTCTTAGAGTAAATAATTGCCTCCATAGTATGTTTCATGGGGATCTCGTCCCTCAAAGCAGTCTTTTGGCATAATGCTGAAAATACAATAAGCTCACTCCTAACTAGAGAAAAAAAATGATTCCATTTAGATGTATTGCCTTAAGGTCTGGCTTTATCTGGAGAGAAAACTTGCATGGAGGAATGGAAGAACTAAAGATTGATTGAGCCCTTATTTTTGCCATGCTGTATTCTAGGTTCTTTATGTGTAGGAGGTGATTTCATCTTCAGCAACCCTGTGAAATATTTATGAGTCTTCCCATTTTACAGATGAAGAAAATAGGTGCATGACTTGGCCAAGTGCATGCTGCTAGGGCTGCTAGTAGAACTAGTGAGGTCTGGAGGCTCACACTCTGGCCCCAGAGTCTGGGCTAGTACCAGAACTGTTTGACTCCTTAGAAGATCATCTATCTCTCTCTCCTGTGCATGTCACATTCCTTCAACAGTTCTCAGCCTTAAGATCAACCAATGAGTAAATATTGATACTAAAAATTATCTTTTTGGTGAATGTAGTACTGTATTCTAACCTGTACAATAAAAGTAGTTAAAAAATTGATATTTTTAACTCCTGGATCCATGCTGAAAAGAAACTATAGTAGTTCCCCCTTATCTGCTGGGGATCTGTTCCAAGACCCCCAGTGGATGCCTGAAATAATGGATATACCAAACCCTCATCAGCTTCTTCAACTCAGCTGGAAATGCGGTGACAACTTCTTAATCAGCAGATGATTTTTATATTTTTCAGGCCAAATCTATTCCTGAAGATGTGTGATCATCGCTTACTGCAGTAAATGGCTTGGTATCACTCATTTCAGGGGATCCCTGGCTGAAGTCTTTGTATAGGTTTGATGCTTTCTGCACAGCACATTGCCATCAATTGGAACACATTTTCTGTTCGTGTCTTCCACCCACAAATTCAATTCCTTTTCCGTCTTAACTAAGCACTTATCATGCACTCTGGCCATAACTGTTGCAGTCTGAGGTGTGACAGAAAAATCAGCAGGAATTTCTTTTTCCTTTTTCACAATTTCATGGAGGAAAATTCATTCTTACCATAGATCTTAGCAGCGTCAATGTACAACTTTCTTTCCTTACTAAGTCAAGAATCATCCTTTCACTTAAAGGAAGCATCCTACGGCTTGCCTTTGTCATATCCAAATTGCCAGCATCACTACTCTTGCACTTTGGAACCGTTTTTCAGTTTGAACACACGTGCTACCCCAAAGGCCTGCCGAATGACTAATGGGTGGGGAACACACACACTGAGGGGACACAGGACAAAGGGCAGACCACTTGGCCTTTCGTGACATTATTCATAACAGCACACTACTTAAAACTTCTAAATTGTGTATTTCTGGAATTTGCCGTTTAATGTTTTTGGACTATGGTTGACTGAGAGGAACTAAAACCATGGAAAGCAAAACTGTGGTGAAGAAAGTACTACTGTACTTACCAAATTGATTTTTACCTAAACCAACCAACCATTAGAAGCACTGAAAAGGACAGTTTTCTTCTGCTCTCTCTAGAAAAATAACACAAGAAACGCAAGTCAAGTTCCAGGGCTTCCATTGATATAATTCACCATAGAAAAGGTTCCTGACACCACAGGGAAAAGGCACTTCTGCTAACACTTTTAAATGTCCCTTAACCATGCTCTCCTACTTACTTTGTAATGATTGCATGTTTTCCCTTTGGGCCTACTAAAGTATTTAATTGCAATTACACTCATTTACATAGCAGATGAGGCTAATTGCTGGTATTAGTTACCAAATGTATGCTTGTATTGTGAGGGTAAAAAAAATGCCCTACAGAAAAGAAAACGACTGTGCCTCTCTAATTAAGGAGTTATGAAGTCAGAATGAGCTGGTTCCAAGATGTAAATATGAAATTGAGGGCTTTCAGAACCCTATAATGGTTTTTTATTACTCCATCTCACTTCCTTGATTAGACACAATGTTTAGGGACTAAAGATAAATGCAGTGCAATGTTCATAGTGCTGACCTGATTGCGAGGCATGTTCTCTCATATGTAGATTGAAATAAATGCAGTTGACCTGCAAACCTTTGATAAATGGTGATTTGTGAGTACCTGGTCTCCACTTACTTCACTATTCAATTGCTAACCCAGGTTCCACTTATAGCAAGGGCAGCATGGACATTATTAAATGCCCACCAATTGGTGTTTGAGCCTTGTTAGTCACAACTGACACACAATAAACAAAGAAATCATGAAAAGCAGTGCATATTCTTTGGGAAAGACCAAAAGATAGAGATCTTTAGGTTGTTTTGTTCTTCTCTGCTTAATTTCTGTGAAGGCACCATAATGTCTAAAATGGAATTTTGTGGTGACGTACATTAAGAAGCTTATATTCTCATTGGAAAGACAAAATTCATACCTCTGAAACCATATCCACACGTATGAGATCTGTCCAGAAGGTATCCAGCCATATAATATGAAAAATAAACACAGGACAATGACACCTCAGTCTCCTTCAGAGTAAGTACCTTGGGACCTCACACAGTTCTCCCAATTGCCATCAGTTGTCCTGTCGCATTTTCCTGACTCTCGTCGATGGTCTGAAATCTCTTACCTTTCAAAGGTGATTTTAGTTTTGGGAAAAGCCAGAAGTCATGGGGTGCTGTACCAGCACTGAATCACCTGGTTGGTTTGATGTTTTGCCAAAAACCTCTGCAGGAGATGAGATGCATGAGCAGGCACATTGTTAAGACAAAGCTGCCAATCACCAGTTGCTGACTGCTGCAGCCTTCTGAGTCATCCCAATAGTTTCCTTAGAGGAATGTTCAAGCGTAATGCCAAACCTGATGCAACTTTGTTGCTCTACTCGCTCAGTCATTTTGAATGCGATGGCCACCCAGTACACATGCTCACTCAACATCATCTACCACCCCCGCTGACTAGTACAGTGAAGTCATCATTGTTCACACATGCACATTCCAGTCCACTCTCCTTGGCTGCCAGGTTACATCCATGTCATAGAAACTGCTCTCATTATATTAGCAATGGCTGGACTTTTTTCCACACAGACCCTGGATATTTCCCTACTCATTTCCTACCAGAAATATTTTAAGACACAATAGTAACCAACAATAAAAGTTGACAGTATTTACTGCTAACTGTAAACCAGAGATTCAGAATGACAAGTTGTCAAAAAGGACAGGAGCCATTTAGAAAGTATCATAAGAAAATGTCTTTTTTTTTTAAATGGCTATTTTATAAAAATGTACTTACTTATTTTTAGAGGGAGGGGAAGGGAGGGAGAAAGAGGAGAAGACAAATATTAATGTGTGATTGGTTGCCTTGCCCCCAACAGGGGACCAGCCCGCTACCCAGGCACGGGTCCCAGTGGGGAACCAAACCAGTGACCCTTCAGTTCACAGGCCAGAATGCAATCCACTGAACCAAGGAAAATATGTCTTTTCTTAACAAAGATTTGCAATGAACAAATAGACAACACTCATGGTCACAGTATTACAGCTCCTGGGACTGACAAACTCAGGTATTTAAGAGATTCCATCTTTGCAATGATTTTTCACCAATAACATTTTTTATCTATCCCTCACTGCCTTCTTCTTCTTAATTATGGCTCCCCATCATCACCTCCCACACAATTTTCTCAAAGGCAAAATGTTTCTTTAAAAAAGAGAGAGAGGGAGGGAGAGAAGGAGGGAGGATTGGATGAGGGGAGGGACGGAGAGAGAGAGAGAAAGAAAGAGAGAAAGAAAGAAAGAAAGGAAGGAAGGAAGAAAGGAAGGAAGGAAGAAAGGAAGGAAGAAAGAAAGAAAGAAAGGAAGGAAGAAAGAAAGAAAGAAAGAAAGAAAGAAAGAAAGAAAGAAAGAAAAGAAAGAAAGAAAGAAAGAAAGGCTTTTTGCCCTTAAAATACACTTGCTCTGTTAATTTGCTCTTTATTGAATGCTTAACTATGATAATACAACACTTCACAGTGTTCAGTTACCTACTATACAGGTCATTTTATAAAATGAGCCTGGCTGTCAGCCAAGCTTCTGCCTCTCCTCTCTCTCTCTCTCTCTCTCTCTCTCTCTCTCTCTCTCTCTCTCTTTTAAGTACTGGGGGCAAAAAATGGGGGAAGAGAGAAAAAGAAAGGATGAAGAAAATCTTCAATGCCACCAAAACCTGCATTCCATGGATACTCTGGCCTCACCCCTCTTAGTAAGCATTCTTTTTAAATATAGGCCTTTCGTAAACCAATCCCAGGTGGTATGATGACAGGGTCAGCTGAGTGCTATTTTTTAAACTTGTGTGAAAATCCATTTTGAGTTTCATCTCATCTCTGGGGCACTCAGGCATGCAATCACTAGGCTCTGGTGCCAAATGTAAACAGGACATCCTTTCAGATATCCAGGTCCAGCTGGAGAGAACACACACCCTCTGGTTCTTGCCCTGTTCGGAAACCCACCCCAATCCTTTCACAGAGAAATGCCAGGGCAGGGAAACCTACTCCTGCACAGTTGATGTAAACAGAATCCTTAAAAATATCTTTTTCTCGATATTGTTTGATGTGTTCCTGCCCATCTCTTAATTCTTCTTACACCACAGCAACACCTGCAGGCTAAAATTGTCACAGACACCCCAGGATTGTGATTTGTCACAAAGTTTTCCATTCACTGGGAGGAGTTTATGTCTTAGATTCTGGAATCAAAGAATGTTAGGGTTAGAAAGCATTGGAGAGCTCATCCAGTATAATTTTCCGATTTTGCAGATAATAATAGATGTTGAGGAGTGAAGAAAGGGGATATCCTTTGAGTAACACAACCTTCAGTGACTCTGTCTGTCTCAGGTGCTCTTGGAAGCAGGTGCGTCACAAAGAACAAAAACAAGAACCCTACTCTGAAGAAGTTATATTTGTGTATTCTCCTCATTTCTCTGCATAACACAACGCCAAGAAAAACAAAAGATACTATATTAGCAAGAACTCTGTGAGCCACAAATCACAAGCAATGAAGAAGCTTAGAGGTTAAAGGCATCAGTGAGAAATGACTAGTCAGAAATGCTCTAGGTAGAAGATGACATTCTCACAGTGCTCCCCACTTTCACTCTGGTAAAGGAGAGGCAATATTCTCACTCACGAGTTTAAGAATGTCTGCCTCTAATCCTGGTTGATAGAAGTTACTTTTATCTCTACTGCCATTTTTTTCTCCTTTACTTGTCTTCTCATTTTCCCCAATAAACTCACTGAACTTCATTTTAAACTCTATACCACCACTCTTGGGTATCTGCCCAACTTAGCTGCTTTACCCCTCTTTGGAAATTGCTCACACGAGTAGGTCTTCATTACTTCAGTTCTCTGCTTACCCCACCCACCTACCCCATAAAGAGGTGATTAGACCAAGAATGATTGACTGATCAAAGTTGGGTCAATTCACTGCTCACAGGAATTTAGAACTAGATTATTAGAGGGTTCTGTTAGTCTCAACACGCAGTTGGAAGCATAACAAACATCTTTGAGAGTTATGTGACTATGTGTACCTGAAGTAAAAAAGAGAGCTGGAGAAAGAGTGCTTTCTGGCTCATAGGAACTACGTCGGTCCCTTTCCAAGGACTGGCCGCGCTCTCGTCATAAGGTATCCAGCCATGTCCCTCTATTCCTATATGAATTCTCAAGTAGTTTGAGTTGTTTTCTATTACTGGCAACCAAAGAGACTTAACTAAAACTCCAATTTTGGACTTTAATATTTTACAAGGGTTTCATCTGAAAAGATTTCTTTTTCTGACCATCTCATGCTATAACCAACCCATCCACAAGCATTAAAAATAAGTACAGATTGGTCCATATTTTTTTTTATTTCACCCTTCATGTCTGTCAAAAGAATAGCATGGTCAGTCCTGACCCAGCTCATTAGGTAAATGTTATTCTACAAAGCGAAGAGTTGCTGGTTCAATTCCTGGTCAGAGCACATGTCTGGGTTGCGGGCCTGGTCCTTGGCTGGGGCACATGCAAGAGGCAACCAATTGATGTTTCTCTCTCACATCAATGTTTCTCTCCCTCTCTTTCTCCCTTCCTTCCTCTCTCTTTAAAAATAAGTAAATAAAATCTTTTAAAAAGAATAGTATTTTCAAGTTCCAACAGGATTTAAGACCAGTTAGCTAAAATCAGATTCCTCCCAGAAGTTTTTAAAATAGTAATTGACTTCAAGGAACTACCCACTGGCTCTCCTATGCAACCTATGATTTAATGTGGTAGTATGCTTTTTTACAAAAATCAATAAAGCAAACATATGCTCATACCATAATGTGTCACAATGACTTAAAATATTTACAAAAAAGTTTGGTTTTATAATAAGAGTTCCTAAGTAAATCTGAGCAAATAAAGGACTAAGTATGCTTATAATTGATTTCACCAATTCTATGTATATGTCTGAAAAGAAGAAAATATCTATGAAAAGACTGAACATTTTCATTGAACTATCAATATACATTGCCCATAGTCGGGCAAGTAGGTCAGGGATAATACTTGCAGAGACTTAAGTAGCTGCTATCAGACTGATGTTTTCTAAAGAATCACTAATTTTATTTCTTCAAGAAAGTCATGAAGATGCTGAAGCAACACATCTCCTGTTTCATGTCTTATTAATGGTCCCCCACTCTGCCCTCATCATCACCATAGAATCATTCAGGAGCAGGGCTAAGCCAGACTGTGAAGGAGAGCTCTCTTTCAATATCCTCTCCCCAGATAGACTGTCAGAATCCTCAGGCTGCCTCTCCTACCCAGGGATTCCTCTCTGTGGCTCCTCCCACTTCCACCACCAGCACATTTTTCCTGGACTATGTCCAATGTACTTGCCTACACAACTCTCCACCATCATCGTTTACCTTTCCAAGTCCTCTTACTTTTGGTCCCTGGTCTTTGCAAATCAAATGATTAAGTATTTACTGGTGCTGATAAATTAATTCATTACCTCATCCAAGTAATTAGGTTTGCATTTTAAGAAGGTTTATGGAGACAGTGTTTTTATTCTAGAAGGTAAGGAATATGTCTTAAACATCTTCTACATGTTCTATAAATTATAATATGGTACAGATCTTAAAAGAGGCACCAAATATAAATTTGGATTGAATTTCTGAAAAGAATGAAACCAGATGAGTCTTTCTAGGTTTTCCCCAATGTCTTTCAATCCATCTCCCCTCTCCTTCCCCACATGTCCATATGTTCATTCCAGGAGAGTTTATATTAGTCAAACTATATGTGTCTCTAGGTAAAAACTACAAAATAAATCTAGAATTTAATAGCTTGTTTCTATATTAGGGCCCCATTGAAGTCATTTGGACATGTTTTATATCAATTTCCTCTTCAATGAAATAGAGTTATTATTGATCTGTTACTCCTAGAGCTTTTGGTAACATTCTATTTTAGTAAAACACTTTGGGAGCCTTCCAGGAAAACTTTCAGAGAAAACTAAATATGGACTATTAATTTTTTAAAATGTATTAGCACCTATTGTGCATAAAGTGCTGTATCAACTGCAAGGAAGACATAAATATGGCTAATATTTTCTGCCTTTAAAAAGCCTGCAATGTAATGTAGAACTTCATAATCTAGGTTATTTTACTAATGATAAAATCACATGAGCAATGGACAACAGTGTGGTAATTGCTGGGGGGTAGGGTCAGTGGAGGTGGAAGCAAGTACAGGTGGGATAAATGGTAATGGAAAAAATACAATAAAAAATCACATGAGCAACAACATTTCTTTAAATGTGCAAAAGAGACAAATATACTTTTTACTAATTTGGTAGCATTTTTCCCATATATAAGTGAGAAAAAATGATGAATTTCACAACTTGCTGAAAAGTTGTGGCCCAAAGAACATGGGTAAATACCTGAACAATTTTCTATTGACCTTATAACTTTAGAACTGTCCTATGAATGCCATGTGTCTCCACGGACTGTAGGAATTTACTTAAGAGTGCCTTGTTAACAGTGTTCACCTTGTTAATATTAACAATGAATTTCAGGTCCTGCTGGAAGTGTTCTGGGGGCAATACAACACAGAACTTGAAAGTCCAGGAGACAACTAAAGAGAAATGAAGATAACAGTTAGGTTAGGGAAAGCTAGAAAACTTTGAATAGCTCTACATACAGATACACACACACAGTCCAGTAGAAGCCACATCAGGTTAGATATTTGACTACACATTGACTCTGTCACATATCTTTGTTGCTGGGACAAGTTTATATTAATCTAGGAACTACCTCTAGAGAGCATATTCATCTAAAAATGATGCTGTTACAGGAGAATACTGAAATTTTAACGTCAAGCTCCCTTCTATCAATATTATTTTATGGAAAATCCCAGAAATTATAAGGTCAAAGATGCTGCTGTCTTGAGGATTAAGGTAAATCATTATTTTTCTTCATAAATCTGGTTCAAATGGAGAAACACATTTCTGAAATGAATGGTCTTTGAACATTAGCTCCAAAAACAAGCCAAGACATTTAAGAGTGAATCACTCTCTCCCATTCTTGGAGGCTGGTCTGCCAACTTTTTACCCAGTCCTCCAAGGAAAAATAATTTTCTAAGACTGCAAATGAAACCATCCATCACTTCAAACTTTTCCTCTTTTTGGAAGTCACACTTTTTGACTCAGGACATGAACCTAGCAGTAAATGCAGCTGTTCAAGAAGTATGTGAAGGAAATGGGAGGCTGACAGGCAGGGAACAGTGAAAAGACATTTTTATCTGGTCTCTGAGAAGGCTGATGGAAAAGTTTTCCAAATATTTTATGGAATGACAAGAGAAGTTAAATGTTTGGAACTCAGGCAAGAAGACTACCAGTGGAGAAATATGGCAGAAATATTAAGGCACAAAAATTTCCAATTTTGGGCATAGGAAAATTAACAATGTGTGTGTATGTGTGTCTTAACTGAGAAGTGTTGAAAGTAATGCAAGTCTTAGAAAATCACAAAATGCCCACCCTATTAATTATGGGTCCATTTAACTTTGTCTCTTATTAGAGTATGACCATACTATAGAAGTTAGGATCCACCACCCCATCAAAAGATTTTTCCATGCCTTTCATATGTGTCCTATCATAATCCTTCCTGACCACCATGCCTTGCACTTTTCTCTGTGTCCACATTTTAAGCTCAGTATATCAAGTCACAGTATTGTGTTCTGAATATCAAATAAGTTTTGTTACATGCTGGCAAAGAAAGTGAATATGATTTATTTAAAAATAAATTTACTTTAAGAAACACAACTAAGAACTTGGAACAGAAAGATGGATCTTGGCCATCACTGTCTCTCTGTAGGCTACCCTTTCTCATATAGGTTTTTAACCTGATCTGGTGACAAATTTACAGTTTCAGAGAAGCCTAGAGTTTAAAAAGAAGGCCATAGATGAGCACTAGAAATACATAAATACATAGATTTTTTTTATATAGGATTTTTCTAACCAAATTTAGCTGCAGACAAATGTGTTGACAAATGACAAGATGTTACTCACTATAAAAATATTATTGCATGCACAAAATTTTCTGTTATGATATATATATTGAAGGCAACTTTGTTCGAAACGAACTTCATATTAAGAAAAATCTTGCCTTCTCATCTGTTTTAGCTTGATTTTCAATTCTCTGGAAGTAGCTATTTAAAAAACCTTGCCCTGAACCTAATAATCACAAATAGACATGAATTTCCCCCATGAGATGTCACAAATTAAAGAATGGATTTTATTTGGATCAAAAGCGGTTTTGGCCAGAAACTGATAGGAATATTTCAGATAAAGTATGTAAAGGATGTGGCTCTGGAGACACATTAATGAGTGTTACTGCCAACCTCTGCTGAAATGAGTATTTTTCAATAACGATGTTAAGATAGGCATATGCTATTTGAATTTATTATCTATATTTCAGTTAAGTCAAAGTTTTTAAAGATAAATTTAGCATCAAAAATATCATTCGTATTTGTGAGGGCCTTAGAAACTTTAACCTCACAAGTGGTCTCATATAATGGGTTCTAATATCTTGATTATCCAAAGAACATATGTTATAGTTCTAATATCTACTAGCAATAATAATAGGATATGTAATCCAATTTCTTATTTAGCTGGGTTGAATTATCTCTTAATATAAGGTATCAAATGTTAAACATGATATATCAGAATTTTATATATTCTCATTCTCCATCACACACTGACTTCTTAAATCAAGGTTAATGTCACATTGTAAATCCTAATTGATGAATAAAAATTGGAGCCAGCAACTGGAACAAGTTACACATAAAAAGAACAAGTCTGAATGTACTTTTCCAATGTAACTAAGTACTCTTGGAAGTATTAGTCATTTGGAGATTTTTTATATATATATATATATATAAAAATTTATATTTTATATATATTTATACTTATATAAATATATATATATATATAATCTATCTCAGAGAGGACATTAGACCTCAGTTAGGGTTATAAACCTAGATGTCTTATACTGCTGGATTCAACTGTTGGGCCAAAATAGTTTCAGACAAAGGTTATTCAGTATTCTCTATGTTAATTATAGTTTTCCTAGCAGTTTATATTTTGTCTAGAAAAAGTATGACGAACAAGCCCATTCTGGATTAGAGAAGGTACATGGTAGACACAACATTGAACTCAAGGTCTATATTTGGTCATCAGCATGGGCAAATCCTAACTGTGTTTGGCAGAAGTGCAGGTCTAATGATTCTTCCAAGGCTAATCGGAGCATAGGGAAATGGCTGGATTTGGTTAAGTTTTCAGCATGCCACATTTTATATAAGAAATGGGTCCAGTGCTTCGTCCAGTCTTTTATTTGAAATCAGTGTTTACCTCTAAAATTTTCCTATCATCTTCCCTGCCCTACATATCTTACAGAGCCACTACACACAACGGTGCAAATATTTTTCCATTAGATGTTCAGGGTGGGGATTCTACTGAGGTCAGAGTTTCAGAGCTTGGTACAGGATGTCCCTTCAGCATTCTGAATCCTGGCTCAGTGAAATCACTGATAAGCCGAGCCTTTGCTCTTGATTTCCCACAGAACAGAAAAAAAGTATAACTGAAGTGACTCAGGAGAAATGGGTAAAATGAATTTTCCCAGCCCGGCAAGCTCCCTCTGTTCCCCCCACCAACAACATACTCCCACACATCATCTCTGTCTCTCTTTAATTTTTTTCTTCCTCTTTGGCTTATGCTGTTCTTTTTTGGTCTCTGGCCCTAGTTATGACAGCTGATTGACATAGCTGGCAGTTCCCTTGGTGTCTGGTTAGGCAGAATTCCCCCTGCAAAATCAGGATGCAAAACAAAGAACAAACAGCAGTATAGAAAGGAAGACAGAACAAAACAAAACCAGGAAAGAAGCAATGTTGTTTGCTGAAAATATTTTTAAATTTTTCAGAAAGAAAGAGCAAACCTTAAAAGACTGCTTTAATCTTCTGTGTTTTGTTCTTCCCTCTTTTCTTTCTCGCTATCCCTTCCCCCACCCCATACAAACCACATACCGCTTTTTGGCTTCCATTTCTCCATCTGCTTTCTTCCTTGTATTTTTTTCCTGAGTCATAAAGATTTTATCAGAAGGATATTCCCCTATTTCTGACCTCCTTCAAGCCAAGCATTTGTTTTATCCTATTTATTTTTCCACCTGTAGGGTAAATGATTGCACGAAGTGAATTTGTGAGGAATTATTGCTCTTCCCCCTTCCACTTAAGACCTTTCTTCCATTCTCTTACTGGAAATTGGATTTCATGCTGCCTCAAATACTACCACCATGCAAGGTGCAACACCCTCAAACTAAGACACTCTTAACTAAAATCTTTTAACATGATAGATGGACCTCTCTATTTTCCCCATATTTATATATCTGTTCAGTGAGTCATTTGCCTTAGAAGTTTCTCAGTTTTCTATCACACTGTGATAGAAATTAATAAAATTAATAGAAAATTTCTATTACTCAGTTTTCTATCACACTGTAAAAGCTCACATAAAATTAAAGTTATTAAGTTGTTGGTAACATATAATCCCTTTGGTGGTATATTCTTTTATATTGTTAAGACAAAGAAATAAACATGTAATGATGGAAATATTCTGATTATATAATGCAACAATCTATACTGTTTAGGACAGAGGTTTGCCTTATGTATCAGGCAGAGTTCTAGTAGCTCCCTTATCTTCTTACAGTAACTTTGTATAAAGTTTGAACTCAATACTTTTAAGTTCATGATTTTTATGCATTTAGTTTTCCTGAACTTTATGGTGGTGTCTTGGCTTACCTTTTTTTTTTTTTAATCTTAACAGAGTATTCATCTCTTACATTATTTTTTAGTATGGTTAAAATAAGTACATATATATGTATATGTGTGTGTGTGTGTGTGTGTGTGTGTGATACACACATATATGGTTTATCTGATAAAAGACTTACATCCAGAATATTTAAAGAATTCTTAAAACTCAAAACCCAATTTAAAAAATGGCAAAATATTAAACAGACATTTCACTTCCCCAAGAATTTACACAGATGGCAAATTCCATGTATGCAGAGATAAAACACAAAGATGTTCAGTATCATTAATCATTATGGAAACACAAAACTGAAACATGAGATACTACCACACAGCTATTAGAAATACTAAAATTGAAAACACTGAGTATGCCAAATGTTGCTGAACATGGGGAAGAACTAGAACTCTTCATATCCTGCTGATAAAAATGTAAAATGGTACAATCTCTTTAGAAATCAGTTTGGTAGTTTCTGAAATACTTAAACACAAACCTACCATGTGATCTAGCCATTCTATACTTTGGTATTTACTCATAAAGAGACTTGAAAGCAATTGTCCATGCAAAGACTTACATGCAAAAGTTCATAGCACTTTTATTTATAATAGCTCCAAACTGGAAACAATATAAGTGTCCATAACAAGCAAGTGGATAAAAAAATTGTGACATATTTTATGCAATAGAACACTACTTAGCATTAAAACATGAATAAATATTATATACATGCAACCACATAGATAAATCTCAAAATAATTACACAGTTTAAAAAAAACAGAAAAAAAGGAAAAGCTTTTTGATTCAATTTCTGTAAAACTCTAGGAAAATGCAATCTATTCTAAAAGGACAGAAAGCAGAATCTTTCTGGCTGGTGGAGAGACAGTTGGGCAGGAGGGAGAGATCATAAAGGGACACAAGAAAATTTGTGGGGATATGGAATATGTTCACCACCTTGAGTGTAGTGATGGTTTTGATCGTCAACACTTGTCAAATTGCATACTTCAATTATGTGCAGTTGATTGTGTACCAATTATACCCCAATACAAATGAATATAGTGGTTTGCCTTCTGAGACTTCTTTATTTGCTTCCCACCCTCTACATTTAACTGACCTCTCTTTCCTTTTTCTATTAAGTTTCTATTCTACTTCTAGCCGCTCCCCCTCATTGGGGACCCTGTCCTGGAAGCCTGGCATCAGTTTTAAGTGTGTGGAAAACTAGGCAAAAGTCATAGAGTGCTTGAAGTTTTCAGCTCTTGAGTGAGCAGAACCTCTTTTACCCCCAGCAGCTGCCCTATATTGCCCCAGCAAGTTGCCAGGCAGGAGTACATTTGTTTTTACCTCCTTGCCTCTCTCCCTGAAATCAGTAGCATTCTGCTCTGTGGCTGCATGCTACTGATGCCCGTGGTTTGTTCCCCTCCACTGGCCTTTTGGGGTTCATGAGGATATTATATTGGATATTATATTATGGAGTACATAGAAATTTTTGATTTGTTCTCTATTTCTGTCTGAATTTGGGGGGGAAATTACAAAAACTACACTGCCACTGCTATCCCCATTTTCTTAGAATCCCTGGTGGGTGTTCTTTTGAGTTTTTGAGATTCTGTTTTTCAATATTTGTATTGCTCTGCTGGCAAAAATAAAACATCGTGCTTAGGTAAGGTATCACATATTGAAATCAGTCATTTATTTAAGAAATATTATTGAGTGCCTACGACATGCCAGGTACTGTTCATGCTTTTGGGATGCAGTGGTGAACAAGTTGGTAAGCTTCCTCCTCACATGGGGCTTACATTCAGAAGAAAAGACAGACTAACATACAAAACAAATGAAATACATTGATATGGTCTGAATGTCTGTGTTAACAGACATTCCCCCCAAATACATGTGTTAATATCATAGTTCCCAATATGATGGTATTAGGAGGTGGGACCTTTGGGAAGTGATTAGGTCCTGAGGGCTCTGCCCTCTTCATTGGGCTCAGTGCTCTTCTCAAAGAGGCCTTAGAGAGGTCCCCTGACCTTTCCACCCATGAGAGTTCATAGCAAGCGCACTGCTGTGAACCAAAAAAGGGGCCCTTACCAGCCACCAAATCTGCTGGCACCACGATATTGGACTTTGCCCCTTCAAAAACTATGGGAAATAAATGTTTGTTGTTTCTAAACCACCCAGTTCATGGTGTTTTTGTCACTGTAAACTGAAAAACTTATTTCCGTTTTAAAAATTACCAGCAGGCAGGTGGTAATTGAAGCTTTAGTAATAGATGACATAACTTGGGAAAAGCATGTAAAATTAGAAAACACAGGACCCTCAATCATACTAAAATTTTAGATGCAGAATTAAAAGAGAAGCCATGAAACAGAATGAGAAATAAAAAATCACAGAGCTGGAAGTAGGCCAGGAAAGATCAGGGTTATAAATGAAAACGGAGAAGAGTTTATAAAAGGAGGGAGGTTCAGAATTACTAATTCGTAGAACTTGTCCATGAAGAAGGACAGAGACAGGGCAATAGTAGATCAAGGGTGCAAACTTCAAAAACTGTTTTGTTAGGAATAGATATATTTGGTGTTTTGGTTGCAGTGAGGAAGCAACGGCAAGGGAGAAAGTATAAGGAAATAGCGATTTTTTTTTACACCATTAGAATCCCGCATGGAGTACATCTGAACATTTTCCAGCAAGCTCTAACGGAAGTAGGGCCACGCACTACGATAGGCATTGGGTGTAGAGAGATGTAAACTCCATTCTCTCCTGCCCAATGAGATGTTCACAGTCTAGTCTAGCAGGGTAGGCAAATAGACTTACTTTATTAATTACACTTGATTACCTTAAATTGGCTGCATCCACATTGTGTACTAGATTGTAAACTAGTTCATAGAATGTGAGTCCTGCAAAGGACCTTAGCAAATATCTATTCTTTTTCACATGATAAAACTGAGTCATAAAAAGTGTAAATAGCTTGTCTAAGGCTACTGCAGCTCATTAATAAAAGATTCCTGATTATGGTAGAGTGTCCCAGGAATCTTTTTTATTTGAATAACACATATCTTACTGAAAGTATTCATACTTGTATTTTTAAATACTCAAAGTATGTTTTAAATATTTAAAATACATGGTCAGTTCCAGCAAAAGAACCAACTTGGCTAAATCTGAAATCATCCTGCCACCAATATCTAGAAATAATGAAAAAATATAACAAAAAATATAATAACATATCTAAGTTTGAAAGGAAGAAACAAAAGGAAAGTCTCAGGAGGCAGAAATCAGGGAAAAGAAAGCCCTACTTGTAGCACATGAGCTGACTCTGCAATTGCCCTGGGGTAGGGTCCTCTAGTTTGGCAACAGCCAGGGGCTTAGGGTTGCAAAGCACAGGAGACAAGAACTTGGGCCTATAGGATGCAAAGTATTAGAACTGAAACTGAGCATAAAGTCAGGACTTTCAAAGCCACACCCTCAGAGAAAAGAATAATAAGAAGAAAATAGACCACCACACAAAGGAAATGACAAGAAAGCTTGCCTATGAGCTCTGGGGAAAAGAAAATTATAAAAATCCCAAGCCTATACACACAGACTTAGAGACTGAATTTATATCACCCTCATAGTTTTAGGATTCCCCTCAAATAAGAAATTAATAAAATATTTATTTTTCCCTGGGGACATAAAGCAGAAGAAGTAAAAGGAAAACCACTCTGGATGAATACTTCCTAAGTCCAGAAAACAGAATACACACACACACACGCACGCACGCACGCACGCACATATGCACACATGCGCACACACAGCATACCACTAAAGATAAGCTCATAGTTAAAACTTACAAAGCACACATACACAAGAGTCAGCAACAAAGCCAGTGGGAGATTTAGCTTCCTGTAGCAAATGTTGTTGATTGCCCTGCAAGTATGCTTTGGGCCTTGGACTTTACCATTTCATGTTCATTGTCAACTCTCCACAGCAGGTATCTGCATGTCTGTCTGAGGGCTGTCTCTAAAGCAGCAGCATCAGTCACTCTGTCCTTGCACAAAGCAGGGTATATGTTCCAAAGATTTAACCCCCCAGAGCAGCCCTCAACCAATGGCTAGTATGTAAATATTCTAGCTTCCTTGCTCCTGGGCAAGAGAGGAAGATGCGATAACTCTGAGATGTGTTCTTGCTGTTTCTTATACATTTCCTTCACCTCCCAAATAAACCACTTGTCTTTGAATCATCTCAAGGTCAAATGCTGTGGAAACCAGAACAAAGAAAATAACAGAACAACAATTTGAATTAGAATTTAAAATAAATATATTTAAAAGTGTTAAAGACATGAAGAAGAAATAGAAACTGTAAGTCAAGAACTAAATCTAGAAGCAAAAGAAGAGGCAGATTTAGAAAAGAAATGAGTAGAAGAATTACAATCATTAAAACTTCAGTAACTGAGTTCAACAGAAGGTTAGACAAAAACACAAGTCAGTGATCAAAAGCATAAATTTTAGGAAACTACCAAGAATAAAGCAGAGCGAGTAACAGGAAAAAAAGATTTAAAATATGAAAAAAAGAGATAAAAGCTTGTGGGATAGACCAAGAAGGGCCAATATATCTCTAAAAAACAACATAAAATAATGGAATCCAGACAGTATTCAAAGATAGAATAGCACAGAGTTTTCTGCAGTTAAAGAAAGATAAAAATATTCAGATTCAAGACATACTTTCCTGAACAAGATAGGTAAATGTAATTTATATTTAGTCACAATCCTAGTGAAATTGCAAAATCACCAAAAAGTGAAAATCTTAAAAGCAACCAAAGAGCAGAGTGCATCACTGGAACTATCCATTACAAGCACAACAAATGTCTTTCAGTAGAAAGATAGACAGTAAATAATATCTTTAGTGTATTAGGAGAAAATAACTATTGACTCTAAATTCTATGCCCAACCAAACTACTACTGAAGAGAAGGGCAAAATAAAACATTCCTCAGATGAGCAAAAGCTAGTAAAGTCTGTCATTCAGAGGTTCTTCCTTAAAAGAAGTGTTTCAAATTTGACTGTAGAAAAAGAGGAAACTTAGGAAGAAAAAATGGAATGCAGAAACCAATAGTGATCAGAGTAATAGGTAAATATGGAGAAAAACATGAATAAACATTGAATGTCAGTAGTAACAATCACTTACTGAGAAGGAAGTGCTAAAACCAAGGTTGTACTAAAATACTAGGTAACAGTAGCATGTTAGATAGGTATGGTAATAAAAGTTAAAGAACTCTCATGATCTTATATTGCTTGATAGGAAGATAGGTATATTAGTCATCATTAGAGTTCCTTAAGTCAAAAGTGCACATTAAAAAATTACAGGATAACTGAGAGAAGTAGGAAGTATTTTAAAAAAATCTAGTAGAGGAAAAAATGGGAAAGTAAAGAAAACTTTGTCAATCGAATATAATGCAAGTACAGAGAAGCAATGAACAACAAAAGGCTCAACAGAAATCACAAAAGATGCTATATAACCACACATATCAGTAATTACAATGAAAGTAAATGACCTAGAGACACAGACTGGATTTTTAAAAAATCTAATTATATGATATTTTAAGAGAATCAAAAATATAGCAGAGGTAAGAAAAATAGAAAATAGTAAAATGACATATTAAAAAAGAATATTATCAGTAATTTAGAAACTAAAAAGGCCATGGAAATTTTGAAAAAATCACATTGTTTGTGTAAGTTAGCTATTGCTCTATAACAAAGCACCCCAAAATTCAGACACTTAAAAACATAAGTATTTATAATTGCTCATGAGTCTCAGGTCAGCTGGGGCCCTGTGCTGATTTTGGACCAGGGTCAGCTGACTTTGACTGGGGTCACTAACACATCTACAGTCAGCTAGATAGTGGGCCAGAGGCTGCTTTTCTAGGATAGCTTCATTTGCATGCTAGCTCTTGGCTGAGGCAAGGGAAATGGTGTTAAATGGGCTGTGTCTCTCATCATACAGCAGACTAACTTGAGCAGTCACATAATTTTAAGAAAAGAAGCACAAAAGGCCTCTCAAGGCTCAAGCTTGAAAGTGGTATACTGTCATTTCTGCTTCATTCTATTGGCCAAGCAAGTCACAGACCAACCCAGACAAGGAAGTGGTAAAAGATTCCACCTTTTCATGGGAGTAACTACAAAGTCATGGCAAAGAGCATGGATATCTATAGAAGCCATTAATAGGGATGATCAATGCAATGAAACTACCACACTCAGTAAGCATTAACAAAAACAAAATAGTTACTACAATATTAGAAAAAATATATATTTAAGGTTAAGAGTAATAAGGATAACGAGAGTCAATATACATGAAAAATGAACATACAAAGAGCTGTAACAATATCAAACTTATATCTACCTAACAAAAAGAAGCCTAAAAATTGACTGAAGTACATGGAAAATTTATAATTCCCAATTATAATAAAAGATATTAAGAAAACACACAACTTAACTAAAGAGACTAAAAATTAATAAAGATACAGAAGATGTGAACAGCAATATAACCTCACTCGATCTAACATTCATATGAATTCTGCATATGAAAATTAATATATACACATTCCTTTTAAGCTTTTATTACAACATTTACAAAATAACCATGTATTTGGCTCAAAAAATGCTAACAAACACCAAAGAATTTATATCACACCTACCATATTATGTATCTCTTACCACAAAGAACAAAATGAGAAAGATCAAAACTTTCTGTCAAAAAGGTAATTATTCCCTGAATAAAAGATAGTCCCTCTACAAAAAATAAAACAAACTCTTAAGTTTGGAAACTTAAAAACACACATATGTAATGAATCAAAATTGAAACTATAACATATATTAGCAAAATATTTAGACATAAAGAACAATGAATATATTGCACATCAACATTTAAGGTTGTAGCTAAAGCAGTACTTAGAAGAAACTGTATTGTCAATGGAATACCAACTAGCAATAAAATTATGAGATAAATATAACAGCTAATGTTAATTCAACATTACTGCTCTTTATAATTTCATTTAATCTCAGAGCAAAAACCCATTCAGTTAACTACTATCATTACCTTTACAGATGAGAAAATGAATCTCAGAACTTCATTAAGTTGCCTAAGGTTACGTAGAGATAGTATTCAAACACAGGCCTTCTTACATCAGAGCCCACGCACTTTGGTGATATGTGGCTATATATAAACTGTCATGGAAAGACATCTAAGACACATTTTTAAGTAAAACAGCAAGATTTCTAATAATTCCTATGTATAAGCTCATTTCTGTAATATTGGATTCAAAGATTATGTACGTGTATATAAGCATGGATTTATGTAAACAAATATTTTGTGTTAAAGATGGAGCATAGAAATGAGGAGAGCACAGAGTGAAAGAAGATGTCCAAGTATTAGACTAGGGACTGATTGAATGCTTTTACAATTTTGTTGGGAAACGCCCGGTCTGGTTTCAGGAACTGTAGCCCCGCTGACAGGCGAGAGGGCCCCAGGGCTGGAAATAATCAAGGAGGCCTTGGGAAAACAGGCCACTGAGGAGACGAAACTTTCCCCCTGGCAGGGTCACCGCCCCTGACTCCCTCACCCTGTTTGGCCCTGTGATGGCTGGTAGTCAATGATGGGTAAGATCCCTAGATGGAAGGGACAATCTAAACCATAAACAGCCGAAATGGGCCACAGGACAAAAACTTGGGGGACATGGAGAAAGGGCAAAAAGACCCACACTCTCAGCCTGGGTCCTCATTCTATCTGAAAGAAGTCTCCTTGTCCCTTGGCAGCTCCCTCCCCGCACCTGGCTCAGGCTTCAGACAATACTGGAGACAGTCCTAAACTGGATCTGATGCATTCCCAGGGGAAATGAGGCCTAGAAGTCAATTCTTTAAAGCATGCTTTGTTTCTCTCTCAAAAGCTATGATAGCCAGATTATGCTGGGAAGGAAATTTACATTATTCACAGACCCTAACCCTAAACCTTTGGTACTCTCAGGTTTACGCTCTCATGTTTACTAGTCTCCTTTCGGACCCATGTGAATTGGTATGTTCCTGCCATTTGTTTTCTTCACAACAGCATCTATTCTCTGTAAACATTAACATACTCATGTAATGAGATCACCTGTTACCTAGTCCCACTTATAACCCTTTCAATAAAAGCCTTTGGAAAAAGGGGCTGAGGGCCTCCTCTACTAGAGGGAAGTGCCCTTTCCCCTCTCCTGGCAAACAGAGAAGTGTTTGCTATGACTCATGTTTATTCCCCCATCCATGACAACCCTGGGACGGGCTCTGCTGGATTCAGAGTCCAGCGTCCCACCTCAGCTGGCCCCTGACAGTGACCCTCAGATCCAGGAGCCCTGCGCTCCCCACAACACAATTTGATATTGGAAAACAATTCTAATGGGAAAACTTCAAATAATAAATGTACAAAATCCATATATATGCAAGAAAGAGCAGACCAGTTGTTAAAAAGAGCAACCAGGAGAAACAATTCTGGAAGTGGGAGGTATGTGTGTACAGCATCATACAGTTCCAATTATGTCTTTTGGAGTGAGTTTTATGACTCCAGGACTAAATTATTCTCACAATGAATTAGCCCTCGGAGAGCTAACAGAGAATTCATTATATAAAGATTAACTTAGTTAACACATTAACTGTGTGCCAGTCAGTATACATTCTGGAATATAACAGTAAGATCATAGTAATGTCCCTAAAGAAACTTAAAGTTTAGTGGAACAAGATGGGTCTCTGTGCTCTGCATTCAGCCCTAGATGGCAGGATGTCAGCAGCTAACACACAGGATTTCTAAAGAAAAGAGAATTTCAGAATTGATTAAAAAATGTGCATATATATATATATATATATATATATATATATATATATATATAATCAGTTGGTATCCAAAGTTCTAAAGCAAAATTAGCAAAGATTAAAATGGGGTATAGATTTGTAGGGGGAGAAGGGGTGAAAGTGATTTTTTTTTCCTGAAATCACCTGCATGTATTGCTTTTTAAACTATGAATACATTTTTCCACTGTCACTACACAATCACAAATGTTTTCTTGTAATATTTGTCCTACCCTTGCTTATACCGACGTCAAAGTATGTGCATTCCAGAGGATGTGATGGTTCTCCTTCCATCAAAACAGTTTTCAAAATCAGAAGCATTTCAACTTGTTCTGAACTTATCATTATCATACTTTGTTGCCGCTTTTGAATTTAATCCCCAATTTAGCTGACAATTATAGAGCAGGCAGGCAAATTCTCTAAGCAGTTATGCCTAGGGGGATCCATAAAAGAGTAACTAACACTTACAGACCATCAGAGCATTGGATTGACTTAATAGTTTCTGAGAAAAAGGTCAAAAACAGCTGAGAATGTCAAATTAGATTGAAATCCTCAGTACTTAACCCACTGAGGTACAGAAGAATAACATGTGAAGCATAAAGAAAATGTTGTCATTTTTATTATATTTCTAAAAACCTGTGCAGTCTGTTCGGGCAAGTAATGGCACTAGAGGAAATAATCTGAAAGATTAAAGATGGCAAACATTTGACATATTGTAGGAGGTAAAAACTGACACTTTTAACAAAAGTGCTTTCCAGAGTGTCCTGTACTTAAAAAGAATTTCCACTTTCTTTTTTTCAACAGAATATTAGAATAAAAAGGAAATACAGATACATTAGTTTAGATAAGAAAATAGAGACCCAAAAGGGTGAAATAACCAGGATCACACAGTAGTAGTATTCAATCAATGCCTCTGTTGTCGGAAAAAACAAGATGACAAACCTGTTCCTTCTGACCTTCTTTGTCCAGATGACCATCATATTACAAATTTAATTCCATCCCTTCGGAGTCTCCAAGTTACCTGGACTTGATGGCCGAGTTTACAAGTTAGAAGATCCACTCGAGGCTGGTTCTCTTCATCTTGAATAGATTTCCAAAGCCTGAGGCAGAGAAAAAACAAACAAACTAGTTCTCTATGTTGGATATTTGTACATTTCCTGAAAATTATTGACTTTAGTTTCTTAATAACAGAGGCACATATGACTAGAGACAAAACAATATACTGTCTGGTTAAAAGATGTTACAATCATACTATTCATTTGAGAACTTATTTTCTAATTTAGTTTCCGATAGGAGAAATATGCTGGCAGGATAAGAGAGAATAAGTTTCGATGCATTGACTTTACTCTTTGGCAATAAATGATGTCCGTTAGGCCCGTTAGTTGGTCATGAATATCTAATCACCTCAATTTCCCCTTTTAAAGCCAAGGGAAGATGAGACTCTGCTAAACATTTATAAATTGCAATTGTCTATATAAACTATGCTATTTTCTGGTGGGAGGGAATACAAATGAGATTGAGCAAAATAAATTAAAACACCAACTTGCTTTTCCCAAGAAAGTTTATCCTGGGGCCCTTGGCACTTTTCTATTTCTTATATCTCTATTAAGCTAACCTTGAGCTAAAGTACTGTGAGACGTTGAAAAAACCTGAAGAACAAGAAGCATGCATAACAGTTAGGAGGGGTAGGATCAACAGTCTATCTAGGATGTGAGGGGAAAATAGAGAAAAAAAAGTCAGAGTTTATAATCTAGTTACGATGAAAATACCTATACACACAAAGTGACTTAGTAGGTATGAGATTACTGACTAATGTAAATTAATATCACAAAACTTCCATAACCATCACCAATAGCAATTAGCATGAGCTATAATTATTTTCACTTTTTCATTCATATGTGTTTAGCTTGGGGGTAGGGAGATTGAGAAGCACCACAAACACATTTTTATTGTTTAAAAACTATTCAAAATGTGCTTTTGGGCCTTTGATGTTCTGACAAGTAAAATAAAATTATAGTAATCACTAACATTGGGTTTTGGAGCTCCCATTTCAAATACTTGAATGCACTGGTTTTGTTAATCTTTAATTCAGGATTTTGTAAAGGCTTCAGGCTACCAACCTTCATATCGTCAACCGATTATAGAGCTGAAGGTTAAGAGGTTAAAAACAAATCACTATAAATGCATGTATGAATGAACATACTCTTAACGTTTCTCTACGAAAAATACACATTCATTTTATTAACATATTTTTAATAAAGTATATCAAAAACATCACAGTTTATCCAAAATTCAGGTTAATTGATCTAACAAAGAATTCACAAATATAAAGGAAACATTCATAGAGAGTTAACATAATTAATCCAGATGTTGGACTTGAGTCATGAATATGAAAATGTAAACTGGGATTTTTAATACATCACAATAGTAATTATATCACGTCAGACAGAGTAGGTTAGTCCACGCTAAACTCATCCCATAAAAGTTTCTTCCCTGTTTCCTTCCTCTGCTCCACAATGTGGAAAACAGAATATTCTATTTCCCCAGCCTCTCTTCTAACTAAGGTGGCCATGTGACAGTTCTCCGCCATGAGAGGCAGGCAGAATTCTGCTGAAAAGCCTTCCCTTCCAGAACAAAAAGTCAGAACGTCACAAAGTTCTGTTTTCCCCTTTTCCCTGATGGAAATACATAGAAGGCATGGAGGTTCAGGAGGCATTCTTATCCCAGTGAATCAACACAGTAAGAAAAAGGGGAAGAGAACTCCGGACGTGTGGGCCCTGGTATTTTAAGGCAGTTATGTCATTGCCAGAAGTGACCCTTTGTAGCTTTCATCATATGCAGACCAGAAAGTGCCAACAGAATCCTTTTTTTTTTTTTGAGCTATTGTTTATTCATGTCCTTATAGCTCTCCACACCCCTAACAATGAAAAATATCTCCTATTTTTACAAAATTTAATAGGGGCACTTTCACCTCTCCTATTATCTCATTGTTTCTAACTACAAGGTTGTAAAATAGGCTAAGTAGTATTAGTCATGGAAATAGTGACAATATTAACAATTATAGTAATAATAATAGCATCTTAGATTTATAGCACTTATTATGAGCTGCCAATATGCTAAGTGTTTTATAAAGCATTCTCATAAAAGCCCTAGTCTTATTAAAGCAACCTCAAGATTTTTTAAAACTATTAGTTTAAAAACATACCACAAATTATTCTTATATACAATCAAACTCAACTCAAAGTGCAAATAATTCTTAGCCATTTTGAAAAAATATTTCACAAAACATCAGTGAGAGTCATTCAGCCACATTCTACCACGGATAGCTCATTTGAAGAGAGGATCTTCTTTCTTGCACTCTTCCCGCTGAGCTGGACTGGTGTTGCTCTTCTGTTCCCATAAGGGTATTTCAACTACCCATTGCACCTTGTGCCACATTCTATGCCTTTTTGTATTAAGTGCACTTAGAATACATTATATAACATTGAAAGTATTCAATAAGTGTGTCCAGTAAATAAATAAACCTTCAAAAACTTGTCTTCAACTTTCTGTTCTGTAATAACCCTACTCTTTCACTTCAATTACTTCATTGGGTTATATTGTCTTTTATTTGTACCCTTAACTTTTGGAGAAAATCTGAACGGGCTTATAACAATGACTTTGTGATTGTGGAGACCGGTGCATCTCCAGGATGTCATTATATTTTGTATGATTAATAAATATGAGGAGCCTCTGATATTCTGTTCCCTCATCAAAGAAAAAGGAGCCAAAATAGTAAATTCAATGTTGAGGAGAATTATTCATTTCACTTAAGAAACTGACAGTTCAAACACAACAGTAAATATTATCTGTGTTTATGAAACACAGTTTAAGTCCTGATTATATGTCTAAAAAGTCAAAAATATTCCCTCACTAGCTGAGACTTTCCTATATGAGTTGTTTTTTTCCATCATCAAAATAATAGTGATTATTTTTCCAATGATATATACACACACACATTTATATATATTTATATATAGGATATATATTTTATATACATAGGATATATATCACACATATATACACACAATTCTATGAAAACATTTGGCTCACAACATGTGTGCCAGAATTAATAAAACTGTTAAATTTTACCTTCAAAACATAAAAATAATGACAAGGTGAATGAAACCCCAAAGTTGGTAAAAAAAAAAAAAAATTCAAATTTTAGTCTCTGAATTCTTGAAATGAATAATTGGTATTCACAAGGTCTGCTGAATATGTTTTTTCTATTTATTATCTTAGTATACCTCGTATATTGAGAAATCAGCATAATTATTTAAAATTCAAGGAATAACATTTCTGTCTTTGATAACTATATTCTTGGAAATTAATCTCCTTATTTTAACTACCAACACCCAAGTTTTCGGGCAAAGGGTTTTGTAAATGTTATTGGTCTATGTTTTGTTTAGACCGTATCAGTTTGCAATTATTCGCTTTTTAAAATGCATTGAGACATTAGGTCAATAAACATAAAATGAATTAAGGAAGGAAAATTGTTATTGCTATAATTATGTCATGGGTTTGAATAGCTACCTATGAACAGATTTTTGGACAAAAAAATTCAGTTATAAAATTATGATTGCATGTGGTTAAATTGCACATGTTTGGGATTATATTATATAAGGCAACAAAACTGTGAGCATCATCTTTCCTTTCTTCCTTCTGAGCAAGCAAGATCCCCAAAGTAGCTTTGAGGATACTTTATTTATGGGCCTGCTAGTTCAGAAGCCACACACCAATTCATCATGCTCCTGCTTTGTGCCATCTGTTATAAATAAATATCCCTGCCTGCAACTTTCTGTCGGGGCATGTGTTTACTGTTATGCAGATGAATGCAATATGGGAAGACATTAAAGTTAAAAAAGAGAAAAACTGCTTATGAAAATGTCTATCGAACGTATATATTTCTACTACTTGTGTACAAAGGTTCAGATCACATGAAGGCCTGCAGCCCAAGCAAGCTCTGACTCAGAACTCCTTGTTTAGCGCGCAGCCCCCTGGGGAACAGGCGAGAGCAAGCAGGGGCAACGTAGCCAGGCCAACAAGGCAGTGCGTGGCCAGAGCCTTCTTCCCCAGAGAACTTTTAGCCATTTCACACAACATATTGCTGTGACTTTCAGGAGAGAAGGACAGATAGGGAATGTGGGAACAGTGTTCGGGTTCTGAAGTCAGCAGTCAGAGTCCAAGCTGAAGAATGAAAAGAAGCTCCCAGGGGCCTGTGAGAAGTACAGTGATGTGCCCAAGCTCTCAGACTGCACCATAGGCGTGTAGAAAACGTTTCAAGTGGAAAGACCCTGGAAGGTTGGAAATCAAGCCAAACAGACAAAAAGGGATGACAGTGATGCTGAAAGGGAGAAGCCCTGAACACTCTCTGGAACCAGTTCCTGAGCGCTCACACACCCCTAAGACAGCGGGGGCACTTTTCCCCTGTAACACCTTATGCTTCCTCGTTACCGCCTTCCCCGAATTCCCAGAGACTCATCAATACACAAAGGAGCCATCCGCAGAGCCTGGTATATCCACAGCACACTGTACGTCAGCAAGTAATCTGTAACCCGATATGTCAATAAGACAAGCTCCAGAAAAATCACGTGAAGTGATATAGTGATGAGAAAACATCTCACCGACTTACTGAAAGCATGTACTGGGCTTTTTCCTAGAATAGGAAGATCAGTAAATTTAGAACGAGCAATCTCAAGATATTTGACTCTTGATTGCATTAACTGATTAAGTTTACAGTATATGCAAATAACCGTACATAACATCGTATTTTTTTTTCTTATCAGTAGTGCATATTGAAAACATAACTTTGGTGGTGAAGCAGAAATTTGATACTTAATGGGAGTAATTTTATCTTTAAAAGCTATTTACAATCACGATTTGTTCTTCATGCTATAAATTTAAAAAATTATATAACTTGTCTGTGAATGTATTGGTCATACTTATGGCTCAAGGAGAATGTTTTATGAGGTGGGACCAAAAAAAAAAACAACCACAATTATCTTCTGGAGAGTGGACCCCTTAGTATAGGCTTCCCCTGATAGGTGAGTGTATTAGGAATCCATCTGTATCAATGTACCATTTGGCATTGTTGTGAGAGGCTGCATTTGGCTTCAGTGATTTTTTTTGAAGACTCTTTCAGCACATTCACCTGTTCCATAGTGGGTGATTTACGAGCGCACCTGCCCACACTGCTCCACGTGTTCAGCAGTTTTTAACCAAAAATGGCACGACCCCTATGGCCCACCCTCCCTGTTCACTCCATCTCACCCAGAGCAACCTGTTTTCTGTTTCCCCAGATGAAAAAAGTCCTCAAATGGAAATGGTTTGCTGATGTGGAAGAGATGAAATAAAAATGGCAGAAGCACTAAAAGGCATCAAAATTGGAGCACTCAATAACTGTTCTGAGCAATGGGAAAAAAAACCTCAATAGGTGTAGTGCATCAAATGGGGAGTACTTTGAGTGTGACTGAAGTTTAAACATGTAAGAATACATACACAATTTTTTATAAATAAATTGCAGATTTTTAGAGTCCCCCCTCATATTTCATAAATCTGTTTAAGGAAATGAAAGTTCCAAATTAACATAAGACAATAAATGATTTCTTGTCTTCAAAATAAACTATAACCTCATATCCCAGGGTATCATTTTTAAAATATTTTATTGATTGTTCTGTTATAGTCATCCCAATTTTTCTCCCCTGCCCCCTACCCCACACCCCTAGCCCCTCAGACAATCTTCCCACCTTCATTCATGACATTTTTAGATATTCCACTTCCTATGTTGTCCTTTCATCCCCATAGCTATTCTATAAATACCTATTTGTATTTCTTAATCTACTCACCTCTTCACCATTTTCCCCAAACCACCCTCCATTCTGGCAACCATCAAAACACTTTCTGTATCCGTGATTCTGCCTCTGTTCTTCTTGTTTGCTTAGTTTGTTTTTTAGATCAATTGATAGGTATGTGTTTATTGCTGTTATTATTCATAGTTTTGATCTTCTTTTTCTTAAATAAGTACCTTAAGCATTTGATATAATAATGGTTTGGTGATGATGAACTCCTTTAGTTTTTTTCTTGTCTGGGAAGATCTTTACCTGCCCTTTGATTCTAAATGATAGCTTTGCTGGATAGAGTAATCTACATTGTAGGTCCCTACTTTTCATGACTTTGAGTATTCCTTGCCAGTCCCTTCTAGCCTGCAAAGTTTCTTTTTGAGAAATCAGGTGACTGGTCTTATGGGAGTTCCTTCGTAGGTAACTAACTGCTTTTCTCTTGCTCTTTTAAGCTTCTCTCTTTCTCTTTAACTTCTGGTATTTTAATTGTGATGTGTCTTGGTGTGGACCTCTTTGGGTTCATCTTGTTTGGGACTCTGTGCTTGTTGGCCTTGCATGACTATTTCCTTCACCAAATCAGGGAAGTTTACGTTATTTTTTCAAATAGATTTCCTATTTCTTGCCTTTTTTCTTTTCCTTCTGGCACCCCTATGATGTGAATGTTGGTTAGCTTGCAATTGTCCCAGAGGCTTTTTACACTATCCTCATATTTTTGGATTCTTTTTTTTCTTGTTGTTTTGCTTGGTTGTTTTTTGTTTCCTTATGTTCCATATCATAGATTTAATTCTTGGCTTCATCACTCTATTGTTGATTCCCATAAATTTTTCATTTCCATTAGTATATGCTTCATTTCTGCCTGGCTCTTTTTTATACTATTGAAGTGCTCACTCAGTTCCTTGATCATCCTTATAACCATGGTTTTGAACTCTGCATCTGATAGACTGCTTATCTCCATTTTGTTTAGTTCTTTCTTTTGAGTTTTTATCTGTTCTTTCATTTGGGCCATGTTTCTTTGCCTCCTCATTTTGGCAGCTTCCCTGTGTTTGTTTCTTTGTATTAGGTAGAGCCACTATGACTCCCTGTCTTGGTAGTGTGGCCTGTAGGCTCTAGTGACACAGCCTTCCCTATCATGCAAACTAGGCACTTGAGGTGCACCCTCTGTGTACACTGAATACACTCTCCTCTTGTAGTTGAGCCTTGATTGCTGTTGGCAGGTCTATGGGAAGGATTTACCCAGGCCAGCCAGCTGCAAAGACTATCTGTGACCTCTGACCATCAACCTCCACCCTTTATGGAGGATCAGCTGTGTGGGGACAGGGTTGTAGTGCTCCAAAGTGTTCTGTAGCTCTCCCTTGGATGCACAGGCTCTAGGGTTTCCCAGGTGGTTCAGGTCAGGGTCAGCTACCATCTGTGTTCCACCTGGGGCCACCCAGCATGACCTTCCAACTAATCTGCAGATGGCTGCTACCTGTGCTTGTCTTGGAGCTTCCCAGAGGGAGCCAAATTGTGATCCAAAGCTAGCTGCTGCTAGTGCCAGGCCTGGGGCTTCTTAGATAGAGGTGTGGGGCTGGGATGGCCTGTAAGTTGAGAGAGATGGAGCCTCAGGTAAATAGCAGGGCAGAGCAAACAGTGTAAGCCCAGTTGATGGAGTCTCATATAAGGCTCCCTCTTTCAGGTTCTGTGGCTCTGTTGAGGGAAGGCTCAGGAAAAGCTCAATGGCCTCTGCCTCCCTTTCTGTCTGAGAGCTGTCCCCCAGCTCTCATTGTGATGCCAGACACTTCAGTTCCTCCCCGTATGCCATCGGTGCCTTTCAAGCTGCTACCCTGGTGGCGATGACACTCAGAGGGAGTGCATCTGCGTAAGTATGGCATGGGCCCTTTAAGAGGAAGCGCAGAGTCCAGTAGTTTTTTTCACTGACTCCAATCTCACTGGTTTTTACAGCCAGAAGTTGTGGGGACTTATCTTCCTGGCACTGGAATTCTGGGAGCCTGGTGTGAGCCTGGGGCCCCTTACGCCTGAGCTATCCATCGCAAATTTGTATCTACCATACGTGGGTATGGGACCCACCCATTCTGCATCTCTGCATCTCCATATCTCCAACTCTTCCAGATTGGTGTGGTTTCTTTAGTTCTGTAGTTGTCGAATTTCCATTCAACTTGATTTCTGATGAGTGTGAATCATTGTTGGTCTGTAGTTTAGTCCTAATTTTATTGTGGTTGTGCAAGGAGGTGAGCTGTGTTTACCTACACCTCCATCCTGACTGGAAGTCCCCCAGGGTATCAATAAAGATGACATTTTTCAAAGAATGTTTTTGAAAGTCTCTTCCGTCAGCATTTTAATATTCTGCCATGCTTTCTGTTAGTCATTTTAATATTTCTTTTAAAGGTTTAATTCAATTCTCTTTGATGTGTTACCATTATTTATTTTTAGAACAAGATTTCTCCTCAAAAATAGGTCCTGATCCTTTCCTTTTTCATTGGACTTAAATATTTCTGCTTGGAAATCAGACAGTTTGTGGTTGAATTTGAATTAAAAAAAAAGAATAACTTTCATTTTATTCAAATATTATCATTAATCAATGTGTTTTACTCATGGTATTTCACAGTTTTGAAGATTTTCACAATGATCATTTTAAAACTGCTTGCTGTTAAAAGTAGGTTGGCGACCAGCAAGCACCTACAATTATTATTTACCAAACTTCCTGATTTAGGGGAGTAGTAATTGTTAAAAGTGTTACATACTAATTGTATGACAAACTAATAATTACCCTATTATACTTCTAAATAAACCTACAGGTCAGAAGTATAAACATTACCTGTGCATTTTTCCAACTGGAAGAGTTAGAAATTAAAAAAACCTTCACACCTGGAACCTTGACAGTGGCACAGTGAATTATACTTTTAACCCTCAAGCTCATTTAAGCTATTGCACAAACAGTTACTGAAAATGGGCTTTTCATGAAACAAAATCAACACTTGAGCTTCCGTGACTAAACAAAGTCGAGTATGCTTGAGCATCTGTGGCTAAACATAAGTAGAAGGTTTGTGGGGAGGTGCATGTTTCAGGTCTTAATATTTCTAACTTTGGCAATCAGGTTTATTATTTCTTACTTTCTTTGCATCTGAACTATTTGCAGGATAAAAGATGGCAAATAATGAAACTGACAGTAACTTTCCAGTGAGTAAGAACAGTCCCTTTTATCTGTGAGAAAGAATGTCAGATCTGCAAAAGCCAAGTGATCCAAAGCACCCAAGAGGAAAAACCTCCCAAGTGACTCCAGCACCTTGAGTCTCCTCCCCAAACAAGCCCTGTGCTGCTATCAGTTTTGATAAGCAGGCTTTCCTCACCCATAAGGCTATAACATGATAATGTCATTCAATAACCCTCACACCCTTTCCTGCTATTTGTCCAGCACAGGAAACTGAGGATTTTCTTGTCGTGTGGACACAGCGGAAACATCTAGCCAGCAAATACTGACCCTCGCATGCAAACAGACCCATATCCTCTTTCCGCCTGACAACTTCCTTCCTGCATGCTAAGAACAATCTACCCTTCATTTTTTTTCCGGACTTTATACTGACTACTCTGAAAGCCCTTGGGGAGAAGACCAATGTAAACTTCCACTCAACAGCTGGAATCTCAGACAAATAGGCTGACATTGAACATCATTGAAGGTACTGAAGATGTCCTCTAAATATGGCGATACTGCATTGGATTGTCCACATACCATAGACAGATTGTGCTTTGACAATTACCTGAAGACTTCGGCTTGTATTGATAACCACACTAGATGTTTCAGACCCAAACCTAAAATATTTAAAACTATATCATAGACCAGAAAGTTCTCTTCTCTTGCTATACTGCTGAATTGAACCTGGTATTACCTCTGGTTCTTCAAACCTGGGAATTTAAGACAGGTATGTTTAGACCTAGAGAGAAAGAAGATATTATATTAACTGCACATCCAAAATTGCAGCTAAATCCATTTTGCTCACACAAGCAGTTTAAGCTTACTGGAGATTTTCAAAATTATTCTTTATCATTGAGCTATCGTTAAGACCTGGTGAGGTAAGTTATTTTGCTGGTTAATCATGTCGCATCCCAAGCAAGGAAAATGAGGCTTTTCAAATTTCTTTCTGAAATACCAAAAGAAATGCCTGACAGTCAAACACTTTGCGTGGGTATGTTGACTTACCAGAATATCTTCTTGATATTCAAAAGATGAAGAGCTCAAACTCTGAAAACCTAACCCACATCTGAAAAAAAAAAAAAAAGAAAAGAAAAAAAATGTTATTCAGCAGCCTTGGCATCCTTCCATAAAATCAGTTTCTTAAAATTTGGGATTTATAGTGAGCAAATTTAAAAACTTCACTTAATATTGTTGCCAGTAATTTCATTTGGTTTAAAACATTGTTACTTGGACAAACCTAGCATCGGGATCTGCCCCTGAAGCTAAAGCTCAGCAGTGTATAACGGGGAAGGGGAGAAGGCTGTAAGTTGAAAGCAATGTTGCCAAGTACAATCCATCATCACTAGGTCCCTCTCACCTCATATATCCTCAAGGACTGTCCAAAACTTCCACATAGAAAATGACACCTAACAAGGATAGAAAAGAATAAAAACTGTTACCTCCTATGGCAGCCGTTAAACTGGTAAATATCAATAGAATTCATGGCCAAATACCTTTTATCAATTTATCCAGCAGATGGGTTATTAATGTCTTTAATTCACACATAACAGTTTATTGTAAAATATATGATAGTAAAGGAAGTTACAAAGTACTTTGAGTGTTGTCATCAGCATTCTGGTGAAGGAAGAACTCAGGCTCCCAGTCCCCAGCCAATGACACATTTGGTTATAGATTTAATCACATTGATCAAGTAGAATAAACACAAAAAAATAATATAAATGCTTCTTTTTTGCCAGGAAGTGTTCTAAGAGTTTTGCATGGATTATCTCATTTAAACTTCACTAAAAAATCTAAAAGGCAGATATTAATATTTTATAGTATTGTATTAATAGCTGATACCTACTGACCACTTACCATATGCTAGGCACAGTTTTTAGAGAACTAAATTAATCCTAATAAGAACCCTGAAATAGAGGGGGTATCCTGCCTTTTACAGATGAAGAAACTAACACACAAAAAGGCAAAGTATCTTCCCTACAGCATTGAACTAGTAAGTGGTGGAGTTGAGGCTAGGAACAGGGAACCTGAAAGTTTAAAGCCTAAGACCTTCAGCCAAAGGCATTGAGTCAAAGGTTCCTTGTCTCTAACATGGGTCTAAAAACAACTGCCCCTGTCCCTTCTAAGGCCATTACATAGACCAAATGAGAAAAGGCATGTGAATAATTAACTTAAAATTTCCCTTATTTTTACACACACAATTTCAAATCACTAGGGCTAAAAGACAGGCTACATGTCAATTAAACATAAAAGGCACATTTCTCCTCTGTGACTTTTTGTTTCTTTACTTCCTCTAACAATTTCTGACATTTTCATAAGCTTGTTCAAAAGAAAGAAAGCCATGCCATTTTGAGAGCAATGAGCAATTTACTTCATAATTGATTGGGTAGAATGTCAAGAAAATGAAGAAACGGAAGAGTATTGGTATTGACTACAGCTAAAAAAACTACCTACTATAACCTAAATGAAAGTTCTTGAAAGTACTATAGGAGAGAATCTGATGCTCAAAGGTGCTGCTAACATCAGCTCTAATATTTATCCCTGGAGTCAAAGAGGTGCTGATTGGCTCATTTTAGTCTAGTGTTTTTCAGAAAAGACCTGCTCTCAGAGGGAAGTCACAGAGCAGTAGGGACTTACAGAATCTCCATCGCTGGCCCCCAGTGTTAGGAAGGAGTCTCCTGCTCATACCCTCACTTTCGCATAGGGGCCCAATCCCACAAGGCAGCTCATGGTACTAACCCTCTCAGGAGTGAAGGTTGGCACATATGAGTGAATGCATACACTTCTTAGTGGCCCCTCAGCTTGATTTGAAAGGTGAGATTCCAGAGCTAAAGCGTTGTTAATAACATTATGTGTTATCTGCCTCTGTTAACACTCTCTCCCATAAGGATGACTGGCTAATGTTTACTGAGTGCCTCCTTGTGCAAAGGACTGTGCCAAGCAATCCAGATTATTTCTCATAATCTTGACCATATCCCTCAGTGCAGACACTGTTATAGCCCCATCTTAAGCGTGAGGAATTTTAGGAACAGACAGGTTAAGGGTGTACAACTTGTTAGTGACAGAGCTGTGATACAAATCTTTAAAATTTGATTTCAGCCTCTCTGCTTCATACTTTAAAAGGTAAAATCTAGAAAGAAAAGTGAATTAATTTCAATCAATAAATCAACAGATACTTGTGCCATGCTAGGCAAAAAGTGGTAAATGAGACAGGCATGTCTTGCCTGCCAACGTGAAGCTTACTATCTAGAAGAGAAAATAGTTATTGAGCAAATAATCGTAGTGCATTGAATCTGATTTAGAATTAAATGCATGTGCTAATAGAGTATTTCTGAGGGACCTACCTGAGGGGATACCGGAAGAAATAGCAATTCAGTGGAAAGAGAGAGGATGAGTAAGCAGCAAGTAGATAAAGGGAAAATAGCAAACCATCCAGAGTCAAGCAGTGGTGTGTGTGTGTGTGTAAGACAGGAAGGAGCATTTCCATACAAAACCACGCTATACATCCTACCCACACAGCTATTCATATACAAAGGATGATACAAAGGACGATAGGAGTGTTCTGAATTATGCAGAGATGACTAAGGTGAAGCCACTCCTTCAGAAACCCACAATGCAGTGGAGGAGACAGAGCCAGACATAAGTATATGGAAAACAGTAATAAGTTGCATAAGGAGATGCAAACAAGATGCCAAGGGAGGACAAAGAAAGAAATTAATATGGGGGTGGAGGGGAGTTTCTAACTGGTTTTTGAAGGATAGATATAATTTTCCAAATTTGGTGAATTCTCTACTGTTAAATGGGGAACAAAGGGGAGAGTGAGGGTCAGCCAGTAGGTGAAGGCTCTGCAACCCCCACCCCCATAAAATAAGAATGAGACCCCAAACTGAGGGAATCAGAGGTAGCTAGTGAAAGTTGAGGCAGGGAGATGACAGCAGAGGCAGCATTAGGAGACAAGTGGGAGGGCTGAGCTAAATCCTTGACGTTGTTCCTGGTTGGTTTTTATCTCCCCGGAAACATGTGGTATAGGAAGGGCAGGCTGAGTTTAGAAGACAGAAACAAGACTGGGTCAGACATCTGCACCCTATGCAGCAATGTGAAAAGGACAAAGAGGTTAGAAACAGAGCAAGAAAAGACATTATCATACTCCAGGGAACAAGAGCAAAAAATGTAGTCCAGAGATCTTTTAGTCGTTGGATCCACAAAGCCCCTGAAACATTATAATTAGTCACTAAATGAAAAGAGAAAGAATCTGAAAGCTCATGAAATACACACATGAACTGCACAGACACAGAAAAAAAGTACAGTAGGATGGAAAATGTGAACACAGTAGAGAAGAGGAAGAAGCTGAAAAACTGACCTATAACTAATAAAAATTGTCAACTCCCTCGTACTATATACTGTAATAAATAATAAGAGGCAGAAATATACCTGAACAATATGCCTGCAGTAAATAATAACAAATAAATATTTGTAGGATTATTTATAGTGCCTGAAGCATGTATTTTGAGATATATTATTTCACCTAATCTTGTAAACCACCTTGTGAGATAGGTGAAAATCATGCCAAAATGGAATGCCAGTACATACTTATCTATTGAGAGATAAATGGCTGAGAAATAAGATTCTAAATACCTAAATCCTACCCTAGACCAGTTATCCCTCCACAAGATCCTGAGTTGAAAATAAAAATAAAAATAAAAATGAAAACAAAGGGACAAAGAGCAATTTATGACTCTCTGGAGCTTTGACCCCAACACTGGCATGGATTCTAGCTTTCCGGTATAGGTCATGTGGAAGACTTCTTTTGCTCTAGCAAAACAGAGAAAAGCCAAAGCCATTCTCAAAGTCTGTACTGCCTCCTGCCATCCCAAAGCCTTGCTGTCAGAGCTTAGCATGGAAGAAAGGCCAATCTAGAATGCACGTGCACGTAGGAAATGGTAGAAAGCAAAGGCAAGAGAGTGGCTGCCCCAGATCTCAGCCCAGATGCTGGGAACGCTCTCACTTCACCAGCCATGTGGTAACATGAGATATGGCCTGGTCCCCAAAAGGGAGCATATCTAATCACACGGAATAGGGGTGAGGGGATCGAAAAGGCCACATTGATGGGCAAGCCAGTCTTTAACCTGCCAGGGCCCTTAGCACTGTGTAAACAAGATGAAACCAGTTAATAGCAGTATTTCTCCAGAGAAGAAGCCCTTAGCTTCTCTCTCCTGCACAGAACTGTTAGTATCCTTGCTTTACAGTTGTCAATGGCTTGACAAAGAACATACAATAATGAAAAATGAAACCAGAAATGGAATCCAGATCTTCTTCAAATTTCCTCCTCTTAGTTAAAATGAGAACTTCAACGTTTTATTAAATCTTCGTAATACAATTTGTATATTCACAAATAATATCTGTGTTTCCTTGGTCCCATCTTAAAAACTCATTTTGGGGAGTAGAAATGCCTTGAAGCAAGGCATATATTAAATAGAACAGCAATATTGTCACTATGCTGATGTCTTCTTTGGAACATTAGTGTCCAAAGGGGAACCTGAGACTGCAGACTGTATTCTGCTTCATACTGCTCACTCCTCTGAATGTGAGGAGCACACAGGGCAGCTGTAGACCCGAGTCTATGTGTGTTCAGTGATCTTGAAGCAGGGTCCTAGCTACTATGTTCCTCAACAACTTTGCAAACACAGGGGAAAGCCCCAAAAGTTAGAAATTTTGTTCTTAGAGTCAAGGTTCTCTATCAAGGGATTAGTATAACCTGCCAGTAAGTCAATAGTTTTATTTTGGAAGCCATTTTAACCTAATATTTTGTCGCAGGAGAGGTTGTTTGGTTTTAATAAAAGTTCTCAATAAGAATGGATGACCCAATACATTATTTCTCTCGCTTCTAATTTAAGAACCTGGTACATAAAAGCACAGAGAGTGTGAAGGAAATGGATCCTGACCTTATGACAGTTGGCATGATTTCTGAGGCAGGTGTCAGATAGGTTCATAAGCAACTATGCTGCCAAATCTTATCAAAACCTAAAAGACAAAAAGAGAAGAAAAATACACACTTTATAATTGACATCAAAAAGGAAGTCATTTTATTTTTAGTACATTTTCTTTGGAGAGAAAGCCAACTAACTGGAAAGAGTCCATAATTTAACCAACATCAGACCTCCACTACATTCCCCTCTGAAACTTAATAAATGTTAGTTTCCAGGTTTACTGACTTTACAGTTTTCTCCAGTTAATGATTAGCAAACACCTTTTATTACTTTAAATGTAAACAAAATGAAGACCTGAAATCTCATGATCAGGAATTGATTTCTGGCAGACAAGCCAAACTGTTTGGTCTATTTTTATGGTTGATATAAATGTATTCAAAAACCCATAAACAGCGTACGTCTGCTTCAATACTTTTTCAGCCCGTCTTTGGTCATAAACTTTAATTAAAACAAAACATCCTTTAGGTAAATCAAAGGAAGTGCCATTGAAATAACATAAACACCAAGAAAACCTTGGGCTGTTTCCATGTTCAAGTCTGATTAGATGGACAAGCACCAAGCATTTGTGTCAGTAGACCAAGCAATAGAGCTTGTGACTATGAGAACCTCCTCTAGTATTAAGGATCTCTGGCATAGTTTCTGGGAAAAGCGATGCCAAATTTCTCTATTCCAAGAGCGGGTTTTCTACTTGGAGGCTGTGGTATCTATAAAGGCTATCGTTCATGAGCAGGGTGTCCTCTATTTAGCTGTCAGAAGGCCTGTCTATCGCAGAGCTCAGACTGTCTGTCCCATTTGGCTGATGTTAGGAACTTGTGCTAGTTATGGCAGAGGAAACATGTTTTCCATTACGCCCACACCAAAGTGTTGATTAAGGTGGCACATGTCAGACCTGGGAGTAGCCAGCACTCAAAAACAGTATAGACCTTTTACAGATGCTGAAATTGTTTCCAGAAAGTTCAGCATCTCAGCTTATCTTTTTTTTTTTATTTTTCTCTTCTTTTCTTTCATTTTTTTTTTAAGATAGAAAAAGAAGCCAGGGCACTTTGTGCTTACTTTTTAGCAAGTACTTTAATCATGTCTGATGTTTTTTTCCCAACCATAATCAGACATTTCCTTTGTGTTCGTGGTTAAAGAAACTCCTGAAAACTGACAAGTGTATTCTATAAGAGTAAAAGATTTCTCTATAAAGGATGCTCTTATAAGAAAATGAGCCTTGAATTTTTTAGAATTCTGAGTCCTTTTAAAATGTACCAAAACTATGCATTATTTCCCAGAAAACAATTGTGGAAGATTACAAGCCTATGAAGAACACTTTAGAGTTCCAAGGGCCGTAGGTTAAAGACCACTGTTCTAAGTGATGTGAGATAGAATCATATAGCAGGTAGACTGAATTCTTATTTGTAGATAGAAATGCAATCCCTTTACAAAATGTAAATACTAATGAGTCCAAGTAACTGAATCAGCTATCAGGAGTCCATAGATTCTTTTCATTCTGGAAAGTAGTAGAAAGCAGAGGTTACATCCCACAGAAGGACCAGCAAACCCTTATGTGTAAGTCCCCTGTGGAAGGCCAACTCCTGAGAGAGTATATTGGTTCCCATGACCATTAGTTACAATGACATCACTTTCCTTTTAGAAAATATACAGACAATATCTAAAAGTGACAGTGACTAGGGTTGCCAGACTTAGCAAATAAAATATAGGACACCCAATTAAATTTTAATTTTAGATAAATGACAAATCATTTTTAGAATAAGTATGTCCCAAATATTGCAAGGGACATACTTAGACTAAAAATTATTCATTATTTATCTGAAATTGCATTTAATTGCGGGCCCTTTATTTTAGCTGGCAAAACTATAATGATCCAATAATTCACATCCATATCGCTGGCTAGTTGTGACTGTGGGATCTGGTTTCTAGTATTTTCTAACAAATACTTAATGAGAATTACAGCTAGATTTTATAATGCCACTTCAGTTAAGTGAAGCCAAAGTGATGAGATTGATATTAACCATTCTGTGTTTTTCCCCTAACTATATGACTCTGGGTTGTTAATTCGTTTGTTCTTTTCCTTTCTTTCACCAATAAATTTGGTATTTGACAATCTTCAGCCCTTGACCCTGTCTATCATTTATCCTTTTAAACTTTCTTTGCATTTTTATTTGCCCTTCCAAATGACTCCCCAATCCACATTGCTGTTCATTCTAACTCCAGACTGCTTTTTCCACTTGACAGCTGAGCTTTTTGTCCGAATGGAATGGACTCATTAAAATGGATTAAGAGCCCAACCTACCACCAAATAGCAAAGTATCATTTGTCCTCTTATTTCCCTTTTTTCCTGATTTTATAATCCTAGAATTAGTTAACTATACCTATCTGTTAAATATTTCCCCATCAACTAGTCTTTCCATTTTGCATTCCCTGTATTCTAGTTCAGAGTCATATAATCTCTTTCCTGTATATATTAGCTTTAAGTTCATCTCCCCCACCTCCAGTCTTTTGCCATGTAGGGCTTCTAGACCATGGTCACATAACCTTCCTTTCCAAATTATTTATTATATGTCTACAATGGATATACAAAAATAATATTAATTTTTGTCCTCAAGAAAAGTACATTCCAGTGGAGGAGGCAAAAAATATATATATGGAGAATTATAGAAAAATATAATCAGCCCTATAATAGAGAACAGCACCAAGTACAGCAGTTACAGAAGTAATGTTAGAGGAATGGGTGGTAGTGTTAGAAATGTTTTTCTGATGCTGGGGTGAAGTAACGCCTGAACTGAGTTTTTAACTGGTCAGCATTAGCCATTAAGCAGGGAAACTGCTGTTCCAGGCAGAAAGAATACTGTATGCAAACACATGGCAATATTAAAAACAAACAAACAAAAAACGGTGACACTTTCAAGAGATTTCAGTAGTTAAGTTTGACTGGAACATGTGGTTCTAAGAAAGAAGTGAAGAGGTTGAACAGGTATGAAGATCCACATCCATGAAAGGAATAGAGAGAGCCTTTGAACTATTTTATGCAGTGTGATAATCATTTTGTATTTTGAAAAATGGTGTGAAAGGATATGAAAAACATGTTGCATGTGACAGGCTTGGGGCAGGGAGGTGGTGAGAAGCTATTGCAGGGATCTCTGTGCTAATGATGAAGGTCTTTCCTAAGTCAGTAGCAATAGTGATTCAAGGAAAGGATTCAAAAGATATTTAGGAAGAAGAGTTTAGATTACTTGGTGATGGATTACATGTGCAAGGTAAGGAAAAGCATGTCTTTTATTATGTGAAGACTTAGTGAAACTTTCACTGATTCCCGCTGTCTATAGTAATGGTTTTCATTACTATAGGGGTGATTTTGCTATGCAAGGAATATGGTACAGTCTGGAGACACTTTTGGTTGTCAGAGAAGGGAAATAAGGAGAAAAAGAATGTCACCAAGCCAGAACACAGGACAGATGCACAGGACAGCCCCTCACAACAAAGAATTATCTGGTTCAAAATATCTACAGAGCCAAGGTTGAGAAACTGTTACACAGCATTAGGTATATTTCTTTCCCTGAAATGTAAGGCTCTTCAAAATATTGCCCAATTTCCTTTCCAGACTAAATTCCCATCACCCTGTAAGTGTCTTATAGACCAAGAAAAAATGACCTATCCCTGAATTCCCAAACATTTTTCATTTTCCTCCTTACCAGTCTTGCTTTTACCATTATTCTCTCATCCATAGGCATATTCTCCACACATCCCCCCACTCCCTCATTTGTCAAAATGCTACTAATGCCTCCTCCCTGAAATATTTTCTCATTTGCCCTCTCTCCTTCCTCTGTATCTATTTTCTACCATTTGTTACATTGTAAATGGTAAATGTACTATGAGTTGATTGACTTTGTCTTATCCTATTCCTTGAAGAAAGACCCAAACTGGTCCAGCACAGTGCCTTTAACAAAGTAAGCATTCGATAAATATTTATTAAAACTAAGTACAATTTTCTAAATCAGTTCTCTGAAATCATCAACACCTAGGCTTCCCTTTTGTTTATGTGAACAATTCAGAGGTGAGAGATTCTCATCTATAAATGCTAAACAACATGTAGTACCTATAAACTGTAAACTGTAATACTTAGTTCTATTTTTATTGCATTTTCTTGGAAAATTGAATATACTTATCATCACCTCCCATGAAATATCTGAGTTTTGTCCTTATGCTGTTGTTCCAGTCCAGGTTTTGGATTTGCTTGGTAGAGTAAATGTTTAAGATTCCTTATACATCTTTACACATTGATTTACCTGTCTACCAGGTGTTCTACATTGCCCTCCAACTGCTCATTTTAAGCTATTTAATTCTGCAATGCATGTTTCATTGCTGATATCCTTAGAAAATTTTTCTGCCTGGTAAAATAAAACCTGCTCCTTGTCAGCTTAATAGATGTCACTAAACTACCTTGTAGAAACACTGGGAAATGTGAATGGCATGGGTGACCAAGACTTTGCTTCTAGATTTTTACTTTATTGCCTTTTGACTTTTACAAGACTTACTTAAGGACAAGGATTGAATATTGCTTAGTCCTCTGAGGGCCATGCATTCATGACAGACATTTCCTCTGCTCATGCACCAATTCATTTCTCACCACTGCTGAGCCAGTTTATTTATTCCAAACCCTGTAAGGTGTATGAAACTGAAAAGAACCTGTGAGTCCCCATGTTACTCTTCTAAGGGCAGCTTGGTGGTTCTGTTTTATGCTGCCATGTTTGGCCATGAGATATGTGTAACAGCCTCATCAGGAAAGGCGATTTAGAAACCAAACTACCCTACCAAGCTATAGAGAAATTGTCTTTGTCATAGATAGCTGGAAAAAAAAACCCCAAAAACTAGGCATAGTACACTTTTTCTAAAGCAGATTATTTGTGAATTATCTTCACTACGATGGCTTTATGTACCTAGATCAAAAAATTACGGCCCACTTCTTCCTCCCAAACAGTTCCACCTTCGTGACAATTGGGTTTTAGGTTTGAAGGCCATTTTGTGCTACAGGGAATGAAGGATGGGCTCTCACTTTATTCTTCTGTTTTAGCCTATAACTAGTGTAAATTAGTACAATCAGAAATAGAGAGATGATAGATAGATAATGATAGGTACTTAGGTAGATAGACAACAGAAAAACAAAGCCTTAAGAAGCCAATTCTTCCTAAGAAGATTAAAATTTGGATGTAAAAAAATCCTGAATGTTTGTTGTCTTTTAATTTTGATATAATTAACCAAAATATTGTGTTAGTTTCTGGTGTACAACATAATAATTCAATATTTGTATGTATTGTGAATGATCGCCCTGATAAGTCTGGTGAACATTCAAATTTTCAATGTTTTCTTGAAATAACTATTTTAGTCAGAATTGTAATCTATTTAATTCCATCCTCCCTCCTTTAGCCTGACATGGGTAAGTTCATTACTCTCATTTGTACCTGACCAAATATGCACATATTTCATAATAATATGAGACCCTGAAGACCATGCATCACATCTCTTCTTCATCTTTGTTTGACTTCACATCACCTGGGGTAGGGCTTTACATGTTTTAAATGTCCAGTAACTGTTACTGACTTTAAATTTGGTCAACCTTGTGGTATAAGAGCTGGCATGGTCCAAAATGGCTCTACTGAAGCCCTATAACTCAAAGTTCTCTCCATATATTGTTAAGTATTGGAGCTTCAGTTTTCAAATGAAATTCTCAACTAACATTTATCATATGAATAGAAAAATATATTTGTCTTTCATGGAATTTGAAAAAAATATCAGAACAGTTATTATTTAGAAAAGTGGAGGGAAATGAAGAAAATGATTATCATAATACTGTAGTAAGAAATTACATACATTTAACTTAAAATAACAAAAAAAAGTCTAGTTGAATTTAGTTGTTTGTATATTTTATCTGTGTTAGATTGTCCAAATACCTATTTTTGATACTTCAACATTTAAATGAAGTCCAGTAAACTAGAAGGAAAAGGCATTAAGTTGCAACTTTCATTCCCAAATGGGTACCTCTAATAGCATCCTTCCCAAAATATTCAAGTAACATTCAAGGTCTATTTCAGGGTAAGTCCAGCCAACACAAAGGGGAAGTTCTTATTTGTCAGTAAAATATTCACAACTTTTATAACAATGATTCTAGTAATAAAACACTTCATATGTCTTTCAAGAACTTCCACACATTGCTTTGATTATCATAATCCTAAGGTGAACAAGGCAAATATTGTTCTGCTCAGTTTACAGATAAAAATATGAAGGTACAAGATTTTTAATTATTTGCCCAAGCACATCTTTTCAGTAAGGGGCAGAGAGTGGAATGACACTCAACAAATTCGAAGGCAGACCATCCCTGCCTCCTATAACCACCACTATACAAGGTCTGTCCAGAAGGTATCCAGCCATGTAATATGAAAAATAGAGACATTTATTGAATACAATACAAGATACAAGAAATATTATACATATGACAATGACACCTCAGTCCCCTTCAAAGTAGGCACTTTAGGACCTCACACAGTTCTTCCAGTCACCATCAGTGGCCCTGTTATATTTTCCTTAATCTCATCAACAATCTGAAATCTCTTCCCTTTCAAAGGTGATTTCAGTTTGGGGAAAAGTCAGAAGTCACAGGGTGCCAAATCTGGGCTATAGGGGAGCTAAACATCTGGGTGATTTGATGTTTTGCAAAAAAAACTCTGCATGAGACGTGATGCATGAATAGGCATGTTGTCATGATGAAACTGCCTGTCAGTAGTTGCCCGTTGCCCATAGCTGTGGCCTTCTGAATCATCTGAATAGTTTCCACGGAGGAATGTTCAAGCTTAATGTAAAATTTGATGCAGATTCGTTGCTCTACTTGCTCAGTCATTTTGAATGTAAGTGCCACACAATACACATGCTCACTCAATAGCATCTACTGCCCCCAGAGACTAGTACAATGAAGTTGTCATTGTTCACACATACACATTCCAGTCCACTCTCCTTGGCTACTATGTTGCATCGATGTCATGCAAACCGTTCTCATTATGTTAACAATGGCTGGACTTTGTCTGGACAGACCTTGTATACGTAACAGAGTTCTGGCACATTATAAACATGCAGTCTTTCAATCATTCATTTATTTAAAAGTGATTTACTGAACATGCATGATAAAGAAAGGAAGGAAAGTCAGCTGACTGTAAGACCAGAGTTTTATCTTCAAGGTGTAGACAGTAAATTCAGAATCGAGGTGAAGAGAGCTGTGGTGCAGCAGCCAGGCTCCTCTTCAGGACTGAGGCATTCTTTCCCCCAACTCAGAAATCACAGCTATGTCCACCCACAGAAATTGCCCTTGGCCAAAGAAAATTATTTTGCCCAAGTTTGTGTTTCCTCTTAGGGACATCCTGTATCTAATGACTGGTCAAAGCACTAGGCTCTTTGTCTCAATTTGGTAAATATCTGAAGGATTGTTCCGACTTCAACACCCCCAATGGGACCATCTGAAGCTGTTGCTGCAGCCACCTTGCAGCCCAGTGTCTTCAGCTGCCCCACCATGCTGCCCTTGATCCCACACGGGTTTCATTCCTAAGAGGACTCCTCAATCAACCTCCGGCATCCCAGTCTCCAACCTCAAGTCTGTTTCCCAGGATCCTAAATTGTGGTGGCAGGTATCAGAATACTATTGGGCAGACTCTAAAATGGGATTTTCATTTCTGGATACATCCAGAGTCCCATTCAATTTTAGGTGTCAAGTACCTATTGGTCACTTTGAGCTCCTCCAATTAAGAGATCAATAGGTAAGGAAAGTAGTCACTATACTAACAGAGATGACTGACCCTGATAATCAGAAAAAAAGTAGGCCTATTTTTACACACACACACACACACAATCAAGAAAGAATATGTTTGGTAGCCAGATAATCCTGGGGCATTTCTCAATCTGGTGGCCAATTTTAATGGTAAATGAGCAAGTACCTCAGCCATGGCCTGAGGAGAGCATGGTGACTATAGGCTGATAGATGAGAGTCTGGTCACCATTCTGAGGAAGACCCCAGTCCAACTGAACTATTAACCAATAGTGAAGGGAAATATATTGTAGAATCCATAGTTAGGAATGGAGATGATAAGTATCAGGTGGAGCTTTGAGACCAGCTGTCCTGACTGTGGCTAGGGTCCCTCCAAACTTTCTCTTGAATTAGTTTCCCCAGGAAGAGAAACCAACCAGAATGGAGTTAAGTCTTCCCAAATGGGGTGAGTTTACTCTATGAAGCAAGCAGATTTGAGTGGTGGGAGTGAACTGCACTAGATTCTGTGGTATGCCCTCCAGATCTTAATAGGGACGAAGCCATTTATTTCCTCAACTGTGACCCTATCCAAGAATTGCCCAAGGCCAAAGGGAGTGGCATGACTAAGTTGATGTCTTCTCCCAAAGGACTGGCCACATCCATTGACTGATGTAAAGGTTCAATTCCCTTGCCTCCTTTTGGGAAATCTTTAAAGGGATATCCCAGCTTCAGAGCTCCCTTTGAGTTGGCTGGAGCTACTATTGTAACTATAACAGAGTTAATTCCTCCCTCTGCCTCATCCAGTTTCCTTTTGATTTTAATAAACTGTTTGCAACCAAATAGCCAAATCAGTCTGTTTCCCAGTGTACCTCAACTTTGGCAACCAAGAATTCAACTAAATGTCATTTCATTCTTTATACTGTACATCTTTAAGTGATCCAAAAGTTGTATTTTTTTTTACCTTCCTCTGGGTTAAAATTTGTCATTCAGTTGACAAAAGCAATAAAGTCAAATTACTGCTTTTTTTCTCTAATGATTCTGACTTTTGTGTCATGATCACCTTACCTATCAGAAAACTGACTGTAACACTCTTGAGCTTTAATTTCATCTTATGCAGTAACTTCTTTTTAACAGCAAATATTTCATAGGGCTCGTCTGCCTGCTGACTCAGAACCCATGTGGTAGCAGGCCTGACAAAATAGATTGTCATGATCTATTAAATCAATAAATCCATGCACTAAAGAAAATTTACACTATGAGTTCCACTCTACTCTCCAATATGCATCACTATAACGCTTGGGGAAAAAAGCCAGCTGCTGCAACCGGTGCATAAAAAGGTAATTTCTAGGGTTTTTTTTTCCTTTTGTGATACTAGTATTACTGAGCAGAATTTAATCCTAAGGCATTTTAGTCAATCATATCAAAATTTGGCATCACAGAATCAGGGACACATCAAATTGAATGGGATCTCAAGAGACCATTTCACGCAGCCTGACCCAAAGCAAGGTTTGTCTGAATTATTTCACATGCATTATTTTGTAAGGTGTTCTTATAGGTTTTCGATGAATTTACCCATTCCAGGACTGCAAAATCTTAATTGACAGTAAATTCATCTGCATGCAGTAGAGGTTTGTTTTGTTTTTCATTTTCCTGTATTGCATAAGTATTGCATTTAGCCAACATCTTTCAATCATCTTTCCTATACTTGAAGAAGAGAAGAGACTGTTTCAACTTTTCATTAATAAACTTGTTTTAACCTGTCATTGACTCTTGTTTCTTTCAAGCTTTCATCTAAGTTTTAAATTTTCCTGTTACATATAGTGAGGATAAAGTGAAAATTTGACTAACTGAATAAAAATTAGTAGGATCTCAACCAGTGACATTCAACCTTATGAACATTAGACAAAGTTGATTAATTTGTGGCTGATAGAATTAACTGACTCACTTAAATCCTCAGTCCCAGCCCAATAAAGACAGAAGACCAAAACTATAGGAAAAGAGCCTGAGTTCTCAGTGGCATCTTTGACCAACCGAATCCACAGCAGCAATAGCCTGTCTCCTGATTTCTTGGCATATTAAGAATAATAAAACCTTGTTGCAGTCTCTAGTCATCAGATATTCTGTTACCTGTGGCCCAGCACAATTCTAATTATCACCATGATTATGATGATACGATATTTATTGTGTTAGGTCTACAAATGATATAGATCTCGTCACCAGCCTTTCCTTCTTAGTGCAAATGTTCAGTCAGTGGTCCACTACTTTGTTTATATCGTTTTCATTAATTCAAAATGTTTCTCAAACTCTATGCTTCCCCTCCCTAAAACTACTCTTCTGAGGCAGCTTAGAGACAGAAATTGATGAGAGCAGGAATGAGAAGAGAGAAGGCATAAGGTAAATTAAAGAGTCTTTGGTTTTAATATTACCACATGCTACACATGGGGATTTTGAATGAAACTATGTCATGCTGGTTTTGGGTGGGTGGATGGAGGGATGTGTGGGCAGGGAGAAGAATCCTCAGTCATCTCAGGATCCTGCTGCAATGGAACAGGTTTTTTTCTCTCGTGTAGTTTCCATTTTTTTGCCACATGAAAAGTAAGGAGGCAAATATGCTAAAACCTCACTCAAAAGTATTTCTTTAAAGAATTTCTGGCAAAGGCAATTTCTTTCCCAACCAAGAAGGATTAGTTTTCCATACCAAAGGTCTGTTTAATAAGGTTAGTCATCCATTGGGTGGTCCTACAGCTTCAATTCCAGTGACAGCATCATAATGAGATTCCTGTTTTTACTTCTGTTGCCATAGGAGGCAGATTTTGCAAGAATGTTACATATGACAATGTTATCAGCAGGCTCAGAGTAGTATCATACTTTAACTCCACCACTACCATAACCACAACCTCAGCCAATTGCTATGGTATCTTCCTCTGTTAGATGTTATTTATTCCCTGGGTTTCCAGAAACTAACTTAATTTATAAATATAACAATACATAGTTAATTTTAAAAACATGATTTTCCATGCTATTTTTTTCAGATATTTGCACAATTTTTAAAAACGATTTTATTTATTTATTTTTAGAGAGTGGTTGAGGGAGGGAGAAAAAGAGGGAGAGAAATATCAATGTGCGAGGGAAACATTGATCGCTGCCTCTAGCACATCGGCACACCCCAGGCATGTGCCCTGACCGGAAACCCAGCCCACGTGACCTCTCGGTCCTGGGGACAACGCCCAACCCACTGAGCCACATCAATCAGAGCTGTACAATTTTTTAATTACACACACACAGAGAAAAAGATTGAGAAAGAGAAATAGAGAACAGGGAATAATTATGCACAGTGTAAAATGCTGGATTACTTTAGTTTTATTGAAGTGTTGTCTGTCCCTAAGCTTATGAAAGTATCAGCCATTCCCACTGAGCTTTAAGTAATTTTTATACTGGTTGAAATTTGAAGGAGCTAGAACAAAGGAAGAATTCCTAACCTGTTATGTGGCTTTGCTAACTCAAAGAAAAGCCTCCACCCCTTTTGAGAATGGGACAGCCCCAGCCTCATTATAGGGTTAAACTGAACATAATTCAATTACTTAAAACATCCTGTTCCACCAAACACAGTTTTTAATCAATATATTACTATAAAATCATACTTACAGGCCATCATATAATAGAAACAGAGTTAACATTTTGAAGTTTATCTGTCATGCTTATCATAATTCAATAGAAATGTTTAAGATCACTTATAAGTAGGTTTCATTCACCTGCCCTCTTTGGCTATGAAGTGGTCAGTGCAATTCTCTCCTTTAAAAAGGAATTCATTTTCTTATTGAAAACTATAGTAGAACCCAGTCTCCCTATGAATTCTTTGTAAAAAAAAATCATAATTAGTGAACAAAAGATGCCAAACTCTATCAAGATTTGTTTGCAATTTGCTCCAATCAGACCAATGTAGGCACAAGTTTGTTCCTTGCCCAATTCTATCTGAAGACTACATAATGAAAAACCTTTTGACAAGTTGATTAATAATACTGAGCTGTTAAAGTTCAGCTGAGTGAGCAATTAAACATTCCAAACAGCAATGAACCTTCAGAAGGTAATTTATGATAATTTTATGCACAAGAGCTCAGTGGCTTTTTAATTTGATAGAATGTTAGTAGCATGAATTTCTAACAAGGGAGTGTCAGGGTTCCATACATCACTGAGATTACTTAAACATTTCAAACGTAGCTGATGAATGAAGTTTCTTGAGATGTGGGGAGATACAGAAGGTGTTGGAAGGTTGCGATTATTCATCATATCAATTATTGAGAGTGGATGCACTGACATCGTACTCCCTGATCATATTTTATGTCCACAGTAAAGATAAGTCAAGCTTGAAATAACAGACCTACCCAACTACAATATCTGCAGGTAATTCAACTCCCTTTACTTCCCTCCACTTCTTTCCATCTTCCCTCAAACTCATTGCCCCTCTTCTATTCCTACCCAGGTTTTAAAATGTCCAGCCCCCGCCACGTGAAAAATTATGGTGCAATAACTGAGAATAAGGGCAAGAAGAGAAAAACAAGAGAAAAAGAGACAGAAGGATGAGCACAACGCTAGAATCATAGACTCCACAGAGTGAGGAAAAAAGACTGATTTAATAGTTTAGTTCCCACTCTTTTCACAAATACACACATGCCCCCCAAATATGGAAACCCCCTCTACACAACTCAGCCGTGGCCCTCTAGCCTCCTCTTTACACCTCCATTATTTAGTCAGCACACCACCTCTCTGGCAGCCCATTTTCTTTTCAGATCATTAAAAAATAACACGGTCTGCTCTGAGTAAAAGCGAATTCTTTTTCTTGCTTTAATATCTACACTAGAATTTTTGAATTTTAAAATCGGAAGACACCCTGGAGATCACTGGTCTCGAGTTCTCACTTTTAGCTCATGGAGCAGGATGTAGTCTGTTGACATGATTAGTTGACCCACACGAATTATTTTTTATTTAAATGAATTATCCACCTTGACAAGCTGAGCTATTTCACACAAAATCTGGATTCTAGCTTGAAATACTGAAAAATTAGAAGCTCTAGAAACACATATTCCCTCCATTTCCAAACAGCAGTATTTAGCTGGAGCTGAGTGGCAGCTGCCCATTTAAAAGAAAACATGCTCTCCCCAGTTCATCACAAGCCCCACGATCCCCTACAGTCTTATACTTGGGCAGATTTCCTCCTGTATGACACCAGCATAGGCCATGTGGCCATGTAGAAATTTGAATTTGTGTTGCCTGACTTAGACTTAGAGTAACCTCTTCATTTCATAGTCAAGGAAATAAAGCAAATAGTAATACATGGCCCTCACCAAGGTCAACAGCTAGTTAATGGCAAAGCCAAGATCTTTTTACCCCTGGCCCAATGCTCGTTTTATTATGCTATAGTTTCAGCTCATCATTTTTCTCATCACATCTATGTGTTTTCTTTTAGTGTAGAGTAAAAAAATACATTAACCTGATTATAACACAAGCTATGCCTCTACATCAATTTTTATTTACTGAAATAATAATAGGAAGCAGGAGAAATTTAACTCATAAGCAATTAAATATATTTTGACATGGGGATGTTTTACTTAGTTTTCTCTATCTTTGATACAGATTTCTGCTTTAAAATCAAAGTATTAATTTATAGGAAATTACATCACTAGAGTAATAACAAGTATGGACTGCCTTTAGACCTATTTCTGTTTTCTTCTGTATATGTCCAATTGCTCCACAACAAATATCAAATGCTAACACAAAGTCAGTTATGTTTCTCTGCCACAATCACAGAGATTGAGTGCAAGATCACCCTGACTATTTCTAATGCTTTTATTTCATCAAATGGGTTGGAAAACAAAACCAAACAAATAAACACAAGCTCATCTAGCTATCATCTCTGCAGATGTCGTTTCTTCATAATGTGCTATTATAATTCATGTCAGGTAAACGCTCTTGCAGATGAAGTCAGAATTATTCAGGCAAGTTTCTTCATACCACCCTGTAAAGCTGTTTTCCTCACATGGGAAACTTGCACAAAGACTACTTGTTTACAGAGACCATGTGCCTCACGATCCTCTTTTGTGTTTCTCCCTCCCTGGTACTGAGCATATGTTTTTAATGTTAACACTCCCTCATCTATAGAGACCATCTGTTTATTAAAAAAAAAAAAGTGTTCTCCTCCCTTCTAAGACAGCTTTTTTGCATGGTGACTCCTCTCTGCCAATTCCACAGATTCAGGGGAAAGAGAAAAGGCTGTAGTCTTCAGTTTCAAACAAGAGGGTTTTGGGACTTCAGTGACCTTTGTAGAAGAAGTGGAAAGCGCTCATGTGCATTCAGAGGAAGAGAGCTGTCACACACCTAAAGGCCCGAAGCTGGGCTTTTTCTGCCTGGTACCTAGTGGATAAAGCTTCAGGGTCCTCTGTCCCCTATATTACCACCACCTAACTAACGCTATGTAGGGATTTAGATGCTTTATCCTCCATCCTTGCATCTGTGCCCAACCTCAGGAATACAGATATTATAACAATAAAATGGAGGTTTCCTGAAAACAATACACTTAGCCCTGAAAGTCAAATAGGAAATGATCAGGCAGATGACAGTTCCAGGTGGAAGGAACTCCAAGTGCAGGGGCAACAGGTAAGAGCACCTGGTCTACAGTAGAAAAAGTGGCTCTGCATTTTTAAAGCTTAGAGTCTATATAAAGGGAAAGTGAGAAATAAATAAAAGAGAACTTGAGGGAAGAAAGTACTGAGCATGAAAATCCTCACAGTTATTTAAGACAGATTTGGCTTAAAAATCCTGAAACTGAATATTGATGCCTCTCGTTTGAAGGGCGGTGATCTCAATTCAAAGAATGAGAAAGGGCCAGAATAGTTGTTGCAGTCACCTTGATTTGGAGACTCAAAGAGGAGAATAATGTTGGCTCAAACTCCCTTTGGGGTTGTGTGTCCAAGAGCTCAGGAGTCCAGAGGACAGGTTCAGCTGTCATCAGCCTTCTAGAAGCTTCTCCACCTAAACCACAGCTGCTGTCCACAAACTTACTGTGCATGGCCTGAAAGAAGATGGGTGGGTGGAGAAAGTTTCACACTGTGGGGTAGCGAACATTCCCCCAGTGAAGCAGTGTCCACTGGTATTTGAAAGAAACTTCATAACTTAATTGGGAGTTGGTAATGGAGAGCAGGCAGTGGTGAAGAGGATGGGATGGCGAGAGAGAAAAAGACATATCTCCTTTGGACTGAACTACCGACTCCACCTTTGAAAGGAGAGAAGTAACCAGAAATTGGCAGGAAAGCGAGCTGCTGGGATGTCAGAGCTCTCTCTCTGCCTTGAGGACAGTGTGATGCAGGGAGAGGAACTAGAGAAGTGTTGATCATTAACATGCCTGGATGCTCTACTGCCCAAACTGATATATTTTGAGTAAAAAGAAACATAATTAATAATTGTGGGACAGTAGCAATAAATCAGACTGTCCTGGGCATAGAGGAGCAAATGATCATGCTACTTAAAAGACACCTGGATTTAAAAGGCTTAGTCTCCTAATTGATCTCTCTTCACTAGTCTCTATGCTTGCCTTTCTTCTCCCCTAGCCCTCCTTGACTTCATGGTTAGTATCACCACCCCCCAGCTGACTAAAACTAGAAATGTGATCCTACATGTTTTCCCCTTGATGCAACTCCATTGTTTTAACAGCCTTCAGGTTTCAATGCATGTCCACTGAACTTAAAAGAAAGCCTACACTCCTTACTATGGTCTGCAAGCACTGGCATGATCTGGTCCCTTTCTTGTCTCTTGAAACTCACCTGATAGCATTTTCCTTATCCCTTTACCCTTCTTTTGATTTCCAGGAAAGCTAAGAACTTGTCTGCCTTATGCCTTTCCATAGTTATTCCCTATGCCCATTATGTACTTCTAATTCTTAATATGCCTAGCTTCTCATCCTTCATCTTAATCCAAGTATCTTCTCCTAGAACAGGTCTTCCTTGACCCCCATCTAAAGAGCGTCTCTTTCCTTACACACACACACACACACACACACACACACACACACACACACACACACATCAAAGTGGTCTGGTTTAGATTATCCTGTTTGTCAAGTTAGATTTGGATAAAAACAGACACATAGACCAATGGGATAGACTCAAGATCCCAGAAATAAATACACAGAGAGAGAGAGAGAGAGAGAGAGAGAGAGAGATTCAGCTAGTATTTGACCAGGGAAGCAACAATACTCAATGGGGAAAAGGTAGTCATTTCAATAAATGGTGCTGGGAAAACTGGATAGCCACATGCAAAAAAATGAAATTGAACCCCCACCTTATACCACTCACAACTCAAAATGGATTAAAGCCTTAAATGTAAGATCTGAAATTATAAAACTCCTTTAAGAAAATAGAGAGGAAAAGCTCCTTGACATTGGTCTTGGTAACAAGTTTTTGACTGTGACATCAAAAGCACAAACAACAAAAACAAAAATCTACAAGTGGGTCTACCTCAAACTCAAAAGTTTTTGTGTAGCAAAGAAACAACCAACAAAATGGAAAGGTACCCTACAAACTGTGAGAAAATATTTGCAAATATTTTATAATAATAAAGTATTGTATTAATATGCAAGAAACACATACAATTCAATCGCAAAAAAAATCAATTTAAAAATGAGCAAAAGACCTGAACATTTTCCAAAGATTACATATAAATTACCAATAGATCTATGAAAAAGAGCTCAACTTCACTTATTATCAGTGAAACACAAATCAAAACTACAATAATATATCATCTTACATCTGTTTATATGTTTGTTATCAGAAAGACAAACAATAACAAGTGCTCACTGTAGAAAACAATGTGTAGGTTCCTCAAAAAATTATTACTTGAACTAACATATGGTCCAGTAATCCCACTTCTAGGTATATAACCAAAGGAGATGAAATCATTATCTCAAAAAGATATGTGCATTCTCATGTGCACTGTAGCATTATTTACAATAGCCAAGACATGAAAACAATCTAAGTATCTATTGACAGATGAATGGATAAAGAAGATGTGTAATATATATTATCTATAACATATATTATAGATAACATATATAAAATGAAATACTATTCAGCCATAAGAAACAAATTATGCCATTTGTGACAACATAAATGGATCATGAGGGCTTTATGCTTAGTTAAAGAAATCAGACTGAGAAAGAGAAATACTTTATGATATCATTTATATGCAGGATCTAAAAAAAAAACCAAACAAACTCATAAAAACAGAGAGTACATTGGTGATTGCCAGGGACTGAGGGGAATGAGAAATGGGAGATGGTAGTCAAAGAATACGAACTTCTAATTATAAGATAAATGAGTTCTGTGGAACTGACTTACAGCATGATGACTCTAGCTAACAATGCCATATTGTAGACTTGAAAGTCACTCAGAGAGTAGATCTTAAATGTTCTCACCATACACATACACACACACACAGAGGCAACTACGTGGAGTAATGAATGTTTTAACAAACCTTAATGAGGTGATCATTGCAAAATATAAATATATATCTAATCATCACATTGTACACTTTAAACTTACACAATGTTATATGTCGATTGTATCTCAATAAAGCTGGAAAAAATCATAAGAATTTTTTTTAAGTTAGCTCACTTGCATATTGTCTGTCTCTCCCACTGGTAAGCAGAAGACAACACTGTTTTGTCCATGTCGAATGGCCAGTGATCTAGCCCAGGACCCAGTTCTTTGTAGACACATTAACTCTTTATTTGAATGAATCCTGAATCTTTGAGTAATGTCTAAAGCCCTTTTCCACCATTGGAACCTATCCTCATTTATCAACAAAGAGGAGAAAAGGAGAAAAGAATGAGTCTCCACCCCTGCATACCAGAAAATAAAACAGACCAAATTTCACATGACAAAGTCATTAGCTTTTCCATGGAGTATGATTTAGGATTTCCGATCCCTTGCTGAAGAAATCACATTCTAAAGGACTTAGGGGGCCTGGATGGGGTCCATTTAAGGACGCCCCCTTCTAACTCCCAGAATTTCTCTCCTGCTGTCTCTAGCGTTGCAGAGAAATCGGCTTTATATTCTTTGAACATGGCTAGGAACCAAAACTGGGCCTGCTGGTAAATTTATCATAGCTCCAGGCTAAACATCTTTAGTTATCTGACAATCAATATGCACGAATGTAATTATTTGTTTTCTAGGAGTTAGAGGAACAAGATCATTCTAAATTCCTGTGTTATTAATACGTGGTAATGAAAGCGAAATATCAATGACTTAGTCAAGTGTATTAAGAATTTGAAGTGCTGCGCAAACTGAAAACTTGCATCTTAGAGGGGAAAAAGCTCAAATGCACAGATGGCTTGGTGACAGCCATTTTATTTAGTGCAGTCTCAGCAGATATGTTTGATAGCCTTCAGGAAGGGCCATCAACTATGCAAGGGGAGGGTGCTGCACCTGACTGTCTGGAAGGGCCATACCCGAACACATCAAAAGGACAGAGCTGAAATGTGCTTCTCTGTGTCTCATGTGTGTGGCCCGGAATGAGATATTAGGGCATCTCTGGTCATCAGTGAATTGCAGTGGCAAAGGCTGCTGATTTGTCCCTCTCCCCCTCACTGAGCTGTCATTTCTACGACTGGCCTTACAGTAAAGATCTTCATACATCTTAAAATGTGATGAAATTAAAGAGCCCCGGACTAGGAGTCAGCAGAACTGAGCTTGGGCCCCCTCAACTCTGGAGGAGCTAAGTGGCCCTGAGCAAGCAGTATGGGTTTTTTGTGTTGAAGTTTCCTCATCTCTAATCTTCAGATGATAAAACCCTGTTCCCTCTTGCATTGCTGAAAATTTTTAAAGAGATAACACTATATAATAAATAGTCTTATGCAAAAGGCTGAGGATAAAATTGTTTTAAAGATGGATTTACTTCCTCAACTCTGTTACATTTTTGTGTCTGGGTTATTCATACTTATGTAAGAGGCACATCACTCAATAATAGTTTTTTCTTGTAGTAAGTAATTACTTAAGTATTCTCTTTCTTTTATTATTATGATATTTAGATGATCTATATTCCAGGTACATATATGCTTGTTTCATCATTTCAGAGTGCTATTCTTAATGTATTCTGCCTGATAATTTCAAAATTAATTAAGAGTACTAAGATAAAATGATAGGAAATATCTATCTCCAGCTCTAGCAATAGATATATGTAAATAGAGATCTATCAATAAATCTATGTATATAGATATCTATCTATAAGTAAATAGACATTGTCTGTGATTTTATATCCCTAAAAGAAAACCAAATAATCAAAACTGTATGTATATTTTCCACAGTCTGATGCCATAGCGAAATATCCACTCACCACAATTTCCACCCTCTGCCAGGGATCTGGAACACTAGTTTGCCCTAGATCAAATGTAAAGAATTGGCCCAAGTCACATGACAGAAAGTGTGGTGATTCCAGGGGGGAGGAGGTATATAGTGATAGAAGAGGGTATATGGGGGAAAATGGCAATAGAAAAAATACACTAAAAATAATGTAAAAAAAATAAAAGGCAATAATAACTAGAGAAATCATTTCTACTTTTTCATTAGGGAGAGGGCTTATCTTTCTTTACTTTGTTTATTATGCTCTGACCAACTCTATGTGAAGATGGCCTTAGAGTCAGGAAGTAGCATCTAGACAGGAGACTCTCAAAGAGCTAAGAAGCAGAAACTCCTATGTCATTCTCCAATGGAAGGGGACTCTGGTGGCTTAGAGTAAAGATTATTGTGTTGAAAGGACTACCAGAATTTTCTCATTAGCCTGCACCTATCTCCTGCTACCAATAAAGCACAGAAAACAGTACCATTGGGCACTAAGAGAGTTGAATATGTAAAAGTTCTTTAAATTCAAAAACAATTTTTTAATTTGCTAATCCTTAATCCCTTTCTCCTTGCTAAATTCTGCATCTAACTCTGGATGTATAATTTAGATGCTTCTGGAATTTACCATTGGTGTTTTCCTCTGGCTCTGTCTTAAGGATTTCACCTCTTAACTACTCTGAGTTTGTATATTTATCCACCCAATAAATACTTACTGAGGGTGCTATGTACCTAGCACTGGTTCTGGGCATTGAAAAGAATATACATGAATACAAAATCTCTACTTTCAAGGACCTTATAATGGAGTCAGAGTTAATATCTTTCAATATCTTTAATGAACTGATGATCATCATCATACACAAACAAAATTATTACTCTAGTAATCAGGATAGAATAGTCTATGATTCAGTAACAAATAAGCCTCCAAATATCAATGGCTTAACACAATGAAAGTGCGTTTCTCATTCATGTCACAATCTGATTCAGGTTGCATGGTTATTCTATGCTGGTCTCTCCAAGCAGAGGCTCAGAGAACAGACTGCTTCCAAGTTAAAACTTTGAGATCTCAGAGTTTTTCATGTTTAGCCATAGAGATTTAATGTACCTCTTATTCTCTCGCCTCCATTCCAGAATGACACACTACTTCTGATCGTATCTTAGTGAGAATTAGTCACACAACCCCACCCAAATGCATGGAAGCCGGGAAGTATTGAGGAGCACATGAATTTTTGGAAAATACCAGTATTCACTGGACAGTCTTCTAAGAGAAATATGAGCAAGCCCTACACTGTCCTATTATTAAATATATGTAGAATATTGATGTCCGCATGTAAGATGATTCCTAGCACAACATCTGCTACATAGCAGGTACTCAATAAATTTCTGAGGAATATAACAAAGAATAAATGATGTCAGTGGCACTAACAATTTACATTTACAGAGACATCAAAGATATGCATAAGTGTAAAGTTACTTTTACGGGGGATAAACAGGGACAGAGGATGGGGAGTGCACAATGCAATGTGCAGATGATGCATTGTAGAACTCCATACTCGAAACTTATATAATTTTATTAACCAATATAACCCCAATAAATTCAATTAAATACAAGAGAAAACAAACACAATACTGTTTTATATTGCCCTTAACTGGCCAGTAAGTGGCCTTGAAAGGTGAAAGCAATCACCTTGAACTCTCTTGAAGAACAACAAAAAAAATGTTGCTGCCCTAGCTGGTGTGGCTCAGTGGATTGACTGCCAGTCTGTGAACCAAAGGGTTGCTGGTTCGATTCCCAGTCAGGGCACATGCCTGGATTGTGGGCCAGGTCCCCAGCAATGGGCATGCAAGAGGCAACCACATATTGATGTCTCTTTCCCTCCCTTCCACTCTCTAAAAATAAATAAATTAAATCTTGAAAAAAATAAATTTTTTAAACATCTGTTTAAAAAAATGTTGCTTTGTTTTATTTTGTTTTAAGGGAATCGGGTTTGATTGAAGAAACGATAAAGATTTGGACAGGAGTAAAAAGCTCATACCTGATAGAGAGATTTTAAAGATACACAAACAGGCAAATGTAATGAGTGTTTGAGAATCAGTAGGTCAAACAATTTAGGAGGATAAGAAAATCAATGTAGGAAAGTTACTGTGAGAGAAGTTTGGAGAAGAAGGTTCAGAAATGATTATCCACTACATACAAGTTAAAAGTTTTGAACAAAAGACTAACAACCCAAAGGTCACAGAAGAAAATTTTGGTTTCTGTTGCTCTTCTCAGTCCCATTCTAGATACAATTCTTTGCCCTAAACCCTGCCTCAAAAAATAATAGGAGGTTAAGTACAAAGAAAGTGTTAAGTTCAGGACTATGCCAATGTAAAATAATTGCCGAACACTATGGCAATGTCAAACTACACAGACTAAGAGATAAAGAACATGAAATTAGTGTAACAAACTTTGTTCAGCCTTGAGAGGCCTAGAAAAATAACTCCAAGATATGAAATGAAGTCAGAGCTAGGGTTGAGTGATTAGCTAAACAAGATACATTGTATAATTACTTAGGAAAATAGTTTATACATATTTATAGTTTATAACTATATTGAAAACATTTTTTAGAAAGGGAGTAGGTATAGAAAATTGGGTATAGATGATATAGGTGTTTTTGTGGTTCTCTTTAGAAACGTTGTTTTTAAAAATTAAATTTACAGAAAGAAAAAAATGAACCAAGGAAGTGGTAATTCAATTCATAAGCATATTCAGTAACTATTTTCTTTAAATTTTTTTTCCTGTTACATTTCAATGTGGCTCTATGTTTAAATAGTTCAAATCAAAATTCTAAAAGTAGTTTGTAAAGCACTTGGTTACAAAGTTTTTCCTTGGCAACATCACTCAGCTTCATCTGTAATTAACAGCAAAGTAGGTCAGTACTATGTTGCAGGTGGAGGGGTTAGCGCAGATATTTGCACTGAAGTCACAGGATAGTGAGTCTCATGAAGCTATTTATTCTACCCCAGGAAAAAAGGAACAACTAACAAGTATTTGCAATCGAAGAATATTACAAAATGAATTTGAATAACAAGGAAAATACGCCAGGGCTGAATCCATTGAGCCAACATCCTGCTGATAATCTAGAGCAGTATTTTTCAAACTGTGGGGTACCACACAATTGGTGAGCCATGACTGCCTTGTAAGAAAAGGAACAGTATAGCGTAGAATAGTGCACCAAGCATAACTCGAGCAGTAAAGACAGATACTTAAAATGTTGTAGTTATGGATAGGCGAGTATATATTGGGATGCAATACAAAATTATTTCTTACTGTAGATCAGGCTCAAAAAGTTTAATCACTGACCTACAGGCACAGTAAAAAAATGCATAGTTTTAAACAATCATGTCAAAGTAAGAATAAAAAGGTTATTGGTGTTTGTTGTGATTGTAACAGAGACTCACATCCACCAAAAAATAAAAAACAATTTCTTCTTAAAGATGCTGAGTCAAACTTGAGACAACCTGAGTATTTTCCAACCATTTTCACAGACAATTTCTCTCTTAATTATGGTAGGTCTAGCCCTTCTTAACAGAGAAAATACAAAATTGGGATTAGGTGGTTCTGCTTTATCTGGCATCTTTTCTCCATTTACTCGTAGCAGAAGACCAGTCTCTTTCTATTTTATCCTGTTCTGGGCACAGCTGAACTCAAGCTCTTTTGGGTCACCGATATTGTCACCTGAATCCATCCTCTCTTGTCTCTGACCCCTTTCTAATTGATTTGTGCCAATCTCTATATATTGATCCTGGGTCTGTAAACTTTCATTTTTAGCTAATGACGGTTAGAAAGATGGAGTCAGTTGAGATCTCCTATGGAGCAATAGGGAATGACTTAGCTGTCTCCTTTTTTCCTCTGTCATTTGCAATTTCATACAAGTAGATGGTTTTGCTCATTGATAACAATCTCTTTTGAGTCCTTTGGTGAGCAGCCTTGAATCCTGCTTTCTTCACATTTCACCTTCCCTTAACTATAACCTACCATGCTATAGAACCAATGTCTTTCGACATCACTACTGTTTTACTATCCACTGATGTCTGGTCTAAATGCGTTTTTTTAAATGTCTGCTTCCTCTTAGTTCTAAGAGATGTCCTTGGGTAAATCCTTCAATTTCTCCTGCCTCACTTGACCTTTCTCTTCAGCATCCATGCATGACTTTTATATTTTATTTCAATTTGAACATTAGAGTCCTGCAGATATTCCCTGAATAACAGTTTCTTCAGATATCAGTATATACTGTACAGTTTTTCTCTTAACATCGTTCTCTACTGACTTCTTTGCTTCCAAAAACCAGTGACCTAAGTAAAGTAGGCCATTTGTGAAGACAGTTTCCACCACTTCCTGAAATATTAGATAGTTTCTCTACAGCTATTTCACCTTTTACAAAGTAGTGGACAAGGGAACCACTGTGTATTAAACATGTGTCCTCTCACTATAATAAACAGTAAGATGATTTAATTTAATTTTACAAATTTTGAAACTCTTATTCCTTACATAAGGCAAACAATGCTGATGATGATGAAGGTCTGCTCTGCCTTTCCTTCCCTTGCACAGTGAAGTGTGGCCAAGTTTTCCATTTCTAAAACATGCCTCATAACACTGCAATGGCCCTGTCTGCAGAGAGTGGGGTCAGTAACACTTCAGCACAGAATTACCACCAGCTTTGCAAAGACAACCCAAAGCAGATTTTACCAAACTGCTGACTTTGACTTCCACAGTCCTCTTTTTTCAGAATTAACCCAATTTCCCCTTTGCCTGCATGCCTTTTCCTCAAACACAATACTATCATTCACCTAAGACCACTCTTGGCACAGCAAAAGATAAATCCAATAGCCTAATTTGTACTAATGTGTTAATGACTTACTGCATTACATCTCACAAGAGAACTTGCTGGAAGAAGGTAATATTTAATTCAAAGATATTACTTCCCATTGTGAAGTTCAGGCTCCCTGCCATGTGTTTCAGCAGAGAAATTGGAAGCAGAGGTTACTGGCAAATTGTATCTTGGAGGTGACTGATTTTTGCATCTTCACATAGGTCTGACCCAGAGCCCAATTTGGAAAAGGACTTGTTTCACATTGTCTCAATGGAGACATTCATTTTCTAGGGAGTTCACATCTCCTGTCAGACAAATACAGCCCATTTCTTATTGCTCATTAGCTCTCTACAATAATAAAAGCAGACCCCAGGGACATCCACCATATGCCTTCAGTATTTGGGAATGTGGACACTTATCAACTACAGAGAATTGAATAACATAGTCTCCCATTATTAACTCTGTCCCATTTTGATTGTTCAATAAATTGAGGAAGATATATTTAAGTGCAAAGGATGTTAATTCCAGGTAGAATACACATAAAGATTTATAGGGTTTTTGTGAAATCCTGCGCCCTTGCAAATATTAAGAGCTGAATTTAGCCTAAGAGGGAATGGCACCTGGAGGGTCTCAAGGATCAGCAATTTTAAATTCTGGTTTGCCCCCAGGTGCTGGCTATACCACACTGCCATCCCTTTTTAATAGAAAGTTACAAGTTTCCAGAATTCACAGGCGTCTGATTGGCTTCCTTACAGGACAAGAGTACAGAGGAGAGGTAATCAATATGCCCTAGCCTGTCCTGCTAGATTTATTTTAAAGATTACTTTGAGTTATAGTAAGGTCTTTGTGAAATAGATCATCTTTACAGAGTAAAGCAGATCCATGGAGGTGTCTTGGATGGGTCTTCAGGGAACCAGAACGAAATGTCAAGAAGCCCTCGAAATCTCTGTTGTTATTTTATGAGGAATAGAGGGTCAATAGTAGTGATTGGTAGAGCCCAGTTGATGAACAGGTTCATAACATGGGAGGATGCTTCCAGCTGTGATTGGCAGAGGAACCCAGTTGCAGCTTAGAGGCAAGAAATAAAGTTGCCTAAGCAACAAGAGCTAAGCCCAAACACTGGGTAATCTAGAAATAGCCTTGTCAGAAGAGCCATGCTAGAGAGAATTGCAGAAATCAATTTTGGTTGCAAGCAAAGTCTTCTTTTTTTTATATTTCACCTTCCTAGATACTAACAATTATGAGAAATTCTTCAGTTCAAGAAAATTGGAGGCAAATGTTTTGGGATACTATTGTGTGATTGGCAGGGTGGAGTTCCAGGGGAGAATTGTGTCTTTAAAATGAGGTTGGGGAAATCTTCACATACTGCTGCACTGTAGTAGTAATTTTTACTACTCTAAATACTTCTTGTAGGTGAAATATTATTAAAGGCTTTATAAATGAAAGCACATATAGTTTCTATCAGCTTACTTCAATATTAATTCATTTTCTCAGTAATGTCCCCTCTTCAAGCCAATCACAGTTTGTGGTAGAGTAAATCCTATGACAACAAAAAAGCCTAAGTAACAGATGACATGTATAATAGGACTGCTTTTGGTGGTGAGGAGAGACACAGATAGAGGTTGGAATTCCAGTTGACCCATGAATCTGACCAAATAAAATATACATACAGATAATGTGACTAATGTAGCTCCTCAAATGTTCTGCATCTTGAGGGAAATGACTTGGCCTCTGGTGTTTTCAGTCACTACATCGCCTCACTATCTTTCAAAGCTTATGCTTATTACTCGATCTGCAAACCCTTTATTTGATTCCCAACGTTCCTTCTGAATATGGGGATAATTTATAACCAGAGCTGCATTAATTTCTTCATCTTCATCTTCAACGTAACCACTTAACCTCATTGCAATTTGGCCTTTACCTCCATGATTTTACTGAAATCAAATTTCTCCAACCTCACCAATGGTTTCTTCTATACTTAATTCTTTCTAAATGTCATAAAGAATTTGAGTTTTGATCATACGCCTCCCTTTTAAGACCTGATTCTCAACAAATTATTACAAATTGCTCTTTCACTGTTTCCGGTTTAAAAATCTTCTAGAGGGCTCCCTATCTCCATCCCCCCCACTGTTGCTCAAGTTTATTTTAACCTTTGACCCTATACTCAGCTGCCTTCTGCTCTCTCTCATTCACAGAGCTCTTGAATCTTCAGCCACCATCTTTATCTTCCAAATATACACCAAGCAACATGTCTCATACATCTCTGCATAATTCATCTTCAGATACCACCACTTTGTTCATGTTGCTTTCCATTTTATGAGCCAACAAAGATGTCTGGATTCTCTCTTTCTAAATATGCTGGTCTCCTCCTTCCCTTGACTACAAATTATCATCCTCTGCTCCCTGAAACGCTATCCTGTTTTGCCATTAATACAAATTCTGTCATTCTCTAAGACCCATCCTCCACATTTGAACTCTTTTATGAAACATGTCTCAAACAATCCTAGTCCAACAATATTGACTTAAGTGTTTCTACCAATTTTCTATGTCACAAAATCTAGAAGTTACCTTTTACTCCTTTGTACTATCTAGTCTACCTAGATCATCAGTCTCAAAAGATAACCCCCTGTATGGTTCTGTTCATGTGAAATCTCCAAAAAGACAAAGCTATAGTTATAGAGAACAGATTGGAGGCTGCCTAGGGAGAGAAGAATTGTAACTATAAAGGGATAGCACGGGGGCTTTGGGGAGGATGGAACTCTTCTACAGCCTGATCATAGTGGTTGTTACATAAATCTATCTATATATTTAAATTTATAGAACTTTCCATCACCAAAGTCAATTTTACTGTATCATCATTTGACAGGTAAAATTTCTTAAAAGACTTAGGGACATGAGTAATGTTTCATCTCTTTTTCATTTTGAGAACTTTAGAATAGAAACTCTGGAAAGAGTAAAGATAGTCTGCGTACAAAGCTTTTAAAAATCAGATTTATCTTCTGGGTTATGCATGCCTCCATCATAAAGTCATGGGCATATGTTCATTGGCCATAAATATGAAGAGGAAGCATGAAGTAAATTAGGGTTTTACAGTAAGTGCCTCTCAGCCAAAGTAGCAAACAGGCAAAGCTAGGCCTCCCAAAATATATTTTTGTGGATTGTAGCTATAAGTACATATGACAGTGAAAAACTAAGGGCTAAGACATAGGCACAAAGTATCAACTCTGAGGGTGACAAAAGTTAGGAGGCATCTAGGTCACAATTCTTTCTCTCAACCCTAGGTCATTGATAACCAGTAAAGACTCCAATTTCCTCTAGATTCCATTCTCCGTATCTGTATTTCCTATCTTGATGGGAACAATTAACATTTTTTTCCTAGCCAAAGAACAAATGCAACTATGACTTGTTTCACAATGTATGCAGCTGACTTCATGTACTTTTGATAACATTATCATGTTTTTCAGTTAAAATTTTTTTCTCTCTCTGCAATTTCGGATCTGGTGGAGAGGAAAAGGGAAGAGATCAGCTGTGACTCCCTTTTGATGCTATATTCATGACCAAGTGCCTGACTCTGAGTGACTCTCACCAGAAACTCATTCTTTAGAAGGCTTTTCCTAGTCTCTTATAATCTTCATCAATCAAAAGTTATCATTAAAGGGATTCTTTGCAAGCAGCTAGAACTTCCACAACTCATTGTTAAGCAGAACTGTTTGGATTCAAGGCATAATCAATATATCTTAAAGCTAGAGGCAGTCCCCTGTGATAGGGTTATCTACAACAATTTCTTTTATTGCCATTCACAGCTGGAGACTTTCTTATTAAAATGTACCAGCACCATAATAGCTTTGGTTTTCTCAATGCTCCCAACGATTTCTTCTGAAGCCTTGAAGTACTCCTCCTTTCAGAAGATTAGATCAAGCCTAAGAATTTGCAAAACATCTACTGTGATGACTGCAGGCTCTCTGTGAGACGCCTCAGATATTATGTGATGAACACTTGCCCCTCCTGAAGCATCTCATCCAAGCATGCTATTCAAGGTTCAAATGCTTCCTTTCTGGGAAGAAAAACAGCACTTGAGCATAATCTCTTTTATAGACACTGAATTCAATAAGTGAAAGTTCTAAAATTTGCAGAATGCCATGTCCCAGAGCTTTGAGGTGGACCCCCACGATTTTGAGGAGCCCAGGGAGGCCACGCATGCCAATACTACCTCTCCCCCCTATTTCGGTCGTTGTCACTTTCATCTGGGCACTATCTCAGAACCGTCTCCTTAAAGAACTCTGCCAGTTGAAGAAGGTTTCCTGAACTACCTTAGGCATAGCCTTTATGATTGAAAAGGCTCTGTTACCACTAGCAGGCTATACAATCCTTTTAAAAAGTTGTTTTTGGAAATATAAAGCAAAAAAGCTAAGCCAGAGAGCACAAGGCTCTCACACAGTTTTGGAATTCTGCTTAGTGCCCACCCCGCAGAGTAAAAGAGACCCCTATGTTATCAAGTAGCACCTCCCTGGCCCAGCTATTGGAGAAAGAGCACACAGTGCTAGAAGAAAAGGATTTCAAGTAGATAAAACTAGGGTAAACTTAGTGTTGAACATCTTGTGAGCGATCTCTAGCCAGGGAAGGGTGGCCCCTCACTCTTTCTCAGTCTTCAGAGGGAACATCCTGAATCATATTTTGTAGTCTCAGAATTCCCCAGCAAGGCTGAGCCCGGTTTCTCACAGTGGGAACATACTCATTATTATACTCTTTATTGACTTCCCTTTTATTTCCTTCTCATGACAAAGCTTCCTAAGGTAACCTTTAAAAAAACACCCCAAAAACTCCTCATCACAAAATCTGCTTTTAGTGGAACCAGATTTAAGACAGTATCTGTGACTCAGACACAGAATTTCTGTGATTTCAATTTTCCAGGCATTCTGCCAGTTGGACTTGATTTATTTTTATTCAAAGAATATTTATTGAATGCCTACAAGACAACAGGATATTTTATATCATCAAAAGGACACTACGCCTATAGAACTAAGTTAGAAAGAGATATAAGAGCTACAAGTTTTTAAAAATGTGTTAGAATGGATTAAACAGGTGTGATTTAAAAAAAAAGCTACAAATATAAGAGGCAAAATGAAAGAGTTCAGAGATCCAGGATAGACGGGCTGTGGAGGTGACATTGGAGCTGGACCTTGAAGTGCTATAGGAGTTGGGTCTCTGCAAGTCTTGAGAAAGTGCCTGGCAGGCAGAAGGAGTAATGAATGAAGACACCAAGGAGGGAAAGCATAGGGTATATATGAGAAAGAATGAGTAGTTCCATTTGTTCCAAGTATAATACATAATAGGGACAAGTAGTAAAAGATCAAGATGGACAAGTAGGATTATTATCAGATCCTTGGTTCTCAGCCTAAGTAGTTTTTTTAAGAATGCAATGACATGCCATGGAAAATAATTTTTAAAGATACCTATATTAAATTGTCCATACCTCAGTTTATTATCACTTCAAGTACACTTACCTTTCCGCCCTTATATCATGGTCCCTATCCCTCACTCTATGTTCTTTGCTTTTTTTCCTTTCAGCATTATTATACTATGATGTTGTTTTTATTAGCTTTTGTATTTATTTTTCTCTCCCTCAGTGAAATGTAATTTCCCAGTTGACCTATTTAATATTATATATCCAGTGCTTTTTATGGCATCCTGAAAATAGTAAGTACTCAATTTGTTTTATTGAATAAATAAATAAATGAGTGATTATGTTTTCTAATGGTTCTGATATTCCTTTGACAAAGAGCCCTTCACTTTCTCCTCTTCTCACACAATCAGTGCATTCAAACATATCAAACTCACAATACCTATGGTACCCCATGGTTTCCAGACTCACACAAACAAATTTGACTTAAATTATGGTTGGCTCTGTTTTGACAGTATGCCAAGAGACCCATCTGGCAGGCTTTAATACTCTGTGTAAGCAAACCTGAACAGAGAATTTGGCTGCCTACTCTCTGGGCACATCTGAAGCCCAGACTTCAGTTTAGGGCATGGCTGGTTACAATGCAGAACTGGTAGTTCTACCAGGGAAGGTGTTTCTGCCACATAACAGGTTAACCCAGGTGAGTTCAAGAAAGAGGAGTGGCATGCTTTTGTTCTGCTTGACAAAAGCTTTTGGTTGTTCCAGCCAGGCCGCTGTGTCCATAATTCTAAATACCTCTTGGTTAGAACACAAATCCTTGTGTTTTAATGCTGAATTTTTATGTGAGGCACTGTTAAATTAATCAAACAAGAAAGCCATTAAAGTGGCCTGGCTCTACTGCCACAGTGGCCTATGGAAGCAAACCAAAATCTATGCCTGAAATGTCTCAGGGTTATAAAATCAAAACCTAAGAACAACCAATCACAAACAGCCAAGTAGCCAATCAAATCAGCTTAATTCTTTATTTCTATATCTCCTCTATATGTCTTTCCCCTAACTCCTGTGACTGGTAGGCTCCTACCTACTCTGGTTTGGCACTGGCCAATTTGAATTGATTTTTGCGTAAATGAACTCTTAAAACATTTTATATGCCTCAGCTTATCTTTTAACAGTGCTGAGTGTACTATGGAAACTCCCCATTTCCATAATAAACAAAGGATTTGTGCCAACCCTGAGAAACGACTTTCCAGAATTTACCACACAAGAAACTCTTGAGTAGACAGATGGTATCTGTAAAAACCTGATCTGATCATAGGTCATTCTTCCAATCATGCAGGAGTGGCCTCAACACATTATTACAAAACTTTTAGGTGAGAAAATGTGTAGAACCAAATAGTCCCACCAAATGTTGGCCATAGAGACATCAAAAAATAATCAGAGCAGATAGAGGAAGGGGGTTCTTCTCGCTTCCTGCAACAGAGCGACACAGGCAGGAACCCAGAGAAAATCAGCCTAGTTAACCAGTCGTGGTGATTAACAACAACAGTGATTATAATAGAGAAGGAAATAGAAAAAGGATATCACAGGTCAAATTTAAGCAACAACAGGAAAATTACTAGATAAGAGAGAAGAGAGGTGGGGATAATCTTGAATTCAGCCTGAAAATGCTGGACTTGGCATCATTCTGAAAGATTCCATCCTTTCAAACTTCCATTGTTTGTAGCCTAATTTTTAAACTAGTGCCATCAGTGTCTCGTTTTCATTTTTCTAGTCCAGACTCCCAAATGTTTGCCTGTTTACCCATTCTACTTTTCTTTTTTTCATTTCTTTATTCCTCCCTGTCACCCCATACTTGTTAGAAATTATTTGCATATAGCATTCATAATAACTTCAAATCCTAGCAAAGTGACTTGCATGGAGCAGGCTTTCAATAAATATTCATTTAAGATGACTTTTCCCCCCTCTCCTTTTGCCACAGCTCCCCACCCTGCTGAGCCCTGGAGACATAAGGTCTTTTTTAGGTTGCAAAATGAATGAAGTGTAAGGATTTCACTTCAAGAAGAAACAGGAATCAGGACTTTTGTCACTGACTTTCATGAACTGGGCTTCCAACTTTTAAATGTGGTGCATAATTGACACTTTGATACTTTCAGGCTATGGTGTATTCTCACACTCTCGTGGGGAAAAAATACTTGCTGACACAATCAGGAAACAGATGGTGACAAAGATCTTATACTTTGGTGCCAATCAATATGTTTTACTTGCCACTACTAAAATCTCATTTGTGGGACCCGGGAACTTAAAGAATCTTTCTGTTCTTTTTTTTTTTTTTTTTTTTTTGTATCTTTTAAAGACTATTTTTAAGAATCTCATGGCTTGAAAGTTTTACTTCATTTTCTCTCTTCAGTTTTATTAAAGCAGTTCGAGGAGAATTTTGGCTTGCGTCTGCCAGGAATAATGAAGTATTTTACTCTTTACTATTAAAGTGACAGAATAAGTCTCAACTCTTGCCCCCCATCATCCCCAAAATTCTAGAGTATAGCCTAGAAAAAATAAACCTCTAGAGAATGGTGAATTCTGCTGTTGTACACTAATATAACAGAAATGTTCTCCCAATCTCTTCATACCAGCTTGTCAACCAAGAGTGACTACTTGTCAACCAAGGAAACAAAAGGTATATTTCTAAAAGGAATAGATGATAATAGTTTTATTCAGAATACAAAAAAGTTAACGAGTTGAAACTCTATGTTTGAGAATGAAGAAACTAATCGTGTCCAACTGGGAACTCCTACCACAGACCAGAAACCTCTGAAGGACAAGGACAATGTCTACGCAAGCCAGTGTTCACACAGCCATATTTAACAAATACTTGCTGAGTTGAAACTGCAACAGTTTATAAACTGGCTGGATGTAGCCCCTTTGTTTACATGTCTTTGGTATATTTTATTTGCATCATGAATTCTAGGGTTTGGGATGCCAACAAATGTGTAGGTGAGGGAATTTTTTTCATCACCTGTCTGGACAGTTGTGGGGACCCGATTTAATCATCATGCATCTTCTATTTCATCATGCTTTTCTCCTCCACTGCTCAAATTGGTCACTAATATCTCACAAATAATTTGAAAATATTTGCTGAGTATGGATTATACAGAGGAAGAAAACTATAATATGTTCGGCATATGTTTTATGCCAACCACACATAGGTTGTATAACTTAACCCTCAAAATGATTGTACTATTGAAACAAAGGTTCAAAGATATTAATTAACTAGTCTAGCAGCACACAGATTGAGCATAGCTGGGGTACACACCTAAGTAGGTCTAGTTACAATATCTGCTGCACAGATATTTACTTTCATTTTCTTGAGTGTACACAAATCTTGTGCTCTTATTTCTAGAGTCACAACAGGCTATTACCTGTAATTCCTCAGTCACTTCTCCAGTGACTTCCCCAGCAAGATTTGGCTCTGGCATCCTAAGGGAGCTTTTTGGTATGGGTTTGGTTTTCATCCTTATTAGCAATCCTTCCCAGAAATCCATAAAAAGTCTAATGTGTCCTCATCTAACTCTTTATATAGGCATTCTACAAACTCCAAACAGGTTACAATCTGAATAAACATGCTTTTATAGAAGCAGATATATGGTGTATACATAATATGATTCCTCTGCTCAAAACCCTCCATTCAATTCCCATTTTGCTCAAAATACAAAACCTTTGGCTTTCTAATGGCCTACAAAGCATGGCATTACCTGCCCACCTCCATTACCTCTCTGATGGTCCCTCCTATTGTTCTGTCCCTGGCTCATGCTCCAGCCGTACCACCCTTCATGCATTCAGGTCTCAGACCCCTGCCCAAGCCTCCGCATGGACTGTTCTCTCTGCCTGGTACCTTCTTCCCAGATCTGCAGACAGCTCATGCCCTTCCTGCCTTCAAGTTTTTGTTCAAAACTCACCTCAATATCTACCCTGATTTTCCTATTAAAAATTATAACCAAAAAAGAGCAACACTCTTGCTTTTTTTTTTCAGTTTTATTTTTTTTACCATGACTTTTTTTCCAATTACAGTTTACATTCAATATAATTTTGTATTAGTTTCAGGTATACAGCCTGCTGGTTAGATAATGATGAACTTTACAAAATGCTCCCCCAATAGTTTTCAATTTTCTTTCCCACTTTTAGTTTTTTTTTACTTTTTTAATTTTGGTAACATCATTTTCTAACAGACTATTATATTTCATTTATTCCTTGGGCTTATTATTTATTGTCTGTGCCCTTCACTAGAACAAAAACACCACAATGACAGGGATTATTCTAAATTTTGTACTTGGATGTATCTCAAACGCTTAGAAAACGTGTATATGATAAGTGCTCAATAAATGAATAAGTATGAATGTAAATATTTGTGAACTTCAAACACCTGAATTTCTCAGGAATATAACATAATAACAACAATTGTAATTGCCTGGTTTATGTATTTATATTCAACCCATCCTATTTCATATTTCTTTTCTGTCAATAAATCCAACTAGAGTATATAGCAGTGAATCAAAACCTGCTGCACACATTTCTTTAAATGGCAATCAGGTACACTATACATTTTCTTTTAATAGTAAAATGACTTATTTAAATAAGAGACCTCAAAGTTTATGTTTCAGGGTGAGGTGGAAACACTCTCATATAAACTGAAAAGCATGTACAGGTCAGCACAAACAGCCTGGCCAGACTCTAGTTTGTGTTTTCATCTGTCTTTCTCCAGCGGCCTGCTCATCATTCAGCTTCCTGCTGCCTCTCTAAGTTTGTGCTGTACTCTAAGGTTAGCCCTCTCTCTCTCTCACCTCAAGAGGAAACCGGTTTTCCATCAAACAGGGCACTCTGGCTCAGACTACCACAAGCACCGCATCAGATTTACTGCTGGCTTCACCACTTATCAATAAAAGCGGCTTACACACCTTGCTCTATCTCGACAGCTGTCTCTCCAGACATCAGGAACCTAGGTTTACATAGACTCCTGACTTTATCTGGGCCCTGTGATTACAATATCATGGCAACAAGGCCTTTTCTCTTTGTTCTGGGGAAACTTGAGCCATAATGTGCCAGCCTGGTGTTCAGGCTGTTTGTGAGAAAGAGCAGCACACTGAGCGTTTTCTCTCACTCTTCTTTTTCTTCTCACATTTTTTCCCCCTCTCCTCTCTCTTTTAAAGAAACAGGTGTTGGCATGGATTAGAGAAAAATTACATCATCTTGAAGAGAAGAGGAGAAATGGAAAGCAGCGGGGGGAAAGGGGGAATATGGGGAAAAAAGTGGCAACCAGACCCAAATACATTTGCACGTATAAAGCTGTTTTAATGAAAGCCAAATTGATTTGACATTCAGTGGCAGTTTGAAGCCAAGAAAAGCAAAGCAGCCTACAAAAGGCCTAGCTCATTGTTTATGGAGTGTCATACTCTATCATCTGTGAGACCAATAACAGAGATGGGAAGGTCTTTAAAGGCAGGGTGTGTGCTGGGAAGGGCGGCGTGGGTACCACCAATGTCAGATCTGATGGACGGATTGAACGCAGCTTCCTGAACGGGGATGGTGTTTGTCAGATGAGGCGGATATTCTCCACAGATTATGCATTAGCCAGCAAATTTTTTAAGTGTTAGCATTCTTTGAAGATGTGCGCTGTGCACAGGGAGGCACATATTGCATTGGTCTGGGGGAAAAAACCTTCATAAAAATATTAACCAATAAAAGAGGGTAATGAATTATGTGTTATTCAAAGGGAGCCATATGCATAATATTATAGAAACATCATTACCATCACAAAAAATATGGTTCCCTCATAGCGAGCATTGTACATTGTAGGTGTGCAGATGTACACAGTTGACAGAATGAAGAAAGTCACATTAAAATAGAAATTCTTTCCATTAACCTTATTTTTCAGGAGAGAAGCTATTTGGTCATTTCAATATTGTTAACCAGTCAGGGATTTACTATTCTGTAGCTCACTGTTAAAAATAGCTGAAGAGGAATGAGGTGTTTATTAAACGTCAGCACATGACAAGGTAGATTAAATGTTTCCCTGGAAATGTATGAAATGCTAGAGTGTTACAGTCTGTGTATAAAGAAGAGTTTTATTCCTCCCTCCCTTCCAGCCTCAAGACCAGTCTAAGCATTACTTTGATATTAGATTCAGTATCAGATTCAGATATTGGCGTTTACTTTTGGACTTCACAAGGGAAAGCAGACTCCATTGCAGGGTATGGCGGAGAGATATCAAATCCAAAATTTCAGCATCTTTTATCTAAGTTTTCTAAACACTTATAGGACTAAAAATAAAATTGACCTTGAGTAATCTGGACTTTACTGTGTCTCTCTAGGACAGATTTTATAGCACAATACAAAACTGTATATATGGGACCAAAAGTAAATGCGGGTCACAGGTAGCATATTACTACATCACGAATAACTAGAACTCCCATTAATTTAAACATATACATCTTTATTATAAATTCAAAAAGATAAATGAGAATTATCATTATTAATAGAAATAACAGTGCAAATTGGAATTTTATTATTCCTGTTTCTCTTGTTCAGCTCTGAGATCCTTACTTGATATTCATCGGGGCTTGATGGGCCTCGATGTTTCTTTGTCCCATGTTGCTGACAGTCAGGGGTAGGGATTGGGGCAGAGGGGGTGGGTCACTAGGGAATTGCATATGAAAAACAACTGGAATTGTTTACCAAGCTCCCAGCCCCTGAGCTACCTGCATTCAGAGAGCAGGGTATAGGCTTTTTACAGCACTCTTACGAAGCATAAACACCTTACTCTGAACCAAAACAGACTTCCTGACCTGCACCCTGTGCAGAAGATGAGGATGAAAGCCAGGGCAGTGCCAGGTTGGGACAAAGACTTTGACAGTTTCTCTCCCTCCTTACCACCACCACCACCACACCGATGGAGTTACCATAAGGGATTAAATTCTGCAAACATTTTTTGTGCCTATTATGGCTTGATGCAGGGGATACATAGTTAAATAGAACCCTAGTCCTTACTCTTCTTAAAGAAACTTAGCGCAATTTACAAAGTAGCAGGCGAAGATAACTCTTACTCTGCCCAGATCTCAGACCCTCGCAACACCATCAGAACTTATGCTGTCTGGTGGTATACATAATGTAGGCCTCATTGAACAGAGAAATATACATTTTTTTACTGGAGGTTTGATATACCCAGAATCTCAGAGAGTCTAAGTGGACAGATATGGAAAACAAGACCCAGACACTTTTACCTATGGATTGCGTGGCAAAAAAAAAAGGATTCAAAATAATTATATATAATTAATTGTATAGTGTTTGTTTTCAAAATGTTTTCACATAGGTGATTCACTCTGTACATGTCAAAGGATTTGCTTATTTGATATAACCATTAGATTTCGGATATGATGGGTGAATTATAGTTATACTCAACTGTCATGGACTAAATGTTGTGTTCCCCCAAAATGTTTATGTAGAAACCTACATAACCCCCAATGTCATAGTATTAGGATGTGGTACCTTTGGGAGGTGATTAGGATTAGATGCGGTCATGAGGTTGAATCCCTCATGAATGGGACTGATGCTTGTACAAGGGTCACAGAGCGCTTGCCCTCTCACCCCGCTCTCTGCCATGTGAAGACGCAATGAGCTATGCACAGTCTGCAGCCTGGGAGAGGGCCCTCGCCAGAAGTCATCATGCTGGCACCTGATCTCACACTTCCAACCTCCAGAACTGTGAGAAATAAATTTATGTTGTTTAAAAGCCACTCAGTCTATGGTAGTTTATTGCAGTAGCATGAACAGACTAAGATATCAACCTCAGAGAAAGATCTGACATAATTACTGTAAGACCCCATAATTAGAGCTCATCAAAAAGATGAAGATCTTCAGAAAGTACCTTGACTCTTTGGGTAGAACTTGTGCCTCTTTATGTTTGGGAATATAGTCTCTATGAATGTCAATAATATGAAAATGATTCAAATTCTTCCACATGTAGGTATCCAATGGCTTTGGGAAACATTTAAAGGATAATTGGGGTCAAACTGATCAGTCTATATTCTATAAAGAACAATTAATACATCATCACTCCGAGTCTTTGTTATATAAACTGATCCTTCCTTGTCGTTTAAGTTAAAACAGCTGTCAAAATCATTCCGCCCTCACTTGATAATTAAGAACAACCTGCCTGGGTTCAAATATTGCCTCTGCCTCCTCCTAGCTAGCTAACATATCACAATTTATTTAGCCCTTCTGTGCCTCACTTTATTTTACTCTAGGAAATGGGAATAATAAAAAAGGTGCTGTAAAAATTAAACAAGAATAAACACATGTAGAAAGCAGGCAACACATTAAAGTAGCAATGCTAATGTGATAACAATACGTTTTAACTTAAAGAATAATTCCAATGACATTTTTAGAACAATTCAATAGTTGTCTGAATTGTGGTTAAACATTTTGTTTTCAATATTGAAACCTCTATTTCTTTTGTATTGGTGGTAATATTAAAGAAAGATAAAGAGTGGTGGCAGAAACTTTACTGATTATTTCTGCTAATTCAGTAAATTCTTTTTAAGTGCCGAATTGCTTGTACTTACACCATATTCCTCTGCATGTGCCTTTGTTGGCACATGACTTATGTAGCTCTCCATATTGGCCAAATCAATAGTCTGTATTCTGGTGTGAAATTTGATCAACTCTGTGGGGTTTTTCATTATGGATGCTGTTACTGCTATTCCTCACAGGCCACTGACGTCACTCCATAGAGTTGGTCACCTTATCCTTGGTTGAATTATTCGAAAACTCAATGTCAATTAAACATATCCTGCTCTGACTGCTTCAGAAGCAAAAATTATAATGAAAAATTCCTGTCTTTTTTCTCAACTATGTTTAAAAACTGTCACTGGGCCTCAATGCAACAATAATAATTACTCTAACTAGGTGCCAGAGAGTAGGTATTACTACTGTCTCTATGTCACAGAGGAGTAGTGAGGAGTTTAGAGCAGAAAGGAAGGACCGTGCAGCTGTTACACTGCCGAGACTAGATCAGCTCCGGGCTCTCAGGCCCTGCACACCACTTGCACTGCATTCTGGGATTGTATTGTACTGTCACCTCATAAGGATCACAGCCGTAGGTAGTAATGCACAAATAGTAATGCTAAATAGTATGGACATCTCCTAGCAATAACAAACTGGTTGCTCTTTCAGGCTCCGTGATTAGTGATTATAATTTGTGGTATATACAGTTCCAGCAAGTTCAAGTTTCACAGACAGAAAGAAAATAGGGCACTGAAACATTTTCTTTTACATTTTTCAGTTAACCCACAGGGGTCGAACCCATTCTTTGGTTATCATAAACTTTAGATGAAATGCCTTTATGCTCACTAAATGTATAATTAGTGGTAAAAATAAGATAAAAATAAGATAAAATAGATACAAATATCCATTGAATACTGCTGACATAACCAGAAATCTGACTTTCTATTTTTGAACCTATCCATACATACATACATACATAAATATGGGTATTTCATGTAGTAGACATGATTATATTTAACAGATTGTTATTGTCTAAATAAGCTCATAAGTAACATCACTAAACATTTTGCAAAGCTATTTTGTCATTATTTCTTTCCCCCATCTCCTTCTGAATTATTTTGCACAGGATGTTAAGAAATAGCATGTGAAATAATCTTAGAAAATACCTGAGTTCTAAACCCATCCATGAGCTTCATGCTCTGGGTGAGAGAGCTTAGTGTTGAGTCTCAGCAGGCTGAAAGCATTGTGCCCCTTCCCAATAGGAAGAGATGCATCTTGCTTGGCAAAACAGAACCTATCTATTTCTGATTCTGTGTCACAGTGAAATTTGTCACATTTAAACCTCAACTATTTGAACCTTTCATTCACAGGCAAATAAGCTTAGATCACAGCTAGCTTTGAAGCAACAACAAAAGTGACTGTGATTAAACAAAATGACACAAAATCCACCATCATAACTTACGTGTGGGGTAGAACCCGCAGAACATATTTACTCTTGCTTTTACTATGTATGGTTCAAAAGAGCCTTTTTTTTTTTTCAAATTTCCAGTCCCATAGGCGATTAAGTAGAATAAATTAATGGGCGAAGATTGTTATCTGCAGACTCACTGAGAGTACAGGAATGGTTGACCATCTGATAGCAAGGGGATATATGGAGAAATGTAAAGAGACGTAATTTGAACCATATCCCCACCTGGGGTCATTTATTGTTGGAGCAGGAGGACACTCACAAATCAGCCACCACAATATCATGTGGGTCATTAATATATTACATAAAACTATACTTTTCATCCATGATGATTACCTTGTGTAAGTAGGATGTCACAAAAATTATGTACAGTATGTTCTGTATAAGAAGGCAAAAAGTTTCTAATATACTATGTAAAGAAATATTTCCATTTGAAATTCTTCGAATTTTTGTCTTAGTTTTGAGGTATAAAGGATAAACACTAAAATAACCAGAGTACTCAAACACACAAAAAAATTATATATTCTCTGAAGGCTCTATATTGTTGTGGTTTTATTAAACATAATTGTTTTTGAGGAATAACACTGGTATGTCTGAGCTGGTTGGCACCCTTAACAGCTCCTTCTTGACCCACAAACAAAGCCGAGGGCTTTTTATAAGTGCAATTCCAAAATATGTTCCAAAAAATATGGAACATATCGCTAAGCTCCATTTCCTACCCACTCTTCCAAATCCACTAGCTCTGGCCTGATGTCCCCAGTCACTACTCTGTTGCTTTGCACTTTGTGTTTCAATTGCCCATTCAGTTCCCAGTTGTGGCTTTAGCTCTGGATATAATTCAGATATCCCATAGCTTCATGCCCTAGAGCAGAATTGTCTAAGAGAAATATAATGTGAGCCACACATGTAATTTCAAATTTTCTAGTGGCTACACTTAAAAAGTAAAAAGTAACAAAAAATTCATAAATACACTGTATTTAATGCAATATACTGGAAACAATTACCATAAAACATTAATGGATTTATTGTCATCCTTTGTTGTATACAAGCCTGAAATCTTGAGTGTGTTCTATACTTTTACTCATTTTGAACTAGGTACATTTCCAGTGCTCAATGGCTACATGTGGCTAGTGGCTACCGTATTGGACAGTCTGGCGCTTTGGGCCAATATCACCCCAAGTCCCAGAACCCCCATCCTGGCTGGAGCTTCATATTCCCTGATGGTTTCTCAGAGTAATTCATGCAATGTGCCACATTATTCACTAGAGACACTATGCATTGTTATGTACGTAATAATAATGTCATCTTAAACAACTTAGTCATTCACACCTCTTATACCAAAACACTTTTAAGTATTTTTACTTCCAGTTGGCCCATGTCACTTATGTAAAATAAATAAAGCAGACCCCAATATCTCCATTTTATAAATAAGAAAATAAAAACTCAGATAAATTTAGTGGTTTATTTAAGGTTGCCCAGCAAAGATGATTCAATGGGAACTTTGTGATTTCTAGTTTACAGTTCTTTCTGTGATTCCTTCTTATGCCTTAAAATAATTAGAGAACACAAATTCCGAAACAATGCAGACATCTGGTCAGCAGTAGCCGAATTCATGAGCAATGATATCAAATACATATTGAAATATGCACAGCCAACCCATAGACATCAAGGATAACAGAAGAAAGTCCACCCAAAATATGTGGGAAAGAGGTTTTCTCTTTACGTATAATAACAGGACTAACACTTGAGCAATGATTAAGTCACATCAAGAAACCTCAAAGACACATAAAAAGAGAAATTCTTGGGGAGGGGGTTGCTCCTTGTTTATTTTTTAGAAATGAAGCGATCTAAAAAGGGAGGACAAGCTCATTCAGTTATAGCTTTCATATAATTGCCACGAACTCTAATGCAAATTAGACTGTAGGTCTGCTCAATGTACATTTCTCTGCTTGCCAAATTATGTTTGGCAGTGTGGTCAAGCAAGAACAGATGCACACGGGGCCGAATTTTCTTGAGCTGTTCAATAATTAGGAGGACCATGTATTATAATAAACCACATCCCCTTGGCTAAGATTTGGATGCAAATTGCCCACTAATTCACTTCCAAGATTTCTGGAAGCTCACCAAAAGAGATGAAAATCAGGGAAATATATGTTTACTTCAGGAAATTTGTTTAAAACTAAATATGGCTCATTTATAAGAGGCGTTGGGGAACTGCATAAGTAAAGTAACAATGGCTTTTTTTTTCAGGTTCCATACAGCAGGAATAAGGAAATGCTAACCGGCTCCTTTGAAGAGCTTTCCTGTGTTACATGCCAGTTCTAACCATCTCCTTATGAACGCACTGGGAGAGTCCTAAGTGGAACATAAACAGCAACTTCTCATATCTGTAAAATATCACGTTGCTCAAATGGAGGGTGAAATCAGTTCAGAGACTTTGTCAACATTTTTTGCCACTGACACATAGGTAACAGGCTGCCCTTTAAATCAGGAAGAGGGTGGGTAACTTTTTTTTTTCTGCAAAGCCAAAACATCCATTCTAATAATAAAATTCCTTGCACCATTTCAACTGGTATTTCTTGGTAATCCAACAATTGCAAGCACTTTCTAGAAGGAGCCATTAAAAAAAAAAAAGGGTGAGACCTCAAAGACCAGTTATATGCCACATTCACCACATAGCTTCACATCCTTGTCAGCTTGAAGGGAGAAGCCAGTGCCTTCTAGCGTCACTCCTATTCTTAGATGAAGTTACATCTTACTGTGGTGCTAAGGAGACCTGCATGTTTGCCCCAGTCTCTTTCTACAAAGTCCTGTTTTTGACTATTTGCTTGGGGTTAGTAATAACTCAGTCACTGACTTGGGTCTATGTGTGCTAACTATGGTCAACACAGAGATACACTGCGTGGGCCCCTCTTCCAGGCAGGACTTCCTGCCCAGCTGTGGGACATGCAGTCAACAGACAGCCTCCAGATGTCAGCATTTTAGGATCTGTATCAGCTGCAGAGAGCCATTTCACCCAAGGTCATGCCTACTGGGGATGGTCCACATCTGATGACCGAACAAGGCCATGGGTGCCACTCAGGATGACTCTGAAAAGCAATCCCCCCTCCCCGCCGTGGCTCTATTCTGCTCCATCTTCTGCTTTTCCTTCATGGATATTAATCCCCAATAAACACCTTAAGTTCCATCTCTTCATCTACCTCCAGAATACCCCAGTCTACAGTCATGTTTCTATCAACCTGGATCTATGGATGGCATGAATGTTAGCACTTACCCTTCCATTGAATCAAACACTCGAGCCTCTTTTTTTGGCATCCCCTTTAGGATTCACAGTTAATTGCTCCTTTCAGGGGAGCCCCCCATCAATGCTTTCTGATCTGATGCAGTTAGTCACTTGATAGTTGAGATAATTGTAAGTTCACATACAGTTTTAAAAATAATACAGAGATACCAAATATCCTTCAGCAAGCTTCACCCAATGGTAACACCTCGCATGTAACTATAATAGGATATCACAACCAGGAAATTAACATTGATAAAATCCACTGATCTTATTCAGATTTCACTAGTTTTACATGCACTCATTTGTGTCTGTGTGTGTTTGTAATTCTATACAATTGTATCACATGTGTTCATAGGTGTGATCACCACAACAGCCAAGATACAGAACAGTTCCATCGCAAGGATTCCTGGTGCTACCCCTAATAGCCACAGCACTATTCCTCCTCATTTCCTTCCCTAACCCCTGGAATCCACTAATTTGTTCTCTATTTCTATAACCCTGTCATTTCAAGACTATTATATAAAATGAAATCATGCAGCATATAACCTTTTGAGAATGGCTTTTTCACTCAGCATAATTCTCTTAAAATCCATCCAAGAGATAAATGAGTTCTCCCCTTTTTATTGCTGAATAGTGTTCCATAGGAAGCATGTACCACAGTTTGTTTAACCATTCATCCATCGAAGGACATTTGGGTTATATCCAGTTTGGGGTTATTAAGATAAAGCTGCTTTGAATATTCATGTACAGAATTTTTGTGTGTGTGAATGTACCATTTTCATATCTCTGGGATAAATGCCCAAGAGTGCATTTGCTAGGTCATATGGTATGCACATGTTTTGCTTTGTAAAAAATTGCCACTCACTTTACCAGAGTAACTGCACCATTTTAAATTTGTCCCAGCAGCGTGTGAGTGAACCAGTTTCCCTACACTGTCACCAGGATTTGGTGTTATTTTTGACTTTAGCCGTTCTAATAGGAGAGCATGACAGCTCACTGTGGTTTTACTTTGCTCTTCCCTTCACAGCTAATGATGTTGAACATCCTTTCACATGTTTATTTGTTCATTAGTTTATCCTCCTCAGTGAAATGTCTGCTTGTGTGTTTTGCCCATTTTCTTATGGAATTACTTGCTCTATTACATTTAGGTTTTGAAAGTTCTTTATAAATTCTAGATTCGAGTTCGTTGTCGAATATATGGTTTGAGAATATTCTCCTAGGCTGTAGTTTGTCTTTTTATCCTCTAAACAGAGTTTTTGGCAGGGCAAAAGTTTTAAATTATAATAAGGTCCAATTTATCTATTCTTTCCTTTTATAAATTGTGCTTTTGGTGTGAAGTCAGAGAAAGTATTTTTATTATGACTTTTTTCATTTTGAATTCTTAAGAATTTTATTTCTTAGAAGAAATATGTACATATGGTAAAAATAAAATTTAAGCAGTCTAGAAAAGCATAAAGTCAACAACATATATGGTTTTAAAAATCACATACAAATTATTTTTAAAATCAAACAGCAGCAAGCTTCACAAACTGGGAAAAAATTACAAAAGACAAATGGGTTTTGTAACAGTCATTATAATCAAGTATTTTATTAGAGAATATTTGCAGATGCTTTATTTCTTCCCAATTCAATAAGACTCATGGCTAACTTATAAAAGAAATTAGTTCACATTGCATTTTATTTACTCCTTTATTTGTTCAAGCAATATTTGGACAAATACTGGATGCTTGCCATAACCTGTCACTCACTTTCATTAAAAAACACACTGATTCTTAACCCAGTGGTATTTCTTTTACATTGTACTATAGGTTCCCAGAAGTTGTAAAGGTATAAACTTTCAGTTTTATTCCAAATCAGTTCTTAATTTAGTAAAGATAAAGGAGTGACATCTGTTTGATAGTAGGAAAACTTCAGTAGTGGGTGTCAAATGATAGAATAATTTACTAGAAAGAAAATTCATGTGCTATATATTTAATGAACTGTTTAAATGTAAAAATTATTGACAGCACCAAACAATTTAGTTGAGCCAAAGTTGAGAAGATATGATGGCTTCCAGAAAGGCCTTAATAATGCTAATCAGACAATGCAATGAAACATAAAATTGAGTACAGATGAACACAAAGTAATGTATATCGGCAGGAAATTTTAAATTATTTGTAGACACATATGGATTCTCAATCAGTTTTATAACTCAAGGACAAATAGAGACATCATTATGAGTATATCAACAAAACCATAACAAGTATTCTTTTTTAATTAAGCCTTTAAATTATACAAGGGTAAAAAAAAACGTGGGGAATATTTTGATATTACTATATTAAATATTGGTTTCAAGTTAGTATTTTACTAATCATTTATTAAGTATTAAATCATCAAGGTTTAATAGCATTAAACATATTATTGAAAATAGGTAAATAATGTTAAAATATTTAATACATATTTTCTGGTAATCTCAAACTGTTCATGTAAAGGAAAATGCTCCAAAAAGAAGTGTCTGCAAGTATCTGAAGCAATATCTAACTCTGGAAGCCCTGGAGTGGATACATTTAATCACATAGCATAGGGAAACAGATTGTCCAGCCCACACAGACTGACTGAGAGATGCAAAAATGAGAGATAGGGAAATAGAGTATTGCCCTGGTTGCTAAATATTGTAAATATGTTATTCTTATATCTTCTTTGTATTCTTGCCCTTGAGTTTTGTGATATGCCCTTCTATCTTAACAATAAATTCCTCTTTTATTTTTTTTGCACTTAAAACACATTATGCTCAGCCATTAAGAAGCAAAAGGTACTGGATTTACATTACACCCTTAAACAATTAGAAAAAGGGAATTGACACGGACATGGGAAGCACTGGATAGTGATCCCTGAGAGAGCAGAAACAAATGATATAATCCTTGTAAGTGACTGAGCCTAGCACTTGACAAGATTTTCCAATCCAAGGCACAAAAAGAGACTGCAGTCATGCTGAGTTTAAGAGACAGGTTTCGGAGTTTGATAAAGCCCATGTGGCCTCAATTTTGAGAGTACAGTACCCGAGGGAAGAGGAGGGTGCTACTAAGAGAAAGGATGCAAGGGAGCGGAGCAAAGATTCCCCTTCAGTCCTTGGACGGGCACTGGTGTGCACATGAGTGTAAGCCCAGGAAAAGAACCATGAGAGAGGAATAGAGAGATCAATCCTTGAGAGAGAAATTAGTCCAGAAATAGGTTCTATTCTTACCAACCAAAGTAGAAACACCGCCAAAGCATGGGACATAAAGTAGGCATCTTAAAAGTGTATTCCTCTATAATGACAGCAAATTATGCTAAACTAAAGGCTATCTGGATGTTTGATAACAATTCTTGAAAGGAAATCCCATATGATAAAATTGGATCCAAGTAACTCAACTTTATCCCAAAACCAAGTTCCCAAATATTCCAAGTAATACTCCTCCCAAAAATCCAGAAAATAACCACCTAAAATTCAAATTGCTAACACACAATTAAAAAATTACCAAACATGCGAAGAAGAAAATTTGCAAGAGAAAAAGGTCAGTGCATTTATAAAATAGCAATGTAAACTATACAATATAAAACAGAGAAAAACAGAGTGAAGTAAAAATAAAGAGAACATCAATAGATTGAGAAAATAACAAACTTAATAAACATAATCAAAGTCCCAGAAAGGTGGGGAAGGGTGGACAAAACAATAAAATAATAACTGCTGAAAAAAATTCTAATTTAAAAAAAAGAAAATATATAATAAACATTTTATATTAAATATAAAAAATAAAATAAAGTAAAATAAAACAAAACCCAAGCAGGAGAAACAAAGGAAATCTACACAAAGGCATGTCATAATAAAATTAAAGTAACCTGGGAATGGGGGTGGGAATCTAAAGGCAGTCAGAGGTGGGAAAAGACATGTACAAAGGAAGAAAAGAGTGTAGTAAAATGCTCATAGGAAACCATGGAAAGCAGAAAACAATAGAACAACATCTTTAAAGTACAACAAGAAAAGAGCTATCACTTAGAATTCCATACCCAGCAAAGTTATCTTTTTAAAATGGTGAAATAAAGACTGAGTTAGGCTTATTTAAAAAATGAGACAACAATTCATCACCTGTGGGCTGGAACTGCAGTAAAGAAGACAGGAAGTTCTTCAGGGAGAAGGAAAATGAACCTGGACGGAAATGTGGGTATACTCAAAAATAAAAATTAAAAAATGAAGATCATAAGAAAGGTAAATATATGACAAAAACATAAAAGGCATTTTTTTTTTTTGCCCTGGCAAGTGTTGCTTAGTTGACTGGGAGTTGTCCCACACGCTGGAAGGTCACTGGTTTTGTTCCTGGTCAGGGCACAAGCCTGGGTTGCAGTTTCAGTCCCCTGGGGTACATATATGGGGGGGAACCAACCGATGTTCCTCTTTTACGTTGATGTTTCTTGCCTTCTCTTTCTCCTTCCCTTCCCTTCTCTCTAAAATCAAAACTAAAAAAAATTAAAAATCATAAAAGGCATGTTTACTATTTATCTTCTTAAAGCAAAAGCAATAACCATATATTGTGAGGCTTATGGATTTGGAGGTGCAATTTATTTGGAAATATGTGGTTATAAGTTTCTTATACCACATGGATAATATTATATTATTTGAACATAAAAGTATATAAACTCTAACCCCACCATAAAGAAAATAAATAAGTATAGCTAACATACTAATAATGGAGCTAAAATAGAATTATTTTTAAAAAGAATCTGAAAAGAAAAAGTAACAAAAAAAAAAAAAACAAAGAACAGATAAAACAAATAATGCCTAAGTAAAAAAACAGCATATTTAAACTTGACCATGTCAATACTCATACAATACAATGGCTGAGATCTAAATGTTCACTACTTGATTGATAAAAGTTTCAAAATGTAAAAAATTGAAAACATACTCAGTATGTCCTCTGATCACACTGATTTAAGTTAGAAGTCATTTCTTAAATTATATATGGAAAATCCTCAAATATTTTAAGTTAAGTGATACACAACTAATTAATTCCCAGGTCAAAGAAGAAATCATAAAGTTAAATAGGAAATATGTTTAACTATAAGTAAATGAAAATACAACATAACGAGATTTATGAAATGTGGATAAAGCAGTGCTTAAAGGAAAGTTTATAGCATTAAATACATGGGGAAAAGGGGGGAAGGTATTCAATCAGATCTAAGCTTCCACTTAAATTAGGAAAAAAATTTAAACTTAGGTAAGCAGAAAAAAGGATATAATAATGATCAGAAAATAAGGCAACAAAATATAAAACAGAAAAATGAGAAAACCGAGGAAATCGAAAGCTGCTTCTTTGGAAAAAAAAAGTAAAATTGATAAACTTTTAATTATACCGATCAGAAAAAAAAGAAAATGCAAATTACCAATATCATGAATGAAAAGCAGGATACTACTGAGTCCATAGACATTAAAAGAGTAATGAGGTAATTATATGAACTATATGCTAAATAATTTGGTAACTAAGATAAATTGAATAATTTCCTTGAATGACATGAACTACCAAAATCCACTTAAGTAAAATCAGATTAAGCTGAATGTTCCTATATCTATTAGAGAAATTGAATTTGTAACTTTATAACACCCTAAAAAGAAAACTTCAGACCCAGGAGGCTTCACTGGCAAATTCTATCAAACATTTGATGAAGACATAAAACCAATTCTACACAAACCCTTGCAGGGCAAGAGGGAAGAAAGGGAGGGAGAGAGGGAGGAAGGAAGGAAGGAAGGACCCTTGGACATGGACAACAGTGTGGGAATTGACTATGGGAGGGGAGTGGGGTGGGATGTGCGGAAGAGGGCAAAGTGGAGAAATTGGGACAGCTGTAAAAGAATAACAATTTTAAGAAATGATAAAACAATCAGAAAAAAAAGAGAAAGAAGGAAGGAGAAGAGCGAGCTCTGGCTGGCATGGCTCAGTTGGTTGGGCATAGTCCTACAAATCAAAAGGTGACTGGTTTGATTCCCAGTCAGGGCACATGCCTGGGTTGCAGGTTGAGTCCCCGGCTGGGGCACATACAACAGGCAACAGATCAATATTTCTCACATCGATGTTTCCCTCCTTCTCTTTCTCCCTTTCTCCACCCCCCCAAATAAATAAATAAATAAATAAATAAAATAGAAAGGAAAAACGTACAAATTTTAAAAGAAGTAATACTGTCTATATTTGCAGACATCATGATCACCTTTAATGAAAACCTGAAATCTACAAGATAGCTATGGAGCTGATAAGTGAGGATAGAAATGCATAAGCTACAAAGCGAAATCAATTATATTTCCACATACTAGCAAATCGCAAAGTTTTATTGCATTTCTATATGCTGGTATTTATATATACTAGCACTGAACAATTGGAATCTGAAATCCCAAAAATATGGTTTAGCAGTTTCTTAAAATACTGAACATTCACATACCATACAATCAAGCCATTTCACTCTATGTATTTACTAAAGAAAAGCAAAAATACATGTCCACACAGAGACTCATACAAAAATGTTCACCATGGTTTTATTTGTTATTGCTGTAAACTAGAAACAACCCAATGTTCATCAATGGGTGATGATTAAAACAAAACACAGGTATATATACAGTAGAATACTATTCAGCAATAAAATGAAATAAATTGTTCATGCATGCAATGACATGGATAAATCTTGAAATCTTTATGTTTTGGGGAATAAATTGAAAGAGTACTATTGGATAATTCAATTTGCATAAAACTGTAGAGCATTCAAACTAATCTATAATGACAGAGGCAGTTTAGTGATTGTCTGAAGCTGGTGGAAAAGGAAGAAATCAACTGCAAAGGGCATAAGGAAATTTTGAAGAGTGATTAAAATGTTCTTTGTTTTGATTGCAATGATGTTCTTATGAGTATATAAATAAAAACTAATCAAATTGTATATATTAAGTATATGCAGTTTGTTGCTCTTTAATTATACTTCTATAAACATTTGAAAATAAATAACTGGAATAAATAGAAAAATAATTAAAATAATTCAATTTAAAATAGTATTTACAATATGAAACACAAAAGGGTAAGTTTAAAATATGTAAGACCTTTATGCTGAAAACTATAAAACATGCATAAAAGATATTAAAGATGCCTTAAATACTTACATACTATGCACATGGATTAAAAGAATCAATTGGTTAAAATGTCATCTCTCCTCAGATTAATGTGTGGATTCCATGCAATCCCATTCAAAGCCAAACAGATATTTTTCAGAAATTTATAAATTGATTCAAAAATGTGTATAAAAATGCAAAGGACCTAGAAGGTCCAAAACAATTTTGAAAGCAAAGGAAAAAATTGGAGAAGGACTTATACTAGCTCAATTTAAGACTTGTAATAAAGCTTTAATAATCAAGATATTTGTATAAAAATATATAGATCAGTGGAACAGAAGTCCAGAAATAGACATACACATATGGTCTATTGATATTTGATAAAGGAACCAAAGCAGCTTAATGTAGAAAACTCATTTCCAATGTGTCAGGACAATTGGAAATTGAATTTTCACATGCCCCCTGAAAAAAAAAACAAAAAACAAAAAACAAAAAAACACAACTCTGAACCCTTGCCTCTATATAAAAAAATTAGCTCTAAATGGCCCATAGACCCAAATTTAAATGCCAAAACTTTTCAAGAGTTCTAGAAGAAAACATAAAAGAAAATTTTACTCACCCTAGGCCAGGCAAGGTTTCCTAAATAAAACTCAAAAATTATAGAGTATAAAAATTGATTAAAAAAATCATCAAAATTTAAAATTTCTTCTTTAAAGATAATGTTAAAAAATGTAAGAGCAAGCTTATGCCTTACTCTACACATACAAAATCAATTTCATCAGGGATGGGGTTCCGCATGTCATTTGGAACCATGGCCAATGGGAATTACTGCTTTAAATTCTCACAAATAAAAACTTGAGAATTTCATTATACCATAGTGGTGGCCTCCATATAGGTGGCCTCCATCTCTATTTCTCATATAGAAAAACAGAACACATATGCTCTAAAAGAAGGAAATTAGATCTAGAAAAGAGAAGGTTAGGGGATCGATTAATATTGGCCTACAACTGAATGAGTGCTCTCTATGCAGTGATCTCTATGCAATGATCTGGATACAGATGCAGGACATTTTAAAAATGAATAAAATAGGAGCCAAAAATAAAAACTAGTTCTTGATATGCAGCTTTCAAACCAGGTCTTAGAATCTCCTCAATGTTCATGAAGATAAGTTATGACTCGGTAGGTAAAATGATCCTACACAAGAAAATCTAGGGAACTTAAATTTCTCTCCTAGGGTATTCGACTCAATGGAACCCCTCTGTGAAGCTGGCAACAGTGACATCAATGTCCATTTTCCAGGAAGTGCCTATTTGCAAACTGTTTGTCAAGAAAATCCCTACACAAACCCAATCTACATACTTTTGGCCCCCTGCTAAGTTGTACTATGTTAACGTAATATTGAAAAACCCCAATGCTATAGTTCCCTTTTTGTCAGTCTACTTATAAGCAAAGAGCAGTGAGTAAGAAGGGAGATGAGGAAAAGATTTTAAACTGTTTGAATTTATGTGTATCAGAAACAAGATCCCTCCAGGTCCCAAGAGTAGTGTTCCATTTCTGTCTGTTCTATGTCTGAATAATGGGTTTCAGACATAAGATAAAATCTAGGTAATAATCAACCCCAGAAACCAGTGTAATAGCAAGAATGAAGTAGCTGAAGTTTTGTTTATATTATACAATTGTATATTCTGATTTCTCCCAACTGAATGTTGGAAATCAGGATGTATGCATCTGAAAGAATATCAGAAAGCAGACATTTAAAAACAACTATTTTAATTTTACAAAGGTAATGCATGCTTATTTCAGAAAATAAAATTAAACACAAAAAAGAAAATAAAAATAATTCATAGTTCCAACACTCTGAAGTAACTACAATTAATACTTGGGTATCGACCATCCATTCTCTGACACTTCCATAACACCAAAATGGAAGCAAACAGTTCATATTGCTGGGATCTTAAGAAATACATTCCAGTGCTCACATATGGCTGCCTCTGCTACTCCAGCTATTATGTAGGATGAGATTCAGCAAGCCTTAATTAAACATGTGGTCCCAAAGAAATATTCCTAGCCAAAAAGTGCTCACTTTTACCAAATCTTTATGTTAAGCATTTGGTAACCGGATTTATCTAATTGCAACAATCACAATTTAACTGTCTCCTCTTGATTGTCATCTCATATTCATGGGGACCCCATTTTTAATGGAAATGTCTTACTTTATTTCTCATTCCCTTCATTGGAAACTACAATCTCCCACTTAGCTGCAAAATGATATTAATTATCAGCAGAGATCAAATAATCAAAATTGACCAGGCTTATAGAAATTATTCAATTATTTCACTACTTTTTCATAAGCCTTCGTCCTTAAACTATGCAAACAGGAACTATTATTGTTACTCATTCTTGCTGTCCTTTTTCCATGACCACAGGGAGCCAAATTGCTAATTATTGGATTTGTCTTTGGAAATGTTGCCAGAGTGGAATTGGAAGGAGAAAACAGTCAAGCTTCCTAAGTAGAAGACTGAGCACAAATCCTCTATTAGCTCTAATAATTAAGGCATCTTGTGAAGGGCTTCAATGACAGGATAAACTCATCTGTCCCTAGCACAGGACCCATATCAATTACCGTGGGCATGCAGAGCCTGGCGCACAACAAAGGGAATCAAAATACAGAGGCTGACAGTCCACACAAAGCAGGACTCTGGTCAGAAGCAGCCTCTCTGAGTGTTATCTTTAAGCCAAGTGGTTTTTAATAAGTTTAAATACCCATAGGGGGTTAATTTAAGACTGATTTAAATTTATTTCTGAATTAATGCTTTTAAAATCTGCTTTTATAATTTCTGCTTATCAAGGATTGCCCTTCTGGTATAAAAACTGAGCCAACACTCAGTTATCAAATACTATGAAGGGTTCTGTTAATTAGATAGTTTATCTGTGATGAGTTGTTGACATTGAGTTGATGTGTGTTAAATAATTTTAAAATATTCTGTGGGGCACTAACTTGGTGGCTCGAAGCATTGTTCCTCCATTTTTCAGACCCTGATCTGAGTCCAACTGGAAGCTCTTAGTAAAAATTAATGTGATGTTTATAACCCATTTCTTAAATACAGAATTATTCATATCCCAAAATTATACATATAAGACGATAAATCTTTTCTGGCACTCTTTATTAGGCTGCTCTAGACCATTCTAACTAATTCAGCCCCCTTCACACACTGGTTGGTCTTTAGCTGCTCAGTACAGACTGCCAGGAAATTCATCATTGCTGTTATTAAACAAAATTCTTAGGATTTGCTCTTTTCATAGTATTTCCTTTAAAAGGTTTTTTTGGTGATTTTTCCTCTGGCTTCTCCTTCTACCTCCAAATCAGACAACCCAGGAGAAATCTCAGAAACTGAAATATTTTTCCCCATGCAGGTAAATTAAAGCTCTAGTTGTTAAAGGTTTTTCTGTCTGTCTGTCAATTTTCTTCTCCTAGTTATAGTCTGTGACAGCAGAAGCTAAGAACAGTCCACAGGGAATGGCTTGGAGCCTTAGAACAAGCTGGTATCTTTGTATTTTCTAGATGAAAAAATATTGGACACCAGTCTTTAACATCAGGAAAGCTGTTAATTAATTAACCCATAATTGTTAAAAGCACAAATCATTCTTTATCATCTCTCAAATTTTATTTTAAGCTCTCTTTTAAATATTGATCTTATTTACAATTTATTTATTTAAATTTTTGCTATTTCCTCTAAGCAAAATAGCTTAAACATACATTAATAAGCAAAATAGCTTAGAGAAAATAGAATCCAGAGTCCTAAGCCTTATGATTTTTAAATTTTAATTAATAGCCATAATGTATTTAATCAGTATGTATATTACTTAGAGAATGAGATGATTCTTCCAAGGTAGTGATACTCTCTGCAAGTCACTAAACTCACAGGAACCCTGAGGTCATATCCCCGTGTGGCCTCAGACAAAGTGATTCCCTAGGCCTTGGTTTTTATATGTTTGAACTAAAGAGATTAGAATCTACAAGTATACTTTCCAGTTCTAATATTCTATGATGCTTTCATCAGGGAAACTTAGTGTTCTGAAAAAAGAAAAATAAAGTTCAAGTGAGGAAATACTCAGCAGTTATTCTAAACTGGTTTTGTTCAGATTCTTCAAAGGAAGTTTTGAAGATTATCAACAAAGAAAGGATAACGTTGTGTATCAGGTAGAGGAAAGGACACTGGACAGGAAAAAGTGGAGACCTGGTTCTAGGGACAGATGTGCTGCTAGCAACTTAGTCACCTTTAATAAGTTATGGGATTAAAACTTCTGAGGCTAAAAATAGGACTCTAAACTGAAGAAGTTTGATTTTATAATCTCTTAGTTCCTTTCAGTACAAAAATTCTATGTATCTATAAAATGGCCCAAAAGCCGTACAGGATGATACCTGGAAATGCTCTAACAATTACTGATAATGAATTCTGCTCTTTTCTTCTGATTGGTGAACATTGTTCAAAAACATTCTGTTCCAGACCATCAAATCAGAAGTAAAACTTTCCCCTGAGTCCCCTAAACAAATGCTGCAACTAAGGGTAACTTTCTGAATCTGCAGCATCTTAATTATCATAATGGCAATCCCACTTGCGCCCACCCCTAGAGTTAAGGATTGTACAGAAAGTTGTGCCGTGTATTTTTTTATTCTACTTCTTGATTTCTCCTGTCCACTCTTTTACCCAGAATATAGCTGAAAGAGCGAACGAAAAACAAGACACTAATACAAATATAAATCCTAGCGATACACCTCAGGACCATTAGGGTATGTGAGTTGTTTGCTCTCTTCCTGCCAACTCCTCTAAACATCCCAGGCACTCTATAACACTGAATTTAGCAAAGCAGCTATGTTACCAGCAAGTTTCAGACCCATGCATCCCAGCCTTTTAAAAGAATAAATATTATTATTAATATGTTTCAATTTCTAGTTCAGTTAAGAAATCTGTAAGAAGGAGGTATCACATGGGTGGGGGAATACCAAAATAGAGGTAGTAGAGGGTCGTTTCCAGAATTTAATGATTTACCAAGTCAAAAATGTAAAAGGTGGTAGGAGTGGTAGCACATTTTTCTCCTGAAACATCCAAATACTGAACATTGCTCAAGGTTAAGACTGCCAAGAAAGATGGTACAGTTATCCATTCCAGCTACTCAGTTCTGCTTTTTTTCCGTTTGCCTCCTGGCAACCCAGCTAGAGTTTTTTCCCTTTTCTTTAGGTCATTGACTCTTCCCCTAGTCTGAGACCTCCCTATTTTTGCAAGCCTTACTCAGTGTGAGCAGCATATTCCAAAGCCTGTGCTCTAAATCACAGTGTAGGTATAGAGATTGATTCTGTTCCCTGTGGGTTCATGCTCCTGATATGCTACCTGGGTTAAATCCCTTTAACCAAACCCTCTTACTCTCATACTTTGATTTTCCTTTGATTATCAAAAGAATAATTATCAACATTCTAGTTCACTTAAACATACATTAATGATAATAATCCATTATACTTGGACATGGAACTCATACGTAAAGCTTCCCCTAACAAGTTTCAAAACTTATACTTTAAATTTTTATCCATAGAGTTCTTGCGTTATAGCAAACAACTTATTTCTCCTAGCCTCCTATACAACTACACCATTTTAAAAATGGGAAACTGAGGATAGAATTAAGGGTATTTTCTTAGGTTACATTCCAGGTTTGGAGAATAATTTCTTTGCTCAACATAAATAATTCACTTTAAATCTCCCAAAACTGAACAATTCTCACTGTGACTCTATAAAATAGACACGGCAGCCACCAGGTATGGGAAAATTTCAAAATATTCATGATTTTAACATCAGCCATAACCTAGACTAGGCTGTTGTACCTAAAAACTACCCCCAAAATAGGCTTTCATACTGTTTTTATGTTGAATTCCCAGTGCCTGGTACATAGTATAGAATCAAACGTATGTTGAGCAGACAATGAATGACTGGCAGTCTTAAAGCAGTGGCAAGAAGATGGAAAACAGAGTAAGAGGATAGACTATAAAAATATTCTAAAGATAAACATGAAAGCAGTTGGTAATTGGGTATAGAAAATATGTTGAAGAAGGAGGAACTTAGAGGGAATTTCTGGTTGCTGACTCAGGTGACCAGATGTCATTCAATGAGATAGGAAACATAGTGAAGGGGGAAGTAGGTGAGTGGGTGGGCAGTGAGTTTTATCATGTGCTAATCAAAGAATCTTATGAACATCAAGGGAAATTTATTCACAGTAAGAAGTGTGAAATACAGATTTAAGTTTAATAGAGATTTTTTTTGACTTGGAGGCCATCATTATATAAGTGACAACATGTATTATATCCATAATATATAACAAGTTATATCCATAAATGAAATAGTTTGTGAATAAATATAGAACAGTAGTATATCAATATCCAGCATATTTGTAAATGGTTGGGGAGGTCAATAAACGACGCTAATTTTATTCTTGCTTTCTTCCTTCCTTCCTTTTAGATCCTCACTCAAGGTATGTTGATTGATTTTAGAGAGAAAGAGGAATGGGGGAAGAGAGGAGGAGAGAGGTAGAAACAGCCATACTAGGATTAAACCCACAACTTAGGTACGTACCCTGACCAGGAATCGAACCCACACCCTTTTGGTGTACGAGACAATGCTCTAACCAACTGAGCCACCCAGCCAGGGCTAAATTTTTACTATTTTAAAGACATTAAAAGTAATATAAGCAGCCATGTATATCACTATTTTTTCATAGATGTAGAAGATTTTCTAACCTTAAAAAGTATGGATAACAATCTTAAAATGAAGGACAACATTCCAATTAACCAATTAAAGTATATTTTAAAGACTTGCTACATTGTCCTCTGTCACAAGAAGACTTTATTATTAAATGACAACATTTGGGAAACACTGGTATCAGGAAAAAAAGAAGACCAAGTACAGATGTCCAGAGAATGTTTATCTTTAAGTGTTCATCGGAAAAGAGAAGCTCACACAGGAGACTGATTCTAATGCTGAAGCAGGAAATATAGCTAGAGGAGTGTGGTGTTTTGGAAGTCAAAGGAAGAAAATATTTAAGACTATAATAGACTAAATAGACTAAATAGAGGAGTATGGTATTTTGGAAGTCAAAGACTAAAATATTTAAGACTATAAAATATTGTTGACTATATATTTATATATAGTCAACAGTTTAGATGCCACTAAAAGAGCCAATGGATTTATTGTTAGAGTTTACTGATGTCTTGAGTATGAATAGTTTCATACTAAAAATACATGCTCTGAGGACTTCACCTCAGGGCTAACTCAGGGAATACAATGTTTTGTTATGACTCAGGACATCAGTTCAATAAGCATTTGTTGAGCACTTAGTGTGCCCAAATCAATTTAATAGGTCCCCTGAGAGATTACAATATTAATAATATAGTTCCTGTCCTCAAGAGACTTTTACTTTCAGAAGGGAGATAAGAAATGAACATAAAAATCTATGGAATATCTCCAAAAACGATATACAAATGGCAAACAAGCACATGAAAAAACACTCAACATCGTTAATCATTAGGGAAATGAAAATCAAAAACACAAGATATCACTTTTCATTCACTAGAAGGACTAGAAATAAAATTGGGTGGGGGATAGAGAATAAAAGTGTTGGTGAGAATCTTGAGAAATGGAAGCCCTAAAACAATGTTGGTGGGAACATAAAATGGTACAGCAGCTGCGGGAAACAATTTGACAGTTTCTTAAAACATTAAACAAGAAGTTACTACATGACGCAGCAATTACTCTTCCAAGTAGATACCCAAGAGAATTAAAAATGGGTAGTTGAACAAAAAATTATAGATTAACCTCCATAGCAGCATTGTTCCTAAAAGCCAAAAAGTAGAAACAACCCAAACGACCATCAATGGATAAATTGATTAAAAAAATGTGGTATATTCATACGCTGGAATATTATTCAGCCATAAAAAGTATTGATACAGGCTACAATATGAATGCACCTTAAAAACAGAATATTGGGTGGAAGAATCCAAATAAAAGGCCACAAACAAAATATATGATGATTTTGTTTATGTAAAATACCCAGACTAGGCAAACGCATAGTGACAGAAAGCTTATTAGTGCTTGCCAGGAGCTAAGGGGGTGGGGGAATGGGGAGTGACAGTTTAATGGGTACAGGGAGCTTTTTGTAGAGAGAATTGATAAAAATGTTCTAGAATTTGACAGTGGTGATGGTTGTACAACATTGCAAACGTACTAAAAACTACGGACTCATACACTTGAAAATGGTTTAACGGGTCGATTTTATGTTACGTAAATTTTAACTTTAAAAAAAGCTTATGGAATACAAAATCAGCCACGTGAGCCTAGGAGAATGGCCAATCATTGTGAGGACATAAAGAAAGATGGAGTGACCAGAGCGCTAATGAAAGGGATGATACTTGAGCCGAACCTTAAGGACTGGCTAAAATTTAAAATGTAAAGGTAAACACCAGAGCAAGACTAACAGTAGAGGCAGAGAAAACACTTTCAGCAGGGCAAGAGTGCAGTAAAGTGTAGGTTGTGTTCAGAGCAATTGACAACCCTGTTTGCAGTCACAGGAGAGGTGAAAATAGTGAAAAAAAATTGGGCCCCATGTAACTCCGATAATCAGGTACTGCTCTCTCTTCCTACAGGGCGTATTTCCTCTTGGCAGTAAACAGGAATAGCACATTCTTTGAAGCACGTTTGAAATGCAGGTCTTTAGATGATTTCCACAGCAAATGTCTGAATCTAAAGGTTTTTTTATTTCTCCCCATATTCTTTTTTAAATATTGTGTAGATTTAGGACAAACAAAACAATTAATTATGAAAAGTTCTTGATGCAGTGAAGAAACAAGGGTTTGTCTTCCCACACAGATCCTTCACTGGGTATAAAATTCTTAAACATTGCCCTGAGCAGTGTGGCTCAGTTGGTTGGGCAATGACCCACAAGGCAAAATGTTGTCAATTCAATTCCCCGTCAAGGGCATATGCCTGGGTTGCTGGTTCGGTCCCTCGCCGGGGCATGTATGAAAGGCAAACAATTAATATTTCTCTTTCTCATCAATGTTTCTCTCCCTCTCTTTCTACTTCCCTTACTCTCATTCTAAAAATAAATTTTAAAAAAATTCCTAAACATTGACAAACAATGTGAGCCTCCCTATTGTAGCTTTGTTAGTTACAAAACGCAAAACAGCCGCAAGTTACCAGAGTGACTATTCTCCTTTCTATTATTTCAGAATATAAATAGGCCATGGTAGTTTAACCATCTACTTCATGTCTAAGGCACATCAGAGGACATAGACACCTTAGGTCCCCAAAACTTTGTGACAGGAATATAAAATTTAAGAAATGCAAGTTTATGAGATGCTTAGGATGACAACTTAGCTCCTAGTTAGAAAATATTTCAGCAGTACACATGGCACACCTCAAGTTAAATGTTGCTGGAGAAGGTTTTTAAGCTTAAGCTGGTCTTTCACTCTTGGAGCCCTTGCACAGATCTGTGACACCTGACCCGGCATCCTCATGATCTTCATCATCGTTAGAGTCATTATCACTACACAGCTATGAAAAACCTACATAAGTATAAACTGGTTTGCACTTTGAATTTATATAAACATCTTTATAACCTCTGTGGCAGACAGGCCTAGATGGCTCCTAATGATCATTGCCTTCTGGTATTCACACCTTTATGTAATCTTCTCCCCGGGAGTGCGGACAGGCTCTGTGACAACCTCCTAACCAATGGAATACTGCAAAGGTCACAGGATATACATGATTACATTTTGTGATTACTTACTAGTACAGCATACAACTTGCTGAAGTATCTCTCTGTTGCTGGCTTTAAATAAATAAGTTGCCATGAATCCTATAGCTTCTAGGGAATTTATCCACCCACCAAAACCAAGAAAGCACAGAAATAGATCCTCCCCCATTTGATTCTCCAGGGAGAACCTGGCCCTGTACAACGCCTTGATTATAGCCTCACAAGAAAATAAACAGAGGACCCAGATGAACCTTGTTCAGACTCTCACTCCACAGAAACGGTGAGAGATAATGTGTTGCTTTAAGCTATTAAGTTTGTGGTAATTTGTTATGTAGTAATAGAAAAATAATACAACCTCCAAGAAGTACACTGTTTAAAACAGATAAGGAAAAACATACAGTTATATGAACAACAAAAACATGAATTAAGTAAGTATAGCTGTGAGCTTTTTTACTCTCTCTGCAGGGAAAAAGAAACAGCATGAAATTTGTTATTTTATTACCAATTAGAGAGGTTAGGCTTAGAGATGTCTATAAATTGTCAGTGTTAGAGAGCCCAATAAGAAGACTGTCACATCCTAACATCCAACCAGGTAATTTCAGTAGCGTTAGGAACATTCCTGCACCCCTCAATTCTCCTCAATCCACTAACAAAAATAGGCCTTTTATCATTTTAGCCTAAGACTTTAGGTTCTCAGTATATATGGAAATTATGGATATGGATATTATGGGTATATATGGATAGCCTTGCAAAAAATACATTTTAAACTGTTATCAATTATTTGTATATATTGAGAATAAAATTTCATATGAGTGGGGAACAGCATGAGAATCCTGCTGGCCAGGCCTACTCTATCCTCTCTCTCTGTTTCTACCCTTAACCCAGCAAAGCTTTCTAAGAGCCACAGAAGGCAACACCCCCAGGAATATACCAGGTTTTCAGACCCGGATATTCAGTTATTCACTTCAACACCCAGGGTGTTTTCTGTCCTTTCTCTTCCTCATTGGATAATGTTTCACTGGATAATGTCTCTGCCTTGTTCTCCTAGTTGACACATTGATTGACTACTTTCCAATTTCCCCACATCCAACTAGGGCTCTATTTCACTTTTCTCCTTCCTATCACTAATTCTCATACTCCATGGATACATTTCTAAATAATATCCCCTAGAATTTGCCCTGGCAACAGTGAAGTACCCTTTTAGCCAGCATCTCACCTGAGTGGAGACCCTACAAATAAGATCCAGATATAATAGGTTCATAATGAGAGGAAAAAGGTACTCAGAAATGAGAAGGAAAAATTATGAAAACAATTTAATGAAGAATTTTGCATAACTCTGTGGGGTTGTCATTAGTTATTTACACAAGCAGATATATAGACTCACTGAAACTTGGTCTGATTCCTCTCCACTGTCCAGGCCTCAACAGTAGTATCTGGGAGAAATAACAAGAATAGAAAATTCTCTTTCTCCTTATTTCTTTCAAAATTTATTAAGTAATTTTTATTTGCAAGGCACTTTGCGAAGAACTTTCAGTGATTCTGAAATGAATTAATCATGTCCTTTCTGCTGGGTTATAGAACATAATTTAAACAAATATAGTGCAAGGCAGAAAAAATATGATAGAAGCACAAAATAATAGGTTCTATAAGATTAATCAGGAAAGGTTTGGGGAGGAAAGAGTTAAAGTAGTTGGCCTTCATCCATTTCTTTCTCAATTATCATGGGGATGCTTCCAGAAAAAGAATGAATTGACTCAGTGTAATATTCTTACAAATATGATAACTGAAATTCTGGACAAATAGATTGATTATATAGGATGTGTCTGGTTTAGTTTAGAATTGCTTAAGGTAAACAAGCCTACAATCTATGGATTTGTGATGTATGGTTCTGTGAATATAATGTGATATAAGCTATACAACTCTCTGGCACAAGAAATGGAGATTTTTCTCAACTTAAAGGAGCCCACTGTGTGGGGTAATCCTCATTAGAGACTTCATCTGTAATTCTTGTCTACAAAAACAAGAACAAGAAGTCTTGTGGAATATTCTCTCTCTCTGGCCCGTGTCTTTTCAGTGTTTGTATTCTCAAAAGTAATTCAAAATCTTGATAACGGCTAAGATTTCTGATTCTTGGTGTTCGCTCAATCTCCGTGATGGAGGTAGAATTTTAAGTGAGCTTTAAATGGTATTTAGGATGTTAAAAGGCAGAATGGAGGCAACTGATATTCCAAGCAGGGAAAAAACAGATACAAAGTAGAAAAGTTAGAAAGTAAAAAAAAAGAAAGAAAGAAAGTTCAGGCCATAATACACATCCTAATTTGGCCAGATTATATATCAACGGGAACAATCATGGACAACAGAGCTTGAAAAGGAGGTTGAGGGCTTTGAATTCCATCATGAGTACCTTATACTTAACTCTGCAGTACATGAAGATCAGTTGAAGGTTGTTTATGAAGAGAATTATGGAATCACAGCAGAGCTTTAGGTAGATTTTCCAGCAGCTCTGTGCAGGTTGTTCTGGAGCAGAAAGAAATTACCCAGTCCATTTTATGGAGCATAAAATGGCATAGTACAAAGATCTTCAAGTGAGGTCCGTGAGTACAGGTGGACCTACTGGCACAATCTGAAGTTCTCTTTGAGGGTTCTGTTGTTGTTATTTGCCTGTTTGCTCTCTTTTTCTATTTAAAAAATGGTGTATATTAATTTTTATGACAATTTTTAAATGCAATTCAGGATCAGCTAGATGACCATATTATGACTGATTATTGCTACAAATTTCAGTGCTTAGGCTTTCCTTCTGTTTATCATTGGGTTGGCACTAATTACAATTTAAATTATCATGGACTAATAAGGAAAAATAAAGAGGACTTCAAATGTAAATTTGTACTTACGTCAGGAGAAGGCAAAAGTTTTTACTCATTGCTTTTAAAAAGTGATTGGAGAACTATGTTATCACAAAGTACCTGATAGTACATATTGAACTCCAAGGAATTTGAGTGAATATTTCTTTGCCTTCCCAGACTACTCTCTGTTCCTATAACCTTCATCAAGGGCTTCCTTGCCCTTTTGCTTTTTTGATTGGTTTCAGGAAAGGAGAGTTGATAGAAGGAGGTTGAAGAGTGAGAAGTGTAAAATCAGGGCATTCACTGTGAGGGCTTCGCCTCTGCTGGGTTCCTAAGCGTGGATTACATCCCTCTAACAAAGAGCACAGCTTCTCTAAGTCATTCTTGTTCTTCAATAACGGCAGTCCCACTCTCAAGGCTCTATTCTTCCTTCATTTGCCTCTAGTCTCGTGGTTGATAATGGCTCTTCACTGTTGCTCTACTCAAACCTCTGTAGTTTCTTCTAAGCCTGTCTACACCTTTGTATAAACTGGGTGAGCAAAAGTAGGTTTATAGTTATACAAACAATACACTAATAAATAATAGAAGGCACTCTGTGTTTAATGTACACACAGTGTACACCTACTCTTGCCTACCCCCGTATTTATTGTATTAAACTTTCTTCAAATGCTTCTGAAACAATGCTTTTCATTTTCTGCCATGATCCATCTGATATGATGAATGTCAATGGCTATTACTCTGTTCATATTATATGCGTCAATTTGGTTTCAGCAAAGCAGCCTCATCTGTCACATTAAAACAAATGTGTTTCTCTGAATCTTATTGGTTTTATCGTTTCATTTGTATTTATTAATTTTTTGTTTATAGTTGTATCTGAGCTCCAATCATAAGAAGCTAATACCTTAATTTACATGTGCATATATTTAAGTAAATTAATAAATAAGAATAAGCAACATCAAGGAAGTTCTTGAATTCTTTTCTCCTTCAGGAGAAGGCCGTCTATCATTCAAATTTACGAATCACTAACCTAGCTTATGGCTTCTAGCACAGCTTCCAAAACATCTCTGAAAAGCATCATAAAAGTTGTTAGAGTGTGAAATGGACAATTGATAGTGAATGGATACCGAAAGCTAAAAACTTCATAAAGTCCATTATGACTCCAGAAACCATGGCTGAAAACACCTGCGTATTCTCTCACCCTCATGCGGTTCTAAGAGGGCCTACATGAACCAATAGGGCTTTGTAGGAATGTAAGTCTTGAAACCCTAGACCAAACAACTATACTCCAAAAGTCTCCTTAGTTAAGCTAGTGAAGTAAGTTCATATTATATGCGTCAGTTTGGTTTCAGCAAAGCAGCCTCATCTGTCACATTAAAACAAATGTGTTTGACATACCCCTCTATTCCAAACATATTGCAAGTGTATATGCAAGTGTGTGTATATCAAATATGGTTACATATACAAGGTCTGTCCAGAAAGTATCCATGCATGTAGTATGAAAAATAGAGACATTTATTGAGGAAGATACAAGAAACATTGTACATAGGACAATGATACCTCAGTCCTCTTCAAAGTAGTCATCTTGGGACCTCACACAGTTCTCCCAAATGTCATCAGCTACCCCGTCATATTTTCCTGAATCTCATTGATAGTGTGAAATCTCTTACCTTTCAAAGGTGATTTTAGTTTTGGGAAAAGCCAGGAGTTGCAAGGCACCAGGTCTGGGCTGTAGGGGGCTGAGTCACCTGGGTGATTTGGTGTTTCTCAAAAAACAAAAACAAAACAAAACCTCTGCATGAGATATGATCCATGAGCGGGTGAGTTGTTGTGATGAAGCTGCCAACTACAAGTTGCCTGTAGCTGTGACCTTCTGAATCATCTGAATAGTTTCCATGGAGGAATGTTCAGGCTTAACATAAAATCGGGTACAGATTCATTGCTTTACTCATTTTGAATGCGATGGCCACACAGTGCACATGCTCACTCAATGGCATCTACCACCCCCACTGACTAGTACAGCAAAGTCATCATTGTTCACACATGTGCATTTCATTCCATTCTCCTTGGCTGTCAGGTTACATTGATGTAGCACAAACTGTTCTCATTATGTTAACAATGGTTGGACTTTTTCTGGACAGGCCTCAGACATGTACACACACATACACACGTTATGTGGTATGTGTACATATGTGTATGTTCACCTCTGTGGACCAGAATTCATGGTGGTAAGTAGAGCTGAACACCTGGCTTGCTGGGCATCAGACCAGAAACAGACTAGCAGCAGGCAGTTCAGCGTCAGAATAAAATGCTTCAGATGAAGAAGCAGAATCAGCTTCACAACTTGTAACCACAGGTTGGGAGAAACTCTGCTGATTGCTGCCTAGGCCTAAAGCAGGACTCAGGCCTAGAGAACTGGGAAGAAAGAGAGCAGCTTTATAACAAGAACTGCAACCTGCCCACTGGCATGGTGAATTAACCCTCAATATCTCAAATATCATAATAGGGTAGCAACTTTGAGCCACCACTTTATAACCTGGTTTGGGATTAGAAGCTGGGGCAGGAGGTAGGGTGGCATCAGCTATGTTGCAGAAATAAATGAACCCCAAATATCAATAGACTTAGACAACAACATCTTTTTCCACGTTTACACTACAGTCTAATATGGGTGAGGTGACTCTCCTCGATAGCTGTCCTCCAACAGTAACATGGGAATATGAAATGATTCCATCTAAAATCCCTACCAATTCATTGCTCTTTACACCCATGATAAGATAGAACATATGGCTATCCCACATGTGCCCTTAACTATATTTTGATTAAGAGTGATACATTTTACTTGCACCCACAGCCCAATTGCCAAAACTAGGCACATAACCCCAAGGTAAAGATAAGGCAGGCTGAACAATGCAGGATAGTACATGACCAGGATCCAGGTGGGTGAGCCCTAAAATTTTCTAGAGAAGAGAGTAAGCTGAGAGTGAGAGAACAATTTTTAATTAAAAATAAACTTGGACAGCAATGTTTTCAAACATATAAAAGGAATCTACCAACAAGAAAGATGCCATGAAACAACAATCAGAACATGAATTGCTTCATCAGAAGTTAATTTCATAGAAAAGATTGACAGATATCAGAATAAGTACATTTTGCATGATCACAGAGATCAGTAAATAACTTCCTTTAGAAATTAATTATAAAAACTTAAGAAATTTATATCAAAAATGATCAATTAGTAGAAATATAGCCACTAAAGTAAAAAAACACAATGCGTGGATTAAACTAAATTAGACATAATTAAAGGAAGAATTAGTTATGGTAGGAAAAGAAATGAAGTCAAGAACCAAGTGAGGTGGCAGAGTAGATGGAAGCTACACTAACCTCCTCCCAGGACCAAACTGGAATTACAGCTAAATTAAAGAAAAATCATCCTGAATACCCAGCTGAACACCAGCTGGAGAGAAGCCTGGTAACTGAAGACAAATGGAAGAAACCATTTCTACACAAAGTGACTGGGAGAGAGGGCAGAGGCACAGGAGGGCTGACATGGCTCCCATGAGAGGCAGCTGAAGCTTCAGGGGTATATTTCAGCAGCCGGGGGGTTCCTTCTAAGAAGTATGAGATCTAAACCCCAGGCTGGTCTCCCCAGCCAAGAGCACCAGAACTGGGTCTGATCTTGTTTCCAATATTAGAGTAGTTTTATCTGTTTTCTATCAGTCCAGGTGAATGATTGTATTTTAACTAATCACAGAAGGTATGAATGCTCATAAAATTGTAGAGGTATTATATTTCTGACTTCTGATAGAGAGAACACAGTATCTTGACCCAGTTCTTTCCATGAACAACAAAATTACACACACACACGCACACACTGTCATGCATGCAGAGAATTATAATGGGATTTTTTACCTGGATTACTAGGTTGCTATTGCTCGAGCACATTGTAACAAACTGTATGAGGCATTCCGATTGCTTTATAATAGTGTCTTACTTGAAATTAAATTTGCCATATGCAGGTGGTAAAAGAATCTGATAGATTTCCCTAGTCTGAATTAGCCTATGAGGGGGAAAAAAAAAAGTTCTATGGTTAGGAAAAGTGGGAGATGCTATGCCTGCCATATCATATTGAGCTTTAATTAGTATAATTATTTTGGGTCAGTGGTAACAATCTCAAACTTTGGATATTGGGGTCTTTTTCTCTGGCTGAACTGGTTTGGGTAATAAAAGAATGAAAACCTCAGGGGAATTGATCTGTGGTTTGTGTTTGATGGTGGGATGAAGTAATTGTAATTAATTCATATATATATATATCTTTGTTATAAGCAGAAAATAAGTCAGTTGCTTAGTAATAGTGATTATAAGACAGAGGCAGAGACAAGCAGAAGTATTTTATTGCAAAAGGCTACTCATCACACACAATTGTTACAATAAGATCATTGTTTCATAGAGAAGAAGCTCATTGAATGGAATAAGCTTTGTTGTACGGAACACCTTGTGAAAGGTACTTGGATACAGTGACTAACTTTACACTTTTTTCTATCATATTTAAAACCCAAATCATAAGAAATGGTCAGTTTCTTATAGCTCTCATCTGTTTTACAAGGAAAAATGCAAAAAGTAATAAATTATTGAGTACATCAAAGGAACAGAGAATTCATGCAGTGACAATGTAAAACATATGGAAAATGTGGTTTCAAAGACCATGACTTACAAAAGTTTGAAATTTCTGGACTGATTCCTTGAAGTAGAAAAAAATCTAATTTCAGCAGATTTTCTCAGTAATATGGATTGGAAATGGATTTTTTAAAACCTATAAAATTAATCATTGTTCTCAGAGACATAGATTTGGCCTCCATTCGTTCTTACTATTTAATTTAATACATTCTGAAAACCAAAATCCCTCACCAAGAAGGAAGTGGAAAAATACCAGATTTCTTTTACCATGAATTAGCTCTAATCACTTTGACAACATCGAGCTACTTGTAGGCTTCTGCCTCCCGACTGCCAGTGAAAGAAGCATGGGAGAGACGGTCAGTGTTTCTCTCTAATCAGTAAGCTACTAACTTGTTACCTGTTGTCCCAAGGTGCGGGGTGAGCAAAAGAACACAGGTGAGGCTGAAACTAAAAGAGAAGCCATGTCTGAGCACCAGAAGCTTATCAAAGTTGTAACAAGATATCCCAAGTTGGCAGAAGGAAAAGGCAAGCATTCAAGTGTGCCAAGTTCAAGGGACAACACAAACAAGCAGAACAACACAAGCGGAAAATGATTCTGTAGTTTAGATGTCATCTTCCATATTCTTTATCTTCCTGATATACAGACTGACCACAGGGTAGAAATAGGAAAGAAATAGACAATTTTACATACATATAAAATTAAACAGAAAACAGGACTATTTGTAAATAGCTAAATGAATGGTGATAACATATATAACTTGAGCCTGTATAATTTTCAAGAAAGGTTAAATGTTTGTTCACTTGGCCCATTGAAGCTAATTTTTTTCTTTTTTTTTTTTTTTATTCTTGCTCAAGTACAGTTGTCTCCTATTTTCCTGCCACCACTTTCCCCCACCCTACTCACCCCCACCTCCCACCCTCAATATTCCCACTTTCGCTTTGTCCATGGGTCTTTTAACATGTTCCTTGATTTGACCCTTCCCCTTCTTTTCCCCATTACCTGCCTCCTTCCTCCCCTCTGGTTGCTTGTTGGTTAATGTTTAATTGCTGTTTGACTGTTGTTTCTTGGGTGGTAGATATGATGTAGTAAAAAGCAAAATTACAGTCAACCAACCATTTAGCTCTTGTATTTCCAGAATCAATTTACCAGAGTAGGTACTATAGATTTGCCTAGCACAAACACGAACTTTTTATATTTTACTGAGTTTATTTTATCCAATTATATATTATTCTAAAGATAGTCTAGTAAAGCTGAGCAAACAGTTCTAAATAAAAAAACCATCATTAGCAGCTTTCACTGCAGAATGTAAGAATAATGGAGAGGCATGTTGATAGTACACAACAATTTCACCTCTGAGACATGATTTTCTGTCTGTGTATGATCAAAAGCAAAACAAGCTTACTGGTATTAATATAGGCCATTTTTCTAACTCTGCCTTAAGCTATCTCAACCTCAAGCTTCCCATTTTCAAAGTCATTGGGTCTTAAGGGACATGTATTTTAGACTACTGTGTCAAATTGATCAATTTAAAAATATATCCATGATACACATCTTAGCAAAATCTATAAGAAAAAAAAATGGATAGTGTTTGTTGGAATCTAGATAAATAACCCTACTAGAATAGCATTTGGGGGTAAATTCAAAAGCATCCCAAAGATTTAGGTTTAAATTAATTTTTTTCTAACTTTTAAAAGTTCATAAACAGTACAAGAAAAAATTTTTCTCTCTCCTCCCCCAATGTCAACTCTAACTAGTATTCAATATTTCCATTTTTAGCGATGAAAAATTGATTGATTTAGTACCATTGTTTTCTAATTCAAGGAATGATTCAAAATAGTGGTATCCACATTATTTAGTTTTAGGCCATTCTTGGGCATTTTACTGACAAGACAGTCTTTGTGACCTCAGGTTCTTTAATTGCCTATGGGTTCATAAGTACTCATAAAATAGATATAAAAAGAGAACACAAAATTCCTGGGGATCATCATGTAAGTGATGGTGCTAACCCTAGTAAAATGTGAAATGGGTAACATTTGCTTTGGAACTCCTATATCCCCACTGGCTCCATCACTCCTTTTTTTTTTTTTTAACCTCAGCCTCCCTTCTCTTCCTTCCCAACTAGAAGATGATGTATACAACGCAAGTATCTTGGGAAAAGACAGGAATATCATCACATAGGACTTAATGGGAGTAGCTCAGAAAATAAAACATCTGTGTTACTTTGGAGTTGCTTCCTAGAATGTTTTTATTTATTATCCTGATTATTTTTCTTTCAAAATGTATTTAATCATTCTGACAACAAATGCCAGTAGCTCCAACTATATTTACTATTAAGAGGGCATCTTGTTTGTTTCTTTGATCCTATACATTAACTACACTCACAATATCACTGAATGATAATAAATGGTGTGAAATACTGAGTGTCAGAACTGGCATCTCAATATTCCACATTATAAGGTCAAAGAAATGCCAGTACAGCCATGCTCTGCATAACAAAGTTTCAGTCAATGATGGACCACATATATGACAGTGGTCTCGTAAGATTATACCAGAGCTGAATTTCCAGTAAGAAATGGAAGGATATGTAATTCAGAAAAAGAGTTGTTTTTCTCTGATGGGAAAAATATCTGTAGAGTTTGGCTATACATTCCTCTCACTCACAGCACCTCAAGTTTGAGTGCACAGGCTCCATCCCAATCAGTCAGCCACTGATCTGTCTCAGCAGAGGAGCCTGCCCCCCGGTGCTGTATATTCAGAGGGCGCCGTAGCCTCTCCGAGCTGGCCTGGTGGTCTTCAGAGTACATCGCTGTAAATTGTTTGTTGAGGACCTAAGGTCCTATACAGGGACACAGGGCCACAGGAGCTGCCTTAACAAGTATTAAGTCCCACTGCCACTTCAGCAAAAGCTTGCTGTGCTAGTGTGGAGCCAGCCTGTCCCTGTACTTTGGAAATATTTTCAGACTGTAATGATGTAAAGCATGGATTAGTTTTAATTTCTTCTTCAGTCCAATGCCGGAAACAGCCCTTTGTACCAGATAGGTTCAATGGAACCAAAAACAAATTTCTATACTCAAAATATTGAGTCCTCTATTCTATATACCCACGTCATGTTAAACACCCTCTTTTTTTTTTTTTAATGAATGCCACACAGTTCCTTAATCTGACCACTGCTTCAACATGCAATAGCCAAAACCACATCACCGTGACAATCCTTATGTTACTTAATCTCTCCATTTTGATTTATTTTTCCTGCTAATCCTCAGGCCACCTTTCTCTCCCTCCTGAAACTCACTATTATTATGGTGATCTGTGCTTTATCCAGACAGTTTTTCCTTCGTATTTCCAATCAATCTAGCTCACGTCTCTGTGCACGGAGCAGCACTGATAGCTTCGATGTTCTATTTCTGACCTTTCCAGATGGAACCAGGGGGAGGCTTCTAAGGCAGTGCTTAGAAAGTCCACAGGTGTGCGCAGTACTGTCTGAGGCCTTCACGTCAGCACACCACTCACTCACTGACTCACCCAGAGCCTCTTTCAGTCCTACAGCTCCATCGATGGTAAGTGCCATATATAGGGGTACCATTTTTTATCTTTTATACTGCATTTTTACTGTACCTTTTTTATGTTTAGATATATTTACATACTCAAATACTGAAAGCTGTACCACCATTGCCTACAGTATTCAGTACAGTAACATTCTGTACCGGTTTGCAGCCTAGGAGTGTAGTAGACTATACAATCTAGATTTCTGTAAGGGCACTCCATGCTGTTGACACAATGACAAAATTGCCTGAAGGCTCATTTCTCAAAACATATCTCTGTGGTTAAGTGATGCATGATTGTAACTGGAGCCAGCATCTTTCCTTTAGGGCTTATGAGAGATATTCTTTCAACATAATCATACAGATCATCACCACCCTGATCAATACAGGAAAAGACCGGGTATGGCAAATGGGGCATGTGTTTTGTTTTATTTTGGGAGTGTAAAAAAGGAGGAGGATGAGGAGGAGGAGAAAGAAAAAAAACAGGGATGGCATACTTCTTGCCAAAATAAAGAGAAGAAATATCCAGAATTACTATCAACGACTATCTGAACACTAAGTTGGAAACTGCTGATAATTTATTTAAAATTTTCCAGGTTACAAGGGGGAAGGGTGGGGGAAGGGTTGGGTGAAGGTGAGCAAAGGTTGGGGGGCAGAGGGACATCTGTAATAGTGTCAACAATAAAAGTAAAGTTACAAAAATTGTTTCCAGCCCTGGCTGGTGTGGGTCAGTGGATTGAGTGCCAGACTGTGAACCAAAGGGTTGCCAGTTTTATTCCCAGTCAGGGCACATGCCTGGGTTGCGGGCCAGGTCCCCAGTGTGGGGCACTTGAGAGGCAACCACACACTGATGTTTCTCTCCCTTCCTTCCCCTTCTACAAATAAATAAATAAAATCTTTTAAAAATGTTTCCAGGCTACTAGCCCAGCAGAAGTCTAATGGTGAGTATAGCTAAAGGAGAACAGGAAGATGGTATGAGAGAGAAGTCAGAGAACCAGCCTGCATCCCATTGTTAGGTATTGACCATGACCCATGATTTTCTATATAGACCTCACTCAATAGGATGACTGTGCCTGAGCTGTCTTGCCCGTATCAACCCATCCCCAAAACAGCAATCTGCTACAGCTGTACCCCAACAATAAGAAGCTGTAGGCAGGGGTGTCCAACCCATAGCCCATGGGCAGCATGAGGCCCAGGATGGCTATGAATGCGGCCCAACACAAAATTGTAAATTTACTTAAAACCTTTTTTTTTTTTCCTGCCATCAGTTTTCAGTAATGTTTGTGTATTTAATGTGTGGCTGAAGACAACTCTTCTTCCACTGTGGTCCAGAGACACCAAAACATTGGACATCCCTGTTAGGGTGAATGACTTGTTTAAAGGTTGATGCTAGAAGGAACAGATTAAAGCCAACCTGGATCCTCCATTCCAGAAGATTGTGAAGGGGGGAATTCCTGGGAACCCCCAAGAAATAAAGGAGCATAATGGCCAGTCAACATTAGATGGAACACAGCCATGTCGGGGGAAACATCTAAGAGAAGAAGCCATGTCCATCAGAGTAGAAGTACAGGAGAGAAGGAAGGGAAATGAGTCATATTTTAGTCTGTTTGGGCTGTTACAACAGAATTCCATAGACTGGGTAGCTTAAACAACAACAATTTATTGTCATAGTTCTGGAGGCTAAGAAACCTGAGTTTAGGGTACAAGCATGGTGGGGTTCTGGTTAGGGCTCTCTTCCCCGTTTGCAGACAGCCACCTTCTCACTGTGACTTCATATAGAGAGAGGCCTAGCCCCCTGATCTCTTTTTATAAGGACACTAATTCCATCATGAAGACTCCACCTTCATGACCTCATCTAAACCTAATTTCCTGTCAAATGAGGTCTCATCGCCAAACACTATCACAGTTCGGGTTTGGGGTTTAAATATATACATTTTGGCTGAACACAAGCGAGAAGTCCATAGCAAGTCAGAATCTAACTGAAGCTGGCGGGAGAATGGGAGCGTTTTGAATTGAATGTGAGATTGAAGTTGCAAAACACGGAGGACTGAGTGTTAAAAATCTGCAGAGACCATCCTGATAACTGAAATGACTAGAAAGTCATGGATGGAACTGGAAGAAGCACTTCAGCAGAAATTTGAGAGATCAACACAGCACAGCATTATAAGAGAAATAGATCTAATTCATGTTTATCTATAACAAGTTGAGGATCCTTAATAAAGTCATTACAGATATTTTAAATTATGTTAAAATTTTAGAATAAAAATAAATCCCTGAAAATCATACCACACTCACATGTTGATACTATTTCATAAATTTCTTTTTAGTGTTTTCCCATATAGTTACATAGTTTTCAAAGCTATATGTATCTACAATGTAATTTAATAAAATTTGTATTTTTTCCTGTATCATATTCTATCATATTTTAATCATCCATTATAAAAGATACATTATATTCAATTGAATCATTATTTTATAATTTGTAACTATTAAGCTTTTTAAAATATCTGTTTCTAATTTTTGCTATCATAGAAAATGTAGGAATTAATGCCAGTCCATGTAGTTCTTATTATTTTACTGAGTCATTTCTTAGAATCACTGGTCATAAACATTTGTCAAGGCTTTTGATATTATAAAATGATCAAATTTGTTTCCAAGAATTTTACAATGCAGTCAGCAATAGGTACACATACTGGCTTTTCTACAATCTCACCGGCATTACGTAATATCATATTTTAAAGTTTTACTTACTTCAATAGATATCAAATGGACCTTTATTGTTGTTTAAATCTGCATCTCTTGGATTTCTCCTGAGGGTGAACATTTTCCTTGTTTATTGGTTTTATTTTCTCCTGGATAAGTTGTCTCTTCATAACCTTTTCCATTATTCTAACTGGAATCTTGATATCATTCTGTTTCTAAATAAGCTTTTTATAGGTTGAAAATATCAACTCTGTTTGACTTTAAAGCAGGTTAAACCTCTCCAGTACTAAGGCTCCCTTACAGCATGAGCACAGACACAAACATCCCCTAACGCCAAGGAGGATCCTCATATTTAATTGTCTTCGCTGTCTAAATTATTCAAAAGCTCATGCTATTTTGGAGGGGAGGTTCATCATTAAGTATATGATTTGCACTCAAGTAATTACATTCTGCTAATTGGGGCTATTCTTACAGCATTCCTGAGGGATGGGATTCTCGAAGACTGAGAGGGTTATTTTAGACGGTCAGGAACAATGTGTTCCACGTGTGGGCAAAAACATCTCTCTAACATTCCTTGTCCCTTTACAATTATTTAAAAAGATTCATTTACATTTATTCTGCACATCCTCATTCCCTACTCCTGTCCTAGGGCAGAACTTTCAAGGAAGTTATACCTTCCGGAAGAAAGGCAGACCCTGAGAGGCTTACAAGGAGAACTAAATGGGAGATAATAAGATGGGGTTGAGTGGGTATTCTAGAGCCAATTAACAGCAGAGACGCTACCTCCTCAGATGTGTCTTATCTAGATATTCCTAGAGCACAGGTTCTGATTCTCTAAAGGCAAGGTTTTCAAGCCACCTGAGTAAAAGGGCAGGCGGGGGGCGGGGTGGGGGGCGGTTCTGTAAAATCTTAGAATGAGAGTTTCTGCTCATATTATTGAGGTATAAGAGCCCCTCAGAGCCCTTCTTGTAAAATCAAGGAGTTGGTTCCGGGATCGCAGCTATACTCCTTGAGCCTGGCTCTCATGCAGAAACAAAACTGCTTCAGTGAGAAGTCAATGAATATTTCCCCTAAGCCTTCATTTTTGCCAAGAATGTTAAGCCCTCAGGCAGAGAAGGGAAATGATAAAGCTGTGTGGTTTTCAGATGAAAACAAATTGTTTTGAAGACTATATAGACTTTGAGTGCACATACAACATTTCATGAACACGTGCATTGACACTCTCCATTGTTTCATTCATAAACCATTTATTCCATTATCTTTCTGGTTTCCTTGAACTTACAAGGGATCAGCTTACATTATACATTTCTGCTGAAGAGCTCCCTACATTGTTAGTAAAAGGTTTGTCTTAATTTAAAAAATACTAAACACAAGGAAAGGGACAGAATCTTATTAAGGATTTGAGCACATCCAACTCCTAACTCCTAGGAAATTGCTTTTATTTCTGTGAACAAAGAACCGTGGAATTACATCACTCACATAGGTCCTTTGCTAAAGGAATCATCATTTCATTGGCACACTGTCGAGTATTAAAGAGAAAATTGTTATTACTTTTATATCATTATTGGTAAGTGAATCAAGATCCTGCACATAGATAAAAAAAAACAATTGCCCACATGGGTGATTGCATAACTAAGGTTAAGATTCCCCTATTCAAAAATATCTCTCTTGGGAACTCTTTCAGTGATTCCTAAAATTAGAGAATGACTTTTGGGCAATTATTTAATTGAACTTCAAATAGCCCTAAAATGGAACAACATAGAAAGACACTGTCAACCATTCACGTTTTGGTACAAACTTCTTTCTGATACTTCTTCTCAGAGAGCTGTTAAGAGAAAATGGTTTTGAAAGAGGTAAGAAAGAAGTTGATCCAGAAAAGAAAAAAAAAGAAGAAGACCCTAAGTTCAGGACAGTACAAAGGCAATAATATTTCCTTCTCCCAAATCCTGGTTTGTTACTTAGGAAAAAAAAAATCTATTAATGGGCGAAATCGGAGGAAACTTCTTCAAATTTTACATTCTGACAATTAAACTAATTTCCTCACTGCAGCCCTGGGGCAGATATGGTTAGTTGCCTACCCAATATTCTTCCTCACTTCTGTTTGTCAGTAGGACTCAAGACTTTTTGGAGATGCAAACTTTCCAGCTAAAAACACTTGTTTTCCTGACTCCATGCATCTTAATCGTGTGACACAGTCCTGCTCTATGAAGTGCAAACAGAACTCTGATGGGATTGATGGGAAAACTGTTGCTTTCTTCATACGGGTACTATCCATTCCTGACTACTCGTCACTCCTTTATCTTTCCTTTTGTCTAATGAAATACTAACAAAAGATGAGGCAGTAAGCCATCTTTTTTGCAATCATAAGATGCCAGGCTTGAGGCCAAAAGCCTGAAAACTATGTCTGGCAGAACAGAAAGGAAGAATTTAGGTTCCTTTCGAAACTAAAATGCATTTTTAAGCTTCCACACCTACCCCATGCTATCGACTTCCAAAGTTCTGGTTACAGGAGACAAACCACTGTCAGTTGGGGCCACTGGCAGTTTTCTGGTATGTGCAGCAAAAAACATCCCCTTTGACCTGTTAAATATCAGATCAGAACAGATACCAGCATATCCTTCATTAAAACTTTCTTCAAGTTTTCTCCTCTGGATTTCTGAGCATACACACATAGAGAAATAAACTCCAAAGCATTAATTTCTTTCCCCCATTCAGCAAATGCATATTGAATGCCTATTACACTCTAGTCACTCGTGATACAACAGTGAACAAAATATATAAAATCTGTTTGGTATTAGAACTTATATCTAGTTTTCATTTTTTTTAAATCCCTTGTTTTCTCAGAAACACATTCATTGATTGAAGTGGCATTGACTGAATATTTCAATTTTCAACTGGTTAGCCTCATGTCATATAAAATTTAAAATGTCCATTCTATATAGGTTCAAGAACATATAGTTTCTAAAGTGGAAAATACCACTAGATTCATACTGAAATTTAAAAGCAGGGAATCCATAAAAAAAGGTCAGCAATATCCAAATTTTTTTAAAATCTTGTCTGAACAAAGAACTTTTAGGCACTCAATTTCCCGCCACCCCCCCCCCTTTCTTTGGCCTTAACTTATATTTGTCTGAATGATGTAGTGGGGGGTGGGTGAGAGACCGCCCTTTCTGATGATCAATAACGTATGTGTGTGTTAGACACTGTAAGGAGTGTTTGGAGAAGCCAGTAAACTTGCAAATGATTTAACCAGCCAGGTCTCCCAACTTCATGACAGCTTGCAGTTATTCCAAACTAGCAGTCACATATATTTTAAGACCAGCCATTAGACTTTTCACAGGCAGGGTTTTAGGTTAAGGACCAGCATTTTTGGTGCATTCAGGTAGGTGCTGATTTTTACTTTGCCTTTTTCCCAGTGTACACAGAATTCTTGGACAGGTCCCTAGTGCTCCCCAGGCTCCATGATACATGAGCCTCTTATGGAGACAGCTGATTTGGGAAGAGGCACAATGTACAATAACCTTGTGTAAATTATAAGGAACTGGATTAGAACCCAGACATACAGTAAATCATTCATGAGTACAACTGATAATGCTCAAAGCTGGATGCACTATATTTTCCACTAGCTTGGCTCCCTGCTATGATTCAGATCTAATAGGATACACATGCTGTTTGTTTGTCTTTGTATTGGCAATATGCTTACAATAAACTGTATGGCTTCCATGAGCATACTAAAGATTGAGTGAATTAATTTTCCTGTTTGGTGACACCAGCTTTTACTACTCCATTGCAAAGTGTCAATGTTAGAATTGTGCTTGAGCACAAAATAGGAATATGTGTACTTAATATTTGAATATAGTCCAATGGGTCCTTTTATATTACACTATTAAGCATGTGTGCATACGCACATACCTACACACTAACATATAGCTTGTTCTTAGAGTGGTCCATTCAAACACTGCACATTAATGTGGTCATGCTATGCCTCCACTTTCCCAGAAGAACACATGTTCATTCCAAGGAATGTTGATTGAAAGGTTAATTACATGTTCATTCTCTGAAACTTTTCTTTAAGCATCCTGCTCATGACTCGATCAGGAGCCACGCTTGGATAATCATCCCTGTCCTGTGTTCTTGAGGTATAGGGTGCAGTCGTAAGTGTTCTTCAGAAAATAATGTCCTAGTTTTTAAACAATTCTTTAAAAAATTTATTTTTTAATTTTGTTGATGATATGAGAAAACATTATGTCCTTTAAAAGATTTTGCTGTAAATTTAAAGCAGGAGCAATGTTAAGGTTATGTGCACCACATTTTCCCATTATTCATACAACACATAGCTGGAGATCCACTCTCTTGGCAAGAGTATTTTTATAAATTACAGGCATACGAGGATGGGGGAAGAATTTAGAAATAATTTTCAAAGTAAAAAATACAAAAAAAAGAGTTAAAAATATATTTCTCAAGTCAATTCAGCTGATAATAGATTAAATGTACGGTCTTATTGTATAAAAGAGAAAAATACTAAGTTTTGCTTTATGGCATTCAAGTGTTTTGTCAAAATATATCTGGCTGTACTTATGACTTTTTCTTCCAATATTACCAAACATACACAAACACACCCCATTCAAAATAAACCTAAATAAGACAGGAGTATGCATTCATAGTCTTCTTATGCAAATTAATCACTTTAATGTAGGTTATCCAGCCACAAATGGTGCATAGAAATGGGAAAGAGGTGAAATTCCTTCCTGTCTTCTCTAACAGATAAAGAGAATCACAACATAAGCAATTAATAATTCTCAGCTCAGAAGAGGTCATAGGATGGGATGCTCCCTGAGCTATACAATATCAAATCCTAACGGAAGAACAGACAATGCCACCATGTTGGAGAGGATGCTCTTCTCTAGGGAATATACATCTCTATGATATTATCATTGTCGCTATGTCTGTCCATGTCATTACAGCCATTCCTGTCATTGATTGGCATGATGTTGTTTGGCAAGTTCCCTCATATGTGAATCTGTGTTCAAACTAAATAAATATCTAGGACTATCGATGGGGCCTGATATAGTTTGAATGAACTAAATATATGTTCTTGGTTCTGTAACAGATTATTATGATGAGCTCTCAGAGTCAGTTTCTAGGTTCCCTTTGTCTCTCTCAATGTCAACATGGCTGAACAATAGGTCTGATATAACTCACTACTGCACTCAAGGTTGAAAAATATTGTTTACTTGTATATGTCAAGTTAAATTCCATAAAGAGAATGATAATAAAAAATAATGCAATTTTAAAATAACAATAATAGCAATTTTACATTTAATGCATGATTTACAAATTAACAATTTCATGGCTGAGTTGTCAGAAAATATGTTCATTTATTATAAAAGTTTGTTCATTAACTTACAATAGAACTGTCTTCAAAAGAAGGTGGTCAAAACCAAGCTTTACTATGGATTTTAAGCCTACCACTATGCATGGACTTTAAACTTTTATAAAGTTACTTTTCACTTTAGTATTCCCATGAAAATTTCATCTCATGAAAATCCTCCAAATGTGGCTGTATTATTCTATTGGGAGTGTGGCAAGTCAAACAGCAGCTTTGCACTGAAACTGTCGTTGGGGTTCTATCTTCTTTGAATCAGTTCCCCCAAACAGGCCTGATAGCTGCTTGCCTGGAGCTAGGTCAGGGCACTGAGGATGCTGTAGGCTGCGATTCGACCTTCCTTCTCCAGCAATAAGAGGGCTTCCTCTGTGCCATTTTCACAGCTGTAAATATTTCAGTCAGTATAACTCCATGGGGCAGAAAAAAAGTCTGACTCTTGCCCTTTCTTTCTTCTCACATCATTTCTTCCTCAAAGAGGAGTGGTGGATTTTTGTTTCAGCTTTGATGCTGAGAAATGTATAAGGCTTTAAAAACTTGGTACTTTCCAACAAACAAACAGATATTCCTTTCAGAAAGTTCACTCTCAACATTGTTAGTGATAATGGCAATGCTAATGATAAAAATAAAAACTATTTATTGGTTGGTGCTGTAGGTCAGTGATTTCTAGACTTGCAGGCTTTATGAACCCGAAAATTAACCACAATAAAAAATTCACAAGTTGATACAGAGTTGCTAACTTTTCATTTTCCCATTTTTCATTTCCTCACGAAAGATAATTTGAATAAACAATTACTATCTTTTATCACCTCCATATCAATTTGATACCGAAGTAGTAGGAAATCCCCTGGATAAGATGCAGTTTCTTATTGAATAGGATAGATTTGGCTTAATAAAATGTTCACTACTTTTTAATTTTGCGAGCTCAATAGTATCACCGATTAGCACTAATTGATATATATCCAAGATATAAGTATAAGCCCAATGAGTGGAGAGGTGCTATCTTTTCAGTGAGTGGTAAGTTTTCCATTATTCTTTTTGTCTCCAATATTGCATCAGTGTCTTGGGGCCTAGAAAGAATTTGATTAGAATCGTTCATCACCATTTTGCCTCTCAGAAACAAAAATCATTAGAGTTTCAGTGACTTTCCAAATCTACTTGTTCAAGGCCTTCATCTTGCAGATGAGTAAAGCAAGAGTGGGACTGGAATTTCTAGATACCACATAACTTCCCTCAACGGTAAGGGTCAGCTTCCATCTGTCTGTAGCCATAGGGTCACCTTAGAAATTTATAGTCAATATTGAGGTGTTTAATAGGGATCAGACATATTTACATGCTATTTCAGTTACGCTTGTGGTTTAGTTAACTTTTTGTTGTTAAGCTAGTTTTCCCACTACACAGACAAGAAGAGTGAAATTAATATGTAACTAACCTACACATATTGCTAAGCAGTTGTGGAGTGGCTATTTAGTGAGATCTTCTGTAAGTTATATTTTTTATGCTTTACCATGTGATTAGTAGGTATTTATTAAGTAGATTCATGGGCCCAGGACTACAGCATTTTCCAGCTAGGTTGAGGATCTTAGGAATGTCATGGGGGAAAAAGGGACCCCTTCAGCTTTGGCTTCTATTTTCTAGTCATTAAAATAGTGTAAAAAATACTCTTTGAGTAAGAGAAACCCAATAGGGCACATGTCTAGAAATGCAGACAGGACAAGTCAGATAGATATCCCCTCCATACCCGAGGATCCTGGCTCAGAACATCTTGATTCCAGGCCTGAATGATGGCTCTCTTCTCCAAATTTTGCATCATTTCCTATTCCCTTGTTAATTCTTTTTGTAGTGCCTCATAACGTCGACTGTATTATTGAATTATGATTTACTTTGTTACTCCTTACATTTTCATATGCTTAGATAAAGTGCTTCACTCTCCTCACCCTAGCACCAACCCTGAGTTTAAGTTTCATTTCCTCTTGAGGACAAAGATCAAGAGCCATATTTCGTGTGGCATGTTCCTTTAAAGTAGAGGCTTAGAAATGTCTATCAATTGCTCTTATTTTGGTTGTAGTCTCATGAGTAGGCAAACTGCGCAACAATGTCTCTGGCTGTATTTTCTTCTCTCCTTTCAGCTTTTTCTCTTTGTTTCTCTATTCTATGCCTACACCAGCAGCCCAAAAAGAACTATCCCCTTGCTACTACATAAATTTTTATAGGCTTTTCTAGAAAATGAGTCTTCCTTCAGATGAAAACTTGCATTTCTTTGACCTGATCTCAGCTATAAGTCACCTGTCACAGAAGTTGAGCTAATAAGCTAATTAGCACAAGAGTGTGAGGAGTGTAAGTTGCAATTCATTAATGTGTTAATGGGAGCATTGGGTTATAACTGGGTATATTTGGAGAAAGGAGACTTGAATATATTCATTCAGCTTTTAATAAATTCTTGAGTGTATATTGCAGTTCTCAACTTTTTACCATTAAGTAGAGCTTTTATAATTCATTAGACTACTTGGCCCTTATGTTTGAAATATCCTGTTTATCACACAAAATTCATTTTAAGTAATATTTAGTTTCCCATTTTATTACACATACACATCTATTAATCAAAACTTCCAGCTATCATGAAGTAACCAGTATGTATTAATGACCTGGTAGAATTTTAGCCAACAGCCAAAAAAAAAAATCATCTTTTTAAACTGTCTGTGCAGCTTTATCATTGTATTGGGTTGGCCAAAAAGTCTGTTATGTTTTTTTTCTGTAAAATAAAAGACACATTTTTTGTTTTCACCAATAACTATTGAGTTGGATATTTTGAATATGTCAGCTATCTCCTGCTATTGGTTCTAGTGGGTAGAGGCCAGGGCTGCTGCTAAACATCTTCCAATGCATAAGACAGCCCCACGACAAGAATTATTTGGCCAGAATTATTTGGCCAAAATGTCAATATTACCAAGAAACTTACCAAACCACTTTTGACACATTTGATCAGTCGCAGCACCTTCTCCATATACTGCACAAATCATTTGTGTTTCATTTGTGTTTTTATCTTTCTTGAAATAACAGAGCATAATATGCAAAAAATGTTGTGTATCTTCTTCCATCTTCAATATTAAATGGTTGCACAAAAATTCACCAACTTGGACAAGTTTTTTAATGTGCATTGATATGACAGTTGTCACACCACATCTAACAAAATTATTGTGAGTGAAGTTAAAGACAACTAAGCACTACTACAGCCATGGTACGGAAAAAACATAACAGACTTTTGGCTAACTGAATTGATGGATAATTTCCTTTGACATTTTGGAATATCAACTGTAAAATACATGGATTCTTCAATATCATCACATCCCTAGAGCAAGCCCTTGGTTTAGAATCACTGGTTGAACACTCACTATAGACTGAGCATGGCGCTTAGTGCTCAGTGCACAAAATATGAAACTAAATAAGCCAGGGGCCCTTCCTAGATACGCTCAGGGTCATCTGTCTGATAGAGATAACCTTGTCTTCTGAGTTCACAATGCTTGCCTGGATTCCCCACCTTCCTTGTGTTTAGTTGTCTTTCTACTGCTCTCCCTCTCTTCCTTTGCTGGCAGTAGCCACATACCTCTGTCTTCCCAACCCTTTGGTTGGGAAAGCTTTGAGGAAATTGCTTTTTCAAAGGTTGCAAAAGATTGAAGAAGCTTTCTTCTTGTCGATTAGCAGACAGAGCAAGAGCCTCCATATTCTGACCCTGTTTGGAGTAGGCTTGGATGGAAGGAGGGGAAGCCCCTAAGGCAGCCATTTTCAATTGGTGTGCTGCAAGAAATTTTAAAACATGCAATACCTGACTAATCAGGGGCACTGACCTCTTTCCTCTTAGATTGTCAAATTAAAAAATGAAAACAGCCAATACAACAATAGCCGTCTGGTATGAATAAATAAAGTTATATCTATATTTATTGTTATATCTACAAAAATGATATTTTTTGGTGTGTCACAGAATTTTAGTAGTTAGTTTGTGTGCCATAAGATTAAAAAAGGTTGAAAACTGCTGCTTGAGAGGCTAATAGGGATGGGAAAAGTAGTTCCCTCAGCTGGTTGTTGTCAGGCTCACAGCTATGAAAGAGGCCACAGCACTCTTGTGCCAGCCAGAAGCTCATTCCCTGCCCCCACAACACACGCAGGCACACACACCCTCCTTTAGTCACCAGGACAACTGGCTCTGAGCTCTGTTCTGACCAGATCACGATAATGAGTATTTGGGGGTGGACGAGTAAGGAAGAAGTGGGAGGAAATGGAACCAACTTCTCTCTATTTCGTATTTTGTTTTCTTCAACATGTAAAACCAGTCAATATCTTGTCAATACAGTCATTAGATCAATTAATCTAGAAACAGAAACACAAAACCCACCTAGCACTCTCCTCAGGAGAGAGTTCTAAGTGCTGTTATCTTTCCCTATCCAATCACTGTGCATAATCCAGGTACTTTCTGCCTAGAACGCCGGTCTAGCAGCTGCTCTCAGGAGAAACAATCAAGAAGGAAGCTGAGTGTGAGGTAGTGATCCCTCACCTGAAGGTAAATTGTTCTCTGGATTTGAATCCCAGCTCTTCCACTTTTGAACTAAGGGACTTGAGACAGTTTTTAACCTTCTCTAGGCCTCTTTTTTTTTTTTAATCTTTACCAAAAGGTATGTTTGATTTTATTTATTTATTTATTTATTTATTTATTTATTTATTTGGGGGGCAGAGAAAAGGAAAAGGGGAGAGAGGGAGAGAGGAAGAGGGAGACATTGATCTATTCCCTTCTGTACACACCCTGACTGGGGACCAAATCCATAACTTAAGTAGGTGCCCTGACCAGGAATTGAACTCACAACATTTTGGTGTACAGGACGATGCTCCAACCAACTGAGCCACCCAGATAGGGCTCTGTGCCCATTTTCTTATGTAAAAAACAAATAATAATAGTACTTACATCCCAGAGTTTTATGAGGATTGAATGATAACATATGGAAAACATCATAATATTGGCACATAGTAAGTGCTTACTAAATTTTACATACTATTATCATTAAAAGGAAAAGAAAAGAAAAATAGATATTAAGGTACTGGGATTTTTTAAAAGGTGCTTTTCTTCTGGATCTTTAGCCAGAGAAGTATCAGGTTTGATAATACTGGTATGCGACTTAACAAAGAATAGGTGGGGGTAAATGGGAAGGAGAAGCAACGACAAAGGCAACAGGGCAGAAATATTTAAATTATGGATCCTATGACTTGGTGAGTCTTTTTTTTTTTGATAATTTTTGGTGACTATGTTTAAATATCTTAATATGCTTAAAATGGAATAAAAATAGACATTACTTGCATTCAGGAATTATCGAATGATAAGTAGGAATCTCCTTGTCCACAGTTTCAAGTGAAGATAAAAATAATAATAAATCAAAGTCAGGCCAAGATTTCCAACTTTCAACTCTTGGCAGTTATGTCACTAAACAACAGTACTGGATTAGCATGAAATTGAAATTTATTCTGTAACCCTAGGATGAAAGTTTATTAGTTTCTGATTTCTGCTGTAACAAGTTACATAAACTTAATGACTTCAACAAGACGAATTTGTCATCCTCCAGTTTTGGAGGTCAAAAGTCCAACATGGATCACACTGGGTATACATGGAAAAAACAAAATAGCAAAAACAGCTTTTTCTTTCCACGTCTTTCTTTCTCCTGAGTGTCTCTTTTACTATTTACACAGAACGCTTCACTTCTGACACTTTTGGTCACGAAATATGTAGAGATTATTCCTCCACACTAAGCAATTCTCTGCAACACCAACTGGGTGTCATACAATTCAACTCAATTCTGACACTATCTACCTGGAGATAGGGTCAGATCCCACAGGTTACGGGCCTCAGTCTCACAGGACTGCCCCTTTTACCCCCATACACACACTTCAGAAGCCCGTCAGAAGGACAGGTGAAGTCAGAACCCCGCTTATCGCCTGTGCTTCTGACCAACCAGCTATAGAGTGTAAGTTCCAAGGACCCCCTGCTCGGGTTTGATTAATTTGCTAGAGCAGATTACAGAACTCAGGGAAACACTTACTTAAACTTACCAGCTTTTTAAAAGATGTCATAAAGGATACCAGATGAATGTAAAGAGATCCCCAGGGCAAAGTTTGGGAGGGTCCTGAGAGAAGGTGCTTCTGTCCCCATGGAAGTGAGGTCCGTCACCCTCCCAACTGTGAATGTGCTTGGCAACCTAGAAGGTTTCCAAACCCCATGCTATTGAGATTTTACAGAGGCTTCATCACAGAGGTATGATTAATTATTAAGTCCTTTTCCAGCTCCTCTCCCCACTCTGGAGGGTGAGAAGGTAAAGCTGAAAATTCCAAGGTTCCACTCATTGCTTGATTTTTCTGGTGTTCAGCTCCCAAAAGGAGCCATCCCAGAGCCCATCCAGGGACACATTATTAGAACTAAAGATGCTTTTAGTGTAGAGCTCTGACCACTTAGGAAATTACAAGGGCTTGGGGAACTTTGTGCCAGAAACTGGGCAGAGACATTATATTATATATTATATAGATATATATACTTATTATATATGTGTGCATATATACACACACATATATGTTTTATATATATATATACATATATAATATATAGTATCTCACATTGAGTTAAAACCAAGTGTCAGCAGGGACTAAGGGAAAATCCATTCACTTACCTTTTCCACCTTCTAGAGACTGTATGCATTTCCTCATTCTTGGTCCCCTTTCATAATCTTCAAAGCCGATAACAGGTAGTCAAGTCTTTCTCACATTGTGTGTCTCCTACGCTGACTCTTCTGCCTCCTTCTTCTGTATTTAACGATCCCTGTGACTACATTGGGTCCGCCTGGATAACCCAAGGTAAGGTCAAGGTCAGATGATTAGCGAGCATAATTCATTTGCAACCTTAATTCCCCTTTGCCACATAACCTAACATATTCAGGGGTTCCAGGGGTTAGGATATGGTAATTTTTGGAAGGCTGCTATTCTGCCTACCACAAAAGTGTACTGACTGCATTCTGCTTTAGCTCTTCATGCTTATAGAACTCAAATAGAAGAAATCCAAATTTTATATTTTCATATATATGGTAATTAATTAGTACCGGTTAGGAATTACTTCTGAAATCCAGTTAGTTAGAAAGCAACTCCCACTTGTCAGCAGTTGCTAACAATTTGGAGAATTGATTAAACTTTCTGTGTAAGAATCCCCTCACTTTAATGAGAACTATAATAAGGGTCCGGAAGAAGTAAGGCCTGCTTGAGTGTGGTTGGTCTGGTAATACTGCAGGTGTAATAATTTATAGTTTTAATTTGAACATTTCACCTAGAATGTCATATGGCATGCATGAGTGTGATATTGTTATTTTACAGAATTACATGCTTATGATTTTGTGTAATAAAAGATTTTATAATAAAAAAGGGCAGTATTTGTGCTGGACCCTGTATATACCTCATATTGTTGTAAGAATTAAATGAGTTAATTTATGTAAAAAATTTAGGATGACACAAAATGAACTGTTCATAAATTTAGTTATTATAATCAGCCACCCTTATGATCTATATAATCTGTTAACTTTATACATGGTTTTACATAGTCATCAATCATTATCAATTCATCCACTTATTCAGTCCACTCATCAATACACCAACACCCACTGAACATGTATTTAAAAATGAGCAGCATATTACACATATCAATAACTAAAATACCTTATAATCATGTAGCACTTCATTTTCATATGTTTATCTTATCTGACACTATTTAGAACAAATGGTTCCTGCCCTTTGTGATTTATAGTCTCCTTGAGAAAACAAATCCAGCCCAACACCACAGACATGGTGTTGAGGTTTTGCACCCTTGAGAATGGACAGTCGCCCAGCCTGAGATTCACTAAGAGTGGCCCTATGGAGTGGGGAGCATCACACCAGGGAATGTGCACCATCTCAGCCTCGACGGGGTTCTTCTCTCGTACACAGCCATGAAGACTAGACTCAGCAAGTTAACAAGGCCCCAACAGTGTAATAGAAGAAAGTAGCCAGAGGAGAAATCAACTTACGGTGTGGCTGTAATACCTCCATGAGTTCCTCCATCAAATAGTTAAATCCACTCTGCAAATATCCAGGTTTATGTTCTTATAAATAAGGAATGATGGAAAACACAAAACAAAATTATTTGCACAAAATGTCTCGGGTTGTAGCTGAGAAAACTTTATAGGTCAAGCCCTTTGTCTCTTTCCCCAGAGTTAGTATTTTAATATATCCACTTGCTGCTTCATATGTTAATCATTAATTTTATAGTCACTTCACACCTTGGAGGATATGGTAAGGGGAGTTGAGGTAGTATTCCCCAAGATAAAGAAAAGATTAAAATAAACTAGGTGGAATGGGGAACTCCCAAAAGGACCGCTAAGTGAGGGCACAAGACGTGAATTGCAGCTCGAGTGTTCCATTCCTTCCACTAATCTCCTGAGTCTGGTTGCCCAGTGGGAGCTTTACACCCAAGTGGATTTCTGGGAACAGAAAGCTGCCATTTGTTCACTTTACCCTGGGGCCACCCAGCTGCCACGTGTCAGCTGAACAGAGGTGCGTCAGAGGCCTGCAGTCAAAAGGCAGCAGGATGGCCAATTGCCACGAATTTCTGCAGTAAGTCTGGCATCTTGGCATCTTGCTGCTCTTCCCCTCCCCCAGGTTAATTGCTTGAGAACCTCTGCCTTGAAAGCTGCTTATTCTACCAGCGTCAGCTACTGCCCTCCTTCCCCTATGTACTCTAATATCTTGCCTCTTTACACCTGGAAGTGAGATGAAGTTTCTCATGTACCTGGCTCTACTTGGGAGACCACCCAGGCTCCAATGTAAATGTTTCTCTCCCCCTTTACACAGCCCCACGGGTAAAGGCAGAATTGCCACGTCCCCCTTGGACCTGATTGCTAGGCAACACTCAGCCATGTGAATTTGTCACTTCTGTTTGGCGCAAATTTCAATTTCACCTCCAACTGTAACAACACTGCTTGATATATTTTAGATGCCACTGTGGTTGGATGGCATCCCAGGAAAGATGTGAAGTGCTACTGCCAGGAATGAATGATTGGCATTGGGTAAAGCAATTCTCTGAACTCAGCCTTGGCATCCCATTAATTGTTAAGTCTGTTCTGCTACCACCAACCCCTTGTCAGAATCATGTCTATTGTAAGCCTTTGCGACAAGAGTCCAAATGGTAGAGCTCTCTCTCCCTCTGTAAGATAAGAAGCGTGTCGATAATGAAGTAGTGGATTTCTCAGCTCCCAACATAATACTTCTCCCTACTTTCATTTATTGGCTGCACTTTCATGTGCAAAGAAAAATAGTTCCTCATTTGAATAATACTGAGCTAAGTGCTACTATGTGCCAATTCAGGTTCCGGCCCTAAATAAGAGATTTACTTTCCCTTTGGTTCCCTTACCACAGTTTGCTTCCATTAGAAGAAACAATTAAATGTTGCTGTAAGGAAAGTTTATTAATAAAAGATAAAATTAGTGATTCTAAACACACTCTGTTAAAAATAAATATATAGTATTCAACATGTAAAATTTACAGACTGATGATAAATTAGAAAACATACAATTATAATTTTTGAATAAACACATACCATCACTGGAAAAATATAATGCTATAAACCCAAAACTTTCATCTAATGTAGTCTGCTCAACGTTTATAAATATATTTTGAATATTATTTGTCCTTAAAAACATATTCAATTGCCTAGCCACCTACGTCGAATGTCCTTAAATACTACGCAATTGCTCAATCGACTCTAAAGATGCTACAGTTTGGAATACTTTCAGTTCTGTGTTCTGTATTAAACAATGATGAAAATAGTAAACCTGTTTTGAGTCCCCTTCAGCCCTCCCCCATCCACCAACTTTTCAGTCAATCGATTATTTTTTCCTTCAAATCAAAACATCTTCAGAAGGCTTGGAAATATTTTCCTAGGATGAGTCTAATTAAATAGGAGTCAGTCAGTTATAAGAATAGCATTTCAGACTTTACGTGTATTCCCTGGTTCATTGGAAACAAAAGAAGTTTCTGTAACAGTGTGAATGAACCATGAAGTGTGCATGTTCTTTTAAGAAAGGCCAAGGGTGCAGTTCTATTTTCTTAGCTCTGCTTTCATATTTATGTGTCTCATTTCCAGCTCATTGCTGATGCCTCAGTTGCGCTATCCATCACCACTTTTATCCTCCTTGTTCCTCAAAAAGAACATAAAATCCTTTTTTATGTGGTGGTAATATTATTGCAAATAAAAGCAAATACCAAAATCTTTATTAGTCTGCCAAAATAATAAACTATTTAATAAAAGCATGCTGTAAAAATAAGGTCATTTGCATCACTCAAGTTACTTGCAGGAAATACAGAGAATTATTGGTCAAAAAAGTACAAACTGACAGCAATTATTTCTGTTTTCATCTGACACACTGAGCAATAGGGCTAAAATTTTTTGATATTTTGCATACTTTTTGTGTTTAAATGCCTTTAATATTGCTCAAAACTGGTTGCACGTTGAAAAATTAAAAAAGGTCTAATTTTCACAAAATACTGATTTCCTCTTTTTTAAAAATATTTTTGGTGAGAGGAAAGGACTAACTACATTGGTCTTTTTTTGATACCTATTTCACAAATGTGGAAGTTGACCTACTGATAACCTTGATATTCTAAGATTTATTGCCCAAATATTTCCCATTTTAATATCCAATATTAATTTTATTTGCTTTGGATTTGTGTCCAGGCTTCAGCTGTATAATGTTTCCCCTCTTTGTATTCACCTTTTGTCATTTCTTCATGCACACCAATATAAAATGTTTTATTTGAGAATGTTAGTTTAACAGTGGAAGTTAACAATAAATGTATTTTTTCTGAATAAATGTCTAATGTTTGATCTTTTTGCTATTGTAATATAAATCCACCAATTTTTTCCATTGCAACTTTTATTCTTAGGTGGCATGTTTGCAAATATATTATTGATATGTTTGTAACATAGCAAAATCAGTAGCATGGTGAGGATTAAAATATCATTTGTACAGTCCTTACATTGCCAAGAACAACCTGCACACTAGTTCTTCTACATAAAAAGGAAACAAGACAATCAAGCAAACATTAGAAATCTTTTCAAAACTACATATTTTTACATTGTTTGTTCCACAACAGCATTTAAAATCAAGAAAAGCTCTTCAAAGTCCAGTTATCACTATTTTTACTTTACCATGCCTTTTAACTATGGTTGTTTGCTTTGAGCCACAAATTAACCATTGCCAGTTTCATTGACATCAGGTTAACCTAAGAAAATGAGGTGTAATTTCTAGATCATGTAATTAACCTGAGGGATAATTCCACTATGAAAATTTGGTCATATGAAATAAAACCTTTAGAGGCAAATAAAGAAAATTAAATTCAGACACTTTGTGTTATAGCCTATATTTTGTTCCCCAAAAATATATGTTCAGTCTCTACCTACCCCCAGTATCTCAGAATGTGACTGTATTTCGAAACAGGGCTTTTAAAGAAGTCATTAAGATTAAATGAGGTCATATGGGTGGGTCCTAATTCACTCCGACTGGTGTCCTTCAAAGAAGAGAAAATTTGGACTTATGAAGAAAAACCAGAGGTGCACAACAACAGAGGGACAACCTCCATAGAAGAAGCAACAAAGAGGACAACCGTCTGCAAACCAAAGAAAAGAGACCTTGAGGGAACTAAGTCTGCTGGCCCTTGATCTTGGACTTCTAGAGCCATAAGAAAATAAATGTCTGTTTGTCATCCAGCCTGTAGTATTTTCTTATGGCAGCCCTAGCAAACTAATACACTATGCATTATAAATAAGAATTTCTTTAAAAATCTACTTGTGACACCAATAAAATATAATACTGAGTTGGGCCAATGCATCAGAACACACAATTCACCTGACTGTTCGCCACTCAATCTCATGAAAGAACAAAAACCCAGCCTGACTCCATAAGTCACACAGATGTAGCCTGAACATTTTGCTTCATATTTGAAATTCTTTGTTTTTGCGAGTTCTTAATTTAGGGTCCGCAGACCACAAAAGCCTCTTGTTATTTGTTATATGCCACATTTTGTGAGCTTTGCATATATTCATTGTAATAAGGAGAAGTGTGTCATCCCCAAAAGTTAAGAACCACTTAAATCTTGGGATACTGTTTTTATTTGGCCAATCAATAGGCAATAGAGATTGCTCCCTGATAGAAATAAAATCCAATCTTATGTACTTTGATTAGCAGGTTTAGATAGACAATAAGATATTAGTAAATGAGAGGTCCACAGTGAGAAGTTTGACTTGGTGAAGAAAGTTGTAAGACTCGAAAATTTTGTCAGAGGACCAGATAAATTTTTTTTTCTGGTAACCAAATGTTTTCTTAGACAGTTTACTGGCTTGAAGCTTCCAAGCTCATAAATATCACATAAATTCTGAAGAATTTTCAATATGGTGGGTTTTAACGAACACCTCTGCAAATGTAGTAAATTCTATTCTATGTAGAGAAGAGCCTGAGATTCCTTTTCTAACCTGGGCCGAATGCTGTGTCTAACTCAGTGACACTGTGGGACAGTTCAAAGAGGGACATGGTTCTTTCTTGACATCATCTACAACAGATTAAGAAGCTCTCCTAAGCAAAGCTGACATCTTCCAACTAATAGTTATTGAGTTTGTTGGCTGTTGGTTTATATAAATTTTTCTTGCCGTCTTTCTGGCTTCATCAAATTCAGTACTGGGATTAGATACTGGGGAAGTCATCATGTGTGGGAGAATCCAAAAAGATGAAATATAAGATCTCCATGCTGCTGTTCTGTGACCCAGCAACCTGCTACAGAACATACCCTAGTGTAACATAGGAAAAAGAACACCTTTCACCCTCTGCCTAGCCCCTCACCTAAGGAATCCATTCTTACCATCTTTTTTGTACTGGAGACTCAGTGTGGATCTTCGCAGAGGATGCCAAAGCAGACTGTAACCTCTCTCAGAAGTGGAGCAGAAAGCAGAGTTAGCCCTGGTGCCTCTGGGACCAGTAGATGACAAGGTCTTTGAAGAGTCCAGCAGTTTTGAACTCCAACTAGAGGCATCATCTGATTTGCTGCTCCATTCTCAGACAGTGAATGGAACGTGTTTTCAGAAACATTTGATAAAGGGGAACTTCTGGAGAAAAGGATTGGAATTTCTGCTACTAAAGGCAATGTAAACTTGGAGCATTGTACTCTAGCTATAAATATAAGACAACTTTTACCACATATGGCAGTTGTTAAATAAATTTCTCTTGTACACAGGAAGAAACCACAGCCCAAAGATAACAGCCTCAAAGCTCATAATAGACTCAGGATTCAAACCTAGACTTACCTGGTACTGAAGCCAATACTTGTCCACATTAGTTTCCTGCCTGACCCATCCACTTCTTGTTCTGTAAAATTTGGAAGGGTTTTATGCCTATATTTAAGACAACCACCAAAAAAACCGGATATCATCATTCCTCATGGAAGTAGATTAAGAATGCATGCTTGAGGTGGTAAATTAAGCATTGAAAGATAGCTAAAAGGGCTTCCCACTAGGTGTCCATAGCTCTGTCTAAACAGTTGAAATACAATAGTTGTGGAGACAGGGAGGGTCTTTGGGTGTGGAGAAAACCTATCAGTTTATAAAATCCAAGCAAATAGTTCCGTATTTTGATTGTGTAATGTAAACCAGAGAATCATACTTTCCCATGCCCATTCACTCCATAGTACATGTTTAATAACTACAATTAAATAATTAATTGAAGAAAAGATGGCATTGTTGTTGGTAGAAATAGGGTTCTTCCATGGAGTATGAAGAAAAGCATTCCAGGGGACCCACACATGGGACTAGGAGGTGTAAGATTTATTGGAATAGAAATAAAAGACTGTGCCCAGTTTCCCTGTGTCTCATGTGTATCCATCTTGCTGTAGAATAAGCCCAGCTTTGTCTTCATCAAGCCCAGAAGAAGGACCAAGGTCCAGAAGTTCTGTGCCATTGGCTCAGTCCATGCCAAAGCTTAGTCTCGTTCAGCCTCTGTCCCCACCTGGCTAGCTTAGTCTCTGTTATTGGCTGCGCTCAGGCTGCCACTGCACTGCTGTACCTAAGCTTATGCTTGGAGCCGGGCTTGGAGGCAGTGCTTGGGCCCACACGGCTACTACAGAGAAAGAATGCTAGAGAACACAGATGCATGTTGCTGAGAAAGAGACACTTTGGTTATATTGTATCAGGCTTTCAAACTGACTGATCTCTTTCCCAGTCCTTAACGGGCCTGTGCTGGGCCCTCCCTCAACCAATTCAGTCTTTTCCCCTTTTTGGTCACTATCTTGGTTCCTACTGTGCAAGCCTCAAAGCAGAGGACCTTCTCTTGCGCCATTTTGTTTCTACTGCACACGTTCTCAGTAGAGGAATTTCTCCTGCTGTTTTTATTACCCTTCATAATCCCAGCTAATGGCCGGTAACAATCCTTCCTGCCTGTCGTAGGGGTTAGGTCCCAAGGGCAGAGCATGGGACAGCCCCCTGGGGAGCCTCTGAATGCTACAGCTTCCTGATGAAGCAGGCTCCTTAATGTCTGATTCCATTTGCCCCCTTCCCTTATTAATACTAACTAGTTAACAGCAGGAACAGTACAAGATTGTGTTAATTGACTATTGCTGCTGTAAAATACTCCAAACGTAATGCCTTAAAACAGCTTAAATGTATTCCTTTATAATTTTAGAGGGCAGATGTCTAAAATCAGTTTCACTTTGCCAGAATCAAGGTGTCAGCAGGGCCGCACTCCCTCCATCTTGTTTCAGTCATCACATGATCTGTACCAAAGTTCTCTCTGCCTCTCTCTTGTGAGAACACTTACGATGACATTTAAAGCTCACCCAGACAATTCAGGAAAATTGCGTTATCTCAAGAGTCTTAACTTCATCGCATCTGGAGAGATCCTTTTGGCATTTAAAATAACATTTACAGGTTTCAGAGATGAGGACCTACCCAGATATCTCTGGAGAATATCACTCAGCCCATTATAGGTATTCATATAAAACTTTTATTTATTGAGGTATACTGGAGAATTGAAGCACTTATTCAGATATTTTAAGCAAAAGTCTATATGTTATTAGGGGTGAGGTAATAATATTTATTGAGTGCTTCCTTGGTGTCAGGCACAGCTCTAAATATTGTAGAGGTTAATAGCAACAAAACAAATAATGAGATAGGTTTTTTGTTTTTCCTATTTTAAGGATGGAGAAACTGAGACACATAAAGTGAGAGTACAGAACTTGCCCAAGGTCACAACTACGTCTTTAAATTATGCAGATTAAGTATTTTCATTTATAAACAAACTTCTTAAAATGTCATTTCACATTGCTCATGTAGTTTTTCTAGTACATTATAAAGTAATTTATAGGCTTACAACTACAATGTGTTCTTTGTATCAAAGTTATTTTCAGACAAATTTTAATGTCCTTGCATCGATATTCTTACTTAGAATGATTTTTAAACAATAAACCCACTAAAGTTTTATTCTGCTACCAGTAATGACAATCCTGATTTTATTTCCTGGGCATCTTTCTTTCCTCCAAAGGTCACAAAGTTTAGGATAGGGTTACACAGTGAAATACACAGCTGTTCTCACCAAAGAAGCATGAGGCAGAGAGCAGGCCTCGGCAGGCAGTGGCGTGTGCGCAATATCCATTGTTACCCAAGTCATTAGTTGCTTGTTTTCCTTTGGGAGTCTTCTCTGAGTGTGTTTCTCATACCTTTTGAAGCCTCTTTTCATACCCTTGTTTTCGATAGCTCCTTACAGGTTTACAGATGAAAATCTGTTCCCCTTATCCTTATAGGTCAGCCATGTTCCTGTTTTTCTTTGTAACAGGGGAGGGGAGAGTGGACAAAAAACACTTCTGTCATTTATGATCTTTTACACACATTCCTTAATCTTTAGAGCTTTCTCTGAACCTCAGCTCCATGATTGTATGTGGGGGAAGATTCTTTTTTTCTTTAACTTCTTTCTGGACTTTGGAAGAACGTGCATTAAGTAATAGAAAGCTATAGAATTTGAAGACAATGAAAAGTTGTTTGGTCCTAAACCCATTGGCAATGATGGGCTATTTTGTTTAGATAGGTGTTGAGTAAACCCAGGCATTCAAGATTCACTACGTTAGTGGATTGTTTCCCTTGTAACCATCCTGGCCCCTTCAACTTAACTAAGTGGAGTGACCGTGAGGGTGAGAGCTTCATGCACTACCCCACGTAGGACACTCTGGCCTTTTAACACCTTTTAACCCTTTATACTATGAGTAATTTGTTACATTTTTTTCTATCCCAAACAAATAAATAAATATACCATAGTAATATTACATTGGCCAAAAAGTCCATATGTTTTCTTTCTGTAAAATAAAAGGCACATTTTTCATTTTCACCAATAACTTTGTATTGATTTGGATATTTTTGAGCATGTTGGCTGTCTCCTGCTATTGGCTTCTAGTGTATAAGGGCCAGGGGTGCTGCTAAGCATCTTCCAATGCATAAGACAGCCCCACAGCAAAGGATCACTTGGCCAAAATGTGAATAGTAACAAGAACATTCACAACCTACTTTTGAGATGTTTGATCAGTCACAGCACCTTCTCCATACACTGCACAAATCTTTTTTTGTGCATCAGTTGTGTTTTTATCTTTCTTGAAATAACAAAACATAATCTGCCAAAAATACTTGTATTTTCTTCCATCTTCACTATTAAAATAGCTCCACAAAAATTCACCAATTTTGATAAGCTTTTTAAAAATGCACTATGATATGACAGCTGTCACAATACAATCTAACAAAATTGTTTTGAATGAAACTAAAGATAGCTAAGCACTACCAGAGCCATCATATAGAAAAATACTAAACGAACTTTTTGGCCAACCCAGTGTTATGCACAAAGAAGTGGTGTTTTACTGAAATGGGGACTAATTGCTGTAGTGATTGGTCAAGTTGTGTTCAAATGAAACCTACAGGAAAATGCTGATATAATTATTTTAACCATGAACAACACTGAGAGCAGATGCTCCTTAGAGAAGGCACTGTATAGTCAACAGAATCATTAAGTTTAGAAGTTAATTAAGTTTAAGTTTAAGTTTAGAAGTTAATTAATATAATGGTAAAAATGCAGGAGCTACCATATTTTGCCATGTATAATGAGCACTTTTTTACCCCTAAGTTTAGAAGTTAATCTATAAGTTTAGAAGTTAATTAATATAATGGTAAAAATGCAGGAGCTACCATATTTTGCCATGTATAATGAGCACTTTTTTACCCCTATTTTTGAGGGAAAAATAAGGCTGCACATTATACATGGCAAAATACATTAATTAAAGACCTGACACAGACATTGTACTTGTAGCTTTATATCAGCCTGCAGAACACCACTTATTTTAATAGATCTGGAGAATTACAGATATATGTACACACAGAAAAGATTAAAAATCAGAAAGCATTGTTCTTACGACTCTAAATTTAGAGTGATCCGTAAAGCTTTCTAATTAAAAAGACATTGAAGAAGAAACATCTGAAATAGAATAAGGAGCAGGTTCCTCAAGGGACTTAGCATTTTTCAGTAGCATCAACTGTTGCAGTGAAAACAAAGATTTCTAATCTTAGGATTTGGCAAGTGAAAAACAGATTTCTTGATACAAAGTTTTGATTTTTGAGAAATACATGGAGTTGTGACTTTTTTTATTTTGCTGGCTCCACATTCGGTCACATATTTTATTACCCTCTTGGGAGGTTAATTATAAATATTTTTAGTTAAAAGAATTCTTAGTTCTCTATTAACTGAACAGTTTTTTTTTTTTTTTACACATTTGACTCTTTTGGGATCTGTAAGGCAGTTCAAATCTGCAAAAATGAGTATACCCTTGAATATGCTGGTATTAAGATATATGTAAGCCTGTGAATATGTGTGTTTGAAATGGAAGAGAGGACCTAATTAAAAAGTTGAGGTTTTTAATGTTAGCATTTCTTTTTGAACATTATTGGTTTCTGTCACTTTATTAATTTCTCTCTCAACTTTTTGATTTTCCTGATTGCAAATGTTGGCAAGAAGGTGCAGAGTTGTGTGAGATATTTTTACACCCTGCAGCACACTATCTTAGGTCTCCTTAACTGCAATGAATGCTGTATTAATGAGGGCTGTTGTCAACACTATGCCAATAAAACTGCCAATTAAAACAAGAAAAGGTACTCCTAGAGATTTTTTTAGAGATAAATTTGCTAGGTAATTGGGCTATGTAAAATACATTTTAAAAAATAAATTCCCTGCTAATAAAATGCTTTTGAGTCCATTGGATTCTACCTATAAATCTCGCTCTTCCTCATAGTCTCTATATCAGTCTTGCAAATATCCCCTTATTCACTTGCCCACTGAAAGTAACCCTGTGGACCTTGGGAGTAATAAAGTCTATGAGTTTACTGCTCAAATGTATGTCTCCGCAGGTGAAGGCAGGTAGGTAAAATACAGAGGAAATCAATTTTTGAAAATTACTTGCAAGGCTAATATAATATACTTTACAGAATGGAAACAGAAGGTCTTTAGGATTTGCATTATATGATATGTAACTTTAAGTATATTTTTTGCCATGGGGCAAAAAGATAGAAGCCAACATCTCAGAGAATAGGGTACCTTGCCCTGACAAAATAAATTGTGAAAATGCCAGATTTCCACACTATTACATCTTGCAGAATGAAGTCATCTAGCACAGTAAATCCTTTTAGTTGCCTTTCTTCAGTAGGTCAGAAGTCCTCACTTAATGTATATTAATATTTAGGGCACAGTATGATTTGTTGTTAAGTATTTTATGTCTAAAATGCTTAAATATTTTCCAGCATTGGCTTAATTTTCCTTGATTATTAACATAAATTTAAAAATCATTGGTAAAATTTTTTCACAACCCATATGGTTGAAATCATCTTAATTGTTTAGGAATGATATAAAAATAACCACACCCCTTGATTATAGTTATTAACATTAAGCCAATTCAGTATGCTCAGTATACATTTTGCCTTCATATACTTGGTAACACTCTGAAAAAACACCCCTTATACTACTGTAGACTTTGTGCCTTCATATAAGTAAGTTTCTTTTCTTTCCTCTCTATCAGAAGAAAAAAAAATACTTCTTTAAAATTGCCATTTTTATTTATAGGTCATTTAATTCTTTTCTCCCATATAGTCTCAAAACATGAGGCCCAATGACTCTGTGTTAAGTAGAGGATTTTCATATAATTTAAAACATTTTCCTTTTCCTTTCTTTCATATTACTCAAACTAGGTTCACCCATCCACTTAATTGTACGGTGTCAATTAAATGCCTACTGTGTTAGGCACTAGGATGAAAAAATAACATGTAATCTCTTTTCTTAAGGGTATCATTCAATGTGATAGCAGAGAAACAAAAGAATTTAATAAAATAACAATCTATAGAGGTGTGTGCAAAATTGAAGAGTCAGAAAAGGATGATGAGCTACCTAGAGGCTGGTAACGGTGGGAAGACTGAACCATTCCTGTTCCTGAAGGGATGGGTGAGGAAATGGTGTTACTAGTGCTCATCAAGAGCTAGAGCTAGAGAAGCAGGGCCATGGGGCAGAAGAGTTCACTCTCTGCCAAAAACACGACATGAAGACAGAAAGAAAGCAGAGGAAGGAATATTCCAAATTGTCTTCTTTGTTCTCCTGCTTAGGCTTCCCATTGGCAAAACACAATCAAAACCCAGAAGGCAAGAGTGTGAGTGATTCAGCCATCTGGGATCCACATCAGGGAAGAATAGAGCAGAGAGTAAATTGGAGGTATGAGAAACAGCCTCTAAGGTGGCTTCCAATGATCCTTAATTCCTGGTGTTCATTCCTTTGTGTAATATCCTCTGACTGAAGGTGAAATGGACATGGTCACACACTTCTGATGAATAGGATATGATAACAGTGTTGAAATATCATGGTTCCCATGACATGGTTCCATTCTGGCTTCCATCTGAGGCTTCCACACTAGATACTCTCTCTTGCTCTCACACTTGTTCACTCTATGGGAAACAAACTACTATGGAGATGCCCAATGGAGAGTCTCTCACGGCAAGAAAATGAATCGCCAGCCTTGCAAGGAACTGAGGCCTTCAGTCCAACAATCCATGAGGAAATGAATTCTGCCAATATCCATGCGAATGAGCTTGGAAGCTTTGGAAGAAGTTGTAGCCCTAGAGAAAGCCTGAGCCAAAGCCTAAGTCATGCCTGGATTTCTGACCCACAGAAACTGAGAGATAATGATGGATTGTGAAGTTGCTAGATTTGTGGAGCAATATGTTATGCAGCATTAAATAAATAATACATGGGAGGAGAGGGGACAGAGAATAATCAGCACAGTTCATCATTTTTACCATATTCATTTCTGCCTTTCCATCATATAAAACTCTTGACCAACACACTAAAGTAACACTAAGTCCCATCAGCCATTCTATAATCATGACTGATTTCATTTCAGTAATGCCAGTTCCTGAAACTTAAATTGTAATTAACCTACTATCAGAATTTTTCATATTCAGTAGCAGAGAAAGGGGAAAAGGAAAACAAAAATTAACATAAGATGTAATCACTGTAATACCTCCTTCTGTAACTAATCATGAGACCTAAAATACTGTATTTTGCTGTGTACACTACATACCCATGTTTTTTGTGCACGTTATACACAGGATTATTATACCCACTGTATATGCTCATTATACCATGTATGATGTGCATCCTTATTTTTCCCTGAATAATTTGGGCAAAAATGTATGTGTTATATGGTAAAATATGGTAATATCTGTTCTTTTTTTCCTATATTTTTGCTAATTGAGATAATTTATCTGCTAGAGTAATCCAAAACTTTATTTTTTTTGTCCTTTTTTAAAAATTTTTAAAATTTTTATATTGTTCAAATACATTTGTCTCCATTTTACCACCACCACTTTTCCCTGTCCCCCTCCCTTACTTCCCTCCCTCAATCCTTTCCCACCTCAGCTTTGTCCATGGGTCCTTTATACTTGTTCCTTGACTTGACCCTTCCCTTTCCTTTCCCCACCTCCCCCTTTCCTTCTTGATTGTGTTGATTTCTTTTTTCTTTCAGTGTTTCTTTTTTCCTTGTTTGTTTGTTTTATTGGTTAGGCTCCACTTATAGGTGAGATCGTATGGTATTTGTCTTTTGCCCCCGGTTTATTTCACTTAGCATAATGCTCTCCGCTACTACCCTTCACGACAGCATGGATGGAACTGGAACCAAAAATTCATTTCCACAATTTAAAATTCTTAAAGGTGCTGTCTTTACTGAGGTACCGCAGTTTCTCATTGACCATTCTTATGTAATAGTAAGAGGTTCCTCAGGGAAATGCTGAGTTCCAGACATGTTCTCCTCGCCCCTGTTGTGTCTCAGTAACCCAGTCTCCCCATGGGATTGAGTCCAATTACCTTAGCTAGTAGAGTAACCCCTTTCTTTCCTGTTGGAAGGCACATGAGGAAAATGAGGAGCCCCAAATACCCAAAGGGCTGTCTCAGCTTCTAATCTAATGGAACAACGACTGTTTCCTTGCAAAAATTGTCCTACCTTGAGAACTCGAACCTCTAAATCATATAAACCCTTCAGTGAAATACAAGATATAATATTGAGAGAGTTAGCTCCCACCTCCACTCTTTAGTTCCTGAATGTCTATCTTCAAACTATGGGGAAATGGCACTATATATCTACTGTTAGTTTAAGACATTGTACATTCTATAGCATAGCAACCCGATTTTACCAGCTGTTGTATCTACCTCAGCTGATAAAAATATCTATTTTTTAATATATTCAGAACCTGTGGAATTACTATAGGATAGGTTTATTGACTTATTGAAGCTGCTGCCAAATAATGGAGTCAAGACTCTGTAAATTCATGCTCTGACCACTGGACCATGATATTGTTTTATATCTTAAGGACTGGCATTTATCTCAGAATCAGTATCTAAAAACTTCCAGAAGAACTAGGGCCTTCCCTCCCTCTATAAAAATCATCCTGATATGTGACCATAGGTTCATATAGGAAATCTCTGGAGACCATTTGTGGCCACACTGCAGGCACAGTCTTCCTCAAAGGGACCTGGCCTGCTCCTTAATTAAAGGGCTTCAGATCTGTGAATTGGCTTAAGTCTAAGAACTGGGAATGAGGCGAGGAATTCTCACTGTGACAATGTAAGTTAGTTTTTTATTTTATGTAAGTCAAGAAACACGCTAGAATGTTGCCCATCTATTTCATTCCCAATGAAGTTATGATCAATTTGGCATTGGTATATATCCATGCTGGTCAAAACACTTTGATTACAACTCTGGAAACTGTCTCATTAAGAAAATTGTGCCCACTTTTTCTCTGACACTTGGCCCTAATACTCTAGGATCCCATTTTTTTTCCTATACAAATCAGAGAGTTCATTTTCATGGCAACATCTCCCCTGTCCTTCCTCAGGTGTTAGGGAAGCCACCAGAGAGGTTTTCAAGAGTGCTGCTCTTCCTCTTATCAAAGTGATTTAATGTGTTTTGATGAAGGAGGTGTCCTCCAAGATGATCTGGGGTAGGGAAGGTAAGAGAATGATAGATCAGACTGCACATTTTCAGTCTGGTCTATCATTTTATTTCCCTATGTCACCAAGCTTCCTTTTCTCTATACGTCAGGGAAATACCATAATCGCAACCTCCTCACCTGTGGGCAACTGTTGAGTCCAGGTATCTAGTAATCAGCCATTAGACTCATGCCAAACTGTTTCAGCTAAAATACTAAATCTCAAATCTAAGTTTTTTGTTTGTTTGTTTGTTTGTTTGTTTGTTTTTGTTTTTCTGGATGGCCAGAGACCAAATGATCCCTCAGAATGCAGCAGGGGTTTTGTGTCAAAAAGAGACGTTCAAGTTGACCCCAAGGTCCCTTCCCTTCCCTTCCCTGCTCAGTGGTAGAGGCCAAGGCCTGAGCTGGGCAGCGGTGATGGGGACTGACTGGACCTCGGTCCTCTTTCCTATGTAGGGACAGTGGCTTCTCTAGCCAGGGTGTGGACACCTATGTGGAGATGAGGCCTGTTTCCATTTCTTCAAATGACTCCTCTGGGCAAGGTGAGGAGAGGGACTGCTGGGGGCTGGGCAGAGAATGGCAGGGGTGCAGCAGCTGCTCTGATGCCTCTCCCTCCTCCAGACCTGGACAAGGACAAGTGGCCACTGGAGCTGCAGGACCTGCTTCACTTCTTGAGCCAGGCGACCCAGGGCATGGCCTTCCTCGCTACCAAGAATGTGAGTTGGGAACCAGGTCCCCCATGTATTCACCTGGAGGGGTGGGGGGCCACTAAATGCCCATGAGGCCAGAGGAGGGAGGGTGAAGGGGAGGAAAGGGAAAGAGGTTGTATAATATATACATATATAATACAATACAAAGCAGGGTAATATTAGCTTTACAGTTGTGAGTGAGCGAAAGACAGTTTAGTCTTGTATTATTTATTATTAGATTATTTTCCATATGAACAACTGTAAACCTACTTTTGCCCCAGATTGGCCACACACAGAGTCCAGCACAAATAATGCCCCTTTTTATTACCAAATCATAAGCATGTAATTCTATAACATAACAATACCACACTCAAGCACACCAGATGACATTTCAGGTAAAATGTTCAAATTAAAACTATAAGTTATTACATCCATATTATTACCCTACTAACCACACTCAATTAGGCCTAACTTCTACTGGACCCTGTATATACCTATAATATAGCAGTGGTTCTCAAACTTTAACATGCACCAGAATCAGAATCACCCACAGGATTTGTTAAAACAAATTTCCAGGCTACACGTCCGGAATCCAACCTGTGGCCTGTGGGCTACATATGACCCAAGATGGCTGGGAATGCAGCCCAACACAAAATTGTAAATTTACTTAAAACATTATGGGATATTTTTGTGATTACATGTTGCAACGTATTTACTATGTAGCCCAAGACAACTTTTCCTCTTCAAATGTGGCCGAGAGACACCAAAAGGTTGGACACCCCTGTTAAAGTTTCTAATTCATTAGGTCAGGGTGGGGCTTGGGAATTTGCATTTCTAACAAATTCTCAGGTGATGCTAATGCTGGCTGGTTCAGTGACCACACTTTGAAGACCAATGGCTTAATTCAGTCTTACAGTTTGTTTGCCTTTGTCCAGGCTCTTTAGAATTCAATTGCATTCATGCATGCCAGATTTTTGTTTATGCAAATTGGCAAGATGGTCTCCTCCCAGAGCAAACTTTCCCATTTTCTCTCAGGGTTATGCTGGGATTTAATTCTTATGATGGCACTGGAGACACTACAGGGTGTTGATGAATAAGGGGACAGGCACATCTTGAGGAGAACAGATACCACCTGGAGAAGCAACCATCCCAAAGGGAAGTTACTGAAAAGTTCCTCTGCAAGGAAAGACTCAGGTAATCAGAGAGAGCTCCTTCCTCTCTTAAGGTGGGTTCAAGAGGATTCTGAGGTTCTAAGAGCTCAGCCTCATTTATGCCTGACCAAATGTTTCCATCTCAAATCTTAGTGTCCACTTTTCCCCCAACAAATGAGCCTATGTTAGCATAAAAATCATGAATTCAAAATGTGGACCCTAGCTTAGGAAATCTTGCTTAGAACTTCAAGAAAACTTCCCTGATATTCCTTCCATGCTTTGGTGTAAGAGTTTGTTTTTCTTTTATAACCTTCACAAGGTAGAGATAGTCAACCCATCCCACAATCTTTTAATCATCGTTGTTGTCATAGTGATCAAATGCTGCAGGCACATGTGATCGGAATGCCTTGCTCCAGCTGACACTCCACCCAGTATCAATACAAGTGATAATCAGAGTAATTGTGTTGTAACTGCATGCCATGAATTACAATTTATGACTTTCTTCATTTAATTATCTTCTCAATAGACTTGTTCAAATTGACTCACTTCATTTTTGCATACCAATATGACCACTCTCACAATTGCTTCCCCAATTACTTTACATCCTGGTGTTCTTCATAAGAGTTCAAAATGTGGTTTAGAATTATTTAATATAAATAGCCAAAAGTCTCCTATGACAATATTCAGTGACAAAACAACTCATTGGAATAAAATAATTTACTAAGTACATAAATGCCACAAGAATTTAAGATCCAGATTAATTACATTGCTTTTAATGTCTGTTATTCTTTCTTTCATCTGTCAAACACTTTTAAGCACTTCACATGCACCAGGCAAGCAAACCAAACTAGAACTATAGCAATAAGGAGATAGATAGGTTCTTGTGTTCGCCTTCCCAACACCCATCCTTCATCTTTCTCTGCCTTTCTCTGTGAACTATGTCAACAGCTTACTTATTCTCTTTATGAGATTCAGCCAGTGGGAGGTTCTGGTAGGGGTCAGCAGGGGAAATGGAGAAGGAGATCAGGGTACTTCTTTCTCTGTGATTTCCCTTTCTTGGCACACTATTGTGATAGTGGCTGTATCCCTCTAGTACTACAGCTTCTATTGGGTGATTTTTCTTCCACTGCTCCAGCCTCTAATGAGGTCCAGTGACACCATTTTCTTCCCTTAGTTTTTCAGACTTACAGGTACTATTATCTTCTTGGTGTTGCTAGTTTGGGGTGTCGCACATTCCTGGGTGATTGCTTAATCTTGCCTACCACTCTGAAAAAACTCTCCCATTCAGTATCTTTCAAATCCCACCCTCCTGCCATTAGCTTGACTGGCACCATAGAACAGGACATTCTTTGTGTTCATGAATCTGACAATATGGATATTTAATATGACTGGGAAGTACAAAATGCTATGGGACCACATAGGGGAATATCATCCCTAGCCTGTGGTATTCAGGAAGGTTTCTCTTGTGAAATCACATAGCCAAGAGTAGAGAGGCAAGTAAGTACATGTATATTTGCTTTTGTATCAGGGGTCTATGAAATAAAACTATAGAAGAATCTTGAAAACTGACTTCAAAGAAAACATTTTGCTACCTTTGTACCTATTAAGTTAAGGTAAGTTTTACCTAATTCAATTTCTCAGTTAATTCTCTTTGTCCTGAAACCCTTAGAAGCCATCCTTACGAGTGCTTGCCAGGTTGCTGTCCATGCAAATTGGGAGGATTATCTCCTCCCTGAGACAGCCCAGTGGCCCCCAAATTTCAGCGACCTCTAAAATCTCAATGGCTTACAAAAGCAAAGGGTTATTTCTCGGCTGGGATGTCTGCTTCAGGACCAAGGTTGGTAGAGCAATGGTTGAATGATTGCCAGTCTCTTGGCAGAAGGAAAAGAGAGCTAGGTCTAACTGATAATAGGCAAATGTTCCTATCCATCCACACATGAGTATTTCCCACTAATACTATTAGAATATTTCAAGTGACTGACAATAATTATTCTTCATTTCAAGAGAGAGCAGAATTAAGGACACATAAATTTCCCTTTTCCTGAGAGAGAAAAAGAATTAGTGATGAAGAAAAAGAAAGAAAATCCTGGGAACAAATCTGGTAGGTTAATCTATTTGTTATTTATTAATTAATATCTCCACCATTTTAGAATTGACTTTTTTTGAGAGAGAGAAGCATTGATTTATTGTTCCACTTATTTATGCATTCATTGGTGATTCTTGTCTGTGTCCTGACCAAGGGTCAAACCTGCCACCTTTAACACATGTGGACAATGCTCTAACCCACTGAGCTACCCAGTCAGAACTACACCTTTTATTTTTTTAATATTTGAGGGGATTGTAGAGAATAATTCTTCCTAATTATTTTTATTGTTAATATTTTAAAATAAAATATTAAATCAAATTAATATCCACTACAGTTTTCTAAATACTTATCTGTAAAAAGTGTTCACTTTTCCAAATCAGAATATAAAATTACATCCACTAAAATATAAAAATTATGTTAAAATTATATATGTATATAGGTACTTACAAAAATTAAATGTGGAAAAATTAAAATCCATGTTTATAAGGGGATATAGAAAAATGTTCTTTTTCTGAAATTATAACTATTATGTGATGAATAATTTTACGCATTTATTGTTTATTATTTATCACATATGTCCCATTATTTTGATCTCACAGATGCTTAGATAGCAAATTTTGCTTGTTTAAAAATCTTGCCTGTTTCAGAGGAAAAGGGACTCATGGACATGGACAACAGTGTGGTGATTGTTGCAGGGAGAGGGTTATGAGAGAACTAAATGGTAACAGAAAAAAATACAATAAAGGTTAGATCAAAAAATAAAATAAAATAATAAAAATCTTGCCTGCTTCATTTCTTTCATGTTTTTTATTGTGGATAAATTCAAGCATACCAAATAGATGTTCTTCTTTCTCATACTTTAATTGTCCTCAAATATTACCAATTCTCTGTATATCTTTACTTGCTTAAATACATTGATGAGAAATTAAAAACAATATTAGAATTACATATGCACATAATCCAGAATACACAGTTGCTAAACACAATTAAGTCTTAGTCTGTTGGGTTCTACAAAAAGAGAAAGCCAATGTAAAATGAAAGCTCAAATTGAAAATGACCATAATTAAAATTTTATTCAATCAAATTGTAACATTATTATAATTGCAGTGAGAAAATTTTCAAATTTAAATTCTCTTTTCATAGGCTAATTTTTCCAGTTCATCTAGCAAATTGCCCAACTTCAGAAAATTGTGTTTTCCATTTAAATAAACTAGTTTACTCAAATATTCCTGTAGCCATTGAGTCATTATTTAGAACTTAACTTGTTGCACTTTTGAATTCATCTAATTACTCAGAATTCACAGCTTGACAGAGAAGTTTATTCATACACTTTAACCAGAGCCATAAAATGTTGCTATGAATGATTGCAGGCTATACATGCTCCATGATGAAAAGGAAATGACAGATGGGCATGATGTTTATGATGCACCCAATATTTTCAAAGCTGTAGTTGACCAGTTTCAAATGATTGATTTAGAATCTAGGGCATTTATGCATTTGGACAATATTTTAGAGGGAAAAAATACATATAACATTGAGCCTGATATCACCAGATTTTAAGCTCATTTTACAGAGAAGTTCTCAATGAAGAGTCAGTGGTTAAATATGCATTCTCTACATTTCTTAAGAAATGATCTTTTCCAATAAGATTCTTGAAAGCTTTTTTTTTCTTTTTAAGTGGATTATTTTTACTGCATTAGAAATTCAGAATGTGTAAGAGCATGTGCCATTACTTTTCAAAACTGCAGAGTAGTCAGTTTTATGATTCTGAAACTTAAAATCTGGCTTGAAAGTCAGGAGATCTGTGTTCTCATTTCAGTTCTGTCACTAACACACTGTGTAGCCAAGCACTAAGTACCTGACATATCTGTGTTTCTGTTCTCGAGTTTGTGAATAAAAAAGAAAATATTTTCTTCAACCTATTTCACAGGGATATTATTAGAATATATGAAACAAAACGTTAAAGTATTTGGAGCTTGTTAAGAGAAAATGATCCATAAGTCCACTTACTAATTATACAACACTAAACATCCCACCAGACCAGAAATATCTTCTTAAATAAAGACAATGAATAAAATTAAGAGAAAAATCTGGACATAAAGCTTTTGAAGAAGAATATCAAATATAACAATTTATCACTTTAAAAACCTCTAAAGTTCTTCTACGGTAAAATTTTATAACCGAAACATCTGTCAATGGAGATGGGAATTGGATGCAGATACTAGTCTTACTTCCAAAACATTAAATAGGTAACAATGAAATTCAAAAAGAATTTCGCCATCACCTATTTATTCAGATAGCATGAGAGTAGAATCAAAAAGAAGGTTGGGAAGGAATAAGGGAAAAGGGGAAAGTAAGAATTACAATGGAGCCCTGAGCAGTCTAGCTCAATAGGTTCGCTGTTGTCCCATAAAGCAAAAATGTTGTCAGTTATATTCCCAAGCAGGGCACATGCCTGGGTTGCAGCCTGGTCCCCACTCAGGAAGTGTGAGAGGTGCAACCAATCGATGTTTCTCTTCCTCTTCCTTCCTCCTTTTCCCTCTCCCTAAGAATAAATAAATAAAATAATTTTTTAAAAAGAATTATATTGGAGGCTAAATAATGAATAATGTCCTCAAAAAAAATAAATTGGTAGATTATGAGTTAGGGTAATGGGAGTAGGAGCATGGTATATCAAGATATTAATATTAGTTTTTAATGTGCTGAAGTGCAGATGACCACAGGTCTTTAAATTAATTATATTCCAATTATAATTTGCAGAGACTTCATCTAGCCATGTTTACTAAATATGAAGACCCTGGTGTACTTGATGGAGACCTTAAAAAACTTTATTCTTTATTATGCAGTAGTTTAAAAAATGAGATAAATCTATACATAGTGATGTAGAATAATGTTCTCGATATACTTGAAAAAACAAAGTACACAACCGTGAATATAGTAGGCTCCCCTTGGTGAAAAATAAAAGTGATATATGCTTATGTATTCATAAACTCATTCTGGAAAGATACAGAAAAATTGGTAATATGTTGCCTCGCAGGAAGGGATCAGGTGAGTGCAAGTCTGAGGAGGGAGAGAGAATAATTTTATTCCTTGCTCTGCAATTTACATTGTGTGATATGAAAATAGCCACTCCAGTTTTCTTTTGAGTAGTGATCGCACAGCATATCTTTTATTCATCCTTATATTTCTATAACTGTTTGTTTTTTATATTTAAGGTGAGTTTCTTGTAGGCAGGGTATAGTTGGGTCTTTCTTTTTGGACCAGTCTTTCAACATGCATTTTGAGTGTTTAGACATTGCCATTTAATATGTTATTGATATTTTTGGACTTAAATCCACCATCTTGATATTTGAATTGTCTCATTTTTTTCTTCTCCTTCTCCTCTTTTTTTCCTGCCTTATTTTGGACTAATTGAGCATGTGTATACTACTTCATCTTAACTACTTTTTGGTTTATTAGCTATGAGTCTTTGTTCCATAATTTTTTAGTATTTGCTTCAGGGTTTACATGTGACAGTTATTGTGAACAGTACATTTATATATATTTACTCCTCACCTCATAATGTAAGTATAAATATCCCTGTTTTACAGATAAATTAAAAACTTTTTTTGAAATTAAAAATTAATCTCTCACAACCAGAATTCAAAGTTTGCCTCAGTCCAAAACATACTTTGTAATATTAGGAAAATATTGGAATAACTTTTCAACCTTTAACATAGTCAGAAAAAGGACATTTAAGCTAAAAATCAAATTAGTATTACATTTTAAATTATTGAATATATATGTGGATATTGTAAAGAGATATAGGGTCTAAACACAATGACTTTCCAGATTTGTAAATAAATACAAGAATATGGTACTGTTATCTCTATCTGGACCAAAATATAGCAATACAGAAAAATGAAGAAATTAGCTGTCTGCAGAAATAAAATCTTATCTTTAAGGCAAAATTTTAAAATAAGTTGCTGATAATATTACTGTCTGATGAAAATTTCCTTTTCAATATTTATAACTCACTAGTGCCCGACTAAAATCAATACTGTATTTGAAAATGTAAATGCCACTAAAGATTTTGGAGGTTTTAGCTCCCCTGTAATTTCTAATACTCCCTTCAAATAAGCTCACAACTTAAATAACAGTGTGCTTAATATACAAATGCAGTTTTAAAACAAACCCTCTTGCCTCCACTTTTAACTATATAGCTATCCCTAAAATACTTTTGATATGGAAATTCTATACCTCCCATTGTTTGGGAAAAAGAAAGAAAAGCGAAGGATGTCCCAACAATGATTGTAGATATTCCAGTCTCCTTCAAATATATATATTTGAAAAAAATATACTCATCAAATATATATATACTATATATGCATATATCAAATATATATATACTCATGTTGAGTATATATATATCAAATATATGTATATACTCATCTTGAGTAAAGAAATAGAGTAATACCATTTGTCAGATAAAATCTGACTCCATCCCTACCAATAACTGTTTTGTTCAGTAAGATATCAGTTGCATATAATAAATTTAACCAATCTTAAATATACAGTTTGATGAATTTTGGTAATTGCATACAATTGTGTAACCACTGCTACTATCAAGATGTAGAACAGTGCCTTCACCCTTAAAAGTTCTCCTCAAGGACTCCTGCCCTTGATGACCTCTCCTCACCCCTGGCTCTAGGCAACTTGATCCCTCTTTCTATCACTGGTAGCTTTACCTTTTCTAGAATTTCATACCAATGTAATCACACAAAATGTTAATATTTTTTGTTTGACTTCTTTCACCTAGCATGCTTTTGATATTCTTTCATGCTGTTGTGTCTATCACTGAACAGTGTTCCATGGTATGTATATACCATTAATTTTTTTATCCATTCACCAGTTAATGGAGATTTGTGTTGCTTTATGTTTTTAGCTGTTATAAATAATATTGCTATAAAAATTCACATGCTTATATTTTTGCATGCAGATATATATTTATTTATTTGGAGTAAAAACCTAGGAGTGAAATTGCTGGGTCACATAGTAAAGTTTGTTTAACTTTATAAAGTATTATTAAATTGTATTACAAAGAGACTGTATAATTTTTGAGTTACTAACAATGTGTTGGAGTTTTAGTTACTCCATATCCTTGTAAACACTTACTATTATCAGTATTTATAATATTAGCTATTCCAGTGGGTGTGTACTGGTATCTCATTATAGTATTATCAAGCAGTGTTTCAATGAAATAGTTGTATTTCCAGTTGCTGCTTTCTTATTGACAAAAGAATAATTTGACATATATATTCTGGTTTGTTAATGAGTCTTCCATAGAGTTATGTAGCTTCCATCAATTCCCTTCAGTCAGATATATACTGGACTTTTGAACCTACAGAACTGAAGACTAGATCCTACACATTTCTGTAACTTCATCTGAATATTGCCTACCTGTGAGACCTAGTCTGAAGCAGTGAAGTATACTTGCTTGCTTGCTTGCTTCCTTCCTTCCAATTTCCTCCCTTCTATTCTACTAATCATTCATTCTTCCAACTATCAGCTACTCTAATTACAGGGGTACCTGTTAATTTTGGAAAACAAAAACAATATAGAAAGGTATATATAAGAAAACAACAACAAAAAAAAACCATTCAATTTCACCACCCAAAGACTACCCCCATCAAAATACTGATAAATTTTTTTCCAAATTTCTCTTTTTGTAAAATAACAATAGACTACATTATTATAATGGACTATTTAATTCTTGAAAACCCTATGTGTGGTAGATCACATTTTAACTCCATTTTTTTTAGATAACAAAACTAAAGAAATGAAAATTTCAGTGAATTCTCTGAAACTATAAAGTTTGCTAAGTGGCAGTGTTGACATACAAGTTGAGGAAGGCTGACACCAGAGTGCAAGTACTTAACCATGATTGGTACTATGATTACATGTGTGTGTTCCCTGTATTTTAACATGACCATGTTATATCTCATTGTTATATTTGCATACTAAAAATACATCACCCTTTATACTGTTGATGTAATCTTTTACTACATGGATGTACTGTGGTACATTTACTGTCTGGATATACCATGGTAAATTTTTAAACCAATCACTAATTATTGATATTTAGCTTATTTTCTATTTTTCAATATTATAAACAACACTACAAGGAATGTTCTAATATATATATCTTTGTCCAATTATCTTCTTAAGATAAATTCCTAGGGATAGGAATGCTTAGTCAGAGTGCACGTACATTAAAGGTTTAATGTATAGACCTAAACTACCCTCCAGAAAAATTGTACCTACTTCTCCATCAACTAAGCATGAGATTGCTTTTTGCCACACATCCTTGCCAACATTGGTCTCTGTCCTCACCAACTTTTAATGTTTTTAAAAATATTTGTTAACCTGAAAGTTAAGAAATAATATCACAAGTTTATTTTATTTATTTTCTAATGGGGCTATTTAGTTTTATAAATATACAAATAATGCACATATATTCATCTAAAATAGTCAAACAGCCCAGATGTATATTAATGAAAAGGAAAAGTCCCATCTCCTGTTATTCTCATCAGAATTATCATTGTAACAGTTTGGTATATAACTTTGTAGCACTTTTAAGATCTACTTACATATTTATGCATACATCCATTTAATTTTCCTTTGATACAAATGGAGACATCTTCAAAAACCTTTTGCACTTAAAATGTGTCTTAGAGAAATTTTCCTTTTTCTCCTTTTTAGTTGTTAAACACTGTTTCACTGTGTGGAGTTACCATAATTGATTTAACCAGTTTCTGTTGATAAAATTTAGGTTAGTTGCCTACATATTTTTCTCAATAAATATGTATAAATTACCTTCTACATTCCAGGACTGTTCTAGAAATGAATAACACAAAGTCTTTGTCCTGATGAGATTTCCATTCTGCTAGTAATGCTGCAGTGAGCATTCTTTGCACACATGTGTGAGGGAGGCTCTGTCCCACAGAGTCTCCCCGGCTGCCATGGATGAAGAAATAGACTGTAGCAGACATGACTTGCCTGTCAGAAGAGGTGGTGGCGATTCCCTCCAGTGGAGAATGCCCCAAGCCTTTCTCTGAAATGGCTTTTATTGAGAACTATACACTAGGGGTATGCATGCAAAGCTTATCAATGTTAAACAGTAGTGATTAAAGGAAGGAGATATGGTTTAAGGATAACAGTAAAGGGATTACAAGAGTCTTTCTGAGACAGGTTCAGGTAAACAGAGTGATGCCCATTTGGCCCTGAAACCTGGGAAGATAACCCCCCCCATGCTTGGGCTCCAAACACAAGTATTCGTTAACTCAAGGGCATTCTTAGCAAAGCAGGTTTCACAGGATTTAATGCATTCATTTTCCAGGCCTAATCGTCCCAGGGAACCACCTGATCCAGTTTAGGGCTGTACCTGCCTCTAGTATTGTTTCAAGCCTGAGCCAGGAGCAGGGGCAGAGCAACCAAGAGATGAGGAGACTTTTTTTCAGATAGAATGAGGACTCTGGCCATGACGAAGCCAAAGGGTGAGGGTGTTTTTCCCCTTCTCTGTGTCCCCCAAGTCTTTCCCTGATGGCACCTATGCGACTGTGCCTGCCTTAGGTTGCCCCTGCCATAGAAGGTTCTTACCCATCATTGATGAACCAGCCATCCTCCGGGGCCAAGCCGGGTGATGTGAGGGAGACATGGGCTGAGCCCCTGCCTAAGGGACAGGTTTTCTCTCCTCTGTGGCCTGTTATCCCAAGGCCTCCTTGCTCAGCTCCAGCCTTGGGGATCTCTCGCCTGTTTGTGAGGCTACAGTCCCTGAAACCAGGCAGGACAGTTCCCAGCACATGTAAGTAGAAAATATTTCTCTAGGAAAGGGTATGGGCATTAACAATTTGATAAATAAACATAAAACAGAACATCAATAAATATTAGTTGAGTAAAGGAATAAAGATAGCTCTCTAAAGATAAATTATAGAATTAGTAATAAGCAAGTATGTTTTATTCGGTATACACAGTGATTAAAATTTTAAAAATTTGTTTTCAATATCAAAAAAGGAATAAATAAAATAAAGATTTCTAGCATATCTTGGAAAATCAGGAGATTTGGAGACATTTGGTTCACATTTGCACGGGTAGATAGAGTCAAATGCTAAGTGAGTAGTGGTGGTTTGCCATTTCAAATTGTCCTGTACCAAGCCAGTTCACCTGTTTCTGTTACCTGCTTGGCTCCTGCTGCTTTTGAATTTGCTGTTCTTGGCGATGGAGTTAAGAAAAAAACAGAATCTCAAGCATACAATGTTTAACAATGATCTCATACAATATGTTCATTAACATAAAAAAAAACTATTTGTCTCTGCCAGAAAAGGGGCCGGTCAGCTTGGAAGGATAGAAAAGTAGATTCAAGAGGCAAATAATTGCAATGTTCCTTCTGAACATATCTTGGGAATAAGATATTTTAGCCAAAATAACCACCTGGCCATTTCAGTAGCAGATATAGTATAGTAGTTAAGAGCATCATAGACTTTAAAAGTAGGTGGCCTGGGTTGGAATCCTGATTCTGCCACTTTCTTGCTCTAGGACTTTGAACAGTACTATGTACTAAATGTTTGTGTCACCCTGAAATTCACAGGTTGAAGCTCTAATTCATAATATTTTGGCATTTGGAGGTGGGATCTTTGAGGGTATTTAGGTCATGAGATTGTGCCCTTATGAATGAGATTAGTGCTCTTACAAGAGACTCTCTCTGCCATGGAAATATACAGCAAGAAGTTGTCCACCTGCAAACCAGGGAGAGAACTCTCACCAGAACCTGACCAGAAAGGCATTTTGATCTTGGACTTCTCAGGTTCCAGAGCTGTAATAAATAAATGTCTGTTATTTAAGCCACCCAGACTATTGCATTTTGTTAAAGCAGACCAAACTAAGACTGTAAGGTTATTTAACTCCCTTGTGCTCAGTGTCCTCATCTGCAAGTGGGAATAACAATGTATCCTACATCACAGGTTTGCTGCAATAAAGCATTACAAAAAGTGCCTGGCTCATATAAGCCGCCATTATTATTAAAACAAATGCATCGGACACTCATATCACAATGCTCCAAATAACTACTTCATTCGTTTTTCCTTAAATCTTCACCAGGAAACCTTATGATGCCTTCCTGTATGCCATGGCTTCAGGGTCATGCACTTGACTTGAGATGTAAATCCTTTCAATGTTATGGAGGAGTGAATACCTGTGCAGTTTTTGATTTGATTATCTGAGTCTTCATCAATCAGTACACCATTGAAATGTGCTGCCAAGGAAGCAGAATTCAGTGACAGCTTGTGATTTTTTATTACCAGCAATAGTGTTTGGCTATGGTGAGTTTCCCCTAAGTAAACTGGCAAGGGATTGAGATTTTTTTCTGATGCTGATTTTCTATTCACCTATTCTGTTGGTTCTACAAGCTAATTCACAGGAGTCATTTATTTGAACAGTTTAAGACTCCAGGGAATGAGCTGATAAGGGCCTTTGAAAAGTGAATCTTGGGCAATCATTTCAATATAATATAAAAGGAATTACTTTAAACTCTACTTGTTGACACTGACTGGGCTATAGTCGCCTTCACACTATTCATGCAGAACACTGTGTTTACAGGAGTCTTGTTAAGCCAAGTTTCCTTAAAATCTAGGCAAATTACTCATAGGCAAATAGATGTTACTAGTTAAAAATAAGTTTTCCCTGTTAACATATTAGTTTTCTTCAAAACACTTTGCCAGGATTCAATATTAGCATGTTATTATGTTCAGGATTAGTATATTTGTTTAAAAGTAAATTAAACCATTTCTTTTAAAACACTGTTGCTTATGACTTAGACTTTCATGAATACAGATTGACTTTCCTTCATACACTGTTAGTTTGAATGAACTCTTCATTCTATACTTCTTACAGTACAATGTTATTTTGTGAGTCATTCTGTCTTAGTGGGGCAGCTATAGAGTTGACCCACTCAGATCTCCTTTCAAGCATACCTGTTGTAAGGAGCACAGATATCTCACAGTTTTAAACTGTCATTTTGGACACACTACTGGATTCATAGCAGGCCATGCCTCCCTTGGGCTGCTCCCAGTCTTTGAACACAGTAGGCCTTCTCTGTCAGCATAGCTTCAGCTCGCACCATTAACTCTTCAAGCACAGAATCCCATCCAGGAAAGCATTCAATAAAAAAATCCGCTTTACAGAAAAGGAGCTATGGGAGTGGGCTCATGTCTACAGGATCTGTCATATCACATACTGTACTATTGACAAGAACCTGGCTTATAGAGTACTGGAGAGGCTTACTGAAGTAATAGCTAACTCAACAGCTCAGAGACAATAATTTGCAATGATGCGACACCATTCCTCAGGGCATAGTACAGGCACTAAATCAGAAATCTCTACATGATGCTGTGTTTCCAACACAAAGGATACATGGACCTCGGGTTCCAGGGGTGAGAGAGCAAGAATGGCCTCATTTATAGTCACTCCCAATGACCCACTGGGGAACTTTGTGTTTTACCTCCTATAACTCTTGGCTGAACAAAGTTAGAGTGCCTAGTGGTCAAAGGTTTTCTCTTTTTGCCAGGGGTGACAGCAGTGATCCATTAAACTACAAGCTATCTAGTAGTAGGGCACTTTTAACTCTTTCCATCCAGGGGCCACAAAATAGGACTAATTGACTCTGATTAGAAGAAAAAGATAGGACTGCTTTTACACAATGGAGACAGGAGAACTATGTGTGGAACCCAGGTGATCTACTTGGGTGCCTGTTGGTATTTCCTTGCCCAATGGTAACTGCGAATGGACACATGCAGAAACTCCAGGTAAGGTTATGATCATCAAAGTCTAAGAACTCTTAGGAATGAATGTTTAAGTATTATGGCCAGGTAAGTCAACAAGATCTGTGGAGGCCACAGCTGAGAGGGGGATATGGAGTGCATAGCAGAGGGCAGAAAAAGTACCAGAATAGCCCAAAACAAACTGCAATGACAGTGACTATAGCTTGTCCATTAATCTCCCCTTTCTAAGTTTACCCCTAGCAAAGGGGTTCACAGAAATCATGGAGGAGCATTATTATGAACTGACTGATAGTTTCCAGCTGAAGCTCTTTGGGATCCACCACCAGGCTTGCACCAGGCCAAGCTTTTCCTTCCGTTGCTCTCAGAAAATGACTGCGCACAGTAGAAGTACTAGAACTGAGCTGCTCCTGACCAATTTTGGATTCCTCTCATGGACTTTAGCTCAGGACTCCCCAAGGGCCTGGGTGGAATTACACCACGGGAGTCTCTCAGAATTGCAGTCTGGGGGTCTTTCCACTCATCCTTCCTTTCCTGTCTGCTTTCCCAGGTTCCAATGTGCATTCTGATCTGAGGCCCTTTGTCTCTCTTCCTTCCTCTCCTCTTATCTTTTAAGGGCATTTTTTCTAAGCAATTTCTTGTACATCTAACCCTTTCTCGATGTTTGCTTCTCAGAGGACTGTAACTGACACAGCAAAAGAAAATGGCACCCACACCCACATGAGATGATTAGAATTACTTAAGGAAGATTCTCAATGGGGAAAGTTAGAATATAACCTAGATTTAATCTCTAATAGAACTCTTTGGGGGGTCAAGAATAGCTCTGATTTTATCGTCAGTATATTTAAAGCTCCCGCCAAAATATGTATGAATCTAATAATAGTTCTGGTGCCTGGGTTAAGACCAATCTGATATAAGTTGATTTCAGAACTGCAAATATGACTATTAAGCTGGAATAAATTGAAACCACCAATTGTACTTTGGCCCTCATGGTCCATTCAAGCATAGAACCTTTGTATGGTAACTCTGAGAGGAAGGCACTGTGTGAGGAAATGTAAAAGCTCTTAAGAAGACATAACACATGTCGTAGTGTTATGTTAGGCAAACAGAAAATTTCATTACATGGCAGAATTCAGATAGAAAGCTTCAAAAAGGAGAGGAGAGATGGTGAGAGAAACAATCTTTTAGCGGGGAGGAGGACTGGAAAAGATGCTTAATAAAAAGGCACTTAATACAAAGGCGCTAGGCTAAATCCAGAGGAGAACAATACTATCAAACCAAAGATGGGATGCCTTTGGAGAATAGCCTCAACATGTTTCCTAATACACAGTTTATCTACAGGATATATACACTATAATATATTTGTTTGTTGAGACTGTCTTAAAATAAAGCTTGTAAGGCCTAGTTGCCAGGGAGAAACAGGAACATCATAATCCTGTTTTAGGAAGAGGATTGTAGTATTTCCTCTCCTCATCCCTTCTTGGCAAGGGGCAAGGAAGATATCCCCTGGTGGGAAAGGTTGAGGAGGCTTTTAGAGTGCTCTAAATCTATCTCATCAAAATCACTAACCGTGTTAACTATTTCCCATTCACACAATCTTCTGAAAAATGATGGCACACATAGCCAGAGAAATCTTCCTGGTATTGAAATGCCTCATTTTATTTTCCCATGGCCCTGAATAATCTGGCATCCTCCTAGCCATCCAATCTATCTTCCTCTTTCTTCAACATACCCTCACCATCATCAGACTGGTCTCCCCACTGCTGCTCAGCACACCACACTCATTTCTATGAAGGGGAGGAAAAATTCTCCTTTACCCTTTTAGGGTATCTAGCTGGGTTTAACAACTAAACTGACAATAAAACAGATCAACAGGCAAAAGCATACACGTTTTATAAAATTTCTTACTTGTACATGGAAGCCTTCACAAGAGAATAAAGAACTCCCTTCAAAAGAATGGCCAAACCTAAATGTTTTTATTAGAGGTTGAACAAAGAGAAGCAATTGCGGGAAAGTAAGTAAATATGTGGAGAGGCTAAAAAAGTTATTTTAACAAGTTCTGTTTGTACAGATTTCCTTCCACCTCAATTCCCTGATTCTCTGTCTCTGGTGATAAGAATGTCTTCTTTCCTCCAGGGATAGGAAGGGCATCTTTTACATGGAAATTTTATCTCCTGCTTTCAGGAATAAAAAGGAGGGTCAGAGTCTATTTGCATCTGGTGTTTCTCAAGTGACTATAAACTAATCAATGTGCCAATGCAGATTTTCAGGGGACATGTGTGAACTTCTTTACTTACATGTTGCCTTTATTTGTAAGGTCCTCCTGTTCCTTCTATTCATTTCTGCCAACCTCTCAAGTTCTGTCCTAAGTCTAGCATTTACCCTTTGGATTCACCTCATGGGGGCTCTTGACATATGCATTGCATATTTGTACATTTAAAATATGCCCTCTTGTATTGTATACTTTTATTAAATATATTTGTCTTATCTCCCCAACTAGACTGAAACTTCTTAATACTTGACTCATTTGGTAAATATCCTCAGTTGCAGAATTTTAACACTCTATAACGTTAGATGCTGAGACTGGTATGCAGACTGTCAGTCAATGCTCTCTTCACCCCATATACTATGAGAGTTAATGAGAACATTAATGGATAATAAAATTGAGTGCTTTCTATATACTAAGTTTGATTCTAAGTCCCTCACATATATTAATTTACTTAATTCGGGACATTGGTATCATTCTTCATGGCTTTCTTTTTATCAAGTCCCCTATCTAATTCATACAGTTCTATTGGCTCTATCTTCAAAATAGAGCTGAAATCCTCCCACTTCTCACCAAATTCACTGGTACCATTCTGGTTCCAGGGCTTATCATTTCTTTCCCGGATTATTGTAATATCCTCCTTATAGTTGTGGTTTCAAGACAGTACAGTGTAACCTTTTCAGTTTTAAATCTCATACCTATGTTCAAAACCCTGCAATTGCCACTCATTTCACTCCAAGTAAAGACAAACTTCTTTATGGCCTGTAAGATCTTATATGATCTTCTTTGGCCCTTCCTCACTGGAATTTCATCTCCCACTACTCTAGGTCTTGCTCACTCTCTGTTCCAGCCACACTGACTGGCCTTGTTCTAAAAACAAACAAAACAATTCACTGTAGGGGTTCAGTATGAGTCACCCCTAGATACGCTCTGTGGTATGCAGATTCTTTTAAGCCAAAGGCAACTGAGATCCTGTGGGCTCTCTAGAAACATCTGCCAGACCACTTTAACTACTTAGAGGTATTTGAATTACGGACTTTGTCCATAATGAGATCATCAGAGATCATCTTTTCTTTCTCATCTACTGGTATATGCCAAGGCAAACTACTAACTTCTGAACATCTGCTGTTCTAACAGTGCTGCAATGACCTTCTTGAAGTCCCAAGGTGCCTTACCTCATTCTTAGCATGACAGATATGCCTCATTTTTGTCTCTGACCTTCTCATATGGGGTCTCCAATTCTGTCATGTATGTGGTGTTCCCACATGTATGTTATTATATTTATTTTCCTTTGTTCATGGTTCACATAGATTTAATTACTAAATCCTGAAAAACTTTCTTCTTCCTACCACAGCACCTAGGATCTTGACTCCAGTTTTTTCCTTCGGTGTAGGGCATCCCTGTTTTACACAGCTAATTCTCCTCCTTTAAGTCGGTTCAACTCTCACCTTATTAAGTCCTACCTTAAAACCCTCTTTAATTCTGCAATTTGCCCTTCCACCTCCTTCCTGATTCCTCTCAATCTCTATTTGTTTTATAGCTGTTGCTTTTTTAAAATACTACATAATTTTTCAGCTGTATATTGTCTGCGTCCCCTACCTCCATATAAACTCCATCAGGGGAGTGATCCCTGTTTTCTTCTTGGATGTATACCAAGACCCTAAACCAGTGGCTGGCACGTGAAAGGCACTGTATAAATACTTGGTGAAGGAATTTAGAAGCTAGATTTTCTTTTTGAAAGGCCGCTGCACTTTGGAGATGAGTCTTAATTGGTTTCTCAGGTTCCACATTAACCTAAAGGCCAAAACCACAGTGCGTCTAGAGGTATCCAAGCTTGATGCAGATTTAGGTTTCGAGGACAGAGATAAACGCTAAAAAGCTGAAGGGTGAAGTTAGTAATTCGTTGGGGCTGAGGAAGAGCAAACTTCCTCTCCCTTTGCATATACACAAGTGCTTCAACTCGCAACGTGTGGCTTTGAAAATTCTTATACCTAAACCAACCCAACTCCACTGTGCTCGGGCTCTGCGACGCGGACTTTGCCCTTTTCCTGGCAGCTTCACTGCCCTCACTTAGGTGGTTAGGCCGCGCCTAAACGCCATGTTTTCTGGGCTGGGATGTCCCTGGTCCAGGGACAAGGCGCCAAATACGTCATATCCTCCTAGGCCAGGTGTCCCAGAGGCAGCCGCACTGGCCACCAAGCCGATCCGCCGACAGGCAGCGCAGCGAACACCTGCGCGAGGCCCCGCGGCGCGTCAACCTGGGCGCGGTTTCGATGACGTCACGACTGCCACACGCACGCGCACTGCGCCCAGCATGAGGGTCGCGGCTCTGATCAGGTAATGTGGCATATATGCCACCTTCTTCTTCCCTGGTCAGCCTGTAGTCCGATTTTGCTGATGGGCGGGAAGTGCCGCTGCTATTACCGCTGCCGCCGCCACTGGCAGCCTAAAAAGGTTGTCTCTGCAGGAGCCGCGTGTCGGGGTTTAAACGGTTCTTCCGGGACACGGGAAGAGGCGGAGCCTTTGGGAGCCTTTGCCCCGTCCCGGCTGGTCTCGCGGTCTTGGGCTCGCAACCCTCCTCTCTGCTGGTCACCGCCCTTTTTTTCCTTGGCGCTCAAACTTGGATTCACATTGTATTTACCTGGGGAACTATTAAAAAGTACTGATACCTGGGTCTTACTGCTATAACGCTGATTTAATTATCCTGTCGCGATCCTGGGTCAGATTCTTAAAAGCTGTAGTGATGGGCAGCGAAGTTTGATAGCCCCGACTTGATAGTGTTCAGCCATTCCAGCGCTTTTCTTCTGGCTTTCTTCGTCCTCTTCTATTCCCTTCAGTCTTTCCATCTGGTCTTCCCGGTCTTGCTTTCCACCGTAGTCTGTTAATATCTCACCTATTCCTACATAAATTCACTTCTCCCTCACCTGCCTCCCAGGTGTGTCTGGATTGCTTATGATATGGATGTAAACCGCTCAAGGACAGAGATATAATTGTACCAGTTTTATCCTACATTTGGTTGCTGTTGCTTCAGACACAACATTTCCTTTTAGAGTGACCTTAAGGTAACACTTAATATTACAAAAGGAGTTTGAAAACTAGTAACCCATCATATTTAGTGTCTAAAGCAAGTCCTGTGACAACCAAAGACTAGTTAAAATGTTTTCATACTCAGCCTGTAAACTGAAGCAGAAGGGAATACTAAAAACATTAAAAAGGGAAATTAGGCTGCTTGAATTTTGTTTGATGAGATTTGGTTCTCCCTAAAGTGTCTGAGCTACATTGCAACCCTGCATTTTTCCTTGTAAACCGATTGAAGATTTAATGTTACTGTTCAGTGCCCAAGGTCATTGCTACTGATAAGGTCTTGACAGAACACTAACCCTTTCTGGAGTGACTGGAATAGTACAGTTTCTTTTATTTCATTGCCATTTTTAAAAGGCTAATGTCAAAAGTACCTTTATTCAGTGATTTTTTTTTTCCTGTAAAGTAAATGGTTAAGCTTTATCAATTGTGGTCTTCATTTGATCTAGATAGATAAGAATTAAAAGTAGTCAGGAAGTGGGTAACACATCCATAAGCAATTTGCCCAAAAGTTTAGCCATTAAAGACACACTAACTGAAGACTCAGAAATGTAGGAGGGAAGAAGATTGATGTAATCTATGACACTAAAAATCCTGTAATGTGCATACATTACTTTTTATAATAAGCAAATTACAAAAGGCATCTTGCTAAACTCTAAAAACGGTAAATGTTAGGAAACATACTATAGATATGAATACATAAGTACATAGGAATCAATATGAATACATACTATGTACCTATGCATTTATGTACATATATTCTTGAATATGTATGGAGTTATATACAGTGAACCAACTGTAGTTGCAACATATTGTGTGTGTGCATGTGGACTAAACTGAGAGATATGAGGATATGTGTATGTGTTTTAGTGAATAAGTGAAACCAGGATCCTTACGTATCTATAGATCATAAAGAACATTATTTTTCTAGTATACTGAAGATTGAATCATTGAATTTTAGAGTTGAATGACACCTTGAGGATTAGCTAGGCCATTCTCTAATTTCATAATGAAATGTGTGAACACAAACACATTGAGTAATTCAGTGTAGTATCCCATAGTGGGAAACTAAAATTCTGATCTTCTGGTGGACTTCTCACATAATATATTCTAATGTACTTTGTTACATTTTAGGAGGTAAGATACTCTGTATTTCCGACATTTCTTTGATCTTGAAAACTGTTGTTCTTAGAGTATTTTTTGGACAGGAGTATTCCACAGAACACAATTTGGGAAACACTATTTTAAAACCATATTTAAAAGCTTAGCATATTTTAAAATAAATTATAAGGCTAGGTTCTGATTGAGGATGCATGTCCTATAATCTTTAATATTGTAAGGAATTAAAATTGTGCAGGTATACTCTTTAATCTTAAATATTCTATATATTCTAAAGAATTCTATCATTTTGTCCTATGGAAATAGAGCAGCGAATCAGCAGGGGAAGCTGTGGAAGACCAGTTTATGGGAATATGAGAATCTGAGGAAAGGGAATGTGATGTGTAACTTCACTTAACCCCTTACTATCTCTCTCCTTGAGAAGTTCTGAAATGACAAGTGTTACTGATCAGAATGCGGTAAAGGCAGATAAATGTTGGTTACTGAAAAGGCCAGCTTCTAGGATAAAAAGTCTTTCTGTTACTTGGGGTAACATTGCCTAAACATTGCCTGGGGGTACGTTTGCAGATCTCAAGCAAAAATTGAAGGGAAACAGGAGGGCAAAAAAAGGGGGAAGAGGAACAATAATTAAAAAAAAGGAAGAAACGTGGTGAGAAACAGTAGAATATGAAACCCAAATAGCATAGATGACCATTAACCTTCTTGTAGGTGAAGTACTGCTTAACTAAGTGATTTGCCTCTCTGCCTTAGGTAGATTTGTTACAAGAATTGATCAATTTTCTTCGATCTGTTCTATAGACTTGTGCTCAAACCTTATACTGCTGTCATATGGGGTGGCTGAAAGCTGAAGTACTGATAGTACTGATTTAACTTTCTGTTATAATTTAACATTTTGCTTTCTATCTCTACAGAATTTGAACCCACCAGTTATGTCATACTTTGTCATTAGATTGGATCTCAAATTTTTTATTTGATCTTTTAACTGGTGATGGAGGCCAGTTGTTAGAGTTCTTACAGTGGAACAGGTGTTTTTCTGCTTTTTCATAGAGAATTTCATCTAAGGAGTATATAATAAGTGTTTAGCTGGAATGTAAACTTAAATCATTTTATTTGCAAAGCAGTTTGTATATTCACTAAAGCTATTGTACAATCACAAACCAAAGAGTTACCATATTTTGTTTAGAATTGTCTTTGTTATATAATGGCATATAATTTCATAAGCTTTTATGAGCAGCTACCTCAGTGTCACATTTGTTTGTTCAGTTTGCTTATGCTATGGAAATTGCATGTGGTGTTTTGCGTTCTAAATGTAAGATAGTCCCTCAGCCTGACCGGTGTGGCTTGGTAGGTTGGGCATCATCCAGCAAAGTGAAAGGTTGCTGGTTTGATTCCCGGTAAGTGCACATGCTTGGGTTTTGGGTTCGGTCCCAGTTCAGGGTACATACCAGAGGCAACTGATTGATGTCTCTTTCTCACATTGATGTTTCTCTCCCTCCTTTCCCCTTCCTAAAAATAAATAAATAAAATCTTTTAAAAAATAAATGTAAGATAATCCTTCAGATATTCTGAAAAGCTGAATATATAATGTGTTCTCTTTTGCTATCTAATGAGTCTATACTGAATAATGGTCAGTAACCGATACTTATCTCTTTATTTATTTTTCAGTGGTGGGAAGGACAGCTGTTACAATATGATGCAGTGCGTTGCTGCTGGGCATCAGATCGTTGCTTTAGCAAATCTAAGACCAGCTGAAAACCAGCGTAAGTGCATACCTTTATTGGAAATTTTTAAAATGACTGAAACTCCAACTTTATTATTGTATTCTATTGTATACAGTATGCAAAAACAAAGAAGGCACTAATACATCTTTGGCACCTATTAGATGCTAAGTTCAATGCTAAGTGTTTTCAGTTATATTATCTTCAATCCTCAGAAGAACTCCTAGAGCATATTATTCAACAGGGATACTGAGACTCAGAGTTTTATAAATTTGTCCAAGGTAAAAATAGCTAGAAAAAATTTGCAGAGCTGAGACTTGAACTCTCTTATTTCAAAGCGCACTGCTGTTCCGCTACAACACATTTCCACATGTTGTACGGAATACACAGGTAAATAAAATGGAGCCTCTAGGAGCTTGGGAAGTAAGATGTATATTGATAAATAATACTAACATATGAATTTTATTATTAAAAAGATCCAGTTTAGCCATGTTAGACATAAGCTAATTGTGTGAGACTTAATTCATTTTTAGTTTTTATATGTATGGTAACAAGCACATCCATAAATAAGCTACAGACCTCATTTTAGCCACATTTTTTAGATTATTCACCCATGAACTTTTCCAAAGTAGAACTTTTTTTTTCTCCTCTGTGTCCATGTCTGTATCTAAATTTCCTTTTTTAATAAGGACACTGGTTGTTGTGTTGGATTAAGGGTCTACCCTAATGACTTCTTAACTAATTACATCTGCAATTACCCTATATCCAAATAAGGTCACATTTTGAGGTACTAGATGTTTGAACTTCACAATAAGAATTTGGGAGGAATACATTCAACTTCAACAGTATCTTTTATTAATTGAGGTATACTTGACATACTACATTGTAATGGTTTTAGGTATATGGCATAATGATTTAGTATATGTATATATTTGTGAAATGATTACCACAAGTTTAATTAACATTCATCACCACACATAGTTACAATCTTTTTTCCCAATTAGAATGATAAAAAAAAGTCATCACCAATTTTTATACTCTTTTATTATACCCATGTAACTATAGATATTAACTGTTAAAATATAATAAGGAGAGATTAATACTTGTCTGTTTATTTGTTACTACTCCATATAGCTCTTCTAGTAAAATCTTTTTATCATTCACTTTACTCATTTTCTTTCAAGACTTCATGCTTTTTTTCTACTATTATTTTAGGACAAATTAAATGAGCAGTATATATAAAAACCCTAATCATTGTTCCTGGCATGAAATAGATATCCAGTAAATGTAGTTGAATCTGAAGGTAGCTCTAAATCAGTCAGTCAATACTGCCCACCTCATTCCCTCCCTCCCTTCCTTCCTCAAATCTGCCAGTCTATTGAATTTTTGTTCTTACATCATTTTATAGTTGTATTCTATTTATGTTGTCTTACTTTTTATCCCTAAATAGATTGTTTGTAAGCTGTTCAGAGGAGAGGTCGTATCTTTTATGTTCCTTTCATTGTTCCTCAGCACTTGGGACAGCTCTGTGACCCTGGTAGGCATTAACTCAGTTTATTGGTGGACAGGCAAATAATGAACTAACTAGAATTAGCCCTGGAATAGTCAGCAGTTATAGCCAGCAGTTATTTGTCAGATATTTGGATTTTCTTGCTTTGCATGATTAAGACCCATGTAATGCTGAAAGGGAAGTGAGGAGATGGAGATTAAAGATATTTAATAGGAAGAAATAGAACAGGTTCTGTAGGGGGTTGGAATAAACATATACTCTAGGATTTTATACCGGGGTTCTGATGTTGCATAATGGCCTATTAGAAGTGAGCTCTTTTGAAAATAACCTCTTATCTGTTCATTAAAAATAAAGAGGAAACTCCTTGACTAAGGGTGAATGGGAACTATATTGTAATTTCTGTATTTTAAAAGAAGAAACCGATTTTTTTTTGAAGGCTATGTTCTGTTACCAGAGGAAAGCAATGCCTATGTTCCTTGTGGTCAGTCAGGCAAGTGGGTTTTTTAACCTTTCTGTCTTGGCAGGCATTGATAATTAAAAAGCAGATATTTACATAACATATAATACACACTTGGCATAATCATAGAATTTCTATCCTGTCTTTAATATTTTTATGTGAATTGTTATAAGGACCTTGTCCTGAATCATTACTGTATAATCTTCCATGGAATACTGGTTTACTGGCAGAGTGGTAAGAGGAGAAGCGATTTGTATTTTTAGACCTCAGTGGAATGGAGACATTTATTTACAATACTGTTAATGAGAAAAAATTCAGTATTAAATGGAATTGGATTATTGTGATGTAAAAGTTGGAAAGAGTCAGCTGAAACTGTAGTAATTGTAGTGGAAGAGAATGGATGGCTGTGGGTTTGGAGATGGAGAGGGTTTAGCTAATCTTTATTTAAAGTCAGCAGGAAGTTGGTGATTGTTGAATGATTCATGGTTTGACTTCATTTCAACCCAAATATGTTGTAAAAGGAACTGTAATGAGGAATGACTGGTAGAGATAACTACAGTGTAAAGTTGGTTAGAGTGAATTCATGGTACTCTGTTTTCAGCAGGTTGTCTGGAAAGGAATTTATACCCATCAATGAAGATAATGTGAAGTTGTCATAAAATTCATAAAACCATCTCTTTATATTTGTAGTAGGGACTTTTGTGGCATGTTAATTGAGGTGCTTCAGGCAACAGTGGAGCCTTTTGGTTTTATTTGATCTCATACCAGTGGTACTATGTGGCTTCCATTAATGAAAGTTACAGTGTGGTTAGGACTAGATGGAGCCTTAAAGGAAAATAGCCTTCTAGAAGTCAGTAAAATGTTTTAGTTATTGTGTTAACATCAGGAAGTTTCTTGCTAAGAACCTCAAAGTTCTTTATACATATTAATTTGATTATCAATATTTTTAAAAACTAAACACTTAAAGATTCAGTCTAAGTTTGAGATGAGGGTAGGCAGAAAAATGTTTAGGTAACTTTGGTTGTATGTCTACTTCTTACTGGAGCCAGGAGTAAATAGATTTATAATAACAACGTGAGTACATGGAAGCCAGTCTGATGTGTGGGCCCAGAAAACTGGTAGGCCAAAACGTAATGGCATATGGTTGATGGTTTTGATTATTGAAGGGGCCCTTTTATACAATGTCATTTTTATACCTTTTGATAGGATACTGTCACATTCAGTGGAAAGCCTGGACCCATATATATTGTTTTGTAATTTTTTTTTAACTTAACATGTTATGAACATCTTCCATGTCAGCATTATTTTACTATAGCATTTCCTATCTTTGGAATACAAGTACCGTATGAAATGTGTTTGTTGTATAGATAAATTTGAGAGAGAGTTCGTACTTTGTCTCTTTAGTGGAACAACTTAAACACTGGAAAAATTAGACTAGGAAAAATTGCAACAAAGACACCCATTTAACATGGTTTAGCTTTGTTTTTAAAAAACCTTATTTGACCACAGAATCATTTTTTTCATCAATACCTGTTAATAAGTTATGATATTTTTGTTCTGCAAAATATACTTTAGAAAATGATCTTTAAATTACCTTAATGGCTGCATAGTATTTCATGAATATACTATAATTTTTAATCTATTTAAATAATGCTGTAATGACTATGAGTATCTTTGCAAATAATCTTTGTGTATATTCATGATTCTTTCTTCAGAAAAATAAAATTACAAGTTCACAAAGTCTATTCCAATATATTTCTAACTTCATTTACATCACCAAAGAGTCTGACATGACTCATTTGTTTTGAATATTTTACCCATATTGGTGTTTGTAAATTCTTGTGACACCTGGGATTGTGTTACTAATTAGCTTAAGTTATGTTTCTGTACACCTCTGTGACTGCTTTAAAAATATTGACTTTATATGTGGTAACATGTTTTGTTGAAGTGCTGAATATAAAACATAGGAAAAGCATCTGAATTTTTCTGTTACAGATGTTTGTCACTTATTAACTAAGTAGATATTTAATTGAGAAAGATTTTCTGCTATAAGTCAATGATTTTGCAAATAACCTTGAATGAATTTAAAAAAAAGTATATAATAAAATCTTTAATCAAATAATTAAATTTATTGGATTTCTCTTTAAATGTATATATATTTTTAAAATTTTTATATATAATTGTATTTGTAATTAGTAGTGGAGATGACTAGTGCTAATGTGAACTCAATACAACAAAGGATGAATGTGCAACTTATTTTATTTTATTTCATGAATGCAGAGAGATACAGTGTAGTAAGCTTTTAAATTATGTGTTAACTGCCCTCCAAGCAGTAAAACCTACACAGACGTTCAAATCCACTTTTTTTTTTGCACCCTGTTTTACTGATTATTTCTACTTTAATTATTACAGTGGGGTCAGATGAACTGGATAGCTACATGTTTCAAACAGTGGGTCATCATGCCATTGATTTGTATGCAGAAGCAATGGCTCTCCCCCTTTATCGCCGAACCATAAGAGGAAGGAGTGTGGATACAGGACAAATATACACCAAATGCGAAGGTGATGAGGTTGAAGATCTCTATGAGCTTTTGAGACTTGTTAAGGTATGTAAAGTGATCAGTCACATTCACTGAATTTAATGTGTAATTTAGAAAATTACATTTATTGTTATCACTTATATAGTGATAAGAAAATTTGTGACTTGCTAGTAGCCCAACTATTCTATGAAAGGATATTTTGTTTTTTTGAAGAGACAATAAAATTGTTACTATGCCTTTGTGTTAAATAGTATTTAAAAATAAAACTTTTGGTACAGTTTGGCACCAAGGATTGTCAAATGGTATTTAACTAAATTTTTTGTTTTCATTAGGATTTTGAAGCTGATGACCTTTTTAGCAAATACTTTTTGACTGCACACTGTGTACTTGATACATAGTACTAAGAACTGGGGAATGGGACAATGAACAGATCAGACATAGTCCTGTTCTGCTGGAACTTACTTTCCAGTGGAAGGAGATAGACAATAAACAAACAAACAAACAAACAAACACTGTGCTTGATGGTGAGGAGTACCAGGAAGGGGAATGAAGCAGAATCAAGGTGATAAGCATGATGGCAGGGAGTGGCCAAGCAAGACCTTTTGATAGGGTGATATTTAAATAGAGCTAAAGAAAGTGAATAATGGAGCCTTGTTTAAATCTAGTAGAAGAGGTATGAATTAAATACTTAAGTCTCTGTTTATAAGAGTCTGGCAGTCATTGTATATTCATTGTTAATTTCTTTAGAAAGAAAATTTAGGAGAGACAATAGAGGGGGATGTTAATTAATGGAGATTATCTTTTCCTTGTCAGTGATAGCCAGGTATTTGAATACAGCTTGGTATTCTTCTTAAGGATGAATATTTAGTCAAGTACAGTCAATTCATATAAGTGTGTTTAATGAAGTAGAGAACTTAAACCAGTATTTCCTGGGTGACCTAACTTTTTTTTTTTTTTAACAAAGGAAAGGAATGAAGATTTCTGTTTCTTCTACCAAGGGATATTAAATTTCATATTTTTAATCTTCAGAGGAGTTCAGCTTTTCAGAAGTTAGTCATGAACCCATGTCATATAAATTTGCTAGTCCCAAATAACTACTTCAATGCTATACTTTAAATTTGATGTGATCAAACTTTAATATCAATTAAAGATATTGATTAAAAAAATATGAAGTATATAAATTCCTTTAAAGTTTTCTTGACTGAAGTATTTTTATTTCTTATGTCACAATACTTTAATTTTTATTTATTCTTTAAAATAGAAACTGATAGGGGAAACATTTAGAGTAATTCCATAATTTACTGTTTAGTTTCTGGATAGGATAGGATATTTTTCAAAGAAAATCATAGGGATATGGTTTCTGCCCTTTGGGAAGATACATACTAATAAAAACTTTCAATTATCAAACAAGGGGGAAAGCATAAGACCTCTACTTTTTTTTCTTTTTTTTTTTAATTCTCACCTGAGGACATGCTTATGGAGTTTGGAGGGAGGGGAAGGCGGTGGGGGGCGGAGAAAAACATCTATAAGAGAGAGAAACATCAATTGGTTGCCTCTTGCACAGGCCCCTGTCAGAGACCAAACCTGCAACCTAGACACGTGCCCTGACTGGGACTCGAACTCACAACCTTTCAGCTTATGGGATGATGCTCCAACCAACTGAGCCAGGGCAAGAGTCCCACTCTTGATAGTCTCCTCTCCATACAGGCAACTAAGATTTTGACAGTGTTCACTTTGATGTATGAAATACTGAGTACGAATTTTGCAATTTCAAAAGAAATTGTAGGAAGAGAGGAAGAGAAATGTCAGTGTGTGGTTGCCTCTTGTGTGCCCCTAACTGGGAACCTGGCCTGCAACCCAGGCATGTGCCCTGACTGGTAATCGAACCAACAACTCTGGTTCTCCGGCCAACACTCAGTTCACTGAGCCACACCAGCCAGGGCTGAAATACAGATTAGAGATTTTTAAACATTATCTTACATTCCCTGAAAGAATTTTCTTTCTCAGCATATAAAGAAATTGAGTATTAAGTTTTAGCATAAAGCAGTATTACGAAATGGGAGGACTCACATGAGAAGTAATTGGATTGCTTAAAAATCACTGGTAACTGATAATTTTTGAGAAGCTTTGTGATAATAATAGCCTTCTAAGAAAGGGAAAGAAAATAAATTACTTGTCAATTTAATTAAAAATGGTTAGATTAGTAGTAATTAAAAAAACCTTCCCTTTCAATCCATGCTGTCTTTCGAGAAATGGATGCTTTGCCATTATCTTTTTATAACAGTCAGTTATGACATACATTAATGTTAATGTTAAATCTTGACAATTTCTGCTTTGGAAGTTTCTACACGATAATTATAACTATAGTTGAAAGAGATACTATCAAGTTGTCTAGGACTAAATAGTTTCTTCTTTATCTGTGTAGAAATATTAATTTTACTTTGTGATATTGTAAGGACATAAATATCAGAAATATATTGTTTTCACATAAGAGATTGTATAACCAGGCTTTAATAGTTAAATCCATATATGAAACACTGGTGTAAAGATTCCAGTAGAGGTCTTACATATTCTAATGAGTAATTGAATAATTACGGGAAAAATATGAATCTAGAGGACCTGTAAATCTTCAACTTAGTCTTCCCTTCTTGTAAGAAAAATGTTGAACTGCTTCTTTTAATCCTTTGAATATTAATGGAACATTGAAAGCATTTAGATTCATTTTAATTTGAAACATTTATCTGTAACACATTGCAATTTTGTGACTTTCACATGTAAGTCTGTCTTTTATTTTTGTAGCTCCTTTTTTCCCCCCACAAATATTAGAGCTAATTTCTGAGTAGGAGATGTTCCTTTTTGGGAAGATTTTAATTGGCTAATTACTGAAAAGAAGTAGGAAGGGTTTGGAAGAATTTACAGAGTTAAAAATTTCCTAATTTTGTAAAAGTATGAAAACTCTTAGAACTGTAATAAGCCTTTATATCTCATAGATCAGGTGATTATGATATATATACCCCAAGCTGTTTGCAAAATGCTTGGTTTCATATAGCTAGCTTTTTATTCTTTAGAATTTTTTTAGTATTAAAATGTCACTTCGATTCTCATCTGGAATAATTTGGCATGTAGATAACCTATATTATTTTCTGTCAATACAGTAATCTGCAAACTCTATGTGTGTTTTCTTTTTAGGTCACATAAGCAATGTAATAATTACTGGAAGATACCTATAAATACCATGTCTTTATAGGATCGATATATTCTTTCTCCACTGGTTTGGAGCCACTTCTTAATGGATCTGCTATTTTTATCTTTTTGGTTTATTCCCATATTTAAATGGAATTTATCTTTAAGAAACTTCCTTAGAGAAGGTACTTTCAAATCCTTGTATTTTGAAATGTTCCTATTCTCTTCTCACATTTAATCGATACATTGGTTGAATTTAAAATTGTAGACTGAAAGTCATTCTTCCTCAAATCATTGACGGCATTGCTTCATGACAGCTTAGCATTTTGCTGATGAGAAGTTTGATGCTTTTTAGCTGACCCGGTTTTTTCTTCTGTTAACTTTTATGAATGTGCCTTTATGCCCACTGTACTGAAGTGTTACCACAATGCATTGAATATTGAAGGTTGCTTCCTCTGCATCCTTTCCATATTTTCCTGTTGAGTAGCAGCATATCTCTGTCCTCCTTCCCTTAATCTTGGTTCAGTGATGGCATGAATCCAGCTGAAAGCCAGTGACAACATGGCATTCTCCTGGCCATCGTGATTGGATCAGGGATGATTTTGTTAACCTACATTATACCAAATAGAATGAAGTCTAGGATGATGGATAATTGGCAGAAGATAAGCTCTTTCTCTTGTGCGGAAGGATATGTGGATGTGAGGCCTAGAACTGGTGTGACCTTTTTTATCCCGCCTTGAGGGAAGCAAACCTGATGTCAAATCTAACACAAAAAAAATGGCAGAGCCAATGGAATTGCAGTGTGAGGATGTCTCTGAGAAATGCTCTCCCTCTGTTGGTTTAATTTGCCCCTCTTGACCGTTCTCTATTTCCTTTCTCTGGTACTCTCACTGCTCAGATGTTAGACTGCCTAGAATGAAACTTCATGTCCTTGTCTTGTCTCACATATTTTATTTTAGCCATCATATTTTTAATAGTCATGAACTTGTTTATGGATTGTTTCTTTTTTTTAATAACAACCCACTGCTTCTGTGGTATAACATCCCTACGTCCTTTTTGAAATAGAGATTAGAGGGTTTTGGGGGGGTTTTCTTTAAGATTTTATTTATTTATTTTCAGAGAGGGGAAAGGAAGGAGAAAGAGAGGAAGAGAAATGTCAGTGTGTGGTTGCCTCTTGTGCGCCCCTCACTGGGAACCTGGCCTGCAACCCAGGCATGTGCCCTGACTGGGAATCGCACCAACAACTCTGGTTCTCCGGCCAACACTCAGTCCACTGAGCCACACCAGCCAGGGCTGAAATACGGAGTAGAGATTTTTAAACATTATCTTACATTCCCTGAAATATTAATGTTTTCTTTGTGGTCTTTTTACTTATATTTTGTTCTCTTACATATGGTAGTCTTTTCTCAAATGTCTTGGTTGCTGATTGTGATGACTTTTGACTTTAGAATTTTTTCAGCCTCCTATCTTACATTTGTTATACCTGAAGTTCAGGATAATGTGGCCTAATTTGGTTTCTTTCTTGATTTTCCTCTTTTCCATGCGAACAGCTTCCTCTGTTCATTTATAAGTCATCATTCTTTCTTTATCTGCTTTCTGACTCAAGAAATTAATTGAAATCCTTTTGTCCACTGTTGTCTCCTCTGCACCCATTCTTTTTTTTTTTTTTTTTTTTTTTTGGAGGTTATACCTTTGTTTCTTTTTAATGGAAACTTCTGATCCAGAATTCTGTGTTAATTTCATTCTGATATAATTAATTTAATGTTCTTCATTAAGTTGAATATTCAATTTCAGTCTTCCTGTTCTAACCTTTGATACTCCTCTCATATTCTTTTTCTCATTAGGTATCTTGTTGTTGATAATACTGAATTACTTAATGGACACTTGTGATTTAAATACAACAGTAGGTGAATAACTGCCTTTTTTAAATAGAATATTTACTATTGATAGAAAGGTTTGGAAGTAAATGACTTTTTAAAACAGATTTTAACTTAACATTTTTAGTAAATATCAATTGCCACTTTACTTTTTGTATTATTTGAATTCTTTTGATTATCAGGAACAGAAAGTAGTATTCAACCTGGCTTAACTAAAATAAGGCTTTCTTGACAGTAACCTAAATAAGTTTGATTTCAGGTAGACTAGATACAGGACACAAATTATATAATCAAAGTCCTGCTCCTTTCCTATCTCCCCAATTCTATTTCTTGCTTTTATTTTCTGTTTATGCTATTCTTAGTCAGGACCCTTGTTGTTCGAAGATGGCTCCCAGTTATATTCTAGTAGGAAAAGCTCCCTTTTTAAATAGCTCAAAGGAAAATTCAGTTACGTTTCATTGTCACTCAGTGTCCTGAGTTGTGTTATCCATGAACACTCATTTTTGGGAGGTGATTTCTTTTGACTGGGCAAGTCTAGATCATATGACATTCTTGGAGCAAGAGATAGAGTCTCTTGGTTCTGTGGAAACAACAGAACCCACTGTGGAAAGGGTGAATCTGCAAATATAAAGTAGGCTGTTGCTGGTACAAGGATGAGCTGTGGCAGGGTAGCAAAGAGCAACAGTTTTCCTGAAAATAAATTAAGTTCCAACTGCTTACAGAATAGGGAACCATCCTTGATGGTTTTTCTTTCAATATTACCCTCCCTCTTCCCTTCTCCCTCTTACCTACCTTACTGTCATCCGTCTTAACTACAATACTTTCAAAAATAGTTGACCATTCGGACCACAATAGTAATATACTGTAGGACCTGTATATTCAGTTGCTTATGATTTCTTCACCTTAATGTCATATAGGCATGGTAAACTTAACAAGTTCAAAATGTATTCATATTTTCTTTTTGCACAAAATTGCTTTATTTCCTGTCTTTCCCTCTTAGTTAAAAATACTGTCATATATCCCACCACTTAAGTCTAACCCAGGCCTTACTACTAAACTTCTACTTTTTATCAGTTCCCCGCCATCCCAGCCACCACCATCAGATCTCTAGACCATTTTGATATTATTTCTATGACTCTGAAATCTGACCCTTTGACTTTATTCCCACCGTTAACTTGTTTTTCATCTGTACTGCGCAAGAATCACCTAACTAGTCAACTTGAACTCAGTATTGCCCTGTGCTACATCTAGCTCTTCTACCGCATTGATGTCAGCCAATCTGTGTACATATTTAAATAACCCATTATTAAGATAAAGTCCAAACACATTAGCCTGATGTAAAACTCTTTTAGAAGAAGTCCTTGCAATCTTACCTCTCTGATCCTACCATTCCTATACAAGCTTCTGGGTTCAAGTGGTACTGAACTACTTAAATTTCTAGGAGATTGCTTTCATATCTGAGTTTTTGCCTATGCTTTTCTATATCCTTATATTTTCGTTCTCCCAGAGGACCCCTTCATCTTTCATGCTCTTCAATAAAACTAGCTCTAATTTAGCATCTCCTGTCTCCATGCAGCTTTTCTATACCTCTACTGTGCTTCTCAAGACATTACTAGGATTGTTTATATGGCTGTCTCTTGCTAGACTGTGAGACCCTTATACACATGCTCAGTGCTCTTTATGTTTATATCTCGGTGTCCAACAGTGTTCCTGGCATGTGGCTGACTTGTAAAGGATTGCTGAACAAATTATTGCAAAATTTAACATTATTTTTTAATGTAATTTATCTAATGAAGAGGAGCCATGACATTGTTATAAAATGATGTAAAACTATTGGTAGTTTTATTTTATTTTTGTTTTTCCTTTTAGAAGCTTAAGTAGAATGGACATTATAGTGAAATTTTTCAAAATAAGGTATCCAGTTAGATTTGGCTGTGCAACCAGTAAGTGTACCAAGAATAATTTCCAGCTGCAGAATATTTTATAAAAGTTCTGAGCAGATACTTTTTCAAATCAGCTTTGGTGTCTGCATGTTAGGAAACCTGCTTATTATGATGGAAAATTACTTTGTTGATCTCTTTTCACTTTGGATCTTGGGGGGAAAAACTCTGAATAGTTGGGTGGCTTGAGGCTAATCCAAAGCATTTGGAGTAGGAAGAACATATAAGATGGTCTTAAGATTTGTGGAGAGGACCCAGAGATAGTGCTAATGAAACGGGCACATAGCCCTGTACAGATTGCTCCTGGCTCTTCAGCATTCTGTCAGTTCCCAAGATTTTGGACATTAAACCTAGTCCCTTGGCACAAGAAATGCTTTGCTAGTATTGATTCTGGGAGATCTAAACAGGAAGAGGTGGAATTAGCACAGACAAGTGTCATTTTTGACTCCCAGGTGTGGCTTTTTTGAGGCTGTGCCATCTCTGGCCTGTGCTGATAATAAAGCTAAGCATGCATGAGAAAATACATGATGGAAGGTCTGCCTGGAAATAAAATGTTGAATCATACTTGGCATTTATTACAGTTTATAAACTTACCACAGGTCCAGAGTCTTCATCTGTAGAGTCCCCTCTAAAGCCTAGAAAAGGTGACTCCCTCATTCTAGCAAAACTATCATTCTGTCTCCTCAATCTTGAACTTTTCTACTTGGTATCAGTAAGTGTAAGTATATATACACATGCACATATGCACTCTTTATCTTTTGGTTGATTCAGTGCCTCTATAAATCCAACCATTGACTTATTTTTATTTCCTTTTATTCCCTTCTCCTACCAACTATAAATTTCTGTTTTATCATCTACTGCATATATTTTAAAGTGTGTTCCGTATGTTTGACTTGTCTTTCAGATTTCTTTCTTTATGCTTTTCAGTCTTTGCTGCCTATGTCCTTTTCACTTTTTGTTTCCCTGACTGTGCTACCATGTATTTTTTAAGAAACTTTCTGTAGATGTCTACTTCTAGAATTGTGTTGTCTAAAACACTGGATGTTGTGTTTCTATCCTATAGTCTTTCCTTCATTTCTAGATCTGTAGTTTACCTTGTCTTTGTTATATTCTCTGTTTAATGATGTTAATTGCCAAGAACACACTATTAAGATTTTTAAGTATGAATTACTTTTTTATTTATTGTTGTCTTTATATTTTTTTGTTGCACAAGACTTTATTGGTGGCCACATAACAATATGATAGATCTTGATCTTTTTACATCGACTTTTCCTTTTAAATTTGGAACATCTTCATTCTGTAAATTTGGAGTGCCTAAATCATAAAATAGCCATGAAAAAATGATACTATCAATAACTGTTTAGAGGCTTGTTTTTTTTGTTGTTGTTGTTTTTTATTGGAAGGAGACAATGTGGTAGAAGCTCGTTCTATGACATGATGATGTAAGAAAAAATTGAGTGAGTCCAAAGGGTGTGTTGGTTGATCTTTGCTTTCACTCTTAACTTTAATGTATGCTACTACCATTTAGAGACTTTTCATAGGTCTTTTATTCTGCAGGTGTTAATTGAATGCTTGTAATGTATCAGTATTGCAGAGTAAAAAGATGTACAAAACAGTCTCAGCTTCATAGATCCTGAAGAGATAAAACATACACAAACTAACACAAGGTAGAGATGCCATTAGAGTGTGTACTTAAGGGGCTATGAGGATTCAGAGGAGGAAAATGTCTCCCGTGTTGGGGGGATCAGGAGAGGCCTTATGGGGGAAGTTTCATTGATACCCATGAAGGATGTTTGGATTCTGATGAAAGCAGGTATGGGATAGTGGCTACAAGAGTGTTGCAAATTAAGGGCACAGTTTAATCAATATCACCAAAGCAGGAAGTCAGGTATATTAGGGAAATCAAGTGGTTCAATTTGTCTAGAGCTCCAAGATTAAGGAGTAGTGGGAAATAAGTCTGGAAAGGTTGGTAAAAGCCAAAAAAGAGAGTGTTTTAGAATTTAGGCCAAAGATTATTAGAGTGGTGGAGAACCCTTAAGATGGTATTTTCCAAACTCAGTTTAGTGGGTCACAACCTTTTTTTTTTTTTTAATGACAGAAACTAGAAAAAAATAGAAAATATCAACATGCATAGTACATAATAAGGTTAATTATTATTTTGTGAAATGTGTATGTGTGTGTGTTTATACATACATTTTATGTTTGCTAGGTTGTTACATATATTTGCTTAACATATTTTTATGGTCAAATAAATTTAAAAGCCACTACCTTGAGGGATTTTATAAAAGAAATTATATAGGGAACTTCAAGATCATTAGGTTGAACCACTGCAATGCAAGAAATAAATTAGGGAAGTGGAACTCTGGATATGAGTTCAATTGAAAATTGATATACTAGGCCAGCTGAAAGATTCTGAGGAGCTAAAGAGAAGGAGTAGCAGTGGGAGAGGTGAAGAAGAGGCATTGAAGAGATGGACCGATAGGGCTTGGTGTTGGTATTTAAATAAAAAGTGACAGGGAGTCATGTAAGTAAGGTACCTTGTAAACTGACAATTCCATGGCTAATCTCTTTGTTTTCACTGGGTAGTGTTGATAATCAAAGTGAACTATGACAGCTGTATATTACAAATACAGGATGGGGCAAAAGTAGGTTTACAGTTTTTCATATAGGAAAAAATACAATAATTAATAAATAATAGAAATACAATAATAAACTCTGTTCTGCATACTTACAACTGTAAATTTACTTTTGCCCTACCCTGTATTGTGATTCTAAATCTTATAGCCATATATCTTTGCCGTCCCTTCATTCTTGGCTAGGATGGTATAGAAGATGTTTCATATCATTCTGTGTTCATTTAATCAAGAAAACTTTTTTTTTCCTAAAGAATGATGTGGAGATTGACTGTGGAAGTAGGGGGTAGGCCTGGGTGGAGGTGGGCGAAGGGGATAAAAATGGGACAGCTGTAATAGCATAAACAATAAAACATGTAAAAGATAAAATAAAATATTTTTTTTATTTATTTTTAGAGAGAAGGGAAGTGTTGGGGACGGTCCTGCCTGGTTTCAGGGACTGTAGCCTCACGAACAGGCAAGAGAGCCCCAAGGCTGGAACTAAGCAAGGAGGCCTTGGGAGAACAGGCCATTAAGAAAACAAAACCTGTCCCCCTGGCAGGGGTGCAGCCCCCGCCTCCCTCACATTACCCTGCTTGACCCCAGAGGATAGCTGCTTAGTCAATGACAAGTAAGACCCTTCAATGTCAGGGGCAACCTAAGATAGGCACAGTCACAAGGGGCCATCAGGGAAGGACTTGGGGGACACAGAGAAGGGGAAAAAGACTCACCATTCGGCTTTAATATGGCCGGAGTCCTCATTCTATCTGAAAGAGGTCTTCTTTCTCTTGGTGGCTCTGCCCCACCCACCTGGCTCAGGTTTGAAACAATACTAAAGGCAGGTACAGCCCTAACCTGGATTAGGTGGTTACAGGGGACAATTAGGCCTGGAAAAGGAATGCATTAAGTCCTAGGAAACTTACTTTGCTAAGAATGCCCTCAAGTTAAGGAGTACTGATGGTTTGGGGTTGAGCATAGAATATGATCAGTTTTCCAGGTTTCAGGGCTGAATTGAATGGGTGCCACCCTGACCTGGGGCAAACCTCTGTGTTCCTTTAATTGTTATCTATGATCTCTATTTGTTTTCTGTCAACATAGCCTTTTGACAAGGATTGATGAGCTTTTACATCCATGCCTGTGTACCCCTGCACAGAAGGTGCTCAATAAAAGCCTTTGGACACGGGTTTGGGGCCTTCACCACTAGAGGAAATTGTCATCCCTATCCCTGGCAGACAGAGAAGTGTCTGGAACGACTAATTTTATTTCCCCCATCCCTGATGACCCTGGGACGGGCTCTGCGGGATCAGAGTCTGCGCTTCTGCCTCAGCTGGCACCTGAACACGGACACTCAGATCCAGAGTCCACGCTCCTGCCTCAGGGAAGGGAAGGAGAAAGAGAGGGAGAGAAACATTAACGTGTGAGAGGAACATCTATGTGCTGCCCCGAAACCAGGGACCTGGCCCACAACCCAAGCCTGTGCCCTTTCTGGGAATTGAACTGGTGACCTTTCACCTTGCGGGATGATGCCCGACCAACCAAGCCATGCCTGTCAGGGCAAGATTAACTGTTAATAAATGTTAGTTTTAGTGGTCCTTTTAATTGAACATTTAACATTTTCTTCATAGAGTTATGTGGAGTATGTATCAACTAAAATATTTCATCCTTTTCCTTGCCTGAAAAAAAACACCTGAGAAGCAAAATGAATGATATTAGTGCATTTAACATAATAATAATGCATGAAGGTGGGATTCTAATTATCATACTAATTACATTGAAAGTTATTTACTGATAATTAAACAAAATAAAAAGACTTCTTTTTAGTTTTATTGAGATGTAATTGACATCATTTAAGGCGTGCAACGTTTTGACTTGATACACTTATATATTGCAAAATGATTACCACTATAGCATTAGTTAACACCTCCATCCTGTTGCTTAACTACTGTTACTTTTTTATAGTGAGAACATATAAGATCTGCTCTCTTAGCAACTTTCAAGTATATAGTTATACAGTATTATTAGCTATAATCACCATGCTGTACATTAGATCCCCAGAATTTATTAGTATTAAAACTGGAAGTTTGCATCCTTTGACCAACATCTCCTCATTTCTTCCACTTCAGGCTTCTCACCCATCATTCTGCTTTCTGTTTCTCTTAAGTGTGGCTTTTATAGATTCCACATAATAATGACACAATACAATATTTGTTTTTTTGTGTCTGACTGATTTAGCACAATGTCCTTGAGTTTCACTCAAATTGTCACAAGCATCAGGATTCCTTCTTCCTCATGGCTTAATAATAATGTTCAATAATATATACCACTGTCTTCTTTATCCCTTTATCCTTTTATGGATTAGGTTGTTTACATACCTTGACAAATGTGAACAAAGCTGCAATCACCATAGGATGCAGATATCTCTTCAAGATCCGGTTTTCATTTCCTTTGAATATATACCCAAAAGTGGGATTACTGGATCATATGTTATTTCTATTTTAATTTTTGAAGGGCCTCCATACTGTTTTCTATCATAGCTGTACCAATTTACCTTTCCATCCACAGTGCACGAGTATTCCCTTTCCTCCACACCCTCACCGACATTTATTTGTTCTCTTTTTGAAGATAGCCGTTCTAACAGATGTGAGGTGGTATCTCATTGCAGTTTTGATTTTCATTTCCCTGATGATTAGTGATGTTGAACAACTTTTCATATACTTGTTGACCATTTGCATGTCTTCTTTGGAAAAATGTCTATTCAATTCATCTGCCCATTTTTTAATTTTTTTTGTTATATGAGTTCTTTATATATTTTGGATATTAACCCCTTATCAGATCTATGATTTGCAAATATTTTCTCCCATTTGGTTATTTGCCTTTTCATATTATTGGTGGTGCACTTTGCTGTGCAGAAACTTTTTAGTTTGATATAGTCCCACTTCTTTATAAAATAGAAAGTCTTAATAGGTTATGTGGGCTTTTGGGCACCATGTCAGATTAAACTGGCTTTAGAGCTATAAATTAATTGACTCCTTGTATTCTTCTGAAGGTCTTTCTCCAGTCTCTCACCCTCTATAATTTGTCCTGCAAACTCATGCTGGGAAAGTCTCTCTAAATTGTAGATTCAGTCACATTTGTTTCTTCATCATAAATTTTTGTTCCTTACCATTGATCCATTAGATGCCCTGCAATATGACTTCAACTTAGCTTCTTCTTTTCCCACCCAGTATTATCCTACATGGAACCTATTTCTACCCTAGACTATTATTGCTGCTCCATGGTCTTGTCTTTCCTGCATAATGCTGTATTTTAGTGAGAAATGGCTTTCCTCTCCAATTGCTTCTTCTACATGACATCTCCTTTTTGATATTTTCCTTGACGTGCCTCCGCTGAGTGTTCTATCTCCCTCTCTGGAACCTTCATAAAACATTGTATCTCTTTTATAGTACTTAATCTATCTTTACACACAGAACTACTGGTTTTTTATTTTTGTTTTATTTTATATTGGGGGTTTTTCTTTAAAGATTATAAGTACCTCAAGGTGCAGAAATTGTATTTCATTCTTTTTTATTTCTTATGGGGCTCCCTACAACTCGTGAACTCTGAAGACATTGTATTCTACTATACTTCTCTGGAATTTAGTCATTCCTTCTGTAAAATTTGGATATATCCTCCTTGTTTTATTTATCTGTTTTGAAAATAAATGAGAAAATATGTGAGAGCCTCTTTATGTTTCTAGAAAGATAGACGCTGTATAAATTAGTTTTTTCCATTTTTCTTTGCCTGCCAATTTCATGGCAATCTCAGGTCTTCTTTCCTCTTTAGTGTCTTGCTTCCAAAATAATCCAGTAAAGCTGATTAAAGTCATCTTTTTCATTGCATACAAAGTTCCATTAGTATATTATTATTAAATAGTAGCTGCAAGTTGGCATTGAGATGACTGTAATTTCTCTTGACTTTATTAGTATGTTAATGCAGAGAAGAAAAAGAATGGTTATCGTTCAAATTGTGAAAGAGGTTTTAATGGGGGCAAATTTATATTACATATTGGATTCAATTTATCCTTCGACATTTGTTGCCTATAATTTTGGGCCCTCCTGAGTCTTTTTTAGACGCTTTCAGTCAGATAATTCAGACTTCCAAGAGACATGTGAAATTAATGTTTCCTATCTAATTTCCTACATGAGTAAACTAAGGCATGAGTTGTTTCAGAGAAAGATAAAAAATGATCTCAATGGTAACAAAGGTGGTTATTAATCAGTACTTTCTATTACAAATTACTTTGGCTTTTTTTTTTTCAGGATTTAGTGCTATGCTTATTTTTAAAATTTAAACAGTGAATTTCCTATTAACTCATTTGTAAAAAGCCTCAAGCAAGGACTTCCATTGAAAGTTATATGAACTGAGTTTAGCAAATTTAAAATTTTGAAAAAGTATATGAAAAATTAATTTTGTCCAGAGGTAGTAGAATTGGGCTACCATATGCACTCCCGTTCGTAAGAACCATTACATCTCAATGCCAGCAGAATTATACCACACTTATTCAGAGAATCTACAATGCTGGGCCTTGTGGGTGCTTTGTGTACTTACTTGCACCAAGTGGTTGCTTAATGAGCTGTTGTTAAATTAAACTTACTGAACAAAGTTAAGTCTATCTAAACTTGCCAAAATTCAGCCAGTATTGATCCTTGTAAATTTCTGTAAAAATCAGTTGACAAATGAAAAGAGGCAGCAACTGATATACTAGACATTTATCCTCTCCCCTGTGCAGAATTCTTTGCTACCTACCATAGGATTAGCTCTAGAGCTACTCAAATGGTCTATTTTTAAGGATTGTTCTCTTGTGGATTCTTTTCTACATAGTAATTTTGCAGGGAGGTGAGGAAAAGAGAGAGAATGATCATTATTTGATAAGTAACCCGTGGTCTTCCCTTTGAGCCTTTTACAATTTAGCTCTTTTAATAATGTTTATTGGTCTCAGTTATTTTTGTGACTTCCTTAACCCTCACCTCCTGGTTTGAATGGTCACATTACCCGGGTTTGATCACAGAAAGCTAGTAAGAATCAGACTAGTGGACTTCAAAGCAGGATAATGTGATATTTCAAGACAGTATTTCTTAATCTGGAGAGGAAAGGTGTTTTGAACTCTGAAATTTTGTTCAAATTTTCTGGGGAGAAGTCCAAATTTATATCATAATTTCACAGTGATCTGTTCCCTTCAAAAGTTTTAAGAACCACTGTTTTAGCCATCTGTTGCAGGAAGTTTAGTAGCCTGTGGATATTCATGGCTACCCAAGTCAGGACTTAGTAGCCTGGGGGTATTCATGACTGCCCAAGTCAGGACTCCATTGTCCTCTGAGCCTGTAACATACTGTGCTCAGTATTGTGAGGTCAGAGGACCTTCTGGGGTTTCTAATGAGTGAGGGAGAGTGGCATGGAGCTAGTACCTGAGCACAGCCCAGGAGGCCATGCATCTCTCAGAAAGGACATGAGATCTCAAAGATAATAAAGTGCTAAGTAACATCTTAAAATTTCAAGTAAGGAATGATGGGGACCAAAGAAGGGGAAATAGACTTGGACCCTGTATATATTTTAGCTAGTTTTTAATAGGCCTTTGGATTTTGTGTTGAAGGAGAGAAGGATGGGGCTGCAGAAGGCATTGTTCTTGATTTCCTCAAGTTGTAGCTTTCTTTTTTGGAATTTCTCTTGCATTTGGTTACTCTCTGGGTAATTACATTATACCTTGTTTTACACAATTATTTGTGTATATAATATATCTAATATGTTATTTTATAACCTCTTGAAAGCAGGGACTATGTGTTTTTGACTTTGGATACTCTAGTGACTATCATGATGCCTTGTCCATATAAGGTGCTCAAAATTTTTTGATGTATATCGTTTTGGGGAAGCTGTTGAGAATTTTCACCATATCACACATTCAACTTTATGATGATCCAAGGGTGAAAATTTTCCCAGAACTTAGTCTTTATCATAGTTTGCCTTACTATAAATATTGGACAGTTTTTATTGTATGGTCACTGTAAATCATGCAAATTACTTGGTTTTCTCTTTATGTTGATTGTTAGCAAGCCCAGACCCATATGAATTTTTTCAAATCTTTATGTCTTATTTTAATAGTAATTGCTATTTTTTATGTATTGCTACTTGCCAGGCACTATAATATGCACTCTGCATTATATTCTAATTTATCCCTTACATCAGCCCTGGTTTATTATCCCTATTTTACAGATAGGTAAATTGAGATAAAGAGAAGTTAAGTAACTTGTCCAAGGTTACACAGCTAGAAAGTGGTAGAACATGTACTTTTAATAACTGCTCTGCTGACTCCCAGCATTACGTTTATGCAGATATTACCATACAACAATGCATATATATATAGTGCATACAGGGTGGGGCAAAAGTAGGTTTACAGTTGTGAGCATGGGAAACACAGCATCTATTCTTGAATTATTATTTATTAATTATTATTCTTTTCCATTCAGACAATTGTAAGCCTACTTTTCTTCACCTTGTATATAAACCAATAAGGCATGTGTGACTTAACAGTGAGACAGAGGGGCACGCATGTGGTTTGATAAGGGGAGGGGAGTTACTGAGATCAAAGCAATGCATCTGCGTTTGATCTCATCTCATTTCACAGCTCTCAGAATAATTTTAGATCATTGCTACTCAAAGTGTGGTCTAGGGGCTGGTGTTGGTCCATGAAGTGTTTGTTATTGGTCCAAGGTCAGCTATTTATAGAAATTGAAACTAAGCATTGAGAAACTTTTATAGTCATTTGAGAATAATTTTATGTGTTGAACCTAATAAAAATTTGACCTTGTTTCATATCTTTTACAATTTAAGTTTTGGTAATTCATTTCAATTGTATTTTACAGAAGTTTTAGTCCTCAAAGGTTCAGAAATTTTTTTAAAAAGTGGTTCTTGACATAGTTTGAGAAGCACAGTTCTAGCTAACAGTTTTTCAAGTTTTTAAGCTATTGTTTCTCTCAAAAAGAAAAGACATTAACTGTAGCTTGAAATTACATTCTAATTTATACCTGCTTCTGCAGATGAATTAGGAATTAGTGTATTTGGTTACTTTGTCAGTTTGTTGATTCTGTGAGAACTTCTAAATTGAATGGACTCTTCCGGGTGTGAGGGAGGTTTTTTTTTTTCCTTAAACTTGGTACTTTTCTCCAAAATAACACATTTTAATGAAGTCCTTGATCCAAGATAATGGTGTGAAGAACTTGTCAATCACCCATAGTTACAGTCTCTTTCCTTAACTTATAAAAATAGCTAAACAGGCAGTTTGATTTTTTTTTGTATATTCAAATTGTTCCCTGGAATAATAGAAAAGTAAAAAAGGCAACAGCAACAACAAAACATTACTGATGATGCTGATTATTACAATAGATTTCCTATTTAAGGAAAGCAAAGTTAGCTTCAGTGAGATAATATTTGCAACACCAATTCAGCTTTACATTTTTCTTTTTCTTTTTGGGTGGGACATTCCCTTCTATAATATAATATATTATAAAATAGTTTCATGCAAAGTTACCAACCTTAGTAGATTCTTTGAATGTCCATACAATCACTGTCTCCTGTTAAAGTAATCTTTTCTGTGATCCTCTAGGAGGCATGTCCAACCCACATGAGGCTCAGGGTGGCTATGAATGTGGCACAACACGAAGTCATAAATTTACTTAAAACATTATGAGATTTTTTTTTTTTTTTTGTGATTACATTTCACAATGTATTTAATGCGTGGCCCAAAACAGCTCTTCTTCCAGTGTGGCCCAAAACGCCAAAAGGTTGGACACCCCTGGTAGGTATCATTTAATAAGGAACCCCTAGCTATTTTTTTGGCTGTTTAAAAGCTGGCTTCCAAATAAAGAAATGGGATATGGATATGAACAGGCATTTCAAAGAGAAAGAAATTCAAACGGCAAAAAAATGTTCAACCTCACTAAAAATTGCAGCTATCACTTTGGCAGGATTTAGAAATGCTATTGGTGTTGAAAAAATGGGTACCCTTATGTGCTGCCAGCAGCCCCGTAAATTGGTTCAGCCTTTCTGAGGGTAATTTCACAGAACTCATCAGACACAAAAATACACTGTCTCTTTACCAAGCTGTTCCACTTTGGGGAATTTATTCTAAGGGAAAAAAACTAAAGATGTACTCGTAGATTTAGAAATGACTGGCTAATTATGGTGTATTTATACAATGGCATACTGTATAATATCAAAATTGAAATTGCAGAAATACATCTGTATATATTATTAAGAGAAGGAAAGAGATTACCTAAACCCTATATGGTATAATACATTTTTGTAAATGTATTTGTATAAATATATGTGTAGAAAATGTCTGAAGGATATATATTAAGTCTGTATGTAGAAAGTATTGAGTGTTTGTATAATTTTTGCACATTTGAATTTTTAAACTTTTCTTTTAGCAAGCATGCATTGCTTTTGAAACATCTTTGCTGAGTATTGGGACTCCATTTTAACATTCACAGAATGGATAGGAGGAAGGGAAACCTGATAATCAACAGGATGTTGCCATTCCCCAGGTCCTTTTCTAAAGCTTCACCAGAAGCCTGTTTTTCTTTTAGAGCTGGTTCTTGAAAGCTGTGTTTGAATTTTTCTTCTTCTTCTTCTTCTTCTTCTTCTTTTTTTTCTCTGTGACAAATGTCTGTCATTTTCTAAACAAAAAGCCAATGTCCCAGTTAGGTGTGTGGAGCTCTTTTCATTCACTTGCAGCCCTGTTGTGTTAATACTGAATAAGCAGAGACAGCCTGACTGGTGGTGAAAGATGGGAAGCCAGCCTCAGGGCTTTTTCTGGTCAGCCCTAAACCTCTGATTGCCACGTTTTCCTAATTTCCCATTTCCAGGGCATCACTAAAGTGACCTTGCTTGCTGAATATGATGCTCTGACTCTCCAAGATTTTCACATGCATTTGGAAGGGCTCTCGGGCGATTGTTTACAAGACTCCAAATGAACTGTGCACTCACAGCAAGTTTGATAAACACACATTTCCTCCTTTTATCAGTGAGATTGCAGAATGTGAAGTATGAGTTTCCAGTTTTGCTCATTCCCCTCAACCCTTTTCCTGTTTAAAAACTTCAACATGCTAATTGGATTCTGATCTGTCCCTGTTTTTTATTCTGCTTATGGGAGCTTGATGGCTTATTCCAATACTTACCTAAGCAAGGTTTGTCAGTCCTTCAAAAAATAAACTTTGCATATATTCAGCTTAAAGGAGATTCATCCCAAGGAATGTAATGTAAGCACTAATTAACAGTAATGACTGCTAATCACTTTGCTTTTTATACTCCTTTAGGAGCACTGCTATTATCCAATGTAGTTAAGTAAAATGCTCTATGTGAATCAACAATGCTGAATCCTTTTAGCAGCTATTGCTCGTAATCAAGCTTCGAATAAATTACAGTTAACTAAAATTGATTTTAATATACTATGTTTCTTTTTATAATAGTAAACTAAAATATCTAGTTAAATATCCTGAATATTAAAAAGACATTACCTTTTTTTTGCAGTGATCCTTATGGTAGATGAAAAGCAGTATTGCAAATAAATTTTCTCACAGTTCAAGACATTTTCTCTTAGATTTCTTTGAAATTGCATGCCACCTACTCTTCATAGTGATAGCAGCACTTTGATTCTCTTGTAAGCATTTTATCAGATCAGTGAAAAGCAGTAGGCTTATTTTTAATTTTTCTGAATTTGTGCCTTTACTTCCTAGAGGATCTTACAGCTTCTTTAAATTATATAGCCCATTTATATAACTTGGTTCATAAGATTGTGCATTCAATGTTCATTAAAAAGGGTTGTTTTGTTATGTTTAGTGTATTATTAGACTATTACAAAAGCTTTCTGTTTATTTACATGCATTCAACATACCTATTGATACAAACTGCCTTGCCTCCGGAGGAGACTAAGCAAAACTCATAAATTAATAATTTAAGGGGCTGATACTCAAGTAGCATTTTGGTTAAGTTAATAAGTGAAAGCCTTCGAGTCAGTAGTAACCACTTTAACAATGCTTTACTTTTGACTTTTATTGGCTGAAAATAACTTGTTAAACTGGGGCTTTTGTAGTAAAATGAAATCTACATACCATCTGAAGCCCTTTCCCCTCTTTTTGATTTATGAGTAGATTGACATATTATTGAAGAATTCTAACACTTCCACAGTTCTGCACTTTAATTTCAGAGAAGGTGTTAATCTCTGGAAGTTTTAGAGTGACAAAATGAGTTGTATAAAGTTTTTCTAAGGAATTTGAGATTCTTTACTAGAGGTCTTAGCTTTTTGATGGTACCTGTATTAATATTGATTTGTCTAATTTCTGATATGGCATTATGACTTGATGTGCATTAATGGAGTATCCTGCTTTCCCATTTTACATATTATCTCTAGTGGTCTGGTCGTGATGTTGTAATTTTTATAGTTAAGATTAGTGTTTCTACAGAGGTTTAGCAATTCAGGACATTGCTTTTAAATTACCAAAATATAATAGTTTGAATTCCTTTTTACTTTTATATTATTTGTAGTGTCAACAATTTTTAATTTTGGTGAATAAATAAGTAGAAAAAATTATGTTTAATAGGAAGTCTTATATTTTGCATACTAGCCTTACTATAATACACTACAAGCATACTCATATGTATTAAAAAATCTTTGGCATTGTACTTACTTGAATTTAGTTTCAAAGAATTGTAACAAATTCTGTGAGAGAACAGAAAATATGTGGAAGCTTAATTGAATGCCATCCATATGTAATTATAAACTTCGTGAGTATTGTTGTATGTAACGTATTTATTTTATATCCCAGTACTATTGCACAATAGCACAAAATGCATGCTTATGAGGGAAGACTTGTTTTTTCTATTTCACTTTGAGTTTGAATTTTTATGTGTAATAAAATTATCTTTAAAAAAGGTGAGGATTTCAGTTTTGATCCTTTTTTGTGTGTTGTTTTTTTTCTGTAGTGTGTTTACTTTCATGTGAGAGTGATTGATCTGTAGCTGTCATTTTACCCAAACAGGGGACAAATGGAATTGGCCTTTTAGACAAAAGTATGCAAACAGACTGCATTCTTTCTGTTGATAGAATTATGGAAGGACTGCATGAGGTGCCACATTCATTTTGCTATTGATTGTGAAGAGGATTCTGCACTGGGGTGCTGTTTCCATTGGATAAGGAGGTGCTATGATTAGTTACCTTTCTCATGAAAGCACTACAAAGGAAAATGCAAAATGTGTGCAGTGCAGTGTTCTCAATTTGACAGTTGTTTTTGTTAAGTTTTTTTGCCCCATTGAAGTCTAGCCTATTTTAGAAAAACATACATTTTGGTTTTTTCCCTTATATTAGGCTTAGTAGATTTCCATGCATTTGACCCTGTAAAGAAATTACACATTACAGACAGTTTTCCTAGGCTTCTATTGTAAAGCTTCAAAGCTGATGCAACAGTGCCCTCTATAGTCTTTTAGTGAACAGTAGATAAATGTAGAAGGTTTGGAATATTCAGGTAAGAAGCAGGACATTTAAATTTAATTTTTGCTCAGACAAGAGACTCCTTTTTCCTAAGTAGACATTCTTGTTTTTCACTAGCGGCTTTACTTTAAACAAAGGGAACAAAAGACCATTCTGAGTTTTCATTTAGAATTATTAGCTACCTCTTGTTGTTACCCAGTGGTAAATCTCAAGTTTTATCAGACATTCATCAGAGTAACTTGAGATAGAAGGAATCTTACAAGCTGTACTGTCTCTTCATGAATTATCTTTTTGAAGTTGAGTTCCAATAGGAGTATTTAAAAAAATAATTTAGTTCCTTTGTATTCTTTTTTTTCTATTTAATTAGAGCCTGAGTGGGCTCCCTAGAACTTAACTTTTACTTGTTCCTGAATTGTGTAACCCAGGCTTTACACATGACATTATTTGAATTCAAACCAAGGGAGTTACACAATGACTAGAGTAGTTGTCATTCATTACTATTGATTTACATTTTATTTTATTTTTTACTTTTTTTTTTCTTTTTTTAGACAGAGGGGAAGGAAGGAAGAGAGGGAAAGAAGCATCAATGTGTAATTGCTTCTTAGGCACCCCCTACTGGAGACCTGGCCCGAAACCCAGGCATGTGCCCTGACTGGGAATCGTACTGGTGGTCCTTTGGTGCGCAGGCTGGCATTCAGTCCACTGAGCCACACCAGCCAGGGCTGATTTACATTTTAGATTTCCCTTCCTACCTTTTTTCGTTAGCTATTTGATTGTACATGTTGATAGTTAAATTTGTTAAATTTTTCATTGTAAAACACTTTTTGTGAAGTTATTAGATAATAAAAGCAGGCACTATATTGCGCTGTGATTAGAGGAGAAAAATTCTTTAAGCTAAGCTTATTTTGTTTCTAAAAGTGTTTTGGTAAAAAGAGCATAGGCCCAAAATTCTATCTTCTCCATTTATTCACTATGTAATATTGAACACAATTCTTAATCTTATCTGCAAAATAGGAGCTAAAAGTAGCTAGTCTTTTGAGGTTTTCATGAGGGATTACAGATAATGTACATTAATTAGCCAAGTTATTATATATGCTCAATGGCAACTGTATTCTAAAAACCACAATGTGAAGGTAAATGGAGTTGTTTTCTATGGGAAAATTTTAATATAAATCTAGAACACATTTAATGAACTTTAAACTTTCAAAAATTCCTATATCATAACTTGATGATATATGTGAATCTGGAAACTGGCATTGTGTCCTTTGGTGACATAGACTGAGAAAATGAGATGTGCATTAACTTTCAATTCCCTACAGACCTCATTCCCAAACTTCTTACATAGGCTATGTTTATAAATTTAACTTTAGTAGACATTTATCCACAAACCAATATTTGGCAACATGTGAGAACTGATAATAAAAAAAAAGGGAGTCTTATTTTTTTTTCCCTTAGTGTATCTGGGAACACTTAAGATACTTTTCATTCACCAGGGTGTTAACAGTAATTTAGAGCCCTTATTCATATTTGCTAGGTAAGTGGTTCTTGCTTTCTCCGCCCAGCTACAAAAGACTGGTGATTAACAATACATCAGAGTAGAACTTTTCTGGCAGAAGTGGATGTGGGGGGCCTAATGTTCCTCCCCTACGAAGGAACAAAGTTTAAAAACCTCTTGATAATGTACCATGTATGTATGTGTGTATGATCGATTTCTCTCTCTCTCTCCTTTTGTCCTGTGCAAAGGCTTTGTAATTCTGTACCTGGTACATAAGTGCTCACTTAATGTTTGCTGAAATCAAATTTTTTTGAACATCAGACTTCCTCTTACTGATACATATGATTTGAGATATCATATGTATTAAAATATAAAGGTAATATGACAATATAGTATTACAGAAGTTGTTTCTGCACGAACCGTTTAAAACATACACTTCTAGTGTCAACCAGTTTGTGGTAACTACAAATAATAATAGGAAATGAAGAAAAATTCATAGCTTGTCTTCAAAATGATTAAAAGCTGTTGTATTATTCAATAATGTATTTACCTAAAGATACAAACATTTCAAATGACCTGATGATAAAAATAATCTTGAACAGGAAGCTTCTGAATTGAATTTTCTCAAGATCCAGTAAAGCATTGTTTATTTTGCAAGGTTCTTATTTGTGCTTCATGTTGATTTTGAATAGCTCTGAATTTAATATTATAATAAATCACATTCTTTTTAACATATGACTTGGATTAAAATTGAAAACTGCAAAAGTATCTTTATTTTTATAAAGAGCCAGTGTTTTAAGCTGATAGATTGAAAATGAACAAGCTCTTAATAAACCAAATGGGTAGTTTTTAAAATAATGACCAGCTGCAGTAAGAAACATATTTAAAATTAAATTTTGGTTTACAAGAGCGACAAGATGCTGTCTACCAAAAAAGAAAAAAATGAATAAGGTGTTTTTTTCTTTGCAATGAAAGTATCAAATTAAAAATCTGCTTAATTAAAATAATGATAAATGTAGATTACATTACTAAAGACATTGAAATACAGCTGCTCTGTCTAGTGAGAGCCTACATAATTTACCAAGACTGTACAAAGATGCAATGGAGGAGCCACTGCAGACTGTTAGAGGAAATGTCCTGTTTATTCTACATACATTTCTTTTTTTTAATTAAAATGTCAATGATAATTTTATAGCAGTCCTCAAAAAAAAATCCTTCTTTGAATTTCTTCAAGGTAGTAGAATATAAGATGAGATCATTACTGCTGCTGAATGAAACATTAAACCTGAGAAAAAATAGCATTTTAATTTTTTATCAATTCAGTTTTCTTAATTATGAGTTGATATTGAAGTATATGATGATACATATAATTTTTACATGAGATTTGCATGAAAGAAATGTGATAAAATCTTTGAATATACATCTTATTTAAAAATCTTTTGAAGTCACAGAATTTGAGTGGAGCCATAAATAGTATTGCTTACAAATAAAGATGTAGGTGAAATTCTCCAGGTGGGGCAGACAGCCCTGGGTATATCAGGGTTAGCTGGGTGGCATTTCCTCCTCAGCTCCATGACTGGGCTGTGATGAAAGACAATAGGTGGTCCATGACAGTGTCTAGAGACCAAGGAGAGGCTGGGAAACCCATTACACTATGTTATTTTCATCTTCTACTTTAATGATGACTAGTGATAGCTTCACAATTGCATATATTTAAGAAAACCGATGTTGTGTGTAGCAAAAAATATTGGTGGGGTTTTTTAATTTTTATTTATTTATTTATTTAATCTTTGAAGGATAAGTGGGGGCTCTGGAGTCAGACTAGTCTGTATTCTAGGTTCTGCCACATGCTAGCTGCATGACCTTGGTTTAGCTAACTTCTCTACACTTTAACTTTCACATTTGTAAATTTGGGCTAGTCATAACCCCTACATCATAGGCTTGTCATGAGCATTTAATGGCACAATCCTTGTAAAATGAAATACATAATAAAGGAAGTCTCAATAAATATTAAATATTATTGTTATTATTAGTCACTAGGTATAACATTTTTCTTTCATTGGAGCAATAGAACATTGCTTATACTTAGCTAAATAAGATCATCATTAATCTGTCATGGTTTATCTGTTGACTTAGTTCTAGAGAAATTAACCATGACCCTCTGTGTCTTAGGTACAGCGTCGTTGAAATTTTAGTGCTGCTTATTTTGTTTTTGTTTTTTCATAGTGCTTCATGTGTCAGTATTTCTTTGGCATTGGTGAATATGATGTCAAAGTTTGTGCGTTTCAGTATGTCTGTTTTGGACTTCACCCTAGCTGGATATCAGAACTTATTGAATATTTTCCAGGGTTCAGTTTTTCTAAAGGGTCTTTTTAGTGCCCACTTACAAAAAACTTCATAACTATGAGAAGTTTATAGGCAGAAAATGCACACATCATTAAGAATTTGAAAAGTTTATATGAGAAAACAATATGAGGAGAAGCTTTTCAGATGATTTTTATTCTGTATGCTTTTTTAGAGCTCCAAAAATGGTACATGTAAGAAGCGCAAAGAAGTCACACACTACATGACCATGACTCATAAAGTTTACACATGCAGTGTGAGTTGTAGAATGTTAACCTAACTTTTTTTTCCCCCTCATAATTTGTTTCAGGCTTTTTTCTAGTTGTTAGAGATGTAAATAATTAAGGCACAGTGCCCGTTTTAAGGACCTGTCATTTTGAGTTTTAAAGCAGAAAGTAACTGCTATACAGTCATCCAAATAATTATTTGTGATGAATTCTTCACTCTTTTAAAAATATTTTGTATTTCTTTTAGTGTACCTCTTTGTTCTGTGACTTGGCATTTATCCTTTCTTGTCTGACCATTATCACTTTCTTCTAAGAATCCTGTGGTCTTTAAAGGCTCAGTATTACTCTAACTGTGCCTATTTGGGAATTATTCTTGGGATTCTTGATTTAGCTTATAATTTTGATTAATACCTTCAAATAATTTATTAGTTGTTCTTTATACCAATTTGGTCATAGAGTTTCTAGGTTTCTTTCCCGTCCTGATCTTCACCAATAAAGAGGAGATAATTTCATATTAATTTAGTTTTCAGTGTTTTCACCACAGTACTATTATAAGGTGTTCATTGAAGTGAAGCTTAATTTCTCCATGCTATTGTACATGTAGTTTCTCTTCAGGCCATTACCTATATATTAGGTAAAACTAATCTAGTTAGTGAAGATTTTACAGTTTTAAGATGCCAAACTTCAATTGATGCTCTCTCCTTTATGATTAATTATTAATTACTGATTCCCTACTGTGTGTAAAATCACTGCATTCACTGAATTCCCTGTTTTATATAAGAGATTTAGTGTGACTACTCTTTGCCCATGTTTTTATCAGTCAGGCAATCTGAAGTGGAAATTATCATGAAGCATTTACAACCAGGCAAAGTTAAGGGAAAATATGGTAAGCTACAACTTACTGTTACTAATTAACATGGTAGCTAAAATATTGTTTTATAAAAGACATAGCTTGTGAATTATTCAGATATCTCAGTCTATAGTTTTCATTATCTGGACAGTTTAAATATGTGTTTTAACTGGGTTTGGCAAAAGCAAAAAGCAGTCTTTGTAGTTACCAATTCTGTAGAAGGCAAAATGAGGATTTATAAATTTTATTTTGTTACAATTTGATAGTAACTAGTTTCTTTATATTTAGATTTGAAGTAGCTCTCCTTAAGTGTATAATTTATATTTATAACTTTACTTCAATTATTTGATACTTTTGCAATGTAAAAATAACATTGGCAATTGGCAGTGCTTTCTTTGTCTTAGTTATTAGATTCTAATAGTGCTGACTTTTCTGCACTTTTTTTAACTTCTTGTTTTTATGCTTCACTGTCTATTTTTTACCTTTCACCTCTCATGCATCCTAAGAAACACGGTCTTTCTTGTCTTTCTTTTGAGACTAGGTTCTTCATACTCCTCTTCCAGACATACACAATTTCTTTATTTAGTGAAATAGCTTCATCATAAACTTGTAGGATTTTCACATTGTTCTTTTTCTTGTTTTTATCTAAGTTATTACTTAATGTTCATTGATACTTGAACAGTTGTGTTTTTAAATTAAAGAAGATACAGAAAAGTATAAAATATATGAAGATCTTACTCAAAATTCAATCATTCAGAGTTAACATTTTGACATATTTCACATATATTTAACACACATACATAGACATACACGTGTGTATATATGTGTGTAATCCTTTATGTATGTAACTTTGTAGACTGCTTTTTTAACTTTATATATCAGGAGCATTTTTCCATTCCATTAAAATCCCTTTATGAACATGATTTAATGACTAATTAATATTCCATTGTGTGGCTGCGTAATAATTTCCTGAATGATTCCTTAATTTTGTAAATTAGTTTGAATCTAATTTTTATTGTAAATAATAGCGCTTTGATGTGGCCACATTATTGTCTACATTTAAAAAAATTAATTCTTTAGAATAGATTTCTAGACATAGAAATAGTAGATGAAAGTATATAACTATTTTTAAGGTCATTAATGCATATTACCTAGTTGATTTCCATAAATAAGTAGCTGTTGATACATTTATTATTTGTATTTTGAAACTGTCTTTGTTTAATGTATATAAAACCTCAATTTGTAATTCTATTTAAGTTCCTGGTATTTGGTGAATCCAAGCTGGGAATAGCATTCTGCCCATCTTTGACTGTTTAATTCTTGGGAAAAAACACTAAAGAGATATGTGTTAGGGTAGCTCAGTCATGTAATCCAAGGCATAGGGTCATTTTTTCCCCCCATTATTGTGAGAAGTTAGTTTCCAGTGATTTCATGGGACTACAAGCAAATAGATGACCAGCTGAAAAGAGGGCTGAATTTTAATGTACTGTGTTCTAATAATGTGCCATGTGCATGAACATGGATACAGTTATAGATGCATGTTATTTAAAAAACAAACAGTTATAAATGTATTAATTACAACTCATTTTTTTTTCAGGTAAGTTCTATTTTCTAACTAGCCATACTTGGTTCTCCTCTTTGATATCAACTAGTTTATTGTCTACTGGCATCATTAAGTCTGGCCGTGTTAGGAAATTATTTCTAATTTTTTCTCATCAAATAAATGATGGTAGAGATCTTAGTAGATTAATCATTTTGGGTATATATTTTTAATATCAAATATAATATTTTATGTATATTTTAGATCTTATAAATTATTACTGCAGGTTTAGGCCACCACTTTAAACCCACTAACTACTACCAGGAACTATCTTACTCTCTCCCCACCATATTTATGAACTTTTGTTGTTAATGTTGGCTATTTTTACTACATCATTAAAAACAAAACAGAACTACAGTGCTGCAGTTTTGAATTTAGTGAACTTAGTAAAATAGTAAGTATCATAATAGTAAGTTCATTTGTAAGAATAAAACAAATACTCATTTTATGGTAACTTTTACTAAGCGATTATTTAGACTTTGGAAAAAGAATAATAGATCACCTTTTCAGTATTATAACTACCTTTTGCTCTTAATTTCCTTACTTTTTCAAAACTATTTAGGGAACAGTGGCTTGTGTAACATAGGAGGGGACCCGAAAGAAACCAGAATTAACTTCTAGAGGGCAGGCTCCTTGTAGTATAGGTTCTCTGCTAGGGGACTGTTCTAGGAACCCATCTGTACCAGCGTACCAGTTGGCATTGTTGTGAGGCGCTGCATTCGACTTCAGTGAATTTTTTTTAAAGGCTCTCTCAACGCATTTGCCCATCTCATGATGAGTTATTTACCAGCCCACACTGCACTGAGCATTGAGCAGTTTTTGACCAAATAATGGCATGACCCCCATGCCCCACCCACCCTATTCACCCGATCACCCCCCAAGTGACCTTTTTTGTTTGTTTGTTTCCCCGGATAAAAAAAAGTCCTCAAAGGGTAACGGGTTGCAGATGTGAAAGAGGTGAAACAAAAAACTGCAGAAGCCCTAAAAGGCATCAAAATCAACGTGTTCAAAAAGTGTTTTAAGCAGTGGGGGAAAAGTCTCTAAAGTATAGTGTGCATCAGTTGGAGAGTACTTTGAAGTTGACTGAAGTTGAAACATGTAAGAATAAATACACAATTTTTGATAAATAAATTCTGTTTTTTGGGGGGTCCCTCTGGTATTTGGTTTTTTTAATCCTTAGTCTTTGGTAGTTTCTTATCAGTGATATGACAGATGCTACCACCACACTGACGTATGAGTGTGTGTAAAAGGTGTGTGGGGGTGCTGTTGAGAGGCGCTGTTGCTGTTCTCCAGGCTGCTGGGATATCCCTTTGTTTCTTCTACTGTCAGCTCTGAACATACCTATGTGTACATACTATGTTCACTTTTATGGTTCCTTTCTCTCCTTATTCTTTTTCCTCATTCTCACTGTCTTCACTTTTCCTCTTTCATCCCTCACATGCACCTGTGTTTGCACATACATACACACAGATGTGAATTTTCAGGTGTTAAAGATAGCAGGATCTAGATCTAATTGAATTGCTGAAGTTTTATTACATTTGTTCCCTTTCTCTTTTATTATTTAAATTGTGGTTATCTGTAATGTTTATGTGTTTTATCAGTACAAGCTGTTCTGTCCATTGTTTTATGTCTTTCAACGAAGAATAAGTGGTGGAACCACAAAAACTCTTATAATGGAGCTTCTTAAACTTCAGTGTTTGTGAATCTTCAGGGTGTTTTATTAGAAATTCCAGTTCTGATTCAGTTGGTCTGGGTGGAGCTTGAGATTTCTTTTTTTTTTAACATGTGCCCAGGGTGATACCAGTGCTGCTGGTTTGAGGCCACACTTGAAGCAGTGAGGTTTTGGATTCTGGTTGCCTGCTGGCTGAGTATCATTTATTTTGGAACAGAAATATGTGAGTTTAAAAGTCAGTTTCTTTACACATTAGCTATAAGAGTCTAATACCTATAAGAAGGAAGGATTTACACTCTTTTAAAACATAATATGACGTGTTTCTACATTTGTTCTCTATTTTAGGCAGTTGTAAAGTATTATGATTTATAAGATCTGTGAGTCTTAGATCTTCTGTGATGGTTCCATATATAGCTTCCCTAATCTAGTTTGCTAGTAGTGTAGACTAATGATGACACGCATCAAGGTTCTTTTTGGTGAATAGTTTTTTTGTATATTATCTCCCAGTGATAGCTGAAAAACTTCTGCAGGGAGTGAGGCTGAAAGGTAGGGAATTGGGAGCAGGAATGGAGGCTGTAGTGTAAGTGAGAATTAGGTTACTTCAGAGAATGCTTTTTCTCATCGCTGTGGTTCTCACTAGGAGAATCATAGACAACTGGGTTGAAATACATTACCTATTGAAAGTGAGAAAATCACCCAATGCATATGCAGTAGCTGTTCCCATTAGGCTTTTAATAAAATGTCTTTTCTGTACATTTAATGAAGAGATCCACATGTTTTTCTGTACAAAAACAGACAGCTTCTAGCAATAAGGATGTATCAGAACTTGCAGCAGAGTTATTAGAAGATGAGCTGGTTTTAGAAGGCAGATGATAAGGCCAGGTTTTACAGGCTGGCCCATTACTTGAAGTGCAGCAGTCAAATGTGACCACCATCAAAACACATGCATCTTTAAACCTGGCAATTGTAAAGTATCTTGGTTTACAACATTGTTGAAGAAAAATGATCAAATTACCTAATATGGTTGGTTCCTGAGATGGCAGAAGCCATTTACTCTACTATAAACTCAAAGAAAAGTAGGAAGACTCCCTTGCCAATAAGCACTGAGCTTGTAAATTAATTTTATTTTAATTTATGACAAAGAAAACTGTATCCAGCGTGGATGATTTTACTCTCTCAAACCTTTTAATACATTATTTTAGAAGTAGGTACCACATTTAAGTTATATTTCCAATCTTATTTGTCTACATACTTTTAATGAATATAGATTGCCCTTTCTTTAGTAAGCCTACATTTAAAAGCTTATGTTTTGCCATAATACAGTAAAATTATTTGTGGTAATGTTACAAGTCTCTAAACTGCATGAACATTATCCTGCTGTTTTATTGTTTTATAATGTAAAAGTAAATGCAAGCGTTAAGAAATGTGCGGTGCTGTCAGGTTCCTTCAGAATTTAAGAAAATTGCCCCAACTATTGAAGAACTGAAAATAATCTTTCAGGTCACAAAGAGCAGTTGTTATAATATTGCCTAGCATTTTGCTTTCTTTTTACTCTAACCATGATGGTGATTTGAGTCAATGCTGAAGAAACTCAGATTTTATTTGATTTCAACAAATTGCTATTGCCTTGTAAGAATTACATATAAAACAGCATGGTTAAAAAATAGGAAGAAAATAGATGACTCATTTTAGCTCTGCATAAGCCTGAATCATAAATCTGTTTCTTGTAATAGTATGAATTTTGCAGCCCAACTTCTTGATCCAATTTGTGAATTTGATATAAAATAGGCACAAATAGTATGTGTTAATCACAAACCTGTGAAATGTGTTGTGCTGCAAGCTCTTCATAAAAATGAAACAAACATACAGACAAAATCGTAAAGCCATACTTTCCAAAAAAGTTATCGTGAAGCATTTTGAATTTTTAAAATGTAAGTAAGGAGGTATTCCTTATGGTGTTAGCCTTTTGTCCTATCTGTTTTAAAATATTTCCATTTAAATGCAGATTTTGATTTTCCATCTGGGACTAGGTAGAAGCCATTCTATTATACACCTAAAAGAATAATCCACTTTAACACAACATTTCTCCCTAAAGGGATGGTCTTTTCTAGTCACGAGGTATTATTTTTCTCAGAATGATATTAACATTCATGATGTAGCAATTTTATCTTGATTTGAAAGATGTTTTGTTCTGGCAGTAAAAGGGATTAGGAGAATGTCCTTTGTATCCTGTTGCTAAAAAAAAATAGGCTTACCTTGCTTAAGATTAGGTATTGGTAATTTTCAGTGTTTTGGGATGGGTATATGATTTATATTTTTGTAACATAAAATCTTTAAGCCCAGCGAAATGGAAATTGCCAGATTCGTTTCATCAAATTCTTAATCATTGGGATGCACAGATATTTTTTTTAATAGATCAAGTAGCATGTTTGAAAGATTTTGAACATCGTACCACATTTTTTATGTTCATTTTCTTTATGCCTTGTAAAGAAGCCTTTTGATACATAAAAGAAGTTTTAGAGCAACTGGTTACTGCATTCAGTGGCATAGATGTGTTGATTTTACCTTACCTTCTAAATTTATTAAAAACTTTTAGATGAAGAGGGATTACATTAATTAAATGGAATGTCTGAGACAGAAGAAGAAAGGCTCTGAAGGCCTCTGCTATTTTTTGGGCGAATTCGTGGCGTGCAGCATGTAGCTCTCCAGGGCTAACGCACTGGGACCCTGTGTGGGATGCCAGCTCCATGCCCCTAGGCACGCTGTCATTCAGCCCGACAGATTAATTAACCAGAGGCTGCAGAGCCTCCTGCTTTCATTCAGCCTATTCTTGAGGCAGAAAACACAAGATTTTTTAAAATCTCGAACACTCAAGAAAGTTTTTGTTTTTAAACAAAATCAGGGTGTGTGCTGACACTTTTTCCGGGAATAGTTTTGTATATGCTTGTAAGATGTGTGTATATATATATATGTGTGTGTGTGTGTGTGTATCTATATATTTATACAGATGTGAAAATATATATATATATTTTAAAATCCAACCAGAGTATGACATGTACTTTTTGTGGACTCCCAAAAAGGTTTTTCTCATGTCAGCGTATGGGCTTAAAACTTCCCAATTAATGATTTATTAAGTCACATGAGCAGCAAGGTCTTAATTATGATTAAGATAAGATTTCAACATAATAGACTTAAAAAAACACATTTATGTATCTGACTGATCACAAACTATGCTCATTCAAATTTTCATTATGGTCACTTTTTATCTTCAGCAAGAGCATTTCTATTCATGTTCATACATTGAGATGAATAGAGATTTTTTTACACTAAAATGTTTAAACAACAGTTTTAAAAATATCTTTATAAATGAGAACACTATGTCTTTCTTTACAATTTAGCTTATTCTATATATGAAGCATTATTAACTTACGTATATTAATAATCCTGATAATTTCTAAATATAGAGCAAAGTCTATGTTGATAAGATAATGTTTTATTTGTGCTTTCAAATTAGGAGAGAACAGAGAGATAGGTAAATGCAAAAAAAAACAAATCATGTTTTTATTTTCATTTTTTTAGCAGTATACCTTTAACTTCCTCCTCTATCCCCCAACCTTTTTTCCCTGACGCTGTCAATTTTTTAGCATTCTCACTGGAATTTATTTTGTTGTAGTAAAAAAAGACAAGTCATTATTAAACAGATTTTGCTGTTAATTCAATGTATGATTACCCTTTGCCATAGGTACATTTAAGGGCTTTTATCCAAAATAAAATTCATTAAAAATGCAATTAAAAAATCTATTGTTAATGACTGCTTGAGTGACTGACTCATAATTGGCTCATTACAATAAAAAAGCAACTGTTTAAAAATCTTGACAATGCAATACAGTACAGAGTGAACACTTCATTGTAAGACCCTATGTGATTACAGGATCCTGAAGGTGAAGCAGAAAGCATGCAAATCTGAGACTCTCACACAACTTTCTCTTTTACACCAGTACAGTGAGTTCAGGTCATGACCTAGCATGAGCGGTGGATGTAAGAGCTCCTCTTATTTATCGTGTCCCACACTGAAGAGTAAACTTAGGTAATACATTCCACTTAAATGCTAGCACTCAGACTCCTCTTTGTTTCCCTTCTCCAGAAATCTTTTCAGTTGACTTAGGTTACAAAGTTGTAATCAGGAAATCTTTAGTTCTGTTGGGGCTAAACTAACAAAGACAATATTGTCATACAAGCCATCATCATTACCTGCCCTTTGTTAATGCAGAAAGCATGTAAATAGCTCTTTTTCAAACTCCAGAATTTTTGTTTAAGCATTCCTAGAGATTTGTTTTTATTCTCGTGCTTTGGTGATTTAGTATTTGTATTTAATCATTTTTAATTAATTTTAATTCATTTTATTTTTAAGCCACAGATCCCAAGTAAGGTAAAAATATAAATTGGGTGATGTAGGAAGAAAAGTAAACCATACCTGATAAGGTTTTCCTAAGCAAATGAAAGTTTTGTTTCTTTTCTGTATGTCTTGAACTTGATATACTGTAGTTTTAATGGTGGACTTTGTGATATCAAACATCAGCTGTTCTCTGTAGAGTATAAAATTTGAAAATACTGACAAATATAAATAAGAATGGTCATTAAATGTCTGCATAGAGTTCCACCTATGAGGCAAAAATCCTAAATTTCAACAGTAGTTTAAAGGGCTTCTTTAATGAGCCCTGTATTTCCAAAATGCTTTTCCTGTTTGAGGCTAGAAAAACAGTAAAAGTTTTAAAGACTGACGACTCCTGCTTTTGTTTAGTCTACAACAGTAATATTAATGTTGCTTTTGTGTTCTGGTGAGTGAATTAGGTGTAATTTTTCATTACATATATTAAAAGTTGAATTATTTTGAACTCTGAACTTTAGACCAGCCCATGCGTGAACCTTAGCATAAAAGCAAGACAGTAACTTCAAGACCACTCATGTTATTAAATACAATCAAACAATGTTGATATTAGGATTTACATAAATTTGGAAAAAACTCTCAGCGAGATACGCAACAATTTTTAAAGAAATAAGACTCATTTAATTGACTTCATTGTAGTTAAAGTAACCAAACTCCTTGGGTATTTTATCATTACTGGGCTCTGTGCTACTCCATTCCTCTCATCACCTTATTTTAGAACCTTTACATTTTTATTTTCTCAATAGAATTAAGAGGAAATGGCTGCAGAGGAAACAACCATTTAAAACATACTGAAATCACATTGCTTTTTGGTTGAATTTTTTTTAAGATCTACCTAATGCAGTTTACCTTTTCTATTATAACAAAACTAAGCAATGCAGTTTCCCACACTTGTGACTCAGTGAGACAATTTTAGTCCACTTCGTACTTACATTCAGTTGCACAAGTAAGCTAATGCCTTAGTGATTTATAAATGAGATTTAATAAATCATCTGGTAAATGCCATGGCTATGCCATACTAGTGCCGAAATATTTTATCTATCTAGTAACTAGTGTAGTGGGGAAAGCTATTGAGACTAACACTTCAGTATTTGTTTCTTGGGGATGTTTTGTGATAATTATAATTTGATGGCTATTTATGATCAAGTCTTGTGGCTTGGATAGAGACCTAACATTAATGACTTTTTTTGTCTGCATGTATTTTATTACTCCAAGATTGATTATGTAGATGGTAAAGTTCCCTTTTCACTGCCACTTCAAGACAGAGAGTCTATACTTCTATTAATATTTAAATGTATATTCTCTGTATGTTGCTAAATTTTTAGGTATTTTATAGGCAAATAATGACTAAGATTGTGATATCACCTAGGATTATTAATTTATCTTCCATTGTCCAGGACACATTGATTTTGAATATTAACAAAGAGCTACATCTAATTCATTCACCAAATGTGTTCTTAGTGACTGCTGTGCTCTGGGTACTGGATACAAATATCAATAGGAGAATGTCCTAGCTAAGAGCTCATAGTCTAGATTACTAATCATAGTATTGTACTAGTGTGATGATAGTTATTTTTTTAAACAAATGTTGTGGGAATATAGAAGTAGGAGAGAGGTTGGTTAACTTTTACCTGGGGAAGGGAGAGGAAGGATGGATGGGAAAACACAGATTAATAATGATTCATCAAGAGGAAAAGATAAAGAATGACTTTCTAAATTAAGAGGATGTTCTGTGTGGAACATGGGATATATATAGTGTAGCATACTTTTCAAAGTTTGGTGATTAGAGGATATATATGATTTAAGTAGTGGCAGGAGTAAGAGTGAGAAGGTAATTTGAGAATAGGTTGTAAAGAGCCTTGTGTGCCTTGCTGAAGAGTTTGAGATCCCATTCTATAGGTAATGGAGATTCATTGAAGATTTGTAAGTTAAGAAGCAAAGTGGATAGATTTGTATTTTGTAATAGCATAGAGGAAGCATAGGGAGATGGAGACTAAGTTTTTCAAATATGTTGAGATTAAGGTATCTCGGAATAGGAAGTAGTGAAACTATGGAGAAATCAAGTCTGGAAATATTGATAATAGTGATTATCAGCATGTAATTAACAATCAAAGTCATGTGTATAAATATGCTCACACAGCTAGCACACTAGCTGTATGATGTGGGGCCAGTTACTTTTCCTCTCTGTGCCTCAGGTTCCTCTTCCATATCTCAGAGATAAAAGCTGCCTACCTTAATAGGATTTCTGGAAGGATTGGATGGGTTAATGTAGTGTTGATTATGATGCTTTTATGCTATTATTTAGAATTAAGAGTAGTTTTTCTCCCTATGAAGTATTTTGATAAGGACAAAGAAATAGCTAATTAATAAAAAGAAAAGAGCTTTGTAAAATGAGAGAGAGAGTGGGATGTGTTATAAATAAGAAAAAGTAGCTAATAGAAAAGCTACAAAAGGTAAGCGATTGAAAAAGATCCAGGAAGACATGGAAGTGGTGGTGTGAAGAACACAGGTTGCTGGGTTAGCTCTGGATGTAGATATTCTTAGAAAGAAGACAGCTGCTGTTTTTCTCTGTGATCTTAGAGACAAGACCATCTACCTCAAATGGGTGGAGATGATGGAAGTAATTAAAGGATTTGAGAACAATTTTAAATATTTGGAATAACTTATTAGAAGAAAGGAAAGGGGATTGAGGATTGCTAAACTGCCCAGAGCCCATGTGTGGTTGGAAATCAGAATTTGAAGAGAAGATAGTCTTTAAAATTTAACTGCAGTTAAATTGAAAAGAAAACTTGGGATGTTCGGTAGTAAAATCACTTTTTTGAAAGTAACTTACATCAAAAGTAAGTAATGAACATGTTTTATTTTGGAATATATAAATAATGCATTCCAGAAAGCATTGCAGACAAAATTTGCTAAATAAAATTTATGTGAGAATAACCTTCCATACTTCAGAGGGTAGCAAAGAACAGTAATGAATTTAAATGAATATAGTTACTCAAAGTCTACCTCTCTGGCCAACTAAGAAAAGATAATGAAGTCACTTTATGATGGTCACTTAACTATATCGGTGAGGAAAGAATCACATGCCAAACAACAATTCATAGAATCAAACAAATAGTTCTCCCACTGTACTATCAGTAATGAGGCCAAGTAGAAATAGGTGCCTACATTACTATTTAAATGAATTAAAAATACAATGAGACATCCACAAGTAAGTTTAACAAATGTATGCATACCAACATATTGTTGCATTTTCCTTTTTATGTAAGTTATTTTAAGATTTATTCCAATTAACTTTTTTAAGTTTAAAATATTTCTTTCTAAATATTTACCCTATATTTATTTTATGAAAGTTTTTCATTTTTTTGAATTGATAATACCTTTAAAATGCTATCACTTAGTTTACATTAATTTATATTACAAAGGATAATGACCCCAATGTCACCTACTGTAACTTTTGAGAAATGGAGTTCTTATAATTTTGGATTCATGAATAGAAAACAAAACCCTGCATGGGAGACTGTCAGTAGAGGAACAGTGATTGGAAGTAGTAGTGTAGAGAGTCTGGTGACAGTTTGTTTTGTTTCCTACCCTGATAACTACCCAGGGTCTCATGTCATGCCTAATTTTTATTTTTTTTTCCTAACTTTTGATTCAGAAAAATTTACAACATGTGTGAAAGTAGAGAGAAGAGCATTATGAATCCCCATGTAGCTATTTCCCAACCTCAGTAATTTTCAACTCATGGAATATTTCCTTTAGAGTACACAGATTCTTATGATGTCTTGGTGCCAATATAATAATTAGCTATATCTTAGTTATAAATATGGGAAAGTCCAGAGTATCATTGATTTGCACAGACTGAAGAAGTAAGTTTCCCTACCCTCATATTCTAAATGAGCACTTTAAAGCCACTGTTTTTATTGTTTTCCAGTTAGGAAAATAAACGCATCAAATTCTAGGTTATTTATCAAATGCAAGGTTCAAGTCGTTAAGAATATCTACCACCCGGGAGATAGGGCATGGACTTAAAAGGACGTAACTTACCTTAGGAATACTAAACTTAAACTGGGTGGGTTAAAGTCTGGCTTGAGAGTGCCATCAACCCATTGAAGAGTCCTCCTTATCCTATTTAGGAAAACAGAATTATTTTAAAATACATCCACTCTTAAAAGCATATGAACGAAGTTAAAATTACAATGGCTTCCTCCTTTTTCTCCAGAAGACAAATAGAGTAACTTGAGTGTCTGAAGTTTCTTAGTGAAGGAGCAAAAATATGATCAGAATTTTACTTCATGGTTAACTTTCCAGGAATATATTTATTTATTAAAAAAATAAAGAAACAAATAACTGGGTTGACTTTCTAGCATTGAAATCCACTCAATGCTCCTAAGTTTTCTCTGTGTAAACATAAACTATGCTTTTCACCAGGAAGTTGAAGAAAAGTTGTAATATGCAAGGAATTTTTTTGTCATTTTCATCTTGTATATAAAACTGGCCCATGTCAGCAGTTTAGAGTACTAATTGATATTTTAACTAAGCCAACAGAAAGGCTGCTCTGGAATTCATAGGCATCATTTTGCTCACAAATAAAGTTATTTAAATTGTGGTAGGGATCCCCAAGTTCATATATACTTATTCATAAAAATAGCCCTCATACTCTTATTCTCCTTGATCACTGGATTGCATTGCTAACAGGTGCAGTTCTGAGAAAAGGTAATAAATTATCAAGTTAAATTGACTTGGGTCATACTGAGCTTCTTGTTAGTATGCTGAAAACATTTGCAAGGTGAAGAACATAGCTATCAATGACTCATTCATGGACTGTAACAGTATTGTTCAATTAATGAAAAATAGAAGTTTTGGCTGAGAATAGGAAGCGTCTAGTCAAGGGAGAGCCCATCATTGTCCTTCCAGGGTAAGGCCCATCAGCATCATACTGAGTGATTATGATACTGATTATGTAGTGGTGTACATTGACGTATTTATTATCCTGGAAAAATTGAGCATTTATTTAAAGGATAGGACCAAAATGTTCCTCATACTCATGGTAGGCATGAATCTAGAAAAATATGACAACTTTCTTAAAATTATTAGCTCCTTATCAACTTCTTGACCTGACTGCACTGTGGAAAGCTAGCTGCATCATTACAGTCTGTGACCTTGTCGACACGTGGAAGTCTAAATGGTCCCTTTAGTAAGCTGGTTGTTAGGGGCATGTTATTGCCAGGAACCCCTTTCCTGCTTCTATTGACAAGTCTGCAGCTATTGGAAAGGTACTTCCTTAGTTAAATGGGAAGCTCTCCCGCATGACACTGCACCTATGCCTACCAGGCAGATCTGCCAAACACAGTGGCCAGAAAGTGATACGGCAAGCTCCTGCTAGACTCATGAACCAGTGATTTCAGCTGTTACAACTAGTATTCCCTGTAGCACTTAAACAGTTCTCTTTTTGCTATGCCAATGATTTTGGCCACGACAAACATGCTGTTGAAATTAGGAATTTGGAGCCTCTATCCCTATAGCAATTGTTAGGGGACCATCTCTCTTAACTCCTCTCTTCCCACAAAACACAGAGTGGAAAAAAATTCTATTTCACACCTAAACCTTTTACAAGATTCCCATAGAGATGCGGTAGCATATAAAGATATTTCTATTTTCTGTGCCATTAATAAAATTTACCCTTGGCCCAAATTTAATAGGTTGAGACAGAAGAGTTACAATCATCAACCTATTACACATTTGTAACCAAAATGGTATATTAAATTTAATAACCATTAGGGAAAAAAAAACCTTGAGGATGAAAAAGAGAAGAAGGGATGGAAGGGAGGGAGGGAGGCAGGGTGGAAGGAGAGAGGCAGGGAGGATCCTACCTTTGTATAGGCTTTGATAGTCCTGACTTTGGACTATTTTATTTGGTTAAGCTATAGCCTCTCAAGTGAAACTTGGTTGAAAGTAAAGGGAATTGGAAAAGAGTATTAAAGAAGGATGAACTACTTCGTTCTATACGAAGTATAGTTGGTATTCTAGAACTGGAAAGAGACAAATTTAGTAAAATAGAAAACACAAAGTGACTTTGTCAAAGACCAGCAAACTACTAGAAATCCCCACTCTGAGAGGTTCAACATGTGGGATATTTGGGGCAGTCTTAAAGTAAGTGCAAAAATCTGTATTTTAACACATAAAAACACCTAACAAGGTACAAAATTACATACATACTTTGACAACAATTATGTTAATGTAACTATATGAAGAGGGACTAAAAAGGAGTATTACAAATTACTTGGGGTGCATTGCTTGGAGTGGTAAATGGTAATACTAGATTTGGCATTGTGAGAAAAATTACAATATATTAGGAAGTGTCTGTTTTTTGGAATTATATTGACATCATTAAGGATCATATGGTGACTAATCCCATAGTAAAATGGCGTATTCCCATCAATAATGTAGTATGTATTTCCCACAGTGGCAGTTTCTTAACTGGACTTCCTGGGAAGTGTGGAGATGTGGGATGGGTTGGGGGAAATTAGTAGAAGATTCCTGGATAACCTTAAACTTATGCTTTGATAACCATATCAACCTGTGCAAAAGATCTGTATCTTCTGTTAGTCCAGGAAGAAGAGGAGTCTCTAGTTCTCTCCAGGAAGTGATTTTATTTTTAAGACTGAGAGTAGGAAGGGAAGGGTGAATGAGGGAAAGGAGAGAAAGTAGTACGTAAAAAACCTCATGATTTTTCTGCTAAAAATGAGGGGCCTGAGACTGAGATGAGTGTTTTGTTTGATTTTTAAACATTTTATGACTCTAGATTTTTTGGGATGCTTACAAACATCCAGGTGCATGGTTAGGAAGACACTGAGATAGTATTAAGGGCATGGGTTTTTTATCTTATGAACTGAGGGATGTCTTTAACCTCAACAGAGAGAAGATACTATTAAAATGTGATCTTATACGATACTGGGTTTAATAGTCTTGTGCGTGCTCAACCTATAGAGAGTGAAGAAGATGGTTCACAGAGCCCATGATATAATGTTGCATGGGCTTTCTTCTACCATTGGAAAAACAAGCGTAGCTCCACAATAGTCAGCAACAGTATACCATTTCAGCAGGTGACATTCATTTGGTCTGTTGTCTTTAATTCATGTGGTATTTGGTGTTTATAAAATTTTGTACTCATTTTTACACTATTAGTTGATGTTAGTAGAATAGGAATTGTTTTTTAAGTACCTAGCACTTTAAGTATATGGTTTTGGAATTACATTGCATAATGTTAACTGGGTAAGTTTGAATTAGATCACTTTTGTGCTTTGGTTTTATTACTTTTAACTATGATTTTGAGTCATCCTTTTTTCTCAGTTTTATTAAAGGTTGATTGAAATTTTGATATATTGACAGGGTTAGTCTTATTTTTCTTTAACTTCCCACTCCTAGAATATGGAGACTGATCAAAAGAGATTTTTGTTGGTTTTTAACTAGTTAACCTTCTTATGGAGCTCTGTCTTATTAACTTCTGACTATGTATTTGGCTATAAAAAACTTAGAGAAGTACCTTCTCTAGAGCAAGGAAACTTGCTGTATGAAAAAGGAACACTTTTTAGAGAAGAAGACTCAATTCGAACTCTGCTAGAAAACTTGGTATCTTGATATCAATGATGGTTTCCAAAATGTGTTAAATAGTTGTAAATTTACTCTTGAACAACAGCAAAAATTAAAATTTCAGTGTTAAGGAAAACTCACCGATTCCATTTCTTGTTTTTATGGTATTACTTTTTAGTTTGATTTCATTATTTTCTTTAATTTCACTTATTTAACAAATATTCTTTGAGAATGTATTATGCGACAGGCCCTATGTTCTCTGTTGGGAGTATAATGGTGAGCATCTGCTTAGAGTCTAGTAATTAATGTCTATGTTAATTACTAATTAATTACATAATTAGTATCTACAGACATTAATCAAATAAACCATCTAAAACATAAAACTGCAATAATGACAAATATTACAGAAAAAAGTATGGGAGACCATGAGAAGGAGTTTAAACTAGTCAAAGATTAGGAAAGGCTTCTTGAAGTAAGGCTTGAGTATAAGAGGTTTCTCCAGTTGGAGAGTATCTGAGTAAGTGCTAGAAAGCAAGTGTTTCCATCCCAGAGGTGGGTGTGGGCAAAGGCCCCTAGCGGGAATGAGAGCAGCCTGGTGAGTAGTATCTGTCAGAGAGAGAGCCAGTGTGGCTTCTGTGCCCAGAATGAAAGTTGAGTGACATATGAAGAGGCTGGAGAAGGGGGTGGATTTGGGTAGCAGTCACATAGGTTGTTTTATTTGTAAACATTCATCAAGCTATCCCCTTTGGTACACTTTTTTATATGGATACTACACTCACTTTTAAATAATTCACTTAAAAAAATCTTGAAGTGCATTTCTATGAATAGTTTAAGTCTGCCAAGTTTTATACAAAATTTCACTTGAGTTAATTCCCTTATTTCCACTCCCAGTCATGACTCTCCCTTTGTCAAAGGCAAACACTCTTCTAGCTTCAGTCACTGTAAACTATTTTTGTCTGTTCTTAAATACCGTATAGTTGGAATTATAATTTTTATGAGTTTATCTCTGGCTTCTTTTGATCCATTTTAGGTCTATGAAATTCTTCTGTGTCTGCACATAGCAGTAATTTGTATACCTTTATTGAAACATAGTATTCCAGTATATAAATATACCATGTTTTATTTATTCATTCTACTACTTGGGTTATTTTCAGTTTGGTGCTATTACAGAAGGTACTGCTATGAATACTTTTGTATATCTTTTGGAGAAATGTACCCATTTCTGTTAGGAATGTGTATAAGAGTCAAATTGCTAGTTTATAGGGTATGTGTATGTTCAACTTTAGTAGGTGCCACCATATATGGATAGTTTTCCTAAATGGTTTTACCAGTTTTTACTGCCACTAGCAATGTATGTGAGTTCCAGTTGCTTTACATCCTTGTCAGCACTTGGCATTGACTGTTTTTTTTTTTAATATAAATGTTAGTGATTCTGGTGGTATACAATGTTTTGCATTATGGTTTTAATTTGTATTTCCCTGCTGAAATTGAAGCTTTTTCTTTTTCTTTTTCTTTTTTTTTTTTTTGCGATTTTGATTCTTTGAAGGGGGTAGTACTTAGTCAAGTTTGTTGTCCATTTTAATATTTGATTCTCTGTCTCTTATATTTACTTAGGAGTTCTTTATATTTTTGATATAAATCCTTTGTTAGATAGATGTATTCCAGATACCTTTTATTCTATAGTGGAAAAATACCTTCTAGTCTTTTAATTAAAAATATTTCAAATGATTGATTTTTTCTTTGTAATTAGATAAGACATTTTTATGCTTTCTTTAAGGAATTTTTCCAGATCCCAAAGTCATGAGATTATACTCCTATAATACCCTCTAGAAGTTATTGTTTACTTACACATTTAGATATACACTTGAAATTGATTTGTATGGTATGAACTAGGGGTAAAGATTCATTTTTTTCCCCAAATGGACATCCATTTTTCCCAGTATTATATACTGAAAAGCCTCACTATACTTCATTGTCATCTTTGTCATACATTAATTGACTGAATTCTCTGTTTTCTTCTATTGGCTCATTAGAACACTTTTTAAATTACTGTAGCTATATGATGAGTCCTGCCATCTGGTAGTGTAATTCTCCAGTTTCGTTCTTTAAGAACGCCATGGCTGTTTTCAGCTATTTTAGAATCAATTTGCCAGTTCCACCAAAAAATAATCTGCTGGGATTTTGATTGGAATTACACTGAAGCTATAGATTAATTTGAGGGGAATTGACATTACAATACCAAGTCTTTAATCCATGAATATAGTACATCCCTCCATTTGTTTGGTTCTTTATAATTCCTCTCACTAATGTTTCGAAGTTTTTTGTGTAGATGTCATACACATATTTACTTAGATTTGTGTCTGGGTGTTTTGTGATCCTAGTGCCAATATATACTAGTTTGCTAGAGTTGCCATGACAAAGTACCACAAAGTGGGTGGTTTAAAAAACAGAAATGTATTTCCTCACAGTTTTGGGTGCTAGAAGCCCAAAATCAAGGTATCTCTAGAGTTTGTTTCATTCTGAGGCTTCCTTCCTTGGCAGATAGATGATCCTTTTTAACCTGTGTCTTCATATGGTTTTCCCTCTGCGTCTGCATGAGTGCTTTTCTGCCTGCGTCCTAACATCCTCTTATGAGGACACTTGTCATGTTGGATTAGGGCTCCTCCATATTGGATTAGACCTCATTTTACTATACTTACGTCTTTGAGGACCGTAAGTATCTGTTCTGAGGTACTGGGGGTTAAGACCTCACCATAAGAATTTTTGAGAGACACAATTCAACCCATAACACAATGGTATCAAATTATTTGTTGTTGACATATAGAAATACAATTTTAATTTTGAATATTGATCTTCTATATTGTTAAATTCATTTATTAATTTTATTAGTGTTTCTGTTAATTGTCTAGGATTTTCTACATACAAAATCACATCACCTGTGAATAATGACTGATCTTAAAATAAAAGCATTTAGTATTTGACTTAAGTAAAATACTTGCTGTGGGCTTTCTGTTGATGTTTATCAGATTATGTCTTTCTATTGCTCATTTGTTAGAAGAATTTCTTTTAATTGTGAACTAGCTTTGAAGCTCTTTAGACTATTAGAATGTTAATTGTTGCTATAATAGGGAAAAGTTTGTAGGCTATACTGATGGATAATTTTCATATGGAGAATAGGGGAGGGATGGAATTTTTTTGTTCATTGGAAATTGGAGTTTCTGTGAAATTAAAAAGGAATGATTTAGTGGAAAACAGGAAAATTAGTTTGAAGTGTGAGTTTCATTGAAAAAGTTAAAAATCAGTTACATAGTATTTCTAAAACTCCAGATATTTATACTCATTAGCACTTGAGTATTTTAACACAATTTTTGTTCTTTAGTTTTTTTTGCCAAATAGGTATATAATGTTGTTATTCAATTTATTTCCAGTTAATAATAGAAATAATTACTCCAGTGTCTTTACTGTGGTATTTTGGATTTTGGCTCTCTAAAATAATGAGCATGCGCAAAGGTTAAACTATGCATTGCACAAATTGTTATCATTTGAGCTGTCCAGACTTAGTTTATCACAGACTTAACTTTGGGTCATTCAGATGACAAAGAATAGTCATAATGGTAGTTTTAATAGTAGCAGTAAGAGTAATAATAACAAAAGCTAATATTCTTTGAGCAGTTAAACATTTTGAGCAGCCTCTGTTCTAATGGATTTACATGTATTAATGCAGTTGTTTTAATAACTTTCATAATACTATTTTACTCTTCCTTTTTACACATAAGGAGACTGAGGCATAGAAAGATAAGTAACTTGTTCAGTCCAGATCTCACACTGCTAATAAGTGGTAGATTCGTGATTTGAACCCAGACAGTTGGCCCTGAGCTTTCCCTAGAACACCATTGTATGTTTGGGGGGGATAGAAATCTTTAATTTTAATACAATCTAAAAATTGATGTATAATAATACATTTTAATCTCAGACCCCCCCAAAATACAGGAGAAATAAAAATGTTATTAAAATACTCCCACATGCAATAAAATAGTTCTCCACAGTATGACTTAATTATTAGCCCCTGTGCATATGCTAGGTACAGAGTTCCTCTCCCTCCTGTTGTTCTTAAACCATTTAGTACTCCCCTTCCTACCAGACTACATCACATGCTCCTGATAGCAAAACAGCTGTCCTGAGGTGAAATTAGATAGAGTGAAGAATTATGGTCCTCGGTATCCATATGAATAAGACAGAGTTCAATTATTTAATCTCTAAAATTCTAGAATTGTTAAACCTAACCTTGCATGTAATGGCTCCCCAGGTATCCCAGAATGTCCCATGATACTTCCTGTTCTTTCGCGCATTAAACCTGCTTTTCTGCAGGCATTATGTAATGTGATAAAGCTTTTTTGTTATTTTAAGTCCAATTCTTTTGTTACTGTTTTTTATTACTACATTCTTTTTTACTGCTTTCTGCTCTTTTTTTATTATGAACAACTGGCTCTATGGGTATATTATTAGTTCAGAAAGTTAGCCTGGGAATGTAACCATCATTTTTTTAAATTTAATCTTTGTTGTATTTTTTTTCCATTATCACATAGTCCCCTTATACCCACCCCACCCTGCCCCCAGAAATCACCACACTTGCCCATGTCCATGAGTCCTTTTTCCTTTTTGCTCGATCCCTATGCTCCCTACCTTCCACCCCGCTTAGCTGTCATCCTGCTCTCTATGTATGAGTCTGTTCCCATTTTACTTGTTAGTTCAGTTTGTCCATTAGATTCCACATATGAGTGAAATCATATGGTATGTTCCCCTCTCTGACTGGCTTATTTCACTTAGCATAAAGTTCTCCAGGTCTATCCATACTGTCGCAAAGGGTAAAATTTTTCTTTTATGGCCACTTACTGTTCCATTGTGTTAATGTCCCATAGTTTTATCCATTCATCTGCTGATGGACACTTGGGCTGCTTCCATATCTTAGCAATTGCAAATGATGCTGCAGTGAACATAGGGGTACTTATGTTCTTTTGAATTAGCATTTTGGGTTCCTTTGGATATATTCCTAGTGTGGGATTGCTGGGTCAAAGAGCAGATCCATTTTTAATTTTTTGAGGTATCTCCATACTGCTTTCCACAGCGGCTGCACCAAACTGCATTCCCACAAGCAGTGCAAAAGGGTTCCCCTTTCTCCACATCCTCACCAGTGCTTGTTGTTGATTTATTGATGATAGCCATTCTAACAGGTGTGAAATACTACCATATTGTGGTTTTAATTTGCATTTCTCTGATGATTAGTGACATTGAGCATCTTTTCATATGTCTGTTGGCCATCTGAATGTCCTCTTTGGAGAAGTGTCTATTCAGTTCCTTCGCCAGTTTTTAATTGGGTTGTTGGTTTGTTTGTTCAGTTTATTTCTGGTGTTGAGTTTTATAAATTGTTTATAAATTTTGGGTATTAACCCCTTATCAGATGTATCAGTGAATATGTTCTCCTATGGGTTGTATTTTTATTTTGTTGATGATTTCCTTTGCTGTGCAAAACCTTTTTATTTTGATGTAGTTCCATTTATTTTTCCTTTTGTTTCCCTTGCCTGAGGAGATATATCCAATAAAATGTTGCTATGAGCAATGTCAGAGATTTTACTGCCTATGTTTTCCTCTAGGATTTTTATGGTTTGGGGTCTAATATTTAAGTCTTTGATATATTTTGAATTTATTCTGTGTGTGGTGTGAGAAGGTGGTCTAGTTTCATTTTTTCTGCATGTATCCATCCAATTTTCCCAGCATCATGTATGGAATAAACTATCTTCAGCCCATTGTATATGCTTGCTTTCTCTGTTGAATATTAATTGACCATAAAGGTGTGGATTTATTTCTGGGCTCTCTATTCCATTGACCTATGTACCTGTTTCTATGCCCATACCATGCTGTTTTGATTACCATGGCCTTGTAATATAGTTTGATATTAGTAGTGTGATTCCTCCAACTTTGTTCTTCTTTCCCAGGATCGCTGTTTCTATGAATGTCATTTTGTGGTTCCATATAAAGTTTTGAAATATTTGTTCTAGTTCTGTGAAATACATCATTGGAATTTTGATGGGAATGACATTAAATCTGTGGATTACTTTGGGTAGTATCAACATTCTAATGATGTTAATTCTTCCTATCCATGAACACTGTATGCACTTCTATTTATTTGTATCTTCTCCTTCTTCAGTGTCTTATAATTCTCTGAGTACAAGTTTTTTATGTCCTTGGTTAGGTTTATTCCTGGGTGTTTTATTCTTTTTGAAGCAGTTGTGAGTGGGATTGTTTTCTTAATTTCCTTTTCTTTTAGTTCATTTTGGCGTATAATAATGCACCTGATTGCTGGATATTAATTTTGTATCCTGCTACTTTGCTGAATTCATGTGTCAGTTCTAGTAGTTTCTTGGTGGAATTTTTGGGGTTCTCTGTGTACATCTCTATCACATCATCTGCAAAAAATGAGTTTTACTTCTTCCTTTCCAACTTGGATGCCACTTATTTTTCCTTCTTGTCTGATTGCTGTGTCTAGGACTTCCAGTAGTATGTCCAGCAAGAGAGGTGACAGCAAACATCCCTGTCTTCCCATTCTTACGGGGAACACTTCTAGCTTTTGCCTGTTGGGCATGACGTTGACAGTGAATTTGTCACATATATGGCCTTTATTATGTTTAGGTATGCTCCCTCTAATTCCACTTTGCTGAGAGTGTTTATCATAAATGGGTGCTGGATTTTATCAAATGCTTTTTCTGTATCTGTTGCTATGGTCAGATAGTTTTTACCCTTCATTTTCTTTATGTGGTAAATCACATTTGTTAATTTATGAATGTTGTACTGACCTTCCATTCGCAGAATAAATCCCACTTCATCATGGCATATGACCTTTTTGATGCATTGCTATATTTGGTTTGCTAATATTTTGTTGAGGATTTTATGTTCATCAGGGATATTGGCCTATAATTTTCTGTCTTTGTAGTGTCTTTATCTGGTTTTCGAATTAGGATAACGGTGGTCGTGTAAAGTGAGCTTTGGAACCTTCCTCCCTCTTGAATTTTATGAAATAGTTTGAGACGGGAGAGGTGTTAGTTCTTCTTGGAATGTTTAGTAAAATTTACCTGTGAAGCCATCCGGTCCAGGGCTTTTGTTTATTGGGAGATATTTTATTACTGCTTCAATTTGCTAGGTGTATTCTTTCTATTCAGATTATCTGATAATTCCTCATTTAGCTTTGGAAGACTGTATGTTACTAATAATTTATCCATTTTGTCCAGTTTGTTGGGATATAGATATTCATAATATTTTCTGACAGTCCTTTGTATTCTTTGGTGTCAGTTGTTGTTTCTCTTTAATTTCTGATTTTATTTATTTGGGTCCTTTCTCTTTTTCTCTTGATGAGTCTGGTCAAAAAAGTTTGTCAATCTTGTTTATCTTTTCAAAAATCCAGCTCTTGGATTCATTGATCTTTTGTATTTTTTTTTTAGACTCTATTTTGTTTTCTTCTGCCCTGGTCTTTATTATTTCTTTCCTTCTATTCACTTTGGGCTTTGTCTGTCATTCTTTTTCAAGTTCCTTTAAGTGTGAAGTTAGTTTGTTTATTTCAGGTTTGCTGAGATGGGCCTGTGATGCTATGAATTTCCCCCTTACGATTACTTTTCCATGTCCTACAGATTTTGGATTGTTGTGTCCTCGTTTTCGTTTGTTTCAAAACACCTTTTGATTTCTTCCTTGATTTCATTGTTGACTCATTCATTGTTTCATAATATGTTATTTAGGTTCCATGTCTTTACATGTTTTTCAGTGTTCTCTTGTGATTGATATCTAGTTCCATAGCATTGTGGTCAGAGAAGATGCTTGATATGATTTCAGTCTTAAATATATTGAAACTTGTTTTGTGTCTTAACATGTGGTCTGTCCTAGAAAATGTTCCATTTGCACTGGAAAAGTATGTATATTCTGCTACTTTGGGATGAAATGCTCTGAAGATAGTAATTAAATCCATTTGATCTAGTTTGTCATTTAAGGATGCTATCTTCGTATTAATTTTCTGTGTGGAAGATCTATCCATTGAAGTCAGTGGGTTGTTAAAATCCCTACTGTGTTTTCCCCTAGAAAACTATGACTGTATTTCTGTAGATCTCTCCTTTTATGTCCATCAAAATTTGCTTTACATATTTAGGTGCTCCTGTGTTGAGTGTGTAAATGTTTACTAGGGTTATATCAAGAGTCTTGTTGCCTTATTCCATTTATCATTATGTAGTTTCCTTCTTTGTCCCTTACTATAGCCCTGGTTTTAAAGTCTATTTTGTCAGATATAAGTACCACTGTCCCAGCCTTTTTTCCTTTTCCATTTGCATGAAATATCTTTGCCCATCCCTTTACTTTTAGTCTGTGTGTATCTTTTGATCTGAGACAGGTCTCTCCAAGGCAGTATATATATGAGTCTTTTTTTCTTGCCCATTCATCTATCCTATGTCTTCTGGTTGGAGCATTTAAGCCATTTACATTTAAGATGAATATTGCTACACATGTATTTAGTGCCACTTTATTCTTAGACTATTTTACTCTTTTTTTCTCTGTCTCTTTTTCCTCTTCTTCTTCTTTAAGCAAGCCCTTTAACATTTGTTACAGTACTTGTTTGGTGTTAACAAACTCTTCTAGCTTTTTCTTGTCTAGGAAACTCCTTGTTTCTCCTTCGATTTTAAAGGCTAGCCTTGCTGGGTAAAGTAGCCTTGGTTGTAAGTCCTTCCTTTTCATTACCTTGAATATTTCATGTCACTCCCTCCTGGCCTGAAATGGTTCTGCTGACTAATCATATGGCAGTCTAATTGGCATTCCCGTGTAGGTAACTACCTGCTTTTCTCTTGCAGCTTTTAGGATTCTCGCCTTGTCTTTAAGTCTTGTCATTTTAATTATGATGTGACTCAGTGTAGACCTCTTTGGGTTCACCTTATTTGGGACTCCGAGCTTCCCGGACTTGTGCTTCTTTTTTCCCCTCACCAGATTAGATGATTCTTTCAGTCATTATTTCTTCAAATAGTTTCTCAATCCTTTGCTTGCTGTCTTCTCCTTCTGGTATTCCCATGATGTGGGTGTTGTTAAGCTTCATGTTGTCCAACATGTTTCTTAAGCTCTCCCCTTTTTTTAAGTTCTTTTTTCTTTTTGCTGTTCTGCCTGGGTGTTTTTTTCTGCCTTGTCTTTCAAATCACTAATTCAATCTTCTGCTTCATCTCACCTTCTATTTATTCCTTCCAGTGTATTATTTATTTCAGATATTGCATTCTTTATTTGTGACGGGTCCTTTTTTTTATGGTTTCTGCTCTTTTTTCATGCTGTTGAGTATCCTTATAATCATTACTCTCAGCTCTCTATCTGATAAATTGCTTGCCTCTATTTCATCTAGCTGTTCTTCTGGAGAATTCTCTTGTTCTTTCATTTGGGGCCTGTTTCTTCACCTTCCCATTTTGGCTGCTTCTTTGTATTTTCCACCTTAGTTGTTAAATTGATGAGCTGTTATACTAATCAAGCTATAATCAGCAGCCCCCTGGTTTAAGCTCCACAGGGTGGAGCAGGGAAATTTCTGCTTGCAGGGCTTTTGCTTCCCCTCAGGCTGATGCCATTTGGAGAGTAGTGCTCTGCCTGGGAATGACAGCCTCTGCAGATGGCGAATGACTCAGCACAGGGATCCTGGTGGCTGTTCCTTCAGTTCTCTTCCCCAGAACCACCAGCCCCAGACTCTCCTCAAGTGTCTCTCATCCATTCTGCCCTCCCTCTGCTGGAGCCCAGACTAAGTGGCTGCAAACAAATTTTGTGCATTTGCCCTTTTATGAGCTTTCTGTGTCTCCAGCCATCTCTCCCAGGTAGATAGAACCCCTGCTGCTTTTCACAGCTGGATGTTATGTGGGTTCCTTTCCAGCTCTGGTGCTGTAGGCTGGGGAGCCCAGCTTGAGGTTTAGGCTTCACACATCTCAGGTGACACCCCTGGCCGCTGATAATCGCTCCAGAACTTCAGCTGTCGCCCGTGGGAGCCCAGCCAGCCCTATGGTGCCTCCTTCGCACTCCCTCCCAATCTCATTGTGGTGAGTGGTTTCTTCTGTCTGTCTGTGGTTACAAGGCTTCTCTCCAGCTACTGTTCAGTTGTTATTCAGGATGATTTCTCTACAACTTGGCTATAATTCCAGAGTGTCTCTGGGAGAAAGTTGGTATAGCTTCTACTTACTCCTCTGCCATCTGGCATCTACAGAGGATCTTTAAAAGTCTCTAACCATCATTTAAAATAGATTTGTGATGCATAATTGTTTTGTGGGTTGAAATTGCATATGCACCTCATACAATATACACGCTTGATATTTGTGGCTGTTTAATTCATTTATTTAGTAGTAATTAGCAAGCCAGTTACGTTTGTTTTATCTGTGACTATAGATTAAATTTCTAACCATGGATAACCATCTCAAATACATTTTGATTACAGAGCAGAGAATGTTAGTGGGTCAGCATGGATCCACTACTGTTATATAGGAACTTAAAGATAGTGGCCTTTTTATGGTAAGAAATGGAACCATCTTTTTTTTTTTAAATGTTAAAAATAGCACTAAAAGACAGATCAAAGTAATTTACCCATTTAGATCTATACTTGTAAAGTTCTGTCTTGTGTCTAGTAAACCAAAATAGTGGAATTCGTTGTTTATTTATCCCAATACCTTTGCTCTGCTGATTTTGTGTAGTGGTTATAAGCTTTGACTCTGGAGCCAACCTGCCAGGGTTCAGACCCTGGTGACATGTGGCTCTAGTATATATTCGAGTTTATATTTGAGTATATATTCTAGTTGTATATTCTTGAGCAAGTTCCTTAATTCCCCTGTACTTCAGTTTTCTTATTTATAAAATCAAAAGTAAAAGAACATACCTTATGCAGTTATAGTAAAGATTAAATATGATATCACATGTAAAATTGTTAGAGAACACGCACTTAAATTTAGTAACTCAATTATTGTTAGCAGTACTCTCAAACTTGAAAATCTCTGTCAGCGGTGGCCAATGGAAGTAATCTTTTGTGAGAGTAAAATGTTTTTCAATGTTAGAAAGTCTTATTTATATAGATTACTATTACTGATAAAAAGGGAGGTACATAATTTTAACTTGTTAGTTGGCAAGTAGCATTATTGCCTGAATAAAAAACTTGATAACAGAATAGGTAAGTTACCTTTCTTTCTTGCTTCATATTTGATGTTGACAATTGCAAATCAGATGATTAATTGACAGTGCCACTGAGGAGGTAGTACTGGAAGAACCTGAAAGAATTTGATTTACAACACTAATTTCAATAACAGTCTACTTGATAGAAAAATTTTCTTTATCTATGAATCAGTCACTTCACTTTTGGCTAAGCCAGGTAGTTGGCAAACCTTATGATGTTCTTGTTTACTCTGTGCCAGATACTGTATATAAATATCCATTGATGATCTCTTCTCTGGTGTTGTACAGCGTTTTATCTATCTCCATTCTTTCATCCTTTAAATATATATATGTGTCATTAAATTCCCAAAGAAAACTGAGATGGCACAGTGTGTTTAAGCAATGTGGATTTTGTCAGACATCACATTCTTCCAGATATATTTTTCCAAATGGAAAGATGGCTCAACATTTTCTATTATTATTTTAGATGAAATGTTCTGCAATATGTTGTTGACATTGTACTGAAGTAAATACTGTATGCTCAAGTCTCTCAGGGACCCTCATGAAAATGAGATGCATGTCCCAGGAGGCTATCTTAGAAAAGAGAAATTCTAAATAAAATAGCATGAATGAGAAAATACTCTTTTGTATAATACTGGACCTAAGGAGAATGAAATGTTGATTTTTATCATTTGGCTCTATGTGGTCTCACACACACATAGTAATTCATAATTTTTTCCTTTTTTGGTCAAATAAGGTATTTTATTGTGATAGAACATATTTCATATATTAGTTATATTTCACATTCATTTGGTCTACTACAAATCTTTATGACTGACAGTTTAGGCTATCTTCATATTTGTTTTTCTTTTCTTTTTTTAATTTAGATTTTATTTATTTATTTTTAGAGAAAGGGGAAGGAAGGGAAAAAGAGAGGGAGAGAAACATCAATGTGTGTGGTTGCCTCTCTCACGCCCCGAACCCAGGACCTGGCCTGCAACCCAGACATGTGCCCTGACTAGGAATCGAACCAGCCACCCTTTGGTTCACAGTCCGGTGCTCAATCCACTGAGCCACACCAGCTAGGACCGTTTTTGTTTTTCTTTAAGAGAACAAAATTGGAGCCACACAAATCTCAGCCTTTACCGTTAAGGGAAATACAAATTAACCCAAGAATTGAGATGTATTTGAAAAGATGTGGTGATTTAGATCAATAATAGAATTAGTGCAAGTTAGAAGATAATAGCTCAGTTTTCTTTCAGTCTTAAGTGTGTATGTGTGTGTGTGTTTATGTTTTAATTTGGGTGTCGCATCTGCTTAAGGGCATTTCTTTTGGGCCTATGCATTTTCAGTAGCTTTGTCTAATTGTTCGCCAGAAATTTTTTCTTTTTGCTACTTTTTAAAAAGAAATTATTATTGATTTTAAATTTAGAAAAAAATATTTTAAAACTTCTAACAGTCCCATAACCTATAACCCATAACCCTAATGGATTATCCTGTAATGTGTAATCCCATAATCCCATAACCCAAATCCCATACGCCCTTGTTGACATTCTTATTAAGCAAATATAACTGCACATGAAGGTATAGAATTTGTTTCCCATAATCCTGTAGAAAAACATTTAATTGTTTTTTGTGTATTGCACCAGAGAAAAATGTTTTTTCTATTTACTATTTTATCGTGTGGAGAAAAGAGATTTTATTCTATGTACTCTGTTGTACATGTCAGGATTTTTTTCCCACACTTAATATGTTATAGAGATATTTCTAAAATCTTCCTCTTGAGTAGATGGTTTAAAATAGAAAGAAAACTGTTTTTAGGACAGAAGGCAATGTCATGAAACCAGGATTAGGGATTGGAGCAATTTCAAAACTCTTATTTCTTATTTCTGCTTCTCTTTGCTTATTCACTCTATTTTCTCTGAGTAGACTGGATTTTTCAGATCTCCAGATCATGTGATAGAAAATAGGGCTGCTCAAAGTTTTCAAGGTTATAACTGTCTTTTTAAGAGCTGATCTTAATCTGAGACTGAAAACTTTTAGTTCCAATTTCAAATTTCTGAGAAACAAACTGTTGTCCCGCTTGGAATTCCCACTGTTGAAACACTTAATTATTGCTGTGGAGAAGAAATAATCTTGTAAAAAATAGCTGAGGTTGCACATAGATGGTGGGTGGGCATTTTGCAGAAAAGAGATGCTGGACAAACAACCAAGTATATGCTTACTATATTCATTGACGTGAATTACAAGCTTCTGGGTGATTTTATAGCTTGCTATGCACTAAGTTGCAGTTTCAATGTTGTACTTTTAGGGAATTCAGTAAAATTCAAGTCTCATTATTTCTGAATTACAGTGTCTGTCTCCCTCACCCAGATTCCTTAATTCCATTTTCCTGATAATTTTCAATCCCATTATTTTTTCTTTATTTTTAAAATTTCTTTGTTTTTCCCCTTTTTTTCATTTCCCATCATTTTTTATCTCTTTTATAGCCCCATAAAACTTTATTTTACATAATGTACAGTTTCTTTTTTTTCCTCTTCAAATTGATATCTAATTACTTAAACTGGCTAGCAGTTGGTAGCCTATTACACTTTAGAACCATTTGGAGAAGACCGGTACTCAATAGGAAGATTTCTGAATTAAGAAGCAGGAGTCTGGGAGTAAGGTTTGAATTCACTACTATTCATCATTTTACTATAATCTGCATATAGCAGTAATCACAGGCTCATTGTGAGGAGGAATCAAGTAAAATAATGTGTATGAAATTATCATAAATTCACAAGTTTTATTCAAACAAGTTATTAGTTTGACATTTGACATTATTATTATTAGACTTTTGACTTTGACAGAATGAAGCATGGGAAGAGAAAGTCTTGATTTGTCAGCTGATTAAAAACTGATGAAGGCATGTGATTTGGTGGAAGGAAGGCCTCTGACAGTCAGTGAGAGACACCATCAGTCCAACAGCCCACAAGGAACTCAGTTCTACCAACAGCCATATCAATGGATCTTACCCCAGTTGAGTCTTCAGATGAAATTACAGCCCTGGCCGACAGCATGCAGTTTCATGAGAGACCCTATACCAGAAGTGTCTAGCTAAAGCTGCACTTGGATTTCTAAAGCACAATTATCTGTGAAATAAATTTTTTCTTAAGCCAATATGTTTTGGGATTATAAGTTTTAAGCCAGGAACATTTTCTTATACAGCAATATATAATAGAGTCAGCTTTAAAAAATCTCATGATATTACCAAACTTGTTTCTTCTGTATTTCCCTATCCCTTATTCTTAGTGATGTTTTATTTTTTTTGTTTTGTTTTTGTTTTTTTTTGCAATTTTATCAAAGCATAATTTGCAGCATGCTATAAAATTCACCCATTGCAAGTGTAAATTCAATGATTTTAGTAAATTTACAGAGTAGTGCCATCATACCTGCAATCTAGCTTTAGAACATTTCAGTCCTAACTAGTTTCCTTGTCCCATTTGCAAGTCATTCCTTGCTCCCAAACCTCAACCGTAGGCAAACATTTTCTGTCTCTGTTCATTTGACTCTTCTGAACTTTTCATATAAGTGAAATCATCTAATATGTAGTTGTCTGTACCTGTTTCTTTCACTTAGCATAATGTTTTTTAGGTTTATCCATTTTGTACATATATTAAGGGTACCCATAAAAACCTGGAATTTATTTATAAAAAATTGTGTATTCTTATATGTTTAAATTTCAGTCACCTTCAAAGTATTCTCCATTTGATGCAATACAAGTTTTTTTCCACATTGGTAAAATGTTTCCCTTTGAGGACTTTTTTCATTCAGGGAAACAAAAAGAATGTTGCTTGGGGTGAGATCGGGTGAACGGGGAGGATGGGACAGCCGGGGGGGGGGGATCATGCCATTTTTTATCAAAAACTGCTGTGGTGCATGGTGCAGTGTAGGCAGGTGAGCTCGTAAATTACCCATCATGAAATGGGCAGACACATTGATAGATTCTTCAGAAAGGCAAGTGCAGCTTCTCACAACAATGGCAGCTGGTAAACTGACACAGATGGGTTCCTAGAACACCCACCTCGTGGGGGAAGCCTGTACTATAAGGGGCCTACCCTCCAAAAGATGATTCAATTTTTTTTGTGTCCCCACCTTATATCAGTAATTCATGCCTTTTTATTTCAGAATAGTATTTCATTATATAGATATGCCACATTTTGTTTAACCATTCACCACTTGATAGAAAACTGATGTTCCGTGTATGTGTGTGTGTATAATGTTGTAATTATATATAATATTTGCTAGTATATATAATTTGCTTTGAATATTCACATACAAATGTGTGTAGATGTGTTTTTGTTTGTCATGCATAGACACCAGGAATGGAATTACTGCGTCGTGCAGTAAATTTGTGCTTAACTTTTTAAGAAACTGCCAACTGTTCCCAAACATAACTACACCCTTTTAAATTCCCACCTGCAATGAGCAAGGGTTTTATTTTCTCCACATTCTTGCCTCAACTTGCGACTGTCTATCATTTTGATTGTAGACATGCTAGTGTGTCTGTATTGGAATCTATTGTGGTTTTGATTTGAATATCCCTAATGACCAAAGATGCTGACAGTGTTTTTGTTTGCTTATTTCCCATTTATATGTCTTAAATAGTAGAATACTTATCGAAACCATTTGCTAACTTTTTTGTTGTTTGTATTCTTATCATTTATATTCTGTATACAGGTTACTTATCAGATATATGATTTGCAAATATTTTCTCTCAGTCCATGGCTTGTCTTTTCATCTTTTTAATGGGTGTTTTTGAAGTGTGAAATTTTTAAACATGAACATGTCTAATTTGTAAGGTTATTTTATTTTATGAATTGTGCTTCTGGTGTGGTTTTTTCAGCTAAGGTCATTCAGATTTTATCCTGTTTTCTTCTAAATGTTTTATAGTATTGCACATACCTTTAAGTTTGCGATATATGTATTTTTATTTTTTGTGTATATGGTGTGAGGTAAGGATCCAAATTAATAATTTTGCATACAGATATCTAGTTGTCTTAGTACCTACTGTTTGTTGAAAAACTGTCCTTTCCCCAATTGAACTGCCTTGGAAAGTATGTCAAAAATCAATTGACTATAAATATAAAGGTTCATTTCTGAACTCTCAATTCTGTTTCATTGACGTGTACCTGTTACTACTAGAGTATCATTATTTTGATTATTTTGGTTTTATAGTAAATTCAGTGTTTCATAATCAGATAGTGCTCCCTCTTGTGTCCTGTCTGTACAGCGTTACCATGAGCCAGGAATGTGTACTCAGTTTTAGCATTCTGTAGTGTCTACTGCATTCTACTGCATCTGTGTGTGCAGAGCTTATCATGTTAGTTCTGTGCTGACTCATGTTGGGTCCTCTCTGTCAAATATCTGGTTAGTCTGAAAGTCCAATATTTAACTCAGCCAGGACTGTAGCCTCAGGCTATCTGAGTTACTGGTCTTTTCACTTCATTTGCCAGGGAGATCACAGTTGTTACTGACAATACTGCTGGATTTGGGGATGTTCTGTGTCACACTGAAAATCTACTCAGCTTCCTCTGTCAGTAAAATTGCTATTTTTTTACAGCTTGCCCTGCCTTGGTAAGGGAGCAGCCCCTGGCAAGAATGGCACAGACTCCTGAAGTTCAGTAATTTTTCACATACAAATATAACCACTTCTTAATTTGGTATATACCTTTGTTCAATTTTCAGGCCTGTAAGATAGTTGTTTTTGACAGTTTGTCCAGGTTTATCATTGCTTCTGGGCGTTCAAGATTTGCTTTTCCACCATACTAGGAGTCCTGCCTCACTTTGTCTTTTTTAACCTTTTGAAAACAAGGAAAAGATAAAGTAGTATAATGACCCCCATATACCTATTAAACAGCTTCAAGAGCAATTAAAACATAACCCATCTTGTTTCATTTAATACCAAATATTGTATATCATTTGTAAGTATTACAGCATCTATCTCTAAGAGATAAGGATTTTTTTTAAATATGGTGGCAATACCATAAACACACATTAAAGCAATTCAGTTTTTTCTTAATTTATTACATATCTACTCAGTGTCCAAATTTCCAGTTGTTTTACAAATATCATGCATTTTCTGTTTGTTTTGTTTAAATCAGGATAAGAAGTGTTAGGCATTGTAATTGGTTATGTATTTTAAGTCTCTTGTAATCTATATGCTTCCTCTTTCTTTTAACTTCGTTGAATAAACTAGGTTACTTGTCTAGTAGTTTCCCACAGACGAACAAAATCCCAGCAGTGTAGTATAATGTTTCTTTGCTATTTATGATTTTCTAAACATTGATAGTTGCATCTAAAGCTGTGCTGTCCAATATGATAGGGGCTAGCTATGTGTCATTAAATAAATTTAAGTGCTAATAATTAAAACTAAGTAAAATTTAAAGGTGACTCAGTCTCCCTAGCCACACTTCTTTCTTTTTTAATTAAATTTATTGAAGTGACATCGGTTAATAAGATTTATATAGATTTCCATTGTACATTTCTATGATACATGATCTTTATACCTCATTGTGTTCCCACAACACAAAGTCCAATCATCTTCCATCACCATATATTTGACCACTTTTACCCTTTATTACCTCCTTACACCCCTTCCCTCTAGTAACGACCAAACTGTTGTGTCTATGAGATTTTTGTTTGTCCTTGTTTTTTCATTTGTTGTTTTAAATTTTATATCCCACATATGAGTGAAATCAGATGGTTCTTAACCTTTTCTGTCTGACTTACTTTGCCTAGCATGATGCTCTGACAGTCCATCCATGTTTTCGCAAATGGCATTAATTGTGTGGTGTTGAGTTGTATGAGTTCTTTTTTTTTAAATTTTATTTTAATTTACTTTTTCAAATACATTTGTCTCTGCCTACCCCCCACCACTTTCCCTTGCCCCCTCCCTCCTTCCCTCCCTCAGCTCTTCCCCTTTGGTTTTGTCCATGAGTCCTTGCTATATGTTCCTTGGCTTTCCCCTTCTCTTCCTTGTCCCCGCCCCCCCCCCTTCCCTCTTGTCTCTGTTGATTTCTTTTCCTTTCAGTGTTGCTGGTCTTATTTTCCTTGCATCTTTGTATTGTTGGTTAGGTTCCGCTTATAGGTGAGATCATATGGTATTTGTCTTTCGCCCCCTGGCTTATTTCGCTTCGCATAATGCTCTCCAGTTCCATCCATGCTGTCGCAAAGTTTAGTACTTCTTTTTTCTTTCTGCTGCGTAGTATTCCATTGTGTATATGTACCATAATTTTTTGATCCAGTCATCTACTGATGGGCATTTAGGTTGCTTCCAACACTTGGCTATTGTAAATTGTGCTGCTATGAACATTGGGGTGCATAGGTTCTTTTGTATTGGCGTTTTGTTGTTCTTAGGATATAGTCCCAGCAGGGGAATCACTGGATCAAAAGGCAGTTCCATTTTCAGCTTTTTGAGGAAATTCCACACTGCTTTTCACAGTGGCTGCATCAGTCCGCATTCCCATCAACAGTGTACTAAGGTTCCCTTTTCTCCACAGCCTCGCCAGCACCTGTTGTTTGTGGATCTGTTTATGATGGCCATTCTGACCGGTGTGAGGTGGTACCTCATGGTGGTTTTGATCTGCATTTCTCTGATGGCTAGTGATGCAGAGCATCCTTTCAAATGCCTCTGGGCCCTCTGTATCTCCTCCTTGGAAAGGCGTCTGCCCAGATCCTTTGCCCATTTTTGATTAGATCGTTTGTCTTCTTGGAGTCGAGTGAGTTCTTTATATATCTTGGAGATCAAATCGCTATCTGATGTATCATTAGCGAATATATTTTCCCATATGGTTGGCTCCCTTTTCATTTTGCTGATGTTTTCTTTTGCCGTGCAGAAGCTTCTTATTTTGATGAGGTCCCACTTGTTTATTCTTTCCTTTATGTCCCTTGCTTTAGGAGACATATCAGTGAAAAAATTGCTGCGTGGGATATCTGAGAGTTTCCTGCCAATGTTCTCCTCTAGGACTGTTATGGTGTTGCGACTTATATTTAAGTCTTTTATCCATCTTGAGTTTATTTTTGTGTATGGTGTCAGCTAATGATCCAATTTCAATTTTTTGCATGTAGCCGTCCAGCTCTCCCAACACCATTTGTTGAAGAGGCTATTATTGCTCCATTTTATGCTTCTGCCCCCTTTGTCAAATATTAGATGCCCATATGGACCTGGGCTTATTTCTGGGTTTTCTATTCTGTTCCACTGGTCTATGGGTCTGTCCTTGTGCCAGTACCAGATTGTTTTGAGTATAGTGGCTTTGTAGTAGAGTTTTATGTCCGGTATTGTGATCCCTCCTACTTTGTTTTTTGAGTTCTTAATAGATTTTGGATATTAACTCCTTGTTGGAGCTCTTGTTTGCAAATATCTTCTCCCATTCAGTTGATTAAACTCCCCTTCATTTATTTTTGCCTTTACTTCCCTTGCCTTTGGGTTCAAATTCATAAAATCTTTTCTAAGGCCAGCGTCCATAAGCTTATTAGTACCTATGTTTTCTTTTATGTAATTTATTGTTTCAGGTCTTATATTTAGGTCTTTGATCCATTTTGAGTTAGTGATTCAGCCAGAAGTTAGCATATTGCAGTTCAGATTTCCGTCATTGCTGAAAGGTCTACAGGAAAGTACTGATTGAGAAGTTTTACCAAATTCAGGTTTTATTTTTATTTTTTTATTTTTAAGAATAACTCACAAATGGTTTCATGTTATTTCATGAGGAAACATAATAATGTCTAATTATCTCTCTTTTTGGTGATGTTAACAGCTATTGATGATTGTTGCTTAAATTTATTATTTGAAGAAGTTTGCAAAATGGTGCTATTAATGATTCTGTCGTCTCTACCTCATTTATTAGTTGGAGTATTCCGTAAAGGTAACTTTTCTTCACCTATTATTTTGTTACACAGTAATACATTTTGTGTAGGAAAAAGGGGACAAATTTTTTGAAGCATTTGAAAATATTTTCTTAAAGATAACACACAATCTTAAATATAAGGTATTTTAATTTCTCTTATTATTTTAATGAAATGCTTAAGTTAGATATTACCATGCTATATGTAAAACATGACAGTGCTTTTTTTAAAAACATTAAACATTTCACATAAGGATAAAAATATTAAACTACTATAGATTTTATAGGCATCCTATGTAAAAAATCCCACAAATATATTTTCTACTTATGTAGTTGGTATGGGATAGAAACTTTTTTAGCCTTTAATTTGTTATGATTGTTCATTGACATCTCATCATCGCAGAATAATTTTAGTTTATTATATCTTGGGAAGCTTTTTTATGCCAAATTCAGTTTTAAATATACCATATTTTGCTGTGTGTAATGTACACTTATTGCCCAGGTTTTTGAAGGAAAAATAAGGATGTACATTATACATGGGTTGCACTAATTTCTTATCTATATAAATGTTATTAATTCTTTTATTTATACTTAGGCGTTAAAAGTATAACTCTAGCCCTGGCTGGTGTGGCTTAGTGGATTGAGTGCCAACCTGTGAGCCAAAAGTGTAGCTCTAGAAAGCAATAACAATATCCTTATGTAAAATAATATCCTGGAATACAGTAAACAGTTTTGTTTCTAAATATAAATTAATTAATTGATTAATTAAAATTTAAAATGAAAGATTTTTTTCCCTGAAAGTTTGGGCCAAAAGTATGGGTGCACATTATACAGAGCAAAATACAGTAAGTCATCAAGTCTTTGATGGAGATCATCTTTACATAGGGCTGCCTGAAGGAATTGTCTATAGACAAATGCTCTGTAAATATTTGAGCTTTTAAAGTGAGAAAAAAACAAAATGCATATATATTTGAGTACAAATAATCATTTACCTGATATTAAATATTTTTTTAGCTAATGTTGTTATAAAGTCTTCCTGTTGATTTGAACCCACGCCAGGGACAAAATTTTATTATTACTGTAAAATCAGAAAATTATTGAAGATTAACTTTATTTTCTTCAAAGTTTAATATGATTTACGTAAGTCATTGTATACTGAAAACTAAAATACATTTTATCATAAAGTACTTTTTAAACAGTAACATTTTCACTGTTTAGGAAAATACATTTGAAAATATAGTAAATTGCATTGATAATCCAATAATAAATGCATTATTTCAATAAATAACATAATTCTTATTTGCCTTTTTTTTGCTTTTAGAGGAAGGGCCTAGTACTGTAATTATAGAGAGCCTCTGCTAAAATGATAATTTTCTTTTCAATTAGAATTTTAATCCTTATAATTGTTATGCTTTATATTTAAAAAGCTGTTAACACTTGTATGGATTTGAGTTGTGAAGCATTTCCAGGGACAATGTTCTGACATTAATGTGAAACATGCAGAGGTCAAAGGGAACATGCATTAAGGAACTCTGTAGTATGAGACAGACCAGAAAGCCCTGGGGATTGCTAGAAACAGCTAAATTAAGTCACCTTTTGGTCGCCAGTTCGAATTTCATCTTGTAACCCTAAGTATTTTTCATCTGCTCTTTGGGGGACTCTGAAATGTGTAGGAGTCTTAGAGAAGCATTAACCTAAGAGTTAACACTGCATTTTAAGGGGTGTTAGTCCTTGATGGACTCCCATTGTCAAAACATTTCATGAAAGGTATACATTACTGCCTGTAGCAGTTAGGAAAGCAAAGCTACTTCCTCTGCTCTTCAGATAATTCTTAACTAAAGCACTGACTTGCTAGGGTCTGTATTAAGCTTTTCAATGTATTGAGGATCAAAACTTTAAGATATAATGATCACATATCCTTATGTGCGTAGTAAGTTGAAATTCTGTTGGAAACTTTAATTTGTGTGGGTTGTTGATATTTTGCAGTTTATATTTGTATAAAATTGGCCCAGTTCTCCCATTGCAGGTGTACTTATTGAAAAGTTGCAGTTGATAAAAAGAGGAATGGGAATTTTGTGGCAGTCGAATGCATTATCTGATCATTGTAGAAGGGAAGAAAAAAGATGACATTTTCTTTGTCAGAGGGTTTGGGACTCCTGCTTTATAAATGGATTTTTTTTTATAGCTACTGCTCATTATGTCTTTCAAAGATAATTTTCTTTTGTTTTCAGATTTGTTTCTTATTTTTACTGATACATAATTTTATGAGATAGTCTTCTAGTTAAATCAATCTTAATTAGGAATCTGAGAATGCTTTGAAAATCATAATATGCTCTGAAAGTTTATGAGTTTGCCAATCTTTATCTATTAATGGTAGACACTTTTAAATCCTCTTATTAAAATAATCAGATCCTTGATAATGTGTATTATTTTAATTGGTAATATTACAAATGACTGTTGGTGCCCAATGTTACAGGTTTAAAATGATTTGCTTTCTTAATTAATTTAGGATCTTGCTGTAATTTTACACTAACCCCAATTTTTTAAAAATTGGTGAAATTGAATCATTTTAGGCACTAGATAGAACTGTGTGGTAAATGATCTCGAATTTATATTCACCTTCCCTTAACCAACCATTAAATATTTGGTTTATTTGGGATAATTTTTGAAGTATCCTAGAAGTAGTATAGTGATAATAAGCTCTTTTTCAATATAATATCTCTGAGTGTCTAGGTTTATGAATGACAAGTCCTTAATCCACTGCACATTTTTATTATCTTTACATATTTTTATTTACATATACATGTGTGTATATGAGTATATGGATAAAATATCTCTAGACTTTTCTCTAAATAACATTATTTTTCCTTAGAATTTTAGTGTAATTTGAATATTGAATATACTATTTCTTTCCAGACAGATTTTGTTATGGTGGTAAGCAGTTCTGTTTAGTTATAGGCTTATCAGTAACCTTTACACATAATGTGATATTGTCTGAATGTCTTATTTTGTTCAACTTTCCCTGGCACTGATGAAGCCTAAGGCTGCTGTTTCTTTGAGTTACTGATAATTTTTTATCTGATTAACTGACACATTTAGTTGAAATCAGACACAGCCCTTAGGCTGGGCATGGATTTAATTTAAAAAGTATCAAAGGTTTGCTCTGTGTGCTATTTAATCATCATGTTTATCAGGCAAAGAAAAATTACCGGAAGGACCATAGGGAGAGGGTTATCTTAAGGAGCAGTAGCTTGGGAAATTGATAATAGCTACAAGGTAATTTACTGCTAACTTTTACATTCATTAATATAACATTTCCCACTAATAATTACAGTGCATGTAATATACTAATTAAATTGAAAGCATTATCACTAATTTTCTTTTTGCTGAACCCTAAGATGGCTAGATAAGAAGTGAGAATGTGAAATTGAAGAAAATCCATGTAGTCAGAGCAATTTAAACAATTGGTTAGTTGGCCAGTTAAAACATTTTAGCGATAGAAATGGAACTACTATGCATGTTCAGAAGAACTCATTTTAGGCTGTGACAAGGAAATGAAATTTCTAAATGAATGAAATCACTGGGTACTGTAATTTTGTAAAATATTACACTGGTCTGACCTGTAAAAGTAATACATCTAGCAGGAACGAATGCATCACTACCATCCAAGTGTATGATGGCACCACTCTAATGAACGAATATGCTGGGGTGATGGAGTACACTGATGCTATGGGGCCTTTGCAGTACCTTTGTTTGTTGTATATCTCTTAACACTTCATAACATGATTCATTTTTTTCCTTGGAAAAATATTTCATGCTGTGTAACAAAGTACAGTAACTCCACATTAATATTTAAGAGAAAACCTACCCACCTCATGATCTCTTAACAAAATGGCTACAAAAAATCTTAAAAAGGATTTAAATTTTTATGTAATCCAGACAATAAATGTTATACTTTAATATATAGTTATTGTGTAATTGTATATTTTGATCTAGCTGTAAGCCTCTAGGGTTTTTTCCCCCTTTCATTAATGATATGCATAGGGTATAATAAAAACTAAAGTAATATAATCATTTCAGCTTATATGAAAAATAAAACCTACCATTAAGAAGTCTTATGTTTGTAGTTATAATGAAGTATTATACCACTTCTAAATGTCTTTTGTTATAATTCACAATGTATTTGTTTTTATTTTGTTTGTTTTGGTTTTTGAAAGTCTCACGTTGTGTTCATTCTTAGAATAGAGTGCAGTTTCCATGGAAAGAAAATATTTAAAAAATTGAAAAGCTTTAATAACTGGAAATGTGGATGGTCTTTTAAACCTATATTTCATAGATAATTTTTCTTAATACTTAGTGTTCTATGACTGTTCTATAATGAATTTTTTGAACACTAAGTAAATGCATTGGGATTTCTCTGTAATATACATTGTTACAGGCAAGTGTAATTCAGTCTAAAGTCAGTTTCTCTTGTACCTGATTAATCATAGGACCTTGTTTTAAAGAAATTTCACCTCCGAGTAATACCATGGGATAGATCATGAAGACTTTATAATTATAAAGTTTTAGTGCAATTTATTTTTTCTTCTGTACATTGAATATAATTTAATAGCAATAAACTAAAATCATCAAATTGAAAAAGCAGAATCTTTGTGCTTCTGTGTGAATGTTTAGAAAACTTAAGATTTTTAGATTGTGGTTAAGTGATATTCTTATAATTTTGTTTTTTTCAGAATTAAAGACCATTCCTAGTTTCTTTGATATACTAATTTCTTTGATAACCTACTTTAGAAAATATGAGGCTTTGTTTCATATATTTGATTGAACCCAGCAGAACTGAATCACAGTGCACTTTCTCAGATCATCTGTCATTCCATCATACTCACTTTAACATGACCATATTTATTAGTCTGGACAGCTCAGTATCAGAAAATAGACACAGGAAGCCATCTAAACCTTACAAGTGAGGGAACCGAGATCCAGAGAAGTTGGAAATCTTGGCTAAAGACCCATAGTTAGTGATGATCAGAAATATGCCCCCCTCCTGTGTACCCTATAAGATACTATTTCTATCATGGGAATTCGATCATTATTTTTATAAATCATCTAGTGTAATGGTTTTTATATTTTAAAACAGCTATATATATATATATCTATATCTCTATATGTAGATAGAGATATAGATATATATATATATTTAAGCTTTTAAAAATAATAGTAAACCTTCATTTGTCCCAAATCTTTCCTTTTCATTTCCTCTGTATGCTTTGTAGGCACTTACAGCAATGTTTTAATGTTTTCTTTTATAAGCATTTATTTTGTTCTTTTTATTTACTCTTTTGTATTATTCTCTCTTCACATTTTTCCAGCTACATGAAAGCTTCTTAGGGGCAGAGACTGTGGCTTATATTGCTTTTTAATACTTTTTCCAGTTTTTGTTTATGTTACCATTGTTATTTTTGCTCTGTCACTTTTATCCTCTTCTTGACTTTTTTATCCAGTATTTTTTTTTTACATTAACCAGGTTCCTCTGGTGTTTTATGTCTAGAAATTAATGATATTAAAATGTTAACAATCTTTAATAAAATTTTTTAATAAAGAAAAATGAAAATAAATTGAATAAATAAAATGTTAACAATGCAATTCTGGCAAAATACAAAATTCCTCAAAGCAATATTGAAATTCCATGTTTCTTTATCAACTGCATCAGAAGAGTTTTCTGTATTTGACCACAGATTTTCAAAGATTTGACCTAAGAAACACATAATTCAATTTAATGTGTCCCCAGTGACATTGCTTTCTCTTTAGTTGCAACCGGATGTTACCTTGATCAGTGCTAAGTCTGGGAAGACCTTAGCAAGTTTGGAATGTTGGCTCCGATTAGTTTCTCAAGTTCTATAATTTCTGAAGGTCTTTGGTTGCAGAGAGATTGAGAGAAACTAAATAAACATCGATCTCTGTTGCTTCTGAAACCATTACTGATCATTGGGTTTATTTCTAGATCTGCCCTGGAACTGATATGTGACACTGAAACTAGGAAATCACACCAGCAATCTCTTGGATGTATATGCAGTTTAATATATGGAAACAAGACCTATAAAGGACCATCTCCACATTTTGTTCAACTCTCATTCCGCATCCTCTCTATTCTGTGTAATATTCAATATCAGCAGCTGGAGCCAGGGTAACTGTATTTAGATTAAATATTCTTTACTATTTCTGCTGGTGCTGTGCTTCATTATTCAGATGCCAGGGTGAAGCCTGAAGGACAGATAAAATCAAGGATGGTGCTGGCTGTTCAAGCTTTTCTTCAGTTCTCCCAGGTGTGGTAGTTTGCAGGTAGTGGGAGGAGCAGAATTCTGATTACTCCCTTCATAGGCCTGGACCTTTGTATCGTAACCTTTGGTATCAGAGATCTTCTGAATGAAGGTATTTCATGGATTTACTACTTTTCAGTGCAAGTGTGGAACTGAGATTCATTAATTAGGTAATGCTGGCTTATTGATGATTAATCATAAATATTAAAAATTTCTTTATTTTAATTCTGTGCATTTACATAGTATTCCAATATAGTTTGAAAGATACACTATTTGGCTGGTGGTCGGCATTCTTTTTTTCTCAGGAATGCTAAAATGAATAACTAAGAGATGATCTACCAAGAAAAATTGGCAAATAGATCTGTATTTTGACTCAATTAACCTAACCACGTGCACTCCATCAGCAGATTAACCATAAAAGGATTCTCTGCCTTGAAACTTTGATTTTAAGGCACTGGGTACTTTCTTTTGTGTTTGAATTTATCAAGAGCAAAGAACAGTCAAGAATGTAACTGTCCTCAGTATTTGCATCTCCTTTGTGCAATTCTGTATGTTTATATAGCAACGTTTTGCTCGCGTTTTAAACCTACTGAATATAGTTGTAACAGTACTTCAGGCAATGAGATGTAGATCAGGTCTAATTGAAATTTTACCCTTGAATTTTTCTCTCTCAGAGAAAATGGGAAAAATTAACTTTGTTTATGAATCAGCTTCCTGCCAAATTTGCGAAGTGCAAATATTTAGAGGATTTTGCTGTCGATGTTGCTATTAGTTGATTTTATGTATTTACTGAATAGGCAGTGAGTTTACCCAGTTCAAATTTAAAATGTTCAGAATGTTCGTGAGGACCTCCGCTTGGTAGCCAAAGTTGGATATAAGTTGGGGTGACCTACTACATGCAGTCAGCAGTTTTGTGGGACTGAGCCATTTAACCCGTGGGATCTGATGCTATCTCCAGGAAGATTGTATCAGAATTCAATTGTAGGACACCCCTCTGATGTTGCAGTATTGCTCAGTGTGGGCAACCCCCCCCTACACACATCTGGTGTCAAAAATGTGAGTGTGGTAGTAGTGTAAGAATAAAGGTGAAACACGGAACAAGCTGGGTTTTTCCAGACACAGTGATTGTGTTATTTCTATTTAGGCTTTTATTTGATTTCCTTATAGAAATGAATACAAAACTGGATGTTGAGATACCTGAGTCCTTTTCCTAATAATGATACCTCTGATTTATTTGGTGAACTTATAAAAATCACAGCTGATAAGATATAATTTCATCCTTGTTAGGATGTCAATTATCAAAAAAATCAAGAATAACAAATGTTAGTAAGGAGGTGGAGAAAAGGGAAACCTTGTACACTGGTACAGCCACCATAAAAAATGCTATGGAGGCTACTCTGGAAATTAAAAATAGAACTACTATATGGCCCAGCATTCCCACTTTTGGGTACATATCCAAAGGAAATGAGATTATTATCTCAAAGACATAGTTGTACTCTCATGTACATTGCAGCACTATTCACAACAGCCAAGGAATGGAAACAACCAAAGTGCCCATTGACAGATGATGGATAAAGAAAATGTGATAGATGATTCAGACAGAGGAAGACAAATACTACATGGTATCACTTACATGTGGAATTTTTTTCTTTTATAGTTGAACTCAGAAACAGAGAGTGGAAAGGTGGTGACCAGGGCTAAGGAATGTGGGAAATAGGACAAGGTGGTAAAGGGTACAAACATTGTTATAAGATGAATAAGGTCTGAGAACATAACATATAACATTGTAACTATAGTTGATAATACTGTATTGTATGATTGAAATTTGCTTTGAGGATGGAATTTAAATATTTTCACTTTAAAAAGTAAATATGTGAGGTGTTGGATATGTTAATTAATTTGATATATGTTTACAATGTATATATATATCAAGTCATCATATTGTGCCTGTTAAATGTCTTACAATTTTTATCTCAGTAAAGCTGGAATAATTTCAAAAATGTATTAAAATTAATCCCTTTTATAGAAGTTGCATTTCAAAAGTTACGTCAAATTTAGGAAATAAGTTTAGAAAGCACCTTCTGAACAGATTTAAACACTTTCTACGGAATTGGTTTGCATATAAATAAGTACTTCTTGATTATTGCTTTATTCTCCCAACAAGGATTAACAATTTAATCCTTTATTTATTTATTGGGTTATTGTTATTAAAAGTGTCAAAGAAGTACTCAAAACATCACCTCATCTTTTTTAGCAAGAAGAACATTCTTGGGAAACTGAAGGAAAAAACAACTGTCATTTAGACATTTTTTAATTGCATTTATTGGAGTGACATTGGTTAATAAAATTATATAGGTTTCAGGTGCACAGTTCAAAACACATCATCTGTATATTGTATTATGTGTCACCACCCCAAGTCAAGTCTCCTTCCATCACCATTTATCCCCTCTTTACCCTCTTCTACCTGTCTTTTGGTAATCACCATATTATTGTCTGTATCTGTGGTTTTGGTTTGGGGTTTTTTTTCACCCAGCCCCTATCTCCCCTCCCCTCTGACAGCTGTCAGTATGTTCTCTGTATTTACAAGTCTGTGTTTGTTAGTTTATTGTTCATTAGGTTCCACATATAAGTGAAATCATATGGTATTAGTCTTTCTCTGACTGGCTTATTTCACTTAGCATAATACTCTCCAGGTCAGATTTGGACTAGGATGTCTAGCAATCTCCTCAGTTTCTCCTTTGAGGTTGGGACACACTGCATAGCAAACTGCTAATTTATTCAAAACTGAGAGTGTCGTACTGTGGCAATTAAAATGAAGACTCAAAATAATACATCACTAGTTTTAAACAGAAATAAGTAACAAGTGATTATGATCTTCTGCAGTCTCTTTGTCATTTAATTTTAAGCCTTTACAACTTTTTTCCTATTTAAATGAAGAGAGTTCACAAAGGGAGACAATAATGCTGCAAATTTAGTGACCTAATACTCTGTCCTGAGTTCACAGTTTAATGGAAGAACTCCAGATGGTGATCATTTTCCATTTTAAAATGTTTTATATTGGCGATGTTAAGGAAGACAAAAGCCTTTTTAACAAGTCAAAAAAAATTTTAGTCAGATGCTTGAATATATGGAAATTCTAAGTGTCACTTTCATAGTATTTATTTCTGTTATTTTATTTCTGTTATTTTTATTTATCTGGAATTGTATAACTGCTAAAGTGAAGAATGCCATCCAACTTCATCAATGTTGTTGCAAATAAAAGGATTTCCCCTTTTTTTTTAAAGGAAAAAGCATTTAGTTCTTTACTGGTCATATAAATTTCTTGTTTTGTTATCCAGGCCCTAGAAGATCATTGGCATTCACAAATGTTTCTTATTTAATAATGTCATGTTGCCAGAAGTCCAAATATCGCCACTCAGAGCTATGTAATGCAAGTGTGCTTCTTTAATGAATGGGTCAGATTATAAATGTTAGAATGGCTTTCAGATGAAAAACACTTTGAATTCAGCAGATCATTTTTTTTCTCAACAGGCAAGAACTCATTAACGGAATAAGACTGGTAACTGAGGCATTTTTCAAAGAAAATAATATCCTCGATAAATGCAAGCTGCATTTCTTCTCATCTTTAAAATAAGTAGGTCTAGATTTCATTTGTAAAAAAAGGCGGAGGGGGGACAGCTTCTTTTCAATTTATCTTGTTGGCTTCGTGAACCAACTTCTCAGTATGGAGACAAATGAATATTGAGTGAACAAATTTAATTTGGGTCTAGATTTCCACCTTTAAACCCTCCTTCTAAACTTGTAATTATCACTATTACCATATGGTTGAATGCTTTCATCATCCCAGTCTCTGTGCTGGAAGCCTTTTAGTTGTGATATAGTAGAGCTTTGCATATGAATCAGACTACTGCAGCAGGTACATTTCATAGTGGAAATCCATTTCTGTCCTCTTTTCTGTATGAACCTTGTACTTGAGGTTACTGATTTTAAGAGTAGTCATTTTTAAGATTTTACAAAGAGGTTATAAACTCATTTGGCTGGTCTATTTCATACTTTTTTTAGTGATTAGAATAGGACTAACAGCATATCAGGCCCTTATTTAGTAGTTGTTTAATATGGAAGGTTCAATCACACAATCAGATACCAAGTGTAAGTGGAGGATTAGGATTGTGTGTGGAGTGTGTGTGTGTGTGTGTGTGTGTAAATTTATCACCTAGTGCCTGAGTATCTGAGATGGAAGCAAGCTTAAATGTTTGAGGAACAAGAAGAAGTCCAGTGTGGATCATTGAAGTGAACTGGGAGGGTAGCAGTAGGTGGTGGTGTCAGAGAAGCTGGCAGGGTTCAGATTGTATAGAACCATGTATGTTATCGACAAAGAGCTTGGATATTTCTCTGAAGTAGTATGGCAAGCCATTGGCAGATCTTCAATCAGGGGAAGGCGTGTTCTGGTTAATCTTTTGAACGATTACTGGTTACTATGTGGAGATAAACTGTAGTAAAGAAGAATGAACTATTGCAGTAGTCCTAGTGAGAAATGATGGTGGTTAGGACTAGAGTGGTAATGGTGGAGATGAGAACTGATTGGACTCTAGATATTTTTGGAAGATCAAGCTAATAGAAGTATTGCTTAATTAGATGTAGTTTATAAGGAAAAGAGAAATCATGGATGACTCTTAAGATTTTTGGCCTGAACAATAATATATATGCAGTGCCATTTCCTAAGATGAGCCATGTGGAAGGATATCTAGGTGGGATGGGTCTATGTGCTTGAATCAAGAGTTTTATTCTAAATCTTTCAAGTTTGAGATACTTAGTAGTAACCCAGATAGACATTAGAGCAAACATTTGGATTCTGGATCTCAGGAAGAAGTAAGAGCTATTAACTTGTAGATAATATTTAGAACTGTGCAGCCAAATGAAATACTGGGGAATGAATGTAGCTAGCGAAGGGAAGAGAGCCAAAGACTCAGCTCTGGGCACTTTCACTTTTATAGGTCATGTAGTGGTCGAAGAGCCAGTAAGGGAGAATGAGGAGTAACTATTGACAGAGGAGGAAGAAAATAAGTAAAGTAAGAATAAAGAACTGACCATTGAATTTGGCAAACTTAGTGGTCACTAGTTGACATAAGGTTTCAGTAGAATGATGGGAGCCCAAGATTGCCTGGAGTGTGTTTAGAAGAAAATGGGTTATGAGGATATGAAGAAAAATATGTAAACTTTTTGAAGAGTTTTACTTTAATAGAAAGAAATAATTGTACCTGGAGGAAGACATGAGTTTTCAACAGCTATTACAGCACATTCTATAATGATTATCATGAAGCAGGAGTAAAAATTGATGGTGCAGATAAAAAGGGTCTAGTTCTTAAGCTGTCCAGATGGGTTGGGATCCTGATAATGAGACACTTAGGCAGGGTCAGTTTACCCATTTTCACTATGGGATGTTGATTGGTTGATAGAGTTGATAGTCCTTAGCTGAAATATTTCAGACTTTTCTTTCTTTTCTAAATGTGTAGAATGATTTTCCCAAGAGCAGGAAAGATTCACCTGTGTTTTCTAGATGGTGGTGGTTTTATTTATTTATGTTTGTATTTAAATCCTAGAACTAAAGATAGCAATTTCTATTATTCTAAGTAGTTAGCAAGTTGTTCAATATCATCTTTATATAGAGAATCTTGTACTGTCATTGTCAATTTTATCATATACTACATTCCTGCACACTTAGGTCTTCAATGTATATCCCTCTCTGTTTCATTCATTTGACTATTCCTGGGTCAGCACCACACTGTTTTAACTACAGAATTTTCAATATATGTTTGAATACCTATTAGTGAATATCTAATCCTTGTCTTTACAAGTTGGGAGATAATAGTGAGCTTCTTAGAATTTTCTGCATTCTACAGAAAATTATAACTACACTGGGCTCTTAAGACAGGATTGTGATTTGACTCTCAGCATTTCTTTCCTTTTGATGCAAATTGTACTGTGTTTTGGCATGTTCTTTATAATGTATAGTATAGGCTCGTCTCTAACTTCATTGTAGGTGAAAATTTGTTCTTTTTATGTTTTTGGGGTTTTTTTTGTCATCCATCCCCACCTGCCCCACATTCACTTGGTTTCAGAAGGAAAAGACTTGTGAACATAGATATCTGTATTTCCTAAAGTTAGTTTTTATTTGTCTCTAAAATGCAGACTTTGGTAGCTTATGTCTAGAGGTTGATCCTTCCCTGTCAATTTTGCTTGTTCTCCATTGAGATTCAGGTCTACTTCTAGCAACATTTTCTCCCTTAGGTAGGTTGATTATTTACTGTATTTTATGTGTTCTTTGTTCTTCTTCAGTGACATTAATTACAGTTACTGGATTTCTGCTTTCTCTTTCTTATTCTTTATTTTTCTCTCTACAAAATTTCATCTCTTTATTGTTTTTTTTCTGTTACCTGAGCAAGCATCTTCATTATACTTTCCAACTTACAATTTTGTTTTTCTGTGTTACAAATTCTGGATCTTTACTACTTTTCATGCAAAAATTATTTTTGTGATTATGTTTTTTTTACAGTCTTTTTTTAAAAAGTCTAGTTCTGTTATTTTTACCTGCCTTTCTTTTCAGACTATTTCTTTTTTTTCCCATACAAGTTTCATCTTTTATTTCATTCATCTGTTTCATTAAATTCTATTTTGTGTTCATGATAGTTTCTAAAACTTCACTTTTCTTGTGATAAATTTTTTTTCCAAAATTATTTTCCATGTATATTGAGTCACCTATTCTCTCCTCTCTCCCCGTGAATGCAACAGATTTTGGTAGGCGCAATGTAGTGGGGGTTTTGTTGTTGTTGTTGTCTTCCTTTTTATATTTTTTGCTTACCAAAATTGGTATAGTGGAGCCATACGTAGATTTTGAGTTTGACAGGTACTAGCATCTGCCCAGGAAAAGATATTGATACTTTTCGTGGCTATTCTCTATTGTTAGGATGGTCATAGAGATGCTGAGAAGATTGTGAGACTAGTTTCTCCTGAGACTTGGGAGTGTGTTTTACATTGATAAAGATTGGGGATGCAGTTTACTGTATGCAAATTGTACCTCAACAGAGTTGATTTTTCAAGAAGTCCTACAAGGAGAGGTTCTTGGTTGCCGTCAGGATGCAGGGCACATTTCTGAAGAGTCTGATCTCAATTTTTTAGCCTTTTTCTCTTCCAGTTCTTGATATATGCTTTTTGACTACCACAAACTGCTGGCAATCACTTGTGTGCCAAGCCCCTTATTCTCTTGCTTAGGCTCACATTCTTCACTCTGTTCGAATTATTTTAGGGTTCTTCAAAGAAACAGAACTGATAGGATATGTGAAAATATATCAAAGGAGAGTTATTATGAAGGATTGGCACATCTGATTATTAGAGGCTGTGTCCCATGATCTGCCATTTGCAAGCCTAGCTGAAAGCATAAATACTGATGGTATAGTTCCAGTTCAAACCCAAAAGCTTGAGAAACGGGAGCCAATGAAGTAAATCCCAGTCCAAGTCAAATGCTCAAGAACATGCCTGGATTTCCTAGTTTAAGCAAAGAGAAAATTCAGCCTTTTTCTCCCTTTTTCTCCTATTCAGGCCCTCAGCCATTTGGATGGTACTCCCCCACGTTGATTAAGGCTATCTTTACTTAGTTTACCAATTTATATCCTAATCTTTGCCAGAAATATTCAGTAATTATATGTTACCAGATATCTGGGTGTCCCTTAGCCAAGTCAAATTAACACACAAAATTAATCATCACAGGTTAGTAAGCTAATGTTAGGAAGTGACCATGAGCAAGTCTAACACCCAGGAATAAAAGGCTTTGTCTCTCAAGTTAAGCCTTTAATTCATAATACTGAGATGCTGCTGCTGCTGCTGCTGGTGGTACTCAATAATAGTTAACAATAGAAGTGTTAACAGAAGTAGTTATAGAAGAAATTGTAATAATGAAGATTATGATAACGACAGAAGAAAATATTTACTAATTGCTTCCTTGGTACTAGACATTGTTATTTACCTGCATCATTTTACTCAATCTCTATATTAACCCTAGAAAAAAAGGAACTATCCTCACTTTATGGATAAGGAAAATAAAACAGAGAAATTACATAACTCACTCAAATCCCAGAGCTTGTCAGTGGTAGGGATGGATTTCTAATGGCTAGTAGTGACCATGATTGAAGAACAAATCATTAGTTAGATCTGTATTTAAATTATGGACTCCTGGGTGAACTCTTGGCTGGCCTACCACCACCTCTGCCTTGAACCAGGTTATCAGGTATCCTCAGATCAAGGTTGGGCAGGTACAGTAGAAGACTCACAATGTTTGACCTTAACTGGTTTTTCTAAGTTATTGTACATTTTTCAGTAGCAAAACCGAATGGAATCTTTAGCTTTCTCCCTGTTTCTTGCAAGGGAAGACCTTTCTACAATTGTTCACATTTTGGTTTTTCCTCATTGAGAATTTTAACTCTCTTGTATTATTGTTACAATATTTTGTGAACACTTATTTTTAATTGTTTCTTTTTAACTTCTCAGGTCAGATTTTTTATACTGCCCTTATTTTTCAAAAATTTTCACACTAAAAATGTAATGATCTATATATAGACTTTTGAAAAACAGAATGCTACTGGGTACATAATTCTAGATCTGATTTGCTAGGTATTATCAAATTGAAAATAAAACAAGTGGAAGAGGATTTAAGAGAATTCATGTGTAATTATTATTTTAGAGTTACAGTGAGCATTATATGAGAACCATAGAACATTAGCACATTTTAAATGGATAATAAATGCCAACTATTATTTTAACCATGACTTGACTTAAAGAAAAACACCAGTGGCTCTTTGTTTCTCTGATCTATAGAGAAATACATACACGCATATACACACTCACACATATACTTTGTACTTTTTTTTTTTACTGCACAACTGAAATTTTGATCTCTCAGTGACTATGTTCACTGCTCTCTGATCTATGCCATATTTGCATTTAATGAGGAACACTATGCCTTGACTTTTTCTAATGAATACAATGAATTTTATGAAAAGAAAATAGCTAGGAAGGTTAGAGAAAGGTTATAAGCAAATGTTCTCCCGAAGTTGCTGAAAAAGGAAAGTGAAGGAAATAGCTCTTTCCCTGAAAACTTTAATAAAGAGAGTTATTTTATTTTGGGGAAATTTGGCAGATATTTCTCTATCATTTTGGAGGGAAAATTTTAAATTGGTTTTATCTACAAAGGCATGAGAGATTTCTGTTGCGAATTGTTGTTTCTTTATTATGGCATCCTTTTAGGACACACTGGGTTATTTCAGTATGTCTTGAAATATTCATTTGTTTTTATGTGAAACATTATTGTTTTCCTTGTAGGTTTCCAAGTTTGGAAAGACTGGAGTATTAATAATGCAGTCATCTCTCTGAAGTAGTTTCTTCTGTACTTCATATGCTAGGATGAATTTCACTGTATGCCTATTCAGAGAATTCCTATTCAGTTTGTTATTGGTAATTACCCACCAGTCACTTTCTTCATATCTATTTTCTAGATAACATTTCCCTAGTTTATACCTGTATTGTTTATTATTATTCCCTAAGTATATTATATTATACTTATTTACATTAAATCTCATCTTAGAACTAGCCTTTCAAATCCCCAAGTTGTCCATATCTATCCATGTACTTGATGGATCTTCACTTCGTTTCTGTTTCATTCATCCTAGGTTTGTATCATCTGCAAGCTTGATCATATTTGAATTTACATTCTCCTCCAGATCATTAATGAGCATGTTAGATAGACTAGTCCTCTTCCCTGTGGGACACTGTGGATATACTACTGGATGTTCTTAGTTGTAACTCTGTTGATAATAATTCATTGCTTCCTTCCCATCATAGATTTTTTTTTTTTTTTTTTTACCAACTGTACTATACTATTATTCAGGCCATGACTCTACCATCTCTGCTTCCTGAGTCCTTTTCTTTTTTGGCAATCATATTTTTCTAAGCTACAGATAAAAGTCATTGTGTTCCTTTGTCTACTTATGCCATTGCTTAATTTTTTAAAGAAAGATAATCTGGGAAAATATTACCCTTAAATAGAAATTTCTCAAAACATTTCTATCAATGAGTCTTCACGAGTATATTAAGTGAGAAGAAATTTTGGAAGTGCTACCTACGTCTTTGCCTTTTCCATGGAAAATGGTCTCTAGTTATTTGGATTTTAAGTAAAAAAGAATAATTACTTTCCCCCAGCTGAAAGGATGACTTAAATATATGTATTGTTTTTCCTGAATGTGGATTGCATTTTCAGTAAATTATTCTCCTTGCACATAGTTTTCTAGATGAGATATAGTTTATTTATCAGAGCATGATGAAGAGTCGCATGTTTATTTATATCTGATGTTATATTTTCTTCCTTTATTTTCAGGAAAAAGAAGAAGTGGAAGGGATATCAGTGGGTGCTATACTTTCTAACTATCAGCGTGTTCGGGTAGAAAATGTGTAAGAGAACATTATTTGTCCATTATTTAAATATACATGCATGTTAATAGTGTGAATGAATAAAGATATAATTGTATCCAAATAATAAATAGATATAATATTTTACGTGCCCCATGGAACTAACTACACACACACACACACACACACACACACACAACAAAAGTTGCACTTTTACTCCTTTTCTAATCTTATATCACACATGGAGAAAACTGTAACTTACCCTAAGGAAAAATACATTATTTATAATAAAAAATTTAGGCAAAGATTTTTAAAGTCAACTGTATTATTTTTAATTTTGTCTTATTTGAATGAGTGTACCCTTTTAATCTCTTTTCACTCTTTTGTAATAAAAATCAGGAGCTCATAGAAGGAATACAGGGACGCAGTAATATCTTAAAGGGGAAAAAAGCACTTAGTAAGGAATCTCCCTTTTGGTTGTCAGGATTCAGTTTTTGGCCAAAAATATTCATGATTTAAATACTTATAAAGTCATTCAACTTTCAAGGAAATTTTAGGCTGTTGCTCTCCACTCTTTTCCACCTGCCACCAAGGGATATAGCACTAGTAAAACATTGTCTGTGTCTACAAATACCAAAATAGTTCATTGCATTAGTCTGTTAAAAAATATAAGGTCAAATGATAATATTAATGTTGATTTGGAGGGGGGAGTATGAATGAATTTATTTTTCATTTTTAATTTATTTGGATAAATAAAATATTGTATAGAGGCTTTATACATAATTATATTAGCAAAAAAGAAAATGTGAACTCTAGTATTAATCTTAAGCAAAACTTAGCCACTAAATAAATAGTTTTGCCATTCAAAAGGGTGATTAGAAATAAAAGCTGTATTTATGTAATTGTTTCATATTCTTGACAAAGCAAGCTTCATATTGACTCATTAAAAACATGCAATTAATGGACTTGAACAGTAATTTTTTATCTTATTTCTTCTCTCTAATTACACAGTGAATTTAAGGCTGTTAAAAATACAAAATTTATAAAGTAAATGGCAAGAATGCAGGGCAAAGAATAATTATGTGAAGGGTAACATGACTTACATGACTTATAGTTGGGGTATATTGGAATATCCGGGGAGTGGTGATGTAAATCGGGAAGGTTAAACAAGTATTTTGGAGAAGTTTTACTTACATTCTGCCTGCGTACATTTAAGAACAACTGAACTACCGATGGGTCTGGATAAGACATTCTTTAGAAATAATGTTATTCTCATCAATGTTTAGGTCATCTTCTCTGAGAATTATTTAGCTTACAAATCTCTGTTTTTTAATAAGTTGAAACCCACGTGGTTTAATGGGTAGCCGAACTGTAGATACGGCTGACATCTATTGATGAAAGTTAAAAAGCCAAATGAAAATGTGCTGTTGACTCTGAAGCTTTCTGGAAGAAGGGTCCATGGCATACTAACGGACAGAGGCAAGATTTTTCTCAAAATGCCATCTAAGGTACACTTCAGTGCATGGTTAAAATGCCCAGATTTTATACCATAAAGCATATCTGCAATAATTTTATCCTTGAAAATTTAAAGCAGCATTATTGGGAGTCCATTGGTCTACAAATTCAGTTTTGAATTAGCCTATCTTCAGTTTGTAGTTTGAGTTGCATCATTATATTTTCAAGAAATAATGCATTTATTAAATGCCATGAGCTCAAATGCAACAGTGATTTACAGAGGAAATGTATTTGAGGCATGATATTTTGAAATGTTGAAAAATTTAAGTAGGTCAAAAACTTTGACTTAAGTCTTCAAATAGTCAATAGATTGTGGATAGCAAAGCAAAAATCAAGTTTTTCAGTAAGGACAGAAAGGAATAATTTTTTTTAATAAAAACATTTCAGCTAAAAACAGTAGAGAGACTAGTTTGGTTAGCAGGCATTAAACACTGGTGAGAGGACAGCCAGAACTGTAATGCTTGTGTTACATCGGTAGTTTGAATTTTATCAGGTTTGTATTAACTTCTTCAACATTGCTGTATATCCCCTGGGACATGTAACAAAGGACATATAACAAAGGATAATTATATATAACAGCCTCTGAGGTAAGGTAGGTTTTTGTTTCTTTGAAAGTCAGAGTATACATACATGAAAAAAAAATATTTTTAAGGCCATGAGTGAGTAAATGACCAAACGTGTGGTACATTTACTAAGTTTGGGATTTTCTGAGAAAGAGAGAGATCAGTGCCGACTGGAGTAGTCAGCCAGGTAACCTTACAGACATTATGGATGATGGGTTTCAGAGCTACAATTCTTGTTTGAAATCTGGTCTCAGCCACTTCCTGTGCAACCTGGGCAAGACACTTGACTCTGACTACCATTTATTGAACACGTGTTTCATCCAGGCCTTGTACTACATTCTTTATATTACTTTTAATCCATTATAGTCCCCCGTTAGAAAGCAACGTTTAAGCAAGGGCGTAAAGCAAGTGAAAATGATAGGGAACAGGGCTGGTATTAGGCAGTAGTGAGCAGGGTAGGGGTGGCAGTTAGACTGAGGGGAGAATAGTAGGCGATAAGGAATGAGAACTAACCAGGCTGAGATCCATGCAGGTCTGTTGCAAGAACTTTTACTGGGAGTGATGATGAGGGTTTTTAGCAGAGGAACCCTATGATCCATTTCATGTTTTACAAAGATCACACTGGTTGCTGTATGGAAAACTGATTTTAAAAGGGCAAGGATAGAAACAGGGAGCCAAGTTAGGAGGATATTGACATGAGAGAGGACGATGCCTCTCTACGACCATGTGTTAGGAGTGGCATTGGTGAGAAATTGTCATATTCTGCATTATGGTAGATTGAATGAGGAATGTGAAGAAAAGAGGAGGGAAGGATGACTACACTTTCTAATCTCTTAATCATCTCAAGAACTTTGAAAGCAAATATATTCGTCCCTATTTACGAACTAGGAAACTACAGACCTAGAGCTTAGATTTGATTTGCCAAAGTCACACAGCTAGTGAGTACGGAGGTAGATTTCAAACCCAGGTTTGTCCTGACTCCAAAACCTGGAGTCTTTCTACTGTACCATGATGTACAGTGTGTAGTACAATCCCTGCCATAGATTAGGTGCTCCATATACCTTGTATATTGTTCTTTTTGTTCTTATTTTCTTTTCACTGAGTAAATTTTTTAAAGAAATTTCAGTTAGTATATAAGAATAGTTCAACTATTGGTATTGTGAATGTAATCAACATATGATTATTTTATCAGGGTTATTTTATTTGCCTGTTTTGCATATGCTTCACAATTGGGATACCCAGGGAAATTCTAAAAACAAGAATAGTTAACCATTGGCATTTGGGAGCTTTTTGCATAGAGTTCTAAACTTATAGAGAATCTTACTAAAAATAATACTTCTAATCTGCCTGGAGATTTTATTTTTATCTGTTTATACATAGCTTATGTAAATTAAATGTTTATGTTGTATATATAAACTTCATAATACAAAATATGTTTTTAAAATCCTTGAGAGAAGCATTATGATTAAAACCAGTATTGCTTTGCATCCAAGTATAGAACATTAAGATATCATCTGATTCTTTCTTTTAATTTTATAGGTGTAAAAGGCTTAATCTTCAGCCTTTAGCTTACCTTTGGCAGAGAAACCAGGAAGACTTGCTCCGAGAGATGATATCATCTAACATTCAAGCAATCATCATCAAAGTAGCAGCTCTGGGTATGTAGCCAGACTTTTCAGGGAGCTGTCTGTTACCACACACATAATGAGTTCACTAATCAGCAGTTACAATGAAAATGGAAGAATGATTTAGCATGTAAAAATGTGGGATCACAAGCTGAAGAAATTAAGGGGAAATTTTAAAATGGGCTTTTGACCATTACTAAAATAATTAGTAGTGAGCCTCAACACTTTATTTTTAAGTGTTAATCTATAACTGCCTCTGAAACTGGTATTTATTATGGTCCTTTAAGTCCTTTTTGAAGGATTTGGAATTCAGGTTCATAGAAAATTGGAAATACAGGTTGAATTTTTAATCTTTTTAAAAGCTGTATTTGACACCATAGTTGGTATTTTCCTAGTATTTTTTTTAACATATATTGAATAATGCTAAAATAGAATGATTGGCTTTGTGGATCATAAATAAGCAGAGTAGTGGGTTTTTGTTGGGGATGGTGAGAAAGTCACATTTGAGAGAATGTCATTTGATCAGTTAGCATAGACACAACGTTGTAGGCAGGTGGTAATCTGATTCAAATATGGATATTACATATGAACACATTAATTTTTAGCTTTGCATTATATTCATTTTCAAGAAACCATAGGGTTTGAGCCCAGTACATTTATGTCATGAACCTATTACAGGAAATGCCTTGAAGCCTCAGGGTTCCCAAAGCCTAAATCATGTACCTCATTTGAGAGTGTTTACTTTTGTGATCTTTGACGTAACGAGGTCTCAAGCTGTGGAATATTTTACATACAAATTCACATTTTACACTGCATTAAGAGAAAGATCTCATAATATTTCTCGTTGGTAAACACCAAGCTACTCTCTTCTTATTGAAGTCACAGTGTTGTCTTGAGTAGAAAGCCTTATTTACAGAAACTGCAGTTCATAAAAAGAGAAGTATTGAAGTGGTGTTGTATTCCTGTTTTTGAGAAAAGTTTACCGAACAACTCTTACGATAGAAGTTCTCACTGTAGAGAAATCTGTCGTATAATTTTCTATATAGAGTATGCTCTCTCTTTTGGATTTTCTAAAATTGCCTAATTCTGTAATGAATTTTATATGACATTTCACTGGACAGTACACATTCAATTCCTTTTACTGCTAGAGAATGGGAAGGATTAGAACCCAGAAAGAACCCGCATCATTTGAAAGACAGAGCCATAGAACGTGACCTTAGTGCCACTGTTACTTATAGTATGAAAGTCATATGTGTATCTTTTTATCTGTGTGTGTGGGCGCCTCTCTGTAGGGGTTAGAGATGGTGATGAATTATATTAAACTTTTTAGTAAAGTATAAACTGAGCTAACTTTTCCCCACTCTCTCAAAGAGAAAAGTATAGATTTGATTTTTAATATTTATAGCACATAGTTTCTATTGATTACCTGTATGTATGTAAAGATGAAAGTTATTCTTGAGAACAATATTAAAGAAACATTTATTGAGTCGCACATTTCTTCTAAAGATGCAGAAAAATAAATGATGCAATATAGTTTTCCAATCTTTTTTTGCTCCTTTTACAGTTTTCAGGAAAGGTTTTAAGCAAAAAACAAAAAAAAAACAAAGGGACAGTAGGATCCTTTCATGGAGAGAGGGATTCAGCAAAGTTTTGTGGCCCTTTAGATTATGGAATGGTCTTAGGAAAGATTTGGTCTACATGGATATATAAAAATGTATTTCTAATAATTGTGTTACATAACTTTGGTACCTACAGGCTCTGTAAACTCTTCAACTCTTCACAGAAGCATCTTAGTATTTTAAAATACTTTCTGGGTTTTATATTTTTAATTTTATTTATGTTATTTATGCTGTTATAGTCGTTTCCCCTTTTTCTGCCTTTCCCCACCTCTCTTCTCCCCAAGCCAGCCCCTTACTGATGTCTGTGTCCATGGGTTGTACATAAATGTTCTTTGGTTAATCCCTTCACTGTCTTTCATCCAGTTCCCACCCCTTCCTTTCCAGCAGCTGTCAGTCTATTTCATGTATGTAAGCTTCCGTTACTATTTTGTTCGTTAGTTTATTGTGTTCATTAGATTCCACATATAAGTGAGGTCATGTGGTATCTTTCTTTCACTGATGGCTTAATTCACCTAGCATAATTTTCTCCAGGTCCACTCATGCTGTTGCAAAATGTAAGGGCTTCTTCTTTTTTACTATAGCATAGTAGTCCACTGTGTAAATGTACCACAGCTCTTTTATCCACTCATCTACTGATGGGCACTTGGGCTGTTTCCAAATCTTAACTATCATAAATAGCACTGATATAAACATAGGAGTCCATATATTTTTCTGTATTGGTGTTTCAGGATCCTTGGGGTATATTCCCAGCAGTAGAATTGCTGGATCAAAAGGAAGTTCCATTTTTAATTTTTTAAGGATACTCCATATTATTTTCCACAGTAACTGCACCAGATTGCATTCCCAGCAACAGTGCACTAGGGTTTTTAGACTTATTTAAGGAACCATTTGCACATTGGATTTTAGAACAATCCTGCCCTTTAGAAATATTTATTTTTAATTATATGAGTATTACATGAAAATATTCTTGCTGTATAATGTTAAATTTTCATAGATTAAGAAAAGATTCCATTTGTTTTCTAGCCTCTCCTTCCCCACTAAGTACTTCATTTCCCAGGGATGCACACCAGAATGATGATTGATCATCTTCCTAAATCACTTTTATTTTGCTATGTGTATATGTGTGTATAGAAATATTGTTTTATCAGTTTTTTAATATTACATTAATGGTATCTTAGTTTGTGTATTGATTGAGAACTTGCTTTTTTTTAAGTCAACAATATGTCTTGGAGATTTTTTTCATATCAATAAATATAGGTCTACCTCATGTTTTGTTTTTAAGCAATGTTTTATTCAACTGTGGCATAAATGCAAAACAGTAAGTTAATACTTAGTGTTTAACTAAGAGTTGATGAATTTGATGAAATTTGATGCATTTCCACAAAGTAAAAATAACCTATGTAATCAGCACCCAATTCTAGATAGGGAACATTGCTGATATCCTCCTCATCAGTATTTGCCAAAGGTAACAGCTCTCCTGACACTTCAAACTATAGATTCGCCCTGGCCTGTGTGGCTCAGTTGGCAGGAGTGTCATCCCATAAAATGAAAGGTTGTGGGTTTGATTCCCACTCAGGGCACATGCCTACATTGCGGGTTCAGTCACTTGTCAGGGTGCATATGAGAGGCAACCAACCAATCAGTGTTTCTCACATCAAGGTTTCTCTCTCTCTCTCTTTCTTTCTCTCTCTCTCTCCCCCCGCTTCCCTCCCTTTCTCCCCTCTCTGTAAAATCAATAAGCATGTCCTCGGGTGAGGATTTCAACAAAAACCTGTAAATTAACTTTTCCTTTTTTTTAATTTGGTATGATTGAATCATACAGTATATTCTCAGTTGTGTCTGGCTTCTTTGGCTCAACATTATATTTATGAGATTCATCCACATTATTGAATAGAGCAATAATTTGTTGGTTTTTAATTATGGTATGGAGGTCCACTGTAGGAACGTACCACAATTTAATTGTCTGTTTTATCATTGGTGACATGTAGGTTAGTTTCTAGTTTGGTGCTATTATGGTGGTACACTATATAACACATTTTGGTCAATGACAGACCACATATGCAAGTGGTGGCCCTATAAGATTATAATTGAGCTGAAAAATTCCTATTGCCTAGTGACATCGTAGCCATCATAATGCTGTAGTGCAGTGCATTACGTATTTGTGAGATGGGTGTAAACAAACCCACTGCGTTCATTGCCAGTCGTATAAAAATATAGCACATACAGCTATGTACAGTACATAATACTTGATAGTGATATTAAATGACTGTGTTACCGGTTTCTTATTTACTATACTATACTTTTTATTGTTAGTGTACTCTTTCTACTTACAAGTAAAATATTTGCTTTTAGCAGCAACCCTGTACATTTCATGCTCACCGTGTCTCTTGATTACATCATTTTCTCTTCTGCTTGATTTAATCCTGTGTTGTTTTGTGTAGTAACATGCTGTACAGGCTTGTATAGGCTATACCATTTAGGTTTGTGTAAGTACACTTTATAATGTTCGTACAGTGACAAAATCACCTAATGATGCGTTTCTCAGAATATATCCATGTCATTAAGTGGCACATAACTGTATAAATAGTGCTATGAACGTATGAGGTCCTCTTGTACATTTTCTGCCCAAGACCTAGATTTCTAGTTTCCATTTATTCAAGATGCCCAGATTTCTTTTAATGGGATTCCATGTGTATATATCTCATACCTCTTGAGCTCATAATATTTTGAAATTGAATTTAGGACTATATGAAAATGATAATTCTGTAGTGCATCTGTGCTCTTTCTTTCACAGTGAAAAACCTCTGTCTTGAGGACAGAGAATATATTATTTATTAGAAAATCTCATAATTATTGGGAACAAAAGAAACAAGTAGCAGATCTACAGTATATTCTTTCTAGTAACTGGGATAAACTTGAAGAGAAAAGAAAGAACTTATATAATCTTACAGTCAACCAACTACAGATCTCCTGGCAAAAACAAACAAACTAAGCGAAGTCACTAATGGTATTTATTATCTGGGAAGAATCTTTTTCTTTGGACTGCTTTTATCAGAATGTATCTGGTTGCTATGATTGGTCTTGGTAAACAAACCTGGAGTCTTTAGTTTTGGGGTATGGCTCCCTGGAACATGTCATGTGAAGTAAATTATCTGATTGTGAAATAGAGATGTTTTATGACTGAGGTAGCTATCTTCTGTGTACGTGATGTAAAGTACATGAATTTCTTATAGACTTTACATGTTAACCTAGGCTCAGTGTGTCCAGAAAACATCATGAGGGCGACCCTGATGGTTCTGGCCCTTGCCTTGCTTCCCCTGGCCCTTTGGTTGCCCCTATCCTTAAAACTATCAGTAAAGTTTTTTACTGAGTAAGGTCTCCAGTTTGTATGAGTCTGATTTGACAGTTCAATGTTTAGTTACTGCAAATTGGCCTACTTAATGAGACTTTTTTTTCCAGACACACAGATATATGACACCCTTTGGCAATAAAAAAAGAGTACAGAAAAATCAGGATGAGGATTTAGCAATTGCTTGCAGCTCTGGTAAAAACAGGAACCTTGAAAATAACAAAAAGAAACATAGTAGTTGGAGAAAAAACAGGAGACCATATTTACCCATCTCTGGAAAACTTGCTTCATGAATATTGTCTTGGTTTACAAAATAACTAAATTGATCACTAGAGATACCATACAGGTAATTGGAGACCAAGGCCGGGTGGCTGCTGAATGCTAAGAGTATTTTGTTTAAGATATAAGGATCCTTATAGGAAATACCAGCAAAATCTTGGAGAATAATTGTTGTCATGGATTATTAGAATTAACAGTCAGGAGGCCACACCACTATTCTAGACATTGTTGAGTGTAAAGGATTATTTGGGCCAGGCAGATCAATGGTATGAGTTTTCTCTGTGCTTCTCAATGGTATGACAACTAACCTGCTGTAGTGGGTTAAGGCTGGGATCTGGTGGTTTTACTCTTAAGAGCAGCAAGTGCCCTGATCCTTCTGCAAACTACAAATAGAATAGTTTTTAAGAATAGGAATGATTTGAGCACAAGTAACCCTAGCAGGGGTGTCTAACCTTTTGGTGTCTTGGGGACACACTGGAGGAAGAAGAGTTGTCTTGGGCCACACATAACATACACAAACAATAATGAAAACTGAGGAGAAAAGGAAGGTTTTAAGTAAATTTACGACTTTGTGTTGGGCCGCATTCACAGCCATCCTGAGCCACGTGCAGTCTGCAGGCTGCGGGTTGGACACCGGTGCTAAGGCTTTGTGATGACCAGAGGGAGATACATAATTTAATGTATTTAGTGCAAATGATGATGTGATGGGGGTTGGTTGTGAAAACCTTGCTCTTGGGAAGATAGGAGAATATTCATGGGGCAATGATAGACCTGCTCTCTTAGTTACTATGTATAAGCCTGCATGGTGGAAAAAGTTCTAAGCCATTCAAAAGAAAGGAGGGAGCACAAGGGAGAGAAATGAAAATTGGAAGGAGAACACATAACTGGCTCAACTAATTTCTTTAAAAAATGGGATGGGAAAAAAAGGAAATTGATGGAATTTCCACTAATAAAGCACTGTTATGTTTTAGGGGATGGGAGAAGCATTCTGGTACCACCTTTTAAAATTCTTAGCAAATTCAATGTATATCCTAAGCTAGAGTTTAGCCTAATTATGAGGATCATGATTTGGAATCGAAAATAATTAAATAGGGGGCTGAATTTATTTTCTCAGTGAAGCCATAGAATCTGAAAAAACACATACACGCAACTTCTTAGAATTGTTAGATACTGGGCTCAGTGAACAGTAATCCCTATGGAAGAGAGGAATTGTATACCAAAAGGCTCAAAGGTGAAACTTGTAGTGTATGGCAGTGCCATAGTGGAGAAAAGTGAAGTAGGACTAAGGTTAAGAATTAAAGAGACGGTGGTATCAGCATCATACAGTGTGACATAACCCCTTTATCTCTCCCTTTCAATCTACAACTAGTGGGACCTCTAAAACCCAACAAAAGTTCTCTGCTTAACACGCTACAATGCCTGAGAGATCCCATGTCCATACATCTGAAGGTAGGTGAATTGGAATGTTTTGGGGAAGCAGAATGGGGACATGACAGTGATGGTGGCTGTGACCCTGTTTCCTTGGCCACCATGGCTGAGAACACAGCCCCTGTAAGTGTGGTAGCAGTGATGGAGATGGTGTCCACGGCTGCGGACCTTCCTCACAGCCTCAGCAAAAGAAAAGGAGGGCAGCAGTGGTCCCTGGCTTCCTCTTGTGGCCAAAGCAGTTCCTACAGCAGAGATTCCAGTAGCAGCAGCAGAGATGACTCAAGTGACTGTGGTCTCCTGCAGCCATAGGTGCCAGGCAGTGGTGCCAGCAGCCATAGGGAACCAGGCAGCAATGGTGGTGGGGCTCACGAACCCAGCTCTTCCCCCACTTGTCCCATCCCCCACCATGGTGGTGGTGCCCTATGACACAGGTGACATGGACACAGAAGGAGCATCCTCTATCTAAGTGATCACAGCAGAGACACCCATGACCACAGTGACACCCACCACTGCAAGAAGGACAGCAGCAAGGTACCAGCTACCCCAGAGGCACAAGCAATGCAGTTAAGAGAAACCAAAAGCTTGCACTATAGTCACCTACTGCAAAACAAAAGAAAAGCCTCGAATTACAAACTTGCTGAATTGTTAAAATCAAAACGATACCTAATTAAGAAAGGTGTTTGCTACTTCATATGCCTCAGTAGAGCCACCACCCATTAAGCACCAACTATGATAACATAGTATAACAAAAAGAGAATGGTAATTCTAAGAAAACAAACTCAGAGTCTTAGAGATTGTGATCTATGATAAATAATTCAAAATAGCTGTCATGAAGAAACTCAATGAGATAAAAGAAAACTCAGAAAGGCAGTTTGATGAGCTCATTAAAATTAATGAACAGAAGGAGTACTATACCAAAGAGATTGAAACTTTAAAAATGAGCCAAACAGAAATTCTGGATTAGAAGAATTAAATAAATGAAACGAAGAATGCATTAGAAATCATAGAAAATAGAGCAGATCATATGGAAAAGAAAATTAACAAACTGACTCCATAGAAAGGGCAACATAAGGATAATGGGTATCCAAGAAGGAGAAGAGAGGGAGAAGGAAACAGAGGGCCTATTCAAAAAAATAATTGATGAGAACTCTGCAAACCTAGGGAAGGAATTGGACACAGAAGTACAACAAGCTAACTAAACACCTAATTATCTCAACACAAAAGACCTTCTCCAAGACAAAATATATTAAAACTATCAATAGTTAATTATTTTTAAAAAATAAATTACCAAGACAGCCAAGGGTAGGAAAAGAAGACAGTAAGTTACAAAGGAAACCCCATCAGAATATTATCAGGTTTCTCAGCATAAATTCTGAGAAAAGGAAGGGCATATTCAAAAAATTGAAAAATAGTAACCAACATCATGAATACCCTATCCAGCAAGTTATCCTTTAGATATGAAGGAGAAATAAGAGTTTTCCCAAACAAAAGCTGAGAGAATATACCATCACAAAACCTGAATTACAAGAAATGTTGTAAGGAGCTCTTCTACTTGAAACAAAAGGACAAAAATATATAAAACTTTGAGTAAGGTGACAGAAAAACAGAAGCAGAAAATTGCAACTCTTTCAGAATAGGATACTAAACATTTAATTATAACATTTAAAAGGTTAAAAGCATTAACAATAATTACAGCTACTTCACTTGGGTAACAAATGCACAACATAAAAATGAATTAAGTTGTGACAACAGAAACATAGAAGAGGAGTATGAAAAGGAGTGAACTTGTGTAGGCAAATGAAGACAAGATGCTATCAGAAGAAAAGGATGATTTTATCTGTAATATGTTTTATACAAACCTCATGGTAACCACAAAACAAAAATCCAGAGCTGAGACACGGAATATACAGTAAAAGGAAATGGAGAAAAAATGTTGAAGTAGCATACAGAAACACAAGAGAAAAGAAACAATGGAGATACAGAGCAATCAGAATACGAAAAATGAAATGGCAGGAGTAAATCCTCGTATATCAATTATCACCCTAAATGTAAATGAACTGAATTCACAAATCAAAAGACACAAGGTGGATGGATGAATTTAAAAACAAGACCCAGCTATAGGCTTCCTTCAGTAGACTTATCTTAGTTTCAGTGACAAACATAGGCTCAAAGTGAAGGTGTGGAAGATGATACTCCAAACAAATGGGATCCAGAGAAAAGTGGTGAAGCCATATTTATATCACGCAATGTAGACTTCAAGACAAAAATGGTAGGAAGGAACAAAGATGGACATATCATAATAAAGGGGATAATCCATAAAGAATGCATTACACTTATTGATATATATGCATTCAACTTTGGAGCAGCAAAATACATAAAGTAATTATTCCTGGAGCTAAAAGGAGAAATACACAGCAACACAATAATAGGAGATTTCAAAACCTCACAACAATGAATAGATCATCTAGACAGTTAACAAGGAAACATTGGTCTTAAATAACACATTAGACTACATAACCGTGATAGGTATTTTCAGAACTTTCCATTGCAAAGTGACACTTTACATTCTTCTTAAGTGCAGATGAAACAGTATCAAGGAAAAATTATATGATAGGACACAAAAAATGTTTCAATAAATTTAAAAAGATTGAAATCATTAAGCATCTTTTCCAACCACAATTGTATGAAACTAGAAATCAACTACAAGAAAGGTGGAAAAAAATCACAACTATGTGGAGATTGAACAACTATTGCTTCAATGTAGAAATAAAAATGAAATCAAAAGATACAGAGACAAGTGAAAATGAAAATATGACATACCAAAATCTTTAGGATACAACAAAAGTGGTACTAAGAGGGAATTTTATAAATATGCAGCCCTCCCTCAAGAAACAAGTGAAATATCAGATAAACATCTTACACCTTAAGGAACTAGAAAAAGAAGAATGAACAAAGCCCAATGTCAGTAGAAGAAATAATAAAAATCAGAGTGGAAATAAGTAAAATAGAGACTAACATGACAATAGAGAACATCAATGAAACAGAGAGCTGATTCTTTGTACACATAAATAAAAATGACAAATCCCTAACTAGACTTACAAAGGAAAGAAGAAAGACTCAAATAAATAAAATCAGAAATAAAAGACAAATTAGCCATGGCCAGGTGGCTCAGTTGGTTGGAGCCTCCTCATGTATACCAGAAGGTTGCAGGTTTAATTCCCAGCCAGCACATACCAAGGTTGCAGGTTTGATCCATGTTTGGGGCACATACAGCAGGCAACCTGTCAGTGTTTCCCTGTCACGTTGATGTCTTTCTGTCTGTGTCTCTCCATCTCTCCCTCTCTCTTCCTCCCTCCCTTTTTCTCTAAAATCAATAAAAAACATATCCTCAGGGAAGGATTAAAAAAACAGACAAGTTACAAATGATACCATACAAATACAAAGGATCACAAGAGAATACTAATAAGGCTGTGTGCCACCAAATGGACAACCTAGCAGAAAGGCACAAATTCTTATTATAATACTGAACCTAGACTGAACCATGAAGGAACAGAAAACCTGATAAGACCAATCATTAGTAAGGAAGTAGAAACAGTAACCACAAACCTACTCCAAAAACAAAAGTCCAGGGTCAAATGGCTTCACTGGTGAATTCTACCAAACATTCAAAAAAGATTTGACATCCATCCTACTCAGACTTATTTAGAAAATTGAAGAGAGGCAATGCTTTCTAACTCACTTAATAAGCCCAACATTATCCTGATGCCAAAACCAGGCCAGAACAACACACACACACGTGCGCGCGCGCGCGCGCCAATATCTCTGATGAACATAGATGCAAATATTCTCAACAAAATACTAGCAAATTGAATATATTAAAAGGATCATACACCACTATCAACTGGAATTCATTACAGGGTTGCAAGAATGGTTCAACATTTGCAAATGAATCAGCACGCTAGAGGACATTAGCAAAATGAAGGATAAAAATTATATCAATGAATGCAGGAAAAAACATTTGGCAAGATAACAAAATTATGATTAAAACTGCCAATAAGATGTGTATAGGAGGAAAGTACATTAACATAATGAAGGCAATATATGACAGACCCACAGCTAACATCATACTTAATGATGAAAAGCTGAAATCGTGAATAAGACAAGTATGCCCACTCTCACCATTGTTATTGAACATAGTACTGGAAGTACTAGCCAGAGCAGTTAGGTAAGAAAAAGAAATAAAAGGCATTCAGATTAGAAAGAAGTAAAACTGTTTCTATTTGCAGATGACATGATTTTATATATTTAGAAACACTCAAGTTTCCACTAAAAATTTATTAGAAATAATAATTAAAGTTGCGAGATTTAAAATCAATATACAAAAATCTGTTGCAGTTTTTGAGAAATAGTATAAGCTTATTTTTAATCTTTTCTCATTTCTTCACAGATACCATATTTTCCATTTTATATTAATACATTTACCCTCCTGGGGGAACTTGTAGAATTCAAGAATTGCCCCCATCTAGAATAACAGGAGAGAGGTAGCCTCTCCAATCACAGCCACCTCCTCAAGGAGTTGTCCAAGGTCCTCTGTCACTTGGTAGACAATGTAGATATGGACTTCTAGAAAACTTGGGCAGAAGATCAGAGTTCCTTTTGGGCTCCTCCACAGCAAATTTCAGAGCCAGGGACCACTGGTAGTGTTTTTTTTTGAGCCACCATCATTTATGCAGATGCAGAAATGCAAGATACCACCATCAGCAAACTTCCTTCTCCTTCCCAAGGGACTGAGAACCCAGGGTCCATCAGGCCACACAGGGTGGTGCTCTGTTTCATTTATATAACCATGAAGTATCAGAAAGAGAAATGAGGGAAACAATCCCATTTACAATTGCAATAAAAAGATTTAAATACTTAGGGATAAATTTAACAAAGAGGTGAAAGACCTGTACACTGAAAGCAACAAGGCAATATTGAAAGAAACTGAAGACACAAAGAAATGGACAGATGTTCCATGTTTATGGAATAGAAGAATTAATGTTAAAACTTCTATGCTACCTAAGATAATCTACAGATTCAGTGCATCCCTATCAAAATCCTAATGACATTTTTCACAAAAATGGAATTAAAAAATTATCAAATATGTATGGAACCACAAAAGACCCTGAATAGTGAAAGCAGTATTCAGGTGGGAAAAAAGAAAAGAAACAAAGCCAAAGGTATCACTCTCCCTGATTTCAAACTCTAGTGCAAAGCAATAGTAATCAAAACATATTGCTGATGTGTAATATAAAAAAGTAACAAACTAACAGAACAAACTCATAGATACAAACAACAGATTGGTATTAACAGTGGGGAATGGGGGTGGGAGACAGGCAGAATGACAAGGAGGGTCAAATATTAGGTTGGCCAAAAATTTTATTTGTTTTTTTTTCCATAAGATGGCTCCTAGAGCACTTAGTTTTCTTTTACTTCATTCAAAACAATTTTGTTAGATTTTATTGTGACAGCTGTCATACCAATGTGCATTTAAAAAAATCAATTGGTGAATTTTTGTGTAGCCAATTTAATATTGAAGATGGAAGAAAATCCTCAACATTCGCAGCATATTATGCTTTATTATTTCAAGAAAGGTAAAAACACAACTGAAACACAAAAAGAGATTTGTGCAGTGTATGGAGAAGGTGCTGTGACCTATTGAACATGTCAGAAGTGGTTTGTGAAGTTTTGTGCCATAAATACCTCGCTAGATGATGCTCCATAGTCAGGTAGACCAGTTAAAGTTGATAGCAATCAAATTAAGACATTAATTGAAAACAATCGGTGTTATACCACATGGGAGATAGTCAACATACTCAAAATATCCAAATCAATAAAATTATTGGTGAAAATGAAATATATGTCTTTTATGGAAAAAAACCACACGAACTTTTTAGCCAACCCAGTATATGGTCACACGTAGAAACTAGACTTTTGGTGGTGAGGACACAATGGAGTATGCAGATATTTAATTATATTGATGTACAGTTGAAATTTATACATTATTAACCAATGTTTCCTCAATAAAAATGAACGTTAAGAAAGCAAATAATATTTTGCTATCTACCTTGGTATAATAGAAAACAGATTTCTACTGCCTCTCATAGCTTGATTGTTTCTTCAAATACAGAATAATTTAATGTGAATGTTACTCATTTAAGGAAATTGAAAGACCACCATTGAAGGAGATGAATTTGGGAGAGAATTGATACTGATAATTACTCTCTGGTTCCAGGCAGAGCTGTGTTTGGTATACTAACTGACACTCTCATGGGACTTACATTATTTTAGTGTGTAAACCATTTTCCTAAATTGCGCAAGTATCACTCATGTACCATGGTAATAACCCATGTTCTGGCCTGATTTCCATTGCCTCTGTTGTGCAACTTGTTCTGTAGGGATTTTTGGTGTTGCCTTGAAGTTCTACATCAGACCAAAATAATGTCTGAGAGCTCTGAATGAAAAGGAATTGCTAGTCCAAAAATAGATGCTAGGGAGATTTTAGTAGGTTGGCTGCATCTAGAAATGGCCCTGGAGGAATGACTGAGCTTTAAATGACTGGCCTACTAGAGTATTCATTTTAATGAAACATCATATCAGTCAACAGGGCAGGAAGAGGACCTGTATCCTTACTCAAGAAACACTATTGAATGTTATAGTCATTACGGAAGTTGTTTCTCAAGGTGAATGACAAGGAGTGCCACAAGCCAAGCTAAGGATTCCAATTTACGGAAATACTCTAGTTAGCCTAGATTATGGTAGAGCATTACTGGACAGTGAGGCCTTTATATTTGTTTTCTAATGTCCCTGCTACCACAGATATAAAGGGGATTTGTCTTTCATGTGGTACAAATGTTGGGATTAGACTGATAAAGGAACAATACTGCTGTCCTGAAGAGACCATATTGCATAATGACATCTGGAAGCAATGATTGTTAAAACATGTAGTGTGATATCTGCCATATAGTCATCTTTTCAAACCAATCCAGAATTTATTGAAAAGTCTCTAGTCATTACTCCAGTCACTATGAATGTGAATGTGCAATAAGAGAAGTTGTTTTTGTTATGCAAGAAGTGGAGAATGGTACTATAATAATAATAATTCCAGTAGACCTCATATGCTAACCTGAACCAGAATATAGCAAATGTGACAAGGAAGGACCTGGAAAGCTGTTCTAATGGTCCTGAACCACACTGGAAGAAGAGTTGTCTTGGGCCACACATTAAATACATCACAATATGTAATTCACAAAAAAAGTCTCAGTGCTTTAAGTAAGTTTACGATTTTGTGTGGGGCTGCATTCACAGCCATCCTGGGCTGCGTGCGTCCTACAACCCGCAGGTTGGACACCTCTGCTTTAAATGATCAGTAAAGACTGATATTGATTAAGGTCTCAGATTTGTGAGTATGATTTAACAGTTCAGTCTTTTGCTTTAGTTTAATTTCCCATTTGTTTTATACCTTGTTATATGTGTGGGTTGTAAAGAAAATATGTTTGTTTTTGTACAGCAAAGGCTTTCTGAGCAAATTTTAGAGAAACTTGGGACCTAGGCTAAAAAACAAGCCATTAGCACTCAGCGGTGTCCAACCCGCACCCACAGGCTGCATGCGGCCCAGGATGGCTATGAATGCGGCCCAACACAAAATCATAAATTTACTTAAAACCTTTCTTTTGCTCAACAGTTTTCTTTAGTGTTTGTGTATTTAATGTGTGGCCCAAACAACTCTTCCAGTGTGTCCCAGAGATACCAAAAGGTTGGACACCCCTTATAATGTATGACTAGATACACAGTGAGAGATGGGGAAATGAAACCAGGACCTTGGAGACATTTCCAGGGTTATAAATCTGGAGACATTAGTTTTATCTCCCCTCCTTCCCAAGATATATGTATTTTTTTATATTCCAAAGTGTGAAGACACAAGTCCTTTACTTTTCCAAGGATATTCTCAGAAAGGGAGGAGAAACAACTATCTTATTTACCCTAAGTAAACATTCAGATTTATTTTTTCCAGGACTCCTTACCTACAGTAGAAGCAATTACTTGAAAGACCCTATCACATTCTCATCAAATTGCTCTTGGGGTAAGAGCTGGGTCAGAGAAGAGCCAGAATGTAATTATCTACTTACTGTATGTAAGCAGTAACAGTAATATGTTCTGCTCCAGGAAACTCATGTTAGCATTCAGCATATCAATAAATAGATATTAAAATTTTAACAATATATGGAACAGTCTCAGAATAACAGTATTAATACCATCTTAACTGTTGTCAAGAACAGTTAAAAATAATTTTTTGCATATGTTTTCCCAAATTTCCCTTCTCATTTTTAAGAGTTCCATATGAGTTTTGTCTGAGCATGTAATGATTATATACCATATACTATTTTAAAAACAATTTTATGGAGTTATAATTAACATATACAATTCAGCCATGCGGAGTGTACAGTTCATTGTTTTTAGCACATTCACAAGATTGTCAAGTTATTACTATAATCAAATTTTAGAACATTTTTGTACCTCCTTTACTCATTAGCAGTCATTCTCCATTCTTCCCCAACCTTCTCCCATCCCCAGTTCTATGCCTAATAAAACTACTTTGCATCTTTTTATCTTCAGATTAGCCTATTCTGGACATTTCATATGAATGGAATTTAACAACATGTAGTCTTTTGTGACTGGTTGCTTTCACTTGGAATAATGTTTTTAAGGTTCATCTATATTATATCATGGATGAGTATTTGACTTATTTTATTGCTATATAATATTCCATGATGAATTGCTTGATTTAATTTGCTAGAACTCTATAATATGAAAATTAGAGACATTTATTGAAGAAGATACAAAGTACAAAAAACATTGTACATAGAGCAATGACACCTCAGTCCCCTTCAATATAGGCACCTTGGGACGTCACACAGTTCTTTGAATTGCCATCAGCTGCCCTATAGTATTTTCATGAATCTTGTTGACTGTTTCTTCCCTTTCAAAGGTGATTTTAGTTATGGAGAAAGCCAGAAGTCACAGGGCGCCAAATCTGGGCTGTAGGGGGCACTGAGTCACCTGGGTGGTTTGATGTTTCCTGAAAAAACTGCAGGAGACGTGATGCATGACAAGTATGTTTTGTGATGAAGCTGCCAATCACCAGTTGCCCATAGCTGCAGTCTTCTGAATAATCCAAATAGTTTCCATGGAGGAATGTTGAAGCTTAACGCAAAATTTGATGCAGATTCGTTGGTCTACTCAATCAGTCATTTTGAATATGATGGTCACACAGTACACATGATCACTCAACAGCATCTACCACCCCCACTGACTAGTACAGTGAAGTCGTCATTGTTCGTTCATGCATGCACATTCCAGTCTACTTTCCTTGGCTGCCAGGTTACATCAGTGTCACACAAACTGTTCTTGTTATATTAACAGTACCTGAACTTTTTTCCGGACATACCTGGTATGTTCATAATAAGAATTGACCTATAATTTTCTTTCCTAGTAATTACAGGTATGGCTAATAAGGTTACCCTGGCCTCATTAAGCTTTGGAGTATTTTTTTCTATTGTCTGAAATGTTTTATTTAAGATGGTATTAATTTTTCCTTTAGTTTTCTGAAGTACTTATTGCTTATGCCATCTGAACATGGAGATTTCTTTTTAGGAAAGTTTTTAATTAGAAATTCAATTGCCTTGTTAAATCAACACCATTCCAATTTTTGTTAAATTGTGTTTTTCTCTGAATTCATTAATTCTAAATTTTCAATATTATAGATATAAAGTAGTTTCCAGTGTTTTTTTTACCATCTTCTTATCATCTGTAGAATTTTTAGTGGTGTCATCTTTTTCATTCCAGTTGGTAGTTGTTTTTTCCCTTGCCTTTGTTAGTCTTGTACAGGCTTATTGATTTTAATCTTAGGATTTTGTTGATTTTCTCTATTACATGTTGTTTTTTATTTCATTAATTTCTGCTGCTATCTTTATTCTTCCTTTCTTTATACTTTCTCTTTCAGAAAAACTCAGTTCAGTCTTCCTGAGTAGGGAAAAACGCAATTCTTTCCTACTCTTTGTTTCTTTCTTTTAATATTTCATTGATTATGCTATTACAGTTGTCCCATTTTTTTCGCCCCTTTATTCCCCTCCTCCCTGCAGCATCCCTCCCCCGCTTAGTTCATGTCCATGAGCTGTGCATATAAGTTCTTTGGCTTCTCCATTTCCTATACTGTTCTTAACTTCCCCCTGTCTTTTGTACCTATTATTTATGCTTCTTATTCCCTGTACCTTTTCGCCCATTCTCCCCCCTAGTGCTCCCCTCTGATCTCCGTTTTGTGATTCTGTTCCTGTTCTACTTGATTGCTTAGTTTATTTTTGTTTTGGGGTTTTTTTTTTAGGTTCACTTGTTCATAGCTGTGAGTTTGTTATCATTTTACTGTTCATAATTTTTGATCTTATTTTCCTTAGATAAGTCCCTTTAACATTTCATATAATAAGGGTTTGGTGATGATGGGCTCCTTTTACTTGACCTTGTCTGGAAAGCACTTTATCTGCCCTTCCATTCTAAATGAGAATTTTGCTGGATAGAGTAACCTTGGATGTAGGTCCTTGGCTTTCATAACTTTGAGTACTTCTTTCAAGCCCCTTCTTACATGCAAGGTTTCTTTTGAGAAATTAGCTGATAGTCTTATAGGAACCTCTTTGTAGGTAACTCTCTCCTTTTCTCTTGCTGCTTTTAAGATTCTCTCCTTATCTTTAATCTGGGTAATGTAATTATGATGTACCTTTGTGGGTGCGTCCTTGGGCCCAACTTCTTTGGGACTCTGAGCTTCCTGGATCTCCTTCACCAGATTGGGGAAGTTCTCCTTCATTATTTTTCAAATGAATTTTCAATTTCTTGCTCTTCTTCTCCTTCTGGCCACACCTATGATTTGGATGTTGGAACGTTGAAATTATCCCAGAGGTTCCTAAGCCTCTCCAGATTTTTTTGAATTCTTCTTTCTTCATTCTTTTCAGGTTGAATGTTTATCCTTCCTTCTGCTCCCAATCGTTGATTTGAGTCCTGATTTCCTTCCCTTCACTGTTGGTTCCCTGTATATTTTTCTTAATTTCATTTTGTGTAGCCTTCACTTTTTCCTCCATTTTGCATCTGTACTCAACCATTCCTGTGAGCAGTCTGATTACCAGTGTTTTGAACTGTGCATCTGATAGGTTGGCTATCTCTTCATCACTTAGTTCTATTTTTGGAGCTTTGATCTGTTCTTTCATTTGGGACATATTTCTTTGTGTCAGCATGCCTGTTACATTGGAAGGGGCAGAGCCTTAGGTATTCGCCAGGGCAGGGCAACACAGGTCACTGCATTGTGACGCTGTATGTGGAGGAGGGGTCCAAGAGGGAACAGTGCCACTTGCTCAGCTCTTGGCTGGATTTTAGTCACTTACCCCACTGCCCACAAGCAAATTGGGCCCTTCTGGTGCTGATTCCCAGGTGGGTGGGTTTGTGTACATTCTAGGGCCCTGTGGGTCTCTGATGAACTCTCTTGTGAGGCTGGGAGTTTCTCCCACTGCAGCGTCCCCCACAGGTTTTTACAGCCAGAGGTTTTAAGACTTTCTTTTCCCACACTGGAACCCTGGATTGCATGGTCTTGTTTCTTTTCTGTGTCTTCTTTACTCCTCATACAAAACATTTCATGTGTGGTCACCATATGTGTGGAGGTTTTTTCCAATACCAAGCAACTCTCCATGACACCAACTGAGTGACCTACAATTCAACTCAAATCTGACACGGTCTGTGGGAACATAGCATTAGATTCAGGTAAAAGGCTCAGTCCCATAAAAACCGCCCTTTGCTTCAGAAGGTAATGGAAAGCTCAGGTTAACACCTGTACTTCTGACCAACAGGTTTCAAGGCCACGCCTTCCTCCTTGAACTTGAGATGTCAGTGTCACGTGCAGATTGTTACCTGCACTTCTGACTTACTGGCTATAAATTCGAGGTTCCTATGATGCCCTCTTTTTTTGAGTTTAATTCATTAGAATGTCACAAAATTCAGGAAAACGTTTACTTAATGTTTACCAGTTTATTACCTAAGGATAGGTAAAAGATACAGATGAACATTACAAAGTTGGTTCTCCCAGCAACCATCCCCCATCCTGAAGCTGGGTCCAAAAGTCACCTCATTTACATAACAAAAGACACATTTCTAGCTCTCTTCACTTAGGAAATTCCAAGGGTTTTGGGAACTCTTTGCCAGAAATGAACAAAAAACAAATATTTCTTACTATAAATCATAATATCACAATGCCTCACATCAAAACGCTCATCCTCTTTATATTCCATTGTTTTGGGCATTTGCTTTCCAATTCTTGTAACAGAATTGTTCAAAGAAGATATGCCATTTTAATCTGGGCTTTTGTAGCCTGTGGCACATTGCTGTTTTTGCACCTTAGTTTAAGGAGCACCTTTTTCTTTTATTATGCTTTAATTTTATCTTTAAGAAAGAGTACTGGACTCAAGGTAAGTAAATGCAGCTCACCTCTTTGTACAACCAGAGAAAATTACAGCTAAACTACAGAACAATTATCACTCAGAACCAAGGGGCAGATGAGTGAAAACGTGGAGATGAGGATGGGCTGGTCCCAAATCCACATGTGGTTGGTATAAAAAATGGAGAAATATCTTGGAGCAAGGGATCCCAGCTCCACACCAGACGCCTAGCCCAGGGTTCCAGTGCCAGGAAGATAAGTGCCCCTAACTTCTAGCTGTAAAAGTCAGTGGGGGTTGGGTTGGCTCAGTTGAAGAAACTGCAGGATTCTCGGGCGTCTCCTCTTGGAGGGCCCTGCACACAGACTTACTCAGACGTATTCCCTCTGGGCTCCAGCACCAAGGCAGCACCTCGAAGGACATGAATGGCATATGGGAAGGAACTGAAGTGTCTGGCATCAGGACAAGAGCTAGAAGACAGCTTCCTATTGGACAAACTGCAGACGGCAGCTATTGTTCCTTTTCTGAGCCCTTCCTTACACAGAGCCACAGTGTAGTGGCACCATATCTTGAGTCACCTTCAACCTGGCTCACATGGTTAGCCCCATCATGATGATTGCCTAAGGCTCTACCCCATCCAACCTATGGGCCCACCCAAGCTTGTAACTGTGGCTTCTCCATATGAATGGCTGGGGTAGGCTCAGGCTTCAGACCTTCCTAAATCCAGTCAAACAAGCAACAGCTGAACCCAGCCCCCGGTACCTCTCACTGAGTGGCCCCAGGCCCAGCACTAGCAGCAGCCACCTGCAGATCACTTGATAGCTTACTCAAAGGGGTCCCAGATTGAAGACACATGGTAGCTGACCTTGGCTTGCACCACTCAGGAAACCCCAAAGCATGCACACCCAGTGGAAAGTTACAGACGATGTCAGAGCAGCACCACTCAACTACCACCACAAGCCATTAGAGAAGTTTTTGCTGGCCAGTGGTCACAGCGAGTCCTACCAGCTGTCTAGTCTGGGTAAATCCCTCCCATTGGCCTGCTGACAGCAATCAAGACTCAATTACAAGGGAAGGAATACTTAGCCCCAATGTGGGGTGCACCTCGAGTACCCAGCTTAGAGGATAGGGGAGGCAGTGCCACTGGACTCTGCAGGACGCCTACTACATAAGGCCACACTACCAAGACAGAAAATCCTACCAGCTCTACCAAATACAAAGAAATGACACAGGGAGGCTGCCAAATGAAGAGACAAAGAAACATGGCCCAAATGAAAGACCAAATCAAAACTCCAGAAAAAGAACTAAACAAAATGGAGATAAGCAATCTATCAGATGCAGGGTTCAGAACACTGGTTATAAGAATGCTCAAGGAATTCAGTGGTTACTTCAACAGCATAAAAACAATCCAATCAGAAATGAATGAGACACTAATTGAAGTAAAAAGCAATTTATAGGGAGTCAACAGCAGAGTGGAAGAAGTCGAAAATCAAGTCAATGATTTGGAACATAAGGAAGAAAAAGACATCCATTCAGTACAGTAAGAAGAAAAAAGAATCCAGAAGAAATGAGAATAGTGTAAAGAGCCTCTGGGACAACTTCAAGACATTCAACATTCACATCATAGGGGTGCCAGAAGGAGAAGGGAAAAAGCAAGAAATTGGAAACCGATTTGAAAAAATAATGAAAGAAAACTTCCCTAATTTGGTGAAGGAAATGGAGACACAAGTCCAGGAAGCACAGAGAATTCCAAACAAGATGGATACACAGAGGCCTACTCCGAGACACATCACAATTAAAATGCCAAATGTTGAAAACCTTAAAAGCAGGTAAAGAAAAGCAGTCACCTACAAGTCATAAGACTATGAGCTGATTTCTCAAAAAAAACTTTGTGGGCTACAAGGGACTGGCAAGAAGTTTCAAAGTGATGAAAAGCCAAGGACCTACAACCTAGATTACTCCCTGGCCAGCAAAGCTATCATTTAGAATGGAAGGGCAGATAAAGTGCTTCCCAGACAAAGTAAATTTAAAGGGGTTCATCATCACCAAACCATCATTATATGAAATGTTAAAGGGACTTATTTAAGAAAAACAAGATTAAAACTGTGAACAATAAATTGGCAATAAATACATATCTGTCAACAATTGAAATTAAAAAACAAACTAAGAAATCAAGAACAGAGACAGAATCATGGATATGGGAACATTGGGGAGGGGTTCCTAGGGGAATGGGGAAAAAGGTAAAGGGATTAATAAGTACAAATTGGTAGTTACAGAGTAAGCAGGGGAATATTAAGAGCAAGTATAGGAAATGGAGTACCAAAGAACTTACATGCATGACCCATGGACATAAACAAAGGAGGTGGGATTGTCAGAGGGAGTGGAGAGTGCTGGGTGGAGGGGGGCAAAGAGAGAGAAATTGGGACAGCTGCAATAGCATAATCAAAAAATAAAAATAAAGAGTACTAGACTCAAAATCAAAACATGTCATTCCAGTGCCGGATTTTATCACTTCTTAGCCTTGCAACCTAGAGAATTCACTTAGACCCAGAACCTTTATTTTCACAGGTGGCATTTAACATTTGTTCTACTAAACATTTACCACTAAAATGGGACTTATGAAAGTTTTTGAACAGTGTAACAAGTTATACATTATTATTACCACTAGATACGTACAGGGAAAATTATAAGCAACTTTTGACAAACTGTAATATATATAAACAAATAAATTAGTTGGTAGACTTTTCTGATCGATTTCATTTGCTGTTTGGCAGAAAAGAAATTTGGGTAGTGTATAAGTGTATTTCAACATAAATCCAATATACCTCTCTTTCTTGTCTTCATCTCTGAAAACCATGGAAATTTCCCATGCAGCAGGTGGAATGTAGGCAAGAGTTAAGTCTGTGGTTTTCAGTGAAACTGGAGCTAGGAGATGTATTTTTCTTTACTTGACAAGTTCAGAAAAGTCAGTGTCTCAACTATAGTTAAATTTTGGGGACTTTTCGGCTTTGTGTGCTATACTTGTTTATCTCACACTTTTATTTCCTTTATTAAAGCTATTTCAGATCAGATATAGTTATACTTTGGGAGACTGGAGCAGTATCACAATTTACAAATAACAGTGTTCTTAAATGAACATAAAACATTTAATTTGAAAGACAAGAAATAAATTCATAGTTGACATTGATGATACTTCGATTTTTTTAGTATGAAATGTTTGTATGAAGCAGTTAAAAACATAATTATAATGGTTGTTACACAGACTCCAGGTTTGTAAGGGCTTAAAGAGCAAATACTACAAATAGTGTTAGATAACAATTAGATTCAAAATTGCTGATTTTACTTCATTTTATTTTTTGACTACTGGATAAAGAATGATCTTATAAGAGTAAATTTCTCACCTGCCTCAAGCAGGAATAATTAAATGTAAGCAAATTTAATGGAGCCTATGTGCTCTGGGGCTATTTAGCTGTGCTTCAATAATTGCAATTTTTTAAAGTATGAAGGTTGTTTAACATGTCAAGTGACAAAAAAACTTAAAATTATTGGTTATCTCTCTATCTTTTAGTTAAATAAATATATGTACTTTATAAATCAAGCATTATTGAATGCATTAACAAATAATAGACTCCACTTAGAAATGAATGCAGCTGATAGTGTACAATTATTATATCTGTGCCTCTAAGTCATTAGCATTACCATTACTTCAAACTACTTCTGTCCTTTGTTCCCCTTTATTCTCTTTCCTTTCATTGAACAAGCTCATTTCATTTAACCTATATTTGAACAAGAAAGTATTATATCGTGGTAATTTCTTTTTTATTTAATCTTTACAAATTTACAAGTTTGACTTTGTTCCAAGACCCAGATCCACATTAACAAATTAATCTTTTCTTTTAAATATATCTTTTTTTTTCCCGTATGACTAGGTTTACCTCTTCTGTCCACAGTCTCCTAGGAGCTAGTTTCCATTCAATCACTGTTTTGATTTTGCCATTCCTAACTCATAAAAACTATACACCAGTACAGTTAAGATAAAATAATATTACCAAAGTATTGTCCATATTAGGGATAAATTTTTTTTCATTACAGATACTCCTTTCGATATTGAATTCTATTGATATTTAAAATGTGAATTAATTTACTTACAGTTTTTCAAGACACATCTCCAACATAAGAGATCTTGTGTGTACATAAGAATGTGTGTATGTAACGTAAGAGAAAGTCTACAGAAAAGGAACTCACAAAAAAACAAAAAACCCTGAAAATATACAAGGCAATGGATTAGCAGCAGATATCTCTAGAAAGTGTTAATATGAAAAATTTAAATTTTCTTTTATGTTTTCTGTTTATTCTACAATGAATAGAAATTGCTTTTTTAAACAGAGGGAAAGATTGAATGAAAATAGGACACAGAAACAACTATAATTCAATGGCAGAGAGTGACCAGAACAAAGGACAAGCAGTGGTGCTAAGGAGGACTATTTAAAGGAAGTATATATTTAGACTGAAGTAAAGGTAGCAGGTTAGTGGGCCAAGGAGAAGAAGGACTTTTTATAGCAATCTACAGTATTTGAAAGGCTGCTTGTACTTGCTGTGGCTTCATAGTGCAATTCTAAGAGCCAGTAGAAGTTACATAGTATAATGGGTCTTGGTTTGGTATTAAAACTTCGTAACATTTGGATCTTTGAAATAATGACATAGGAGGTTACCCCAGGCCCTTCTGTGGGTTTCTTCAAGCCTCTACTGCACGACCCTTGCTCTTTTCCATATAACACCCTCCCTTGTACTGAGACAGAAGCGGTAAGCCGAGGTTATAGAATTGGGCTAGTTGAGGTTGCTTTTAAAGGGTAATTCCATCCCTCTGTAATGGCTTCTGGCTCTATTCTTGAAGGATGGAAGTTTGCACCATTGGATAATTTCAGAACAATATGACACTTGCTCTGAAGGCCATTCTGCAAGATGGAATTTTAGAAATGGCTTGAGTAAAGGCAAATATATACTTTTGGAGTGTTCATGTAGTGTTCAAAGGTGACCATTTTGAAAGCAATAATCCTCATTTGAACACACAAAAAAATCAGTCTTATTATTGTTAGTTTTCATTAAAATCTGATGTTTACACAGAGCACAGGGATGAGAAAATTAAATTCAGTTATGGCTTTCAGATTCCATTTGATATGTAAAATTTTGTTACATGTTATCTTGCCATTGTCTGTTATTCTCTTGTTTTCATCTTGATTTGGGAACGCATCTTTCCTCCCTACTATTACTCTGCATCTTGTCTTTAGTGAAATTTGTTTGTTTTTAATTTGAAGATGGTCTGTACTTCTGGAAGAGGTAATCCAGTGTTAGGGGTAAAAAAGAGAAATTGTCCCTGAAACTTAATTTTCATTACTTAGCAAGTTTTACAGTTAATGACAGAAGTTTCTCTTGTGGCCTCTCCTCCCAAAGACTGCTTATTTATTTTCCCCAGTAGTCTCATGTGACCTTGTTAAAAGCTTCATTTACTGGTTTACTTCTATCTGGTATTTTATTGACATTTCCAGATAAGTTTAATGGGATGGAGAGAAACAGTGTTCTCTTTATAGACTCAGTGGTGATTTGACCTTAGCAGGTTAACCTTATCCTGATGTTCAGGGAAGCTATTCTTAATTAGACTCTATCACTTTCTCCATTATCACCAAGAGAGCCACTGGTCTGTAATTCTATAAATCTTAATTTTTTCCTTTCCTTCAGAAAAGATACCATATTAGCAAAATCACAATATTTGGAAACAGTTGTTGGTTTTCCAGATACATTGCATATCCTCATCTGTAGCTCAGCCATTTCACACTTTATTTCCTTCAGAAACTCTCAGTTGAATACCATCTGGTCATGGTGATTTATTGCTGTGGAATTTCTCAAGTTGCTCTGTTATTTTCCCCTAGGAAATTGCTCTCTGCTACTTCCCCACTGATTTTTCTCAGAAAGTGCCCTTGGAATAGTCGTTTCCCTAGCATCCTGTAGAGCAACGGTCAATGCCAAATAAAACTGAATTAAACTTGTGTTCCTTCTCATTCCCTAACTTGCTGTCCTCATTTAAGGTACTCACTGTTGGGGAGGAATTCAGCAGTCGGTGCAACCACTCGTATTGGCTATTTAGTCCTTTTGTTACTTGTTGTCTTTGTATTTTTCAAATTTATCCTTTCCTTGACAATATGTTTTTGGTATTTAATTCAGAAAAAAAAATATGTTGTGTTAAAAAATATTCTAAGTATTTGCAGCAGGTCCATGAATGTCTGTGTGGAATTATTTACACATTTCTTTTTTGACTTTTCAAATAATGGCACATATATCTTTCACAGCCACTGTCCTTATCTATCTTCAGGCAGCCTGGATAGTTTTTAGACTCTCCACTTGCCTCTTAGAGGGCTGTTAACCATTTTTACTTTTTTATTTTTCTTCAGATTTTTAACATAAAGTCTTACTCCTTGGGTTAACATTAAGAGATGCCCATATTAATTAGAACACAAGCTTTAATTGTGCAGCCTTCCCCGTAGCTGAGTTTCACTCCTGTACATGCTCATCTGTGTTAATTCCTGTATGTTTCATTTTTAGAAAGGTTAGTTACTGTGCATTCAACTACAGTTAATTGCTGTGAGAAATAAATTTCTGCCTTTATGCATAGTATTTTAACACAAAACTTTTAAACTTACAAATCAAGTATTGAAACATCAAAAGTTGGGACTTTTAACATTTCCCAAATGTGTTGTAAATTACCTACTCTCTTAAATTGAAGGGGGCGAGATCAAGGTTTTAATATCAAATTCCAAGTACATGTGATATAATCTTTTCTTTAGATTTAAATACAAATACTACCAGTCCCACAATGACCCATCTCTGAGTAAAGTTTCATTTGCCCACTCTGTAAAGGGGATTAACAGATTATAACAGCAGCAGAGGAATTACGTACTGATTTTATTCATTTTATTGCTACCCTATCTTTTCCTTTACTAGGTAAGTCAGGCTGTTAAAAAAATAAGTTATGCCTATAACTATTTGGTACTGGTATGGACATGTTCTTTGAATTTTTGAATAGATTAAGATTCTGTATATCCCAGAGCTACTTATATGGGTGCCTGGGTGCATATAACATATATTGCCTTTCAAGAAATATATACTATATTATAATTCTAGAACCTATCTTTTTACCTTCTTATCAACTAAATAACTCCAATTCCCTCTATTCTTTAAAAATCAAAAATACACAAAATGTTATATTTACAAATAAAAATCCTATTTATTTTAACACATTATTATAAAAGTTTGCCCTCCGTTGTAACAGTCATGGCTGTGTCAGACAGCTCACTCTAACACAGTTTCCCAGTAACATAGCAATTAAACTGAAAACTCTGGAAAGGTCAAATCCATGAGTTTTTTTCTATTTGTCTACTTACTAATTACACTGTCGAACCAAATATTTCTGTTTAGTACCTTACTACCAATATAACTTCACATTTCCGTGGTTGGAAAGTGAGACTCTCCTATCTTAGCTGAGGGTTAACACTTATTTATTAAAACTGCCTAGGGCAAGGATATGTTTTAAAGTTTGTTAGGCTTGCTGTGTAATGAATTGTCTTTCAGATAGGTACCATTTTATTGGGCAGTGTCTCAACTTTATGTTAAGTGTGTGTAGGTCCATAGTCACTGTAAACTTGCGTAAGAACCTAGTGAGATACTGTGTCTCACGATGCAAGATCCTGAGGTATGGGTTATAATCAGGATTCTCCAGAGTCTCTTTTACTTCTTTTTCTAGGAAGTTATTTTTTTCACTGGGAAAGTCTAAAGACAGACTTTCTTCTGAATTTGATTTTATCTTAAGCAGAATTTAGTTCAAGTTCTTAGTAGTTTCTATCCTGGTATTTTCATCTTCCTTTATTCAGCAATCTTTTCAGTGGGGTTTGGAATGGAGAGGGAAGCATATTCATCAGGGTACCTTGGAGGAATACAACCAGTGGACTATAAAAGAGGCATTATGAGAGATTGGCTGATATGATTATGGCAGTGAGCAGTCCCACAATCTGCTGTTTGCAACTTGGCAACTCAAGAAAACCAATGGTATAATTCAGTCCCAGTCTGAAGGCCTGAGTACCTCCAGGGGAGCAAATAGCGTAAATCCCAACCTGAAGGCAGAAGGAGATGAGTTGTTCCAGGTCAAGCACTGCACTGAGGCAGGAGAAAAGGGGACCAGATTCTCCTTCCTCTGCCCTTGTTCTACTCAGGCCCTTAATGGATTGGATGATGCTCACCCACAGTGAAGAGGGCAACCTACCTCACTGAGACCACCGATTCAGATGCGTCTTCTCTGGAAACACATTCACAGGCTTGCACAGAAACAGTGTTTAATCGGGGCACTCCATGGCCCACTTTAGTTAACACATAACATTAACCATCACAGGAAGAAACGAATTAGATGCTAGTGCTCACATAACTATCTTTCCCAGGAGTATGATTTAAAAATTTTAAAATAAAAATAACCAAGTCAGATTTGCATTTTGGAAAGCTCTCTGACTTACAGTGTCCATTAAAAGTTGGTATTCATCAAAGCTCTTTCCTGTATTTCTCTTCTTGCTTTTTACATATTCTTGTTGAGTAATTTTATCTCATGGCTTCTATTTCTATATTAGTATCTCCAGCTCAGACCTCTGTGCTGGGCTGTAGCTCCGTATACCTAATTGCCAATTAGATACCTCTTCTCCGGTGATTCACTGGAACCTCAAACACATGCCCCAAGCTTTCTTCTGTTCTATTTCTTCTATGTCTGAAATAAATGGTGTTTGGTACCACCATCTTTTAAGTCAATCAAGAGTCAGAAACCTGAGAGTTATCCTTGCCTCTTTGCTTTCCTGTATCCCTCATACACAGTGCATCAGCAATTACTATATATTCTATTTCCTATACGTTGTTCTCAAATCTGTTGTCTTCCTTTCCTACCTATTGCCTTGTCTATTATATGCTCTCTCACTAACTATTGCAGCAGCCCCTTTATTTACCTTCTAATTCAGTCTTGTTTCCTGCCAAGGAACGATCTTTCCAAAAGTCAAATTAGATCATGTCATTCCTCTGCTTAGAATTTCTCTGTCTTCTCTGTGACCTTACATTCAAGTATGAATTCTTTAAAATGAAACACAAGATCTGTAGGATCTGGTTTTTGCCACTTTTGAACCTCAACTTTCACCCCTTCAAACACTGCATACTCAGGTTGCCCATTCTTTCAGTTTTCAGTACTCATCATGTTGAAAAATAATATGAAAGATTAGGAAGATATTTCTAAAATAAATGTATCAAATTCGCCTTTTTAAAAATTTCTTTGTTTGCAACATATATTTTACTTTTTATTTTTTACATGTTAAAACTGTAGTATTTTTTAAGGTTAAAAAAAGGACAATTTGGGCTATCACCAAAAAGTATTGGTTATCATTAACTGCACAATTATACTTCATATGATTTATTGATTGTTCATTTCATGGATGCCATGGATCTTAAAAGTAAATCCATAAAGGTCCTGAGTCTCTTTTGTTACTTACACTAAATGAACAGTTCATAGATTTCAGAAACCAGTTACATGTTGAGATGGGTCCTAACATAACCTCTAAGATAAGTAAGCATTTAGTGGTCTAATTGTAGAAATTTAAAAAACCTGGAAATTTAAATTAAAAATTTCCCCAAATAGTCAACTTTCAAAATATGTGAGCTCATTTTTACTTTAGAGATTATATAGTCTTTCTTATCTGTTCTCTTAAACACTAATTTAGTCATTTTGTTTCTTAAATTCTCAATTGTAGAATAGCAGTGTGCTCAACCAGAGTCTAGGAACAGAAAAAAACACTCATATTTATCAACAAAACCATGAGAGCTTTTCAAATGGAACCAACTGGTTCTGGTGGCCAGTGAGCCAGGTAGAAATAAGAAGAGATTTGTAAGCGTGCGTGCTTGTGTGTGTGTGTGTGAACTTTCAAAGATACATGGGATATTCCATTCCTGTCTGCATTGAATTAATCAGGAATTATAGGCAGACTGGAAATTACTTCTCAGAGTGATTATACCTTTTCTAATATCACCTACTGATTTTAGTAAAAGTCTAAGCTACAAAGCTGAAATGGCGACACAATTCATTTTACTTGACTCTGTTAAAAATAGCATTATCAAACATTTTGTGATCTTTCTCTCATATCATATATTGGGCTGTCCTGAAGAAATAAACCTCCACTTGCCTCCATGACAGTAGATAATAAATTGACTGATATAATTCAGTTGAGAAGTTGAAAAATGCATTGAAAATAATGGGGCATAACATCATAGGGCTAACATTTATTCATAGATGATGCAATTAAATAAAACAGGCATTAACTTCAAGGTCAGTCAGTAAAGTAATAAAATTGACTATTTTAATTGAATTGTAATTGCTTCCCATTGATACATGCGAGTAAAGTAAAATAGATGTCAGCTCTGCAAATTATGGTTCTTCTTCTAATTAATTTCTTAATTCTGCATGGAGTTATTCAGTGCCTAGGTTTTGTTGTGGGTTTATTCATCCACCCTGCTTTCATCAAGGAATGTCTGTAAGATGTGATTAAATGATTAGGTGTCAGGATTTAGAGTGAATTTTTTCTGCACTTTGGGGAAAATTTTGTTACTAACGTAAAATAACTTATTTATATATTTGAGTTAAAATGTGCTCTAAATTTGACATCATCCTGGGTTCTATGGATTGTAATCATCTTTGTTAATATTGATATTTCTTGATATTGATATATCAATATTAATAATGTAATCATCTCAGTGATTATAAAGATTTTCATAAGAGAGAGAGAAACATTGAGGCTCACGTTCCACAGCTGGCTGATTCAGGAGGGAAGGTGAACAGATGGCTAGGTTTTGGTGAAGTACATTTTATATCCATTCATGACCCAGGCTTCTAGAAAAGAGGCACCTAAATCGAATGAATTTTAAAAATGAACTATCTTTTTCAAGCACAGGAATAAAATTGAAGCTCTTGGGGAAAGTTGAATTGCATTGAAAAAGTCCGTGGACAATCGTGGGTTTTTCATAAACTTTTCACAGTCCCTCACGGGGTTTTAACATAAATACAGTTTTATATAAAATAAAATGGAAATGATGACATTACAAAAACTAGGAGAGAGACTTTCAAATTATACTGAAATTGTTTTGGGTCTGGATACAAGGATTAATTTAAAGAAAGAGACAATTATGCCTATTGGACTAGCTGCATTTTCCAGTTAAAAGGCTGCTACTTAAAAACTGAATGAATGGCCTTGGCCAGGTGGCTCAGTTAGTTGGAGCATCATTTAGTACACCAAAAGGTTGGGGGTTCGATTCCTGATCAGAGCTCATACCTAGATTGCAGGTTCAATCCCTGGTCAGGGCACATATGGGAGACAACCAATTAATGCTTCTCTCTCACATTAATGTTTCTCTCTTTCTCCTTTCCCCTCTTCCTAAAATCAATAAAGACATTTTAAAAAGTTGAATGAATGTGTAAGATGGGTTTAAAAATTACTGAGGTATTGTCATTTTTACTTTAAAATGATTCTATTGCATAGAATCACTTGAGAACAAATATATCGGTATATTAGCATCATTTTTGTAGTTGTGCTTAAAAATATAAATGGATTCTTGTTTGTAAAACCAGTAAATTAAACTGGTAAGTTTTTTGTGTTGTCTAAGCTGTGTGTTAAATTTTAACTCCCTAATATGCCACCCCTGAAGGTAGGTGCTTTGTAATTGAAAGAGCATATTAGGTGCTCTGCAGTATAAATTACAGTAAACATATGCTCAGACAAATTGTGTTAAAATTATAGAATGTTACAGGTAAATTGGAAATCATATGATTCGGTACAGAGAACATAAAGATTCCTTATATGGGAGCCACTCATTGAGTTAAATTTTAACTCAAACATTGACTTCATTATTGAAAATATCTTTGTCTAAACCATTTTAAGCATAAAAATTAAAAAATAATTCCAATGATAAACATATTTTACTGATGCTAATCTGACCCTGACCTTTCATTCGCTACTATGAAGAATCTTGGATGTCAGAATTCTCCATGGTATCAAATAGTTAGAAAATACCAAAACCAAAATGCATGAGATGAAAGACTAACATCTTTGAGTTCATGGTTATAAATAAGCTAACAGTTTTTAATGTTAAAGTGATCTGTTTCTCTAGATCTTTGTTTTAAAATTATTTTAATAATTGTCTTGTTCCATTTAGAGAAAGTAAATATTACATAGACTGTGCATGCAATGAATGCTAAGAGTTTCCAAATAAGGAAACTTGTGGGGGAAAAAAGTGAAGTGTAAGAAAATTACATATTTAACTATTCATTTTACTTATAAAAATTAGCTACAAAGAGATTTTATTTGCATGTAGTTTAATAGTTACGGAATCATCAGTGTTTTAAGCAGTTAAGACTTTCTTGAAAAAAGTTTCATACCTGAATATATCCTGGGGCAGGTTGGATACTCTTTCTACCACGTCCCTGACTAACATTGTCCCACATATAATAGTTTTAACTGATTGAGAAGAGATCTCAGAGATCAGGATGGCTTCAAGCCGTTGATTTTTCAAGAACCGTAGCTCGAATTGCTAGAAAATTTCTGGACCTCATCCAAGAAAATACAGGGTGGGACAGAAGTAGGTTTACAGTTGGTTCATATGGAAAATAATACAATAAGTAATAAATAATAATACAAAAATAAATTGTGTGCTTTGTATAGTCACAACAGTAAACCTGCTTTCTCCCCACACTGTATTTTATAGAAACAATCTGAAATGCATGTCATATGGAGAATGATCAGGAGGTCCCCAATTTTTACAAACATGTACTTATATGATGATCACAGATTCATGTGGAAAAACTGTACCCAGTGTGGCTTATGTTTACATATTTTACTGACTCATCTAAAGACAAGCCAAATTACTTTATCCATCATGGAATACAATCATCTCTGAAATGAGATGAAATAGCTATTTCTGTTCTTTAACATTTCTGAACTGGGGTTTGATGATTCTACAATGAATTAAAAGACTGCAAGAGCAATGGGAAGATCATCAGTTTGATCTTTCAGTTCCCATCTTTGTAAAGTATATGCCCTTACATTCCCTTTCATGCTTTTTAGATGGGCATTTATTTACTCCCTGATCTTTATAGAGAATGCAAAACATAAATTCTTAGATTCAATCATGAAAAACTTTTAAAATGGTTTAAATGATGTGTAACCTAGTGCCTGAATGCTGAGTGTGATATGTTTATAATGTGTGACTATAATGTTATAATGTGTATAATGTGATATGTATATGAAAATCAAGGAATTGGAAGGGAAGTGTGGGAGATTGTAAATCTATGGGGAAAGGACACTGAAAGTGCTCCCTATATGGGAGAACCTCGAAGAGATAAAGGAAAACATAATACCCATTAAAGAAAAAGCAATCGGTTAGAAGAATAAATTGCCCAGAATGAAAACAGCAATAGTGTGATGTGAAGAGTAACTAAATAGAGATTTTGGACATGAAACACAGTCATTTAAAAACCTCAGTGGCCAGAATAAACTCTAGCAGAGCCAAGTCAGAGAGAATGAATGAAGCAGGAAAAAGTACTTCACCCAGAAAGCAGCATAGAGAGAGAAAAATAAAAATGCAAGAGCAGTTTGAAAATACAGAGGATGTTTGGAAATCACAGTATTTGTGTATTAGATCTTACAGAAAAAAATGGAAGAAAAGGCAGAAAAACAGTGTTTACAAATAGTTGAAAATATGCCACCCCTGAAGGTAGGTGCTTTGTAATTGAAAGAGCATATTAGGTGCTCTGCAGTATAAATTACAGGAAAACTTATGCTCAGACAAATTGTGTTAAAATTACAGAATGTTACAGGTAAATTGGAAATCATATAATTCGGTACAGAGAACATAAAGATTCCTTATATGGGAACCACTATTAAACTCGCAGCATATATCTCATTAGAAACAATTAATGGTTGAAGAACTAATATTTTACAACTAACTTATTATATAATGATGAGAGTGAAATAGGACATTATCAGACATGACAAAACTGGAAGAGGTTACCATTCTCAGATCTTCAGTGAAAAATCAAGAATGGGCTTCAGATTAGAAATAGATTGAATTCCAGAAGAAATGAATGAGAATGATGAGCATAAACATTGTAAAATATGTTGGTAAACATAATATCTCTTGCACAAAATGATGGCACTAAAATTTAACACAATAACAACTAGAATTGTGGAGCTTATTTAGCATCTCGATAAAACAATTTTTCATCGTCAAAGGGAGGCTAACATAAATTCTTAGATTTATATTCTAAGACTTATAAAATTTTAGATAATATATTTAGACTAAAATACTGTGGTTTTGAATGTAGGTTAAAAACTACAAGAGTTGCTCTGATTGGTGTGGCTCAGTTGCAGCCTCATCCCTAAGCCAAAAGGTTGCAGGTTCAATTCTCGATCAGGGCACATGCCTAGGTTGCAAGTTCAGTCCCCATCTGGGCATGTATGAGAGACAACCGATTAATGTTTTCCCTCTTGCACTGATGTTTCTCCTCTTCTTTCTCTCCCTCCTTTCCTGTGTCTCTAAAAGTCAATGAGTATGTCCTCAGGTGAGGATAAAAAATAAAAATTACAGGTGATTACTGAATTAGTAGAAATACAGTCTACAGCCTTCTAATCAGCAGAGAAAACAGACATAACTACTTTTCAATCCGATATGAGGCAAAAAACAGCAAAGGAAAAATATGTATAAAACTTAGTGTAACAGAAAATCCACAATAAGATCATAGAAACAGGTCCCAACATACAATGTAAAATGTAAAAAATGTAAAGTAGGTAATCTCAATTCTTTAGAGTTAATTGTATTTATAAAATAGGATAAATTTTTAATCCAATTATATATAATTTGCAAGAGACATCTAAAACTCAGGAAATTTGAGAATAAATGATGGGAAAATATTAACAAAAGAAAGCTAGTGTTGTAATGTTGACAAATAAAATATAAGATAAAAATCATGGAGAAGAAAGGTCACTGTGACTTCTTGATAAAAGGAATAATCCCATCAAGAACTATTAGAAATTAGGAATTTGTATACACATAACAACCTAGCTGCCAAATATATAAGACAAAACTGACAGAATTATAAGAAATTTTTAAAACCAAAATTGTAATGGAAAGTGGTACCACCCTTTATTAGAAACTGATGGTTTATGGAAACCAAACACTATTAAGTCCATAAAATAAATACAAAGAAGAAGGAAGTGATAAAAGTAACAATAGCATTTTTGAAATTGAAACATTGAAAAAACAACAAATAGCTGGCACTTTGAAGAGACTCCCAGAATTGCTAAATATCTGACAGGATCTATCAGGAAAAAACACCAATAACCAGTAAAGTATTCTGCAGTAAGCAAATTCATAAAACAAATGGCAACCCTAGAAAAAACACAGCTGATAAGCACAAGACTAATAGCTTTGGTTTAGAAGTGTTCCAATACTATACAAAAAGGATGAGTAGTCTATCAGACAAATGGTCAAAGACTGAACAATCAATTTACAGCAAAAAAAAAAAAAGAGTATAAATCTGACCATAAATATATGAAATACATGTTAAACCTCAGTCATAGAAAGGCAAAGATATACAAATATCAGTAAGATAAATATCAATTTTTTAATCAGACTGGCAAAAGTTTTAAATTTATTATAATAAGATTTAGTATTGGTGAAGATATTGGGGAACAAATCTCATAGATATGGACAAAGTATTTATAAAATTTGGTGTTTGTTCATACTCTAATAAACAGATTTAAGAAGCAGGATCATAAAAACAGTAAACAAATCTGAACAAATGAGGTATAGGTGGAAACATCCTTTACCCAACATAAGAAACAGCATAGCATGGTAGTTAAAGAAAAGCATGGACCCCACAGCCAGACTGCCCGGGTCTGAATCCAGATTTTACCTCTTGGTAGTGGGTGGCCTTGAAGAATCACTAAACTTCTCTGTGCCTTGGTTTTCTCACGTGTTAAGTGAGGACCATAATAGTACCTACTGATTGGATTGTTTGATAATTTAATTAGTTAATATTTGTAGAGTACTTGTAACTTGTGTGTAGTTCCTTGGACCTAGTAACTACTATATAATTTGTTTTTAAAATAAATATTGGGTTGGCCAAAAAGTCCATATGGTTTTTTCCATAAAATAAAAGACACTTTTCCATTTTCACCAATAACTTTATTGATTTGGGTATTATGTCAGTTACCTCCCCTGTGGTGTAACACTGATTGTACTCAATTAATGTGTCAATTTAATTGCCGTCAACTTCAGCTGGTCTACCTGACTGTGGAGCGTCGTCCAGCGAGAAACCCCCAGCACGAACTTCACGAACCACTTTTAATACATTCGATCCACCACAGTACCTCCTCCATACACTGCACAAATCTTTTGTGTTTCAGTTGCATTTTTACCTTTCTTGAAATAATAAAGCATAATATGCTGCAAACATTGCATACTTTCTTTCATCTTCAATATTAAACTGGCTACGCAAAAACAATTTTGATCAGTTTTTTAAAATACATGCTGATATGACTGCTGTCACAATACAATCCAACAATACAGTCTAACTAACTGAATCAAGTTAAAAACTAAGCACTTTTAGAGCCATCATATGGAAAAAACCAAAAGAACTTATTGGCCAACCCAATAAATTTCACAAGGAAAATAATTTCTAACAGCCATTAGGTTAATTAGCAAACACTCTTGCTAATCTAATATAAAGATAACTAGAAGTTGTAACCTCTGGAATTATGGGTTTTGATTCAAGTCTGTTATTGGCCAAATAACATCTCTAGTATAGATTAAAACAGATACTTGTACAATATATTGCACTAGTGATGCCAAAGTAATATTATAGGTGACATGACATAGACTTTCATATGTATGGAAACTGTGTTTGGCAGAGGTGGCATGTACATTAGTGCCTCATTAGGGAAGGGATTCCATAAACAGTAGTTACTATCCACAAATTAGAGACCCTGTTATAATACTCCATATGGATAGCTGAAAGTAAACTCTACATGGATTAAAGATCAAAATGTGAATAGCAAAATTTTAAAACTGAAAATAAAATATAAAGGACTAACATTATGACCTTGGACAAGGAAAGGTTTATTACAATACAAAGGAGACAAATTTAAAATAACAATACCTCTGACTACTATAAAATAAAAAGCTCATGTTTATCTAAAGACCCTCCCTCAATTTAAAAATAAAGTGTGTGATAAGAAGCCACTGATTAAGAAGATATTAATGTATATAATGATGAAAGATTGGCATTCAGCATATATCAAGAACTAGGTATTACGAAATAAAAGATAAAACAATAAACATGGGCAAATGATTTTAATAAGCAAGTCACAGAAGTGAAAACCTGAATGAATGGGAAGTAAAATATGAACAAGTGCTTACTTTTAATAGTAATCAGAAAATGAATAATAAAACCAGTATCTAAAGCAGTATCTATAGATCTATATAATGTAAAATACATATATGTACATATACGTGTATCCACATGCATACATGTCTCAGATTACAAAAGTTAAAACTTTGTCAACATTGAGTTATTTTTACATGTGTTAAATCAAAATTATATTTTTATGATAGTGGAAGTACAAATTGGATAAGAGTGCTTTGGAAAGCAATTTGACAATATCTAATAAACTAAAGATTTTATATATATGTGTGTGTGTGTGTGTGTGTGTATTCTCATGTATCACAGTAATTTCACAGAAAAACGATTCCCTGAAGCATAGAAGGTACTAGTGGCAAAATACAAATTAGAAACAAGCAATACACCTGAAACTAATATAATAATGTATGTCAACTGTCATTGAAAATTAAAAAATGATTAAGAAAAAAAAGGAACAAGCCAGTACCCATTGGAGAGTAGATAAGTAAATTCTGATATATCCATATAATGGTATATAATACAACAGTAAAATTGGATGGACCAGAGACACAGTAATCAATATAAGTAAATCTCATTAACATTTATTTGTTTCTTTTTTTAATTTTTTATTGTTCAAATACATTTGTCTCCATTTTTCCGCCACCACTTTTTCCTGCCCCACCCCTCCCCACTTCCCACCCTCAATCCTTCCCCACTTTGGCTTTGCCCATGGGTCCTTTATACATGCTCCTTGATTTGATGCTTCCCCTTCTTTTTCCCCTTACCCACCTCCTTCCTTCCATCTCATTACTGTCAGTTTGTTTTTTCTTTCAATGTTGCTGGTTATATTTTCCTTGCTTCTTTGTTTTGTTGATTAGGTTCCACTTACAGATGAGATCATATGGTATTTGTCTTTCACTGTCTGGCTTATTTTGCTTGGCATAATGCTCTTCAGTTCCATCCACGCTGTCACTAAGGGTAGTAGCTCTTTCTGCTGCATAGTATTCCATTGCGTAAATGTACCGTAGTTTTATGACCCATTCATTTATTGATGGGCACTTAGGTTGCTTCCAGCACTTGGCTATTGTAAATTGTGCTGCTATGAAAATTGGGGTGCATCGGTTCTTTCGAATTGATGTTTTGGGATTCTTGGGGTATAATCCCAGCAGTGGAATTGCTGGGTCAAAATTTTGGCAGTTCCATTTTTAGCTTTTTGAGGAAATTCCAAACTTTTCCACAGTGGCTGCACCAGTCTGCATTCCCACCAACAGGGCACTAGGGTTCCCTTTTCTCCACAACCTCACCAGCACTTGTTATTTGTTGATTTGTTCATGAACATTGTGAATTGGAAAAAAAAGTTAAAAATTGTATCATTCATGAAAAAAATATAATGTGCATGAGCAATTCCAAATATTGTTTTGGATGCATACATACACAATTTGTAATAAAGTTATAGAAGCACAGTTGGAAAGTAATTCACCAAGTTCAGAAAAGTGGTTATCCATGTAGGAAAGAGAAAGGAAAGTAGATTGATTAGGGATAGACATACTGTGAAATTCTATTGTAATTGTGTTGTTTATTTTTTTAAGAAATAGTTGTAGAAGAAATATGGCAAGATGTTAATACTTGTTAAATCTGGGTGGTAGCATGGATGTTTGTTTCAAAGTATTTCATTTATTTACTCATTTTAAACATTGAAATGAAAAGCGGGTAGTGTGGCTCTGGCTGGGTAGCTCAGTTAGTTAGAATGTCATCCCAATATGCCAAGTGTACAGGTTTGATCCCCTATCAGAATCAACCAATGAATGCATAAAAAGTGGAATAATAAATCGGTCTCTCTCTCTCTCTCTCTCTTTCCTCCCACCTCATTTCTATCTCTCTCTAAAATCAATAAATAAAAAAAAATTTTTAAGCTGGTGGAAAGAGAGTAACTGGACAGGTTAACAATTACATCTTTGAAATGATACTTGCTTTTTTTCTATCCTAATTACAATTCCTCAAAAATGGAAAAACAAGTTGAAACAAAGCATCTGGTAGTTGACACAATGCAATTGAAATGAATTGGAAGGAAACATTTTTCAGGACCAAGAATAACAGTTGCCCAAGGAGAATAGCAAAGTAAATATTAGCAAAGTACATTTTATTTTAGGATCAAAGAAATTTAAAATACACACATACTGGTTTCCTAGGTGAGAGGAGGGGAATATGTCTTTAAACTTTTAATCAGATATTTATTTTTAAAATATAAACTTTCTTGGCAGGTTTAAATCCAGATAAACATCTTGGAAAGTCCCTGGATGAAATGGAACCTTATCTCTTAGAGGTAGGAATTTATACTACTTGTTTCTCAAAATATAGGCCCCTGAGGGGTGGAAAAATAGTGCCTTGTAATGATAATTATGAAATCAATTTTATTCTGGAAAAACTCGTACATTTGTGACATATTGTTGTGAAAACTTCAACTTCTACTGGGTATGAAAATGTCTAAAATTAATTATCAAAATTATTGCCATCTGGTTGGCCTGATTAAAAAAGTAAGGTATATCTGAGGAAACTGTTCTGTCAGAAAGTTTATTTTTATTAAAATGGACATTTTATGCTATACAAAAAGTCCTACACTCCTAAAATATCTGATAGTCTTTGTGGTTAGATGTTTTTCCCCCATCAGAAATGTGAGTAGAAACTTCCTTTAGAGACTGTCTAATTTAACCTCTTCTGTTTTACCTATTAGAAAATTAATTTTCAGAGTAGTAAAGGAATTATCCCAAGATTGTAAGTAACAATTGCTTAGCCCTTATCATTGTCAAATCCTAAATATGTTCTAAACATTGAAGAAAAATTTAGTTATTTTCACTATTTTCTACTAACTGCACTATATAAGTATGGGTAAAAGTAGGTTTATAGTTGTGAGAACGTGGAACACAGTTTACTTTTGCATTAGTATTTATTAATTATTGTATTATTTGTATTACAACTATAAATCTACCTTTGCCTTTGCCTGTTACAACTATAAACCTACCTTTACCTATATTTTCCTGGAGTTTTGGGGCAAATGTTATGAAAAGTATGGCCGTGTTTCATGAACTAGAATAGTATAATTATTGGAGTTTTTAATTCCACAATCATGATGGGAAAAAAAATCACCTTACTTTTATGAAAGAACTGGTCTCCTTTAATGTTATCATCTCCCCTCCCATGCTTTTAATTCATCCGCATAATACCATTGCTATGATGTTAGTTGTCAGCAGTTACACGTCACTAAAATTATGGCTTTCACATTTCCTTTGAGTTACTTGTATTTGATTGTTTTGTGATTTATCAATATGTACCAAATGCTTAGAAATCCCAAAAATGTTAATGCATTCCTTCTTTCATTATGCATTATTAAGCACCTAATATGTACCAGGCAAATAGTAAAGATTAAAATAAAAATGAAATGCTTATATAATTATGGCAAATTATCTTTGATTTCTAGATAATTTGCTGTCATTTATTTAAGTCTATCTAATAGACATGGTTGCTTCCCATGCTCCTGTGATTGGGCTTACAACAGTTTGTTCTATGGCCAGCGTTATAATTATGTTCACATCTTTAAACAAGCACTAGGCAATTCCAAAACATTGATGAAATACATCATCTTCGGGTTCCTCAATACCAGCAACACATTGGCTTCTACAATACTACTTACTCCTGAAACCTTTCCAAGTGCTTTCTTAGCTCACTTTTGGGGCTTATCATATATACTCCCTTATATGCTGCAGTTCCATCCATAAAATGCCACCTGTGGTGATGTTCAATACCCCTATGACTTCAACTACCAATTTTATTTTTATGCCAATTAAGTCTGTTCTTCCCTCATTTTCATATGCCCCAGACATGTGTGTTCAGCTGCCTCTAGACACCTGCCTTTCTTAGATGTCCTCAAGCACCTCAACCTCAACTGCAGAACTGAACATTTCTTTCTTGACAGTAGAGTCCCGTTGTCTACTCAGCTGTCCAAACCAAAAAGAATGAATTGTACTAAGACATCTCCATTATTCCTGAATGAGGCCCAAGCTCTCTTACTTCCCTTAATATCTTATCTGTCCCTTTTAATCTTTATTGTCACTGTATTAGTGTCTGCAATCTTACAGCACATAAGTCTGTCTCCCTCCCATCGTACCCCTTCTCATTCCAAGGTCCACAGTACTGCTATCATAAAGTATGGGAATTGCAAATATGATCATATTATACTTTCCTTACAAACTTTTGAGTCATTATAAATGTTTGGTTCAAAATAAAACTTACAATTCTTAACATATAACACAGTCTTTCCTTGGGGAAAATGAGGCTTGTAAGATAGCCAGTCTCATACACCTACCCTCTCTTTCATCAATTAGGACTATTCATGGTTTCCATGGAGGTGAGTATCCCCTTATGCCTTCATGTTCCACTTTCCTTCTCTACTTACCTTTCCTTCACTAGACTAAGTCCAGTCTGTCCTTAAAGTCTAAGCTTAAGAGATTAATATTGTGAGATTTTCTTGCTTAAACCAACCTCCTTTGAGCTGCCATTTTCTTCTTTGCTAGTAGGAGCACTTTGCATGTTATGTTTTATTTTTCTCTTAAATAATGCTTATTATAAATTTCAGTCATGTAATATGTAAAAAATGAATTCAAACACTATAAAATAATAAAAAATCTTCTACTCAGTTTTTCTGAGCCCCCAGTTTTTCTTTCCTTTACAAGATCAACCACTCTTTTGTATTCTATGTAACTCTTCAAAAACAGTTTTTGCATATGTATAAACACACACACACACACACACACACACACACACAATTTATCCATTTTTACCTAAATTGCAATACAATATACACATTATTTTGCATCTTCCATTTTAACACACACAAATTCAGCTCATTTGTCTCCACAACGTCATTGTGTTATATTACATGAATAATATATTGAGCCTTTTTTACTTATGGACTATATTTTTTATGTCTTATTACAAAAAAATGCTAGATGAACATTATTATCTCTATGTTTTTAGAGCATGAATGAGTTTTTCTGTAGGATAAGATGCAAGAATGGAAACACTGGGCTAGAGGGTATCAATGTTTTTACTTTTACTAGATATTGAAGATACTCATTTTCACCTTTGATGGAATAACTTGCATTAGACAAACTCTCTCAATACAAACAACTAGAAAAGTTATATGAAATTAAAACACAAATGATACTGGAAGGCATTAAAAAATTATAAAAACCAAGAGAATTTGGATTACCAAAATTCCAGAGAGAATGAAATCCTCGATAACATGGTCTCCTTTCCCCTCAAGGCACCTTCTCATTTAAAAATAATAATACAGGGATGCAAAGTTGGGAAAACTCCCGCTGAGAAGCTGTGTAGGGCTTTCAACGGCTTCCTAGGGCCATGGAGACAAAAATTGTAATTCAGGGCAAACCAGAATGGAGTAGACCTGGTTAGCTCTGCAGGTGTTCAGTTCAACTCTTGAATGGGCTGTACATTGAGAATAAAGGCAACTGGAAATAGTCCAGTCCTTGCGAATCCTTGCATCCAACTCTGAATCATGTCAGCCCTAGGATGAATTAAAGAAACCTGATCCTACTCTTTCTGTTTATTTCTCTCTTGAGAAAGATAAAGCGGTTCAGAGCCTCAGAGTACCTCTAAGATATTTCCTATACAATTTTCAGCAGGCATTCAAAAATGACCAAGCATATCAGGAGACCTAATGAGACAACTGAAACAGAGAAAACCACACAATAGAAACAGTCTTAGAGGATATTTATATAATCCAGTGACCAGATTTAGACTTTATAATGGCATTGGGTGGGACTATGAGGTAGTTTAGGGCAATTTGGAATTTATATAAAAGAATCAAGTAGAGTTCTAGAGCTTAAAATTACAAAACCTGAAATTAAGATTACAATACATGGGTTTACCAGTAGATCTGATGGAGTTGTATAGACAGAGAACTGAAGATACGGTGATATAAAATATTAAGACTGAAGCACAGAGAATACAAGATGGATAATAGAGAAATAATTGTAAAAGATGTAAGAGAGAGAAGTACATCATACATATAATTGGAGTTGCAGGAGTGGCGGAGAGTGAGGAAAGAACAAAAGCAATGTTTGAAAAAATTTTACTGTAGAACCTAGGTATGCTTATTTTTGCTAATTTTGACAAGTATCTTCTCAGGATGGCAGAATTTCTCAAATGGATATGGATGAATATTAATGAATATTTTATATTTTTAACATGATTTTTTAACGTGCTAGGGAATTATGCAAAGCAGTCTGAGTGTCTTTTTCCCTAGCTTCTTCATAGTCTAATCTATGTGTCCATGAGCCCTCTATAAAGTACCTAACAAATTTTTACAGTTAGCAATTTGTTTCTCACTTCTTTTACAACAGTTATCTGACACAACCTAGATTTTAATTCACACTACTGCAGTTTTTTGCTCTCTTCTTTTTTCCTTTCATTTTTGCATATGTTCATGAAGGAGAATCAGTCAATTGCCTGATGTACCAAGAGAACAGTGACTCTAATTTAAAAGCAAATGAATCATCAAACACCATCTTCTTTCTGTACTTATAGGATATTTTTTTCAACTTATCTTGAATTCTATCTTCTGCATTATTGCCTAAGATAAATCAGATTTTAAGGCATGCCTATATCTCCTTATCTTTATGAAAATGGTATTAACCTCATTAAGTGAGATAAAAGATCAAACACATACTCATTTTTCAATTTGTTGACACAGTTCTCCTGAATAGTCGTGGAATCAGAAAACAGACAACCTGTGAACTTGTAGGGGTAGGAGAGAAAGAGATTAGGTAGGGGATCCCATTTTGCTCACCTTCCTCAAACCTCCTGAGCTACCTCTCATATACCCCTGAGCTAACCAAGTCTACTCCATTCTGGTTTGCCCTGAATTAGAATTTTTGTCTCCATGGCCCTAGTAAGCCGTTGAAAGCCCTACACAGCTTCTCAGCGGGAGTTTTCTCAACTTCTTTGCATTCCTGTATTATTATTTTTAAATGAGAAGGTGCCTTGAGGGTCAACATGACTTTTTAATATAATAAGTCAATTTAGCTAATATGTTAACCCTTAAATATTTTATCTAAGAGTTAATATTTTTAGTTAAGAGAATTTTTTTATATATAATGATTTCCCTTGCAGAAATGAATATTTAATTGTGAGAATTACAGAGCCCAAGGGCAGGAGTGGTGGAGAGAAGACAGTACCTTTAGCCAAGAGCCCTTTCCATGGTTCATTCAGATCCCATGGGGTTAGATGCATGTTACCTCTGTATCCAGGAGCCCAGGTGTAAATACTGACTCTATTGCTTACCCAAAATGTTGATCTAGTTAGTTTCCCATGTATAAAGTAAACATAACAACAATGGAATGATATGTAAGGTACTTTAGCTCAGTATCTGGCACATTCTAAGTGTTCAATAAATGTTAGTGATGCTTACTATTATGAGTAAAATTTGCCATTACTGAAGAATAATTCTGAAACTTTTAAGTTTTACAAAATAAGTAAAAAACTGATAGACAACATAATTGGAGTAATATTTAAAACTCTCAAGGATTGGTTAACTGGTATATATCAAGACGTAAGATAGCAATCCTACCAGAAAAATGGCAACGGCTGTGGAGAACACTTTGCGAAAAAGAATGTCTCAAAACCTAATATGGATATAAAGAGATCCTCAAACTGATTCAGTAATCAGAGAAATACAAATTAAAGCAACAGCGAGATGTTACTGTGTACTAGTTTGGCACAAATGAGAGCTGGATAATGCTAATTGTTGGCAGAGATTTATAGAACCCCTCTAAGAATGTAGATTGACACTACCATTGTGGAGGGCAATATTGAAATGCCTAGATCAAATATCCGTATCCTCCTTAAAGTAGTAATGCTATCAGCCCATAAGAGAACTTTAGTGAGACTAGTCTTTGCAGGGTTATTTTTGGTGGTGATAGGATTGTTGGAGGCAAATGGATGTCAGTTCCTGGGACAGCCAGTAGTTAAAATGTGGTAAGTGCCCATCATGAAGGACAAGTATGCAGTTAGAAAAATATATTCAGTGTGCATATAACAGCAAAGTGCTGATGGAATAAAATCAACATTGAAATAAATTAAAATATGGGCACACAAAATAATAATACATTGCAAAGACATGAACAGAAGATATGCATTAAATACTTTTAAATGTTTATCTATGATAAAGAAAAATAGGAATAAGGAATAGAGATACATGGCCTTTTTTAAAAAATAACTTTAAAATACCTGCCTATTGCTGAAAATTTGAAATATAATAAGATGTAGGGAAGCAAATATTTTTTAAAAACATAGTTCTCCTGCCCCATGATGCACACTCATAATATGTTGACATATTCCATAATGGATTATTTCAAGTTCACGGAGTTAAATTCTTGTACATATTTTATATACATAATTAGGTTGAACTACACATTTGCCTTTTTTTTTCCCTAACATTATGCCATGCTTCTTTTTCCATGTAACCAAATCTACTTTGAAAATATATTAATTAATGGTTCTGTAGATTTCATCATAGGCATATTCTATATATGGATGTATCATAACAAATTTAACAAATTATTTCTTTTGGAAATATTTGTTATTTCTAAATTATTCTAAATGTTATTTTAAAATTATAGTGTTAGGATTATATGATTATCATCTTAATAAATATGTATATTTCTGATTATTATTTTCTTTAGATAAATTCCTAGAAGTGTATTTCTGGATCAAAAAATACAACAACTTTAAAGCTTGGTACATTTATTAATCTAAAGTAATTATGGAATAATTGTAGCCATTGCTTCTTAAACTTTTTCAGGTTCCTAAAATTATCATTTGATAAATGAACAATGAATTCTACTTATCTTTTGTGTTTCTCCCTCTTTGGATTATTTTCCCATTGTTCAAAAAAGGAGATGAATTTTAATTGAAAAGTTGCATCAGATTTTAAAGGTTTAAAACTGTTACTTTAAATATTTGAGCATTCCTATTTTTGTGATATTTTACAGTGGTTTTCAAAATTTATACTCTAAGCTAGTTCTTCAAATTTTGGCACAGAAACAAGTCTTTTCCTCCTCCCATTAAACCATTGGACTTTCATCTCTTAAAGCTGGTTATTTTGATATTTACTTCCATGCCTCTAAATTACATGTTTGGATTAATTAGTACTTTACAATCACTCCCCCCCACCCCCGCTCGTAGCCATATTTATTGACTTCCCACTCTAGAGTATGCAGACTTAGCTGTCTCTATTCCCCTTTGCCTCCATCACATTTGTGTACTCTTTCCCTCCTTCCATCTTCCCATATGATTATATTGCAATTCCAGTTAGGTCAGTAGTCAGCGTTTACATTACCATAACTATGAAAGCCCAGTTCACAGCTGAGTTACATAATAAACTCTGGTAATAACCTTTCCTGTACAACTTTTTATTTTTTCCTTTGAACTAATAACTGCCTGTTCTCCATTTATTTAGTACTCTATGTACTTACCACTAATTCAATGCTATATTCATGACCAGTTTTCTAAACTCTTCTGCAGATGTTCAAACATATTAATTTTTTTCAGTTCCCTCTCCCTGTAGAAGCCTTTTCCAGGACCTTCGGACCTGGTGTACTCTGGGCCAGTTTCCATCTATGCCAGTAACAAGGCTGTCACCCTGCCTTCTCACCAGAGTTCTGAAGATCTCTTTATCTTTTCTCTCTGTTGGAGCCCTTGTGTCCTGGATCCAGTGCCTTTCTTTTCTGTGTTAATTCTTATTTGTGTAAAGCACATTCTCTGGAAAATTTTTAAGAAAGAATTCATGGGAGATAAATTTTTGAGACACTGTGCATATGTATAAGTGTCTATATTCTTTTATCACATTTGATCGGTTCTTTAGCCAGTCATAGAATTCCATTTTTGAATATTTTCCTTCTGGATCCTAAAAGCATTGTTTTCTTTCCTGACAGATTGGTATGCTGCTGAGAAGCCCAAAGTCATTCTCATTCCTGACTGTTCATGTGTGACCTTAATTTTTTCTTTCTCCATCACCTCTCTAAGAGTATATAAGCTATTTCTTTTGCCCCTAGAATTGTGAAATCTTCCGTGCCATGACTTGGATGTGTATGTTTTTATCCATTGTGCTGGGATAGGTAGAATTTTCAGTTTGAAAATATTAGTTCTGGGAAACTCTCTTGAACTGATTCACTGGCGTTTATCTCCCCTCCATTTTCCTTTAACTGCACACTTTTTTCTCCTAATTTTTAACTAATTCATTTTTGCCCTTTCTGGGAGAACTTCTTAATTTTACCTTCAAACCTTTCAATTGAGTTTTCTCCTATCATATTTTTAATTTCTAAAAGCTCAGATTTTCTCTGAATGTCTTTTTTAAAATCTGTAATACTCTACCTTTACTATAATATCTTTTTTGTTCCTTTTTTTAATTTTTCTTTTAGTTTTCTTCTTCCCTGCATAGTCTGTTTGTTTGTTTTTGGGTGTGTTTGTTTGTTTGTTTTACATTGCTTGTTTTGGTCTCTAGTTTTCATTTTAGAGATTTTTTTTTGTTTTGCTAATCTTTGGTGTTCGACCCATATTTTAAAGTAGGGCCTAACATTTTTATATCATCACAAGGTATGTAGATGGGGCTTTTTGACCTTGAGTTTCACTATAGGGAGGTGAACCTGGATCATTTAATTGGAGCTGGTTAGATTCCCCCAAAAAGGGATTCTCTAGTCTCATGTGGAAGTGAAGGCATGTTGCATTTTTCTTTTCTTGGAGTTGATCAGGGAAAACAGGTAGAATTCTCAGAATCTGTGTGCGTACATTACTTGAATCCCTCTATTCTTATTATAGTGTAGTGCCTCTGCCCTCAGGTGTGTCTCGTTTTTCTCAGGCCAGTTCTGCGGAGAATGAACCTCCAGTGTTCTGCCAGGTGGAAGGGAGGCAGTTACCGTTCAAGAGGGAAGGGATTTAGGGATCTCTCTGCTTGTTAAATAGACTGCCAGTCAACCCTTCTTATTTTGGTTCCCTTTTCATTTCCCCTTCACTTGTAGATGTACCTGGTGTCGCCGATTCCTCGCCCTGCTGTTTTAGAGGAAGGAGTTATTCCACTGTGTCCTTTGGGTTGGTCCTCTGTATTCTCCCCTGTTGGCCTAGGACTCAGAGTACCTTGTTCTGCTAAGTTGGTTAATTCTCTCACTTTCTCTCTTTTGCTCTCCATCTTTGTGAGTTTATGCCTTTTTATGATAGACTTTCCAGTAAGGTTTTAGAAGAGAATGAGAGTAAATGAATGGATTCATTTACCAGCAACATCTTCACCAGCAACAGCTACTCTTTAGTCAGAAGATTTCTTAATCTAGCCTTGATTGGCGTGGCTCAGTTGGTTGGGTGTCACTCAGTAAAGTGAAATGTCACCGGTTCAATTCCCAGTCAGGACACATGCCTGGGTTGCATATTCCGTCCCTATTCAGGACATATGCCAAAGGCAACTGATCAATATTCCTCTTCTTTTCTTTCTCCTTTCCTTCCCCAAACTCTAAAAATAAATAAGTTTTTTAAAAAATACATTTCCTAATCTAAGTAAAAACTTTGTTAGATGGAAGAGTGAAACCATATTATATAAAAAATCATGAATGTATAGATTTAGTTGCTTTTCCAGGACTCTCCACATAGAATTGGGAAATCTGACTTCTAGCCTGAGTCAGTGGGAAGCAGATGTGTGTTGACTACTCAAGGAGCATACCACTTTGCTGGGTGCTATAAAAGCTAAACCAGGATGAGTGTGACACAGATTTCAAGTTTAAAGATTTGTTTCCAGCTCTGTTCTACATAAGTTCATCTTTTTTCCTTATGGTTTGACAAAGCACAATTTGCAGTCCCATTTGTTTTGTAACACTTAAACAAAAAGCAAAAGAGAATGAGAATTTCACCAAAGTTGATTTGCTGTTGTGAGTGAGAGAGACAGACTTTTAAGCCTTGCTCTCTACAGTGCTGACTTTATGGAAAGGAACACTTTAACCGACCCTGCGAGTCAAGAGGAGGCAGAACATCTTTGACAGAGTATTTTTAATTTTGAACATAACTCAGTTGGAAGGATATATGAAATTTTATAGTTGAGATGTCCAATAACTATTATAAAATGTACTCTAAGAAAAGTAAAAAAGATGTGCCTTAGCATTTCAATGAAAAAAAAATCACATGTTGTGGAGAGAATGCTTAGTGATTTTGAGATAAATTGATAACCATACTGGACCTAAAAGATGGATAAGTTTTTTAACGAGCCAGATTGTTTGTAATATATTTTAAGAACTGGAAGAAGAAGCTGAAAAAGGAGTTTGAAACCAAATGGTGAAAGATTTTGACTGCTGAAGAGATGATTTAATTATCTAAACAACGAAGAAAAGCAGGTTTTAGAGGAAGGGAGTACAATTCTTAAAGGTGTACTTTATGGAATTTGACCTGCAGTGGTGTCCGTCGATTGTTGCCATTAAAGAGAAGTGGAGGTCCTCCAAGGTAGTGGCTGTTCCAGTGTATGTCTCTGAACCTATCCCTCACATTTTCCGGAGTGTGTGTTGTAGATGAACAACTAATTGCCAGTATCATGTGGCACTAATTAAATTGAATGATAAGTATTGGTAAGGACTTATTATGTGCCGAGTTCTATGGTAATTGCTATCAAGAATACAAAATAAACCAAAGATTTGGAATTGTTCATGGAATGTAGAGTCTAGCTGGTGGGGGGAAGGCGCAAGATGGTCAGAGGGCCTGGAGTGGCTAAGGATGATCTCATGGAAAGGTTAATACTTAAACTGGTTTGGAGGATTGGGTGAAATTTACATGGGTGACGGCAACAAAGTGAATCAATATGAATGAAAATACCTTGGCAAGAAGACATGCAGGTACAATGAGGAACTTGGTTTAAAAGAAAAGAAGAGCTTGTCTTGGTAGATTAATAAGAAACAAGTAACGTGGGGATTTTAGGACCCAATCATAATGGGCCTTTAGAGATGGGCCAGGCAATTTTGGGTAAGAAATAACAAAATAGAGAAGACTTATCAGCAGGGATTTATATTATTAAAATATATCTTGGGAAATTTAATCTGGCTGAGCATTCATGGATTTGGGAGAAGAACTTGGAAAGAAAAATGAGTGTAAAATGCTGTCATAGGAAACAGATGTGAGGGCTTAGAGTATCAAGTCGCTGACAGTAAGGATAGAGAACACAACTGAAAGAAAGAGTTTGAGGAAAGAGTGTAAAAGAAATTAGCACCAAATTGTCAGAAACTGGGAAAGAAAGAATCAAGGATGAGTCCACGCATGACTCTGAGATTAGGAGTGCATATATTTGCAGAGAACAGATAAGCTTGGTTTTAAACATGCTGAGTTTTAAGTGATAATATAAACCGAAGGCATATGTTTTTAAACTATGATATTGGAACACATTTGAGAGACTTAAGGTTTGTTATCTCTCATCACTCTGTAGAGAGTCAGGACATGACTTGAAATTCTGCTTTTCTCTAGTTCTAAACTACTTAACCTTTGCAAATCAATCTAGTTCTGTCTGAAGAGGAGGGGAAAAGGGAAAAATGAAATCAGTAGCTATTTTCTTATTTATTATGGGCTGGACAGTACAGTAGGCTTTCCTGTGAAGTAGGTTCTACATCATCTCCATTTTACAGATCAGAAATCTGAGGCCCAGATAGTTTGTATGGCCTAAGATTGCACAGCTAGAAAGTAACAGAGTCAGGATTTTAACCAACTGTCTGTCTCCAAAACTGCTGCTTTTAACCAGCCATGCAATGCTGCTTGCATTGTGTCTCACCACAATATGTGCCTTCCCTCTTTTTACAGTTAAGCTGTATATTTATGAAGTGCTTATAAGTACCGTATTCTGTGCTAAATGCTTTTTTAAGTATTATTTTACTTAATCATCTAACAAACCTAAAGGTTGCTATAATTAATGTTTATGTTTTATAGATGAGGAATCACTTAGAAGGTACCCTAAGTTACTTTTCCAAAGTCACAGAGCTGGGAAGTAGCAGAACTGAAATTTGTTCTTTAAGTCTATCTGATTTTGGAGGCTGTATGATTTTTTTATTATTAAAATTCATTTTGAGGATCATTTTCTCAACTTTAAGGCATAAAGCGAATAGTCTTTAATTAGTAGTGATAGTATTAGTACTAGCAGTAACAGAATAGCGTAAAGGTGATGCTTAAAGCCACAGAGTGCATGAACTATCCAAGGGAATAAATTGAGAGACAAGAACATCTTATGGAGAGAATTATTATAATTTAGGAGCAGTAGGAGGGAAAGGAGTCCAAGAAGCATAACAATAGTTTAGAAAAATTTAGTATCATGGAAGCCTGAGGAAATTACAAAGGTTTGAGACATCAGCGGTATCACATGTCACATAAAGTTTGAAAAGGATAATGTCGTTGGTCCCTCCCAACAAACTGCTACTTGTGCTGAGACACCAGTAGACTGAACCACCATCCATCCAGCTGGAAATGTTCCTTTTGGTTTTTTGTTGTTGTTTTGAGGGGGGGTTGTTTGTTTGTTTGTTTATTTTAGCTTTCCACTTCTCTATTCAAGAAATCATATCTCAACCTCCTAAAAACCTCTCTCAAAATATCTGCCCCCTCCTGTCCATCCTCACTGCTATTTCCCCAGTTCAGGACATCTTCGCCTCCTGCCTAGATTTCTCCATCAACTTCCCAGTTCTTTCTGCTTCTTGACGTCCTCCACCACCTGCCCATTCTCCATTTTGCAGAAAAAATGTTTCTAAAAGACCAATGAAATCAGACCAGTTTTCTTAAAACCTGTCCATGGATTCTCACTGACCTTAGGATAATAACTTAGTATGGCTTATGAAGCCCCATAAGATCTGTTTTCTTTCTAGTTTTCAGCCTCTTCTCACTATTACTCCTGTAGTTATGCTCCACCTATGCCAAAACTTATTTCAGCTTCAAGTTTCCATCATGTGCTCTGGGACTTAACACGCTGTTCCTTCTGGACCAGTTTTTCCTTCTCTCCTGTCTTCTCTTTCCCTCTGTCCCTCCCTTGCTCTCTCCAGCCTTTCCTGATTCCTCATCCTTCAGATCTCAGCTTAAGTTTTACTCACTTTGAGAAGTCTTTTGAGTTCCTTCTCGTTAGGTCTCCTGCTTTACACTCCACAGCATCCATCAAAGCGTTAATGTAATTGTCTGTTTAACTTTCTGTCTATATCTCCAGATAGTAGGCTGTTTTATGCATAATTTATGTCTGCTCCCATTGGTATCCCCAGCAGTTAAAACAATGCCAGGCCTACAGAAGGTATTCAATAAATACCTCTTGAATAAGTGCTATGAATGAATAGATGCAGCATGAAGTTATTTTCTTTGTTAAGCTTATCATTTATAAAATGAAATTATGGTGAGTTTTATGAACCTCATAGTTTTCTCTAGGTGGTGGGGGGCAGGTTGAGGGTGAAATGTGATGTGCAATTTCATTTGCCTTTTTTTTTTTTTTTCAATTTTAAGATGACTAACAGATAGATGAGGCTGGTTTAAAAGAAGAAAAATATTTAATTACAAAGTTTCACAGTTATGGTTACTACAACCTTTTAAAGGGATAAACAATTAAACCAGGAAATCATGATGCCCTTAACTTTTTCAGTTCAATCATCAGCAGCATTCAAATAGGGTTTTTATGAATAGGAATATTTATCTGTATAATTAAGTGTGTCAAAAAAAAAGTACCACGTGATTATCTTTTCATTTCCTAGGAACTTACTTTTGACATGCTCAGATTCCCAGACATTCTTATAAGCCATGAAATGACCCAAGTCATTCACATCTGTTCAAAATGTTTTTTAAAAAGCTTATCTTAACAGTAGTTACAAGGGAAACTAATGTTCCTGTTATCTGCTCCCATAAGAACCAACTGCCATAATTCTGCCTTGCTGATTCTCTGCTTCATGACCCAACATGGTGAAAATTTATTTACTTTTCTCTTGTGAGTGTTTTTCCAAAAGTTTTCCTTCCCTCATTTTTCTTGCTGCATGGCCTTACAGTGTTATTCACATTACTGCTGATTCTTGGAGGGAAGAGTAGAATTCTCATAGATCCATGCTTTATATTCTTAAAGACACATCTCAGTAGCTGAAATGTAATGGATTCAGAATGATGGCACAATCACAAAAATAACCAAATACATAAATGCATAAGTGTGCAGGTAAAACTGAAGACCTGGGCCACCATCCCAGCACTGGCAGTAAGAGAACACTGTGGGGTCACTTTTCCTTTGGGTTACCTGGACTTTGTGCCAGGAGAGACCACAAGCAGGGACAGGTATGAAATTCAGAATGAAGGAGAAGGAATCGTAGTGATAAAGCCCCAACATAGGAGCAGAAAGAGTCTGACACAGCTAATGAGTGCTCCCAAGCACTAATTCCAGCCATGTGTCAGCCAAGTGGGAGATTATTTTACTGTCAGTATCAGGATCATTTAAATAATATGCTTTATATTTAATACAAATCATAGGGGTTTTGTTTCTTTGCTTGCTTGTTTGTGTTTTTCATTTCAGGTTTAAGTAAATGACACTATAAGCTATCCCAACTTTCCTTGGAGTTAGATTTTCCTAAAACTGCACACAAGAACTTCACTAGCTCTCAGTACCTTTGGAACTTTACTACTAATAATAGCTTTAAGCATAATTACCATGTTTGTGATTTCTCTTGCTCACAGGTCTAGGAAAAGGCCTTAGATTGCTTTCTCTGTGTCTCTGGAAAATGCTCTAAACTCAACATATTTTTTCCCTTCCATATGTAGGTCAAAGGGCAGGAAGGAAGCATAGTTTGGCTGCATATATTCTCATTTACTACGTAATGACTTAGTACCTGTCCTTCTCAGCCTCCCTTTAAATCTAAAGCTAGTGTATTCCTAAAATTTATAGGATTCTATAAGTTTTTCATTTACACATAAAAATGTTGGTTGCTTACATTTTTTGTAAGGGTTTGGGATTATTAAAAATCCTAAGCTTTATGATAACATTTTTCACATGGCTTTAAATGCATGTTTAAAGTAGAAATGTAAAGTTATTTTCCTGGAGCTTGAGAATCTATTTTGAAACTAAAGTTTCTTACATGAATATATTTAGGACAAAATAATACGTTAATTGAGCATCATTGCTCTCTCATTTTAGATTTACTGTTTTTTCTTATTTTTATTTTCAGCTTTCTAAGAAATACGGAGTCCATGTTTGTGGAGAAGGTGGAGAGTATGAAACGTTCACTTTGGATTGCCCTCTGTTTAAGAAAAAAATAATTGTGTAAGATACCATTTCAGCATTTTCTTTCATTAAATTTAAGTAATGGAAGCAACTTAACATTAAGCTTGAGTCAACTTTTGTTGAGAGAAATAGAACATGTCCTCTAAGTTCACAAACACTCAATTTGTTTAATACCAAGGACGTCGCCTGTATATCTAAATCAATACCTGACAAGATGAGGCCTCCATAGAAGGCTATAAACTTTTTAGACGTTGCACTTTCGTTTACTTGCTGATTACGGCCTGCAGTAAAACTGGTACCTACACACTGACACTTTTATCCTCTCATGAAGTGTGAATTGCCTGTATTATTTATCTTTCATTACAGGTGCATTTGATAAACTGCCACAACCATAGTCTGTGGGTCCCATTAACTCCATCCTCTTTCCCCTTTTTCTTGGCTTTAACAACATAGAATGGTAACACTAAACATTCCTCTTCAATTATTTGGGGTTAGTTTTGGAAATAAACTTTGTTTTTAAGTAAATTTGGTTTATGGTGAGTAGTATGATTTCTTTGCCATAAATTGTTAAAATTAGTGTAACAAAAAACAGGAACTTTCTCCAGTATGTTACATTATTATCCATACTCTAATTTATTTTACTCTTCTCATATGCTAAGGGAGCACTTTATCTGCTTTTCCTAAGCTCTCCTGCTTCTTAGAAAAGACTGTTAGAATTATGTTGATTTCAGAAACCTCATCTAATGAAAGATTGGAATTCTGTATTGAACAGACAACTTTTAAGATTTTCAATGCTAAGAGGTGACTTCTTTTTACTTAACAGTAATGAGAGAAGGAGTGATTTAAGGAAATTATGACAACCTTAGGTGAATTTTCTAAAAAATGTATTTATCTTGTAAACTATGGCTAAATCATTTTTATTACCATATGCAGTATTCACTCACTCTTGCTTCTTTCATTTTTTCCTAACTTTTATGCCATTGAGAATCATCAACATAACAATAATTTATTTGGCAAATATTTATCAAGTACCTATTATGTCCAAAGCCTTCTTCTGGGCACCACTGATGTTCAAACAGTTCCTGCCACCAAGGGGTGGAAGGAAGACACATCTGTGTATATTATGATACAAGATGGTAAAAGCTAAGTGTCATATGAATAAGTTCATGAATGGAAGATATTTCTCAGGCTATGATGATCACAAAGCAATTCATAAATAAACTGTGAACAAGTGTTATTTCTATGAAATAATACTCTGGTTATTCAAGAAAAACATTTGTGTGCTGGGATTAAATTATAATCTAATTGGAAACTTGCAATATATTTACTTATTAATTTGGGAAAAACCTAATTAGAAAAAAGGATAGAATAAATGCCAAAAAAATAATACTTGTCTCATTTACTTGACAGGTTAAGTCCTAGAGCACCCAGAAGACTTTGTGGTCAACCTTGAATTAATTATAAGACATGCACTTCTTTACACTGCCTTACCAGAAGGTCCATTTATCATAGTACTTGAGACCTAAAAAATGCATATTATTCACCTCCTTTTGTAGACAAGAAAACCTAAGGCTGACTGACACAATGGCATGTGGGGAACTAGTCATGCTATTAAAGAGAGAAGGCAGGTGAGGTGTATTAGAACCCTCTCGGGCCAAAGTGAGCTGTTCAGTTCGCCTGGAATGATCAGTTACTGAGGCAACTTACATAGGTGGGACTGTGCAAGATACCACCCTGCTCTGTAGCAGTTCTTCCTGTAGGAATGGTCAGGCAAATCAGTAATACTTGGTAAGTGCTAACCTACAGCTGTGGACCTAAAGGACGCCAGAACAATCACTCTCTTTTCATTCTTACTCATTTGTCAGTCAATTACTAATTTGATTCTAATGCTTAAGCATCTTCTTTGGTTTTTTCTTCATGGGCTCTCCATCACCTCAGCTTCATTACTATCTTACTTGATTTCTTTTCCCTAGATTTCCTTCCCATTTCTCCCCACTTTGCAAAATCCTGACATTTTTAAAGGCTGCCATTGCCTCAGTGCTTGTTCTCATACCTGAACTCTCACAAGACACGGTTGCTGCTAATGAGTGTTTGTTAAATATTGTTGGATTACCTTTACATTTACTGTTGTTTGTTTTTATATATGCTATTTTACTTTTATGTATTCCTGTTGTAGGCTATAACTAGAGGGTTAGATTGGGACATATCCTAGTTTAAAAAAGAAAAAGAATGCCACCTACTATATACAAAACCTTGGCTTCTCTTCAAAATAGAAAATGCCCTTATTATACCTGCTGATGTATGTGGTGATGTGACTATGCGTTGCACATTCTAAAACTATATGTAAATCAAAGTTATTTTATTTAGAGACAGTTTTCCATATGGTACAATTAAAAGATTTAAGTTTAGTTCCTGTAACTATTTGTTAACAATTGACCATTAATAATATTGAATCCTGTAACTCAATTCATTTTTGGGACAAATTTAACAAATTTCCCTGTTATATTTGATGTAATATAATTAGCATATGACTAATTGATTATTAGGAAACCCATTTCAAATGTCTGACTCAAATTTTTTATAAAAAAGGGAAGATCACCTATAAGAAAAAAATAAACTTTTACATACAAAAAATGATATAATTGTAATCAGAGATTTTTTTAAAACACAGATTGACTCTTTTTTATAATGAAGAAATTTAGAGAAATCTGCGTGGTTCTATCAGTTTATTATGATACACATTTTGCCCCAAATTTCAATTAATGTTTTTATAATCTTGTAAGAAAAGCTGGTATAGTCTTTGGAAGTAATTTTTTTTTTTAATTCTAACTAGAACATTTTATAAATGCACTTTTCATATCAATTAGTATGTGATTACATACCTGTAGATACAAATTTTTATATCAGAAAATGAGTTTTTCCTAGTGATCCTTGATGCAAAGAGTTATAGTCTAGCCTGTAAGAGCAGTGTACAATTGTAGGTCCTCAAATAAATAACCTTTCTTACTACTTCATACTTTAAATATATATGTAGCATACCAGAAGAATTTAAATCCTAATGTGTTAAGAAAAATGGTAATTTTCTCTTTATTAATGAACACAAGGTTTTAATGTCAGTATTTGATACAACCACATGTTTCCATTTGAATTATCAATATTACTATACTACTGCTACAAAGTTGCTACATATGGGATGGATGAAATAATGGGAAGGAAGAAAGGAAGGAAAGACTGAATTCTATATTAAAACATAGTGTGCACATTTTTCCCACCTATTCCTATTTTCTACCCATTTAAGGCATAACTCAGCACAGAGCATAGTAACGTGGCATTTAGCAGTACGAATGCATCGTGTACTTTCCTTACTGCCTTCTCACACCTGTTCTTTATCACCTGGGAATTTATTTAAAATTATGCACTATTCTTGTATTTTAAGTTTGCAGACCTATGAAACTTTACTTTTATTATGCTAGAGATGCTATATGGTGTTACGGTATATATGTGTAGATACATACGTGTACATGTTATACATGCAGTGTGCATGTAGGAAAAAGTATGTGTTTATGTGAAGAGAAGTAATTGAAAAACCAGTGTGGGTTTCTGATACTTTCAATATATAATATGTACATGTGAAAATACTTAACAAACTTAACTATACATTTATTTGTTTATTTAACGAAGGCCTAACATATGCCAGGCAGTGTCCTCCATACTGAGCCAGTGGAAGAGATGGGGTGGGGGGCACAGGCAAACAAAAATGAACAATACTTGGTCTCTCTCTAAGAAGGAAGACAAGGTAACAACGACATAATTATAATATAGTGGATCTGTTGTGAAAGGGCTATATATACATTACCAAAGCATACCAAGGAGCAAACTGGCCCTGTCTGAGGATGCCAGGGAAGACTTCACAGCAGTGACATTGGAGATGTCTGTGCGGGTGAGTGTACAGGGATTATCGGTGTGCAGTTGTCTTTTTCGAGGAGAGGAAGGAATCAAGACCATGGCTGAGTCTCAACAGATAATACCGGTTTGTTGTTTTGAAGTGAGGGGTGGAGCCTGACCTCACACCTCGGGAGCATGGCATCAGAGAAGACAGGGGGAGACCTGACTCAGCTTCCCTTTTGAAGTTTTAGTGAGGGGTGGACCTAACACACAGTGAAGGGAACACAGGCCAGCTCTGGGCTACAGCGAAGCCTCAGTTGTAGAAGAGATAGTGAGTACACTTGTTACTTGTGCTAATAGGGAAACGGGAGAAAGGTAGCCAGCTAGAAAACATTTTTGTTATGGCATAATTAGTATTAATTTTCTGGGCTATCCAGCCCAGAAATCTGACGATACCCAGCAGATTTTTCTCTAAGTTTCAGGGAAATACATGGAGCAGACAGAAACCAGAGATCCTTGAAGGCTGAATTTCATATCATAGTTTATGAAAGAGAAAAAAGCAATAGTGGCATTATTCTGTTTGCAGCTAAAAAAAAAAATGTTCATTTGAGAGCTGAACTCTCCCAGTTGACTCTGACTTTGTATAGTGAGTGAAATGATGTTGGTCAATTAGAGATTTATGGATTTAATAGAATCCATCAAAGTTATATTCCCCTTTGTTTAGTACTCAGAAAGTTATATATTTTCTGTGGATAAAAATCTTGATTCAGAATGGAGTAGTTATATCAATTAAGTGAGCTATTTGCTATCAACCTTCTGTTTCTAGTGGGGATAAGAAAGACCTGAAATCCTTTCTCTGGCATAGCATTGGTTGAATTAATTATAGTTTTAGTGCACTCCATTATCAAGAATATCAAAACCAAGCTGCCTAGATTAGGCATAATTGAGTCTCAGGGTCAGTTTCCAAGGCTGAGATCAGGAACAGAAAGATTGTATTTAATGTAAGAGTGAGATTGTACACAGGGATTGGAATTTGAACCTAATTGATGAGCCAAAATAGGACCAGGACTAGCAACTCTGAAGTAAATGGAGAAATAGCAAGACTAGGGCAAACCAAGAGGGGTCAAGCCAGGAAAGCTGGTGGTAGAAAGCAAGGGGGCCTTCTCTTTATTTTCCCTTTCTCCTCCTGCACATAATACCCAGAGGTAACTTTGGTTGATGTAGCCTGTGAAGGCAAGTTATGTTCTATTAATATCCTGACTTGAATGATTGTACTTCGATTATATTATCAGTTTCCTTTTAATGTGATAGGAGCCCTTTTTATTTTCCTAAGCACTGACAAGATGCATATTTAATACTAAAGGTTTATGAATGGTATTTGATGTTTTTATTACCATAAAACATTTTTTATCTCTGAAAATTAAGGGGAAAGTAAACAGGTTTGCCCATGAAAAGTTAGTATTTTGGAGTCAAATATTTGGAGTTTTCTTCCATTGCAACTAAATAACTTTGCATTTCATAAACTAATTCAAAAAAATATCTTACATTAGTGGCAAAGATTCAGTGTAACAATTTATTTTACTATACTACAGTGGGTAAAAAGCTAACTATGTGTTAATATAAACAATGGAACTAGTTCCCAAGGCATTTAAGAAATATGAGGAACTTCTATTTGTAAATTTCAGTTAAAATGCAAAACATTGCTTTTTTAATAAATAACAATAAAAAATAATTAGTTATTAGAAGTTCACACATAATCTTAGTTATTCATATGTGCTTTACAGGGTACCTTTGATAAAAGTTGAGTTAATTTGCATGTATCCATATGGTGCCAGCAAGCAGTTCATACAATTTTACCTGAATGTGGTAATTACTATGTCAGGCAATCGATTTTAATAGCAGTGATATTGCAGTGTGAAGAGTTCACCTAGAGCTTAAAACCATCACCAGTACTGCTTTTGTGAGGGATAATTGAGATTTTGTGTGAAGCACTGAATGCATTACCTCTTGAAAATGAAAAGAATAGTGAAGATAAAGCACTATTGTTTAATGGTTAGCCCATACCAAGCAAATTTTTTAAAATTAAATTGAATAGGAGTTTTAAGTCTCAAAATTGTTGAAAGCTTTGAGTGAACCTGAAAGTTGAACTGTGTCCTCATAAGGATAAAAAGCTTTTATACTTTTTCTTTGAAAGTTTAGTATCCTTGATCCTTCTACCAGTTAAATGTAAGATTATTAAAAATAGCTGTTAACTAGTGGAAATAAATACAAAATGAAAAAATGAGGATTTTTTTGTCTCCTAGTTATAGCAGTAATGATTTGACACAACTTATATAGTAAATAAATGCATTATAAAATTTTTGTATTTCAGAGATTCATCTGAAGTAGTTATACATTCAGCTGATGCATTTGCACCTGTGGCTTACCTACGCTTTTTAGAATTGCACTTAGAGGACAAGGTGAGTAAATCTAAAATCCACAGTGATTTCAAGAGACAATTGGGATATGTGCATTGGTTCTGTATATGAAATACTATTAGGATGGCCAAAAAGTTTGTTTGTTTTTTTTCCATAAATGGCTCTGGTAGCACGTAGTTGTCTTTAACTTCATTCAAAACAATTTTGTTAAATTGTATTGTGACAGCTGTCATATTAGCGTGCATTTAAAAAAACTTACCAAAGTTGGTGAATTTGTATGTAGCCATTTTAACATTGAAGGTGGAAGAAAATATGCAACATTTCCAACATATTATGCTTTACTATTTCAAGAAAAGTAAAATGCAACTGAAATGCAAATAAAGATTTGTGCAGTATATGGAGAAGGTGCTGTGACTGATGGAATGTGTCAAAAGTGGTTTACAGAGTTTCTTGCTGAAGGTATCTCATTGGACAATGCTCCATGGTCAGGTAGACCAGTTGAAGTTGATAGCAATCAAATCAAAACATTAATTGAGAACAACCAATGTTATACCATGTAGGAGATAGCCAACATACTCAAAATATCCAAATCAATAAAGTTAATGGTGAAAATGAAAAACACTTCTTTTATTTTACAGAAAAAAACCATGCAGACTTTTTGGCCAACCCAATATAACAACAGATAAAAGGGTAAAACAATGGTTTTATCATTAATGATTTTTTTTCAGATCCTGCGTCAACAACTAAGAACTTTGCAAATGTTTATAGTTTTATAGCACCATATGGTACAAAAGATTTTACCTTTCTGAAGCATTTGTAGTTTAGTTGAAAAGGGAATCACAAGAGGTCTGTCCAGAAGGTATACAGCCATGTAATATGGAAAATAGAGACATTTATAGAAGAAGATACAAGATACAATAAACATTGTACATAGGACAGTGATACCTCAGTCCCCTTCAAAGTCAGCACCATGGGACCTCACACAGTTCCCCCAATTGCCATCAGCTACCATGTCGTATTTTCCTGAATCTCACCAACAGTCTCAAATCTCCCCACTTTCAAAGGTGATTTTAGTTTTGGGAAAAGCCAGGAGTAACAGGGCGTCAAATCTGGGCTGTAAGGGGGCTGAGTCACCTGGAAGATTTGATGTTTCACAAAAAAATTCTGCACGAGATGTAACACCTGCGCAGGCACATTGTTGTGATGAAGCTGCCAATCACCAGTTGACCATAGCCCCAGTCTTTTGAATCATCCAAATAGTTTCCAAAGAAGAATGTTCAAGTTGAATGCAAAATTTAATGCACATTCATTGCTTTACTTAGTCATTTGGAATGCGATGGCCACACAGTACACATGCTGACTCAATGGCACCTACTGCCTTCACTGACTATGTGAGGTCATCATTGTTCACACATGTGCATTCCAGTCCACTCTCCTTGGCTGCCAGGTTACATCGATATCTCACAAACTGTTTTCATTATATTAACAATGGATGGACTTTCTCTGGACAGACCTTGTATATACATTAATTTATGTATATACATAAAGAGAAGACAAAGTAGTATATAACCAAATATTAAATTATCTTGTAAAATAAGAATTAGGTAGCTGTCCATAAGCCTTAGGGAAAGGTTTGAGAATGAATTGGATTTTTATCATGCAAAGTTTAAGAGAAAAGAAAAAGAAATAAAAGCCTTCCAAAAATATCCAAGGGAACAGAAGTATAAGTAAAAGATGGAAAGTGAGGTAATGGTGTGATAAAGGGTTTTATTTTACAAACATTAATTGTAACAATAAAGCAGAATATAATTGTAGAATAGGTAAAGATCTGGATTAGCCCCTTTTATTAAAAGGTCTGCTCCTTGAGCCCTAACCTGCGTGGGTCAGTTGGTTGAAGCTTTGTCCTATAACCGATAGGTCACTGGTTGGATTTCCAGTCAGGGCACATGCCCAGGTTGCCGAATCAATCCCCAGTCAGGGCACATGCAGGAGGCAGTAGATCGGTGTTTCTCACATCGATGTTTCTCTCTGTCTTCTCTCCCCTCTTTCTCTCAAATGAGAATAAAATAAACCTGGAAGGGAGGGAGGGAGGAAAGAAGGAAAGTTCTGCTCCTTGATAGGTAAAGGATTGGAAAAAGTCTTCTGCATCTTTAGCCTTCTATCACCAAGTCTTGAGACATGTTCACAATTGTATATGCAATAGGGAATCTGAAGAATCAAGAGGGTTAATGAGGATTGGCAAAGGAAAGGAAAAATTGACAGCCCCAGGATCTCAGCATGAGAAAGTTCCCAAAAGTAGTAAATAGTTATCCCTGTCATTTCTCCAGAAACATTAAGATAAACAGGATTAAAAATAGATCATTGAATTAGGCCAGTAGATGACTGTTGGTGACCTTTTACCAAAAAGCTGGTAGCCCTCAACAGAATCAAGCTATGCTATCCACACATCCTTCAGGCCCACTGAAAGGAACCCCTTACTTCTAGGTCTCTGCTGCTTTTGCTGCCATGTGCTCACACAGAAAATCAAAACCACTGAATTGTTGCTTAGACACGTTGGCTGTGAGATGTTCTGTCCTATGTAAATAGCTCATCATTCACCTTGTTTTGGTATTTCATTGGTTTTCACAGTCCCATTTTTCTTCTTACAGAAAAGAATGTTACTTCTTTAATGTGGGATATTTACTGACACTGAATAAATATGGTGCATTTCCTTTTTTTTTTCTTTTAGGTGTCCCCAGTGCCTGACAACTACAGAGCATCCAATTATATACATAATTCTTAAAAAGCATTTTTGAACATTGTTTACCAAGCTGCCACCTCTATATGAAAAAATTACATAGCATTTTCTCAATTATTATGTCCAGCTTTTTCTCATTACATTTTTATCACCAGAAAAAGTTAATAGAACCATTGATTAATTGGGGAAATGTGAATGTCTTGTTCATTATATTGTCAGGTTACTCAGGATTCACTCTGACTTTGATTAACACATCCCGTTCATGTCGTCTATATTATATGTGTTTTGTGTTGTTTTACTTTTACTGCATATACAACCCTCAATTCTGTGCCATTTTTCTGTTTTTATCACACTGGTTTATTTTCCTCTTTGTCCCTTTCCTGATCTCATTTCTGCCAATAATATGGTGCAGAGCCATTTGAAAATGAGGATGAAAAGGCAATCAATTTATTTAGCCTGTCAGATTGATTCTGTTAGGCGTCACCCAAGTACTGTATCATTTTTGTTTTCAATATAATAACTGTTTCAACATTATTGGATGATCAGGAGGACTTATCATTAACTCATGCTGGTTATTTTATAACTGATTTTTACAAAACAATTTTTCAGTATTACCTGTGCTGAATTTAGGCAGCTTTTTTAAAAACAGACTTTATTTTTTAGAACAGTTTTGAGTCCACAGCAAAATTGAGCAGAACATACAGTTCCCTGCTCCCACACAGTCTCCTCATAATCAACATTCCCCACCAGAGTGGCGCATTTGTTGCAACTGATGAACCTACATTGACACATCATAGCCACCCGAAGTTCATAGTTTACATTATGTTTCTCTCTTTGAGTTTGTCGTACATTGGACAGATGCGTAATGACGGGTATCCGTCATTATGTATTGTACAGAGTATTTTAACTTCCAAAAATATTTTCTGTGCTCCACCTATTTATTGCTTACTCCCGCCCCGTCTTCTGGCAACCGTTGATCTTTTTCTTGTCTCCATTGCTTTGCCTTTTTCCAGAACGTCATATAGTTGGGATAATATAGTATGTTGGCATTTCAGGTTGGCTTCTTTCACTTAGTAATGTGCATTTAAGTTTCCTCCATGTCTTTTCAAGAGTTTTTAAGTGCTGAATAATATTCCATTGTCAGGATACACTACAGTTGATCCATTCGCCTACTGAAGGACATCTTGTTTGCTTCCAAGATTTTGCAGTTAAGAATAAAACTGGTATAAAGCATCCAGGCATAAGTTCTTGTGTGAACCTAAGTTGTTTTTTTTTAACTCTTTTGGGGTAAATGCCAAGGAGCACAATTGCTAGATTATATGATAAGAATGTTTAGTTTTACAAGAAACCACCAACTGTCTTCCAAAGTGGCTGTGCCGTTTTCCATTTTCACCAGAAATAAAAGAATTCCTGTTGCTTTGCATCCTTGCCAGCATTTGGTGCCGTAAGCATTTTCTTTTGCTATTTTAATAGTCATGTAGTAGTATCTCATTGTTTTAATTGCATTTCCCTGATGACATAAGATGTGGAGCATTTTTTCATATGCTTATTTGCCAGCTCTCTATCTTTTTTGGTGAGGTGTCTGTTAAGATCATTGTCCCAATTTTTAATTGAACTTTCCATTTTCTTAGTGAGTTTTAAAAGTTTTTTGTATGTTTCAGAACATTATTTTATCAGCATTATACAGAGTCTGGCGCAAATAATGCTGCTTTTTTTTACAAAATCATAAGCATGTAACTCTGTAATATACCAATATCACACTCAAGCACATCATAGGACATTTTAGGGGAAACGTTCAAATTGCTGTCCATCTCATGCGATACATTCACACACCCTCACTCAAGCAGGCGTTACTTCTGCCAGACCCTATATTTTGCAAGTATTTTACTCCAGTATATGGTTTGTCTTCTCATTATCTTTGCAGTCTTTTACAGAGAAATTTTTAATTTTAATAAAGTCCAGCTTATCAATTTTTTTTATGGATTATACCTTTGAAGTTGTTTCTGCAATATCATTGCCAAACCCAAGATCATCTAAATTTTCTCCTGTGTTATCTTTTAGGCATTTTATAGTTTTGTATTTGACAGTTGAGTCTGTGATTCATTTTGAGGTAATTTTTGTAAAGGGACATAAGGGCTGTGTCTAGATTTTCTTTTTAAAGATGTGGATATCTACCAATTCTAGCACCATTTATGGAAAAGACTACCTTTTCTCCACTATATTACACTGCTCTTTTGTCAAAGATCAGTTGACTGTATTTGTGTGCACATATTTCAGGATTCTCTATTTTGTCCCATTGATCTTTTAGTCCATTTTTTCACCAATACCATGATGTCTTGATTACTGTAGTTTTGAAGTATTTCTGGAAGTCAGGTATCAGTATTCTTACTTTGTTCTCCTTCAGTACTTTTACCCTTCTCTGTAAGTATTAGAATCATATTGTTTATGTCCACAAAGTAACTTGCTGTGATTTTGATTGGGATTACATTAAATCTATAGATAAGTTGGAAAGAACATTTTTAGCCTTCTTACCCATGACCATGGAGTATCTCTCCATTTATTTGGTTCTTGTTTGATTTCTTTCATCGGAGTTTTCCTTAGACATTTTTTAATCTTCATTGTTACAGCTTTATATGTTAAATGTTCCCTCCTTTGGGACTTATATATATATATATTTTTTTTTTTGCAAATACAAGCTTTGAGGTGACATTCTTACTGTGAATCCAAAGGGAATTAATATGAGATCCTTTCCCAGAAATCCCATTTCATCTCAATGTCCTAAGTAAAACTTTGCAAATTCCTAACTCGACTCCTAAGCAAACCCTGATGGTAGAGAAGGGAGTTCTCTAGAAGGAAAACAAAGCATAATTAATAAAAGAATTATAAATAAATGATAGAGGGCAAAAATGGCAGATATTCTTCTACATGTTTTGTCAAAATCACAGTGTCATTTCAAACTCATGCAAACAAATTAATTAACGCTCTATCCTGAATAATAGTGAGACCTTAAATGCAGTATCTTAAATACCAATCTGAAAAATCTACTCCCTAAATTCCATTAGTTTTCATTTATTCTATAGCACATTTACAATCTAGCTTGACCCCAATTACTTTGATGAACTGTAATTGGTCTTTTTTCAGTCTTCACAATCCTTAACTTTTTCCTTGATACAATCGACCACCATCTCTTTGAAAATTCCCCCTATAATGGTTTTATATCATTTTATTACTCTGATGTAACTTCTCTCTCAATATTTCTTTTATCTCATTCAGTAGCTTCCCTGCTTTTTATCTTCAACTTGTATAAATGCCTCAAGTTCTTTTCATGGCTCCATTCTTTTTTGGTATTTTCTCTTTCTGGGATTTTGTCTCTTCCAACAAGTTTATTTTTCACTTCTGTGCAGATGACTGTCGAGTCAGTCTCCTTCTGGTTATTCTACTCAAAGCTACTTTTTTCCTTAACTCTTAGTCGTTATTTCTGACTAGCTGTTGGGCATGACTGTCTATATAGAGCTCATATGTACAAACCTTGAACTTATTTTCCCCTCCAAATATACCTTTCCCCTGTTTTTGTTATTTAACACTATTGTTTTCTCCCTAATAACTCAGGCACAGATTATTGGCATCATCTCTTAGAAATGTCTCTCTTCTGCCGTGAACATTCAGTTGGTACTATCCCTTTATTTGTCAGCTCTAATGTGCTTCTTATCCTATGTCATCTCCATGTCCATCTCTCTAGTTACATTTGCATCTTGACCAAACTTTTCAGCAAGATAAAACTTAAGTGGGCTTCTTGTTTTCATTTTCCCAATGTTCTATTCTAGTGCCATATTGATTTTCCTTTCTAGTTTTTGTTTCTGCATAAAAATCCATAACAGTGCTATATTGTTTTCTAAATAAAGAAGATGCTTAGCCATGAATTGAGGGCCACCTGACGTGTTCCCATGCATCTTCCTTCAGTCTCGCTCCCAGGACTTCCCTACGTGTACCCTTTTCTCCAGTAATTTAGAATGAGGGGATACTTTCTTACAATACCTTCTGCTCCTTTCCTCCCTTGCCTCAACTTATTCTTTCTTCTCTTCCTTCTTCTTTTTTTTAACTGTTAACATTCCATTCTTGTGACAAATAACTTAATCAGCTTTATGTTACAGTTGTTTAAGGACTTAATATTTCTACTAGATTATAAAATTTCTTGAGGACTGTTCTTTTCAAATCTTTATATCCTCTGTAATAGCTATTCTGCAATAAGAATTTTTAAATTTAACTGATTATTATTTTCATACTTTATTTTTTTCTTCCTATAGAATTTTATAGACATGTACTGCCATTTTATGTTGCATACCATTTAATGAAAGTCATTTTCTTCTTCGTTTTTCTTTTATCTTGTAGTTAGAGAAAAATACCCCAAGTATACTGAGATGTAAAATCCAACCTTTAAAAAGGTTTTTCATCTAAATTTATCACTAAGGTTTTCACTTTATATATGACGACCCTTAAATTTTCTTACTGAATAATTAATATATTTAAATTTTTCCTTAAGTTAAAATCTTAAATTATTTATATGAGTATATCAAGTATATCAACTAAACATGGGATCCCAAACAAAATAATGGAATAATGGAAAGCGCCACGTTAAAAATGGGGACATATATTAAAATTTCTTTGGGGGTCCTGACTTTATTGCTCATGGCAAACTTGATGCTAAAATATATCATATATCACATCAGTGACAGGCTTGAGAAAATGAAAAAATATAAAACTTTACATAAATCAGCCAAAAGATCACATTAAAATGCCTAACCTTTACAGAAGAATCAAGACTTTTACTTCTAACTATTCAGAAGCTCTTTTTTCCTTATGTAGTAGTTGTTTCAGATTTTTCAAACAGTTTTATGAGAAGTAATATTTCAAATTAATTGTTAGCAAAGCCATTGCATTTATAAAGAGGCAAGGTTCATGAAATTGAGCCCCAATTTTACTAATGTATCCTATTATCATTTAGCACTTAATTTTGTTTTTTATTGAAATAATCTCATAGGATAATTATATATGTTATATAATTACAAAAGCTCACATTCCTAGAAGTTATAACTTCTAAAAACACCATATTCTCATAGCCCATCTTTGGCTCTTTCATTTTATTTTCCTTTATTTGAGAAATATCAAATATATTTTTTAAATTATATCATTAAGCCATCTCTGTGCTTTTGTTTTTCTCTTCAATCCAACAAATACCTGTGAGTATCTACTCTGTTTTAAATACTGTTAAGCCTACATGGAATTCATGATAAATATGAGCAACTGACAGTGTAATTATAGTTATAATTTTAAATTGAAGTTATTATTATTCCCAGCATTATGATTACAGTGACAGATACCACTGGTTTGCCTAATCTAAAATTATGACCATAAGACTGATTCAAGGTGAAGAGTGATGTCTAAGATATAATCCTGTTTTTCAATAAATACTGATGAAGGCATGGAGCTTTATATATATATAAAATATATATATATATACATATATATATTTGAATAAGGATAGTAAGAGATGGGCATATAAGTTTCTTTGGGGAAAGTGGCCATGAAGGGGGAAAATACAGAGAAGCTTATTTTTTTATAATTTTTGACTTCTTACAATGGGCATTTAGTTTTAAATGTAAAATATTTGATTAAGAAAATTAACTGAGGTTAGGGGAATAGTGTAGTGAATTCCAGTGATAAATACTTAACAGTTATTCTGCAACATTTTAATAGTCTAGGTAGAAAGAAATAAACTAGGGCCCTTTAGAGCGCAAGTGAAAAAAATATATGTGTAATGACCAAAACTATTTGAATGGCAGAACTCTTGAGTATGTTGTACACAGGAATTTGTTCTCAACGCTCTTACCAGCATATATAAATTCAAAGATTCCCTCATGAAAATACACTGCCACTGTCTTCATTCCACCTCAGAGACGCAGAAGTGGACAAAATAGGTTTACAGTTATGAGTATGCAAAACACAGAGTCTATTCTTGCATTATTTATTAATTATTGTATTATTTTCCATATGAGCAACTGTAAACCTACTTTTGCCCACCCCTGTACTTTCTTAGAGAAGAAACAAAGGAAGGAGGAAGATAAAAGATAATTTTTATTTACCACCTTTTGGTTTAGCACAACTTTCCTACCACACCCCATTCTCTTCCCATCTTTGCCCTCAGGCTAGAGAGAAAACTGATTTTGTAAAAGGGAGCTAGCCATTTAACATGTTGTAAAACCTAATTCCACAAACCTCGATGATATAACTTGGGATTCAGATGGATTTTGGCCTTAGGTAGCACTAAGTCCCTGCTGCTACAAATGTTCATCGGAGCAGATTAATAAGTTAAGCATCAGATTCTCATAAATTTAAAGTGCTTCTTGACTAATTTCTGCCCCAAATGCATGAATTTTAGTAGTAGCAACAATGTACCACTCTGTCAGCAAGTCTGGATTCAAACTGGGCAGTGAAAGAGTATTTTTAAACCCAAAATCTGAGGTAGTCTTATCACTTTGGGGGAGGATAATAAAATTACCTAGTTAATAGATTTCCTTCTCTGCTTTTAAACTGTAATTGACTCTTTTTTCCTTAAAAATGTACTTGTTTCGGAAAACACTTTATCTGTCCTTCAATGCCCAGTGATAGCTTTGCTGGATAGAGTAATCTAGGTTGTAGGTCTCTGCTTTTGAATACTTCTTACCAGTCCCTTTTAGCCTGCAAAGTAGCTTTTAAGAAATCAGCTCACATTCCTATGGGCACTCCTTAGTAGTTAACTGTCTGCTTTTCTATTGCTGTTTTTAAGATTCTCTTTATCTTCAGCCTTTTTTAATTATTATGTGCCTTGATGTGTCCATCGTGTTTGGGATTCTCTGTGCTTCCTGTACTTGTATGTCTATTTCCTTTGCCAAATTAGGGATGTTTTCTTTCATGATTTTTTCAAATAAGTTTTCAATTTCTTGCTCTTTCTCTTCTCCTACCAGCACCACTATGATTCAAATGCTGGTACTTTTGAATTGTCCCAGAGGCTCCTTAACCGATCACCTTTTTTTGGTAAAGCTAAAGGAGTTCATCACCGCCAAGCCATTATTATATGCAATATTAAAGGACCTGATTTAAGGATAAGAAGAAGATCAAAACTAACATTAAAATGGCAAGAAATTCACAACTATCAACAACTGAATCTAAGAAACAAACTAAGAAAACAAGCAGAACAGAAACAGAATCATAGATATGGAGATCATTTGGAGGGTTATCCAGTGGGAGGGGGAAGTGGGAGAATGTGGGAAGAGGTGCAGGGATTGAGAAGTGCAAATTGCTAAGTACAGAATAGACAGGGAGGTGTTAAGAACAGTATAGGAAATGAAGTAGCCAAAAAACTTACATGCATGATCCATGGACAAGAGCTGGAGTCGGGGAGTAGCCAGAAGGAATGGCAGGAACCAGTGGAGGGGGGCAACGGGGGAAAAACTGTGACAACTTGAATAGCGTAATCAATAAAACATTTTAAAATGTACTTAGTTTTTATGCTCTCCAATGCAGCCTATTGTTGTGTTGTTATTGTTATTTTAAAAAAATAAAGTTTCTGATTGCTGTTTTTATAAAGTTTCACTTTGGCGATTTCTTATAAAAGACAAGTGGCATATTATTCATTTAACATGATTATTGAGTACTTACATCTATTGTTCATACAATTGGGATAGAATAGTGAATTGACATCCAAAATTATTTCCTTCATGGAGCTTTTATGGAATGAGACAAATTAATCAAAAATATAAAATAGAGGCAATGGTGGGAAAGTTGCCTCATTGACCATAGAAATGGGGTTTGGATTTTATTGAATAAGAATCATCTGAGAAGCCTGGGCTTCAGTGGTGACAGATTTAAACACAGAATGAGGGTAATAAGAGTAGTCTTTTTGGTTATAAGGCAGAGAGTGCTGGTGAGCTGTAGTGTTCGGAATAAGGTACAAAAGGGTTAAGGCTCTCGCCAGAAACCTGTAGGTAGTCATTCAGTAAACTGGAAGAGGGGTCAAAAGAAAATATTCAGACTATAACATGGGGAAAAACTATGAAATACACATTAGAAGTTAAGAGAAATAGAAACAGTGAGAAAGGCTTAAAATACATGTAATTAGAGCACCAAAAAGAGGGGAGAGGGATAATGGGAAATTTAGTGCGATATTTGAAATGATATTGGCTGAAAACATTTCAAAATTGAGAAAAACACACCAAGGTACAGAATCAAGAAGTTCTATTAACTGTAAGCAAAATAAAAGGATAACCATATTTAAGAAAAATAAAGTTATCAGGAATAAATTTAACCAAAGAGGTAAAAGACCTGTACTCAGAAAACTATAGAACACTGAGAAAGAATTTGAGGAAGATACAAATAAATGGAAGTGTATACCGTGTTCATGAATTGGAAGAATTAACATCATTAAGATGTCCATACTACACAAAGCAATCTATAGATTCAACACAATTCCTATTAAAATACCAATGGCATATTTCACACATCTAGAACAAATATTTCAAAAATTTATATGGAACCAAAAAAGACCCAGAATAGCCTCAGCAATTTTGAGAGAACAGAGTAGGATGGATCACAATGTCTGATCTCAAACTATACTATAAGGCCACTGTAATCAAAACAGTCAGGTACTGACCTAAAACGAGACACATAGATCAATGGAACAGAATAGTGAGCCCAGAAATAAACCCATGTCTCTGGTCAATATTTGACAAAGGGAGCATGAGCATACAATGAAGTAAAAATAGCCTCTTCAATAAACGATGTTGGTACCTGCAAAAAAATAAAATGACAACCAACATACACCATACACCAGAATAAACTCACGATGAATAAAAGACTTAAATATAAGTTGTAACATCATAAAAAGTCCTAAAGGAAAATATAGGCAGTGAAATTTCAGATATCCCATGTAGCAATATTTTTGTCAGTATATATCCTAGGGCAAGGGAAATAAAGGTAAAAATGAACAAATGGGACTATATCAAATTAAAAAATTTCAGAGCTAAAGAAACCATCATCAAAATTAAAGGAGAATCAACTGTATGGGAGAAAGTATTTGCCAGTATATATTTGACAAGGGTTTGGTCTCCAAAATATATAAAGAACTCATCCAACTCCACCAGGAAGACACAACCCAATTATAAAATGGGCAAAGGACCTGAATAGACACTTTTCCAATGAGGACATACAGATGGCCCATAGACATATGAAAAGATGCTCAACATCACTAGCCATCAGAGAGATGCAAATTAAAACCACAATGAGATACTACCTCACACAGGTCAGAATGGCCATCCTTAATAAATCAACAAACAACACATGCTGGCAAGGAAAAAGGGAACCCTAGTGCACTGTTGGTGAGAATACAGACTGGTGCAGCCACTGTGGAAAAGAGATTGGAATTTCCTCATAAAACTAAAAATGGAATTGCCTTTTGACCCGGCAATTCCATTGCTTGGAATATACCCTAAGAATCTGAAATCACCAAGTCAAAAGAACTTACACACCCCTATGTTCACAGTAGCACTATTTACAATAGCCAAGTGCTGGAAAAAGCCCAAGTTCCCATCAGTAAATGAGTGAATCAAAAGACTGTGTACATTCACATAATGGAATACTACGCAGTAGAAAGAAAGAACTCCTAGCTTTTGCAACAACATGAATAGAACTGGAGAATATTATGCTAAGTGAAATAAGCTAGTTGGTGAAAAACACCATACTGTGTCACCTATAAGAGGAATCTAATGAATAAAATAAACTTATGAACAAAACAGAACCAGAGGCTTGGAAACATAGACTGACAGCAACCAGAGACGAGGTGGAAGGGGCATCATGGTGGAAAGAAGGCAAAGGGACTTGTGAAAGAACTTGTATGAATGACCCGTGAACATAGACAACTGTGTGGAAATTGACTGGGGGGTGCTGGGCAGAGGAGGTGAAAGGGAAAAATTGGGACAACTGTAACAGAATAACTTTTTAAAAAAAAAAGATAACCATATTTAGGCATATGATGATAAAACTGGAAACAAAATGCAAAGATAACTGAGACCAGTCAAACAGGCTTAAAACAGGCCTTTTAAGCAGGCTAAGTTTAAAGCCTATGTTAATAGCTATGTTAAAAACAGGCTATTTTCAAAGAAGTAACTATTAAAATGAAACCTAGTTTTTCAAGAGAAAAATAGAAGCCAGAATGATGGAATCACAACTTCGTTAGTGCTATATGAAAATAACTGTTGTCCTAGAATTCTGTACCCAGCAATCTTCAAAAATAAAAATGAGGAAATTTTTAGGAGGATAATAATGCAGTTGTCAAATATTGATGGTGTGTATGTGGTTTGTCCATTTCACTATAATATTTGTCCTCCAGAAATAATTATTTAACTTTAGTTAATAACATTCATGTTAGGAACTTAATACTTTTATTATCCTTTGGTGTGGGTTTAATACTTTTTTTTAGTTTTTGTTTGAAAAAATGTTTAAATCATATGTCTCACCCAACATATTTTTTAGGTAAATTAAGCAGGCAAAAAGGTGAAAGGAAGGAGAAATAAAGACCTTTTCAGATAAACAAAAGTTGAGGGAGTTTCTCAACACTAGATTTGCCTTCTTTAAAAGTATTACTAAAGAGAATTCTTCAAGTTGGGAGTAGGGAGAGAAAGAAACTAAAGGACACTAGGAAGCAACACAAAAGCATGCAAGAATATAAAACTTTCTGATAAGTATGAATACATACACATATAAACAACGTGATACTGTAAGAGTGGTGTGTAAGTTATATTGTATAGAATTTTATAAATAAAATCATTAGAAACTATAAAATTAAAGAATACAAAATATACAAAGATATAATTTATGGCATCAATAACAGAATAGGAGAGGGAAAGTGTAAAGGAATAGAGTTTCATATGTGATCAATCTTAAGTTGTTTTCAGTTTAAAATGGATTGTTATAACTGTATTTCATGTAATCCCGATGACAACCAGGAAGATAATAGCTGTAAAAAAAATGCACAAGACAAAATGAGGAAGGAATAAAGGCATTTCACTGCCAAAAAAAACCAAAAACAAAACACAAAGGACAGCTACAAGAGAGAAAAAAATGACACAATAATTAAAAGATGTAAACAACAAAATAACAGTAACAAGTCCTCTATTAGTAGTAACTTTAAATATAAATAAACTCCACAATCAAGAGACACAGAATGGCTGCATGGATTTTTAAAAAACTAAGAACGATGCTGTCTGCCAGAGATTCACTTCAAATATAAGGGCATACATCGGCTGAACGTGGAAGGATGGAAAAACATATTCCATGAAAATGATAAAAGACAGCAGGAGTGGCCATATTTATATCAAATACATAGATTCTAAGTCAAAAACTGTCACAAGGGTCACAAAAATTATATAATGATAAGAGAGTCAATTCACAAGGAAGATATAGCAACTATAAATATATATGCACCTAACAGGAGAGCAACCTAATATATGAAGCAAACATTGGCAGAATTTAAGTGGGAAATGTTACTTGAAATAAGGTATAGATCAATCAGAGCAAATATTGATAGGGAAACAGACCTTGAACAATACTGTAGATGAATTGGACCTAATAGATATAAAATAACACTCCACCTCAGAGCTGCAGAATACACATTCTCAAGCACACAAGAAACATTTTCCAGGATAGGCCACAAAGCAAGTCAAGAAATAGAAGAAAATTAAAATCATACGAAATGGGATATTAGAAATTATAGCAAAAAAAAACTGGAAAATCCACAAATACATCGAAATTAAACAACACACACCTGAAAAACCAATGGGTCAAAGAAAAAAAATCAAATTAGAAAATTACTACAGACAAACGAAAATAGAACATACCAAAATGGGATGCAACAAAAGCAGTACCGAGAGAGAAATGTATAGTGGTAAACACCTACGTTAAAAACAGAAAAAAAAGAGTTAACATAGTTAAAATATCTATATTACCCAAAGTAATATGCACATTTAATGCAATCACCATCAAAAGACCCCAAATAGACAAAGCAATCTGGAGGAAAAAGAATGAAACTGGAAGTATCACGCTCCATTACTTTAAATAATACTACAAAGTAACAATAATCCACAACAGACACACAGGCCAATGAAATAGAATTGAGAGCCCAAAAATAAACTCACACGTATAAGGGCAAATAATTTTCAACAGAAGAACCAAAGCGTTCAGTAGAGAAAAGAAAGCCTCTTCAATAAATGGTGCTGGGAGGAAAAAGTCAAGAACCATATGATTTTACTCATATGTGGAATATAAACCTGAAAGCAACAAATGGAAAAACAAAACACAAAACCTCATAGACACAGACAACATTATGGTAGTTACCAGAGGGAAGGTGGGGTGGGGATTCTTAAAGGGTAAAAGGGTTCAACTGTACAGGTAGTGGACATACAATGCAATGTACAGATGATATATTACAGAATTTTACACTTGAAACCTATAGAATTTTACTGAACAATATCACCCAAATACTTTTAATTTAACAAATTTAGAATTAAGTAGATAAGAAAACAAATGCTAAATATCATAGTTTTATTGCATATTTTACATAAGATAGATATGTATGGAGAGAGAAACAAATTGAATAAAACAAAATTTTTGTCAACTTTTACAAAAGCATTGCTTTATCTTTCACTCCTACAATTATATATGTGATTAAAAATCCATAATTCATTCTGCTGCATAGTATTCCATTGTGTAAATGTACCATAATTTTTTGATCCAATCATCTCCTGATGGGCATGTAGGTTGCTTCCAACACTTGGCTATTGTAAATTGTGCTGCTATGAACATGGGGGTGCATAGGTTCTTTTGAATTGGCGTTTTAGGATTCTTAGGGTATAGTCCCAGCAGGGGAATCACTGGATCGAAAGGCAGTCCCATTTTCAGTTTTTTGAGGAAATTCCTCACTGCTTTCCACAATGGCTGCACCAGTTGCATTCCCACCAGCAGTGGACTAGGGTTCCCTTTTCTCCACAGCCTCGCCAGCACCTGTTGTTTGACGCAGCAGAAAGAAAAAAAGAACTACTAAACTTCGCTACAAGCATGGATGGAACTAGAGAGCATTGCACTAAGTGAAATAAGCCAAGGGGCGAAAGACAAATACCATAGGATCTCACCTATAAGCAGAACCTAACCAACAATACAAAGATGCAAGGAAAATAAGACCAGCAACACTGAAAGGAAAAGAAACCAACAGGGACAAGAGGGAAGGAGGGAGAGGGGGCGGGGGGAAAAGGAAGAGAAGGGGCAAGTCAAGGAACATATAGCAAGGACTCATGGACAAAACCAAAGGGGAAGGGTTGAGGGAGGGAGGGGGGGGGGAGGGGGCAAGGGAAAGTGGTGGGGGGAAGGCAGAGACAAATGTATTTGAAAAAATAAATAAATAAAAATAAAGTGATTATTGATTAAAAAATAAAAAAATAAAAATCCATAATTCAGTGGCTTGAAAAATTCACACAACTAAAGAAGTTCAGCTAAAAGAAAAATCTCAACTTGACCCTAACACTGCATTTCAAGGAACTAGATGAAGAACACCCTGCAACAAAAGAGAAGAAAGGAAATAATAAAGATTAAAGTAGACATAAGCAAAATAAAGCAAAGGAAACAATAGAAAAAATGTGAAACTAAGTTGTTTTTTTGAAAAGCTTAAGAAAATTGATAATCATTATCTTGGCTAAGAATAATAGAAGACTGAAATTACAAAAAATCACAACTGATAAAGAAGACTTTGAAACTGGTATCACAGAAATAAATAGGATCATAAGAGACTATCACGAACAGTTATATGCCAAAAAATTAAATAACCTATAGGGAATGGATAAATTACTAGAACTATGCAACCTACAAAGACTGAATCATAAAGAAGTTCAAAATCTGAGCAGATTTATAATTAGTAAGGAGATTGATACAGTAATTAAAAAAAAAACTTTTCCAACTAAGAAAAGCCTGGGACCAGATGGTTTCTCTGGAGATTTCTCCCAAACATTTAAAGAACTCATACCAATTCTTCTCAAACTGTTCCATAAGAGTGTGGAAGAGGGAACACTTCAAAACTTATTTGAGGCCAGCATTACCCTGATACCAAATTAGCCCAAAAACATGCAAGAAAAAAAGACTGCAGTCCAATATTTCTGATAAATGTTTATATAAAAACCCCCTACAAAATACAAGCAAATGGAACTCAACAATGCATTAGCAGAATTATATACCATGACCAACCAACTGAGATTTATTCATGGAATGCAATGACAGTTCAGCATATGAAAATTAATCAATATACCATATTAATACAATGGAATACAAGAAGCACATGATCATCTCATAGAAAAAGTATCTGATAAAATTCAACATGCTTTCACGGTGAAAATACTCAACAAACTAAGAATAGAAGGAAATTACCTCAATATAATAAAAACCATAGACGAAGCCCATAGCTATTGTACTCAATGCTAAAAAACTGACAGCTTTTCCACTAAAATTAGAAACAGTTGAAGGATGCTCTATTTCATTGCTTCTATTCAAAATGTTACTGGAAATACTAGTCAGAGAATTAGACAAGAAATAAAAGGTATGTAAATTAGAAAGAAAATAGGATATTTTTTATTGGCAGGTGACATATCTTTTATGCAGAAAACTAAGGATTCCACAGAATAATTGTTAGAACTAATGAACAAGTTTGGCAAAGTTTCAAGATATAAAATCAATGTGCGCATAGCTGTACACTTAATCTGAAAAGAAAATTAAGAAAACAATCCCATTTACAATAGCCTCAAAGAATAAAATACTCAGGAATAAACTTAACCAAAGAGATGAAAGACTTAGAGAACTATAAAACATTATATAGACTACCCAGAGCAATTTGCAGATTCAGTGTCATCCATAAGAAAACCCCAATGGCATTTGCTTTGCAGAAATAAAAAAGACTATCCTAAAGTTTATATGGAATTTCAAAGGACCCTAAATAGCTAAAGCAATCTGGAGAAGAAAAAACAATGCTGGAGACTTCACACTTCCTTATTTTAAAACATATTACAAAGTTACAGTAATTGAAACAGTTTGGGACAAGCCTAAAGACAGACATATGTAGACCAATGAAGCAGACTAGAGAACCCAGAAATAAATCCTATGTGTATGGTTAAATGATCTTTAACAATGGTATCCAAGGTACCCAATGAGGAAATCATGGAATTTACAACAAATGATGCTGGAAAAACTGGATACCCATATTTAAAAAAAAATAATTTGGACACTTACATCAAATACAAAAATTAACTCAAAATGGATTAAAGACCTAAACATATGACCTGAAACTTTAAAACACTTAGAAGAAAATATATGGAAAATATATGGAAATCATTGGATTGGCAATGATTTCTTGGATATGACACCAAAAACACAGGCAAGAAAAGCAAGAACAGACAAATGGGACTACATGCAACCTAAAAGCTTCTGCAGAGCAATGGAATCAACCAACAGAATGAAAACACAACCTACAGAATGGGAGAAAATATTTGCAAACCATATTATTTTTCAGAATATGGAAAGAACTATGGCTCAATAGCAACAACAATTAAATATTCATTTTAAAAATGGGCAATGGACTTGAATAGACGTCTCAAAATAAATTAAAATAATAAAATAAGATATCTACAAATGTCCAACAGATAAATTAAAAACATGATCAGCTTCACTAATCATCAAGTACATGCAAATAAAAACCACAATGAGATATCACCTCATATTTATTAGAATGACCAATCAGAAAACCAGAAAAAAAATACCATGTATTGATGAGAATGTAGAGAAATGGGAACTCTTGTGAAGTGTTGGTGGGAATGTAAAATGGTGAGGCCTCTATGGAAAAGAATATGGAAGTCCTTCAAAAAAATTAAAGCTACAACTACTATGTGACCCAGCACTCCTGCTTCTGGGTTATTATCCAAAATAATTGAATTCAGGATCTTAAAGAGAAATTTACATTTCCAAATTTATTATAGCATTATTTAGAATGGTTGAGACATGGGAACAACCTAAACGTTCATCAATGGATGAAGAGATCATGAAAAGTGGGCTATACATACATACAATGGCATATTACTCAGCCTTACAAAGGAAGGCAATCCTGTCATACGCAGCAACATGGAAGAACCTCAGACATTATACTAGTGAAATAAGCTGGTAACAGAAAAGTCCACATGACTTCACTTACAGGAGATGTCTAAAGTATTCAAACTCTTAAAATATAAAATCGAATGTTGGTTTCCAGGGACTCTCAGGAGAAGGAAAAAGGGAGTTGTTGTTCAGTGGGTATAGAGTTTCAGTTTTGCAAGTTCTAAAGATATATTGCACAACAAGGTTCAGATATTTAACACTACTGTGCTATACATTTAAAAATGGTTATGATGGTAAATTTTGTTATTTTTTTACCACATTAGAAAAAGATAGCTATAAAATTTTCAAATATGTGGAAATTGAACAATAACTTTCTAAATAATCTATGGTCCCAAGAATAAATCTCAAGGGAAATTAATAATTTTGAACAAGTTGCTAATGAAAAATTTGATATATCTAAATTGCAAAATAACATTAAAGCAAAATTTCCAATTAAATGCACAGCCTCAAATATATATATATGGAGGATGGCTAAAAATCAGTGATCTCAGCAATCATCGTAAGAAGTTCAAGAACAGCAATTTAACCCAAAGAAATAAATAATAAAGTTAAAAAGAAGTTAAATAAAATATAAAGGTAAAATAAAGAAATCACCACGGTCAACAGTTGGTTCTTGGAAATAACTAAATTTGAGCAATCCCTGGCCATAATGACTGAGATAAAACAAGAAGGCACAAAGAAATCTTAAAAAGAAGACATCATTATGCTTCCTTCATCTGCTAAAAAGATAAAAGGAGACATTGCGAATTACTCTATACCACTAAACTTGAAAATCTCAATGAAATGGGAAAATTCAGGAAAAAAACTTCAACACCAGAAAAATATGGCAAATCTGAATTTATTATTAAAAACCTTCACACACTTCTGGGCCTAAATGGTTTACATGTAAATTTTACCAACAATTAAGGGGGCAATTGCCAATTTTACAGAAATTCATGAAAACAGAAGAGGAAACTCATTTTATTAGGTTAGTGTAATCCAAAATCTGTTAAGTATAACTGAAATTTCTGTAGAAAATATTTTGGAATCACTGATTACATGTCTTTCAGTGCTATTCTGGAATATTGTTATACAAGCCCACTCAAGGTATATTTATTCTCCAGGAGATGAACTTTTATTTCACTTACTGTTTACTGATTAAAGTCTAGATTCTATAAAATTACTAATTAATATGTAGATTTTGTTCAGGAGGAATGTGAATTATTTACGCTAAATAGAAAAGATAACATCAAAACTTACACTTTATTGTCTTATAGGATATTATTCAGTTTTGTATGTCTATTCCAGAGTTCTTTCATTACAGTTGTGTCTTCTCTCAGATTCTTTTGGACCAGGTTTACTCAGTGGATTAAATCAATCTGTACTGATATTTGAGATATAGATGTGTTCAACCTATATTTGCATGAGACTTATAATTCTAAATTATTAAAAATATTTTGGGAAGAGGGGAGAGATGGGAGGGATTGGAGGAGATTAGCCAAAGAACATATATGCATATATGTATAGCCTGTGGACACAGACAGCAAAGTGGGAAAGGCGGGGGTAGGTGGAGGGGAGCAAAAGGGAAGAAAACAGGGGACAGATGTAATAGTGTCAACAATAAAAAATATATATTCAGAAATAATAAAATCTGATAATGACATTAAGATAGGAAAATTCTAAATAAACCTCATTCATAACTATAGCTTTAAAAATCCTTCACAAAAATGATAAAATTAAACCTACAATATATAAAATGAATACAACTACATCATTACCACACTGGGTTATTCCAGGGATGCAAGGCTGATTTAACATCTGAAATCAGTCATTGAATTCACCATATTAACAGAATAAAAATGACAAAAACATATGATCACCTACAATAAAGGACAAGATAAGGATCCCTGAAATTACTGCTTCAGTTCAACCAGTGGGGATGGCAAGAAAAATAAATGTATAAAGTCAGAGAAGGAAAAAATAAAACTATTATTATTTGCCAATTATAACTGTATGAAGAGAACATGTAAAATTTACGAACACATTCTTAGAATTAATACTGAGTTTTATAATACAAGGTTAATTTAGAAAAAGTTTGATTTGTGTATACCAAGAAATAGTTAGAAGATGAATCAGGTTGCCTTCCACTTTCATGTTGAGTGATCTTGAGTGAATTTTCTGATTCTAAAACACACAATTTTTCCATATTTTAACACCTTTGAAATTATGTACCTTACAGTCGATGTTGACTTAGATTTGATTAATGTGGTAGCACCTAGTAAGATAGTTGTGAAAATAAAATGAGTAAATACAGTAACTTTAAAGTTCTTACAACAGTGCTGCTTACAAACATATAAAAATGTTTGAGCAATGTTAGCACTAATTATGATTTTCTTCCATTGTTTAAAACAATTTATTGTTTGCATAAACAACTGATTTTTATAAATTTATTTTATAGAACTAGCTTAGAAAAGTTTTATTACTTCTAATATCTTTTCAGTCGATTCTGTTGGATTTCTCAATATATATTGTACACGTTTCCCTGGCTGGTATGGCTCAGTTGATTAGAGCATCATCCCATGGAACAAAAGGTTTCAAGTTTGATTCCCAGTCAGGGCATATACCTAGGTTGTCAGTTGGATTTCTGGTTGGGTCGAGTATGAGAAGGCAGCTGATTGATGTTTCTCTCTCACATCGATGTTTCAATCTCTCACTGTCTCACTCTTCTCTCTCTAAAAGCAATGAAAAAGTGTCCTCAGGTAAGGATAAAAAAAAGTTTTTTTAAGTATATGTATATAAATTCTATTTGAATATTTTATATCTCATTTTATTCATTTTGAGTTTCACTTTTTAGTACTTGAAAAACAATTTATGATAATAATAGCGATGATGGCAGCGACAATAATGATAATAATGAAAGCCAATATCAATGTATATAACACTGTATAACAGGGACTCTTGTAAGCATTTTAAATATGAATACCCTTGCCTTTTTATTTCTAATACAATAGTTAAATTAGAGCACATCAACTCAATGGAGCAGTATACATCCATTGAAAATACTTTTTATAAAGGATATAAAACATTGATAATTGCATATTATCAATTGCATACAATCATGCCTATGGTATGTATGCATCTGAAAAAAAGACAAGAAGAAATATGGAAAATGATTTGTTAGGAAGGAATTCTAGATTTTTGCTTCTAAAATTCTCTTATTTGTGCTAAAATTTAATAATGATCTTTTAAAATATTTTAATGGTTTGTAATCTTTTTTTCTTTTCTTTTTTAAAATTTATTTTTATTGTTCAAATACATTTGTCTCCATTTCCCCGCCACCACTCTCCCCTGCCCCACCCACCCCCACCTCCCTCCCTCAATCCTTCCCCACTTTGGCTTTGTCCATGGGTCCTTAATGGTTTGTAATCTAAGAACTCAATTTGTACTTACATGTTAAAGGTAGGGGAGATTTCCCAATCAGTTGCAAATAAAGAATTTTTGTAAAAAAACAGAATTATTTTAGTGTAATGCTTTTATTGCTGTATTTGTCCTTTTCAATACATTAAAAATGGGATGAGGAAATGAAGTCCTTGGAAATAGTAAAGTAGTTGTGGACAAAATAGGAAATAAAAGTGTTTCAGGGAGCATTAATAATTAATACAAAGTCCCCCAAAAAGTAAGTCAGTCTTAAATATTAGAAATTGGCTATTATTTAATAGTAATATCATCAAATACTATTATATCAAAATATTAATATTTAATAATACCTATTAATTAGAAAATGGCCCTTATAATCATATAAAAGATTTACATTTTGATGCTTTTTGAATGACACTATTTTCAGAATGATTGTTAACAGTATGTTTGGTGCCACATTGTGTCAGGAATTCTATTCTTAATATTGTATGTAATACTTACATATGATGCCAGGTGGCTACTGGAAATATCAAGGGGGACACCTTATAAAGCATATGACTCTCTAATCATTGTACACCTGGAACTGATACAAAACAATACTGAAATATAAACTATAATTGAAAAAATTATTTTAAAGAAAAACATTTTTAAAGACATGAGGATTTGGCAATTTACATTTCCTCTTAAGAGTCCAACAGATATTAACACACTTGCGATTTTTCTAAACTGTAGCTCTTGGCTATCAGTTAAGCTATAAAACTTACAATAACCTCAGTTTCTTATCTCTAAAATAAGTATGATATGCATTATTGTAAGAGACATTAAGATCTATAAAAAAGAGAATTGTATACTGTTTTAATAACCCTGTGTAATCAACAACCTCAAATTTAAAAAAAAAAAAGAATTTGTCCTTATTGAGCATACACTACCTAATATGATACTATGCATCTACATATTTGACACTGTCATTTGATTCTTTTCTGTGGGGGGAGGGATGTTCATGGATTGTGGATCCAATTCAAACATGTAAAAAACATTTTTTCTCAAAATGACTCTTTTTTCCTAATAGTTTACTAAAGGCAAAGAATTAAAGTCACTGTAAAAATAATATTCTTCACTGTTTTAAAATTAATTCCCCTGACTTAGGTCCTAAGGTAGTTCAAATTCAGTTTGAAATAAGACAAGAATTGGTATCTTATTATATTTGTGCACATTCTTTAACTGTGACATAATACATAAATAAATAATCTTCCCTCTTCTTTGTAACTGAATAAAGTTCAGAACAAAATTGTGGACCCCAATAAGCTACTTTTTACTTTGTTTATAATTTGGACCATGGTCCCCATGTAGGAAAATATTATGCAATATATTATATTATATACTATTTAATTGTTTCTTTGGTTGATTCAATTTCATATCTATCATTTATTTGCTTAAATAAGTGAATATCTAATAAGGGAATATAATATCCTTTGGGAATCTAGCAGTTTTTAGCTTTCTTTTAAGCCTCTACTGAATTGTTTCCTAAAAGAATGGGGGGTAGTAATTGAGTCTCCTGAGAACTTTCAAATGCATAGCTTTCACTTAACTGGAGACTTTGTTTCCTTATTCAGGTCAAACAGGTTTTATGTATATTTTGAATTTCTGGTTTAGATTTTTGACCCAACCCTAATTATAAGCTAAGGTTCACTTCCATTGTATATATAATGGGGCTTTCAGCTTGGAACAAGTACTTTTCTAAAACATCGAGAGCATTTCAAAATAGATTTAGGATTGGCAATTTACATTTCCTCTTTGAACTTAGCGTATGTCCTTTCCAATCTTTGTTCTTTCCAATCTGGCTTCTCTATATTGTCAGTGGTAATCATAAACTTCTAAAAAAGAAAGCTAGATCATAATAAAATATAGACTTGATCTTTCAAACTTATCTTAATTACTTCAGGTTTAATTATAAGTTCTTTAGTCTGCCTTAAATACAGCTAGCTGTTATTAAACATGAAATGTAATGAATATCTTATCCAGAAAATAACCTAAGTTTACTCAGTTTTGTCCTGTTAATGTGAATTGAGTGACCTTATAGTCTATATTTAAGGCTTTCTGCCTCCTCATTTTTCCATAATAAAATCATATTTCAACATATAAAATAAATGTTGTTAGAAATTGTTTTAAATATCACATTTCCTAATTTTAGAAACAGATAACATGGGAATTGTTTTGTTGTATTTTTATAGTTTTTCTATTAGACTAGATTATAAGCCTGATGAGAGGGAGGTCATTTCTCTCTCACTGACTGATAACATCATAGTACATGTAATATCACGGAGCCTGGCATTTAGTAGGCATTCATTAAATATTTGTTCAGTTAAGTTGGAGTGAATTAGCTAACTTTAAATTTGTCAAAGGATGAATGATTGATTTAAAACCATCCTTTAAAGCAGACTAGAGTCCCACCTATTTATTGCTACCACACACAAAATAGTTGTTGGAAGACAAGACACTGTATAACAGAAAATGAAGCAACAGTGCAACCTGAAGGACACCATAGACTTTTGTGTGGTGGGCATAGAGGTAGCATCATCCATTTTTAATTTGTGCCCATGTGTAAATATAAGATAAGATGATTATTCATAGGAAAAAGTGAATATATTGGAGATAACTCATTGGTGAGTACTGGGTTTTAAAGTCAAATCCTTCTGTATTGCTTAATAGAGGTTTTAAGTTAAATAATTTTGGATACTTAAGAAGTTTATCCAATAATAATTCATATAAAAACTACATTGAATTAATTACCAAATGTGTTTTAAAAATTAAGGCACATGTACAGCCAAGGTGTGGATTTTGCTTTGGCCATTTCGATTTGCTAAGATATCTTACATTTCATTGCAGTTCACCAAATTTTGATGTGAACATTGACAAGATAGTTGATGGTATTAAGGAATATTTTTAGTCATATCATTGTATTGTGGTTATATTAAAAAAGAAAATAGTTCTCCTCCTTCACTTACTGAGAAATATACGCATGAAATACTATGATGTGAGAGCCGTGGTGAGGCCAAAGAGAAGTGGGTGAAAGTTGAGATGAAAAGGATTCTCCTTGGGTTGATAGTTGTTATAGTTGGGTGGCACTAACACTAGACTAAGTTGTGTTCCCATTTAACTTCACCCAAAGGAAGAAAATCACATAACACATGAATTACTGGCCCTCCTTTTAAAATTATTAAGAAAAACAGACATAAGGAGCAGGAATTAATCACCTTTGACTTTTCTAAAACTTATTGATTAATTTTACAGAAATGTGTTTTTCTCAGGTTTATAATGTTAAAACCCATATAACACATAGAATTGCTCCATATAATAAAAACACTGTGCTTTGACATGAAAGCAGTTTTAAGAACCACTTGTAAACCACTTTGAAAAACTGAGGGGGAAATGTAGTTTATTTTCCATTGTGATATACAAGCTTAACTTCAAGATATATTTTTGCATGTCTACCTATTTATAATCAAAACGTATTAGAAATTCAGTAGTCTTTGGGCTTAATGGATAGAAGTTGTTCTTCAAGATAATGTTAGACAGTTTTCATCCCTAAAAAAAATTATGTTTTTTTTAGAGCTGAAATTATAGAATTTCAAATAAGTATCCTTCTCTATTCCACTTTTTTAAACAAAATTAGGGAACAATGAAGAATTAAAAATGGGCATCTACAGCCTATTTGGTGTCCATTCGATCCTTCCAGTAATTTAGATCCATTGTACCAATATGCAATAACGAACATAACCCAGATTGAACATAAATTTGATTTCTTAAAAGTATGCCCAGTGCTTTTAAGATTATTCATTTATTACTTTGACCTACTTTAGACAATTTTATTAGCTTATGATTTTTTAAATTTATTTTTAATGGTGCTAACATAACATTCTACGCTTGTCTGCTAATACATGACTGACATATTTTCCTATTGGAATGTTTTAACTTTTAATAACTTTTAATAGATGCTTTTTCACTTTGTCTCTTCTGCCTTTAATAACTATATGATACTTTTCCCTTTTCTTTGAGCAACTCACAACCTAACTCTATGTTATTACACTGTAACACTTTTGGCCAGTGACCACATTGTGTCATCAATATCAACCTGTTTGGCATTCTCAGGTACTGAGTTTTCCTATTAATAGATAAACTTCTTGCATTTCCTTTCAGTTTTATCTTGAGCAAATGCAAATTGCCCATACTCTCCAATTTCAGCTGTTTTTCATTTTTTTTAGCTTCCTGATTCATCATTTCTTATTCTGCTCACTAATTTTTTTGCTTAGCATTTGGCATCCTCAGAAGAGCTGTCTATGGGTAACTGCTCGGGTGAGGTGGACTGTAATGCGGTTACAGCCTGGCTGCGACAGCGGAAGGAGACGCAAGCGAAACCGCACCTCCCAGCGGGAAATCATTGATCCCCTTCTCCAAAACGGAGTTCACATTTTCCTCAGTTATGTACTCTTTTTCTCCTTTATTGCTCTGTAGTATAATTGCATGTGAGTACATACATAAGTACAAACTTGCTGTTACGACTTTTACCTCCTAATTTGTGCAGAATACTAACAATATTAATAATAATCTCTAATATTACTGAGCAATTATGAGGCGGATACGTTTCTGAGGGCTTCATATGTATGAGAAGGGACCCAAGAAAACCAGAATCATCTTCTGGAGGGTGGACTCCTTGTAATGTAGGCTTCCTGCTAGGAGAGTGTTCCAGGAACCCACCTGTATCAGGGTGCCCGCTGGCGTTGCTGTGAGAGGCTGCGTTCAGCTTCAGCGAATTCTTTTCTGAGGACTCCGTGCATTTGCCCATCTCGTGCTGGGTGATTTATGAGCGCACCTACCCACACCGCACCAAGTGTTCAGCAGTTTTTGACCAAAAGTAGCTTGACCTATGTGCCTCTCCCTCCCTATTCACCCCATCTTGCCCCACGTGACTTTTTTGTTGTTGTTTCCCCAGATGAAAAACGTCCTCGGGGGAAACATGTTGCCATTGTGGAAGAGGAGAAATAACGGCAGGAGCGCTAAAAAGCATCAAAATCAATGAGTTCAAAATCTGTTTCGAGCAGTGGAAAAAAGGTCTCGACAGGTGTGTTGCATCAAATGGAGAGCGCTCTGAAGGTGACTGAAGTTTAAACATGTAAGAATAAATACACAATTTTTTATAAATAAGCTCTATTTGGGGGTTCCCTCTCATATTATATAATTTAATCCTGAAGTATCAGCTACTGAATATATTACTAAGTACTGTCATTTTCACTATTGTGCACTTCTGGTACGTTGTAGAGTGGGAACGCAAACACAAGCGTCTGACCTCATGGCCTGAGCAATTTTAACCATGATGATATATGGCCTCTTAAAAAATACAATTAGGACAGTGTGTTTGTTCATGATGACAAAATAACCAGCTGAAAAATGTGAAATGAATCCAAACCAGATTTTCCTTTACTGAAATAAAAAAGAATAAAACTAGTCGAATCATGTTATTTTCCATTTAAATAACTTTGTTGTGCAGACATAATGTGAGAATTAGTTATCATAAATACCTACAGTTTTTTTCTCTCTCTTATCATTCGCTCCTTCCTTTTTTCTTCACACTTTAAATTTAACTGTTTTCCTGAAGTAAACACTAATTTCTTCTGAAAGTACATATATACACACCAAAAAATGTTAATGGAAAGCAAATTGGATTAGTTGTGTGAACACATTAATTTAAATTAGTTTGTGAAAGATCGAACTAGAATAATGAAAGTTTGTTTGCAAACAAAAAAAAATTAGATTGTTTTCAGATTTTTTTAAAATTTAGGAATAAAAGCACATTTTAAAATGCAAAAACTTTAGATTTATGAAGAATCTTACTAATTTCCATCCTGTGAAGTGATTCCAAGTAATGTAGTGATAATTTTTGTAGGTGGCCTGGCATCTGACACACAGGCTTTGGGTGCCTCCTCTCACACTGTTGTCCCACCTCTGATCCCAGCTACAACTGGGCCAAACCGTTCTGGGCACACTGACAAGGTTCTACCATAAACTCAGGCTGTGCATTTCTCCATTCTTATGCTTCAAGGCTTTCTGTGAAGCCAAGGGCGCTTACTCAGCCCTTGTGCCAGGGGAGCCTGCAAGGGTGAGGGAGGTATTGCCACCTGCAGCAACCCTCAACCAATGGGAGGCAGCACAGTGTGAACGCATGCACCAGCCTGACAGCCTTCGGGTGAGCAATTTGGAGGCACATTCTCCAGAGTTCCTCAGAGAATCCCCAGTAGCATTGCTCCTTGGTCACCCAGGTCATTAGCCCACTCAAGGGCATTAACTGGCTTTTGCTTCCATGTCTCACTCCCATGTCTCCTCGTTCTGCTTCCTGGGATTTGCCTCTCAGATAAATTACCAGCTTCCAAGTTCTTATTCTAGACCTTGTTTTGGGACAACCTAAACTAAGAGAGTAATTTAGAATTGAATGTTCAGATAATGTAGAGAACTTAGTATTTTTTAATCCTGCATTTTAATTTAAGATTTTTAAAGGTACTTCTAAAAAAATCTTTTTAGCCCTATGTACTCGTTACATATGTGAATGACTTATCAGTTTCAGGGATGCTATATTCATTAATACCTACAATATACATTTTAGTGCTTCAAGTCTGTATTGAAGAGCAAAAAACTTTTGAAATCATTTAAAAAACATTTGTTGTTTCATGTTGACCACCTCTAACTATGCACAGTTCACTTATTAGAACCCTATAAGAAAGGAAATAATGTATTTCTTTAACTTGACATTTTATGCTGCAGGATGTTATTTTTTCCAGGAATTCTGTTTTATGGGACGATTTAAGGAAAGTGTTTATTTGGCATCTGTCATTATAGGTTTCATTTACTGTTTTCTTTCTTTCTCCTTCTTGTTCTCCTTTTTTTTTTCTTTCTTTCTTTTTTTTTTTTTTTGGTCTTCCTTTTTAAGGTCAAAACTCAGTGTGCTCAGAAGCTCTCCCAGTGGCTACCAGTGGATTCACATCACAGGCCCTGTTCTCTCATTCAAAGAGGAAAGTGTTCTAAGTGCAGCTGCTTAAATCAAACCTTTTTTCTCTCCAAGGTGCTAATTTAGTTAATACTTAGTAAGAAAACTGCTTTAAAATTCATAAAGTGAATTAGCATGTTTATTTCTTTTTCTTTTTTCTAAGCCTCTCCAAAACCGGAATCTGAATATCTGGGATCAAATGACCATTAGTGATGAAAATCAACTGTTTGGTGATAGGTATTTGTTTAGAAATTCATAAACATCAAAGTTGTGGGGAGAAAAAGTGAAACCTGTAGATTTGAATTATCGCTGAAATGTATTCTCAGCTTTATGCAAGTAACCTGGGCTCCTTTCTATAGTCATGTCTCTCAGATGCACGTGTGTATGTGTGCCGGCTGTGTTATCTGCTTTCTAAAGTGCTTTTGTTAACACCATAATTTTAAATTAAGTTTTTCAGAAAGCTGTTCCTGCTGTACATTTTGGCATCCAAGATTAGGTCAGTGGCCGTAAATCTCATTTATGTACTTAATGCAAAGGAGATACTGCTGTCTTGGGAATCATGCTAGCCAGATTCCTTACTTTGCCCCTCTTACAAGATATTGACATATAAAACAAAATGCTCCCATTTTGTTTTGCATCTTTCTTCATTTAAAACTTTAAATAAAGAATGTTTATGCAAGGTTCTTTTTCATTCATAAAAATGGAAATCTCCCTTTGTGTCTGCATGAGTAGACTTGTATTCTTGTTCACGAATTCGAGTGATAGATTACCCCATAAAATCTTTACGTTTGGCTTGTGCAGCTGAGTTCATGTCTGAATACAGAATGATAAAGAAGCTTTAGCATTTTGTGGAAAGAAAAGAAATCATGCCTTCTAGATGGCCCTTAAGCTAGCTTTTAACTGCCTGGAAATCAGCTAGAAATGTACAATCAAACTTGCCATTAAAGGCATGTTGTTTAGTGTAAATCTTTGGGGGCATAATCTGTAAATAAATGCAAAGGGATTCTATAATATTATTTGGTTTTCATTATATTTGCATGGAAGTCTGCCAATCCAAATATATATTCTTTTTACCTTTTTTTTTTTACCTTTCTATCCATTAGAAGTTAAAATAGAAATGATGGATTGTGTCACTGCAGTCCAGCAGCCTATTTCTTTCAACACATCACAGTGTATTTACTGTTTTAGCTATATTGTTTTCAATTTCTGGCAAAATAGTCAGTTTTTGATCCTGGGTAGAAAATGTCAGTGCTCACATTTCCTGTGGGGTTTTGGCCTTTTTGTGAAGAGGTAGGGGAGAGCTAAATGAATTATGATGCTGTCATCTGAAGAAACCACAGTGTATTTCTTTGCCAAATTTTAGCAAGAACAGAGCTGATCATCTGCTAGTGTAAGCTTTTCCTTGAACCCTACCAGCAGTTCACTCAGGCTTCTGCCTGTTCTCTTTCATGCTGTGAGAATGTAGCCTACAGAAGTCCTTTTAACCTTCCTTTTGCAAGGTTAATTGATTTAATAATCCCCAAAGAAGATAAATTTTGACAGAGGAATTTAGAAATCTAAATTTAGGAATTTTACAGCTGAGCTTAAGTAATATTAAAATAAAGACTGAGTCACTTCTCGATGTAAGTAGTTTTAGGGAGACTGCATATGCCTTGTATTTTTTGAAATTTGACACTCCTTACATCCTTCACAACTGTATTTCTTTATAGTTTATAGAATAACAAATATTACCAGATAGCATTTGTGCATTATAATCTTTGAAATCAATACATTCTGAATGTGAATATAGCTATTGTGTATTGTAATCATCTGATATTGTATTTGCCATGCTTAAGTGCTCCTCAATAACCATTAATTTATATTTTCTAATATCCTTTCTGACCCCAAAGGAAGTATACTTGCTTGAACTAACGGCATTTTGTTCCTACCTATTTGGAACAATTCATAGGAAAAAACCAATACTGAGGATTATGATCTATGTGGATTCTTCAGTTTAATTTTTAGTAGTCATTTTGTAGCTAGTTTTAAATGATTTTTCAGACTTTATCATTCTTGAAAAACAATTTGAAGTCTTTGTTTCCCGTTATCACCTATTTTTTTTCCATCACATTGTCTTCTTTTGGCCGGCTGCATCCTAGGGTTTCTTCTTTCTACTACCATTTTTGTAACAAGGACTGTACTAAATCTTGGGTTTACTGCAAGGAATGAAATAGACTTATTTTCTGCACTCACAAGATTTAGAATCTAGTAAAAATAATGCCCATAATTATGCAAAATAGATTTAAGAGAGAGAAGAATGCACCCAACTCAGGTTTTGGGGGGATTCCAGGTTTCCAGGGACTTACCAGGTAAAGAAAAAAAGAAAAAAGGAGAATTGCTGCCTACCAGAGGCAATAAATAGTATTTTGAACCTAAAAGCAAAAGAGAGTATGTTGCCACAGAGGACTTGAAAATAGTGGCAGAAGAATTATTAGCATTAAGTCAAGTTACAAGCATGTACTGAGTGTGTATTACATGTGGTAGTTATGTCATGTCATTGAGATACAAAGACACCTAAGGAACAGGTCCTATGTTCAAAGAGCTTATGTATAAACTACTGACAACTGTGTCTTTGATTTGTATTCAAGAATTAAGATGGAGTGTGTTTTTTAAAGGAAAAATAAGCTCTGTAGACTGCACAAGGAATTGTACTTTTATTCCATGAAGACTCTTTCAGACAGCTTACCTACCCTCGTTACATAAAAGACAGCTACTTGCAAACTATGCCGGGTATGTTTCTGTCCAGGTATGACAGCCTCTACCTTTCCAAAATGAGGAAACAAGGAGTTCATTATCATTTTTTCACATATATGTTTCCCTGTTTTCATCCCAGTGGGTGGAAGTTTTGATGGTTCATGTTACAGCAAAGATGAATGAATGAGAGCAGTCTCATAGTCGTAAAAGGGTTTAAATAAACAAGGCAGAGTCTCAGCATCATGCCCTTCTTGCTGGGGGGTCCATAAAAGTCATTTGGTCAGAGGTCATGCAGATAACTAAGGAGCAAAGTGGTCTGGGTATAAGGTAGTAAATTTTAATATTTACTGTGGCAAAATAGAGAGTTAAATAGAGAGTGTATCCACCTGTCTAAAGTCATTTTAAATACCTTATTAATCTAACAAAACAGAGACTAAAGGCCTCTGAATCAACTCACTTGTCTCATGTCATAGATGAAGAAACTAAGGTCTGAAAAAGACAGGACCAAAGGCTCACAGCAAGTCAGCAGCAGAAGTGGGACCCAAGCCCTCCTGGCTTTCAGTTCAGTGTCTGTCAATGTTGTTTACAGAACCTTCTCTAGAGATTTTAGTCCGAAGTTTTTGGGTAGTGAGATTATATTTGCTTTCAGAAAGTTAATTTAAGAAAGCTTTTACAAAGTAACTAGATCATAACTCCTAAACAAGAACTAAAATGTATAATGCTTCAAAAACTTGCAACATCTGGAATTAGGTGCAAAAGTATACATATATGTAATCAGAAGACAAGATTTGAATGGTTAATCAGCTTCGTTACATGGAAATTAGGGACATTTTATACGGTCTTTGCATGTGGAATTTACTCTACCTAGAACATTCTTTTCCCAGATACTGGTATGGTTCACGAGAGGCATGTCCCATTGTTAGGGCGGCCTTCCTTGCCATTCATTTATAAACGCCACACAACCACTCTAATACTTTGCCTACTGCTTCCTTGTCTTAAATGTGTCCTTAACACTCATCCTTGTTTAATATGGGGTATATTTTACTATTTTTGCTTTGTTTACTCTCTGTGTTCCTCTGCTAGAATGTAGGTCCTTGGTTGGCTAAAGAGGGAGTAGTATAAATTCTGACACTCTGAAGGTACTAACAAATATTTATCGAATACTAAATGTATGTATAAATATATATACATATATACACATATTTAATATTTAATATATACACTTAGTATTATATATACATATACATTCATTTAGTGTATATATATATATTTCATTTACAGGGTCATTTTGCTCACTTAAAAGCAATTCAAAGTAAAAATCATGTATGAAGTTTGGTATTCCCATACACATAATTTCTAGAAGCTTTATTGTTAGCTTTAACATGTGGTTATATTTTGTATTTGACAAATAGGAATCAGTGTTGTTGCCTTTTTTCAAGAATAAGGATAAAATGTTCGAACCATTAAATATCTGAATTAAGTGCCTAAAACATAATGTTTCGTCACATTTTTATGCATAGATATGAAAAATTTCAGTGTTACAGAGGGTACACAATAGAAAAGTAAGATGAGAGGTAGTGTAAATTTATACATGTTTACACTTAAAAGATTCTGAAAGTTTCCAAAGTAGCAGCGTTGCTTTCGACTTCTGCCAGCAGGGTATTGTTTTTGCTCCACATCCTTGTCAGCACTTGCTATTTATTATTGGTCTTTCAATTTTGTCAATTCTAGTGGGCATGTTGTGGTATCTTATTGTGATTTTAATTTGCATTTCTCTAATTGCTAATGAGATTGAGTGGGTTTTTTATATTTTTATTGGCCATTTTGGTCATCCCTTTTATAAAATGGCTGTTTAAGTATCTTGTCTAGTTTTGTATTGAGCTATCTGTTCTTCTTATTGATTTATAAGAGTTCTTTATAGGTTTTAGATATGAGACCTTTGTCAAATATGTCTGCTGCAAATATTTTTCTCCCATTCTCTACCTTGCCTTTTCAGTCTCTTAATGGTATCTTTCCTGAACAGAATTTGTTAATTTAGTGTAGTACAATTTATCACTTTTTCGTACATGGTTAATACTTTCAATGTCCTATTTAAAAGAACATTGTCAAGCCTAAGGCTGTGAAGAAACAATGCTATCTTCTAGAAGCTTTCTTGTGTCCCTTTCACATTTAGATCCTACAGTCTCCTCAGAACTGATTTTTGTGTATGGAGCAAGGTAAAATTCAGATTTTATGTTTTTTGTAAGGACATAGAATTAAACTATCACCAGTGATTGAAATGACAAGGGTTTTTTTCAGTGCTCTGCAGTGAAAATTAAGAATTTATATAACTGTGTCCTTGTTTCCAAATTCTTTTTTTCTTTCCTATTGGTTTATTTGTCTGTCTTTGTTCTATAACCACACTATCTGAATTATAGTATCTTCTAAGTATGTCTTGATATCCAGTAGAATAAATCCCCCAGCTTTGTTCTTCAATATTGTCTCAAGTCATTTTAGCCCTTTGCATTTCCATGAACATTTTAGAATCAGTGTGTCAGTTTCAACCAAAAATGATACTGGAGTTTAGATCAGGAAAACATTAAATATGTGAATTAATTAGCACAGAATTGAGATTTCTGCAATACTAAGACTTCTAATTCATGAACGTTTGTATACCTCATATTGCAACACACATAAAAGTTCTTTCAATTGCTTATTTGATTTACCTGGGAATTTCAGCAGTATATAAAGCACATAGCATGATATTTGTATACTGAAGATTAAAGGCAGTGGTAAGCTGGGAAGGATGGACTCTGGCTGACTGGGTAGTTATTTTATTCCAGGTGGTAGAAAAATTCCATTAGTGCCTTGCTCTCAAAGCAGCCTGATCTGCCATCTAGAACCAAGCCAAAGCCATAAGTATGTGAATCTAACCAATGGAGAGATCTCAGAGACGGACTTGGTGCCACAGAAGTGCGCCGGGGTGGCCTCACAAGAAGAGGACTGATTGCATCCGGGAGTAAGTGACCTCCGTGAACTGGCCGGGCAACATGGCTAGAGCTGGTATAATCAGATCCTCTTCTCAGAGCCAGGAAAGAAAAGGTTGCCTCTTGGACTGAGGACATATATTTCAGCTAGCAATAATTAGGAATCTGATGCTTATCCATAAACGTAAACTGATAACCAAAAACCACCAAAAAGTTTAGGAAACCCAACACAGGCTCAGGAGACAGGCATCACATTCAACACAAAAATAATTTAACCTTCTGTGAATGTGAGTTCATTGGAGAAGCAAAAGAAAACTAATTATTATCATTAGTATTTGATAAATTAGGGAAAATGGAGCTAAAGGCTTGCTATAAAAGTGAATCGATTATCAGTTTAAATAAAACAAAATCTTAGTATTGGAATAAATAATGGAAAGAAAAGGTCTAAACATCAGCTTGGTGAACTGGAAGGTTAAGCTGCAAATTTTATAACCCAGTGCAAAATAATAAAGACACAAAAAAATACAGGAGTTTATTGCATTTGGTGCCCTTTATTTTTCTTTTGGGGTTGACAGATTCCTCAGTTTCATGTGATTGTGTATATAACTTAAGTCTTTGGGAGATTGGATGTAGGAAATGTTTGAAGTCATAAAGGGAACTGCTAGAAAGCATCAAGAATAACAGAAATAACAAAGAAGGCATACAGTATTTAACTGATTAATGCACTTATATTTATTATATTCTTCATCCTATTTTTAGTGGGTTTAAGGAAAAATAGGGGTCTATTTCCCCCTCCCCATTCTCCTTGCTCCTATGATTAGCAATTTTTACTTATAGGTCTTTTGGAAGATGACTTATGCTTTATATGATATGCCAGTATCTCTACTAATTCAATCTCTTCAAACATGATTTTATCCTCAGGATTAAAAGTAAGGAGTTAGCTAAATTTTATTTAATATTTACTATATGGCAGACTCTATATTAACTCATTTACCTTCACAACATCCCTATGAGTTAGGTACTGTTGTCATCCTCATTTTGCAGATGATGATACTGAGGTACCTAGAAATTAACTAGGCCAAGTTGACATAAGTAAGCAATGGTGAGATATACCTAAGCACGCCGGGGTCTGGTTTTAACCTTTGTGCTAAATGACCTCTCCACAGGTCAGCAATACCCCTATATTATGTCTGCTATTGAAAGATTATATAAAACAAAGGTATTTTTCTCAAGCTATGTAGCAATAAAATTTTAAGTGAGAAATCTAAGTGTAAAAATTTGTCATGTTATAAAATAAATTATCTCCAGTGAAATGCTAATAGCAATGGTTCCAAAGTGCTGAAGTAAAGCGAACACTGGGTGGACTCTGGTGCTTTTAGTTTTTAATTATGACCGTGAAAATAATTTCTCAGTGTTGTTAAAGCAGCTTGATAGTGGAATAACTTTACGCCATTAATCCTTACTTAAAAATAAATTCACCTTGCACGAACAATACATTAAAATGAAATGATACTGCTTAAGATGAACAATAGGCTTTTGTTAAAGTATCTAAATGTAGCAGTAACTAAAGAGGTCAGCTGGCAACTGCACTGTTTTGGAAAGCTACTGACTTCAGGAACAAAGTAATGCTCACAAAGTCACCTTTGCTGTTCAAATGTGGAAGTTTGATGGCAACCTATGTTCACTCTGTAAACAGAAATTTCCCAAAGAAAAAAAGGAAACAAAATGTTTTCCCCTCCATCCCCAAATGGCACATTTTCTTGGCTCTTGACCCACAAATATGTTCATTGAAACAAAACCCAAAAACTAAAAACAGAAACAAAAACTGTTTAAAGCCAGACATAGACTAAAATTCTCTGTAAAAAAAGCTGATTTAAAGACATTCATAGGAAAATAACATGTCTAAAGCATGTTATACCTTAATAACATCATCCTTAAATAAAAAGTTTATTAAATGCCATAATCAGAACTTGACCTTAGCTTTTTAAAAATCCAATTTAATTATTTTATGTCTGTACTATGTAAGATCTGAAGAAAGGGAGTTTAAAGTTCTCAAACTCATTTAGGAGCATTGTCTTCATTATTTTTCCTTTATTCTTTCACTATGTTTAAATAACATAATAGTTGAGTAGAAATTTATAAAATTCATTACAAATCCAGATGTTTCCTAAGATATTCATGAATTCATTCAGAAGAGTATTTGGGTTCCCTCAATCAAGTATATGTAACCTGAGGTTAATATGATGTTAAGAGGCAAAAAAATATATATCAAAACAAATGAACAGGTTAATAATCTGATCATTTCCTACCAGTCAAGAGTATGTCCCAGAATGTATAGTAGTTTTGAAAATATGGGAGAAAAAATTTAGAGATATGGAAGAAAATTCTGGAGGTCCCTCTTTCAGATAAACAGAACAAAATAGGTGATAGAAAAGAGATAATTTTTGAAAATAGAAGAAAATTATTTTTAGTTTAAAAACACAAATTATGCAGATTAAAACTTCCATTCAAAATGATTCTTTGATGTGGTCAGAGTTATATTCCGTCTGGATGAATACAGTGAATTTAGGAAACTCATGCAACTGGCATGGATACCTTCTTTTTCTTACCTTTGTGTTAAGGAATTAGCACACAGGAAAGAAGCACAATAGAGGATACAGAAAAAAGAAATTTTACAACGGGACCGTACCTGTGACTGCTCTGCAGGTCAAGGCATGAAACGTTACGAAGGCTGCAAAAATCCTCCCTCGGCTTTGTGCGCTGAGTCCTCCTTGCTTTTCCAAAGTCAGCCACCGTTCTCCCAGTTAGCTCTCTCTATCTGAAAATGCTTGTTATTTATTCCTATGTATTCCATTGGGCCTGGTTCCTTTCACTTTATTTCACTCAGCAATAAGGATCTTTGGTTCAAATATGCATGCTTTTTCTTGAGTGGAATAGCAGGTTTTTTTAAGGCAGTTAAAACAATTTGCACTCCCACCAGCAGTGAACCAGAGTTCCATCTGCTGCATAACCTCACCAACACTTCGTATTACCAGTCTTTTTAGTATTTGCCATTGTAGTGAATATACAGCGGTATCTCACTGTATGTCTAGTTGGTAGTTCTCAGATCATGTTTTCTAGCCACTTGGACACCTTCTTTTGTAAAGTGCCCATCGGTCTCTTGAACATACTCCTATAGAGAGAGTTTCAAAGTTTTTAATTAATTGGTAAGAGTTCTTTTACTATTCTAGATGTGAGCACTTTACCACCTAGGTGTGTTTCAATATGCTATTCTATACCATGGTTTCCCTTTGCACTCTTTTAATGGTATCTTTTGATGAACAATTTGTTCCTTTTCTCTATCTCATTTAAGAAAAATCTTCCCCTATTTCAAGGTCATGAAAACTGTTATCTTCCAAAAGCTGCATGGTTTTATCTTTCACACTTCAAATATAGACTATGAACATTTTGTTAAAATTAGCCTTTAAAAATTTTGCGCCAATTTATATACCTACTAAAATGTGCATAAGCATCCCAGCTTCCTTACACATTTGCCAAAACTTGCTCAAACTGGCTATTATTAATGTCTTTTATTTTTACCAACATGGTGAGCTATAGCTTTTTCTTGTTATTGAAATTTATGAGATATTCGAGGCATACAAAAATGATCAAAAATAATATATTAAAAAACACCCCCAAATATTCGTAACCCATATTTTTCTTTGGAAGCATAGGCTAATTGAAACAGTCTTCTAAACGACTCATGGTCAATGATCTCCTGTTAAAAAGGTATAGTGATAGCAGATTCTAATAAATTACTGGCAAGGTAAATGTTCACAAGTAGCTGTCTCAAATCATTATGGGGAGGAAAGGCTTACATGTACATGACTAAACAAAATTTTTCTTATGAATTAACTTCTAGGATGAACATTTTTTTTCTAGGTGGAAATTCTTCAGTTTAAAACTTTTGTTATTGAAACGTCATGAACTTAGATAATCCAATGAAATAATGGGAAGGATAATCTCCAAAGAATTAAAAAGCAATAGGTTGTATCTTGATGCTCCCCAAGTAACACTCCTTAGCACACTTACCCAGCACTGACTTGCTCAGGAAAAAAAGATCTATTTTTTGTGAGGCTACCAACTTTACTCTTTCAACATTCATTATTAAATGACCTGCAACTTGTGGGAAGCTATGGATAATAGTGGACCTTTCTGCCCATGTCTTATTACTACTTTTAGGAGGTAGCTGCATGCAAGCAAGACACCTAGTATTCCCGGCACAGCAGTGCCCCCAGAACATCAGGACTGGAGGCAGCTCCATCACAAGTTTTTGCTGGTAGGCAAGCAAGCCAGCCAGCCATTGCCTGGAAATGGAGCAGAAACCCTTTTAACCTTCACATTCTCCTAAGGAAATAAGTAGTTTTAGAATGAGAACCCCAAGTCCCAAAAGTAGACACATTTTTTGTGACATATGAATTCCAGTTTGAGATCTCTCTTCAGCTATTACATATGATTTAAACTCCAGATGTGAGTGTGAAAAGTTTCTATTTCTCTTTGTTACTTTTAGACTAAGATAAGTTGTTAGAAGGATTTTGACATGGAGCTTTAAAAACACCCAGTCTCTTAATGGTATCGTCTGTCTCCTAGGTATAAATGATGTTGGGTGTCATAATTACCAAAGGATTACCAAAGAGAAAGGAATGGCAAGAGCTCATTTGGGCAATTCTCTACTCTTCAGCAGAATCTTACTTGAATTCAGAAAAATAGCTGTCTGTTTTTCTTTGAAATGTATGAAGAATGAAACAAAATCTTTCTAATCAAATGTTTCTTAATTCTTGAAGCAAATTCTTTATTAATGGATCTTTCAGATTTTAAAACTAAACCTTTTGCTTAGGGATTTCACCTTAAACATTCATCTTTGGTCATCTTTATCTTTAAAATATTAACTGGCATGTCAAGTTATGTCACTTCAGAGTGACATAACTTTTCATTTTTCATTTTTTCATTTTTTTCATTTCATTTTTCATTTTTCATTTTTCATTTTTTTCATTTTCATTTTTTCATTTTTTTTAGTACTATAAGAGTGTTGAAAAATCAAGATGGTGGAGGAATGAATGGAAGTCACACTGACCTCCTCCCAGGACCAATCTGGAATTACAACTAAATTGTGGAGAAATCACCTGGAACAAACAGCTGAACAATAACAAGAGAGGAGTCTTATAACCTTGGACAGACAGAAGAGTCAGCTTTAGCACAACCTGACTGGTAAGGAGTGCAGTTGAGACGTGAGAAGGTGGGGCAGGGTGCCCACAGGCAGCAGCACCAGAAGGATATTGAAACAACCAGTGGGATCCCCCTAAGAAGAGTGGGGTCTAAACCATAAGTGGGTTTATGGTTTACAAACCAGCCTACAGCAACAGAGCCCAAAAAGTACACAGAAAACAACCAGCTGTGAAAAGCAGCTGGGTTCCTCTCTGCCAGAGACAGGCAGCTGGAGACACAAAGAGCCTTTTAAAGGGCCAAAGCATAAATTTTTATTTGCATCCACTTACCCTGGTCTCTGGCAAAGGCAGGGCTGGAGTGGGCTAGAGACCCCGGAGGAAAGACTGCAGAAGGAGGTTTTGGGGAGACAACTGAGAGAGTAGCCGGCGGGATCTCAGGGCTGCCTAATCCCCCATGTGGGAGCAGCCATCTTGCTCAGACAGATATCAGCGTTTGAGGACCCAATAACCCCACACCCAGGAGGGACTCTGCCCTACCCTGTGGTGTCCAAGCCGGCCTGCTGAGTGCAGAGTGACTAGATTAACAGTGAAGGAGGCAACCACAGACAGTAGATTCCTGGAAGTCTTGAACAGACTGTCTAAGGTCACACAGGGTCAACATCTGCCATCATCAGAGGCAGATCCAGACCAAAAAAACCAGTGGTCTCCTACCGTAGAAGTTCACACCACAAAGTCAGGAAATCAAGACAGATCAATATCCATATCCAAACATAATAATATCCATATAATGGGGATACCAGAAGGAGAAGAAGAGGAGCAAGGTATAGAGAACCTGATTGAAAAAGTAATGATGGAAAACTTCCCTAATTGGAGGAGAGAAAAAGTCACACAAGTCCAGGGAGCACAGAGAATCCTATTCAAGAGGAACCTAATGAGGCCCACTCCAAGACACAGCATCATTAAAATGGCAAATATCAAAGACAAAGAGAGAATCCTAAAGGCAGCAAGGGAGAAAGAGGTAGTAACATATAAGGGAGCCCCTGTACAGCTAGCAGCTGACTTCTCAACAGAAACACTGCAAGCCAGAAGGGAATAGCAAGAAATACTCCAAGTCATGAAAAGGAAAGGCCTGCTACCAAGACTGCTCTATCCCGCAAGGTTCTTAACTCAAATGGAAGGTGAAATAAGGAGTTTCCCAGGCAAAAGAATACATCTCCACCAAACCACCACTGCAAAATATACTAAAGGGACTGCTTTAAGAAGATGAAGAAAAAGTCTATAAATACCCAGGTCCTTTTACAGTTACCGATACTTGATATTACCAATATTTTTAATACTTATTAATCATATTGTGATAATAATGTATTATTTTGTTACTTTATTATTTGTTGAAACTAAACCTGTTTTTATATATTTCTTGCCTATTTCTATGATTTTTAAAGAGCTTTAAATGACATTTTGCTATTCTTATTCATTTTTTGATTAAATGTTTGTAGAATTTTTTTCCCCTAAAAAAACCCCCAACAAACTATTAACCCTTTTTTAGATGTGTTGCAAATACTTTCCTATTCTATTACTTGTCCTTTAACTTTTTTTATATGTATATTACTGTATAGCCTTAAATGTTTAATATAGTCATTTTGTCAATATTTTACTTTAGACCTTCTGGGTTTGAATATTTTACTTCAGGGTAAGAAAAATATTAGTTTGTATTTTCTCCTAAAATTCCTTAGATTTTACATATTGATTTTTAACTCACCTGAATATTTCTTGTATAATGTGTGAAGTAAGGCTCTATAGTTGTTTTAATTCAAGTAATAGTAGTTCATGTAGCTTATTTGTTGAATAAGCTTTATTTTCCCCATTGGTTTAAAATAGTCATTGAATCATATAATATACTGTTAGATATATACATTTGTCTCTAGAATGCTCATTTTATTTCATTGATCTACTTGTTTATTTCTGTGCTCATGTCATGTTGTTTTAATTGCTGAGACTTTATAATGGACTTAAAATTTTTAATATTTTGTAATGGATTTTAACATTTAAAAAAGTAAATGAAATCAATCTGCATTAAAAAAAAAGAAGGAACTCCTATGTTTTGTGACAACATGGATGGAAATGGAGAATATTATGCTAAGTGAAATAAGCCAGTTGAAATACAAATACCACATGATCTCACCTATAAATGGAATCTATTCAACAAAATAAACTCATAAACAAAATAAACCACAGGCATGGAAACATGGAGCAGACTGACAGTGACCAGAGGGGATGGGGAAGGAGGACAATGGTGGAAAGAGGGAGAAGGGTTAGACAAAGAACATGTAAGAATGACCCATGGACATGGACATGGACAGCAGAGTGGGAATTGACTGTGAGAGTGGGGGGCAGGGTGGGATGGGTGGAGGAGGGCAAAGGGGGAAAAACTGAGACAACTGTAATAGAATAAACATCACTTTAAAAAAGAATGTTGAATAAATGAATCCTGCAGCCTCAAAAAGAAATTGATCTGGCATCCCAAGAATGACTGTTGCTGACACTAGGCAAATTGGTTATTATTATATATGACTTAATTTTTCAGTATGTAAGAGTTAAATAATACGAATTTTAAAAGCAGCTCAAGAGCCTTAAATAGATACTCTTTTTAAGTTATTTTGTGTTCTAGCTCTTTTCTTCATTCAGAATATGTAGTATATATTAAATTTTATTTCTTTTATCTGCCTTATTGATGATCAGCTGCTCAGTTATCTTCTAAGCATTCTTCGCCTGAATTTATAAGTTCTAAATTGAACACCCTTAAAGAGAGATACTTTCTATCAAATTCCGTAACAATTAAGTCCTATGAAGTCAATGATCACCTCAGGATTAAGTTCATTTCCAGTATTTTACTGCCCTTTTTAAAAATTTTTATTAATAATGTTTAGTCTCCTCAAGTGTGATTCTGGCTTTTCCTTTTTTTATAATGTTAAATCTTATTGGTTTCTTGGTTCCTTGAAGATTTATCTCATTATTTTCTAGAGCTTTAGAGAAGGCAAGGTATAGCAATATATGAAAACAATCAGCAATCTTTAAGAAAATGGTATTTATCTTAACTTTTTAGTGTTTATAATTTATTATCTAAAGTGCATCTAACTGGGAAGTGTCCAAATCTAATATCTAGTATAGAGAACATTATAAGCAATATCAGAGGTCAAAATGGACATCGATTTGTTTTCATTGAAATTTGAGTAATGGCTTCTTTCCTTACACTGGTTATTGTTTTCCAAGGGGTAAGGTATTATGATCCTTGTGATGACTCAAGAAGTATTAATTCTAAAATAAAACCAATGGATTGTTTCTTCCATAGGTAACATTTTAAAGGGTACTCATTGATATAATCTTATTATCATGAAGTCTATAAATAAAAAGCTCTTGGTGAGTTACAGTTGCTTTATTTCATAAAACCTAAAGTTTAAAATCATACTGCATTATTTTAAAAAAGGCCAGATCATGATAGCTTTAAGGCTCATTACTGTAAAACGCAATAAACTAAGGCCCACAGACCAAAACCAACTCCGCTGCCATCTTGATACCACACATAAACTAAGAAGAATATTTCCTAATGAACATTTGCAATTGTTTTGACATCAGGGAATACTAAACTTGAACCCTTAATAAGTGAAGAGATATCTTAGAAGTGAAGAATTTTTTTCTCATTAGGCATGTATTTTCTTAAATGTTATTAATTATTATATTTTAAATTTTGTTAATAAAGCAATTGTTCTCTCTATTTTATTAGATTTCCTATAATGTTTATGCTCTATATAATATCCTCATTTTGCCACTTGGCCTGCAAAGCCTAAAATATTTATTTTCTGGTTCTTGAGAGAAAAAGTTTGCCAACTGTAGCATTATTCCACCACCAAATGCTGCAATCACACTGTCAAGAATATAAACAACATAAATGGAATGTACCTCATATTTTGTGTAGTGTCTACTCAAGATATTGCAAATGATTTTCCTAACCTAAAGAATCTATCTTTTCTTCTGTAGCTACTATTAAATCTAAGAGATTGAAATTGAAAGATATTATTTCAGTCCATCTTTATCTAAAAAACATGGAAAATTTCTCACCTTTGAACTCAACATATGTAACCATGTTTGGGCTCTGCCTGCCTATAGGGTATGTAACTATTACTGTCTTATGAAAGGAAAATTGCCAGAATATCTGATACACTTTTCTTGTTATCATCTGTGATCCTCACTTAAAGTTCATGCTCTGATATCTCTGGCTCTGAAACCTGCTCATTCTCAAGCGCCCTCCCGTTGGTACAGTAGCCATATTGTTTTTCTAATCATGTGCTTTGCAAGTTCCCTACAATATATTATTATCACAGGTTTCTTCTATTTCCCTCTCTTGTTTACCCATTTTTATTTTTTTTAACAATTGTCAGTGATCTGCAAACAAAGGCCACATTCACAGTAAGGCTTGAGAAGTAAAGGGATTCTGGGATGTAAGAGGAGGAAAGTTAACATCGGAGAGCGGCACTGGCGCTGAGGTGAAGAAGGAATCTTCATAGAACAAGAGCGTCCCTTCTCTCGCTCCTTTAACTCACCTCTATGCCTCCAGTCTGTGGTCATTTTCAAAAGGTCTAATTTGGCCTTGTTTTCCTTATCCTTAAAATAATAGTTTCACACATAATCTTAAAAAACCAAACATCAGAAGTTTTGTTGTTTTATCTACCCCGCACTAAGGATATTTATTAGTATTTAATTATCTTTTCTAATTATTTCAAAATATATTACCTTCAAATTAAAAAGTGAAAGAAGAAAAGAAAAATGGTTTTATTTGCTTAAAAACCATTCCAGTAGTTGAACAGAAAATTTTTATAGGGAGTTTTCCAGAAATACATACTCATTTAATTTTTATGCCAGACACTGTCTCAGGAGATAATAACTTTATAAAGAAATAAAGCACAAAGACATTTTTTCTTAACTAGCTTAGATAAAATTATATCTTATGTAAAACAACCCAGGATGCAATCACAATAGCATAAAATGATTTACTAATAAGAGAATGTTTTGATACTTAATAGGTGTGAGATAAAGGAATGGTCAGAGTGCTGTGGCATTCACCAGGGAAACTGGTGCTTTCTCCAGGATCTCTGCCTTGCCCTCCGCCTGTTCCAGGAGGCTACAGTGAGCAGCATCCAGCGATAAGCTGGCTATCGCATTTGCTTCCAGACCTGGCAGAGGACAGTGACCCAGGATATGAGGAGCTCTTTCCCCGTTAGACAGATGAGATCCAAAATGCTCATCTGGTGCCTTACACTTAAGGGCTTCAGGGACCTGTCATGTGCCAGCCATTCTACTGTGTAGGCAATGCTAAGATTTATAACTTCCCACACAGACCTCAGTGCCTCTCAAATCCAGTATGTTTCTGCCTTCTTCCCCAACTGAATGGCGAACTCCACCTTTTACGTCATATTGCTCCCAGCCTGTTTTCTCAGACTCTCTCCTGTTTTCCATCTTTTCTTCCAAGTTCTAGTGAATTTCAAAAAAAAAAATTTTTTTTAAGTCCTTGATACTCCTACAGACACACTCCTAATTTTAGAAACTTCCCCCACTATAGGACCTTCATGAGACTAGGAAGGAATCAGCCAGGACATATGAAAAAGACCACGTTCAAATAGGACCATGGAATTCTAGGAAGGTACCTTCAGAGAGAGTCAAGGTTCAGTAGTGTTCCTTGCTGCAGGTGAGGACTAGGAACATAGGCTTTGACTTGAGAAGGTCTCAGCACTGTTTTCCATTCTTTTCTTCCCATCTCTGGTCAATTTCCATGACTCTTCTCTATCATTGGCATTAGTACTTTTCACTCCACATTGAGATAATCCATACCATCTTGCTACTTCCAGGCTGAAGAGTTGTGTAAGAGGTAGGACAAGGACCACAGTCTAGTAAAGTCATGGAACACTAAGGAAGGCTTCTTTATCAGAGAGTGTTTAGCCTGTTTATTGCTTTCTTGGGTATAGGATTTAATGAGAGGCCTGTGAAGGGTGGGAGGGAGGTAAAATGGAGGACATATTTTGGAGATAGGGATGACTTACCATCTGTTGTAGAATAGAAGAGCCCACAAGAGAAATATTGGAGACGCAAGAGAGGAAAGAAGTGGGGGAGGGGCAGTTCTTACGCTGAAGCAAGGTTGGAAAAGCAGAATCTGAAAGAATTTGCTAAAACGTTGCTGGAGAGCTGGAATTAAAAGGGATGGCTCCCATTTCAGTAAACTAGGAAGTGCCTGTTATCAGATTACATTTGTTTAGTTACTCAAATAATTCAAGTAAATTGACATAGAAATTTATATACTGGCTCAAGAGAGCTGATTGAACATTTTGGCAGTTTTTATCTTTCCTTCCTACCAAAATTCCATTAAAATGACGGAAGAGTTATAAAACCATAAAAAAATCCATAACAATATTAGAAGGCAGCGAAGACTGCCATCAGAAGTGCAAATTTCTAGAAGATGCAGAGCAAATAGGATAAGACTGATGGCACATCCCAAACAAACCTGCAGCTCCAAAAAGATGGAAAAGATCCACCAACGCAAAAGGAACCTATAAATAAGCCCAGGACTAAAGGCCGCAGGGAACTGAGAGGAGGCCAGGTATATCCAGTTGGCCAGTTAATCACAGGGCAGCAGAGCAATCGCACCAGTGCCCTGCTCTCAAAGTAGTGGACCCTACTACGTACAGGACAAAGCCACAAATTTGGAAATCCAAGTATGATGTGGAAGAATCCAAAAGGAAATTTTGATGTGATAGGATGTCCCTGAGTAATAGGCACCAGAAGACAAGAATGTGTGCCCACCCAAAAGACATGCTGTGTGCACAAGCCAGAATGACATTGTGGCCAGCGCCATATAATCATCTCGACTCTCGGGGCCAGGTGATCATTGTCGTTTGAAATACACTTCAGGTAACTATACTCAGTGATCAAGATCCATGCTTATAAATGTAAATAGGTAACCAAGAACCAAACAATCAACAACCAACAGAAGTACAAATTCAACAAATAAAACAATGTCACCTTTGTGGAAACAAAGTTAATATGGGAAATAAAAAACTTTAAAATTATTTTATTTAATATCTTTAGTGACATTCAGGAGGATAATAGCTTATTTTTTTAAGTTGCTGTGAAAAGTGAATGATTGGTGATTTTAAAAAAATTACTCAGGCTGAATCATGGAAAGAACAAGTCAAAATCTATTTAAGAAATGAAAGGTTGAATAGACTAATTTTCATGTAACACCATGTAAAATGGCAAAGAGGTGAAAAGTATAAGAATTTGTTGCATGTAATGTCCTTTCTTTTCCTTTTTGGGATTGCAAATTTTCATCTTTGTTCCAATCCTGTCTCATTTTTTTCTTTCTTGATCTTGCTTTGTATCTTTCAGAAATTTTTTTCTTATTCTTGTATGCTGGTATCACTCTTCTAACTTTGCAGCATGACTACAGATGCAGCTTTAGGTTTATATTTCTACTGTCACTTCAGTAGAATTTGGAGAAGAACAAGAAATAATGGTTTAGGGTCCCTCAGTTGCCTTGAAGCACAGCAACAAGAGGATTTTTTTCCACATTGATCGCCTTTTTTATTCTATTTCAGAAAACTCAAGTTGTTTTACTTACAATGCCAACTTTCAAAAGGTTGCTAAACTAAAGTTAACTGGACAATAACTAGGCAGAAATCACTTTACAAAAAGAGGGAAAGCCCAAAATGCCACTTTCTCTAGAGAACCCACAACTCAGTTTTATTCAGAGCAAAAAGAAAAGAAATTTTTTGATCATACTGGAAGAAACTCAGCCACAAGTTTGGCATCTGTACCCAAACTACACATGCAATGAGGACAATACCCTGCTAATACAGTTGATTTGCTGCTGCATTTTTCTATTGGCTGTCTAATATTAACAATTATAAACAGAGTAGTGCAACTAGTATCTGGAACAATCCTTACAGCATTACAATGTCAAGCACAACATGTCAGTCCTTTTCACACTCTTGGTTCTCTCTGTGTTCCTGGGCTTCCTCTTCTTCTATAAAGTCATTTTTGATGTTGATGGTGTTGCGAATCTCTTCAGGAGTTTTCCCCTTGATCATATTGGCAACAGTCTTGTGTGTACCATCAAGCAAACCTTTGCTGTCTAAACAGTTTGCAGCCAGAATAAGTTCAAAAAGTGTTCCTTGGTCAATGTTCAGGAATTCTTGGTGCCATACAGGGATATCCTCGGTTCATTTTTCTTTGTTCTCATCATCCTCAGGAGGAGAAGGGTCATCCCTGTGGTGGGTGCACCACTGAATGACTTTTTTTAATATCGCTGCACTAACATTTGGTGGAGTAACTGGGTCATCACCACCTTCACTCTCCATCCCTAATCTTCTAACATGGTCTTGACAATCACAGTTTGTTTGGCAATTTCAGCATCGACTTCAAATCTCTCTCCATCTGAACTCTGCAACTTAACTGAAGGCATGGCGCTCAGTCTCACAGAGAGAGGCTGACGAGCGCAGGGCAGCAGATACACAGGGAAAGGCGGAGAAAAAGGCCCCTTCTCCACATTGATCACCTTGGTTTTTGTTTTGGTATTTTGTTTTACCTTACTCCTCTGAATTTGGCTTATTTTTCAGCTTATGTATAAAAACTATGTTGCCAAAAAAAGTGCTTTTCTCAATAAATTGCCTTGTCCACCAGAGTGACATAAAGATTGGTGACGGTCTGTCTCATCCCAAAGAGATTTTGCATGTTCAGGGTATTTCTCATTGGGTGCCTGCTAGCATTGGACTTTAGAGTCAGTCTATCAAGATTAGGAGACATGCTGGCTCTTTTTTAATAACAAAGTTTTCACTTCACCTATAATCTTTATCATTTTAGTGATCCCAGGTATATATAGTGACATCTCTAAGTGAAGAACTTGATTTACAGGCAAAAACAATTAAGAGAACACTTCTATATATTATTTCACATGTAAAAACTTAAAACGTGTTATGTAGGTTTTTGGTAATTAACTGAAAATAAACATAAATTTATCTTATAGTATATCATTAAAAGTTAAAAAATGATTTCTGGATCAGTTTCTGCAGCGAAAACTCCTGGTAGTTCTTATTTGTTGTAGCCTTAGTTTAGGGTATGAAATAATGATATTTGTTATTTTTTGGTTATTAGTTTCCAGGTTAATTAAATGGTGGTTAAAGAATGTACTGTAGATGATTTCAGTTTCTTGCAATTTGTTGAGGCTTGCTTATGGCCCAGCACAATATCAGCTTGGGTAAATGATAAACATGCACTTATAAAGAATGTGTATTCTGTCATTGTTGAGTGCAATGCTGTATATATACTGCAATTAAGGAAGGTTTATTAAAAGTATTCTTTATATCTCCTGTATCTTTGCTGATTTTCTCTTTTCTGTCTTCACCACTAATTCAGACAGGTGGTTGTGTGGATTTATCCTTTAAGTTTTTTCAAATTTTGCTCTAGATATTTGAAGGTATGTGAAAGCAAAATTAGAATTGTTTTATTTTTCTGGTGGGTTTTCTTTTATCATACAACCACTTTAAAAGGATAACTGCCCCAGTTTTTTTAATTTGTTTTTCCATGGTAAATATTTTTCCATCCTTTTATTTACAACCTTCACCCATCCTTATATTTAAAGAATATCAATTATAAGTAGCATTTAGTTGTATTTTAATCCAGTTTAAAAATATTGCTTTTTAATTGGAACAATTAATTTTAATGTAATTACTGATGTATTTGTGATTCTACTTATCTTTTTTCTTCTTATCTCAAATATTTCATGTTCTTTTTTGTCCTTCTTTACATTATTTAAGGTTAATTAGACTCCCTTCATTAATCTAGTCCTTTATTAGTTTGCTAGTTATACATTCTTTACTATGTTTTATCACATATCTTAAGAATACACAATATAGCCTGGACTGGTTACAACCTATATAATTTCATACATTTATAATTTTTGGACAATGAATGCTAGCACCTTAGAATATTTTAAGTCCATATATCATCATCGTTTGTTACTGTTTTCATTTTAGTGCTCCATATGTTTTTCTCCCAGAAGATGTCATAATTACTGTTTTGTATAGTCAGTATTTATTTATATTTATCTAAATTTTTTACTCTTCCTGTTGAATTTGTGTTTTCCTATTTTCTACAGAACTCATTTACTTTATTGAGGATATCTGGCAACTTACTTTTTATCTGCTCATATCTTTATTTCACCTCCACTTTTAGAGGATAATTTGGGTGGGTATAAGATCCAGGATCACAACTTTCTTTGAGCAGCCTGAAAATATCATTCCATTACCTCAGTGATTTTCAACCAGTACACCATAGCATGTCCACCAATATGCTGCAAGAATTTTTATTTTTTATTTTTATTTTTTAAATTATTGTTCTTGGTTATGCTATTACAGTTGTCCTGATTTTTCCCCCTTTGCCACCTCACCCAGCACCCCCCATTCCCTCAAGCTGTCCCCCCACCATTGTTTATGTCCATGGGTCATGCGTAAAAGTTCTTTGGCCACTCCATTTCCTATATTGTACTTCACATCCCCATGGCTATTCTGTAACTATCTGTACTTCTTAATCCCTTTACCCTTCACCCACTCTCCCACAACTCCCTCCCATCTGACACCCATCAAAATGTTCTATGTATCCATGGTTCTGTCTCCATTCTTAATTGTTTGCTTAGTTTTTTTTTAGATTAAATATTTGATAGATTTATATTTTTTGCCATTTTAAGGTTCATAGTTTTGGTCTTCTTTTTCTTAAGTAAGTCCCTTTGACATTTCATATAATAATGGATTGGTGATGATGGACTCCTTTAGTTTTTTTCTTGTCTGGGTCTTTTCTTTTCTTTATCTGCCTTTTGATTTTAAATGATAGTTTTGCTGGGTAGAACAATCTTGGCTGTAGGTCTTTGCTTTCCATGACTTTGAATATTTCTTGCCAATCCCTTCTAGCATGCAAAGTTTCTTTTGAGCAATAAACTGACAGTCCTTTCAGAACTACCCTGTAGGTAATTAACTTCCTTTCTCTTGCTGTTTGTAAGATTCTCTCTTTATCTTTAACCTTTGGCATTTTAATAATTATGTGTCTTGGAGTGGGCCTCTTTGCATCTGTCTTGTTTGGGACTCTCTGTGCTTCCTAGACTTGCATGTCTATTTCCTTCAAATTAGAGAAATCTTCTTTCATTATTTTCCTAAATAGATATCCAATTTCTTTCTCTGTCTCTTCTCCTTCTCGCACCCCAATGATGCTAATGTTGGAACTCTTGAAGTTCTCCCAGAGGCTGTTTATACTATCCTCATTTTTTTGGATTTTTTTTTTTTTTTTTTTTGCTTCTTGTTGTTCTGTTTGGGTTTTTTGTTTGCTTGTTTGTTTGTTTTGGGGTGTTTTTTGTTTTTGTTTTTGTTTGCTTCTCTGTGTTCCAAATCATTGATTTGATTTTTTGGCTTCATCCACTCTACTGCTATTTACCTGTAAGTTCTTTATTTCAATTAGTGTATCCTTCATTTCTGACTGGACCTTTTTTATGCTAGGTCCTTGTTAAGTAGCTCGAACACCCTTATAACCAGTGTTTTGAACTGTGCATCTGATAGATTGCTTATTTCCATTCCATTTAACTCTTTTTCTGGAGTTTTGATCTGTTCTTTCATTTGGGCCATTTTTCTCTGTATTCTCATTTTGGCAACCTCCCCTTGTTTGTTTTTATGTACTAGGCAGAGCTGCTTCAACTCCCTGTCTTGGAAGTATGGCCTAATGTAGTAGGTGACCTGTAGGATCCAGTAGTACAGCCTCCCCTATCACCCAAGCTGGGTACTTGACACGTGCCCTTTGTGTGGGCTGAGTACACTCTCCTCTTGTAGTTGAGCCTTGGTTGCTGTTGGCAGATCAATGGGTGGGATTTATCAGGCCAGTTAGCTGCAAGGATTGGCTGTGACCACTTACCTCCAATTTCCACCCTCCGCAAAGGATCAGCTGTGAAGGCGCAGGCAGGGTAGTGGTGCTCTGATATGGTCTGTAGCTGTCCACTGGGTGCGCTAGCCCTGGGGTTTCCTGGGTAGTACAGACCAAGGTCATCCCCTACCTGTGTTTTGCCTGCTGCCACCCTACCTGACCCATAAAGCAATCTGAGGTGGCTGCTACTTGTGCTGGGCTTGGATATTCCCAGGCAAAGCCAAGCTGTGAATCAAGACTGGCTTCTGCTAGTGGTGGGCCTGGGGCTCACTGAGGCCAGCTGTTGCTTATTTGATAGGATTTAGGAAGTTGTGAAGCATGAGCCAAGACCTGTCATTCACATGGAAAAGCAGCTTGGTGGGCCCTTAAGTTGGGTGGGATTGATTCTCTGGGGATTTCCAAGGCTGGTCAAACAGTGTTAGCCAGGTTGATGAAGTCTCAGTTATGGTACCAGCTTGCCAGCTCCTTTGGGGGAAGACTTAGAAAAGGGACAAGGCCTCTGCTTGCCTTAATACCAGACAATTCAGTTTCTCCCAGTATACCACCGGTGCCTTACAAGCTGCTGGAGCTCAGAGGGAGTGAGTTGGGGTAGGTGATTCCATATGTTGGTTATTTAAGAGGAACTGCTTGGGACTCTAGTAGTTTCTTCCACCGACTCAACCCCTGCTGGTTTTTGCAGCAAGAGGTTGTGGGGACTTTCCTCCCTGGCACTAGAACCTTGGACTGCAGGGCCTGGTGTGAGGCCAGGACTCCTCACTCCTCACTCCTGAGACATCCCTCCTGAATTTTTATCTACCACATATGGGTGAGGGACCAGTCCGTTCTGCATCTGCGCCTTCCTGCCAGTCTGGATGGATATGGTTTCTTTAATTCTGTAGTTGTCAAACTTCCATTCAACTCGATTTCTGATGGTTTTGAGTGATAGTTGTTCTATTTCTTAGTTGGAATTTTGTTGTTGTTGTGCAAAGAGGTGAGCCATGTCTGCCTATGTCACCGTCTTGACTGGAAATCCTGCTTGCAAGGATTTTTAAACCATGCAATACCCGCCTATTTAGTTAGAGACACTGACCTCTTTTCCCTTAGGCAGTCAAATAAAAAAAAAAAAATGTCAGCAGCCCACACAACAACAGCCATCCAGTGTGAATGAATCAAAATTATACCTATTTTTTTGTCAGATTCGCAAAAAATATGTTTTTGGTGTGCTGTAGAATTTTAGTAATTAGTTTATATGTGCCATTAGATGAGAAATGTTGAAAATCACTGCATTATCTGTCTTTCATTATTTCCATTAAGAAGTCAAATACCATTCTTATTTCTGTACTTGTGAAGGTAAGATATATTTTTCCCCTTTGGCTATTTTCAAGTTTTTTTCCTTTTGTCTTTAGTTTTCAGCAGTTTTACTATGATGTGACCCAGAGAGGTTTCTTTACCCCCCTTTCACTTTAAAAATTCTTTGCCTTTATTTTCTCAATTGTCTTTATCTTTGTAATTGCTTCCTGTCTTTTTTTTTTTTTCTCCTCCATCTTCTAGGACAAGTAGGTAGACTTTTGCTTTTTTTTAATCAGTCTCATATTATAGCTACAAACTTTTTGAGCATTTTCATTCTTTTTATTCCTCAAATTTTAGCCAAAATACTTTCTGGTATTTCTTCCAGATCACTTACCCTCTCTTCAGCTTCCAATATTCTATTTAACCAACCTACTGTGTTCTTAATTTCAGTTATTTTTTCATCCTAAAATTTCTATTTGAGTCCTTTTTTATATATTCTAGCTGTCTGGAACCTGTAAATTTGTCATGTCATTTATTTTGAACATGTTAATTAAAGCTCTTTTTATCCAACCTGATAATTCCAATAAATGGGTCATATGTTAATCTGGTTTTGTTTCCTGTCCTGTTTTGTGTTATGTCTGCATATTTTGTTATTAATGCTAAATATTATGTTAGCTAAGCTATAGTGACTCTGGATAATGTTTTCTACTTCTATGGATCTTTCCGGCCAATAGAGTGTTGACAGATGACCTTATTCTACTTCTGGGACTCACTTGCAGATTTGATAATGCTCAATCTACCTCTCATTTGTCTCCTCTTTTCAAGTATGTGGACATCTGGATTCATAATTAAGATTCTGGGGGCTTCTCTCTCTCTCTCTCTCTCTTTCTCTCTCTCTCTTTCTCTCTCTCTCTCTCAGGTTTGAAGTTTCCGAACTCTAGTTTTTGTTTCCATAGGCCTGTGAGATAATGGGAACCTTGCTCAGGCCTTTATTAGCTTTCTGCTTAGTTTCTTATCCTCCTGTTTTTTGTAACTCAGTAATTCAACAAATGACTTCTTTTTCTTTAGTTCATAATGCATGCTTTGTTTGTTCTAAATTTTATAAAATAATTGCATGCATCATAAAGCATATACTTTTAGAATGTTATAACTTTCCTTATCTTGGCATTAAAAGAAAAAAATGTCTTTATATAGTCTTCTTTCCCTAGACACCAAGTAACGTTAGTTTGTTGGGGGTTTTTTTCTTTTTTCTTTTAACAAGGCCTCAGACTTTGTATCATTAAAGTAGTTATTCATGTTTGGAATAGTCATAAGATTATAAAATTTAGCACTGAAAAGAACCTAAGACATCATCTTCTGTTGGCTAACCTCCCACACAGTGCAGAAATGTTTCCTGCAGCATCCTTGGCATATGCTCATCCGGTCTCAATTTGGATATCTTTAGCAAAGGAGCTCATCATTTCCTAAAACAATCCATTCTGTTGGACAACTCTATTTTAAAAATCCTTATGTTGAGCTAAAATATGCCTCTTTGTAACTTATACTCATTTACTCATTGTTTTAAGTTTTCCTTCTGGAATGAGTCAAAACAAGAGAACATTTCAGATAGCTGTACTTAAAACAGATCTAAATGCTATTCCTGTCTTTTTAATTTTTTATTTTTTTTTATTTTTTGTCCCAAAGCATTGAACATAAATTGCTAAACTCAGATAATAGTCATGAAGAAGGCCCTCTGTTTGGTAATGATTTTTAAAGAACTTTTTTACATTATACAAATTCCTCTGATATTTTGAAGACAAAATTATTTTGCAATTATCTCAAATTATAGTTTTGTTTTAAAAAAGAGTAAAACTGCTATTTTCAAATGTGACATTACAGAAACCATTGTGGGAATGTAGAGAAAACTTCTAAGGAGGCAACTTTCACACAGCTAGTTCTCATTAGGAGTAATATTAGATAATAATGATACCAAAGCTCCTCCTCTTTTTATGGTCTTTTTTCTAATCTATGCATTGCCACAATCAGTCAGAGCACCAGTCCTAGCTCAAGGTTATGTTGAGCAAAATACTTTTTCAGTTTAGTATCAAATACTCTTAATGACTTTACATCTTCCTGTTCTTTGCTCTACTTTTTACCTGTCTATAGTTTTCCTTCCTGAGTGTTATGTCCAAAAAAGGTAGCTGCCAAGTCATGAATTTGACCCATTGATTAGATATTTCTGATTCTACCTTCCAGGATGAAATGACTCTCACATGAGCCAGTAGCTCAGCCCTCATACCAAACACTGGCTCATTACACTGCCAGAAGGCTGACTGCAATCAAACTTCAGTTCTGAGAGTTAATAGTTTCCTCACGCTCCTCCCTCTGTCAAGTATATTTAGTTGAGCTTGTGCATATGACTTCAGTTCATAAAAAGTTTACAAGTGCAGCTGGAATGCTTAGCATTTGATTGTTACATAAATAAGTATTTGAGAACATATGTAAACTTGACAGTGTTAGTACCAGATGTTCCAGTAACACAATAATGTACTTTGAATGTCCATTCTCACTTTCAGCTTGTTTATTTTGGCAATATCTCTTTATCTGCTAAGTTTCAGATAAGCACATATTAACTGTACCCATTGTGTTGATCTTCTTATTATTACATTCAAGTTACATTTATTACATTTGGTGTACAGAAATACAAATAACATAGACATTAATACACAAAGTCAGTTTTTACACATCTCCATAAAATGCAAATATTTCAACTCCTAAATGTTTATTGTCTTTTCTGGACATATGCATGTACTCCCCCCTCTAGAGCAGTTGTCTTTCCAATTATGGATTATCCAAGTATATTCTTTCCCTTTTGGACCACCAGGCACTTCTATTAAGAGACTTCTGTCTACTACATGAATCCCTTGCCTGCCTCAGGTCTCCCCGATGCCGCACCCCCACTATAGTTGACTGTATCCTGAAATGGTAGAAGCTACTGGCATTCTAAAGCACACTTTTTGTTTCTGTATGGTTTTATTTTACAGTTACTTCACCAACAGAAAAATTGCAAGAATAAGGATAGTACATAGAACACTCATATATCTTCTGTTGAGATTCACCTGGTGTTGACATATTGCCCCATTTACCTTATCAGATGTGAGTGTGCTTCCTTGCTCTCTCTCTCTCTTTGAATATATGTCCGTGTGTATAGATATATAAAACATGTAAAAATTATGCATATGTTTATGTGGGTACATACATGCACACGTACATTTCTCCTGAACCTTTTTAGAGTTAGTTGCATAGTCTTTTACTCATAAACTTTGGTGTGTATTTTTTCTAAAAATAAGAATAGTCTCTTACATACAAGTAAATTGGAAGCTGACATAGATTTCTAATCTTTTTTCTGCGTTCCAATTTTGTTAGTTGACCCAATGAGATCATTTACAGGACATCCAGGTCTTACTTTCAGAGTCAAGTTGGACATGTTGGATACGCTCTCTACAGAAAGAAGGCTGTGTAGTGGTAGTTACAGGATCCTGGGAAGCATGGGGCCTAGCAGCTTACTGAGGGAGGTAATGGAGAAAAGTCCGTATATGGTCAAGAATGAAAGCAAAAGGTTGAAGTCTGAAACTCATTTCTAAACCTCATAATGGGAGGTCATAGAAGGCCCCAAAAAATCAATGGTAAGGTTCATTGGGAAACATCGTTCAACATGTGTTAATGCAAGATGTTAAGAACTGATGCCCTAAGGTTGATGGAGGTCTGTTATTATATGAAAACATGTCTAAAGCAAGGAAAGCACTTGACAACCTGAAAGGGCCAGATTCTGCCTTGCCTGGGCTTGGACTGATAAAAGACTGTGACTCAGGGCGCAGCTTCTGTGAGATGAGAGTTGCCATCAGTGATCCTGTGGAGCAGAACGAGTAATGGCCTTCAGGTATAGGGGAGTCTAAGACTGCCTGCCTCTGATCTTGAGGGAAGGGCTAGAGCAGCGTCCAGATAAGCATAGTAAGGAATAGTAGGAAAAGAGAAGTAAAAGGCAAGCAGCTAAATGATGTCTATTTTTTTTGTCTTCCAACATTTTTCAAAGCATTGCATTGATTTTCTTTGACGCTTTGTTTTCCTAAAATTATTTATCTATCTATCTATTTATTGTTCGAATACATTTGCCTCTGTTTTTACACCACCAATTTCCCCTGCCTGCCCCACCCACCCACACTTCCCACCCTCAGTCCTTCCTCACTTTGGCTTTGTCCATGGGTCCTTTATACAGGTTCCTTGATTTGACCCTTCCCCTTCTTTCCCCCATCACCCCCCTCCTCCTTCCCTCTCAATGTCTATTTTTCAGTGGACCTAGGAATCATGCTTCAGGTTTGCAGAATAGATACATGGCAAAGCTCTGGAGGGAAGAGAGTCAGCTGAGCTCACTGCTTGAATTGTTTCCCTTGGTGGGAAATGTGTTTTATTTATATGCAATATTGTAAAAAATTATTTTAGAAACATGCTATGTTATAAACTTCAAACTCACCTCCAAAGAGACAGGAAAACAAGAAAAATGTGCATGAAGTTAAGTAAGAGTAGATCAAATTAGCATTCTTATAGAATGAGCTGTAGATTTACTGGAGACTTACTAACAGGAAAAATACCAGAGCACCAGACTAGCACATCAATCATTTGAAATTGTCTGACAGTCTTGAAGAGGATATCCTGGCTACAGAAAGCACATAGCTGTCTTAAGGCTAGGGGCCCAGGTCAGAAAATAGTAAGAACAAAAGATGAGCAATTTTGAGAGGAACCAGCTGGCTTAAGGTGATCCAAAGTGCACAGATGTTAAAGGCTTACTGTTCCAACAATGCCATTACCTAACACAAGAATAGCAGCATAGCCATTAAAAAAATTACAGAACTTCATTTATCACATTGACCCTTGAGGTCAGACTATATGTGTGTTTCTTTTCAATCATGCTAATTTTCTATTTCTATTTTAATGTTATTTTGTGTCTTCTGATTGATGGCTGTAAAAAAGAATAGAATTTTTTTACAACAATTGAAAAATAAAATATAACTGATCTTTCTTAGAAATATGTATAGAATTCTGTTGATCTGTAATCTTTAATAGGTTTTTAAAAAATGATCTAAGCACAATAACCAAGAATCTAAAATTTCTCCTATATCTGCATCATTCCTAAAACTGTAACACAGGTGGTTTTGTGGCAAGTAGAAAGACAGTAGATCTCAAGTCAATTATGAAACTTCTGGTGTGGTAATTGAATTTAAAAAGAAGTTATCTAAAATTTACAACCTAAGGTGGCTTGAATCATGGGAGTAATCAGGAAATGAAAACAAAATGAGTTTGGAAAAATGTTACTGTGGCAGAGTATAGTTCAGTTAAAGTCATGAAAAATACTTCTACATTCTTTAAGATCATTGTTTCCTATCCAATGATATTGAATACTTTGTGAGTTTAAGGAATGTTAGTGATAATTATTTGGAGATATTACATACCCTAGAAAGAGTCATTGTGTACCGTTTAAAGACATTTAAAATGAAGTACCCACCCTATATATTAGAATCAAATGCATACTATCTGATTCAGAGGTGCCCAGGTTTCTTTATTCAACAAGTATTATTAAGTGTTTTAATAAAAACCTTTTTACGTACCTCTGTAGCATTGCTGGGTACATGATCTGGCCATGTGAAAACTCCCTATTGCACACACCATGCATACAAGGAGAGTTCATTGTTTGTTCTTATATGGAGATGTGAAAACAACATTAAAAGTGCTCCTCTGTGACTAATAGCTTCTATTTTCAATTCTAGGACATAATAACTGTATAAATAAGCAGACTTTCACCTTTGGTTCTCAAACTCTGTAAATACATCACGTTCATTTGTTATTTGTATTCAGAGAATGTGAGAGTGAGACTATCTAATTTAGCTGCTGCTTGTTTCCTTTAAAAAAAAAACCTATCAAAATAGCTTCATGGAGATGAGCTTTGAAGAATGGATTTAACATACATTTTTTTTCTTTCTTTTCGGGTTAGTGTCACTTCAAAAATAAAAATAAAAATAGGCACTCTCATTGGAACTTTAGGAGTAATGCTGGGTATAAACAGGCTTAGAATATACTTAACTGTAGTAATCCTTCCTGACACACATAGAGATGGATTGATAACCGGATTTGGCATTTCAAATATTTTTTACCCAAGGCAAGAGCTTTAAGGTGTTTTCTTGGTATTAGAGAGTTTAAAGTTGAAACAGGTGCCATATATTATTTTCTCCTTCTGTCAGCTTAGGACTTCTCTTTGCAATCATGTTTATAAAGCTGGGCCTTTCTGTTCTTAAATGTTTTGCCTGTTGAAGAATGTTCCGTCAGAAGATGTGCTAACATCTTGTGCTAAGATTTTGGTTAATCAAGAATAATAAATAGTCTGATAGAGTCAGTTAAAGTAATTTATTAGAAGTAGATCTTGGACTTGGAATCAGAAGTAATGTATTCTAGTCAGGAATGTGCAGCATAATTTGTATATGATCCTGACGCAAATCACTTAGCATCTCTTAATTCTTTATTTCCTCATTTGAAATATGAGAGCTTTTGGTTAGCCTGTTAAGATTCCTCCAATGTGAAATGCATTCCATAAGTTAGAGGTCAAATTAAGTCATTTAACCATGTTAACCAAATCAACTGATCAGTTCTGCCAAAATATTTAAACCATTTGTAATAAGACTTTGAAAAATCAGAAAACAACATTGTTATAACTTAAGAATATCAATATCTACTTTCTTAATATTGATGCTGCTTTGCCAAGTAATAACAATTTAAAAGATCTTTCTCTCAAATATGGTAACCCCCTACCATTTAGCTCTAGTATTATCTTCCAGAATAAAATCACAGCTTATCTATTGCCAGGGCCATAGACTATAAATGAAAAAAAAAATTTTTAAAGATTAACTTTCACAGTCCTCCTATCTCATGGAACTCAAGGAAGGAAATCATATATTTTCTCATAGAACTACTTAAAAAAAAAGACAGCTGTATTTCTATTCCTCCAAAAAGGAGACTATCCAAATGAAAAGTAGGTAGTCATTAAACTCCTGTTTTTAAAACTTGAACACTCAATGATTTGAATAATTATCTCTTCACCACAACTGATAGAATACTTTACTATATCTATAGGTTATTTATGATTGAAAAGATATAATGAAAAAAGTGTAGGATTTCAAGTCAGGAGATCTAACTTCAAAAATCTGTTCTCTTGTCTATTATATAGCTATGATAAGGGTAATTTCTTTAACATCTCTGAGCCTCAGTTTCCCTGCTTTTAACAAGGTGGTAACAGTAATGCTTGTCTTTGGAACTGTTGCCTGGAGCTGGATGAAATGAAATAATGAATGTGAATTGAAAGGTTAGGATTCATTATTATTAACATTAACTCTTAAAAATATGTTTAAATATTTTATATTTAATAAATTATATTATTTATACCTAATTACATACAGATAACATCACACATTTACATAAAGCATTATTAAACTCAAACACTAAGGGTGAAAGGAGGAAAGGGGAATGGAACCAACATTTCTTGAGCAGCCTGCCACAACATCAGGAAAAGCCAGACAATAGCTTATTCTATAATTCCTACATAACATACTTTCTGGCTCCTATGTAAGAGATAGGGCCTTACCATATTATCACCTCTGTACGAAAAAGGAATTTGGTATCCTTCTGGGTGTTGCAAATTGTGGAACAAAGAATAGTTGCTCAAGTATGGAGAAACTCTAGGTTTTTGTCTACCACCTCACTCCTGTACCACTTCTCTAAATTTTATTTTCTTAATACATAAACCAATCAAAAGTATATAGCTCACAAGTCTGATGGATGTGGCTATACACCAGCTGTGAACTGATTTATATATCAGAAGACTGCTATTCAAGTTTGAATCCAGGTAGATTTTTAGCTGAAATGCCATGACAGAAAGAAAATGAGAAAAGGAAAACCTTCTTCATTAAGAATATGAGATAATTACTTTTCAAAAATCATTGCAGCCCCAATCCAAGAAGGGGCCACAAGGTTTAATTGTGGGTGTGCTATTTTCAGATTAATTAGGACATTTAACTTCATTTTTTATACCACAGAATTAATCCCATAAAAATTAGTGATCTCGAAGGAGTCAGTTGTCAAATCTGACAGGATCTCTTTGCCATAATCTATTAAAATGCTGCTTTTATCTTGTCTTGCCTGTGTCATATTTTATGGATTTTTTCATAAACACTGCCTATACTTCATAAATGTCTCAATTTTCTAGTCTATTAACATTACTTCAAAAGCAATTGATAAAAGAGTAGGGCATGCATGAAATAATACACCAATAATGTGAAGTGCTGGAGGCAAGAACAGTGGGTAAGATCTGCACAGCTTGTGAGCTCAAACAATGAAAGGATGTTTTATCTACTACAATAAAGAAACAAATGATCATTTTTGATAGTAGAAAAAAAGATTGCTAGTAATTGGGCAGATAAAAAATGGGTTGCACAGAAAAATACAGCATATTTTGAAAATGAAACTGAAATGAGAAAATAAACATCCCCAAGTATATATTTACATCATGGGGAACCTTTTCCCTTTGATTACTAAAGATTTGATATTGAGCTTGGTTTAGCTTAGACACAATAGTCTTACTCTTCTATATGCAAACATATTTCCTTTGTATACATTTATTTTAAAAACCTATTAATATATGTATTCTATGTATTCATTACAATAGTGTTGGAATTTCTTTTTCAATCTCTATTTTTTAAAAAAAATTTGTTTAACTTTTCTTGTAACATATAGATGATATAAGTCTGTAGCATTCTTTTTATACTTTTAAAGCACTGATATATGACCTAGGTTGAGATAATGAAATGAGAATCTTATCTGGATTTGTACCACAAATTTAATTCACAGGTATGTAAACAAACTGACTTTTAAAACTTAGTCTGTTATCATGTATTTAAATCAAACACATTAAAAACAAGAGAAAAAACATTAAGTAGATGCAGAATTCTTGCTTTTCCTTTTAATTTTATTCTTCATTTTTTAACACCTGATTTAGCCAAATGAAACCAGATACTGTCCTGGACTTTCATTCTCAAGATACCCTGAAGTTCCCAAATGCTTCAACAGTCCGAGTGTTTACCTGTAATCTTCAATAACTCCTTTCACTCTCAAAAATGTACTGGCTTGAATGACAAAGTATATGATCACCTATTAAGTTGTGGTCCAATTAATATTGTAAGGTTGTTTTAGTAATACATTTAATTTTCAATTCCTTTAAACCTACGTAGTTCTATCTGAAAGAAATAGTATGATTTAGTTTTAAATTCAGAAAAGTCCTAAGTTACTGACTTATATTCTTCTTTTCTTTTTTTGACTGGGAAACAGGACTATGATGTTGTTACTCAGGTCAAGAAATTATCCTGAATAACTCCATTGTGATTATTTAATTCTAACACTTGGAAAGTGGATGATATTTCTCATACCCTGATGGATGGTGATAAAGTAGGTTGTGGAATTATACTAGTAGTACTCTATGAAGCAGGTAATGTCACTGAATAAAGAAAATGTTTGAAAGAATATTTTAGAGCCCCAGTTGTCAGTACTAGCCCAAGGAAACAGCAGAATTACATCAATAATATTCCAATTTACCATGTGAGGTGAAAGACAATAAACAACTCTTTATTAACCTGACCTAATCTCCACCCATCTCCAAATTCATTTCTCCTTCAATCTTCCACCTCACAGGAAAAATCATAAATATTCACCCAGTTGCTGAATCCAAAAACCTAGGGATTTCCCATGTTCCCTTTTTCATCCACTATATGCATCAACAGATTCTCCCACATCTACTCCTAGAACCCAGTCAAAATCTACCTGCTATTTTTCATCCCAACCTGTGCAATCCATGCCCAAGCTACCTCTATCCTTTTCCAAGGTTTTACGATAGCCATGTTCTCTATCTCCCCACTTCTCCTCTTGCCTCCTCCTCTTTTCATGCTGTACTTCTTTCCTAGGTAACCTCATCCATGTATATGACCTCAGTCACCACCTAGGTATATACCAATGACTCACAAATTTATTTCTTTAGCCTAAATCATTCCTCAGAGCTCCAGACGTTTTTCATCTCTTCACAAATATGTCAAGAGAAATCAAACTTAGCATCCTCAAGCCACAATTCAGGATTTGTCCCTTAAACCTTGGCCTCTTCCAATGTCCCTATGTCAGTGACACATAAACAAAAAACCTTGGCAACATCCTTCAAATCTCCCATTCCCTCGTTTTCATACCCATGTGTGATAGGACATCAAGTGACATTCTTCCAAAATATCTCTGGGATCCTTTCACATATCCCCATCTCTGCCCCTGCAGTACAAGCTCCTCCGTACTGTTCTAGAAATTTCCCCATACTCACTCATACTGTTCTAGAAACTTCCCCCCTGGTTTTGGTATCAACTCTTGCTCTACAGCCAGAGTGATATTTTCTTAAAAGTGTGTATTTGATCATATTGATTGCTTTATTCCTTCTCCATCACTACTCTTTCCACTTTGACCTAACTTTCAGCTTCCATTTATTCATTTAACCTCATTTTAGGAGCTCAACATAATAGCCCTGTCCTTACAGAGTTTATATTTCAGTGCAAAAGTAGACACTAAATAGCAAACAAATGGAGTAATTTAAGATTCAGCTAAGTACTATAAAGAAAATAAATTAGGACACAGAATTAGAGAATAAGAAGAGATATCGACTTTTTGATTGGAGAGTCTTTCTCTCCCCCAAGGATTAACTCTGTGAAGACCTGGGGAAAGAGACAGGGAGGAGCTGGTGTGGGAGAAGCATAGTAATAAAGAAGATAAGGTTGGAGAGGTAGGAGACAGAGGCAATAAAGAAGAAGGGATGATTTGTCACATATTCTAGAGGTGATGCTAATAGAGTTTGCTAATGGTGGGTAAAAGAAAAGTAGGAATTAAGGATGATGCCTAGATATTTGGCTTAACCATCAAATGAATGGTAGTCTCATAAAATAAGATGGGGAAGAGTAGGGAAGGAGAAGGCTCGATGGGGGTTGGGTGTGGATGAGGAGAAATCAAGTTTTTATTCTGGCTGGTACAGGTAAAATTTACCATATATGGTAGACATCCATACAAAAGATAAAAGAGGTGAAAGCAAAACCAAGAAAGTGTGGTATTTCAGAAGTGAAGAAAGTGCTTACAGAATGAGGGAGCAGGAAAAAAAATAAAAGAAAGGAAATATAGAAGAATTTGCTAGTGTGACAAATGTTGCTCTGAGTAGAATAAAATGAGGACAGGGAATGGACACCTGGATTTGGCCAAATGGAGGTTGTTGGGCTCTTGGACAAAACCAGACTCAATTGGCACAAGCTGGTGAAGATAAAAATCTGTTAGCTATTGGTATAGGTGAGAGAAGGGAGAGTGGGAACAGACCATTCTTTCAAGGAATTTTGCTATTTTGGGGAACAGAGATGGGGCAGTTGCAAACTGGAGTCAAAAGATTATTGTTTTTATGGTGAAAGTTACTTAAGTCTATTTTTATGTCAGTGAGTATAATGTAAACAGAGGATAAAACAGAACATATCAGACAGCAAAATAGTAATTTCAGAGTCCATGTCTTTGCGTTGGCAAGAAGGATGGAGACTTTCAATGGAGTGGTTAACCTTAAATAGGAGCAGGGGTGTTTTATTGTGATCTAAAGGGAGGTGCAGCTTCTCCATGTGCAGATTTGGTACTGGGTGAATGAAACGGGAAACCAGGTCATCAGCCTAGGGAAGAGGAGATACGAAATGGCTGTCGAGAAAATGAGAAAATTAAAGTACTAGGGTAACGCAGGAGGTTTGGGCAGCCCTGAAAGCCTGCTGGGTTTCTGTGACCATAAATTTAATGTGATGTCTGTCTTCACAGTTACGTGTTTTTTCTCTAGCAACGTTCAGTATCTTGGATGGTTGCACAAAGTCATTGGAGAGGTGGGTGTAGTTTTGGGATTTTGACAAGAAAAGAAAATAAAACAGAGTAATGGGCAAAAAGGTTAAGGATATGATTAAAGTGATAGAACTTGGAAGCTGAGCCAGATCCAGAGGGGCGAGGGATGGGCAGGCTCCACAGAGCAAGCTGGGGAAGGGGCAGGTGGAGGAGAGTAAAAAGTGGTGGAGTTAATGATTCGAGGTCTGAATGAGGTTTAAAATTTTAGAGGGAAAATACTAGAACAAGTAGGCTCTAACATTAGAAGGTGGTATGTAGCAAATGGGATGTCGAAAATCCAGATTTGAGGAGTAATGTGGTTATTGATGATGACAAAGTTGTTGTGTTGCTCACACTTTTAGGACTGCACAGTAAATAATATTTCAAAACAACTTAGTATGCTCATGCATATCTGATATGCAACTGAAAGGATTTTTTCATGAGACAATGTTTACCTTATTTAATGTAGTAAACTGATGTTTAAAAACCTATTCTTAAAAAAAACCAGTTATAACTCATTAAATCAAATCAAAACTCATTTTTAGGATTACTAAAGGACCAGAACCTACAGTCTGAAAACACAGCTCTAATGGCTATGGGAATGAACAATTGAGGTAGGATGGTGGGAGAGAGCTGGGAATCAGAATTCAGACACCCGAGAGTCCACAGGGTCGGATGGATTATCCATCTCGATGTGGAAGCCACCAAGGACAGGAGTAAAGGCACAGCGGTAAGCAGTGAAATGGGTGCTAATTCAGTCCAGGAATGAGTGCAGGGCCAAGGTGAGAAGTACTCGACCATCTGAGGTAGGGGAAGTACTGGTACATTCTGATGATAATTTGTGCTTCTAAGAGGCTGTTGATTTTAAGGAACCAGAGAGGCCTTACCAGCCCCAGGCACTAGAATGTGGGATGGGAAGGGAAAAGGGAGCTTCCATTTCGAAGGCCTCCGGGAAAAATGGGGAGTTGGAATATAGAACAGAAGACTGAGAGAAGGGATTGTGGACACGGGGAATTTTGCAGCTCTGGGTTGTTCTAAGTTTGGGCACTTTCCAGGCCCAGGAAAGGCAGAGGAAAGTCAGAGATTGATGAGAGATAGAATTAAATGAAAATACATTGGGAGGGTTGGATGAGGATTAACATGGATCTGATTAATCCTGATGGTAACTCAGGGAAAGGTGGTGGTCAGTCCCCATGAGGCTTCCTCACAGGCTGGGCTTCCTAGGTAGTTTGTAAAGGTGAGATGATGGTGCTTCATTTGGAGAAGAGTGACCTACTGGGAATAAGGGAATTCCAGGGGCATCTCGTCAATCCTGCGGTGGCTGATGTATCAACAGAAAGGGGATTTGGGGCTGTGAGGAACAGGAGTTACACCCAGCCCTTTAAACTCAACCATGCTCCTCCTGCAACAGGACCTTCGCACATACCTCACCCTGTGCCTGGGAACTAGCCAATTGTCTTCTCTCAGGTCTCTACACAAGCCTCATACCCTCAGAAAAAACCTTCTCTTACTTCCTGGCCTCCATGACTCTTACAGCCCCTTGCAGTTCACCTTTAAATCTATTTATCCATGTAGCACAGCTGCAGTTTTACACCCATCTGTGGGATTGTTTTTATCAAAGATGACTCCTTTACTAGACTAAGCTCCATACAAAAGGGGTGGCTACACTGGTTTTTGTTCACTCGCATATCTCAGGCACAGTGCAGGGCCTGTAGTAAGTGCTCAGCAATAATAATGTGAATGAATGAATGAAATCAGAGCTAGCAGATGCTGATGAATCCCCAAAAAGGGGAGAGTGGTGTTGTGCAAAGGGAGCTAAAGAGAACCAACAGGGGACACTGTTGAATTTGCAAGGAGGACATCGTGCTACAATTAGTGGGGCTCCTTTTGGTCTGCATCTCAATCCTCATGGACATGACCTAGCTGTTCTTGAGAGGGTACTGCTGTGAACATAGTATCTGAAAGCAAAGACCTATATAAAGTTTGTATTAAGTGCTACAATAATTACCAGAGAGCTATAAGATTGAAATCTGGGGGGGACAGTGGAAATCTGGAGGCAACTTCCAGGGTAGCTCCGGCAAGAACCCAGTCTTGACTAAGGGAATAACAACTATCACAGCTCTGTATCTGAGATGGCAGGGTGGGTCCAGGAGAGAAGAGATGCTTTTGGGGTGTGTGGAGGGGTGAGGTGGGGAGGATGAGAGGAGAAGAGGATAGAAAGTAGCTATGCAAAATTTTAAAACAGGGAAGCAATTGGCCATATTTAAAGTAAATTGAGGAAACGGGGCACTTTGAGGAGCATGGCCATGCTGAAAACAGTTACATGGGAAAGACAGCATTAGTCCCATTTGAAGCCAGTGAACTTACTAACTGGGATATGGAGCTCTCCCCCACTGAACAGGACCTGGAGTCTAGGAGTTGGAATGCCAGCGGTTTTATGAGCGCTGTGCCCTTCCCTTATGCTACCAAAATGCCCACAGACAAATGTCATAAGACAGTAATACAGAGTTACAATAGGTCACCTTGGACAAAAGTCATAACAAAGTTGAAGAATCGCCCCTAGGGGAGATTTCATTCTGTTTCCATTTTAATGTTGTGCCGGTCAGGAACACGGTTGCATGCCTTTCACACCCACCCCTCTGCTGCATTTACAGTGCATACTCTTCATGTGTCTTGTTAAGATCTGCTTGTGAGAAGTGATCTTTTTCCCTTACTAGATCATCATTCAGTGACAGAGTAGGACACCTCTGAGCAATCACCAAGTTTCATCTCTCTGGCACAAAGATAATCAGTGACTCACCTCTTGAAACTGCATTAACTCCTTCAGGCCAAGGGGCCACTGGCCAGCATTTTGGAGGAAGTAATTTACTAAATGCAGCCCTTGTGGCCAGAAAGGCTTAACACACATTAAAGAGAGAAACCACGGATTCCATTTCTCCTCTTCAGAGTGTTGGAAACAATTAGGATTAATTATGTGTTTTTGTGTGGAAGTGATGACATGAATTTCAATAGCATGTAGGAAAAGGAGATAAGCCAATTTTTTAAGGGAAATAGTTCCGGTTTAAGTCCATTATAGCTATACAGTGTCATTTTGAGATATGAGGAGATAACTAAATTATTCATATTATAATTTTATTTGTATTTTATTATTTTTTCTTCCTGTAAAATGTCCCTATTCGTTATTAAAACTAGCATGTTTTGTAAAGAGATTTATGTTAATTACGTTGAAAGATGCCTTAGTCAGAATAGCAAATTCTACAGTGAATTTCAGTACTTTTTAATGTGTGATCTCTATGGTGTAGAATATTTCTTGCTAATGGTTCATGCCATCTATATATCTAGTGATCTTTGAACCCTGTGTTCATTATTATGGTTATAGCTATATCCAAATGACAACATATTATTAAAATATGAGGCACTGATTGAAGAATCCAAATATAATTATGCTTGTAAAGGAAAACAAACCTTCTAGGAGTTTTTGGAAGACAAAATAATATCTTGAAAATGTTACATTCAAAGTAAACACATTATGGCAGATGACAAATGCCAGGTTTTCAAACAAAGATGGAAGGAGACTGATCACAGTATCAAGGGCCATCTCAAAAAAGCTGCTTCCTTCAAAAACTACTTTTGGTTTAATAGGAAGTTTCCCAGCATTTCTTTTTGATAGATTTGAAATGTTTTACTGTTCAAATGAATAAATATAAAATCGTTTTTATTTCAGCAAACTCTGAAGTCCTACTAGTTGTAGTATCATCACTACCTTTGTGCTATTAACTTTTTGCCCAGTAGCTCCATTTCTGTGCCATGACCACCAGGAGCCTATTATTATTAAAAAATGGTAATAATAAAAACCAGTCGCATCACCAGGTGAAACAGTTCCGCTATTATATTAATCCTAACAGTTCAGGGAGAAAAGCAGGTATCAAATCCTCTCATATCAAGATGCAGAAATATCTTGTCTCATAATGGAGACTCAGACTTGAAGGGCTGATCTTAACTAGATACCTTAAAGACCAGCCCAGAGCTAATCATTGGTCTATTGAACTTCTCTCTAGAAGGGGGATATTTTCACTATTGCTTAGGACAGGTAGACATTTTGTATTTGTAGTATATTTTTAATGCAAAAATGGCTTAATAACACTGCCAGGTGTTTGGAAATTGTGCTTACTTTGGATACAACTATAAAGGATATGTCTTTGTTAGCATAGTAACTTTTTTTCCTAAATATATTTTTTTATCAAAAAAATTTTTTTATGAAAATGAGGTTCGGGGTCGCATAAAAACTTAGGTGTTTCTATTGATTCTCGGTGTTTCTGTTAATTCTTTTAACACTAGTATTCCTTTTAGGGCTCAGTTCTGAAAGCTTTCCTAAGAAAAGAAAAAACATGCTTATATTAAAAAACAAGAAAGCTGGTAATGAATCAAGTATTAGGGGAAATGAACAGAAGAAAAAAAAAGAATGAGCAAAGGGAATAGTAAAAAAATTCTTAAAAAGAGAAAGCAGTGGTATATGAGATAGGAAATAAAGAAGTAAAAGCTATCTCAGAAGAGAAGAAAAAATAAGACCCAGAAAAAAGATGTATATGTCATAGGACGTTGCCACCCTGACAACATGATTAACATTAATCTCTACCCAAATACCTTTCTTCACATCTGGTCACTCCTAAGCAGACAAGGCTGAGCTATCTGTCTTAAACCCTAAGGTATCATAACGTCATCTTTTGTAGCTGGGATGCTGGAAGTAAATCCTGGGGAATTGGGAGGGGGTGCAAATATTGAGAGTATAAGAAAACTTATACCATTTACTCTCTAAGTCAGTTTCCCCTTCACAAGAATAACTTACCCATAAAGCACAAAATTTGAAAGAGCCAGAAATGAACAAATTACAGGGTTTATACATTAAAAAATTTAACAGTGTGATACTGTGGAATTTAATGTAACATAAAAATCTGTAGGCTGAGCTATGTTAAAATACCTTGTTTATTGTTTATCTGGATTGATAACCAGAGTTTAAAATATTTTTCCTCCTTATTATCGATTGTCAGGTTATGGCATACAGGTTTTTATTTTAAATTCCTATCAAATGATAAAAACCAAAAAACGGCAGTGAGGTGATTTTCCATGATCCTGTTTTCTCTTCTCTGAGAATCAGGTTAATTTTCTACTCGTGGATTTGGACCTAAGTAAGCAACTTCCCTGATTGCTTCCAAGTAACTTAGGTGGCAGATGTTGTTTCTTTCAGAGAAATTTGACTTGTGTTAGGAACTTCTAATGTTAATTAACCATGTGAGAATGGGATGAGTTTATTCACTTTGCCTTCTAAAATCCATTGTAATTAATTAGTTGGAATGATATATGCTGTCAAAATAAATAAATAAATAAATAAAAGGATCACATCAAACGTGAAAACACCCTAACTTTCTACCAACAAACACCATGGCAGGCACAAAGGGTGGGCGCACGAAGGAGAGGCGGGGGGGACGGAAGTGGATAATTATTTGCAGCAATGCTTTTACTGTTATTCGAATGAGACAGACTCACAGTGGCAGCAGTCATTTTGCTGAATCAAAGTCCATGTTAGTCGCATTATACACTGCCACAAAAGGTTGTTAAGGCTGGTATTAGCATGTACCACTGAGGACATTGGAAGGACTCGATCTGTCACACTAAATCGCCTTCTTGCCCTCAACCATTGAAGTCTCCAGCTCCTCTGACATGTTCTTTCATTAATGGCCTGGCCTTGACAACTGATCCTAATTGCCTCTGAACCGCACTTCATGTATTATTGGTGTCTGCCTGCCCTGGTTCATGTCAACAAGCCACAGCATGCGCAGGGTGTGCCCAGTGCCTTTGCTGAAGCCGTGCTCGCATTGTCATATTCCTCAGAGGGGCTCGGGCCTCGCGGGGAGGAAAGCGGACGGGCAAAGATCTTCCTGTCTCTTCTTGGTAATACTTTAATGTCAGTTTGTGCTGTGTACTTACGACGCTTATATAAAGACTCACTAAAACATTGAACCAATTATGCAACATGCCATTAAAGCACAGGTGAGCTAAATGCTGACATGAATGTGCCCCTATTGTAGTAACCAGGAAAATGTGTTTATTGTAGAATCCTTTTTTTTTTAACTTTAGATGGTATGGTTTACATTCCTTTTCCCTTAATAATGCATCTCAACTTCAATGATAGTGAACAAAATGGTCTATAATATTACATAGTTTCCAGGTAGAAGTACAGATTACACCAGAACACCCCAAAAGTAAATTACTGAAGTTTGAATAATATTTTTTTACTCCTAACACATAGCAACAGGTTTATATATACTGCATTTTCTAGAATTAGTTAAAATAATCAATCTTCATGCATTACATGTATTTAAAAGTATTTCTGACAATTTTAGAAGACACAGGACCAAAGCATTTATAGATATATTTTAATTTACTATATTGTGAGTTACTAGCTTACAGAAAAATATTTTAAAATTTAAAATATAACATTAGAAATGCTCAATTTATTTCCCTTTTTTTTTTTCGGAAGTGTCTCTGAGATTTAAAATCTGCCTCATTCCAATGACAATTTTTTACAATCACATCTCTGAACAATATTATGAGATTCTTTCAATCTTTTCATCCTTTTTATTTATTGAAGGCAGTTTTCTGGTGAGCCTGTTAAGCATGCAAGTTCTACCCGTGATCATAAAACATAAATCATAGAAGCTCTTCGGTGCTAGGTATCATTTAACCTAATCTAGACAGTGACATTTGGGCCACTAACAGCATAATCATGGTTATTGCTACAAATTGCTCCATGTTTGAGTTTTAATGTTATAAGTAAATTATGCCACCAGATAAAATATATGTTTCTTTGGGAATTAAACATGTTTATTTCAGTAGTGTGGCCATGGAATAGCACGTAGACTTTAGCCTTCTTTCATGTAGTAATACTGCCACCTTCTGAACCACAAAGGGATTGTCCTCAAGGTTGGCTGTCTAAAGACTTCTCCGGTGTCCATTTGCAGTGATCTAGAAGCAAAGCACTTGCAGTCGAGAGTATTCAACTCTAGAAACCATCTGGCTTCATCATGTAAATGATAAGTGTTATATTAACTCTTCCTTTTGAGTAGCTAAAAATGAAAATGTGAATCCAACCATCAGTAAAAATAGTGTTTCCTTGTTTCATTTTACCACCAAATTGCCTTTAATTTCCTGGACCTGAGAACTACCTGGACTGCTGATGTATAGCTTCCTGGCACACAGCTCGGTTGACGTAAAGGTAATTTTGGTCTGGAAGTTCCACAGCAAGAGCAGCTGCCTGGCAGAAATGGGACAGTGGTGGCCACAGCTGAGATTGGGAGAAGGGGACAGCAAATGTCATTTTTCTATCATTCAGTCCGACAGTATGCCCTTCAGCAGAACAGCAGCCCTCCTGATTCTTTAGAATTAGTGAGATTAGCATGAAGTACATAATGCAGGATGATGGAATTTGTCATAATTTGCATTGTCCTGGAAAAATGCGGGTTGATAGAGCGACACATCTTGGAGCATGTCATGTCCCACAGGCAGGTCACAGAGAGAGCTTGGCAGAAATAATTTTGTGATATGTGCATCAGTTGCAGATGCTTCATAAACAATTTGTCAAATAAAATAAATAGGAATAGGTTAGGAAGGTATAGAAAGTTGGGTCATTGCAGAAGCATCTCAAAGAATTGGATATGCCATCCTCCTGTATCCCATTTGAGAAAATGAAAATACACAAAATGGATGACTTCATTCTCCTTTTGATTTTAAATTCCCAAAGCCTTCCTGGTAAGTCTTTCCTTTTTCCATGACTTAAGAGTCAAATCTTGGAAAATACATATGTGTTTCTGCAAAGTTTATTTATGGGAGCTCCTTACAGAAATTATCAAATACAGCTACATTAAAAAGGGTTTCATGAGAGATTGCTTCTGACCTTGATAATGTTACCTCGCTGGAGATAGGAAAGGATAATCGGCATGTGGTTGACAAAACGAACCTGACAGCATTCCTTATCCGCAGCAGCATTTCTGGAAATGGGCATGTGGAATTCAGACAGGCAAGGAGAGCATGCTTAGTTAGCCTAGCAGTGCAAGAATGGAAGGTCCAATGTCAGAAATGGTCCACGGCTTATTTATGGAGCACCTGACAGTGATACCACTGCCTTTGATATTCAGGAATTTCTTTTACCGAAGAACATTATAACTGGTGTTTGCAGGTTATGTTATCTATCATTTCAGTATCTGCTTCTACTTCACAGAGACATTTTGCAATATCTGCTTTATTTGTCTTTCTTGATACATTTCAAACAAAAGATTAATGCTGGCAGTTCAGTAACACTGATCTTTTATGACAGTTGAACGTTTGTGGGTTGAGGGTCTAATAAGAAAAAAAACTAAGTAGTTTAAAGAAAATGAAAAAATAATCACCTGTGAGGATCAAGCTTACAATAAAAATGTAACTTCTTACTACAGTGTTAGATAGGAAGAATACTCATTTTCTCAGATGGTTATAATTGCGGAATTAGGTTTTATGAAAACTAAAATTACCTTAGGGCACAGCTCAATGTGAATAAATCTTTCAACACCCAGTATCTGGAAACATGATACACATGAAACTAATCATGCCCTACAATTACAAGTAGATCAAGAAAAACTGTGTGAAGTTTTTTAAAAGTATTATTTATTGAGTTCTATAACATGAAAGTGACTCCAAATAATTGTTAGTTCAGACTATTTTAAATCATTTGTTGTTTGTAAAATAATAGCCCTCTATATAAACCTCATATGTTTTTAAACTTGCCCTCCTGTCTGTATTCTTCAAAACTGATTGCTTTCAAACAAACTGTTTTACTAATCAGAGATAATAACTGCTTTATGGTGCCAATTGTCAAAAACTAAGTTTTTTATAAACATTATTTTCCTAATAGATCATCTCTTGACTCATAAAAGGATTGTTTTTAATGAACTCTGTTTGCTGGGTTGTAACACTTCAGCCCAGTTCCAGCACTGTGACTGTTACTGAATATCTTGTACAATATTTGTTGCATTAAGGGTTGGGACTGTAGACTCCATTTTTATTGTCTATGCCACATTTTAACTATTTATCCATTGTCTCCTTTTTGGTGAATACTACGCTGAAAAAAAAACCCATAAAACAGACCCTCGTGGCTTCTGTGACATATCTGTCCTCATAGGAAGTATACAGTACCAGGTAATTTCCCTTGGTTAGGATTTTTTAGCCCTTTCTCCTCAGTGGCAAAGCCATAGTGTTCTTAGGTAACCTTGAGGGCAGAGAGCAACCAACCAACAACCTAAAAATGTACTAGGTTTCTTTGCAAAAATTTATGACGAATGATAAAACAAGCTTTTTCAAAAAAGTATACCGCTCACCACCCACCTCCCAAACTTTTTAAATAAATAGCAGTTTAAATTGTATTTTTTTTTGTATACAGTTTTCTAAATTGAATAAACAGGGGCGTATAGTAGATAGGTCAATTTTTGCAGTGTCTTTAAGCTTTATTATTTTGTTACTCTACCTAGTGACCACTAATCTAACAATTCTAGTTTAACTCTTGATGTCTTATGAACTGTTTGTTTAGTCATCTGTTCACTCAGTCATTATATGCTCCTATCGTTTATGGTGCAATTTCTGTGTCCTAGGAAAGATACTGTGCAAGGTTTATTTCCCATAGGGATAGAGAGTGAAGTGAACAGAGAAGCCCCAATAAGCAAATTTAATTGAGAAATATTTATTGGGCAAAGCACCTCATCCAGAGTTAGTGGCATTGCCATTCTTAGAAAACGAAGAGGCAACTAAAGGAATTAGCTTATTAATGTGCTATCATCACATCTGGACTGGATCCAGTTCTTGGTGCTTGCCTAGAAAATTCATTGCATTTATCAAAGTTCTTGGTACTCTTTGTGTTAACAGAAGAGTATCTAATCCATGGTTCTTTGTCTACCTACTCTGTGATGCAACCCAAATTACAAATTTATTTAAGAATAAAGTGATATATATATTATTTTTTGCTCAGAACAGGTGACTTGGAAGCAAACTATACTTGTTTTTCATTTTTTGTTTTTTTAATTAACCTGTCTTCTTTAACAAACTTAATGCCTCAATAATTATTAATGCTTTTTGGATGATTTTTCCACTTTGCCCTTGCTTCAGTGGCTGCCCCCATTAATTCTATCATTGTAGAGTTGTAATTCAGGTTCTCTATGGTGGGCAAGTAGTCTCAAGAAAGAAAGATAAAGATTTAATGATGATTGAGCCAACCAAGAATGACATAGAGCCAATGTAGCTTAAACAAGAATGTGACATAAAGAAATCTATTATATAAGTGGAAGCATATAGTGTGTCCATGGATAGGAAGAATTAGCATCATTAAAATGTCCATACTACCCAAAGCAATCTATTGATTTAACACAATTGCAATCAAGTTACCAATGACATATTTTGCATAACTAGAACAAATATTACAAAAGTTTATATGGAACCATAAAAATCGCTGAGTAGCCACAGCAATCTTAAGAAAGAATAACAAAGTTGAAGGAATCACACTACCTAATCAAACTATACTATAAGGCCATAGTAATCAAAACAGCATGGTACTGGCATAAAAACAGACACATACATCAATTGAGCAGAATAGAGAGCCAAGAAATAAACCCATGCCTTTATCATCAATTTATATTTGACAAGGAAGCAAAAACATATAATAAGATAAAGATAGTCTCTTCAATAAATGGTGTTGGGAAAATTAGACAGATACGTGCAAAAAAAAAGAAAAGAAACTAGACCACTTTCTTATACCATACACAGAATAAACTCAAAATGGATTAAAGACTTAAATGTTAGACTCAAAATCATAAAAATCATGCAGGTAAACACAGACAGTGAATCTCAGACATTTCTCGTAACAATGTTTTTTTTTTTTTATATATATCATTTTGGGCAAGGGAAGCAAAAGAAAACATAAACAAATTGGACTACAGTAAATTGAAAAGGTTTGCTCAGCAAAGGAAACCATCAACAAAATGAAAAGACAACCCACTGAGCCTTGGCCAATATGGCTCAGTTGGTTGCAGCATCATCCTGTACACTGAAATGTTGTAGGTTTGATTCCCAGCCAGGGCATATATTTAGGTTTTGGGTTCCATCCCCCCAAACCTAAAGACACATGTGGGAAGCAGGCAATCCATGTTTTTATCTCACATCAACGTCTCTCTCTCTTCTTCTCTCTCTAAAATAAATGTATTTTTTTAATTTTTATTTAAAAAAAGAAAAGACAACCCACTGAATGGGAGAACATAATATTCATTGATGATACATTTGATAAGAGGTTAATATCCAAAATGTATAGAGCTTATAAAACTCAATACCAAAAAAACAAACAATTCAATTAAAAAAATGAGCAGAGGACCTGAATTGACACTTCTCCAAAGAGGACATACAGATGGCCAATAAACATATGAAAAGGTGATCAGCATCATTACTTATCAGAGAAATGCAAATTAAAACTACAATGAGGGATCAGCTGTCAGAATGGCTATCATCAATAAATCAAGAAACAACAAGTGTTGGTGAGGATGTGGAGAAAAGAGAACCCTGGTGCACTATTGGTGGAATGCAGACTGGTGCAGCCACTGTGGAAAGCAGTGTGGAGTTACACCCAAAAAGGAAAAATGGAACTGCCTTATGACCCAGCAGTTCTACTTCTGGGTATATGTCTGAAGAAACCCACAACACTAATTCAAAAGACTGTACGCGCCCATTCATTGCAGCATTATTTACAATAGCCAAGACTTGGAAGCAGGCCAAGTGCCCATCAGAGGATGAGTAGATAAAAAAGCTGTGGTACATTTACACAGTAAAGTGCTACTTGGCCAGAAAAAAGAAGAAACTTTTATCATTTGTGATAGCGTGGATGGACCCGAGAGAGCATTGTTCTAAGTGAAATAAGCAAGTCAGAAAAAAGACAAAAATCATGTGATTTCAAAAGTCAAGCAAAATAGAAACAGACATATAGACAGAGAGCAGGCTGACAGCTGTCAGGCATGGGGAGCTGAGTGGACGGGGGTGGAGGGGTTGAGAAAAAAAGAAAAAACTCACGGACTAAGACAACAGTATGGGGGTGGGGGAGGTAGAGGAGGTTATGTGGTAGAATAATGGTGATGATAGGAGACTTGACTTGGGGTAGTCAAGTAGTCACTGAACACACAATACAGTGTACAAATGCGGTGTTGTAAAATTTTGCGCTTGAAACCTATATAATTTTGTTAACAGCTATCTCCCCAATGAATTCAATAAAAAGAAAAAATTAAATCTGTTGTAGAAATTTCAGGGTAAATGGGTAACTTTCTTGAGTAAATGAAAATGTTAGCTAAACCACTTCCCATGGACTTCAATGCTAAATATTTATTTTTAAATATAAAGGAAGCAGATTAAGTAATTTCTTAATATTTATTGAAATTTTCCATTTGAAAGTTATTATTTTAAAGAAAAAAATATGTGGTTATTATAAATTCTTTGAAAAGTTGTTGCTAATGGAAAATAACTGAAAAATCAAGGCAAGAGATAGAATATACTTATTTTAAATACCTTTCTTTTTCCCCACCATTGTAAATGTTTCTAGTATTCCTCAATGTACATAAATTTTAGAGGTTCACTCATTAAAGTTTCTTTTATAGCACTCATCTTTTAATACAACAGTCATATATATAATACTTGTTTCTAGCTCAAACTTGCCACATAAGCCCTGAAGCTCTTTTACCAGGACTATGGCGGAAAGGTTTTTCTTCCCAATCCATTTTTACTTTTCCAAACTCATCATCCCCTCCCCCTCAAAAAAGTAGGGGGTCCATTAGTTGTTATTAAATAATTTGTGTGTTACAGTTTATTATAAAATATTTCCAAAATTATAAAATAAATTAACAAAATGAGTTCTCTCACTTTTTTCCCTTCATTAATTCTAATCCATCATTTTATTGCCCAGGGAAGTTTGGAAATCCATGGATATAGACAAGGCTCTTTAAAGAATTTCAGCATAAGTGTTTAGCCAAGTACTAGTCATTTTACCTTGGGGAAAGAAAACATCACTTCATTTCCTTAATACAAATGGTAATTTTATTCCACACAGATGATTCAGAGAATTTCTTCATGCATATATTATAAGAGAACTATATTATTTGTAAATATGTGGTAAGACTATATTGTACAATTATAGGGTGGGATGATATCAAGTTCTCAAAGTTTCTGAAAGCACAGCATTTCATGAATGAGAATAAATGACAACAGAAAAAAGAGCCACTAATTTGACTGTGGACGATGGTCAAATCACACTTCAAATGGGAAGCTTCCCTGTTGACAGATCAGAACTGTGTCCAAAAGAGAAATAGTGTCCTTATGTCCTGTTGGACCCTAGGAACTGGATTAAAACTAATAGATTCTAAAACTTAGGCTTCGTTAAGAATAAAATGTAGAAATTACCAGAAGAATCTGTAGAAAGGCAAAAGAACCACTAATACAACTGTTCCTGCCTCAATGAATTTACATTGCCATGGCATACACCTTAAAAAGAATTTTACAACCAGCTTTCCAAGTTAATCAAAACTTGTCTAAGGCTGTGTGTGTGCACTATCTGCCCAATGAATAAAGAAAGGTAAACCATCTTTCCTGCTAGAAATTGTGGCTATTGTTTTTACTTTAGGTTGAAGTGCTTTGTTGTCGATAATGGCATTTTATAGGATCTTTCCTTGGAATTGGAGGGGATGGAAGAATTATATGACAAACAACAAGTGCTGGCGAGGATGTGGAGAAAGGGGAACACTTTTGCACTGTTGGTGGGAATGCAGATTGGTGCAGCCACTGTGGGAAACAGTATGGAGACGCCTCAAAAATTAAAAATGGATCTGCCTTTTGACCCAGTGATCCCACTTCTGGGAATATATCCAAAGGAACACTAAACACTAATTCAAAATAACATAAACACCCTATGTTCCCTGCAGCATTATTTTCAATCCTCAAGATACGGAAGCAGCCCAAGTGTCCATCAGTAGATGGGTGGATAAAACAACTATGGCACACTTACACAATGGAATATTACTTGGTTGTAAAAAAGAAGAAAATTTTACCCTTTGCAGCAGTATGGATGGACCTGAAACAAACCAGTCAGAGAAAGGTAAGTACCATATGATTTCACTTAAATGTAGAATCTAATGAGCAAACTGAACTAACATGCAAAACAATGACAGACTCAGCAGATGACAGCTGGTGGCAGGGGCAGGGAAGTTAGGGGGTGGAAAGATTGAGCAAAAAAGTAAAAGGACTGATGGATATAGACAACAGCATGGTGATTACTGGGGGGAGGGGAGTACAAGGGGACTAAATGGTAAATGGAAAAAATGCAATAAAGATTAAATTTTTAAAAAAAGAAGAATTACATAAGAAGTGAGTCAGTAGCACCAAGGGAAGTGGTGAAATGTGGTAACAGGCAGTCACAGAAAGCTTGCTTCTGGCCAGGCAAGAGAGCTAACATGGTAGAGTCAAGAGGCAGGAAGAGGTGACATTCACCTCCAAGGCCATGTCACTACTGTGAGAGGACACCCAGAACGCAAGTGAGAACAACACGTGAAGACTCTTGGCTCTGCTAAATAGCAGGATCATCCTTAACTGCAAGTGAGTTCAAACCCAACAGAGATACTGGTTGGGGGTCAGGGGCAAAGCCATAGAGAAACAGTATATTCCTCACACTAAGTGAAGCATGTATTATTTAATCCTCAAAGCCCTTCTTTTAGATAAATATTATTATCCCAGTTTCAGGTATGGAAACTGCACTCCAGAGAGGTACAACTTGTCCAAGAGCACACAGCAAGTAACTGGTAGAATAAGGGTATGAATCTCAGTTCTATCTGACTTCAAACCTATGTTCTAATCATCCATTACTTTTGAAGTTTGGGAAAGAAGAAACCCAATAAAAAAATGTAAATACTAAGTTAAGGTCCTTTAAAACGTATGTGCAGAAACTGAATCCTGCTGTAGTAGTAACAAAAGCAAGTAAAGATCTGGAATATTAGTTTATTATGAGGAGAGAACAGAAGAATTTGGGATTGTATTAGAGAAGCAAGGACTAATAAGATGAGTTGAATATTATTAAACTCTTGAATATTATTATGTTGTCTAAGACATAAAATATTTTCATGAGAATATGCCAATGTTGTTTTATTATTTGAAGACATTATACAAGGAAATGAATTTAAGTAAAAACAAGCAAACAAACAAACAATAAAAAAACAACTTGTTGCATTCAAGACTCTCTTGATCAGTAGGTACTGAAAGGCTGACAGAGGCTCCCTGGGAGATCTGCAATGGCTCTCTCCAAAGCACATTCTTCCTGTATTGGCTCTTTGAGATCCTTTGCTTAGAATCCCTGGCAAAAACATATAAAATAGTCAACATATGCTTTAGAAATAAACAAAAGAATGAATGAATGAATACTTTTTCTACCCAGCCTGAAAATTCATATATGCCTTGTAAAAATGGGTGACACTTGAACAGTAGGCCAATTTTTTGGAAAGAGCAATGAATATTGAGAGGTCATGACTTTGTTAAAAGCCTTAGAAAAGAAAACGACTCCCCTGTCTTTCAGCCGCCCGTTCAGGTCAAAAGGCATGTCTCCTCTTGGGCATTTTAAGTGACACTAAAAAATGTGTTATTAGCACATGTTTTTTGAATTTAAAAAATTATCTGGGGTCAGAATATGGCACCTGATACTTAAATGACAATATTTAAATAACAGTTTTCAGGCAATGTCTTTCCCGAGTCTTTAATTTTACAAGCTATTTGATGGAATATACCTGATAATTTTGTTTTAGAATGGGTTGATTATATTTAAAGTTTTAAAAAAGAAGGAAAGGTGAAATTTATCTCTGAGATTTCCTATAAACAAGAGTTTGCTTAAAAGAGCAAGGCTTTACAAGCCCTTTTGATTTTTATAGGATAGCTTACTCAGAAATGTAAATGAAGTAGTACAGCAGGATAGATGGGCAATTATTTGTCTATTTTAAGATTACATTTGACAAAGCACTTATCAGTAGAAGGCATAGAATGATCTGTCCAACAAAGACATAAAAGAACTAACAAATGTGCTATAAAATCTAAGAGAACTTGAACTTGTATGATTCTATGCTGTGATGATTATGAATAAAATTTAAAGAATTTGTAGGTTTGCATCCTCATTGAACATATAAAGGAGATAAAAATAATTTGACCATACCTATTTAACTAGGCTTTAGGTTTTATTAAAGCATCTAGATACTTAAATTTTAATTTTGTATCTTTACTTAATGTGCTTAAGGTGCATTGATAAATAGTTTTCTGTAGCTGTGAATTCTTAATATAGAATAATCAAAATTCTGTATTTGTTATGGCCAGTGAGCCCAATGTGTACCGTTGTGACGCACACAACACACACAACTCTATGCTAAGGTCTCATTTTTCGGGGCATTTTCTCTCTCTCTACCTTTTAAAAGTCTAGCCATTTAAAAATTTCAGCTTAAACCCCATCACTTCCATGATACTTGCATCCTAGCCACGAGCTACAACTCCAACCTCCAGTATCACTCGTTGGTAAGACTCTTTGGTTATGTTACAGAAGCCTACTTTAGCTATTTAAGCAAAGAGTAGGAAATTTATGATGATGCTACTCTATCTCCTAGAACTTCAAGGTAGGAATTAACTACCCCTCAGAAAGTCTTTAGAAACTAAAACTGGAACCGGGAACTAAAATCAGAATGATCATGGTGGCAAAGATTTATGTCATGCATATTTGTCTGCTCAGGCTGCTGTAACAAAATACCGCAGGCTGGTGGCTTAAACAGCAAAAATGTATTTTTCACAGTTTTGGAGGCTGGGGGATCCACGACCTTGCCGCGAGCCGATTCTGTTTTCAGGCTTCTCTTCCTGGCTCTTTTTCGGCTGCTTCCTCACTGTCTTTGCATGACCTTTCCTCAGTGCATGTCCATGGAGAGAAGCCTTCCTCGTCGTGTAAGGCCACCAGCCCTCTCAGACTAGGGCTTCACCCATGTGACCTCACTCACTTTTAATCACCTGCCAAACACCTTAGCTCTAAATGTGGTCATGTCGGGGGTTAAGGCCTCAACAAATGAGTTTTGGGAGAATCCAAGTCGGTCCATAGCATCATACTTCCTAAGCACCAGGCCTTATAATGAGCACTTTACATAAATTAAGTCTTTTAATGTTTGCAAGGATCCTATAAAGCAGGTACTGTTTTACAACCATTGCATAAGGAACAGAAAGCAGGAAAAAGTTATGTAACTTGCCCAAAGTCCCATAGCTTATAAAGGATGAAACCAAGTTTAAACACAGCTGTCTGGCTGTAGAGAGTCCATACTCTTGAATACTAGTTCTGTTGCACGGTTTGCCTTGTCTTGCAGCATAGTAGCCTCTGCTTCTTCAGTCCACGTGGAGGAACACATCCAGCTTCAGCGCCAAAGTTTCCCTATTACAGCTCTTTCAGTCCCCATCTCCTCTGCCCAGCAAGAGCATTCTAATGCAAATGTGAACCAGCTTTTGCCCTGCATAGTGCCTAACAATATTGATTGAAGAAGTGGAAAAATAGTCACTATGTATTTCTCTAGCTGCTTATACTTTATATATATGGGTTCCTCCAAGGGGCACCATGGATACATGGATGCTCTCCTTGTGTTCACACAGTTTGTTTTACTGTTGGTTTCCCTGAAATGGCACCTTGGTTCAGATGCTTTTCTTTGAAGCAAGTTTAATTACTGAGGATTTTTTACTATATGTTTGTGTTTACTCCCATTGTCTAAGGAAATATTTGCAACGGATGCATATTCTTCCTGTCTTTCTTCAAATTTTGGCTACAAAAGTATTAAACTGGAAAAAGTAAAAGGATGGGTAATGCTTATTTGTTTGATTGTCTAACTCAATTGATCTCTATTTGAATCCCTCTGTTCCTAAGAGAACAGTCTGTGGTTTGGGAAGCGTTGTAGCTTTGTGACAATAAGGGTTAGTTTCCTGATGTGAAAGAAGTTTGGCTGAACCAATAATTGTGTGGAAACTGTGGGGACTAAAAATAATAACACTTGTACTCTCACCTCTAAATTTTTCTAGCTGGGTTAGTAATTAAATTGATAGAGACAGATTAACAGTAGAAAATCAAATTTTAATGTGTGTGCACAGGAAATTCACATAAGCATAAAAAGTCCAAAAACAATCAGGCACCATAGGGTATACAAGTCATTTTGGACAAGGGAGAAGGTGGGGAGAACGATGGAAGTCAAAGGGAGCAGGCAGTTCACAGGTAGTTGAGATAGAGTGGAAAGCACACAACAGGTCAATCCCTGCTTCACCGGGACACAGGGCTCCCAGGGCCCTGCTTGGCACCTTCCTATCTACCATACCTAATTACAGTAGGCTCAGGTGAACATCCTAAGATTTCCTTCCCAGAGCAGGCTTTCTCTTCTGAATCTCTCCAGCAGAAACGGGGGAAGGACAAAGGTTCTTCCTGGGTCTTCTGTGTCTTAATAACCAGATTAAAATCAGTATCCCAAAAGTAAAAAAGTTTGGTTTCAAAGCCTTATGTTTGGTGTCAGAGGCAGGTTCATAACATACCTTCACTTTAGCTCCTTCTCTTTATCTGACTAAACTGGTAACTAAGGGATTTGTAGCAAGAGAGTCTTGGCTTCAACTCCCACCTCTGCCATTTTGCGAGTGATGTGACCTTTGGCAAGTTACTGAACTTCTCTGAGTCTATTTACTAAGCTATAAAATGGAAATGAACCTTAATATCGTAAAACTGCTATCAGAATTTAATGAAAATATATCTAAGTATTTTCTTCTGTGTTAGAAGCTCAACAATATTGACTTTGTATCCCAGTTTCTTAATTAAGAAAATATGACCACAATAAAAATGTGCTGGCCTGGGTCCTTCCAGGCAGTTGCCATTTCCTATGTGTACTAGAGCATCTGAAGGAGCATTAGTACTTCAGGATATCAGAGGGTATTTGAGAAATAACTTAGACTGTTCCTAGATGGTCTTAAAGGAATAAAAGAGACAAAATTTCTACTATTATGGACTAAATGCATTAAGTCCAATAACTGTATAGAAATAACTATTGAAAGATAGCCATAACTATATTATCAGCACAGTGCTACTTGAGTTACAATTTGTGAAACCTGGAAAAATGTAATAATCAGCTTTGAATACTTCTGTCCAAGATTTGGGAACCAAAGTCCAGATGTTTCTGCTCACCACTGAAATGATCTTACCTTTAACTTAACAATACAAATAACAAAAATGGCTAACAAGAATAGCAGAACTGGATGCACTCCATTCACAGTACTGTTTCTCTGAAAATGACTTTTCTCTTCAGCATAGCGCACACAGAAGAGTACAGCTTGTGCTTTCATTTCCATTGTTTCTTTTTATTTCATATTTCTTATTTTACTAGTTGGTGCCAATGAACACCATTCTTTTGGACAACAGTTCCGTGTACATGGATTGCATCTTGGATTTCAGTTAACATTTTTAAGAGTTTAAAAACATAGCCTTAATAATGTAGGAAAAAATACAGAAAATGAGGTCCTAGAATTCATTTAAATGAGTTTATTCTTACTAACTGAAACCCCTAATAAGTCTAAACATCTCATTGAGTTCAAAGAGTTCAAGGATTGCATAAGTTCTTCCTATTCCTATACATTTAGACAGACCCTATAATCAGGTATTTTACCCTAGGCACAATCAATAGATAATAAATTTGAGAGAGTTCATAGGATAACAGTGAAAAGAAAAGAGTATAGGTCTTAAGGAATTGAAATCATTTAACTTAGAAAAGAATGACTTTGAGAACAATTAATAGTCTTCATACATAGGGAAGAATTTTATTTAGATGGTCCTCACAGTGTGATTTCTACTTTTATAGAATGAAGGAAATGATTTGGGGATTGATACTGAGGAGTTATTTTAAATGACCCATCAGTGTAATTATCTGCTCAGAGAATTGTATAGTCAAAAAGATTGTTTTTATGTTGGCATAACCTATCTTGTCATTGCTTTACATATAACGTACTTAGTATTCCTTATTTTAATTTTATATTATTTTCCTTTACCCAGTGGCCTTTCCTGGCTCTCCTACCTAGCCAGCCTTTTTTCTTCTATCTTTTTCTCCTCAAGTGTCCTATGTGTGGTTACTCAGCTCCTGGCCCTTTCTGCTTTTTTAGGTCTTTTACTTATTTTTTTTATAACCTATTAATTAGCCTATCTGTCTTCTCAGTTCTATAGCATGTCTTCATGTATGACTTCTTTCCTTTTAATCTTAGGTTTCAAAAAAATGAAATTGAATATATCCTGTAATCACCTCACCTTCACTACAGTTTTTCATCATTCCCCTTGCTTGGTGGGGAGGTAAAGACCCTCCTTCTGCAGCGTGCTCTTTGGTGCTGTAAAATCATCAATCTTTCAGGCTCCCGAAATAGGAACTCTCAAGTCTTTCTACAGCATCACCTGTTGCCAGTGGAGGTGGAGCTCTTTCATGGGATCAAAAACAAAGCATTTCACCTACCTACTCACGGGAAATTGTCATGTGGCAAGATTTATTTGGGTGGAAGGCTGCCCCTGTGTCCTGTCTCCATCCATCCTGCCATGGAAAAAGCCCAACTGTGTCTTTAAAAACCAAGACAAAGGCCAGCGTTTAGAGTTTCTGTGCCATATTAAAGCTTAGTTCAGTCCAACCTTTCTTACCAACTGGCTAACTCAGCTTGCATTCCCCACTGCAGTCCATTGGTGTGATGCAGTACCTAGTTTCCTACCTGGAGACTGAGCTTGCAGTCCATGCAGCCATCAGCCAGCCACATGGCTGCTAGGACAACATAATTATGGAGAGAGAATCACAAGAGCATGGGGTGAGTGTGGGTCAGAGATTGAGAGAGAGAAAGAGAGGGAGAGAGATCTTCTTTGTTCTCTAGTGTTATATTATCTTGAGTTTGCGAAAGACCAGGAGCTTTTTCAAAATAACCAATAAACTTCCCAAGCTTTCATGGGCTTCTCATGGGTCCACCTTGACCTCTATGGCCAAGAACCTCCTCCTGCGCCATTTTGACTTTTATTGAACATGTGCTTACCTCTCCCAGCAATTCAGTACTTGAGCAGAGAAGGGAGGGGTGTTAATCCTTGAGAAGTACTGCTGTGTTCCCCTGGAGCTGTAGCTTCCTGGCTAAGCAAATAGACATATGCTCCCCAGTTTATTAAGCTCAATGTCTAATTCCCTTTGCTTCCTTTCTTATTAATAATTGGCTAATAAGTCCTGCCACTGTTTCTTTAATAAGCCTCTCAGATCTTCCTTTCATCATTTTTTCTACCACTGCCATCTTTTAAAAGATTTTATTTATTTATTTTTAGAGAAAGGGAGGGAGAAAAAGGGAGAGAAACATCCTTTCATCTAGACTAAATGCAATTGTCTTCTACCTGGTCCACTTATTTCCATGTCCCTTCTTCCTAATTCTTCGTGCAAATATGGCTACCACACTGTTATTTTTACTCTACTGTTTGAAATTATTCAGTTTCCTTTAATATACTACATCCAGTTCAAATTATTTTGCCTGGCTTCCATTAGATTATATTGGTTGTGTTCACATCCTATTTGAGCACTGAGCTATGAGACCCAGGAGTTCCTATATCCTGTCCTGATATTCCCCTCCTCCTCATGGGGTTCTCAAGGGAGATGAATGCACACAAAGAGCAATGGTAAATGGACGTATGAGTTATATGTAATGTTAGTAGGGTGTCTGGAACCTGCAGATTATTCTAGAAAACTGATGAGCACTTGGAGATTTGGGCCTAAACTCAGCTTCTCCATCCTATGAAGGCCAGATATTGCCATAAACAAATCACCAAGCCTGAGATAATAAGAACTCCTGGGAAGGTAAATGCTCTTTGGATTGGGCAAGACAGATAGAGACAGACAGACAGAGTGTCAGGCAATAAACAGGTAAGAATAAGTACCTGCCTTGGGAAGGGCTTATCCCTCAGTCTGATGGGTGAGACAGCAGCAGAAGAGAGAGAGCCAGCTGACCCAAGACAGCCTTAATTCTTGCACCGATCTAGTTTCAAGGGTAGATGAGCAGGAAGGAGCATCTCTCCCTGTGAGTGACCTTTCAGTGTGCAAAACTACAAGCCGCCAGGTCCAGGTCAAGGCATCTCACCCAATTGGATTAGCAGCCCCTCCCTGCCCCTTCACTACAGTTTACAAAGCTCTTTGGAAGCAGAAACCCTGGCAGCCTTATTTTTCACTGCTCTCAGTTTTTTGTTTTTCACTGCATTGCATACTCTCCATGCACATTTCTACTTCCTGGATTGTAACATTTCCTTCATCTCATCTTTCATTTGTCCAAATCTTTACATTCTTTCAAGGCCAGTTTGTGCCTGGCCTCTTCATTGAAATCAACTATTGCTTATAAATTTCTCTGAACTGCTATGAGTTTTATAATATTTTCTACCAACTTTGACACTTAGCTGTGTTCCAATTGTTTTATGTATCTTGGTAAGCACCTTGAGTGCATAAACTGTGTCTTTCTTTTCTTTCAAGCAAAGCTCCTAATATAGTACCCATGACATTGTAGGAACACAGAGCTAGAAAGGGCAACAGAGAACAATTTTCAAGGATTATTGATTCATGAAATAGTATATTTCTGATTCTTAAGTTATGTGTATCTGATACTGTTAAATAAAATTATATTGGAAGTATGGTGCATGGTCTGCCACCTTCACATATTTGATCCTAACAAGGAATAGTATTCAAAATATTTAGCAGTTGTTATTGAACAGGCGCTGACCAATCAGAATGTATTCTGACTGGCACAGTACCAAATTAATATTAATTCATTGAAAGTACAAACTCAGCTAGTTCAGAACCAAAATTAACTAGAAGTTTAATCCTTGCTTTGCTAAAGATTAACAGTTGATCTGCGGCCATATCTCACATATCTTTACTGCATTTTTTATTAGGTCAGCCTATAAAACTAATAAAAGCCAATTAAGCTGATTTAATACTTAACTGGACCATGCTTTCTTTTCTCCTTCCTGCTAACATAACTCTCCTATTCGCATGTTCTATAAGGTGATTACTTATTTTGCACATTACTTCAAACTTTTGTTGGCCTGTAAACATCATACGTGGAACGTCATCTTCCACAACATATAACAAGCATCTCCATTGGCCACTCCCATAACTATGAGGTTGATGCAGTCACAGGCACCACTAAATGGCAACCCATGTCTTTCATGATATGAACTAAGTCCTTTCAGATTACTTTTTATGCAGGACTTACTTTGGGCCTAGATGTTTTTGTATTACACATACTTTCATAAATGTATATTACTTACATGTGTTCTGAAGTACTTGTGTTCAGAGTCACCAGTTGAAACTATAAAATTGTTTGATAATCAAAGTAGCCATCTACACTCTTTCACACTAACAAGGTAATTTAGGTGTTTTGTTGCATCGAGTCAGTCACGCTTTAGTGTTACTACAAAACACCAATGACGCCACAACTGTCATAAAACTACAATATAAAAGAGGAACTATGCTGTTGTTCTAACTTGTCAATTTACTTTTTTTGTCATTGTTTATTTTTGGATAGGTTCCATATTTTACCTGTCGAGTGGTGAAAACCAGTGTTTCCAAACTGAACTCTAATATATTATGGGGATAAGTGTGCGTGTTTTTAAAGATAATAGATTGGTCTCAATCCAAAAGTAAAAGCTATGTAATTTTTTTAAAAGACAGAGAGACAGTTGTGCTGAGTACTAACACCTTCAGAAGCTATTGTCACTGTGTAACAGAGGGACCGTCTTGCAGTTGGAGAGAGTCATGTTAAGATTCCCACCAAAGCTTGTCCTTCTATGCCTTTTCTCCCTGTGCAAAGGAATCTGTCAGATCTCATTCTTTTCTTTGAAGAAATGCTGAAAGAATGTCACTTCAGTCTGGCTACACTTAGGCATCATGTGGAAGACTGCGGATGCCTTCAGTAAAAAGGGACATATTCTGAAAAATGTAATTCAGTTTGAGGATTATCAAAAGGAAGCTTTTTTTGACTTTCTATGACTAGGTTAAAGTTTACTCCTTTTTCACAATAATGGCTTCTTACATTTGTATTGTATTTTTTCCCTTCTCACTTTAAGGTCTTACTTGATTCTCATTAGTCTATATTTAATTTAAAATTATCTTACCATGTTTGTAGTAAAAAAATAAATACTATTTTTTGGTGTGTTTTCTGAACACTGCAACTTATAACTTATGTTTGGTTATTTTTCTAGCAGCCATGATGAATTATTTCTCTCTGTGCAAACTACAGACAACAGAGTGTGATTATTTATCTCAATAATAATTATGAACAGTAGAGTATAATATACTTTAATGTAATCACTTTTGAATGTCCAGGAGGATTCTCCAAACCCTGTTTTTTACTTTTAGCTCATCATCAGCCTGTGGAGGCCAAATATCTCATCAGTGAAGTCTTTCCTGACCCCCAAGAGAGTTAGGTGCTCTAGCTTTCCACTCCCCAAACAACTTGCATACTGTGATGGGGATTGCATCACAGCTTTGCCTAGGTCATAGTTGTCTCCATGTTCTCAGTATCTAGCTCAATAAATGCTTGTTGAAAGAATGCATGCACAGATGAATATGCATATTGCACTTTGGCTTCATTTAAAGCCTGTTCCATATGACTACTTCTCGGTTACCACCCATTCACTCTAGTAAGTTCAGCCACATGATTGGGAAATGCAAGAGCTACCTAAAGAATATCTTCATTAACTGCAATTAGAATTAACAATTGTGTTTCTCAAACAACACTTGTAGAATAGAGGTCTAAGGATCAAAGAGCATTTATTATGGTTTATATTTGGCCATAGGATAAAATAGAAGAGATATTAAAGTGTTGGGTCAGGTCAAAGAAGAAACTTTAAAAGCTACTTGGAGCAAAGCTTTAAAAATATTTAAGGAAAAAGAGTGGTGTTGCCCGAAGTAGAAAAAAGGGAATTGCAGACAAAAATTAATGCCAAATGGAATCTAATTTCTAATGAGCAGGTAAGTACTGAAGAAAAGAAACAAAACTTTATGTTTTATCTTGATAATGTATTTGAGAAATACACTGCATAAATTCTTGAAATAGATTGTGTTCCTTGGTCCAGAGAAAAAAATAAGTATGATATTTAAGAAGTACTTATTTTAGTATTTGTGTTCCATTTACCCTGAATTTAAAAATGAGGCTCAAGCCGCATGAGTGAAAGTCAACATGGACTAGAAAAAAAGATTAATAAAAAAATTATAAATTGTGCTGTCACATTTAGAGTATTTTGCTGGTATTATTCTCTTATGAATTTAGAGACAATATGGAAAGATCCTTCTAGAGTTAATTTATACCTGTAATATTCCCAGGTATTATAGTCTCCCTGAGGGTTTGTGAAGATTAATGAGATGTTTATAAAATGTCTGAGATCTGTGGATGAAACGTGATATGTAGTTAGAGTATTATTATCATTTGGTGTGACAGACTAGTGAATAAGGTATCTCTCTTAGTTATTAACAGTAATAAGTTCAAATCTATTCAGATGTCTCTCTTCATGAGAAGGTTTTCCTGTCTTTTTTCCTATCATGTCAAATAGAAGTCTTATTTTTGGAACTTAATTATTCACATAGAGTTAAGATTCCCCAAAACTCAAACTTTTTAAAGGCATATTCCTTATTCATGGATAAAATTTTATTTCCTAATTATTTGTAAACAAGGACAAATTCTTGCATGGTTCTTCCGTTTTAGTTTTCCACTTTAATACATATAAACATGGGAGTAACCTAGTGCCAGGCTCCTGGAAGGTATCTTGGTAAAGATCTGTCTAAAAAAGTCTGGAAGGAAATCAAAGAGACATTTATACAATTAGGAAGTAACGAAAATCTTGTATAAAAGACTATGCATCAATAGTTCTTAAAATCACTTATAAACTGTTTTTTAATTTTCTAAATTAAATGTGGAATAAATGGATTCTGAGTAAATATTAGACTAAGAAAGTTTTACACAATGTATTGTCTTATTTTTGCAGCACTTTGATGATTGCATGAAAAATTTTGATATCATTTTTCCAATAGGAAATTTTAAGGAGCTCTTAGAATCTAAATTTTTAATGAAATGGGGAAAGTGGTACACATGTATGTGAACTTATTTAGTATAGAATATTCAGTTATAAATAGCCTGTGTAATACATGCATTAGGTGTATTACACAAAACCCCCAGGATAGTGAACACAGAGAAAAGTGCAAGGGCCCTTCACAGTAGTTCTCAGGACTCAAGCCCCTATTATCTTTTGAATATGCACGGTACTCGCTTCTTTTTCATTGCTCTAAGTTCAGTTCAAACTATTTTAATCCACATTATAGGTCCCTTTAACTTAATATTTCTGTTTGTTTTTCTGTAATTCAAAGTGCTTTCTTTTCCACGGACTTCCTAGATTTACATTCCTACTTCATCCTGAGACAACAGTTTTCCTAAGCACTTCCATTATATAGGTAAAGTTTATGTCTAATAATTTGGAGAAATCAAATCTATATTTGTTACTGTATTAGTGATCAAGGTAGAACTATTAAATACAGAGCCATTATGCAGTGGCATCTTCAAAAGATAGTAAACACGAGAAACAGTTGTCATAAAAATAATTAAATTCAACTTGAACTGAAAGGTCTTCAGGAGCAGGAGGGGGAAAAACCCTTAAGGCCAACAAAGACCTCTAGATAATACTGGATTTCAGATTAGCTGAATGTTTCCAGTTCTGCATGAGAGCAAAGAGAGTGGTGTGGTTGTGGATGCCGTGCTCAAAGGCATGCTGTACTGCTGTGCTGAATCGGGAAGGATAAAATCTCCATAAAAACCTAGTGAAACTGCATAAGGAATGTATTTGGGGCATCCCATTAAAGGAAAAACACCTAAGTCATCTGGGTAGGAGATGGGGCAAGAAAGACTGAGGTATGCAGAAATGATTTCCAAGAGGAAATGATTTAATATATTGTGGGCTTCGACTTCTGGGAATTTCTTTTCATAAATCAATAGTCAAGACATGAATAACTGTAAGGATGGGTAGGTGTTAAAATGTTATATAGAAAATATATAAAGTGAAAGGAATGACTTAGGGTTCTTCCAGAAAAATTAATGAGTATCACTAAGTAACAATTTTGCTGGAACCCTCTACAGATCATATTGATGTCCTTAGGCCCAGTGCACCCGGAAACAAAGAAAAGCATACTCAGAAGGAATTGAAAGTCTTTCTGAAATGGATTGCCTGAGGTGAGAGGCTAAAAAATAAGAACCAGAAGATAATACAGTTGTTGTAAAGAAACTCTCCTCCTGAGATAGGGAAGGAGAAAAAAAAAAAAAGAACAAGGTAAAATAAATGAAAAATTAGTATTTTTATTACAACTAGTAAGTTGAGGAACCATTGTACAAAATAGTTCATTTATCCTAAATTCATAGAGGAAAAATGTTCTATATTAGTGAAATATTCAAATTACTTATGTTATTTAAATATTTTGAATGAAAAATAGTTTTCAATTTACCATTATGTTAAAAATAGTATATTTACTTGTTCTTAAAGATTTTACCTGTTCTTAAAGGATATTAATTATTTTACTCTAAAGTAGTATTTCTCCCAAAGCCAACTGAGGTTCATAAGACTATTTCTCCGTGCTTGGACTTCTGAGTATTTGTACTTGGTTTCTGTTGTCCTTGCATCTTTTCCCTGTGTACTAGTTGACTTGCTCTCATTTCTTGGTACTATCTATAAGCTCAAGTGTAGTTACTCCTTCTCTGCCTTTTCCAATTTGTTGCCTTCTAACATTTTATGGGCAGAAAAAAAAAACCAGGTTGGTGTAAACCATAACTAAAGTACAGTGAGTTTTGAGGAGACATTTGAGAAACTGTACTAAGATTGTGTGAAATTAAGTGCGTGGCTCTTTTAGGAACAAGAATGGCTGCTCAGTAGCTTTATTTTGGAGAGGAAGGTAGGAAGGGGCTTACTTGGAGGCTTCTGACTGCATTCTGGACAGTAAACATTGTAACGTGACTTACTTCTGTATGTCAGCTAACTTGTTTAAAATTGTCAGTGTCTTCATGATAGCAAATATAAAAGGGAGATGTACAGCCCATTCCAGAAGCCAGCCCTATAAAGCTGGGCTTAATAATTGAACCTTTATTATCTGCCCTATGTTACTTGTGAATAAATACTATCAGTACTTGTAGGAATATATCCTTTCTTTATATATGATAGGATATGTGTCAAAGACACCTTCTCCTCATGGGAAATGCAATATACATGCATGGCCATAGTTATATTTGTAGCAAAATCTACACTTTGAATAATTTACAGTTAAGCCAATAATTCTCTCCTTTCAGTTGTTTCATAAGGTTTTGAGAGAAGTGGAGCAAAAAGTGTGGGCTTAATTTTGTCACCATCTGTGGCTTTTTGTCCAAGAAAGGCGCTAGGACAGTCTTTCCATCAGTCATCCAATAGCCTTATCAAATGGCTTGACACAACTAAAATTCAACAAGAATAATATTCTTTGCAAAAAGATGTGGATTGGACTAATATCAGGCTGCTAAGGTGAAAAGAATGCATAGAAAGGTGTTGTAAAATAGGAGGGACAATGATGTTCCATAGGACAGGTGAAGTTGTAGTCCCATGAGAAAACAGAATGTAACAGGTAGACAAGTTCTGTGGCAAGGTGGATTAAAACGTTCCTTTTATTTCTTGCATTTATGTTCTAAGGATAACATATTTAAATTGTTTAGAGTACCACCAGTCAATAAATGCATTGTAATTACAGAAGAAGTGAAAAAGGGCATACCAAAAAAAAAAAAAAAAAAAAGAAAAGAAAAAAGCTGAGACCAAAAAAAAAAAATTGTTATATTGTTCAAATACCAGACTGGCAATTCCTGAACAACTGTTTCTGAGGTTCTTAAAATCACTTCAATTCAGAACAAGAATTTAGTTCCAGTACTCAAGAGGCATTTTTCCAAAGTTCTGTTTCTTGTACTGCTCCTCCATCTTTACATAAATTCCCATTTCTTGAACCTCAGTTACATATAACCCAAAAAACCTACTTAAGAGGTTGTTATAACTTTCAAGTCACTCCCACATCTGCAAAGTCTTGCAACAACCTTTTGAAGTAGGTTGGATCCCATTTCATGGTTATGAAAGCTCAGAGAATGTTAGAGGCCTTCTAGGGCCTTTTGGCTCTAATTTAATGTTTTTCAGGAATATAGATAAGCAACTGTCTGATTTGGTATATCTCTGACAAGGTTTTCCCCTCTCAGAAAAATCCAGCCCTATCATTCCTCCTCAAAGGTGTTACATGTTCCTAAGAAACAGCTTACATCAATACGAGAGTACTAGAAAAACTAGTATTCTTGGCTATATATGGAGCTTCTACTACTTGTGTTCTCTTTTCCTGGTTTACTATACTGATGTCATCTTTAGGGGGTGATACCTACCCAGGTCATTACTGATACTAAATAAGGGCACTAAATTTAGCCTAATGCTACTCAATTTTTCCCCAAGTCACCAACGTTCTCCTGTGTAACTACCAGATGACTGACATCCTGATCGGTGCTGGAGTATCTGGCTTCGGGGCCCCTAATGTCTATCAACTGACTCTCTTTAATTTTTATTTATGTTCTCTTAGCATATTTCCTGCCTTAAAATTTAGAAATGATTTGGTCAAAATCACCACTATCCCCATTTGACCCCTTCCCCACCTCCCCAAACACATGCACAGAAAATAAGCTTGCCTGTTGGTCCCGGAACCAAATTTGTAAACATCTCTTCTTTTCCTTAGGTCAGGGTGTGTGTTCTTGCACTCCCGTTTCTGGCCTCCTGGGTCCCTCTCCTGTTAGTGGACCTGGGGTGGGCCCAGGTTCCCAGACCCGCAGAAAAGCCCAGACATGGCTAAATCCTGCATTGCATACATACGTCAACATCTACTACATTACCCATTAGTGATGGAGCATTTTTCTGTTATATCCACATAGGCTCTTTTGCAGATTATTACCAATGCTTTAAATAACTTACTTTTTATTTCTAACTAAACAAAATATTATATTTTAAGTACATTGAGTATTCTGAGAACCTTCAAAGTTAAAATATGTTACTTCTGAGAATGGCACTTTACTTCTGTGGTTTTCCTCCCAAAATTCCGTAACCCCTGTCTAACCATGAGAAAAACATCAGACAAACTCAAATCGAAGAACTTATAAAATACCTGAAAAGTACTTCTCAAAACTGTCAAGTTCATCAAAAAATAAGGACAGTCTGAGAAACCGTCTCAGTCACAGGAACCTATAGAGACATGATGACTAAATGTAATGTGGGGTCCTGGATGGGACCCCGCAACAGGAAAAAAACAAGAGGCAAAAACTAAGGAAATACAATTACAATGTGGACTTTACTTAAAACAACGTGCTAATATTGGTTCACTGGTTGTGACAAATATAGCTTCATAATGTAAGATGTTAACAATAAGGAAAACTGAGTGTGGTTTACACAAGAACTCTGTATACTATCTATGCAACTTCTTTTCTGTAAATCTAAAATTATTGCAAAATAATAGTTTATTAAATATATACTATGTCTATACATATTTATTTACATTGTATACATTTATATGGATAAGTGTAAATAAATGTATATATCCATTATATCTTATATATAATAGAAAAACGTGTATATGCATATATATACACATACACCTAAATCTTTTGTGTGTATATTACATACTTTTCGGGATATACATTATTGCTTATTTGGACAAAGATTTTTTTTTTAAATCTTAACTGACTGGATGAGTAATTATCTAAGGATAGCAATCAAATAGTTTAGCAGTACCCCCATTAAACTAATAAACTCATTTGATTAACTATTTAACAACATGCAATGATTTAAAAAGGCAACAAAAATTTTAATACAATTTTTACTGAAGTTAATGAGAGTAAATTTGCACAAAATCTTGAGGACATACTCAAATTCTCCAGGATTGTGCCCCCAAGTTGAGCAGCTTCTCGTGGCTGGAAAAGTGATGCCTAGATAATAATCATAGAAAAATATCTGAGACCAAAGTAACAATTACCTCTGGGAATAAACAGCTTTTTTAAAAATCACTGTTAATTCTTTCAGAGGCCATAAGAAGCATTTGAAAGGAATCTTTCCATGTTGATAACTATTAAATTTCAGATCATTTCTCACGAAGTCTTCTGTTAGGCACAATCTCTAGCCCTCATTTATCTTCACTTTTACTCTATTGATTCCCAAACTGATGGATGATTGAAGATTCTGAAGGATGGTTTCAGAACAGCAGGTCTGTTTAAGTAGATTTGAGCAAGCTCCAGTGCAGCACAAATACGTAACCTTCTTTTCATTATGTTCATATTTATTTGCTAAATATCTTGTCATAATGGATCATTTGACTGTCAACTAAGGAAGTATGATACCATCTTATTTCCTATTTCTGTTTTCAGAAACCCCAAGTAAGGCAAGAAGGTTTTTGCATCTCCTTTTATACCTCATATATTCTGGACCAATGATGCTTCTGGAGTGCAACTGTAAACCATCGCTGCAAATTGAGTTGCAAACACATTTTGCTTAAGGCACAAACCATAAATTAAAGTAATGATCACTTCAAGATGAAACTTTTTGTGTGTGTCTTTTAAAATCAGAATGAAAGTAGGTCAATGAAATTTAGGGTATTTTAGAATATGTACAGTATTGTATTGTTTGCCAGTACCTAATTTACAATTACAGAGCTCCATGAATATTGAAATGATTCAGCTTCCCATTATAAATGTATGTGGCAGTTTGGTTGTTGATCAGTTTATGAAGTTAATGCAAATGGAACTGTCTTCCTGTCAGCATTTGAAATCTATAATGCAGTCATGTTGTATATTCAGGGACAGGCCATTGACAGTCAATTAACAAGTTTGATTGGTATGTCAACTTATTCTTTTGAATTGTTAATAGTATGTTAATAGCATTCATTTCTTTGTACAGTCCCATTTGCAGCTTCACAGTTACAGCTATTTTTTATAATTCTGAGTAACCTAAAATAGTGCCTTAATAATAGATTATTAAACACCTGTCTAGTGTAGCTTAGGGAGGTTTTCCTAGACTGGGAGTTTGCAGTGGTTCCCTTTGATATTCAAATCAACAAATGATAGCCTTTTTATTCAAAACGTAAATTCTTTTGATGGTTAGCTTGTTAAGAAATATTCAGCTCTAGTCTGACCTGATCTGGTTTCCCGTGGAAAAGATCTGATGCCCTTTGAAGGTTCATAAATGGAATGCCAATGACAATTTGTTGTTGACGTTCTGCCCCTCAGCCCTCAGATGCTGCTGGTTGATGTGCCGCTTTAGCTTCACCAAATAATCCTTGCAGGTAAATGATCTATGAATTGATCAGATAGTTTCAAAGCAAAGAAGGCTCTTCTGTGGTCTGGATTTTTAGGCTTGGAGGGGTACTTAAAAAGATTCATCAAAGCTGACAGATGAATCTTAAGGCATAGAATGATGGGAGAAAGCAGAAATGTGGGAATATTTTTTAGTGACTAGCGTATTGCTTAGAGTTTTGAAAACCTTCAAATGTCGATCAAACCTGTTCCCCATAGCAGATTTATTTCTACCTTGGTTTTTGTTATGGTTGTTTTGTCTGTGTGCACAGGTTTACTCTCACTTTTCTGGGGAAGTTGATGAGACATTAAACGTATTATTCCCGAATGGTGCTTTGGAATAAGGTTGCGAGTTCATTTGCACAACCATGTTTTATTCATATAGTTCCTGTACACCAGAATATAAGAATCTGCCATTCCTCTAGCCTCAAAAAAAATTGTCTTTACTGAGGAAGCAGTAAAAATTTTATTCCTTTTACCGCCTCTTCTTCACTTCTCTTGATGATGCTTTCTTTCCACAACCTGCTATTTATGTTTAATTTCATTGGCAGAAGTTTTTTTTATAATATGGTGGAAAAACTCCCACCAATGTAGTTTAACTACTTATTTAATGTTTTTCTCTTCTATGCTTCAATGAATTTGGAGGAGCAATCTGCTTGTATTTGAATTAGATGGTACTTGAGAGATTACTACTCAAATATCCTTAATACACAGATAAGGAAACTGAGGTCTATGGTAAGACGACATAGCTAGGTGGTCACACCCGGGTCTTGTTATTCCTAACTCTGCAGACTCCCTGCTTGCTGCCTTTAGAAACATGTAGAAGCTCAACTGAAAGATGATACAACTAATGTGCATTTCTCAATCGAACATCGAGAGTTGAAGTTTTCTAGCTATAACATAAAAGCCTTTATACTACAGTTTACAATTAAGAACTATATTCAACTCCAGTAAAAAAAAATTTATAAAGAGTATGTATTTTAATATGTAATTAAGGTACCTGTAAATCAAAAGAGGTTAAGGAGAGAAGGAAATTAACTACTGTTTTTGACCGTTTATTTACTCACCTCTGCCCATAGGCAGGACCACAGAACTTATGACCTACCTCAGGGTCGGGGAAGGAGAGGCAAAGAAAGAGGCAAGCAAGCATTAACTGATAACAGATTTCATTGTGGCTCCTTAAATAACCTTCCATCAGTGGTTTTTCAAAGTGTGTTTCACGGATCACTAGTTCCCTAGGAGTCGCGGCCACCAGAACGGTTCTGTGTCTGACAAACCAGGGCGTATTTGCCCTTAACGGAGCTTCTCACGTCACAACACCTGTTGGCAGAGCAAAGACTCTGTAAAGTCTTGTAATAAACTTTTTATCTCTATTTAACCCAGGGTTTCCAAAAATAATTTTAACACAAAAACTATTTGTTTTTATGTATGTTTCTTTTGAAACCAGCGAACATCTTTCATGGAAATTGGGGGGGATGACTGGACAGCTTTGGGCAAATTAGTTGATTTCTCTATAGCTCAATTTTCCCTTCTATAAATGTTATAATAGTACCTATTGGCTTGAGAATTAAATGAGCTACTACATATAAAGTGCTTAGAACAGTGTCAATCCCATCGTGTTGTATATTTGTTATTGGTATTATTTTTTTTTCTTTTTTGTTGACTTTATTGGGCGACAGTGGTTAACAAAACTATACAGTTTCAGGTACACAATTTGACAACTCATCATCTGTACACTATATTGTGTGTTCATCACCCCAATCAAGTCTCTATCCATCACTATTTATTACCTCAAACCCTTTTCCACCTCCCTGGTATTATTTATTAACAGTAATATTATCTGTGTTATAACTGAGAACAATGAGTGCCATAGTTTTCTTTGCCTTGGTTTACTGAATGTGTATATGTAGTAAACTGTGTACAAGGCATGGGGTTGAAGCTACAGATTTTATGAGTCAAGAGGATAAGGTAGAAATGAGGTAAAGCAGACACGTAAGCTGATAAATTACAAAGCTAAAAGGGTGGTTGTGGCACCCGGGCAGGGTAGATTGGAACTAAAGGATAAAGGACCTTATATCCAGGCTCAAAAGTTTGAGTTTCATCCTGTAAGCAACAAAGCGAGTAGAGAATTTTTATGCATGAGAATGAGACAGTCAGCCTTGATTTTTAGAAAGAGAAACTTGATAGCTGGGGCTGGAAAGACAAGAGAGAAGGGAGGCCTGACCCCTTGGTAAGGGTATGGGCAGGGCCAATAGGATGGGGAGGACATGCGTAGCCTAAAGAGACATTTCTGAGATAGAATTGACAAGAACCTATAAACCAATTAGTTGGAGGAGGAGGAAGAGAAAAATGGAGAAACCAAAAATAAGACTTAGGTATAATTTGGGAGGTTGTGTAACTGATGATTCAATTTAGCTTTATAAATAAAGACATTGAGTGTTTCAAAAAGAAACTTCCATGTGTCCTCAGCCTGCCATCAGTTTTATAGCAATGACCTTCTTCTCAAGGTAAACTAATTGAACATACATATAGATTGCTTCATACAACTCATGAACACTAATGGGTAACAGAAATCAAAAGTGACTAACTCACTAAGTAACATCCTGGAAGTATATGGGAATATACATTTAAAAATTAAAATGTAAAATTACATATAGTAAGTTTAAAATCAGTGAAAAATTAGCGCCATATCTGCATGCTCACAAAGTTTTACACATAGCTCGGCTAAAGCACTTCTAACATCTTTATTGCATTTATTACTTAGTATCTTCCTCCAGTCTCCTCTTCTCCTTTCTCATTCTAAGTTTCTTGAATCCTGGATCTTGCTTATTTTTGTATTTCCAGATCCATTCACAAATAATACCTAGGGAGTACTTAATGAATGGTTTAGGTATATAATACTTGAAACACCACTATTCTAATTTCATTTTAAAAACAGAAATTCAAAACAAATTCAGCAATGTTAGGTGTACGATATCACACAAGAACTTTTGCATCATGTGTTTTGTACCTTCAAAATCTTGAGATTTTATTGGCCTGCAATGTAAAATTGAACTGCCATGTTGCATGACTTTAGTGGGGGGGGGGGGGGGGAAAGCCCAAACTCTGAGTCTGATGTTTGCCAAATGGCAGTTTTTCTTTTTATGGTACATTATGGTAAGGACATTTTAAATTATCTGTGTTAATGGTAAGCCTCTCCTCTCTGCTACGGAGTTTCTTGTTGGCATGGCTTTTTGTTGGAAGACACAAAACTCTCTAGTCTTCTGGAGATGTTAAGCCTTAAGGTTATATCTTATACAAGTTTATCAGAAGTTGGTTGACTGGTCCTCCTATTACCTCATGCAGTACTTGTAAGTACTTTAACCTATTTTATGTTGTGCCAGTTTTCACCATTCCCTAACACATCACACAAACTTATGTGATAGTAGAAAAGACATTATCAGCTCCAAATTAAAAACTAATATGCTATTTTTAAAGTGGTTTTTAATGCTCAGATTGGAACAGCATATTCCTTTCTATTCTCTATTTAAGTAATGCCAAGATTCTAAATCTGTCTTGCAAAGATACAAGAAGTAAAAAATAACCAATATAAAGACTATGGAAGGTTTTTAAAATGTCAATAACTATTCATCCCACCATAAAGAATTTTACCTAAAATAATTTATCCATGCCTTTGTTACCCCCAGGAATGTCAATTTATACCATGTATCTCTTTAAGTATGTCTGAGGTTTCTTTTTGGGGAGGAGAAAGGAAGTTATGTTTTGAAAAGGGAATATAATCATGAAAATTCTCTCATTCTCAAAACTGTTTTAATCTAAACACCCATTTTTTTCCACCGTAACTATTTTTCTCTAATCACAAGTCTTTCCTAATTCCCTGTAAAATGCTAAGTTTTCTTGAGGTTGTGGAATAATTATAGCCACAGGAATAAATATGTTTCATAAGAGGCTGCTTTCTGACGGGACAAGGACAGAGACAGCAGTCCCTGAAAGTACATGAGCCGTCCTGTTGTTCAGTAAAAGGTGCACATTCCTAATTTGTTCAGCCATATGGACTGCTTCTTCTTAATTAATGACAAAATATTCCAAAGATCTGGAATTCTGTAATACAATTTACAATTTTCTCCATCCTGTAAGCTCCCCATCTTTAATCATTGTTAATTCTGGTACTTTAGACATATTTTCAGTAGGGATATTAGAACAAGGAAGAAAAACTATAATGGCTAAAACTTTAAGTATTATTTGACCTTTAATTATATAATCATTACTGGGAATTATATTTATAGCTCTTCTAGACTGGGTACATCTTAATAATTTCATTTGTGTGTGTGTGTATGTGTATGTACATATAGACATATATATATAGTTTGTGTTACAAAACTTTTACCAATTAAATACATTTAACACTGTTTGTCACTTGTATAGCAAACACCTTCAGTTACACATGGATTCCTAATGTTTACTTTTGTACATAAGAACTGTGTCATAGACAAAGTGACATGGTTATGGCTTTTGCAGTGTTTGCCATTGACTTTATACCGTCATCCACACATTTCCCCTTTAAAATTAGCAAAATGTAACTGTTGGATGGTTAACTGGGGTGTCAGGCTTTACTCTATGAATGTGTGACGGCAGAAGCGAAAGGGTATGCACCGCGATGAAACCTGGCCACTCTGACCTGTTACCTGGTTTTTCTTTCTGGTTTTGATGTACTTTTTTTTTCTTTACTTTTATTATCACTATTTTCTCACTGTGTAAACTAACACAGTGAAACCATTTAGAAGAATCAAAAACAATATTTCAAGTGGGCAAAAAGATACAGTAAAGATTTAGAAATTGCATGCATGTTACCTTATCTTTGGCATGGGAATAATTGCAAACTAGAGAAATAGAAACAGGTCTGCAATCATGCATTTCCCCGCCTCTCCCAATCAAAGCAGATCTACTACAGTCTTGAAGTTCCTATTAATTACTTGGGGCTAAAGAGATTCATTTTCAGTAAGTTAAGAAATACAGATTTATTTGGTGACTTGGTCGAAGTTACTTGGTGGCAAGAAAGTGAGCTCCAGTAATGAAAGCTGGCAGGCCAGGATTTGTGCTCCACTCTGTTGGCGTATGAAATTACAGCACATCATTCAAACAAAATCAATAATCCAACTTTTATGTCTTTTGCTAGGTACAGTGAAAATTTTATTATTCTGCGATCATTTTATTCTTCCTGGATTAGGTCGTGTGCTGTAGCAGTAAGAAGCAGTTCAAGTAGATAGAATATGCAAGATTAAAACTTGTGTATTTACTCACATATCAAAATGATCATATAATATTCAAGGAAAGATGCTATAAAAGTCATACTCTTATTTCCTTAACTCATCCCTGTAATATCCTGAATGATATTTAGAGGTTCAATTTACCTAAAGAAAGGAATGTTGCCCCTTGGTGTGGAATGAGGTTGGTAAGCTGTGCTGTTCCTTAACTGAGGCAAACAGAACAGCAAGAGATAGTTTGTTTCATCATCAAATGCACTCTACATAAACAAGCAGAGAAAATCTGATCATATTCTTGCTCTTTTGATTTTGCTTTTTCTGTGTCACTCTTTTCTCTGCAACAAGAGCATTTTTTTCTAGAAGAGATAGATTGTTCTTTAGGAAGGTCTACATGGCCATAAAAGCCAGGGAATAAATTTACTTTAAAGCATCAGTTCCTAAAGTATGTTTGCATAGTAAAGTATGGACCAGGCCAAAACCCAGGCTTAAACATTTTCTCCTTGTTATCACCTCGTTAAGCCCCGGAGTCTGCACCATGCCTCCTGCAGTCACAGGTGTGGTGCCACTAATTAATAAGAAGGGGCTCATTACCAATTCTCATTAACATCAATTGGAGTTTTAAAGTCCCTGAACTGAAAATTTACCCCCTTAATGTTCAAAACAGGTGAACGAATAAAATCATTTAAATGCCTGTATCACGGGGTGGTGCAAATGCGCTCTCCAAGGATGAACACGTTGCTTACTGCAGCCTGGCACTAATCCCAATGCTCAGTAAAAGGCAGGCAGAGCTTTGAAGAAAAATACTGTTCAAAAGGAAAACACTGACAGGGAAACGGGTGGGATATGATAACTGATATCACAACATACACATTATTATCTAAATATGAGTCATATTTACTATAGAATAAGGATACATGGATAAACAAAGTTAACTAAAGATCATGCCTGACAATTAAGTGCTCAAGAAATATTATCTGAATTAATGAATGAAGAAATAAATTCACCAATGTGTTTGAAACTTCTAATGACTCTTACTTCTCAGACTCAGTATTTGCTTCCAAATGTCTGTAACATATTCCTCAAACCTTACTCTGTGATTGCAATTTTTTACAGATAATACTATAAATTATTTTATCGTAGAAGGCTGTTAAGACATTTCAAGTGCATAATTTCATGAAAAGTTAAAATGTGTTGATTTGGTTGATTTGAAAACGCGCTTCTGCAGTTCATTGAAGTGATGCGCCACATGGAAATAAGTCTTCCTGGGAAACAAAAGCAACTCTCCCTTTGCATCAGAGAAGGCCTTCCCTCTGTAAACCCAAACGTTAACCAATTTTTAAACTAAATTTCTACTCCCTCTCGTAATTTCTCTTCCTTACCCCAATGTAAACAACGACCCGGAAATATTTATAAGATTAACATTTGCCCCCAAACTGTATGTGGATTGGAGAATTTTTTCCTGGTTTTATAGAACCTTGACTTATATGATAGATTCTTTTACTTATAAATTGCCCATTGTTTTCCCAGAGCGGGCAAATCATTCATGTTTATACTACATTAATGATGTGCCCCATGGTTAGCAACCCTCCAAGAGCAGAATGACTTTGATCTAAATTTCTCCTGTGTGTCCAGTTGCTTCATGATGTTCCTACCTGTCAGTGACAGTTTTGGAGTCAGAACACCGTAGCTAGTAAAAGCCTTCAAGTCATCCAGTTCAGTCCTCACGTTTTACAGACAAGGAAGCTGAAGTCCGAGAAGTTTAATTGTCTTTCTCAAATTCACAAGCCATGATAGGACCCTAATTAGAATTTTGGTCTCCTTATCCCCATGTTAGCCCCGGTGTTAATAGCTGACTCAGCCCAAGAATGTAGAGGTCTGTAGCCTTATTCCATGCTGTCTGATTTCACAATTCCAAAGTTGTTTTAAGTTTGTAATTAATCGGAGTAAAAGAAACCCTTGAGGAAATATTCTTCGGGATATATGGGAAGATCAGATATTTTACTTAAGATAGAGGCCTGCCTGCCTTATAAGCCTTGTAACCTTATAAGCGTTAAGTTTTCATCTTTTCACCTGCTTAAAAATTGAAAGACAGTGATAATGGATGCATAAATGCATCGTGGGATGAATAAATTGTGTGAGTTAGAGAAGAGAAAATGAATGTGTTCGTGAAAGAGCGAGCACATCAATCAGTGGTTGCATGGTGTTTGCACCAGTGTGTCCAGGGGACACCTCACCAATCAATCATTCAGGAAGCTCCCTATAGCTTTCAGAAGGAGAAAAAGATTTCACACTAAAGTGCTGTAGAGAAAGCACAGCATTTAGAGAGGTCATTCCAGGGACTCTTCCAGTCCCCAGAGGAGAGGAAAAAGTGGGAAGGGGGAAAAATACTATAGAAAGCCTAGAGTTTGGAATTTTTTTTAGATGTCAATTGCATTATGAACCTTTCTCATTTTATATTGATTCAAAGCATTAATTAAACATAATTTCCTATATCTGAGCATAAAAATTGACATTTGTATATAGCTTCTGCCTTCAAAGAAGCTTAAAAGCTAAAAAGTGTTTACTCTTCAAAGCTTTCATTACTGTGCTGAATTATTATCCAATACTGCTGTTTTTCTTGCACATTAAACAGACAAACATTCCCTGGAAATATTTCAGCTTTATGAATCATTCATCCAATAATTATTTGTCATGTGCAAGATACTACTTGAGCTACTGCCTTAACCTAGCTTTTTTGTTGGTAAAGCAAATAAAATTAGTTTATTAATAATCATTATGCAACATAGAAAGGAATTCAGTGGCAGAATTGTTTAGGCAACATCGTTTATTCCTAAATTCCCAAGGGGTTCAATGGAACCACAGAAATATAAAAGTCTGCCCAAGGTAATCTCATTACTAGATGGGAGATCTGGGCATTCGCTCGCCAAGTGGCTTCACCTCTCAGTAGTATTTGCTCCTGAAGGCGGTGTGCCATTTGTGTAGGCAGTTAAAGCAAGAAACATAATGAAATGTCTTAAAATATTACCCACTAGCAAAGAAAGGCAGCTACTGCCAATGAAGTCATTTTGTAAGCAGGAAGCGATTCTTGCTGCACAATTCTTGTCAGACTTCATTTACTGCTTATGGTCATGCTCTATGCTGGGTTTTCAAGCCAGGAAACTGGGAGAAAGTCTATGTAGGGGATTACCTTTAAAGTGGAATTGTAAACAAAAACTCAAGCAGCCAGACAATAACTAAGTGTATCCATTGCAAACCAAGAAAACCAGTATATATCCATCATTCATACAATATGAAAACTACAGCATCTATGATAGTGTATCGTGTTTAGAACAGAAGTTGAAAGCTCAACTTGGGACTTGAAGAGATAGACTTTGAATATAGCCTCTGCCATTTGTTAGCTGCATGACTAAAGAGTCCTTTTTATCTGTGTTAACATCACAATAAAAATGGTAGTAGTTACTCCTTTGTGTCTTTTCCCTTCGTTATCACTCAAAACAGAGAACAAAAATTTCTCTAAATACCTGAGCTCGTATCATACTTTTTCTTATATTATAAGTGGCAATCAGCTCATCTGTTGCCTGATTTGCTTGCAAACTATTTGGGGACAAAAGTCTCTTGAATTCTCTTAGTGTTTAAACAGTAGTATACACATAGAGGCACTAAAAGATGACTATTGATTTGAATTTCAAGAATGATGACAAAGAAGCCAACTGAATCTAAAGCCATGTGAACAATCCATAAATCCTGGCCAACCATCCCAGTTTGATTAGTATCACTATGGATCAAGAGTAGCATGCAACCCAGAAGTAATTTTCTAAACTCATGAGTCTTCTACCACTAACAATAACAATAATAGCTATCATTTATTGTAAGCCAGTGATAAGTCTGGTGTTTTCCGTACATTAACTCATGTAGTTCTTATAATCATTCCCCATAAAAGATATTTTAATCTCATTTTTAATATAATCAACATAAGACAGAAGGATGTTAATGAAGTAGTCCAAAGTCAGAAGCTTGAAAGTAAGAAAAAAAACAACCCTGGAATTTAACTCAGGTCTAACCGTAAAGACCAAGTTTTTTCCCATAAATAATGAGAAAATAATACAAGTAGTATTATATTTGTAACATTATTGGTCATCTAAAATGAAAATTTTTCCTAGTTGTATATTGTTGGAAGTATGATATCCAACAGTGAAATTCAGAGGTGTCTAAAACATTTATACTACTTATAAGTAGCATTTCATTTAAATCTCCCTAAGACTTTCTTAACCCTTTAACTAATTATATCAGAATTCCCAGTTCCAAAACCCTCAACAGCTCACCAGATGATATAATTTGCATGAACCACTTATTACCTACCCATGAATTTTGTCCACTATGAATTATAAATAGTGTTTAATAATAGACTACATTGTGTGTCGTGGAGAGTAGTATGTAAGAATTCAGGCCTTGAATAACTAAATGACTTCCTGATTATATTATTTAATTAAAGCAACTATTCCTACTACTGATTATTTATCTAAACTCATCAAATTACCCTGGCTTACAGGTAGTGATGGTCTACAGAAAGGACATCAAAATCCTCATTGATTATCATTATAATACATATAAATGGTAGGTACCTGAATATCAACAACATTTAAGGTTTTCTAACATATAATTACAATAAGACAAATTCCTTCAAGAGATTCCACAGCCTATAATTAAAATATTTTGATTTCGGGGTACAGAAATTGACCAGAAATCACTTCCAATGTAGCCTGATCTGGTATTCACACCGTATTACCAGGTTCTGTCTCTCAGCTCTACTTCTTCTGGGTTCACGCCATCTGATAGGACCTCCTCGCAGCTCCAGTCTCTCTCCCCCGCCACTACAGCTCCAATCTTTATGTCTCCATATACTAAGCACAAATGGAAATGCAGGAATCCGTATATCATTTCTCACTGTAACAATACTGGACTATTTGCATTGATCCAATTTAGATCTCACACTCAATCCAACTCAAATTGATACGGCAGAGAAATGCAATGTGTCCATTGGCTTAAGCCTATGTTACCTGCCCATTCCTACATCTGGTTTAGGTCCATGAGTATAATCAATATTATTCAGATAACATAGTTTGGATATTCAGCATGCTATTAGAAAGGAAGAAAAAGAAAGTGCATACTAGGAAAGAAATTAATAAATAGCCACTGATCTCCTGTTGTTACCATAAATTTGGATTGGTTGTGTTCTAAACCTAACTAATTTCAAGCTATAGATGTGGAAATGTTTCAGCCAAGTTGTGAAGCCAACTGGATGTAGCAGAATTTGTTTGAGTGGAAGGAGAGACGAGGAGTTCCCAGGAGTGAGGATATGGTATGTGAAGCATGCGATGCACCACTGCCGCTGTTACCACTACTAGCACCTCATCGCTTCACTCTGCAAACAAACAAACAAACAAAGAAGCCTGACCTGGCAGGGTTGCTCACTTGGTTAGAGTGTTGCCCCTATATGCTCAGGTTGTGGGTTCAATCCCCAGCCAGGGTACATAAAAGAAGCAGCTAGTGAATGCATGAGTGGGTAGAACAACGAAACCAATCACTCTCTCTCCCTGTCATCAATAAATAAAAAAATTAAAAACAACACAAAGAAGCCTACTACCATCCTTATTCAGTTTGCACAGAAGTTTGCCATTAAACACGGCTTTTTAATTGGATGTACCTGCAATTTCTTATAGGCCCAATCTGAGGCAAGCCAGAACAGTGAGGCATAGTCATTTAGACTATGACTATCTCCTAGCCATTCCTACATTCACTCAATATTTCATTTATTTCTTTATTATTTATTTATATTGAAATTATTGGGGTGATTGATGGTTAATAAAATTATATCGGGGTCACATTGGTTAATAAAATTACACAGGTTCCAAGTGAATAGTTCTATAATACATCATTTGTATATTTCTATGTGCATTCACCGCCCTGAGTCAAGTCTCTTTCTATCACCATTTCCCCCCTTTAACCTCTTCAACCTCCCCCCACCCTCTTTTCCTCTTATAATAACCTTACTGTTGTCTGTGTCTATGAGTTTTTTTCTTTTTTTGTTTAATCCCTTGACCTCCTTTACCCAGCTCCCGTAACCCCCCTCAACCCCTCTGACAACTGTCAGTCTGTTTTCTGCATCTGTGAGTCTGTTTCTATTCTGTTTGATTATTTTGTTCATTAGATTCCACCTGTAAGTGAAATCATATGGTACTTGTCTTTCTCTGAATGGCTTATTTCACTTAGCATAATATTTTCCGGGTCCACCTATACCATCACAAAAGGTAAAAGTTCCTTTTCTTTTACAGCAATCAGCTGGAATCTCTCAATACATTTTAAGCACCTACTGTATACCAAGTGCTCTCCTGAATATTAGAAGTATAGTCATGAGCAAAACATAGTGGACGCCAGCTGTCAGCACGGGGTTACAGATAATTACAAATAGGCAAACAAATAAGCAAGATACCTTTAAAGAGTATTAAATATTATGAAGAAAATAAAAGTGAATAACCTAGGAGTCATATAAGCAGAGCATTTATCCAAAGAGGTGATATTTGAGCTAATACTTGTTTGACAAGAAGCCAGCCATGCAAAGATCTCTAAAAGCTCTAAAGTTAGTGAAAATACAAGCACAAAGGCAGGAATTAAGAATAAATTTGGCATATTAGAAAACAGAAAGAAAAAACAGAGGCTGGAGCACTGTGAGTGACGAGGAAAGAGGTGAGCAGAGTGAGCCTACGGCCAGACCTGTATGCCCGCCCTCTGTGTCTGCTTCCGAAAGCAGTTGGTGTGCAGCTGGAGATAAACTTCAGATTTTCACTACCCTCATCGTCCAACTCCTCCTAAGTTACTGGAGTGTTCAAAAAAAAAAAATTCTGATAAACTCTTAATGACTCATTCTGCACAACAGTAATGTCTTTACTCTTTATTTTGTATTAGAATCTTGACTTTTTTACTTTAGAACTTGTACAGGCTTACAAAATCCAAGAACTTTAACATTGTTTTTAACAACAAAAGGACTTACTTTGTGCGTACCATTTTATATCCCCCCAATTTGATGAAATACCATGTATACTTTTTCATATCTATCCTTCTACCACCCCCTTCATTATTTTCCATGGGTGCGTGATTTTGCATTGATGAGCATATCATAACTTATTTCACTGCTTGTCTATTGATGGTCGTCTAGATTATTTACAATTCTTTGCAATTATAAGCATTTCTGTAGTTGAGCATTCTTCTACAAACATCTTTACACTCTTGTGCATTCTTCTACAAACATCTTTACACTCTTATGCAACTATGTTGGATAAATTTTCTATAATGAACTTGCTAAGTGAAAATAGGAAACTAAAGATAAATATTGCCTGACTGCCTATGGAAATGTTGTATCAGAAGTTCTTATTCACAAGTTCCCCCTCATTCCTTACATATTTTAACTCCAGATTTTAGGTCAATTCCTAGTAATTACAATATCCTTCCAAGGTAGACAAGGTAGTCATTCCAATACCTACTTCGTCTTCTTCCTCCACCAGCACTAAATTTCATGATCATATACTGAGTCCTTTTATTTTACTAATAACAGCAAGACCTCCATAATCTCATTGCAAGTACCTTCCTTTCTGATTGCCATCTCCTACCTTTCTAGTTCGCTGCCTGTAGTACTCTCATTCCACTGGGACCTCTAATCACCCATTAATCCTACTGTTTCTTAATGCTTCTTAGTCCCCTCTTGCCTTCCATGTTTAGCCCCCTGTTACCTTCCTTCTTTCATTTCTTGAAGAGATGGAGTAGCCCATCATTATGATCATTCCAGCCATGCATTTGCTTTTGTCTTCCTTCTCTTTTCTCCCTCCCTCCATTACGCTCACCTGAGAAAAACCCCAACCCTGGTTAAATCCATTTCACAGCCCACTCTTTACCTGTACCTGGACACCTAAACATGGCTGAGGAAAAACCACAGTCATGCTGACTGGTCTGCTTTAAATCTGCGACTTTTTATCCAAAATGAGCACTTTGTGCTAACCCAGCAATCTTACTATATATTCTCTATTCTATTCAACCTGTGACACTCTTTGATGACTAGTTCACAATTTCTCCTCTCATCTCAGTCCTCCAACAATTCCTCCTTTTTTTGTTATTACATAAATTAATCCTTTTATTATAGGTGAGCAGTGTTTCACTGGAACTTCAGTGTTTCATGTGGAACTTCTACTGGTCTTTTGATTCCTTCAGTCTCCTGATGGCAGACTTTACAGTGAGGGCAGAAGTGGTGCCGCAGGTCCAGGCACCGCCTGCTACCTTTTGTTTCCGTGCAGGAACCACAGTGTCTGATCCCCACAGCTCCTCTCTTCATCTTGGTTTGGTCACAGAAGGAGCAAAGGTACTTGGCGCACTGGCTGATTTCAACTTTCTTCACTACTCTCCTGAGGAAGGTGCCATAAGGATCCTGTATTTACTGACAATTCCAACCTTCCTGGTGCATTTAGCCATATCGCTGCACACTAGGTTCGAACCAGGAGAGGAAAACCAATTCCCCCTTTCTTTTGACTCTCTGATTATGACCTTAATTCACAGAGATAATAGAAGCAGAGGAAAACCTCCTCCACACTTAATATTCTACCTACATCTGCCTTCCTCTTGATACTGCAGATGAACCGTCTGTGCACATGTCTAAGGCCAATTGTGAGGCAAGGGAACTTGAAGTCATAAATAGGAATGCTGACTATGGAGTAAATTAATCTTTGCCTATGGATTAGGCAAGGTAGAGAGTGCCAGATTTGTTGTTCAGCTCTTTTTGTATGTTGCCATTACAGTGAACAAACATACTCCCTTGATTCATGTCATCATGGAAAAAGGACACCATTAGTCATTTTGGTACCTGCTCCTTTTTTCAAGTTAAGATCTTAAAAAAAAAAGTGAAATTACTTCCCCAAGGAGAGGTATATATAAAAATTTTAAATAGGATATTAGAAGAAGGATGGCAAGCAACAGAAGGATAGTTTCACAATTTTTTTTGTGCAACTCACCGAAAGTTAACAGAAGAACCAAAAAAGGTGTGATCAATGCTATAATTAAGGAAGGATCAAATGTGTTATCCAAATACAGAATCTGTACAGAATTCCTTTTCTAGGGAGTAGTAATGAGGGGATGATATGTGAATAAAGTTGTTTAAAATGCTCCCTGGGGCTCTGGCTGGTGTGGCTCAGTGGACTGAGCGCTGGCCTGTGAAGCAGGTGGTCACTGGTTTGAATCCCAGTCAGGGCACATGCCTGGGTTGCAGGCTGGGTCCCTGGTGGGGGGTGGGGGGCATGGGAGGCAACCACACATTGGTGTTTTTCTCCTCTTTCTCCCTCCCTTCCCCTCTAAAAATAAGTAAATAAAATCTTTAAAAAAGAAAAGCTCACTGATATTTTCCCATTTTTATCCTAAATTTAAAGGGATAGAAATTAGAGTTAAAATAAGACAAATGGATATATGTTGACTGGTCACTTGGGAATACCTGTCTCTTACTGTTTCAATACAATAACTTGGAGACCTGGCTTGAAGAGCCAGTAAGCTTGGTCATTTCTGTTCTGGGTCCAGGAGGAGAGAAGGAGAGCAATGGGGGATAATTTTTATTTAATGATTGGATTGATCAAAGAGTAGCAAGCAAGAGCCAACAATCAGGAAGGCAGGGAAGAATGTGCTGCCAAACCATATAGACCAGACAGGAAAATATCTGGGTAATGCTAACATACGAAAACAAAGTAAAGTCTAGAGTACTTACCACCTCTGAACCCTACTGATATATGAGGAGAATGAAAGAGAGGCTGGCAAAAATAGAATTCCCTCACCCTGTCTTCCATCCCTTCTGATATGACATCTGAGAAGCAAAACAAATAATACTGAACATTGATGCTTGGCCATGTAACTCAGTTGGTTAGAGCATTGTCCTGATATGCCAAGGTTGCAGGTTTGATCCCAGGTCAAGGCACATACAAGGAGCAACTAATGAATGCATAAATAAGTGGAATAACAAATCAATATTTCTCTCCCTTCCCCTCTTTCTAAAATCAATAAATAAAATTTTTTCAAAAACATTGGCATGTTCCCACTGCATATTTTCTGACAGAGTTTACTGAGTTACCAAGCATTCAAGAAAGAAAAAGCAAAGGAATACACCTATGCTGTTTTAGAAGGAGAAAGGCTTAGATAGCATGGCCCCATTCAGAAATGAAAGCTATCAAATAAATTTTGCTTCCACCAAAAAGAAAAAAAGGAAAACAAAGAAATAGAATATATAAAGTGCAGATAGAGGGGATATTTTGTAAGAAAATGCACTTAAAATGATGTAAAAATTTCGCCACTGCTTTGCACACTCAAGAAAATTGAAAATAACTTTGACTTTGTGAAATCATAGTTTTATATATGGGTTAATACAAGGAATAGGTGAAAAGGAAGCAGGTGGAACAAAAGAAAGAAACCAAGAGGAAAATAACATCACAAAAAAAATTAAGGTTTTAAAAATAGCAAAGAAGAAATACAGCAATGTAGAAAACCCACACGGGATTGAGGACAGGGTTGTGAAAAATTACACAAAACTATAAAGTAGATGTGAAGAAAAGCCAAAAGTGGAACAGAATAAATGAAACCCACAAAAATTCAAAAAAAAATCTCCAGGTGTGAAAAAAAAAATCCTGAATCTATACAAGTAGATCAAAAAGGTTCAAATGGTTTTGTTTTTAACAAATGCATATAAAGAATGACCAATACCAAGATATATATTTTTTCTTTAATTTTTATTAATTTTAGAGAGAGAGGGAGAGAGAAACATCAATTTGTTGTCTCACTTATTGATATATTCATTGATTGGTCCCTGTATCTGCCCTAACTGGGGATTAAACCAGCAACCCTGGTGCAGTGAGATAATGTTCCAAAAACTGAGCTACCTTATCAGAGTGCAAAATATATTTTTTAACATATTGAGCTACAAGGGTATAGAAAGATTTTAGAAAGATGATGATCATTTGAAAATGAGAGAGAGACTTAGAGACTCAGATTTTTTAAAAAGTGCGGTTGTGAAGACAACGGGATATTGTCTATAAAATTCTCAGGTTAAAACTATGTGAATCAGCCAAATTGATGTATTTGAGAAAAATTTACATTTTCAAATGTGTAATGACTCAGTAAATGTGTTGCACATGTTTGATTTCTTGAAGTCATACTTAAAATAAAACCAAGACTTTGATTTCCAACAATATGATGGATTAGATTCTAGAGTTGCTTGACATAGCAAATATAAACATATAATGCCCAGTCAAATATAGATCCAGATAAACAATGAATAATCTTTTAGTATAAGTGTGGCCCATGCAATATTTGCAATATACTTAAACTAAAAGAGTATTCCTTATTTATCTTACATAATTCAAGAAATCCTAAATTTCTTGAAACTCTATGTGGTCTGAAAATATTCCCAAACATGCAACTAGAAATGCTGAACTTAAAAACAAAAACAAAAAAATAGATGAAAAATAACATTTCAATTGTTATTTGAGCTCATAAAAAAGTAAAAAAAAAATCTTTAAAGATTCCACAATTTTCCCAGAATACTGAACTGTACCTCCCAGGAGAGAACCTGTGGTTCCACCCACCTGACCGCAATAGAAGCCCTCTCTGGAGGCAGGTGAATGTAATCTATACAGTGTTAACAGAAGTTGGATGACCCACCCCGGACCTTGAGCTGATAAAAAGCCAAAGATGGATAAAGAAGAAGACAGAAGGCAAACATCAAACTCTGCTGGAACAAATTCCACCTCATTCTTCTTCAGAATTTGCATTAGCTTTTCTTTCACATAGCCTTTTAATACTTCTTTTGTGTCAGTCATATTCCAACTAACTCACTATTCTTTGTCTTTTATTTATTCCTTTTATTTATATTTTATTTTATTATTTTATTTTATTTTTATTTCAAATCTCACATTCCACCCTTTCCTTGTCTTACTCCATTTGCCTTCTTCCTTCCCTTTCTTATTTTCATTGTAAACTTTATTTTCCTCCACACTAAGCCTTGTTCATATTCCTTACTCTTACTATTTCTCCTCTCTCTATTCTCCCTCTATCCTCTAAAAATCATTCTTCCTTTAGTCAGCTCACATTCTTTTTCCCCATCTAATAATATTCTTATTTTCCTTCTACCTTTATAAATTGTGGCTTCCTTGGTGTGCATACCATGGCTATTGCTGGTCTTCTTCAACTGTATTCTTATTTGTTCACTATTTTTTTAATTTAAAATCTCATAGATTACTCTCCCCCTGTCTTACTCCATTTTGCCTTCTTCCTGCTCATGCTTATTTGAGTTTGGAATTTTACTTTTTCCCTTTCTTATCCAGGATTCTATTCCTTACTCTTATTATTTATGCTCCTTCTATCCTCTCAAAATCATTTTTCCTTACTGTAGACATCTCATATTCTTTTCTCTTTTGTAAAGTGTTCTTATTCTCTTTCCACCTTTATTAATCTTTGCTCAGCTGTTGTTGTTATTGACTCTGTTGTGGTTTTTCTGTAATTTTCCCCCCTGTTTAGTTCACTATTTTTTAAATCTTATTTCAAACCTCATATTATACTCTTTACTCTTTATTCTTTACTCTTCTGACTCCCTTTGCCATCACCCTTCCCTGTTTTACTTACATTTTAAGTTTCATTTTCTCCCTTTCTTTGCCTTGTTTCTATTCCTTACTCTTTGTATTTCTCCTCCCCTTTCCTGCCCCAAATCATTCTTCTGCCTTTTAGTTACCTCATGTTCCCTTTTGTCTATCTTTTAATGTTCTTAATCTCTCTCTACCTTTATTAATCTTTGCTCAATTGCTGTTGATATTGCTGATGTGGTAAGGGGTATGTTTGCTGGCCTGTGTTTGGTTTTCTGTGTGGTAGGGCTATGTTAACCAGCACCTATACAACAACACATAAGACATTGTGAGGTTGTGACTGCCAGTCAGCCAGCAGGAGGCAAGAACCCACCAATGAATGAGCCATCAATAATCAAAACCCAAGTACAAGAAGAGAGCCCACATAAACTGAATAAAGGGCAACCCTAGAGCATCCAGATCAGGAGATCAAAGAAACTGCACCACCAAATCCCAAAAAACTCTTACCACAGAAGTCCACCCTATGAAGACAAGCAGGCAAAGCAGAGCAATCTGAGGTGCAGAAACAAAAAACCTAAAATGATTAGACAAAGAAATAAACCCAAGTTGAAAGGAAGAGAGGGACCCCCAGGAAAGGAGCTAAATGAAATTGAGTTAAGCAATCTATCAGATATAGAATTCAAAATAATGGTTATAAGGATGCTCAAGGAACTCAGTGAGAACTACAAGGAACTTTATGGTAGCTACAAGGAACTTAGTAGAAACTGCAGCATGTCTGTAGAAACTGCTGCAGCAGCATGGAAAAAGACATAGAAACTATTAATACAAACAAGGAAGAAATGAAGAATACAATACCTGAAGTGAAAAATACACTAAAAGGAATTAAAACCTGGCTAGATGAAGCAGAGGACTGAATCGGCAAGTTGGAAGACAAGGCAGAAAGAAATACCCCGTCAGAGCAACAAAATGAAGAAAGACTCAAAACAAATGAGGATAGTTTAAGTTACTTTCAGGACAATGTAAAAAATAACAACATTTGCATCATAGGGATATTAGAAGGAGAAGAAAAGGAGCAAAGGATAGAAAACCTGTTTGAAAAAATAATGGCAGAAAACTTCTCTAACTTGGTGAGGGAAAAATTCATGCAAGTTCAAGAAGCACAGAGGGCCCCAATCAAGATGAACCCAAAGAGGCCTACTCTAAGACACATCATAATTAAAATGGCAAATTTTAATGACAAAGAGAGAACCTTAAAGGCAAAAAGGGAGAAGCAGACAGTAACATACAAGGGAGCTCCGATAAGGTTATCAGTTGATTTCTCAACAGAAACACTACAAGCCAGCATGAAATATTCCAAGTAATAGAAAGCAAAGACCTACAACCAAGACTACTCTATCCAGCAAGGCTCTCATTTAAAATGTAAAATAAAGAGCTCCTCAGAAAAAAAGACTGAAGGAGTACTTCTCATCCAAACCAGCATTGCAAAAGATGCTAAAAGGACTGCTATAAAAAGGAAAAGTAAGAGAAAGGGAGAGATGGGGGTGGAGAATATAGGTACAATAAAAATGGCAATGAATAAGTACCTACCAAAATAACCTTAAACATAGATGGATAAAATGCTCCAATCAAAAACATAAGGTAGCTGAATGGATCAAAAAATTATGGTACATTTACACAATAGAATACTGTGCAGCAGAAAGAAAAAAAGAACTACTATCCTTTGCGACAGTATGGATGGAACTAGAGAGCATTATGCTAAGTGAAATAAGCTAGAGGGCAAAAGACAAATACTATATGATCTCACCTATAAGTGGAACCTAACCAACAAATCAAACAAGCAAGGAAAATATAACCAGTAACATTGAAAGAAAAAAGAAACCATCAAAGTCAAGAGGGAAGGAGGGAAGGGGGTGGGGATAGGGAAGAGGAGGATCAAGTCAAGGAACATATATAAAGGACCCATGGACAAAGCCAAAGTGGGGAAGGACTGAGGGAAGGAGGTGGGGGAGGGGGCAGGGAAAGCAGTAGTGGGAAGATGGAGACAAATGTATTTGACAAAAAATAAAAATTTTTAAAAAATGAAGAAAAAAACATGACCTTCATATATGCTGTCTACAAGAGACCCACATCAGAACAAAAGATCTACACAGGTTGAAAGTGAAAGGATGGAAAAAATATTCCAAGCAAACAGGCATGAAAAGAAAGATGGGGTAGCAATAATTACATGAGACAAAATAGACTACAAAACAAAGACCATAAAAAGGGACACAGGTCACTATACAACACTTAAGAGAGTAATCCAACAGTACAATATAACCCTTGCAAACATATATGCACCCAACATAAGAACACTTAAATATATAAAGAAAAATCTTAGAGGACTTCAAGAAAGATATTGAGAACAACACAGTCATCATAGGGGATTTTAACACCCTTCTATCAACAATTGTTAGGTCTTCCAAACAAAGAATTAACAAGAATATTGTGGCACTGAATGACACTCTAGATCAAATGGACTTTATTGTTATATACAGAACATTTTACCCCTAAAGAAGCAAAATATACTTTCAATTCAAATGCACATGGAACATTTTCATAGATAGACCATATGAAAGGAAACAAAACAAGCCTCAACCGATTCAAGAAAATTGGAGTCACATCAAAGTTGTGCTCAGATCACAATGGATTGAAACTAGAAACCAACCACAAAGGAAAAACTCAAAAACGTTTAAACACATGGAGACTGAATAACATGTTGTTAAATACTCAATGGGCAAACAATGAGATCAAGGAATAAATCAAGAAGTATTCAGAAATCAATAAAAGTAATATACTGCATAAACAAAATGAATGACAAAAGTCACATGGACATATCAATAGATTCTGAAAAAGCATTTGATAAGGTACAGCACCCATTTATGATAAAAATAATCAGCAAAGTGGGAATAGAGGGTGCATACCTCAACATAATAAAAGCCATATATGAGAAACCTACAGCCAGCCTCATACTCAATGGACAAAAACTGAAAGCTTTCCCCTTAAGATCAGGAAATAGACAAGGGTGTCCACTTGCACCACTCTTATTCAACATAGTACTGGAAGTTGTAGCCACAGTGATCAGACAAGAAAAAGAAAAAAAAAGCATCCAAATTGGAAAGGAGGAAGTAAAACTGCCATTATTTGCAGATGACATGATAGTGTACATAGAAAACCCTATAGTCTCCACCAAAAAACTGCTTGCCCTAATAACCGAATTTGGCAAAATAGAGGATATAAAGTCAATATTCAAAAAATTCATGGTGTTTTTGTAGGCCAACAATGAAATATCACAAAGAGAAACTATGAAAAATATCCTATTTAAAATAGGAACAAGAAAAATAAAGCACTCAGGAATGAATTTAACCAAGGAGGTAAAAGACCTGTACTTGGTAAACTAAAGAACACTGAAGAAAGAATTTAAGGAAGATACAAATAAATGGAAGTATATTCTGTGTTCATAGATTGGAATAATTAACATTAAAATGGTCATACTACCCAAAACAATTTATAGATTCTACACAATTTCTATTAAAATACCAATGGTATATTGCCCAGATCTAAAACAAGTATTTCAAAAATTTATATGGAACCAAAAAAGACCCAAATACCCTCAGCAATCTTGAGAAAGAAGAACAAAGTAAGATGGATCATAATACCTGATATCAAACCATATTACAAGGCCACTTTAATATAAAGAATCTGTACTGGCATAAAAACAGACCATAGATAAATGGAGCAGAATAGAGAACCCAGAAATAAATCCATGACTCTATTGTCAATTAATATTTGAAAAAGGGAGCAGGAGCATATAATAGAGTATATAATAGAGCAAAAAAAAATAACACCTCTTTGATAAATGGTGTTAGGAGCTCTGGACTGGTACGTGCAAAAAATAAACAAAACTAGACCACCAACTTAACCATACACCAGGATAAACTCAAGATGGATAAAAGACTTAAATGTAAGTCATGACACCATAAAAGTCCTAGAGGAAAACATAGGCAAGAAAATTTCAGATATCTTATGTAACAATATATTTGTTAATACATCTCCTAGGGCAAGGGAAATAAAGGAAAAAAATAAACAAATGCAACTACATCAAACTAAAAAGCTTTTGCGCAGTTAAAGAAATCATCATCAAAATGAAAAAGAAACCGGCCATATAGGAGAACATATTTGCCAATGATACATTGGACAATGGTTTGATCTCCAAAATATATAAAGAACTCTTTTGACTCAGCACCAAAAAGACAAACAATCCATCTAAAAAATAGGCAAACATCCTGAATAGACACTTCTCCAAGAAGGATGTACACATGGTCCATATACATAGGAAAAGATGCTCAACATCACTAGCCATCAGAGAAATGCAAATTAAAACAACAATGGTACATCACCTCACACCTGTAAGAATGGCTATCATTAATTAATCAACAAACAAGTGCTGGAAATGATGTGGAGAAAAGGGAACCCTAGTGCACTGCTGGTGGAAATGCAGACTGGTGCAGCCACTATGGAAAACAGTTTGGAATTTCTTCAAAAAATTAAAAATGGAACTACCTTTTGATCCAGCAATTCCACTGCTGGGATTATACCCTAAGAATCCCAAAACACGAATTCAAAAGAACCTATGCACCCCAATGTTCACGGCAGTGTTATAAACAATAGCCAAGTACTGGAAACAGCCTAAGTGCCCATCAGTAAAGGAGTGAATCAAAAAATGTGGTACATTTACAAAATGGAATGCTATTCAGCGGAAAGAAAGAAGGAACTCCTTCCTTTTGCTACAGCATGGATGAATCTGGAGATTATTATGTTAAATACAGTAAGCCAGTTGATGAAAGACAAATACCATATGATCTCACCTAAAAGGGGAATTTAATGAACAAAATAGAACCACAGGCTTGGAAACATGGAACAGACTGACAGTGACCAGAGGGGAGGTGAGAGGGGAATAATGATGGAAAGAAGGGGAAGGGACTAGTCAAGGAACATGTATGAATGACCCATGGGCATGGACAATAGTGTGGGAATTGACTGCTGGAGTGGGAGGGTAATATGGGTGGAGGAGGGCAAAGGGGGAAAAACTGGGACAACTGTGATAGAATAATAATTTTTTAAAAACATGCAATACCTGACCATTTATTCAGGGGCACTGACCTCTTTTCCCTTAGACTGTCAAATTAAAAATACTATAACAACCAACACAATAATAACTGCCTGGTGTGAATGAATCAAAATTATACCTTTTTTTTGTAAGATTGGCAAAAAATATATTTGTTGGTGTGCCACAAAATTTTAGTGATTAGTTTATGTGTGCCATGCAAAGAAAATGTTGAAAATTGTTTCTTTAGGGTAACAAATTAGAAAGGAAATTGCCAAAGCAGAAGCTTCAGGATGGGTATTGCTTGCTAATCATGTTGACTAAAATCTTTGTGTTCAGATGGCCACTTTGGGACAGAAAACAGCACTTTGGAGCCACATATGGTAAAGAGGGCCTGACCCTTTTGTATAAACCAGAACCCTTGAAAAGCTATAATCTCTGTGAAAGGATGGACTAAGAAAATGTGCTTGCAGCAAAAGAAGATAAGGAACTTGTCTGCCTTGGTTTAGACTCTGAGTAGAAGACAAAACAATTCCTGGAAAATTCAAACACAGGTTTTCCCTCAAACAGATTTGGAGTTGAAACTGTATGATTAGTGTAGTCTACGAAAACCTAGCAGATAAATTCGCTTCAGGTAGTTCCAAATTAATAAATTGGTGTTGCAGAGCAACTGATGGAATCAAACAAAAATTCCTCTAAAGACAGGCACACTGAACTCAGGATTTACAGGAATTGCACAGGTAAAGCCATGCTCAACAAAAGTTCACCATCCAAAATGACTGAACACATCAAAGAAACAAGCTGACACAGAGAAGAGTCATCAGAGTCATCAGGATAATAAATGAACAGAAAGAAGGAAGGAAGGAAGGAAGGAAGGAAGGAAGGAAGGAAGGAAGGAAGGAAGGAAGGAAGGAAGGAAGGGAGGGAGGGAGGGAGGGAGGGAGGGAGGAAGGAAGGAAAGAGAGAGAGAGAGAGAAAGAAAGAAAGAAAGAAAGAAAGAAAGAAAGAAAGAAAGAAAGAAAGAAAGAAAGAAAGAAAGAAAGAAAGAAAGGAGGGAGGGAGGGAGGGAGGGAGGGAGGGAGGGAGGAAGGAAGGAAGGAAGGAAAGAAGGAAGGAAGGAAGGAAGAAGGAAGGAAGGAAGAAGGAAGGAAGGAAGGAAGAAAGAGGAGGGGAGAGGAGGGGAGGGGAGGGAAAGAAAAGAGAGAGAGAGGGAGAGAGGGAAGATGGGAGGAAGGGAGGAAGGAAGGAAGAAAGGGAAAGGAAAGGAAAGAAGAAAGGAGGGAAGGAAGGAAGGAGGGAAGGAAGGAGAGAAAGAAAAAACAGCAGGATTAGAATCCTAGATTTTCTTATTTTAGAATATGTTACTGGATACATAATAAGTGTTTGGAAAAGCAATACACTACTAAAAGTAGGCAAGTTTTTAAAAGAAAATATTTTCCATTAAAAAATAAAAACTATAATCATTAAAATTAAAAATCCTGGGAATGGATTAGACACAGCTGAAGGAGAAGATCAGTAAATGGGAATATAGTGCTGAAGTGATTATCCAGAATGTAGCACAACAAAATCATGAATAATATGAGATAGAGGTTAAAAAACATGAAAGATGAAAAGAGGGACCTCACATATATTCAGCTGTGCTGTCAAAGAACAGAATAGGGGGAATGGGGTGAAATTAATACTCAAAGAGTTCATAGAGGTTCTACTACAATTGAGGAAAGATTTCTCATGTTGAACAAATAAAAATCCTCACCTAAGTATATGGCATTTTACAAAAAGATCTTAAGAGAATATTTTGCTGATGAGTGTGCACTAATCAACCTTTCCAAAGAACAGTTTAGCAATATTTATTCATGATTAAAATGTCCATATCCTTTTACCAATGATCCTACTTCTAGGAATATCCTAATGTGATAATCTGGTAACATGTTGATCTCTGCACAATGCTTTGGATTCAATTTATTTTTTTAAGATTTTATTTATTCATTTTTAGAGAGTGGAAGGGAGGAAGAAAGAGATGGAAAGAAACATTCATGTGTGGTTGCCTCTCGCGCACCCCCTTCTGGGGACCTGGCACACAACCCAGGCATGTGCCCTAAACTGGGAATTGAACCGGTGACCCTTTGTTTCACAGACTGGTGCTCAATCCACTGAGCTGGACCAGCCATGGCTGAATTCAATTTAAATATCCAGCAATAGGAACGTTAATAAATAAGAGAAAGCAAAGCAGAGTAAGGCCAAAATGAGCCTGTAGGCTTTAATTCGAACTCCATTGAGTTTTGTGGATTTCTTATGTGATTCTGTAAAAAATACATAACTTAATGTAACCACCAGAATTACTAATCTAAATTTTCAAACCCAATAGATTAGTCTTAAAAACCCCAAAGACTAGATTAAATTCACTTATTGTTTGACAAATACAGCTAGGTACTATCTTATCAGTAGAGGAACATGCACAGTGCTTTGTAGTTTTAAAAAAATATTGATGACATGGTAGTGGAATCTACACAATGACTGTCAGGGATCTTGTTATAATTTAGCTCTGTTTTATTTAGTATCCCAAAACAAATTTTTTATTACTTGCTATAATTTGAGAATAACTCCAGTTTGAGAGATGCATATTTCTCATTATGAATCTAAATTCGCAGAATGTTTGTTCTGTTTTCAGTCACTACACTGTGCAAAAATGATGTACTAAAAATAGTATCCATATTTGCATATTTATCTGTATTATAAGCCTCATGAAACAATTACTGTAGATACAGAACTGCTGCTTTTTACGTATTTTTAAAAGAAACCATCTCTTCTCCTATATAAATTGGATGCATTTTCAAATGTATTTTCTGAGTCCAAGGAGTTGCAAAGGTTTAAATAGGAAACATTCACAGAGAAGAATGTTAAAAGAGAGGAATTATAACTTTTAGTCATTGTGTCCAAATGATAGATTTTAACCTAAAATGATAAACTTGGTTTGTTTGCCAAGTTAGATATACATTATAAGCAGAAAGTAATCCTGGATGTTCCTACGAACTATGGTCTCATTCAGCATAGGGACTGTTAGTCTACAGAAGACACAGAGAGATGCTGATTTACGTTGATCAAGTTACAGAAGACTCCACTTTATGACATGAAAGTAACAATTTCTGTTGTAAACAACTTTTTTCTTTTAAGAGCATTTCTATATCTTCATGAGAACCAATAGTAGCATATTTATTTTTAATTAAAAAGAAAACTCTATGTCTCTTGATTGCTAGCTACTATCATCTTAGTTCCCAGAAAAGAGATCCAAATTGAAAAACAATTCTACCATAGTTCATTAGTTTCTCATGAATTTCAATATGGACTCTGAGTTTTAAAAAAACTTGCATTTTTTTCAACTCTATGACCATTTTCAGTTGATTAACATATAATTCAAATGCACGCCAGAAGTTATCATTTTAGTATCTGGATTACAGTTTGTTTTTTAAAAAGGCTTTTAAACATAAATAGTTGAATAAAATATTTCACAGTTCAACTTTAAATATATTTAATTTAAATGTATTATCATATATTTAAATTAAAAGTTTGACACTTAGCAGCTCTAATCCTATTGGAAAAGGATGATTTCTGTCTAACTTAATCAGCAAGAGGTCTTCATTGCCTTAAGTTTTAATTGATTAGGCTCTCATTAAGGTCAAAAGGACACTTGGCTGACCAGAGGCAGCCAATTAGCCCATTGTCAGCCATGCTCATTTACACTGAAAGAACATAATGGTAGTTATTTGACTGTGAAGTCGCAAGGTCATTGAATCTTTTATGCACTTTGCCCTCCAAAAGGGCAACAGTCATTCAGACACCAGAAAGCATTCATAACAAAGATTTAGTTTATTACTTATTGACTTAAATCTCTCTTAGAGACAGGTGTTTCATTCTCTTTGGACAAATGATGCATCATTTCTTTGTGAAATACTGGAGGTCTGGTTGAAATCCTGTGGTTGATTGTGTCTGAGGATTTTTGTTCAGCAAGCAGCTTGTAATTGAAACTCTAAATAGCTTTTTAAAGAGCAGACCAATCCAATGGCTATATTCCTTTGCAATAGAGACTTTTCTCCTGATGAGTGATTGCAGCAGGTTGGAACAAGTTGGGCACACAGGTGCTGAAATACTTGTGGGGCATCAGTCTCAAAGCTGAAGGTTAGGACCACATTGATTCTCAGTGAGGGCATTGGTATGCTTTGCAAATACACTGCTGTTGACATGGGATATTGGATATTTGTTGTAGAAAAAAAGAGAAATGAAAATGCAAAGTTATTAATGGGCCAATAATCTAAAATTTCTGTCCTAGTGGGGTTTTTTTAATCGTAAATCATTACACCTACTCTATATGGTAGTTGCCTTTGTTGGCTTGTTATTTAATTTTTTCTCTTATTTTATCTCTTCTATTTAAATTTAACATCATTATCCCTTACATTTTCTATTATTGATTCAAATATTACCGATGATTCCAGGTGCTAGATTTAAGGAGAAAATATTTTTGGTTAGCATATCACTTTTACAATTTATGCATCTAGATCAGACTAGAAAACTGAATCAGCTTAGATTCTTACCTTTGCACTCTGCCCTCCCCAAATACGCATTCCATCAAGCATCACATTCCATCAGTTCTAGTCAGTGAATATCATCAACAGTTGGAAGTACTCTGTACTTCAACCCATTTTCACTGCCTCAAGTCAGAAACTTGTTGTCTCTTGATTAAACTGTTGTAATACCTTTTTACTGATCTTCAAAAATGATTCAATGGCCCTCTGTTGGCATGACTCTTCCCACTAGACTTTAACTCTTTCAGAGTAGGGTGATATATATTCACATTGTATTCCCAGCAAACATTTAGTGCTTGGCACATAGAGGCATTCAGTAAAAATTTACTGAATAAATAAGTGACCATAATTAGCTTTATTCTACATACAAATGTAAACCTTGATAGAATAGTAATTTTTTCTGATTTAAGAATGCATTAAATCAAAATTTTCACTAGTATTAAATTATTAATACTTTCTCAGACTATTATAAGAAGCAGTGAGTTATAATTCATTCATATGACTAAACCAACAGCATTAAATATGAAGACGGAGAGTCCAAGGCAAAGGAAAAAATTACTGCCATAATTCTTGAGGAATTAAGCTACAAAGTATACATGGAAAACAAATCCGCACACTATAAAAGCATTTGCTTTGTTTGTGGGGTTATATCATTTTCTGGTAATTCAACATTAGATTAACAGTTACTATCTATATATTGTTTACCAAGTACTGAGCACTCCATATACATTATCTGTCATCCTCTCAAGCACCACATCATGTAGCTATGCTAATTGTCATTTTACAGATAAGAAAAGTGGTTTCACAGGGTAATGTATCAAAAGCCTAAACCCTACTAACCTAATCTGACTCCAAATTGGCATCTTTCTTTGGAACGTTGGCCATCTATTAAACATTATTCTGAAACTCTGTTAGATGTTGTGTAGAAATATTTCGTATCCAATGTGGGTCAGAGGCTGAATAATCAGTAGAGCCAAAGGTGAGGAAGATAACAGTAGAAATTAAAGGTCATATGACTTAGTAGTTAAGACTACATGGGCTTTGACATAACACAGCCCTGCGTTTTTGTTATTGTTGACACTATCACAGATGTCCCCACCTCCCCTCTGCCCACCTCCAACGAGTTCCCCTATTGTCTGTGTCCAGGAACAGCCCTACATTTGAGTGCCAAATCTGCCATGTAGCACCTGTGTAACCTTGAGTGAATTACTCGACTTCCAAATTTCAGAGCACTCATCTTTAAAATAGATATAATAGATAGAACTACCAATGGATTTATGAAGACCAAATGAGGTTATGCAGATAAGATTCTTAGCACAGTAATGGCACATTATAATGGCCCAGTAATGTTAGCTATTATGGCTGTGAATAAAAGGTTTCTACCAAAATGATCAGTGTGGGTTATATATACTTTGGTATCCTCAGTTTAGTCTGTGTCCAAATGAGAAATTCCAGGTGAGATGGCTTTGGAAGTGAGACCCGGTATGAAATATTAAGTCTCAAGTCAAGGGGTCTGGCTGAACCTAACAACCAGTCAGGGGGGAAAGTTTATATTTTTCCAGTTAACTCAGAAGACAGTCTCATGTCTCTTTTTTTCTAAGTATTTAGGAAAAGTCGCTGTAGCTTTCAAACATTAAAATAGGTTTACTGGGAGGTGGGAGAAAATTTCTACATACAAAGAGAAATATGAATAAATATGAACAAGCAAAAGAATGTGTGGTATCACAAATTCATATCCACAATGAATTGTCTTTAATATGCATTTTCTTTTTTATTGTATATACTTACTTTGCTGTTATTTTAGGCAACTTCTATTAACAGCATCTCATTTGATAATTACAAATTGGCTGGCAGATCTCTTTTAGATTCAGTTGAATGCAAAGAAAAATTTGACATGCAGAAATAAAAACTGATCACTTCTTGTGCTCACAAGAAGGTTTGGAAGATGGCAAACCCTGGATCAGTCTTGGAAAGAATCACTGACTTCCAGAAAAATATAGGAATCCCAAGTCTAATCCTCTGACAGATAAGGACGAGCTGAACATGAAATACAGACTGCAGCCAAACATTAATTCTTTTCCAAATCAGATTCTCATGAAATGTTTTCATTTCTTTGAGTGAGACAAATGAATTTCTCTAATACTTTATACATCCATTGTTAAAATTCAATTCAAAAACAACTCCAAGGTCAGATGTCAATTTTGTCATTTTGGATAATGTTCTCTTTTCTTTGGCATTAAGTCCAAAACATATAAAGAACTGCTTAAGCATTCATGTTAAATACCACACTTAGACTAGTGTGATAAAGTATGAAGTTTCTGAGACCAGATGGGAAAGTTATAATGGTTTTGAGGAGAAAGTAGCATATTCAGTTTTGGAAGGTAAGGAGGGGAGATACGATGTTATGGCAGTGACTTAGGCTCTTACTAAAGAAGATATTTTAATTGTCTTCACAATTGAATCTAATAATATGCTTTTCCCTTTAACAGAAAATTATATTTCCAATATTTTTATGGGAATTCTCTTAGACTAAGCAAACTATTTGTCAAAGGAGAATTGAATTGAAGAGGGATCATATTTTTTGTAATGGCTTTCCCCAGCCCTGGCATCAGAGAGCCTGAGTCAGCCTCAGGCACTCGGCACCAGGTCAGACTCAACCTACTTTTATTCCTGTTGCTGCAGAGCACAGGCCCGTAGTCCTGGATCAGACATGCTGGAGCCTCAATCCACCATCTACTCAAGTGGACCTCTAACACAATTCTTGCTGTTTTTCTCTCCATTTGTCTGTGAAGAGAGTTTTTTATTTTAAACTCTGATTTAGCAGAAGAAAAAGGTTGAAAAGAAAGCCAAGCCCTTTCTCTTCGGGGGCGGCGGTGGGGGGGAGGCGGGAGAAAGTCATCTGCAGTTTTCCACTGAATTGAAGCCAAAAACTCTGCAAGTTTACTTTTATATCTCTGAGTTGTACCCTGACCCCTCCTATGACCGGTGGGGCTTGTTGCATAAGGCCTATCTGGGCGCCTTGCTAAAAGTGCTATCTTCTTCCATATTTCAAAACACTCGCAGATATTTTATCATTAATTAGTATTCATATTATGTCTCAAACAATCTGTTCACAAATAGCGGAAGTGAACTAGTTGAACAGCTCTTCTGTTTGCCTAGTGAATAACGTGGATGATCTACGTAGAGCCTAAGGCCTTACAAAGGGAGGAGGCAGTCACATGTCGGGTTGGTGTCTCCTGGAATATTTAGAAGCTTACCTGTTTGGGAGGCTGGACTTCTCCCAAAAAACTATACTTGGCAAAGTGGCTGGGGAGACACAGGCCTCTTTAAAAATAGGCCCGTGCCTTTTCGATTCACAGCATCCTGGATTTGCTTTTCATCATGTTAACATGCCACTTGGGAGCTGGCTGGACTCCCTCGTGCAGTGACATATATTTCATAGTGGTTTTTTTAATCACTTATTCTTTCAACCACAACATGCTTTGCATTTCTCTTTCAAATTTTAAGTTGTATACATAGATTGATCAAAACAATATTTTTAACATTTTGAACAATTTAGAAAGATAGACGGGTGTCAGTTAATCTATTGTATTCATCTCTTCCTCCTCCCCCTCTTCAGCTGCTAATCTTAGAACTTGTGTGCCAAATTGTGTAAGATATTCTTCCAATAACTACATGTGTGACTCTTTTGTGAGCTCTACAGACAGTTATGAGGACAGATTTGGAGTTGCATATGGGACTGTCACATGGTTTGATTGCCCTGTCTTCCAGGCACTGAGATTTCTTCTCACTGAGCTTTAATACTGAGGAATGTTTAGTTGTGATAAAAGTTCAGTGAAATCTCTATTAAAGAATTTATATACCCCGAGAGTGGGGAAGAAAAAATAGTTTTTACTAACCATCATTCTATATTTGGCATCTATGCCCACTGAACAGTTCATACGTTTATTTTTGATAATAGTGAAAAATTCACAGAATTTTTATGAAAATTAAAAGTTAAGGTCCTTATTATCCCCCTTGCTTTTTTGGAACAAGATCTAGTAGATATCTCAACAGAAAAAGAAAACAGATGCTTTGCAAAAATAAAAAGTCTTATGTGATTCATGTCCAATCACAGGGGATGATTTGCAGGAAAAATGTGACCTATCAACTGTTAGGAGCCAAAAATCCAATGTCTTTAGTCTCTGAGGTGGTGAGGAGGAAATCCGTTTCCAGCTTTACAGACACACATGGAAAACCCTCTTCCAGGACCCACACACCACAGCCCCTCATTGCATCGAAGCACAGTGCCACTGTGAGGGATGCCCAGCCTTAAAACAAGGTTTTTCTCTTAATCACGTTTCCAACACTTCTCAAGAATAAATAATCCCAGTGACACCTGTGTCCAATGACTGAAGATGTATATTATGATCTAAAAATGTTAATCACAAATACTCCGTTTGTTTTCTTCTAATGCCCACATGTGTCTGACCACTTATCCTTATATTAATATCACTCTGTAAAACAACTATAGTGGTTAATTATTCAGAACTGAACCTTAATTTGGTTCCAAGTCTTAATTCAGAAATAATAATGGTGACCCTCATGCATTGATTGCTGCTCGGAGCCTAAACTCTATAAAACATGTATTTTATATACATTACTTTTAATTCTTAGAATAACCCAAAAAAGTAGGTATTATCTCCTTCCTACCAGTTGAGTAAGACCTTAGAAATAGCTTGAAAAAGGACAGAAGTATGTTTTCTTATTTTGGACTTTAATTTCTGCTTCTTACTTTAGGTTGGAGAAGTCCTGTGCCTTGCTGAATAAATTGCACTAGAACTTTGCATAACGAGGCTTGTGAGCGGTGGGATACAAAGGGAAGCTTCTGGGTCCTTAAACCACATCTGAGAATTCCAGGGGCTACGTACAGAAGCACAAGACTTCGCCACAGTCTCATGGCTCACTGCTCCGCACCGACGCGCAGCAAGTTCATTGAGACTGTTTGGCTACTGGGGAGAAGAGCTCGAGGACACATAAAAAGGTACCTATAGTATCTATTTTATTTCTAGTCCACAAAAGAGCAATTCATGAAAAACGTTTTCTCCAGAAAATATCAAGTCTTTCTCAGTGCATCTCATAAGGTTTCAACTAAATCTGGCATAATAAGGTTTGATGGAGCTGTTATGCCTTGTAAGTGGCTGTGCACAACGGAGGGAGAAAATTGCTTAATAGAAAGTTACAGTCATCACTAACTTTTTCCTAATTCTCTAAAGCACTAAGATGAGAATTCTTTAAGAGCAGCTGAGAGCTCCCAGAAAATGTTCAAAAATACCCTGTTTAGTAACATTTCTGCCCATATGTCATACTGTACTTTTGGGGGATGGGGATTTATTTTTCTGATATTTTGTTCACTTGGAGTAGCTTTATTTCTCCAAAGACATTTAAAAAGAATCTTATCAATCTATTCTAAAACATTTAACAGAGATTGTTTTTCACCATGAGATCTGTACCCTGTTTGGGGCTGTAACTCCTAGTTATCCCACAGACATCAAAAGCCATTTCTGAAATATATTCAATTTAAATCATACCATTATCTATACTATTGTGTCATCAGAAAGTAATAGATTTTTTAAATGAAAAATAGATTATTGATTTGCATTTATTCTAGAAAAAACTTAGAAGAGCCTGTTCATTGTTAATGTTACAAGTTGTATTGTTAATACAATCATTATTTTCAAGTAATATTATCACCTGCCTCATAAACCCATGAGACATGTGAACAACCCATAAAACCAATAAGAGTTTTAGAGTTTAGTAAGATTGGTACAGTCTTACTTAGGAAATATGAAAAAAATCTCTTACTTTCTAACTATCAGCAGTAACCAATTAAAAAGATAATGGGGGGAAAGACAACATGCACAATAGCATCAAAAACTATAAGAAATTTCAGGGCTTCTATAAAGAAAAGCATACATCTTTATAGCAGGATAAAGCTTTTAAAAATTGGAAAGATTTACCATGTTTCTGAATGAAAATGATTTAAAGGTACCTGCTTTATATAATTTTATTCTTAAAAATAAATTTAATTTTATTAGAATCAAAGTTTACAGGTACTTAGTACAATGATTCTAAAGTAGCTATTATAGTGGGGAGACCGCTTTGTAAAGTATAGGATTATCTAACCTCTATGCTGTACACCTGAAACTAATAAAAAAAATATTGAATGTAAAGTACAATTGAAAGTAAAAATTTAAAAAATGATAATAACCAGGTAGCTCTATTTTTTAAAAAAGTAGATATGGAATAAAAAAGCAGGCAAAAATAGGCTAGAAATTTTTACCAGAAGAAAAAGGTGGAGGATAAACAGAGGTATAGAAGAAAGGAGGAAGAATAAGAAAGCCTTACACTACCAGATATTAAAATACATTGTAAAGATACAATTAAAATCATGTGGCATTGATACAGTAACATAATATTATCAATGACTCAAACTTGAAATTTCTCTTAAAATTATGTGTTTTCACATTTGTAGAGGTGGGAGTGTTTCTTTAGATACAGCAGGAACACGGAAGCCATGCTGCCTATTGCAGATTTGGCGCACCGTGCTTTGGAGATGGCCTGTTTTTCCTTAATGAGCCTGTGCATTGCTGCACCTGCTCACAAGGTGGAGTCTGCCAGCAGCCAGCACTGGCTGCCCCTTACTTACTTTGATTGTGACACTTGCAGTTCCTCTGAATCGATTAGGGTCCAAGGCTTGTGTACCAGAGAGCCCTTCTTCTCCCTGTGACTCCTGGGTTCTGTAGAATTCTTATAAAAGTTGCTTTCTTCAATTGATAAGAAAAATATTTCCAGGATTTGTGCTTTATTTTAATTTATTTTTGCTGTGGCTGACACATTTGAATTTGAGCTATTTCACAGATTGCTCTTCCTCCCCCATGGCTTCATTTGATATTAAATGCAAACTAAATATAAGATGATATAAAACTTGATATTATTTAACCTAAACTTAAGTCTTAACATAAACATATTTATTCATAGTGTATTTCTTCTCACCTATCCACAGATGTGGGACCCAATTTGGAAACAGTTTCAACAAGAATAGCTTATAGAATATTTTCAGGGAGACTGAGGGGGAAAATAAGTACTGGTCATCTTTAAGGATCTTGGAAAATAAAGGTATATTTTCAGCATGCCAACCACACCCATCTTACAACTAAATACAGTGCAAATTACCATATCAAATGGAAAATTTGAGTTTTCCATTTAGTGGTATTCAATTTCCTGCTTAGTTAATGCCATTTTAGATACTATTTATGGTAATTTGCCACAGAATGATTGTATGTCATTATTTAGCTGTTGCAAAAGAATACATTCATAGCTAAAAAGAAAATGAGTTTGGGAAAGGTTATTTTGCTGAGTTGAAATTTATGGCTAGTATTTTAAAGCATAATGAATATACTTTTGCTTTGAAATAACTTGTTATCAGAAGTTAATTGATCATTTTACAATTTTGTATGAAGTTAAAGATTGTTTTTCTCACCCAAGGATATGTTTATTGATTTTAGAGAGAGGAAAAGAGACAGAGAGAGGGAGAGAGACACTGATATGAAAGAGAAACATCAATTTGTTGCCTCTCCTAATGCACCCTGACCAGGAATCAAGCCTGCAACCCAGGTATGTGCCCTAAATGGGAATCTAATCTACAGCCCATTGATGTATCGGACAAGGCTCCAACCAACTGAGCCACCAGCCTGGAGCAAAAGAAATTGCTTTTAATTTAATTACTAATGCCTGAAAGCATATTTCACTCAATTTTTATTGTAATAATTACTAACCTGAACATATTATAATAAGCTATTGTACTCTTTCTAGAAATTTTTTGGTTCTTAGATTTCCTTTAAAGGTGCTAGGAGAGTGCAGACTGACATAATATCATTTAACATACTGATAATGTTGGTTCTTAAAACTCTACTAAATTAACTTGACAGTTTCAAATTAAGTATCATCTGTGTTTTTCCTTTCTCCATCTTTTTAATGACAGTGTCATATAATATGACAGTTTTATGAGTGGTTTTCCTATCTCATTCATCATAATAATCAATGGGGAAAGGAGCCATATGGGTTGTAGTCCATTTGTATTGGATGAGACAGATGGCATTATTGATAGATGGAATAATTCCAAATATTTATTGTATAATGATATCACAAGGACTCTAACTTCTAAATTTTAATACATTAATTTTTACAGTAACTGGCAAATTTAGGTAATTTATTCAGTTACCATGTATTTATTTAATTATCAACATGTGAGTTATAACATTAATTACCTTTCAGTTAGTACTTCATTTTACACAATGGGCATTACTCTTTCTAAGCCTCTGTGTTTACTTATCTGATTTCTGACCAAGTTATCAGTTTGGTCTTGAAGATTTTAAAGCTGAAAACAACATTTGGAGCACAAGATCAGCTCAAAATAGGATCCAGGAAGTAAACTAAGTGAAGATTCCATAACAGTTCTCTCCCAATAGAACCTTTGCCCTGAGGGAGGCAGAGGTGAGAGGGATAGCGTTGAAGACTTCCTTTACACTTTGCTCTTGCACAGTTTCTACACCCAATATATTCTTAAAATTATGTTCTAATATAACTGTGAACATAAGGACATAATTATGTGTTTCAGGTTTTAGTTATATTTTTTTCTCAATTTGAAACTGAGTTCGTTGAGGGAGGGATAATGTAGGAGCAGTGTCGTTAAGGCACTGTCCTCCAAATGTTTGACATCACTCCAGAATCATGATTGCACTACAAGAAATAAATGAAATCCAGTGGGAAAGAGGTCTTCATTTTTCACTTTCACATTTTATATTATTATATTGTTGAAATGCCTACTGAATGCATATAGTAATGCCTCACTTTTGCAATTGCAAAGTTAAAGAGTATAGTCTGAGCCATTCTAAAACTTCTGTTGCCATTTTTTAAATATTATAAATCCTATTATCACTGCTAAGAGCTGTCTGATAGTACCTCCAGATGATTCACTATATTATTTAAGAAATGATATAAATTTTTTAAGGGTAGTAACCATTTTTTCCAAACTAAAAATTGGGTCACATTGTCTAACAGTCGTGTGTGTGTGTGTGTGTGTGTGTGTGTGTGTGAGAGAGAGAGAGAGAGAGAGAGAGAGAATTTGTTACTATGAAAAAATTATAAAGACATAAAGACTAAAAGTTCCTTGTTAATGTTATAAATTCATTGCTGACTGACACCACTGAATTCTCAGGATCTAGTCACCGCATTGCGAACATCAAGAGCTCAATGTTTGCTGATTGTGATATTGATAAACAAGGTAGGATGGTTTACATTCACAAAGACAATTGGAAATATAAAGAGTTTAGTTTTATGCTTTCAAAATGATAATGTGATCCCACTAACCAAATAGAAATGTTATACTCAATTTTGATAAGATCTTTGAAATAAGTTATTGTAGAAATAAATTACGTAACATATTGGAAGAGTAAGCTGACCAAGTTTTATAGAGTCAAGAACATCTAATAGTGTCCATTGAACCAAAAGGACAAAATAACTTAGACCTATCTAGAGATATCCCATTCCAAATAGACTCTCTACTGTATCATTTAAAGAAAGAGAAAGAGAGAAAAAAAACAAAACCACTGCCTATATTTATACTGCCTTGGCAAATACAAATGGACCAAATACTCCCTGATGAGTCCAGATTTCTCCAACACTCTAGGACAATTTCAGAAATATTGATTAAAATGTCATAGATAGTATTTTGATAGCAATCTCAGGACCACTGATAAACCAAGAAAAATATTAGCACTAACTAATGTGATATGTAATTTGAAATATTCTACATATATTTACTGTTCTTTAAAAAAGTCAAAGTAAAATAAAAAAGCATGAGTAATTTGGTGTCCCTAAGTCTTTTGTTTTCTTTGTTCATGGAATCATATGTATGAGTGCTTTCCAGTAAACTTCAGGACTAATTTTTACTCTGAACTTTGTACAGTAGTGCCCTCTTACCCACAGTTTTGCTTTCTGTGTTTTCACTTATCTGTAGTCATCCATAGTCCAAAAATGTTAAATGAAAAATTTCAGAAATAAACAACTCAAAAGCTTTACATTATACACCATTCTGAACATTGTGATGAAATCCTGCTCCATCCTGCCTGGGTATGAATCATCCCTTTGTCCAGCATTTCATGCTGTACAAGGTCTGTCCAGAAAAAAGTCCAGCCATTGTTAATATAATGAGAACAGTTTGCACATCATCCATGTAACCTGGGAGCCAAGGAGAGTGGACTGGAGTGCGCATGTGTGAACAATGACAACTTCACTGTACTAGTCAGATGCCACCGGGTGGACATATGTACTGTGTGGCTGTCGCATTCAAAATGAGTGAGAAGAACAACAAGTCTGCATCAAATATTGCAGTAAGCTTCAACATTCCTCCATGGAAACTATTCAGATGATTCAAAGGACCACAGCTATGGACAACCAGTAATTGACAGCTTCATCATGACAACATGCCCACTCCTGCATCATGTCTCATGCAGAGATTTTTGGTGAAACATCAAATCACCCAGTGACTCAGCCCCCTTACAGCCCATATTTGGTGCCCTGCAACTTCTGGCTTTTCCCAAAATTAAAATCATCTTTGAAATGTAAAAGATTTCAGACCATTGATTAGATTCAGGAAAATATGACAGGACAGCTGATGGCGCTTAGGAGAACTGTGTGAGGTCCCAAGGTGCCTACCTTGAAGGGGACTGAGGCATCATTGTCCTATGTACAATGTTTCTTCTACCTCATACATTCTTTAATAAATTTAGTCTCTATTTTTCATATTACAGAGTTCTAGAAAATTCAATCAAGGAATCATGAAATATTATATGGCAATAAAATATACAAATACTGATCCATGCTATAATATAGATCAACCTTAAAAACATTATTTCAAGTGAAATCAGTTAGTCACAAAAAACTACATATTGTTAAATTCTATTCATATGAAGTGTCTGAAATAGGCAAATCTGAAGATAAAAAAGAAAAGATGCAAAGTAGTTTCATTGGGCATAGAACCAGGGATGGGAGAGCAAAGGGAAAAGAAATTAGGACAACTGTAATACAATGATGACAAAAAAAACAAAATCACAAAAAGAAGAAAAAATAAATGTCTCTATTTTTCATATTGCGTGGTTGGATACCTTCTGGACAGGCCTCATACACACTACCTGCCCCTCAGTCACTCAGTAGCCCTCTCTGTTATCAGATCGGCTGTCATGTTGTCACAGAGCTTGGGTTTTAGTAACTCTTATTTTGTTTAGAAATGGTCCCAAAGCACAAGGGTAGAGATGCGGGCATTCAGATAGGCTAAAGAGAAGCTGTCAAATGCTTCTTTAAGTGAAAAGGTAAAAGTTCATGACTCTATAAAGAATGAAAAAAAATCATATGCTGGGGTTGTAAAGATCTGTGGTAAGAATGAATTTCTATCACTAAAATTGTGAAGAGGGACAAAGAGATTCGTGCTAGTTTTGTTGTCTCATCTCAAACTGCAAACTGCCACAGTGTGTGAGACAAGTACTCACCTAAGATGGAAAGGCATTAAACTTGTGGGTAGGAGACACAAACAAAAAAGTATGTTCCTGTTGATGGCAAAGCGTTGTGCAGAAAGCACCGAGCCTCTAGAAAGACTTCAGCAAGGATCCCCTGCAAATAGGTGACCATATTCACATAACTTTTATTACAGTGCATTGTTATAATTGTCCTATTTTATTATTAGTTATTGTTGTTACCCTCCTACTATGCCTACTTTTTATTAAACTTTATCAGAGATACATATGTATAGGAAAATGCATAGTATATATAAGGTTCAGTACTATCCATGGGAGTCCTGGAACAGATTTCCTGTGGATAAGAGGGGACTACTGTGTCTACATTTGCAGCCTTTAATCCTCCTTGATTTTTCTTTTCAATTTTCTATCTGTGTTTGTCTCTCTCCCTCTCTCCTTCCTTCTTGGTACTTTTTCATATACTGAGAGACAAACAGGAAAATGCCCTCTCAGGCAACACTGCACTGTAGTTATTTTGTTTTGTGGTTACTGTTATTTTAAGAAGATTTTATTTCTCCCTTTTTGTTTTAAATTCTGTGTATTTTTTAAAAGTTTTCTTACATCTTTCCAATGATGGAAAAAAAAGAAAGCTCTTCTGGAACTGAGCTGATTGATTACATTTGTAGTGAATGAATGACTCTGCATTTTACTAGCAGTTTTTCTCATGAGTGTCTTTAGAGTTTGGGGTAGGGCCCATTCTCTACCTCCCACCCCTACCAAGAGATCATCATTCCTAAAAATAAGACATGAAGACTAAATCTCAAAATTTAATTTGTGTTCCAAGAATTTCATATGGCCCCAAAGTATTTAAATACAAATGAAATATATTAAAATTGTGTTTTAAATAAGCAAGGCCTGCGTGGAAGCAAATTTTCTTTCCTTCGTTTTTTAAAGATTTTATTTGTTCATTTTTAGAGAGAGGGATTGGGAGGTAGAAAGAGAGGGAGAGAAACATGGATGTACAAGACATGCCTTGATCAGTTGCTTCTCACATGCCCCCAGCTGGGGACCTGACCCACAACCGGGCATGTGCCCTGACTGGGAATCAAACTGATGACCTTTCAGTTCACAGGCTGGCACTCAATCCACTGACCCACACCAGCCAGGGCAAAATTTTCTTTATAATATTTTAAGAGCATTGCAATATCTATCCAATTAATCTTTAAAGATGCAATGCTCTTACAGAGGAAATAATTTAAGGTGTCCAGCAATAAATTTTTAAATTCAATGCTGAGTCATTTAGACTTTGATTTAACTGAATTATCAGGAAAAAAATTTTTTTTCCAGGCCACCTACTAAATTTCTGAAGATTGGATGACAATAATTGATTATCCTAATGACTAAAGAAAGAAGTTTGAGCATACTAAAGCAATATACAAGTTGAAGTTCTGCAGCAAAAACAGATTTTCAACTATGGTGTATTTAAGTTAGGGAAAGATTGATGTTTACCAAAAGAAAATGTAGTCAAGCTTAGAGAATTGCTAACCATGACAGATAAAAAAATAAAAGTTTGGATGTACGATATTGTTAAACTTTGTCAAGGAAATCTTAATTGTAATCAGGACTTCTTTTTGAAGATATAACAAAAGTCTTCATTGAAAGACTACTCAAGTGTCTGACAATGCAAAAGTGGGATTTTAGAAAGGTACAAAGTGATAGCTGACATTAACAAAAAACAAGGTATTGCATTTCAAAAAGCCATGCCCTAGATTTCATTGTCAATGATCTCCTACTGATTAATTGGTATAACCAGTTATATTTTAAAAGAAAGCTAAGAGTTTTAAAAAAATCAACATGAACCGCATGAAACTCCAATGTGAATTCTATAGTTAAAATATTCAGTTGCTGTTTATTTCTTCTGTGCTATCAGGTTTGTGACATTTATTTGGTAGCTAGATATTGTTTTGAATGGGCAATGATTTGAGTTATTAAAATACAGTTCTCTTATGATCCATGTTAAGAACATGAAGTGCATTCAAATAACACGGTAACATTAGGCCTTTCATCTCAAACGGTATGTTTTATTTCCCTAGGGTTGGGATTAAATTGAGATTTTGTATTCATTTGAAGAAATTGCAATAAGAATATTTAACATGGGTCAAATGGAGAATAGTGGCACCCTGAAAGTGCTTAGAAATAATTTACTGTTTTTAATACATTGTTCTACAGTGGGATTGAAAAAAGATTACCGCACCTTGTTTAATGATGTTATATTGTTCTATTGTGAAACTAATGAAATCTTTAGCAGAAAAGAGCACAAATTGCTCAAATGAATTTTACAAAAAAAGAAGGCATCTGAATCAAATAATTATACATTTGAACACATGAGATACTATTAACAACCTTTACCTAAAGAAAATCAAGGATATGTGTATTTTAAAAAATTCTTAATGTTTCCTTTTTATTTCCATAATAGAAAGTAGGGGGAAATTGTATTTTATTTGCCCACAGATGTGGGAAAGAATTACCCAGCAGAGCCATCTAACCACAACTCCTTTTTCCCCTCAAGCGTCTTTTTATTTGAGCAACATAAGTGATTTTCCATCTTTCTCACTGAAATGCTCAGGTATATTAGCACCACTCTCCCTCTCAGGACATTGACTTTGTTAAAGCCAACAGGAAATAAACGATTTCTTTGTGCTAGTTGTTTGTGAGTGTCAACCTGGATCAGCCTGTGAGTAAAAACTAGCCTGTCACTGCATTACTTCTTACTGGAAACACGTAAAAATTCTATTAGGTTGAATGGTATCATGTGATCTGAGAGGAAGTTTCTGGAGGAAAAATGCAAAAGTCAATAAAATTCATTGAGCTCTACATGATATTCAGAAACTGCTTTATTTATTTTAAAAAAAGAAACTGTTTTAGTGCTAAAATATATCTAGTGATTGCTTAGGGCTAGATCACACTGTCTCTGAAGAATATGGTAAGTTGGGTCAAAGTAACAGGCTAAAGTAATACAATGTTTTCATAGAGAGATATAGGCTTTTGCCCTAAGTGGAAATGTGTTTATGCTGAGCACGTTCTAGCATGGAAACTTATTTGAACATTTCAATAAATCCAGCCATTACTCCAGGAAACAAAGGTTGTTCACCCAAGAATTATGCAAGAGTCTTCCATTTGGTAAACTCCCATCAGGAACATGGAAGTTCGGCTGTATGACCACTGTCTTTGATCATCCCAATACCACTAGGAGTGAATATATTAATACAGTTCCTGCTCGTTGTTTATGCTTGATGAAAGCCTTTCAAAGGTGCCTGGAAAACAGCTACTACTACTTAGCACAGAGAGAAAGTCCACATCACTATCTGGAACAATACAAAGATGCCTAGCAATAGTACTGTGATTTCAATTATTTTGGAAGTTCTAAAAACGTCAATAATGTGATGAACTAATATGAAATTTGTTAGAAAAAAGAGGAAATTTTCATTTTTATAAAAAATATAATTGCATACAATATAATTTAGAGCAAACATACCTAATATTTCCCAGGGATTACTCATCCTGTTTCAGAAGAATATTGTAAATTGGGATAATGGGAATGGACTGACATGATATGACTCTAATACATTCTCAGATTCCTACTAATATATACTTATAATAAGCAATTCTAACATGGAGAAACCTAAGTAATCCACTGGAAAATTACTTGAAATAAAAAGAATTAAAATCGCAAGATACAAAATAAATTTTAACATTTAAAAAGTTTTCATCTATCATAATATCATTTGTTAAATTATTTCTTTTATTGATTCCAAAGACAAGGGAAGAGAGGGAGAAAGACAGGGAGAGAAACATCAGTGTGAGAGATATACATCAGTCAGTTGCCTCTCGCCCACACCCTGCCTGGGGACCAGACCCACAACCCAGGTACTATCATATCTTCATTTGGGGGTGATGAAGAGAGAAAATAAATTCATAATAATAATCCCAATTGTAAAATATCTGGTAATATCCTTACTAGATATGATACAAGAACCCTGTCTGGAAACAATTACAGGACCTTCCTGAGCAACACACAAGAAGATAAACAAATGTCAAGAATTATGCTTCTGAATGGGAATATTGTAAAAATAACAATTAATATAGAACTTTAACACATTAGTCAAAATTCTAGTGAGATTATGTTAGAAACATGAAGAAATTATTCTGAAATGGTAAGGACTCAGAATAGTTTAAATGACAATTTTAACTCAGAATTTTTTAATTCAGAATAGAATATTTTAAATGACAACTTTAAAATATTAGTAAGGAAAAATATGATCTATTAATATGAATATATTTTCTGACATTACAGTATTTAAAATGGTATAGTCTTGGCTGCACCAGAATCTATGCATGATGAGTAATATGGAGCAAATAAACATAAAATCATTCCTATCAATTGTATGAACCAGATATGACAGAAGCTCCTAAACTGTAGATAGAATAGATTATTCATCACTGTCTTAGAATTTTCAGTATACAGGTATATCACCTCTTTGGCCAAATTTATTTCTAGGTACTTTATTATTTTTTATGCAATCGTAAATGTGATTGGTTTAAGTTTATCTTTCTGATAGTTCATAGTTAGTGTGTAGAAACACAGCATATTTTTGAATACTGATTTTGTACCCTGCAATTTTGCTGAATTTGTTTATTAAATCCCATTATCCACAAATAATGATGGTTTTACTTCTTTCTTTCCAACTTAGACACCTTTTTTTTTTTTCCTGTCTAATTGTTTTGACTAAGTTGATTAAAATGATGAGACTGGGCATCCTTGTCTTGATCTTGATCTTAAAGGGAAAGACTTAAGCTTTTTGCTGTTGAGTATATTAGTTCTGAGCATATCTTATATGGCCTTCATTACGTTGATGTTCATTCCATCTCTACCCACTTTGTTGAGAGTTTTTATTATAAATGGATATTGAATTTAATCAAATGCTTTTTATACTTCTGTTAAAATGATCATATGATTTTTATCCTTAATTTTGTTAATGTGGTGTATCAAATTGATAATTTGTGGATGCTGAACCATACTTGTATCTCTAGAATAAATCTCACTTGATCATGGTGTATGATCCTTTTAATGTATTGTTGAACTTAGTTTGCTAATATTTTGTTGAGGAATTTTGCGTTTATGTTCATCAAGGATATTGGCCTGAAATTTTTTTGTGGTGCCCTTGTCTGGTTTTCATATTAGGGTAATGCTGGCCTCATAAAATTCGTTTGGAAGAGTTTAGCCTCTTAAATTTTTTGAAGGAGTTAGAGAAAGATAGGTATTAAATCTTCTTTGAATGTTTGATATAATTCACCAGCAAAGCCATCTGGTCCTGGACATTTGCCTGTTCGGAGTGTGTGTGTGTGCGCGTGTGTGTGTTACTGAGTCAGTCTCTTACTAGTAATCCATATGTTCAGATTTTCTGTTTCTTCATAATTCAGTTTTGGGAGATTATATGTTTCTAGAAATAGATACATTTTTTCCAAGTTGTCCAATTTGTTAGCATATAATTGTTTATAGGACCCTCTTATGTTCATTCGTATTTTTTTGTAATCAGTTGTTAACTTCCTTCATTTTTTATTTTATTTTTATATGTGCCCTCTCTCTTTTTTTACTTAGTGAGTGTAGCTAAATGTCAATTTTGTTTTTCTTTTTTTTTAAAAAAAAACTGCTCTTAATTTCATTGACATTTTATATTGTCTTTTTAATCTCTATTTTATTTATTTTTGCTCTTGTCTTAATTATTTCCTTGTATTAACTTCAGGCTTCATTTGTACATCTTTTCCTACCTCCATTATGAGCAGAAGTAGATTGTTTATTTGAGACTTTCTTGTTTCTTGAGATCAGCCTGTATCACTATATACTCCTCTTGTAGAACTGTTTTTGCTACATCCCATAGATTTTGGTATGCTGTATTTCCATTCTTTTGTATCAAGGTAGTTTTTAATTTCTCTTTTGTTTCTTTGTTCATCCATTAGTTGTTCAGTAGCATGTTATTCAATCTCCACATATTAGTCATTTTTACAGTTATTTGTAATTGATTTCTAATCTTATGTCATTGTGGTCAGTAAAGATACTTGATATTCCTTCAATCACCTTAAATTTTTTGAAACGTGTTTGGTGACTCAACATATGTTCCATCCTGGAGAATGTTTTATGTGGACTGATTTTCTGTCTGGGTGATCTATCTATTCATATAAATGGGGTATTAATGTCCCCTACTATTATTGTATTGCTTTCTATTTCTCTCTTTAGGTATATTAATATTTGCTTTATACATTTAGGTGCTCTTATTTTAGGTTGAAAAATGTTTACAATTACTATATCTTCTTGCTGGATTGCTGAATGACCCCTTTTTCATTAAGTAATGCCCATCTTTGTCTTTTATTACAGTCTTTGTTTTAAAGTCTATTTTGTCTGATGTAAGTATTGCTATACCAGCTTTCTTTTGATTTCAATTTACATGAAACATCTTTTTTTTTTAATCCCTTCACTTTCAGTCTGCATGTGTCCTTACACCTGAAGTAAGTCTCTTATAGGTAGCATATAGATAGTTCTTGTGTTTTTATTCGTTAGGCTACATCTTTTTGTTGGAATTTTTACTTTTCAGGTATTCTTTCTCCAAATAAGTTTTCTGTTTCTTTCTCTTTCTCTTCTTCTCTATGACCACTATATGTGAAAACTATTTTTTTGGCTGCATGTTTTCCTATAGATCTTTTAAGCTATCTTCACTTTTTAATGTTTTATTTTTTGCTACTCTATTTGGATGAGTTCCACTAACCTGTCTTAGAGATAACTAATTCTTTCTTCTGCTTCATTGAGTCTGTTTTAGAACACCTCTCAGTTTTGTTTTGTTTTTTTTTTCAGTTCAGTGATTGTACTTCACAGATCTGTAAATTATGTTAGATACTTTCGTGTATTTTCTGTCTCATGTTGAAGTTCTCTCTGTGTTCATCCATTGTTCTCCCGAGGTCAGTTAGCATCCTTATGACCATTACTTTGAACTCTAATCAGGTAAATTAAGGTTCTTTCCTGGGTTTTTATTTTGTTCTTTTTTTTCTATGGCTCTCTGTGTTATTTCTGTGTATGAGGAAAAACAGCTGTCTCTACCAGTTTTGGAGATGAGCCTTTTCACAACCTTGCCCTAGCTTTGGTTTGTCTCAACAATTTTTGTGATTATTTATGTATCCTGATTATTTCTTGGTAGGTCCTCATTGTAAAGGGCATGACAAGACCTGTGAGTGTTCCTGAGGGGGAGGTCTCAGTCAGCACTCAGTTTTAGGCTGATTGGAAGTTAGACACTCAGTCAGCAGCTTTTAACATGTGCAGATATATAGTCCTGTGGGACCACAGGCACGACCCTGCTGGCCTCCAGACCAGGCAATCTGGAGTTATCCCCTTAGCAAAAGTTTCAAAGATTGTGGCTCCAGACACATGTATGAGCTCCTTTCAGGCGGGTACCAGCAAGCTGTAGTGAGGCCAAGAGAGACTGTAAAGATAGCATCCCTCCAGTTACATTCCCTGAGAGCAATTTTGTAGCCTCTAGATGCATGGTAAACCTGAAGCCTTCCCCATAAGCTAAAGCTCCAGAACAATTTAAAAAGACTTTTTCACAGGAAGGCTGGAGATGTGTTTCAGTCTGCTATGTGGTGACCTAGGGGTGGGAGCCTGCCAAGAACTGTCTCTCCACATGTTTCAAACCTGTGGGACCCAGAAACATAATCTTTCCAGACCACTGGAGCCAGGTGCTCAAGGGGTGTCCCCTTTGTGTCCCTGTATGCCCACTGGCTTTGGCAGGGTCTATGGGAGTGGCGGGGGTGGGGGAGCACTCTCATGGTAGGCATTGGTTTTTGAGGTATGGGAGCAGCGTGGGGAGTGGGTCATGCCCACTGATGCTAACAGGTTAGAAGAGAATGCAAAAATGGTGCCAACCAGCTTGTTCTTCCCCAGAGAGAACCACAGCAGGCTCCTACCCCTCTAGCAGACACTTTAAAATTAGCAAATGGTTCTCCTTCATCCATGGTCTGGTTGCTTTTAAAACTGCTGCTTTTGTGCTGGGTGAGTGAGTGCATGAAATCCCTTTAAGAGAGAAATCACCATTTCCTCCCACGCTATGGTTCTCCTGGACATGAGCCCCATTAGTGTTCAAAGTCAGATGTTTGGGGATCTCCTCTCCCTGGTGCTGCTCTCAAGAGCTGAAGTCCCTGATAAGGGACACAAGCCCCTCACTCCACAGGAAGGAACCCCCTATTTATGAGATCCCTCCTGATTGTGGGTGACTGTATTTAGGGTAGGGTTTTTGGGGAGAGCTGATCTCTGCCTTTTCTACCTATATTGGTGTTGCCCTTTTATCCTTTGTGGAGGAGGGGACACTCAGCTACTTTTTAGGTCTCTTTCAGAGGGAATTGAACCATACATACATAGCTGTAGACTTCTTGTATCTATGGGAAAAGATGAGTTCGGAATCACCCTATGCCACCATCTTGAACTGCTTCTACAAGGCATGGGGGGACACAAAAAACCTGGTATTTATGAAAAACTTTGTGTGTATTCTGACACGCTTAAACTTCAATCACCTTCAAAGTACTCTCCATTTGATGTAATACACCAATTGAGATGTTTTTTTCTACTTCTCAAAACAGTTTTTGAACTTGTTGATTTTGATGTCTTTTAGTGCTCCTGCTGTTTTTTTGTTTCACCTCTTCAACATCAGCAAAATATTCCTTTTGATGATCTTTTTCATCAGCAGTGAGATTGGGTGAATAGGGAGGATGGAGCATGAGGGCCATGCCATTTTTGGTCAAAAACTGTTAAACACTCAGTGTGGTGTGGGCAGATGTGATTGTAAATCACTTATCATAAAATGGGCAAACATGTTGAAAGAGTCTTAAAAAAAATTCACTGAAGTTGAACATAGGCTCTCACAACAATGCCAGCTTGTACCTTGATATGGATGGGTTCCTAGGACACTCACCTAGTGGACGAAGCCTGTACTACAAGGGATCTACCTCTCAGAAGGTAATTCTGGGTTTTGGGTGGTCCACCCCCTTATATATACAACTTTTAAGAATAATTTTTGAGCAAGCAACTTTTTTCCATCACAGCTATTCAGATAAAGACTTCTGATCCTTTTACGCTTGCTGTTACTTTAAAAATATAAGAAGGTGCACCTTTGGTATTCCTCAAGAAAAACTTAACACATTTCACATTTGTTCACATTAGGAACATGCTTTTAAAAGAAAGAATAGCCAAATAGCTTTTCAAAATGAATAATGCTTTCTGACTTGCACTTGACTCAAAGGGTAGAATAAATGAATAAATCTTTATGCAAGTTTCTTGGTTTGCTTACAACTTTCTTCTAAGTCTCTGGAGACCTTTTAGCAAAGGATTTGTTGTATGTGTATGTGTGTGTACATTTTTTTCCAGAAAGCATATGTTAGTAAGGCTATTAAGCAATTAGTTTCATGCATATAGATCGTTCATTTTGCACCAAACCATATGATGTGATTGGAATTTATAGAAAACCATCTTTCTTGCCAGGAATTGAGGCAAGTTAATTCTCTAGTTTGAAGAAGTGTGGTCTTATGGCTGCAATATGTACCCTTAAAAATTAAGAGACTAGCATTCTATATATGATAGCTTAGAAAAGCACATAGAATATAAAAATGTTATCTTTATTAAATATAGAAATTAGGAAAAAGAAAAAGAAAATCCCAATAGAGTACCTGATTCATATTGTATACTCACTAAATATTTATTAACTTACAATAAAAGAAAACCAGCAAGAATTGATATTAGGTGCTTTTATATAAAATATATGCCATGAGGTGTTATGTCCTTGTCAGATTTGGCTCTGAACTTTCTAGCACTCTATTCAAAAAGGGAAATGCAATCAGCAAAAGAATCAGTAATGAAATAAAGATAAACTGGATGCTCAGGAGAAGCCCAGCTATTTGAGGGATTTAGTACTATTTCCAGGATGAATAAATGATGATGGAATCTGAGAAAAAAAATTCCCATTTGCATTTTAGAACGTTACTTGGCTCTTCACCATCTTTACAACGAAGAGCAGAGAACTTCATGTGGCCATTTCTCAGATCAATGCCCAACAGTTTTTCAGGAAAACTGCTTTTATGAGGGTAAAACACCACACCTATCTAATAATGTGCCTTAATTCAAAAAAATATTCTGTAATACCTAGAAATCCTGAAGCAGAGGTAAATCAATCACATATACTTCAGGCATGTATATACTTTCCATCTGTAAAATAAGATTCATTGTCACCTTTTGAAGCTCTAGTTACAGAACGAGTGTGTTACCATCTTGTCTCATTTTTATAGCGTTCATATCCATAGCCACAACCATTAATCAGTATTTTCCTTTTGGGAGTCGGGGGTGGGGATAGGAATGGAGATTAAACTAAAAATCCATAGAATGTCTACTACAAAATGTAAAATTCTACATGATTGGCCTTCTGTAAATATTAAACAAAACCAGTAAATCAAAATGATCAGATTAACATATTTTAGCCGAAGCATCCACATGAAAGGAAATGTTGACATTCTTTATGAAAGCTGCTTTATCCCTTTACTGCTGCCATTTTTACTGTGGATTTCCCTGTTCAGCACTTAGTTCCAATTTTTTAAATGATCCATTTCAACACTAGACAGCAATATTCTTCTAGTCATATGAGTTTTTGGTTGCATTTTATTACATTAAGGATTGCAGAGCTCTACTGTGAATTATGGTATTAACATTCCTTGTATTTTAGAGGACTGTGTTCACAAGAATTATTAGGACTAGGTTCAGGAATTCTTTAGGCCTTTGAAGAGAAAACTCCAATGCATTTTAATCCTCAGTAGTGACAAGGTTATAAGATCACTGTATAATTTCATAACATTTTTAAGTACAGAAACAATGGGTAATTCATCCAAGGATCCCAAACAATGTTTGATTTAAAGGAGGTACCCAATTGAATGATAACACTTTCAAGCAATAACCCAATTTACCTGAATATAGCTTCCCCGAACTTTGCTTATAACTTAGTTGTTGAGCTCAAATTTTGGCTCTCTTAGAAACAATGCTATAAATTCAAGTCCATCCAATGGACACTGAAGTTGCAATGCTGTCTCCACCCTTAACTTACCTGCTGGAGGTGTAGAAGAAAAGGGAAGGACACAAATATTGCCCGGCAAATCTCTTCTTAACACATTGTCAAGCGCCTTATAAAGCAAGCTGAACCATGGCAGAAAGCCACCATCAAATTTCAGAATCAAAGAATGCAAAATTATAACAAGCTTATTCTACAGATCAATTTACCCCAAATTGGGAGGTCTGTGTTAATATCTTACTCCCAACCACTTGTCATTTCTTCCAGCATAAGCACCTCACTACCCACCTCCTCCCAAAAATGGATAGGACATGTATAATGCTTTTCAGCTAATGTTCCAGCTAATGGACTTAAGAATTTTACCCTGTTTATTAACTCCACAGTCACCTAAGCAAAGATTGATTTAAAAAAATGACAAATTGACAAAGCCTTAGGATTTTTATCTGTTTACTAGAAGTGGCAGAGTTTCTGACACCACAATCTATTTTCACTTGTGATAATGTTATTTTATAATCTATTTAACAGAGCACATTTTTCTTGTTAATATTTTGAGAATTGTTTATACTCTTTTACCTTAAATTTTATGTTTACATTTAGAGGCCTGTGTTTCTTTTTCCCATGGATCCCTTTATAAATGTGATTGAGAACCCTATTCCATTAGATGAGAAATATCTCATTTTATTGATACTTACATTTTTCTCCAGGTTTCCCAATTGAAATGATATTTGAAATATTTAACATCTGGAGCACCCAACCTAGCTCACCAGCCAGGCCAGGTTTTCAGGTTCTTCTGGTCTCTCCCTGGTTTCCTCAGAGTTACTGTCCATGGAGACTGAAGCTCCCGCAGCTGCAGCAAGGACGAAGGCCGGCCAGCCCGTGGGAGCCATGGCCGTGGCCAAGGGGCACACAGGAAGAGACAGGCTAAGGCATCAACTAGTCAGACTTAGAGCAAGTTTCTGGAAACATGGGCTCTACCCTTTAGTCATTATGCCACTGGCAACCTGTGGGAGAAGCCAGCATCGCCAGAGTACTTCTACCAACTTGTAGGAAGTTTTAAAACATTTTAATAAGCTGTGGCTCCTTACCTATAAATATTGGCTGAGTATCAGACCTGCTCACAACCCATCTAAAAAAACAGAATCTGTAGGCTGAAGATCTTGGGAATAAATGGACATTTTCACTTGCAATCTAAATGTTACCTTTTTTTCCACACTTGAATCAGAACTTGTACTGCTTTGAAAGTGGGTTCAATGCCTTTTAGACTTCTTGATATCTGTTTATCCAAGCTTTTGACTTTTTCCTTAGAGGTCTCAGTTTCCTTCCTGTAAAAATGGTTGTATTAATAGCTCAACATACTGTTGCTGCACCATTTAAATGAAAAAAGGCAAAAGAAACCCTTAGTACAATACCTGGAATACAGATAATGCCAGCCATTATCAATACTTTTCGTGGAATCTTCAAATAATAGATTTTATAATCCTATATGCAGGTACATAGCTAATTAGTATATTTCACTACATGAACACATGCTGTGCATTGTGTTAGAACACAAATACAATCAGAAAAATAGGTTATTATTGGTTATGAGATGCTTTCATCTTTCAGACACTGTAGGACTATTGTGTACTCATGACTTGAAGTAGCCTAGAGTTGCAGGGGTTGGTGCAGCCTGTGGCTTCTGGGCTTTTATTCCTAATGAGGAAAAACTATTCTCTCTCTCTGGAAAGAAGGACATCCTTTGTCAAGTTTCATGTCTCCTCATACTCATACCTATTCTTATGACTTCTGCTGAAAACTAAAGAAAAAGCATATCTTAAAAGCACCAGTATCAGGAAACCCCAGGCTCTTCCATGTCTGGGTAACATGAATGAGAAGACTGTCAAAAAAGATATGGAACCTCAGGAAGAAATAAATAAAAATGAATCCTAGAGGGCAGCATTAAAAAAAATGTATAAAATAGCTGTTAACAAGTGAGTATTTTAACAAGATTTCTTGCTATCCTCTTTGACTGCCATCAGAATCTACATTTGAACCATGTCCTGTTAGATGCTCTGAGCAAAAGTCAATTATATTCTAGGCATCCGATGTAGACTAACATCAAAATAAGCGTTTGAAGGAAGCCCTGTGGCATGCCATTGCTGAGAGCTCCTTTGAACCATGTCTATTTGTTTCCTCTTCCCCTTGGTGTTTTATCCTTTTCACAATGTGCGTCTTCTGTATTCTGATTTCCATTCTTCGAGTCCCAGTCACATATTGGTTTAGCATTGATTAATTACTTAGCCTTTCTTGATGCTTCCTTCATCATCCACAAGGTGGAAAAAAGTCTTCAGAAATGTCCCAAATCATTCTTTACTTGTGATTTCTAAACCAAAACTATCTGCATTTTTCTAACTCTAAAATTTTTTAGTAAAAAAAAAATACATGTATGATGGTGGTCCTTCTTTGAAGGGATCTTATTTCCAACACTTTTCTCCTGTCCTTTCCATCCATGAAACGTCCCTCATTACTGCCAATGAACAACTGTCACGACTGTCTAGATTAATAAATAAAAGCCAAAAATAAAAGGCAGAGAAAAATGTGAAGCTGAATCTATATATGAAAAATTATTTAACAATCATTGCAGAAGTTAAACAGAACCCAAATATTGTTCATTCATCTTAGGCTTGACTGTTGATACGCTTTTCTTTTTTGTTAAATAAAAAACCTCTGTTCTTTTTTGTAAAATTAGGTTAATTTATTTAGCAAAGCCTGATTTAGTGAGTGTCCCAATTCTTTCTTTACACTGTTCTTAGTAAGAGGAGAGGTCTGAAAACTTTAAAAAATTTCAATGATACTATTTTATTGAAATATTTTACTACTCATATTAATCATAGATATATATTTATTGTCTCAACACATACATTATATTTGCCCTTGTTATACTAATTTTAAGATGGAAGGTAAGAATTTAGTATTCTAAAAATGTGAAGCATTCTCTTTGATCTATTAAGACTTCTAATATAATTCAATATAACACATATCATTTTTAGTTACAGCATTAACTTACATCTCTGTCTCTTCTCCCCACCCCCTCTTCAAGATTGGCAGTTTCTAGAAAACAACAGCCTTGCCTGTGTTATGATCATTCCTTATCATTGCACAGGTTAGGTTCTTGGCATGGTGCCTAGAAATAATGGATGCTCAATAAATGCTCTTTAAATAAATGAATGATATGATGTTATAGATGCATACAAATTGCGCTATTCAAAGTCAATAGTCTTATAAAATAGTGTCAATTAGTTATCTGTATGTTAGTATATATTGAGAAACAACAAAGAACTCTTCCTAAACAGACCAATACTCAAACTTAATCCTAAGCAGGTTATATGCCTCCATCCTGTATAGTAAGAAGGCTGTGGTCACTGAAGTCCTTCCTAAAGCTTATAATAGGACACAGAGGCTTATGTATGTGGGACTGCCCCCTAAAAGGAGGCAAGTCATGATTAGAGGATAGGGTAGAATGAAGCGGTAACTAATATTTAGATCTCTACTTTGTACCAGCCCCTGTGCCGGGAGCTTTAAGTGTTGCTTACTGCAGTTCTCGCTGCAGCACTAGGAGTTGGGAGTGTTGCCCCTTTTGTGAATGAGGAAACAGGCTCCTCACAGCTATGAGGCAGGAGTTCCTGGGATTTCAAGTGGGGCCGTGCAATCCAAAATCCATTGTTTTCCACCAAAGCAGAGAACATGATTGTCTCTCATGCTGCCTTAAATCCTGTCTGGAATAATGCAGGACATATGTCAATTATACAAATTATTCCCACCAGCTTTGTCCAAAGATATATCCATCTCGGCAGTGGAGAGAATGAGTGTCAAAGAGGGTCTTTGTGGTGGAAGAGTGCTATGGAGGCTTGGACTTTGATGCATATTCCCATTCTGCATCTTAGACATCTTGTGCAGGTTACTTAATTAAGCTAATCTTTAATTTTGTAATTAATGAAATGCAGATGTTAAAAGAATTTCCAAATGACAAGTACAATGCCTGAAGCAGATAAGACCTTCAAAAGTAGTAGTTGCTTGAATCACCTTTAAAGTAGAATGGTGCTTCATCCTTTTTCTTGGAGATGCTGCTTAAAGAAGGGCTTGGCCATTTGAGCAGAAAGAGAAAAGGATTGTCTCCATGGAGGCTTAGATGATTTTATGACAAAGGGTATGTGTCAGTTTGACATATAGTGCCTTTGACACATGGTGATATATGGCCTATAACATTGAATTTATATTTTGCTTATTATTTGCTTCATTAAAAAGTGATTGATAATACATCTTGAAATTCATCAAAATTTCAAACTATTTTTAAGAAAAAGACTACAAAGGTACCTTCAAGGAATTTGCAAATATAATACCCTATAAATTATAAATAATGCCACAATAACTGTAATGGAGAAGTCAAAACAGGGAGATACATTTCCAAGTTCAGAAGGTAATTCCAGGTTTGGGGTCTTTCTTGGTCTGAATTTATGGAATGGACTCTTAGAAGCTAAAAAAATATGTGAGAAAAACAGAGAAAGGGACACAGAAACAAACACCTTTATGATACAAAAATAAGAATGATGTTAGGAAAACTAATGTAGCATGAACTAAAACTAGTGATGACGATAACATGTTTAATCATGACAAGTCATTTAAATGCAACTTTTAGAGTAAGGATTAGAGCAAAAAAGTAATTCTCTCATTGCATGGGAAGCATGCTATAAAGTTAAAATTTGAAAGGAAAGAGCATCATCATTCACTTCCTGTTTTGTCTCTATTCTCTACAGCCATGAGGGTGACTTTCAAGTTGAAAAGACAGAGCAATAACACTAATAATAATCATGCTTTGTTAATGACACCAGGTTTTTATTATGTCTTCCAGTCCCAGAGCAATAGTTCTCCTGAAGCCTGAGTGGACAGAAATCATGAATTCTAACTTGTGAAAAGCAGGACTGTGTCTTTGCCGCTCTCTATTTTTGAACTTCTAAGGAAATTACTTTGTATGACTACTTCTTAAGTCATAAAATATACTAATTCAAAAATCATAATAAAAGAAGCAGCTATACAACACAAGTAATTATTGCTCCTCCATCTTGTAGAAAACAAGTGAGGCATAAACACTGAACACTAATGACACTTAAACCATGGCATCCAGCAGCTATTTCCCAACTTATAAATGGATATCACTAAGCCATTCTGTCCGGTTCATCTTCAACAGCTCTAGCAAATCATTCAGCTACTGGTGGTACATTTGCAATTCAACCTGGCTAAATCATTGAGAATGGAATCCTACTCAAAATTAGACCATAATTAAACAGTGTCCTGTAGTGGGAAGAGCACAGGCTATAGACCAGTCTGGGTTTCTACACAGGCTCTCCAAGTTATTAGCTGTGTAACTATAAAACAAGGACAATAGTACCCACTTATTGAGTTGTCATGGTAATTTAAAAAATGATATATTTGGGAAAACTGATATTTATTGAGCACCTACCATGAGTCAGGTAGCCCAATACTTAATATCCTAAACAACTTAATGAGGTAGATATTATAGAGCCAGACTTTGAACCCAAGTCTCAGTCCAAATTTCATGTGCCTTCTATACCATATAATAAGATGACTATTATGGTACCCAGCACAGAGCAAGCCCTCAAGAAATATATATTTGTTTCTAGAATGTTCACTTTATTTCATTGATCTACTTGATTATTTCTGTGCTGGTGTCATATTGTTTTAATTGCTGAGACTTCATAATGAATTTAAATTTTTTAATATTTATAATAGATTTTTACATTTAAAAAATAAATAAATAAAGTCAATCTGCACTTTAAAAAAAAGAAAAAGGAACTCCTACCTTTTGCAACAACATGGAGGGAACTGGAGAATATTATGCTAAGTGAAATAAGCCAGTCAGTGAAAGACAAATACCACATGATCTCACCTACAAGTGGAATCTATTCAACAAAATAAACTAACAAACAAAATAAACCACAGGCATGGAAACATGGAGCAGACTGAAAGTGACCAGAGGGGATGAGGAAGGAGGACAACGGTGGAAAGAAGGAGAAGGGACTAGACCAAGAACATGTTTGAATGACCCATGGACATGGACAACAGAGGGGGAATTGATTGTGGGAGTGGGGGGGAAGGTGGGTAGAGGAGGGCAAAGGGAGGGAAATTGAGACAACTGTAAAGGCAGACCTTTGTGAAACTCTGTTTCCTTCTTATAAAGTGAAAGGATTGAACTGTAATAGAATAAACATGATTTAAAAATAAAAATAAAGAAATACTGAACTGAATGAACAATTTGATTATAGTAGAAGTGACTAGATCATCAAACCTATTTTTTACTTGTTAGGGCAAAATCGTATTTTATGCATTGTAAGAGAAAATTTCTGATATCTCAACTAATAACTGAGGCACAGGACCTTTAGTTAAGCTATTTATTGAAACAGTTATTTCAATCAGGAAATCATTAACAAATGAACTGCACATGGCCTGAGAAACTTAAATTTAAACAGACCTTTTTTGGTATTTAGCCTAAGCCTTATCTTGGAATATCCCATCTGAGTTGGGTATTATCTTTCTTATATAAAACCTACTTAAAATGCATTATCAACAGTTTCTGTTTTCTTTTTTTCTGTAAAATGGAGCAAGAATTTAAAGACAATTATGAAATCATCTTAGTACAGAATATTTCTAGATTTTCCAATCTTTTACACCAAAATTGGAAGCATTTTTTATTGTAACAAAAAACACAGCATGAGATCTACCCTCTTAATACTTGTGTAAGTGTACATTACAGTCCTATTAAAAATAAGTACAATGTTGTATGTCAGGTCTCTAGGACATTTCCATCTTGCATGACACTGAAGCTTAATACCCACTGAACAGCAGCTTCCTCCTCCTTCCAGCCCCTGACAAAAAGTATTCTACTTTCGGCTTCAATGAATTTGTCTACTTGAGATGTAAGTGGGATCATGCAGTCTGCGTCCTGTGACTGGCTTATTTCACTTAACATTACGTCCTCAAGGTTCATCCATACCGTAGCATACGACAGAATGTCCTTCTGTTTCTGTGGCTGAATGACATTTCAGTACATGTATGTACCATGTTTTCTTTATCCATTAACCCTAATGGACACAGGTTGTCCCCCTTCTTGGCCATCGTGAGCAACACTGCAATGAATACGAAAATACAGGTTTCTCTTTGAGATCTGATTTCACTTCTTTGGGATAAATACCCAAAAGTGGGATTTCTGGATCATATGATATTTCTATTGTTAATTTTTGAGGGACCTCCATCATTTCTTCATAGTAACTGCACCATTTTACATTCTCAGCAACAGTGAAACAGGGTTCCAATTTCTCTATATTCTCACCAACACTAACAGCATATTTTTAATAACAGCTCTCTTAAAGTCTATCCAAAATATTTAACTTAAGTTTTATAGAAACAACTCTTCTTTGTTTCTCGTTCATATGCATAGGAATATGTAATACTTAAATGGAGGTACAGAACAATAACTGTTGCAACTAGCATATCCAAGTTAGGAATAAAGACAATTGATAATTTGTATATGAGTGATTCATCCTATAGGAGGAGAGTAGTGGGAATCCTGAAGAGTCAGCAGCCTAAATTATCCCTCCTGCCATGAGTACCAGTGAACGTGTTTATCAAGAAAGTGGAAAGGACTACTTAGGGAAGTAGTTTTGATAGCATGGAAAGATTTTGATAGCATGGCTTCTGAGATCCCTTCAAGATCAAAACAAGCCTTTGTGGTGGGCCAAACATCATGGAACTGCATAAGACATTCAAAGCTGTCATCAGGGTATAAGTGTAATAATCCCGTGAAGATTTTGATCCAGTGTGCAGATTTCGCACCCTTTCCAGACTTTCTTTGAAGATGTAAAGGAATTGGTACTGGCTTTTTTTCTAGTTTGAGTTTGCACCTCTGTTTTAAAGCTGATGCTTCTTAGTTGTGTTGTGAGTGGGATTTATGGCTAGGCCCACTTCCAGAGATGTGGATTCAGCGCTAAGTTGGCTTCTGAGGACATTTGTGAAACTCTGTTTCCTTTTTATAAAGTGAGAGGATTGGACAGACTGGTGACTATGGCTTTGGTCAATCGTACATTTTAATAATTTCTGTGACTTGTAAAGCTTTCTGCACTCAGAAATTTTCCTGTAAAAATATCATTTACTTGGTAGCAACTACCACTTGAAAGGCTTATCAGTACAACTCTACTTTCTAGGCAGTAATCAGCCTGAAGTTTTTTTCACCAAAGAACAACTTACTTGTGGCTGCACACCAGGCTGCTGTGTCACCTAGCGTCACAGTCATCCACAGTTCATTCCAGATTGCTCTAGGCTCTGCATTTCCCTGCCCTCCCTTTGGAAATACCGCCCTTTAGAGCACTATACTCGAGTTCATTGTGTATCTCGCTGTTGTCTTGTCCTCGTACATAACAAAGCAGCAGAACTGTGTTTTGATGAGCATCCCTTCCATCCTGGTGGTCTGGCAGCTTTCAAGGACTTTGTATGTATTACTCTTTTCTTGTCACTTGGTTTTCAGTTGGGATAACAGGTAGCCCAGATGGAATTATTCCAAAAGGTAATAATGTCAGAAGTTGTCCATCTTTTATATTACCTGTTGAATAGTAGAAAGTCCTACTTTTGTAGTCATTTGTTATCGATTGGGTTTTTCTGCCACACTAGACCTGTATTTTCTGTCAATTTTTCTACGTATCTCCTCTTTCAGTTCAACTCTATTACTCTTAGTCAATTTCTGTAAAACCTAAAAGCACAATTCCCTGAAAGTTTCAGTTCCATACTTCAGTGGAGAACCTTAAACTGCCCATGGGATCCATGCTGGAGATTGTTAACGGAGCGCAGTTGTTTCTAGAGCTATTAAACCTGAACACTGAAGTACTGATATCACAAAGTGACCCACTGCCTATTTATATTTTAAGAACACACAAGTCCTAGGTGACTATTAACCTGACTTCAAATGCCACCTACAACCTACTGAGTTTTAAGAATTAACCTAGGTTTCCAAGGGCATGATCTAATATATAAACTCTTGGAACCTGGTTATATCTAAAAATACCTAAAAATGTTTGTGTTAAAGGAGACATGTCAGGAAACCCAACTTTCCTTCTTTTCCAATGGAAAATGGGTCAAGCAAATCAGAACAATCAATTAACCTTGGTTAAATGATTTCTTTTTTAGGTCAACTGCACATACTATGTATAATGATCCTCTTGATCTTGCCATTTGAGTTTTCGTGTTTCACCCTTGCAGGTTTAGATGTGCTCCAGGCTTTGATGCCAAACCTATTACTTTTCAGTGGAAAGATTATGAATTCATGGAGCAGCCTAGACTCACAATATGGGTTCCCAGTCTCTCACTTCTAACTTTCTTTTTCTTTCTTTGAAAAATTTAGAGTAGCTTTCCTGGAATACTGTTAATGTCATTCTTCTAAAAGCATCCTATCATACTAGGCTAAATGAATCCATGACAAAAACTAAATCTACACATACACAGCAAACATAAAGCATTAGCTTTTAGAGTAATTTACAGAGTTGTATGCATATGCAGATAAATTATTGATTTTTGCATTTCCATCTGTTGCAGTTTTATTTATTGAAAATTATGTGCATTGGATTCTACAGTATATCTTTATATTTCTGAACAAATTGTATCCTAACAATCTATAGTGGACATCCAGAATCTAGCAGGAAAATTCATATTGATGATTTGTCTCTCCAACAGTGTTTTGGCACATTTAAGTACTACTTTTTGCAACAGAAAAGGATTATAATTTCTAGGATTTATTTTTAAATAAAGCCTTGCTAATGTTCACCTTTATAAGCACTTCAGTCTGCATGATATTGCTATATTTCCTAAAAGATGGTTATATTTTAACACTACATGTGAAGAAAGAAATCCTGGCTTAATAATTTGAGACTGTGTTTTTTTCTAATAGAATTCATTTTCTTTTAGATTATATCATATTCATTATATTGCTTTGGTCCTTACACAGTTATTTTTTTATCAGTTGAATAACAATCATTATACATGATATTTTATTTTATATATATATAATATTATATATATTACATGATATTTTAAGGAACTTTTACTTGAGTGAGTAGTGATTTCATCTAGACTCTAGGCCTCTGTCAAGAAGTTAATATTTTTTAAAGATAACATGACTTTATAATCTATAATTATTTTCTTATCAATTACATTTTTATGATTGGCTGATGCTTGATGCTTAACTTCACATTTTAGCTCTGCAGGGTCCTTTTAGTCAATAGTATTGCAAAGAAAAATTAAAAATCAAAGTGAATTCTTCGTATTATACTTGAAGCAATAGAGGAACAATTGCTGAAACAGCAGCCAAGCATTGTGCTATAGAACTCACTCACAGCTTGGTGCCCAGTCCCTGCTGAGAAGGAAATGTAGGGGAACTGGCGGAGTTTTACTACATCTGCTCCCTGCTGCTAATGAGCTTTAACCTGTTTCATTCTTACTATGCTTACTGTTTAGATATTTTGCTTGAAAAATTAATTCTTTAGCTTGAAGAACACATGAAAGAGGACATGATTTGTAAAGTAGGACTGTTTAAATATTAAAAGGTATCAGCAAGGGACATTAGAGACTATAATAAGTGATATGGTTACTTAATATCCATTCAGGGGCAGCAGCTCAGGTGGTAGAGCTGGAGCTGTTTCTCACCCCAGCTCTTTCTGTAAAGTGGGCTACAGCTTCAGGAGGCTTAGTCTTTGTTTTGCATTGTGTATCTACACCAATATACTTAGTATCTATCCAAGAGGTGTAAAGGTGTGTTTTGCTTTGAAAGCTTCCTTGGTCCTCTAAAAGGTGACAATGTTTAAGTGATGTGTAGCCTCTGAAAACAATCAGGTTTCAGCAACAGTGGTTTATTATAGCCAAGAACTATAGGGGAAGTACCTATACCCGTCCTCTATAACCTCTGTCTGATCACTTGAAGAGAAACAATAGGAACACAGAGAGTAAATAGGCCCTGAGATTATTCTTAATGAAATAGTAATACAGTAATGCCATTGATACAGCTATAGACTTCTACTATTTAAATAATTTCCATGCATTCCTTTGATCCTCACCCTAACCTTCTCAGATAATCATATATGTATTGTCCATTTTACAGATTTAAATATGGAAGCTTGCAAAATGCATACCATTTATCATAACTGGGTGCAAAGTGTCAGCGGGTCAGTATAAATCAGTGCACATCCTATTAATGGGGAATAGGATGATCGTCTTTAGATTTGCAAAATCATCCTCACCATTCTCATTGTGGTCTTTGGCAATCGTAAGACCACAAAGCCATCCTATTTCTTGAATAGAAGCCAAATATATTTGCTTTTTAGCCAAAAATTATATACTATTTTTGGTAATGATAAGGTTTGAAACAGTATGCAAAGAAAAAAAAGGAAGTTACTGTACTACAGCATTTCTCAAACATTTTAATAGGAAAGTAAGAAAAAAATCCTCACAAGTGTCCAGTTTTGGCTAGCATTATTTTTATTATAATGTTACTTGTACATGTAAAACTCTAAAACTATCTACAAACTCCTTTATCTATTGCTTTTATCAGCTATACAACCAATACAAATGTAAAGGGTTAAAAAAAGTAAACGAACAGGCCTTGTCTGGTGTGGCTCAGTGGACTGAGCACCAGCCTGTGGACTGGAAGGTCGCCAGTTGGTTCCCGGTCAAGGCACTTGCCTCCGTTGCTGGCCCGGTCCCTCGATGGAAGTATGAGAGAGGCAACTGATCAGTGTATCTCTCACACACTGGATGTTTCTCTTCCTCTCTCTCTCCCTCCTTTCCCCTCTCTCTAAAAATAGATTTTAAAAATATTTAAAAAAATAAACCTACAGAACCAATACAACTATAATTAAAAGCATCACCTCATTGTGACACATCCTGCAATTTATTTTAGTCATAAATACGTGCATCTTTATTTAGAAGGACAATCATTTTATCCTAATAATTATTAATTTAAAAGTTACTAAGCAAAAAATCTTATTATATATTTATTTCTACACATTGCCAGTGAGCTACTTCAAATTAATTCTTAATAAGTAGGACTTATGTGATATATTGTTAGTGGAGGTAGCTAGATTATAAAGAAAGGAAGCAAAGGGAATCAGACATTATTAGGCATAATCAACTAGGGAGCCTAAGCCTGCTTGCTTCCCTAGGCTTCACACACCCCTCAGGAACCACCAACCAGTTCCCTGCAGATCACTGGGGGAAGGGCGAGAACAACTAAGGGGAAAGTAAACAGATGCACAGTAGGAGCCAAAATGGCAAACAGAGAGGCCTGTCAGTCTAGCCTGGGGAAAGGATTGAATTGGACAAGAGACACAACCCTGGAAGATCTAAAAAATAGGTTGGTTTGGGGGTGAACCCATCAGAAGCTCATGAAATCTTGGGAAGTTGATTGGTTAGTTTGTAAAGAGCGCTTAATCCTTCCCAAACTTGAGATAATATAACCGGAGCATAACAAAGACAAGGCCCTCCCTGGGTAACATGCACTTGCCCCGTTTATTCATGCATTGTCTCCATAGCAGCCATGTGGGACTAGCAGTCACTGAGGCCCTGGACACCTGCTGACTCCAAACACAGGCAGAGACACAGCCTAGAAAACAAGTTAAGCTAGTTAGGTGGTGATAAAGGCTGAACTAGATTAAGCTTTAATATGGACTAGTTTTAGTGGAGTACAGAATCTCTGGACACTGGCTTATTTCTGGGCCTGATGAAAGCAAGATTGGACTTTTTTCATGGAGAGACGAATAAAGATGGGACACTGGAAACACAGGGCAACTCCTTTGACTTTGTGTCTGATGCCAGAAATAACTCTTATTGTTGTAGGTGGAAAATAGGGCCTTCTACGGGATCATAGGGAAAGCATTCCAAGGACCCATGCACGAAGTTTGTGGTGCAGCTTGGATTATGCATGTGGTAGAAGCTGCTTCCTGAGTTTTCAATGTCCCACTACAGAAAAAGTCCAACTGTGTACTCAGCAAGGCCAAAACAAAAGCCAGTGTCCAGAACTTCTGCTTCATAACAAAATTCAGTCCTTTGGAGCCTGCAGGCAGTTGCTAAGCAGTCTTAGTCCCATCAGGTAACTTGGCTTATTCCCACAGTAGTCTATTTCAGGATCTCCTCCTCTTGGAGCCTGAGTGTGGAATTGGAAGTTCATGGGTCACATGGCTGTTAAGGCCACATGCCGTGGAATGAGGACTCATGAATGCATGGGGCAAGTGTAGGTTGCCTGGGCAAGAGAGATCTTAGTCTTCTTGGAACCCACACCATCTTCTGTGGGGCCTGGTTGCTACTAGGCCCACATGGTTGCATGCTCCCTAGTTGACAGATCACACAAGTGAACAGGCAAGTGTGTGGCGCTTAATCAAGTGGGCAAGAGAGAGATCTTTTTCATTTCCCTGTAATTATATTAGTTTGGGCTTGGGATGGACCAGGTGTTTTCTCAAAATGATCAATCAAATTCCCAAACTTCCATGGCCTTTGGATGGGCCCACCTCCCAACCAATCCCTTCTTTCTCTGGGCTAGACTGACAGGCCTCTTTGGTCTAGCACCTCCCCCTGCATCATTTTTACTTCTACTGCGCATGTGCCTGACTGCCCCTGTTCCCACCCTCAATCTGGTACTGGAGTCAGGGGGAAAAAGAAGCATTAATCCTCTTGGGATGTAAAGCTGTAGCTTCCTGGCTAGAAAACAGGTTTATGTTCCTCATTTTATTAGGTTCAATGTCTAGTTCCCTTTGCTCTCTTTCCTGGATAAATACCACTGGTAACATTTTCACCAGACCTCATCCTCCCTTGTGGGCCTCCTAGAATGCTGTTTTTGCAGCAGTGGAAGGACCCTACTTACACTAACAACAATATCTCCTAACCAAATAAGTGCTGACTCCTAGGGTATAACTTCTTTTCTGGCTTGTGTGGCTATGCTGCAATATGACATGTAATGACTCATTCCTCCCAACTATTTCTCTATGTGTGAACGATCGTAAAGACTTCTTTTGAACAGAGTATCATGATATCATTTAGCCTGTACTTGGCACATGGGCATTATTTATGTATTTAAGTTTTTATCCTGTTAGTGTATGACATTCCTCCCTGCAATGTAATTTCTTGATATCAAATCATAATTTCAATTTCTTAAGTAAGTTAGGAAATTCAAGTTTTATGTTGTTAAAATTCCTTTATTTGTGAACTTATGCTTCAAAGCAGATTTTTGTCTTTATAACTGATAAAAGACAATGAGGGCAGTAACAGTGAATACAAGATGAATGACTTCTTCACTTGTTCATTACACAAATGTAAACAAGGTCATAAGCACAGGTTGCAGTACCCAAAGAGAAGGTGATCATCTAGACGAATCTAAAGATGCTTGTATTATTCTCATAATGACACTGGGATAGGAATTAGTGTTATACCCATTTACAAATTAAGAAATTGAGTTAAATGACTGCCCTAAGATCATGAAGCCCATAAGGGGTGAGCTAGGATTCAAGACCCAGCATTCTGCCTAGTATCGGTGTTCTCAATCCCTGAAAGTGCCAATTAGGAGAACAGTCATGTCAGTACAACTGCATTCATTAGCTACTTACATACACATGCTTATCTTGCTATGTTCCCTTTTTAGTGGAAAATATATGGGAATGAAATTTTTAAACTTACTTTCAATGCCTACTTCACTGTGTGCACAACTAATATATAATTTTTTTACTGAAAGATTTAAAAGGACAAGATTTATCTGTTCTTTTCAAGAAAATAAAGCAGACAAATTTATTATTTGACTAATCAGGCATTATAGAATTCATGGGGCAAAAATGTGTGTGTGTTTGTGTGTGTATTCTAAAACCAAATGTCTTATTTCAGAGGGCAACCAAATAGTGAATGGAGGCTCATGTCTCTTACATTCATTGTAAAATAATTTCAGTTTGGGAATACCCTTGGAAGTCTTTATCAAACTTTTTTAATTCATTCATTCACGACTTACTTTTTCATTCAACAGCAATTAATTTTTTTAAATAACATTTTTTTCTGATTATAATAGTAATACATATTCATTATAGATGAATTCATTAAAGTACAAAGAAGGTAATGAAAATCTTCTCTCTACATCAACAGCTAATGACTGCTTAATATTTTTGGTACATTTTCTTTCAAGAAGTTATATCCCAGATGTGGTTGGGCCTGAAGAAACCAAAATTCTGGACCTTGGGGCTCCTTTTGGGAATATTGATTTTTCAGAAAGAACCTTTGGCCATCCTCCCCTTTCCTGCCCAAGAGATCCAGACAGAGAAACCTGTTTCAGGAAGGAAATCCATGGAGGCTGCCTTCACCGAATTTGAATGAAGAAGAGCTAACAAGAAGGTGTTAGGCAGGTGCCTACTAGCTAGATACCCGCTGTGTCTCATTGTTTCACAATCAACTAATAAGGATTTCTTGCCTCTTGTGTTCTGTTCCTCCTCAACTACCTGTAAATCGCCCATTCTCACTTTTGAAATCTAGTACCCACCCCCCACCCATTTTCTCTTCTGTTCAAAAGTCTTACATACACAATGCCGCCTCACTGCCTTTGGAATTTTCATGGATTTATCATGTTTATGTGAATTCCCCATGAGCATAAATTAAACTTTGATTTTCTCCTGTTAATCTGTCTCTGTTAATTTGGTTATTGGCTCAGCAAGAACTTAGAAGGTGGAGGAAAAGTATAAATGTTCCTTTAGCCCCCACAAACCCCTCAGGCAGCCCTGCCTCTTGCACTTGAGCAGGAGTCAGCACTTGGTCATCTCCCCTCAAAGCAAATCTACCTCTACAAAGGATAAGAAAACAATAAAGATTTTGCGTACATTTTCTAATTCAAGTTTTGCTTTACTTAGATGGCAGGCCCCTGCTACTTTCTCTAAAAATTTTATTAAATTTACACTCAGTGATATGGTTAAGAAGCGGCTGCCTCTGACACTAAATTAGTGGTATATACATACCACAAAAAAAGTTCCATTAAAATTCCCGAAGCCAACTAGAAACGTCCATATACAATATTTGCCAGCATATAAAACTGTGGTAGTTCTCATTTTACCTCAAAAATTATGTTTTTTAAAAGAAAAAAGGTAATTACTTTTTATTTATGGATTGAAAGTTACTTTAATTTGGTCTTGAAGAGGAAACCACTGGTGTGTTCATATAAATGTTATATATCAGAATGACCATTTTAAAATTTGGTTACAATTGTACACCTGCTAAACCACGACTTTGAAGTTTCAGTAGAAATGTACTTAACATTTTTTCTCCTTAAGCCTGGCCACAGTAAACATTTACAGGCCATTTGTGGAATTACCAGAATGCTGGGGATATGAAGAGGGGTGGACAGAAATGCTAGGAAAGGCTAAGTGACAGTGATTTCTAAAATTAGCAGAACAGTAACATAAATTGGAAAATACAAATCCATTTACCCTGTGACTATTACTTTGAACCAGATAGTGCTCATCACCAATATTTTTAGGCAGAGTAATATAGCATATGTTGCCTCTAATGGCATGCCTTACAAATGCAGAGGGACAATAGTCACTTTTACACTTTCACATGTCACCTGAAAAACTGTTCTGGTCTGATTCTAGTAGTTAAAATAGACTATTTTGTGCAATTCAGGCTGCTAAATAATCTAAATGACAACAGACTCCTTAAAATTATTGAATAACGGTATGATAAAAACTCTGAAAGTCTAGGGAAAAAGCCAAGACAGGTCTAGCTAGGCATTCAGAAATGTAAAGTAAGTGATTTAACAACCTCAGACAAATAGAACATGTCTGAAAGTTTATCTCCATGTTTGACTTGAGCTAAGAGAGTTTCTCTAAGACTTATTTTCTAAACAGTATGCCAGCAGCTTGGGCCAGCAAAATGGCCTTTATGCTTCAATGAACAAGGTATTTCTTTTCCCTTAGTGCAAAGCTTCACTATTTCATCTTTTCAAATTCTTTTACTGTACTTAGTGAGGAATTATATTGACAAGGGTAGAATTTATCTCCAAGAGTAGAATGCTATGCTTCTGTTAAGTGCTAATATAACAGTTATGTGCTGGTACTTTAATAACACCCCCAGCCTACCTAATGAAAGTTGAAAGCAAACAGTACTCTCTGAGATTTTATTATGACTGAAGTGACTGCAATTTGAGGCAAATTATCCCTATTTTTGTTCCCATATCAAAAACAGAGATGCTAAAGCAATTGCTACATGTTTGGTATGGAATTAAGTTCCACTCTCATTAATCTACAAGGAAGAACATTTTTCATGTAAACAGCTCATGAGGGTCAGAGAGAAGAGCTGCTTCTGTGAAAAATGCTTGTCAATAACTTTGTGAGTGAATTTTGAAATAAAGTGCCTGTAACCTGTCATTATTCCTTCCTCTCAAAGTCAAGAGTGAGTGGATGAAAATTGAGCATGTGAATTGAAAGCAGGGTGAGTGTTATGGCCTTATCGACTTCAGGTAAAATGACTGTTTTAACTTGTTATTATTTTTCCATTCAGAGGTCAGGCAATGTACAGTATTACCAGCATAGACTGCAGTGTAAGCAAATTGGTATACAAAAAGGCTATTACCCACACTCACAAAGCAGAGGAAATAGAAGTCACTCATACCAAGTGGACTCATGTTCTCTACAAAAACAAAACAACCAACAGCGTTTTGAGGAGGAATAGCATGGATGTGTAAGTATAAAGTACCTAAGAGACAGCAAATAGAAATCTATTTAAATAAAGGTGCATATGTTTGAAAGGTCGGTCAAAAACATACATTTTAGTGACCTTTTTGAAAAACAATATCACATATAAATCATACATGTTTTGCGAAGAACTTGTGGGATCCGAACACTGCATGTTAGACATCCCAACTCTGCATGGCACCTCCATTTTTTTCCTAAAATAATCTTAAAAGTAATTAGCTGCTGAATTTTCAAGTTCATCTGATGCATTCTTATCAAAAACAATATGTCGCTGTGGTCCCCCTTTTCTCTAGAGAAAAAGAAAATGAATGATGCTTCAAAACATCAAAAATGCTTCCTATCTTCCAGATTTTTAATTCTAATCCTGAAAGACAGTTCAAGAATCTAGTGTGGCTGTTTTAGGCTTGCAAGGAAAACATTTTTTTACCCAAGAAGTTCAAGTCCATGAAAATTGTATATTTCATATTATTGTCCAAACACTTCTTCTGTTTCAGAGGTCCGTCTAGTGTTTTTGTCTTTGATAATGATTTTTCCATTATAGACTGTTGGTCAGAAAATGAGCAGAGTGACCCAGAAATGAAAAGGGATTATAGCAAGTTTAGAGGGATAAAGGATTACATGTAGTTTTGAAGGAAATTTCATATGTTTATTCATCAAATTCCCACCTAATAGAAAAACTTTGGGTCCTTTTACTTCTAACTAAACATTCCCTGCCTTCAAAATAATTATAATGACAATTATAAAGGTAAAAGGAAACTATTGGCATTTCTTTGCTTCACATTTGCTCAGCTTATTCATTTCTTTAAACAAATGTTTACTGGTGGGACATTGTGCCAATCATGAAACTGCAAGAACTTCAGGGAAGTCCTGCTTTCACCTAGCGAGAACTAGTCAGGAAAATCATAAGATAAGTTGCCATGGTAACGATAGAAGAACACAGACTCCGTGGAGGCAAGGATCTTAATCTCTTTCTGTTCAGTGACATCTTAACCACCTAGCCCAGTACCAGGCATATAGAAGACACCTGACAGGTATTTGTTGAAGGCTGAACGGATGTGACCGGGACTTGCTCAGTACATTTAAGAGTCTATGTGAGGGCCAGGGAAGACTTTCCCAGTGAAAAATAGGTCTAACCTCCAGGAATTTTGACATGATTGATCCAGACAAAGTTGGAGCAGGGCCTTTCATATCAAGGGAGCAAAGAATTCCGAAACTGAAGTTAGAGCAGAGAGTGGATAATTTGCTCTTAATTCTACATTATCTCCAGGATCACATGAAAGCTAGAATATGTCAAGTGTGCTGAGGTAAACAGAGGCCATATCTACAAGGCCTTGTAAGCCACGCTAAGGAGTTTGAATGTTAGATCAAAAGCCACTGAATGATATTAAACATGCAGGGGCTTTTTTTTAAAGCAGATATATTTTTTTAATCACTCTAGATAGATAAAGAGCATCAAATGGAATGAGAAGACTGGAATTAGGAAGACCAGTGAGGAGGTTTCACAGAAATCCAAGTAACGTGTAAATGACAGTGGCCTAAATTTAGGTGAAGTAAAGGGACAGAAAAAATAGTCACATTTTAGATGATTCAAGTAGTTAGAAATGATAAGAGTTGGTGGCTGTTTAGAATGAGGTGGAAAGAAGTATCAACGGACGACAGAAGAGACAGGAAGAGGCACAGTTCTCCAGCCTTGGACAACTGAGTGGATAGATAACATTTTCCAAGATGAGGAAGACATGTTTTGCAGGGAAGGTGGTAAGTGTATTTTTGCATTTGCTGAGGTGTTTACAGCATCATATTTTTCTGGCCTGGGTTTCTGTACTGATCCTGTCCTTCCTATATATCCTCAGACTAGACTTGTACAAATCTATTAAAAATGGTTGAAACAAATCTATTTACCTATCATAATAGTTATGAGCATAGTTTTCCTTATAAACATCTTTATTAAATGCAAAGGTATACAAAGAATAGACTGTTTCTAAAAGTTATTTTAATTATCCTGAATTGTGAGTGTGAAAGTCACCACAAACTAAGTCACCACATACTAGTCACAGGTGATGCACTCTGCCCTTTAATGATGAGTATGTCTCGATAGGTATCTACACTTCAGTATTTTTGCATTTACAATTGCATGACTTGCAGGAAATAAAGTAATATGTTGAATGTATATGCTTATATATCAATAATTTTTTTATCTTTTATCTCTTTTGGTTTTACTAAGGACATTAAAATAAAGATACAAAAGCTATTTAAAATGCAGACACACATAATAGGACTCAGTTTACATCAGTAATTTTAGCAACAATTATTGATTAACTCATAGCTAATAAACTGAACTACTTTGTATGTCACCTGTATTTCAACTTATTTCCATTTATTGCATAATTATTTAATTTACACAGTATTTATTTAAGCATGGATATGCAAGCCTAAATAGGTTTCTGGAATGTAGCCAACCCATTCTACATCAGCACGCTGATGATTGTTTTATTTTATTTCTAGGAAGAACATGCCAGTGACAGATAGCATCCTGGTGGCAGTCGTAGATGCTGTGCTTGAGTGGCATGTCATTGCAGCGGCAGGTAAACCATGTAGAAAGGAGCATTTTGCTTTGAAGCAGACCTCTGAGGGTTTTCAAAGTGGACATGAAGCTGAGCCATCCAGTTCTTCTTCCAGTGCATTCATTTTCCATTTCTTTGGTATGGGCATCGTATTCCATTTCTTCATCCAAGTTAAACACACTCTGGAAGACTTGAGGACTGTGACTGTGTTTGTACAAGCATGGAGAGGACTTTCTGAAGACAGCCAAGCTGTGCCATTGTGTTTTAGAATATTCCATTAGAAAGGACACCATTAATGCTAAAGTCCTGTAAACAGGTAAGGGAGCTATTTAGAGAAGTGAAAGGAAAGTACAGACTGGCATCACATCGCACGTGTGTATCAGACAGAGAGAGAAAGAGAGGCAGACAGGCAGAATGAGAATAGCATAAGTAGCATAGAAGACTTCTGCCCCTAGCCCAGCCAGCAAGAGTGAATGTGAGATGGGAGATGCGAACCAACTGTTCCCTCCTGACCTCAGTTCTTTCATGCCTTTTGTATGAACCTCTTGCTATCCTACAGCTGGTTCCAGTGTTTAAAGAAATGTATTTTTCCTGCCACACATCCTTTTATTCTATATTCCAAACTATGCTGTACACATTATACATTTTTACATAGATATTTACAAATAGGTTCGTGTACACATTTTACCATACTTTAACGATGACTTACGAATTTAGACCAGACCAATATAAATCTCATTTCATGGTACACACATAAAGAGGAGCCAAAATCTTATCCCCCAAAGCAGCTGTGACTCAAAAGAGAGAGCCACTATTCATTTTCCAAAAGCATTTTACTAAAAGGCTTTGCTTCATCTTTCTAAGAGACAAAAACATACCAAAGTGCACTTGGCATACCTCACTGTGTAGCTGGTTACCAAAGCCAGAGTTTGGAACCCAAAGACATCTTTCATTTCATCATGCCGGTTAAGCTCAAGAATCAGAACTTTTAGCCACAACTGTTTTCCAGTTTAAATACAGTAGGTAGTTCTTACTCTTTCCAGCCCAATGAAAGCTTTGGTTTTCATTGGACCAGCTCATGTATAGGACTGACTGCCTGAATTTGATTCGGAACAGTCCCAATTCCATGTACTATTCTTTTATCAGATTAGCCTACATTGCATGCAACCCCCAGCCCCCGCCGTGGATTTTAAAATGCAGTTGCACCTCAGGTCTTGCCATAGGAGTATTTGAATTTAATATTTACAAATTGAATTGTACTTTGAACATTTTCTGGAAGTTAGCTTTTAAAATACATTATTTCCTGTATCAGATGTTTCTGAAGGGAAGTGAATAACTACCTGCTCATCTATCTTTTGTTTCAATGCAGATTTCAAGATATTGAATCTGTCTAAAGCAAGAACCTTTCTGTAGCTAACTTCTTTTCTTTAGATCTTTTGGCAATTCTTTATTTATGGACTAAACAGAATGACAACAATTATGTCACACCAACCTTGTGGCATTATTACCTTTAACTGTGGGGAAGAGAGCAAGTTACAGATGGTTCTGGTCACCATCCCAGAATCAGTCACCTGGCTCCTTAGTGGCGAGTTAGGTAGAGAATCCTCATTTTCTGAGTTATGGTTCAGTGTTCATTTTTTTTTTTTCATGGCTATTTCCCATGTCATTAGAAAGCCTATCAGGGGCCTTGAAATTGGCTCATAAAGAAAAAAACAGAGACCGTACTAATAAACTCAGTGCCTAATGAGCATAACTAAATCTTTTTGCAGCCTTGGGACCTTTCATAGTTTAATCCTTTGTGAAATAAAATGCACCAGAATGGCCCTAACATACCACCCTGGGACAACTTGGGTTTGAGGGAAATACTTAGTACATATGTCTTCATAGAAACAATTCTGCACATAGCTCTTTGTACCTCTATGCTAGTATTTAAGGGTAGCATCTATCTATTCACATTATTGTAATATAAAAATGAAATACTAATTTGTATTAATTGAGTAGTATAAAAGGCAGTGCTCTAAGAACTTCATACCTGTTTTTCCCTACTTAACCTGAAGCTATGTTAGAAGACAATACACCTTGACATCCTTTACAAAATAAAATAAAGAAAGCAGTGAAAATGTAGCAAAGAACAAGCTCTTCTCGTTCAGGAAGCGAGGAATATGCATCAACCCTGACAGAATCTTGTTGTTATTCGATGAAGGTGAGTTTTAGGGGAAAAAAATCAACTTGGTAAAAGTTACTATGTCCATTTTGCAGCATGCCTACTTACTTGATTGCTGACATTCCACAATCTCATAATATTCTTTGAATAAATTATACTCATTTTGTTTTAAAAAGGAATTTAACATATATTTAAATAGTGCAGATTTGTCGAGGAGAAGAACCATGCTGAGCTGTGCATTACACTAATGGCGTTGGGTGCAGAATGAGTCATCACGGTTTTTATTTATTCATTCATCCTTAGATCCTTTTAAAAGTCTCCAAGGCCCTAATGACCATCATCATTATCATCAGTAAAAACTGCATTCTGGTGAAAAGGCAATAGGCCTTTTAGAGGCAGCATTGAATTATCAGTAAAGAGGACTTGAAATAGTCCTACACACATGGCCCTGGACACAATACACTGAAAAAGTTCCTATAGCACCAGTCAGGCAATCTTCTCTCTAAACTTTTTGATTCAAATATTATCTTCTCCTTTATAAATCAATATCATTTAGCTCAAGAGAAAATAATATATAGGCCAGTTCCTATGCTCCATTGTGAAACATGGGTAGTCAAAAGAGGGTTTTAATTACAAATAAAATTTAAAGAATTATCAGCAATATTAAAGCTTGACTTCAAGGCTTTCCCCTACCTATTACAGTTCCTTGAGTGCATTAAATACACATTGTTCTCAAAAAGGCAGGTGAAAAAAATCACTGAGAATGCTTTGCAATAAACCTTATTAAGTCCCTTCTGTCTCAGAAGTATTTTGAATATTCCATTGTCATTCAGCAAACATAATCTCCAGCAACAGAATTAGAACTACATTTGCAGGGCCAAATTCCACTCCTTTGGGGATGAATTTAGTGTGGCATCTGAAAATGTGGAGAAGTTAGTACCTTGTGATCAATCAAAAGTGTCATTTCTTTTGACTGCTCCTGTCTCCTTGCCTTACCCCCAATGTTCCACTACAACTGGGGTAGTTGATGCAGTTTAGGAAATTCTCAAGAAGAGAGCAGAGCAGAAAGATGACATCTTTTCTTTGTGGAAACCTTGTAGGTTACTGCAAAGTTTTCTGAATTTTAACAAGGCTGTTAGAAATCATTCTTTGCCATAAATGGTCCATTCCCTTAAACTCTCTATCTAAACTTAAAGGTTGCCAGATTTCTTATTTTAAAGTAGATGGCTAGGGATTTGAACTTTCTGCCTTGTAAAAACAAAGCAAAACCAAAACAGACATAAAATTCCAGAATGGAAAGAAATGAGTACCATATAATGTAAAATGTAACAATTAGTATAGGCTATTGTTGACAATTTTTCATCTTTATTAGTGTGGTTCTATTTTAATCTTGTCAAACATTTTTATTAAGAGTGACAGATTTTTTTTTTAAACAACTGGCAGTTTCTTTGAAGCCTCAATGTCATTTTTTGTAAAATGGAAATGACTAGCCTTGCCCACATTTAGGGTGCCAGTGGTTATCAATTGATACAGTATGTGTGAAAGTGGTTTTGTCCACTGTTAAATATTATACTAATGCAAGTTGATGCTGTTGTGTTTGCTGCTCTTCTAACTGGTTTTAAAAAGGGTATCTCTGGGGTTTCACTCTCTGTTAAATAGGTTTTTGCTAGCCCCCAAATATAAAAGCATACTTTTAAGATATGTCAGTTTTATTGTTGATCTTTACAAATAGATTTCCCTAATCCAGGTACATACTAGATTAGAGGTCATTGAAGGGAATTCACTTTTATGAACACTCTTCTGTTTTTCAACATTTATTTATTGATTTTGAGAGAGAGAAACAATGACTTGTTGTTCCACCCAATTATGCATTCATTGGTTGATTCTTGTATATATATATAGATATATTTATATATATCTATATATGTATACCCTGGCTGGGGATCAAACCCACAACCTGATGCATCAGGATGACACTCCAATCAACTGAGCTATCTGGCCAGAGCTATGAACACAGTTAACTGGCTCCTAAGTACATCTAGAAAACAGAAAATGTTTCCTACTTTATTTAGAACCTTTCCTTCTATTGTGTTTTGCAAATGCTTATTTCCTTTCACTTCCTCTTGCCACTGCTTGAGAGTGATAGGATTTTCCCTCTCCAGCATACCTAGACTCCTTTACCAGAGTAGACTGACCAGTGCCTCACCCCAGGTAGCAGACTTTTGGTGGATGGGGGTCTCTTTTTGAAAAAGAGTTTTGCAATTTGATGATTTTCAATATTCTTTTTTTAAAGATTTTATTTACTTATTTTTAGAGAAGGTAAGGGAAGAAGAAAGGGAGAGAGACATCAATGTGTAGTTGTCTCCTGAGCACCCCCTATTGGGGACCTGGCCTGCAACCCAGGCATGTGCCCTGACGGGGAATCAAACTGGCAACCTTATGATTTGTAGGCCATTTCTCAATCCACTGAGCCACACCAGCCAGAGATATTTTAAATATTCTTTTTGTTTTGATTCTTAGAATCAGATCCAAGCACTCCTCGTTTTAAAGAACTTTGAGCAAAGGGTAGGTAGGGTGTCTTTTTGCATTCTTCCTTTTTTTCACGGCAGCATCATTACCATCCTTCTTGTGAGCATTTTTTTTCTTTCCCTTTGTTTGGTTGTTTTGATTCCAAAAATCCAGGAATAAAACCATTACCATCCTTTTAACTCTATAAAATGTTAATGGAAGCCTAAGAGGTATGTTATATTTCTGTGATTAATGGTTTTAAGCTAAAAAAATAATAATTCTTAAGTATTTGTTTCAAAAATGAAATGCTCTGCATTGTCATTAATTTTAGCAAGTATGTTAAGGAATCCAGTACATAGAAATTCTGTTAATGATGTTCTGACAGTAATTTGTTTTTGTTATTATAAGACCCAAAATTATTTGAGATAAGATGTATAACAGTTAAACTTTGTAGAGATACAAAATTTTACTGATCTCTGGAAGTTTCTACAATTCAAAGCTTTGTAAATCTTGTATACTTTACAGACTTTGAAGTGAAGTTCCAGTTCTGAAATTTAGCTTGCTCAGAATTATAGATTAAGATTACCTGGCTAAGTGGACTTGGGCCTTCTAATTACTGGTCACCATGGCTTAACTAAACATGTTTAAACCAGCTAAAGGTTTAAGTAATATTTGCAGTTCAATTAATCTCTGAGCTCAGTATTTGCTCCATTTCACCATTCTAGGAGCAAAAGAGTCTAATCCTCAAAACAGATTGAGTGCTGGCAAATTCAATTTCATACGGCATTTAAGAGTGCATTTATATAAAAATGAAATTAGGTATGTAGAACCATTTGAGTCTCAATACCTATAGTTATGAAACTTGGAACTGTAAAATAACAGAGAGCCTTTATTGTTATTGATATACTTGAAGTGTTTCCCACCAATTCTCCCTTCCTTGGCAAATTTTCATATGGTTTTTAAGATTTTTTTTCTCTTCAGAATAATTTTAGTTTCCTACAAGTAAATCAAAAGGTTGTTTCTTCCAGAGTGAACCATATAATAAGATGAGGTATTACTTCAACTGCAAGAAACTGAAAATTCAATTTTACAAATATTTATTGGGGTACAAAGATTAATAAGACAAAATTCCTGCCCACTTACGACATGTCTTAGAATAAAGAGGGGATATGTAACAAAGGTGTTTGAGGACGTAACTTGGTTTGTGAGCCTACTGTATTTGAGTGTCCCTAATAATCCTAAATATTAATCTGGAAGAAGGCTTATAGAACATGTCTTTATCATCCACCCTTTTACCCACAGTTCAGAAAGGCCTCATTTAAGAGAAAATATTATGTATGTAAACTCACCAAACAAGTACATTTGAGGGGGAGGGAGGGATAGACTTATTCTATTATACAAGAGCTCTTTTCTAAAAGATTAATTGTAAAGGTCATTTAAATAGCAAGCATGTGTAGTGATACCAGGGTAGAATCAATTTGTAAAAAATTTAATTTAATTTAATTTTTTGAAGGTGACAGCCCATAAAAGCAAAGCCTAGGATGATGATGGTTATAGAATAACATTTTGTAATAAGAGGACGTCTTTCAGAAGCAGATATATTTGGGTAGCATTATTGGCTATTAAATTGGCAATACTATCACTGAATACACATCAGCCTAGGCCAAGGGATGGATATAAAGCACAGAGTGAAAATATGCCACGTGACCCATCTACAATTTGGCTTTTCTCCTCACCCACAAAAATACTACTTTATAATTGAAAATAGAATATGGGCAATGAATCATTTTTATACCAAATCGTTAATTTAAGATGACTACGTTTAAAAGATAAAACTGGGAAGCAGTTGCTGATGGCATAGAGGAGGAAATTTCACTGCTGATTCTTACAGTTTTTTGTTACGAAAGCAATGATTTTGCCAAGTTTCATAGTTCAGGCATCAGAACTATGTTGCTGTTCCAAAAAAAATAAAAATAAATAATAACTAGTTAAATTAGTGTTTGGGGAAATGGATTAGATTGTAATGTATGCATGCAATTAAGCAACACTGACTTGATTCACTGTGGTGTCTAAAATGGCATTTTAAAAAATGAAAGTAGCTAAATTTGGCCCTGATAAAATATATAGCAGCAATGGGTTAGGAATTTTGCAGTTTTGCCCAAAGAGTCCAATCAAACAACCCATATATTAGGTGGCTGTTAACATGCTGGCAGCTGAATTTTTTATATCAGTTTCCAAGGTTGCACAGTAATTACATCTACTGTGAGTCATTTTTGCAGCATATTTTATAAAACTTTTACAAGTTTGCTGGGAAAGGATTATTCAAAGTCACCTTTTATAGATTCTGCCATGAATATTAGATAGTTCTTTGAAAATGTTAGTGTTTACCACTTATATTGCTTCTGGTTTAAGAGTAGTTGGCATTTGAGGGCTTAGTATAGTATATGAGGGGAGCTTCCTTTTCTGTGTAGACCTTCTGTTCCCCAGCATTGCTAGTTTATGTTCCCACTGAGCTGCTGCCAGAACAAAATAAATCCAGTTGCCTTTTGCTGCTCAAGGCCAACCTAGCAACCATGGGAAGAATTAGTTGTTCTGAACATTTGTCCTAAGAAGTCCTTGGAGGACAGTGATGAGCAGTTGCATGACCGACCCAGTCAACAAAGGGTTTGTTCATTTGAATGGCTGGCTAATTTGGATTTAATATTTTGATACTGGCTCTTTGTTCTTATTCCCAATTATATCCAGATAGTACCAGTATCCAGAGAAGTATTGAAGACTGTGATTGGATAAACTACTCAGCATAACTTTTAGATCCACTGCTTATTATAAATCAATTGTGCTTTAGTTTATGCTATTTGCATTAGTACATGTTCACTGCTGAGAAAAGTCCTGATTTTCTTCAAATCATTATTTTAAACATAGCTTATTGTTTTATTTCAAGGGTGGTATCATATTCATGTTAGAATATAAAGGCCAGAAAAATATGATGTTGCACATTGGGGATGGTGCATGAACTTACTGGGAGGTGACATCAGTATTAGAGTTTAGGAGGGAGGGTGATAAATAGCAGTAAAGCTGGGACTTTATGGAAAGTTAAAAGCCAAGGGGGAGGGGAGCAAACTGATCTCCTCTGCTGGAGTCATTAGCACCGTCAACACAGTTTTCAGTAAAGCCCGACTCTAGTTCAAAAGGTGTGGGGGTGAGAAGATTATGGTGGTCACAGTAGAACCCACCTCTTTCACTCTGCTGCTCACTCAAGGACCCACAAAGCTCATGTAATCCTGGTTTCTGCACCGCCTTCACTTTCTCACCACTTTTGCAAGCATGATGGTGAGTTCTGCTGACACTCCTACCTTTGCCACTTTGAAATCTTGGTTTACAAGGAACCAGCCCTGACTGTTGTGCCATTTGTTTGGATTTTTAATTCTCATTCACAGGAAAACACATTTTTGAATACAGATTTCAGACCTTAAAACTCATAAATAGTAATTTCATATCTTCAAGAAAACATTTGAAAACTTTATTCGTTTCTTCAACACAAAGCTATTGAGCGTCTGCTCTTTAGTTGGAGCTCTTCTAGGCATCGGGGATTCGGTGGTAAACAGTTCAAAGATCTTGCCCTCATGGAGCTTACATTTTGGTGGAAGAGAAAGTTGGTAAAGAAATAAATTATTAAATTGCGATGGCAGTAAGTACAGCAGGGCAAGGGAGCAAGAATGAAAAGTAGTGGTTATTTTAGCTTCAGTGCTCAGGAGAAGCCTTTGTGAAGAGGTGTTATTTGAACAGAGACCAAGAAGTGTGGGAGTGAGCACTGCAGGCTCTGGGGGAAGAGTAAGTCAGAAGGAGTAAGTAGCTCTTGCAAAAGCCCTGAGGTAAGAAGACTGGCTAGTATAGAAGCAGCAATGTAGCCTGAGTGAAGAAATAAAAAAATCAAAAGGAAATAAGGATGGAGATAAACGTCTAGGTTATGGAGGACCTTTGAGGTCCCACTTCAGTAGTTGGATTTTATTCTCAATATCTGAGGTTACCACAAAAGGTCTTGGGAAGAGAAAATAACATTTTCTAACTTACCTGTCTGAAAGATAGCTCTGGCTGCTGTGTGGAGACTATTGTTTTGGTGTTAAGGATGGGGTATAGAGGAGTAGAAGCAGGAAGACCCATTAGAAAACTTTGCAAAAGTTTATCTTAACGATACAAGTGTCTTAGGCTACATTAATAGCAGTTGAGGTAGTGAGAAATGGTCAGAATTCAGGATATATTTTAAAGGAAAACCTGGGAGAATTTTTGGTGAATCTGCATGAGGAATATGGGGGATGCTTCCTGATTCTCCAGCCTGAGCAAGTGGTTACATACTGGTGCCACTTATTAAGTGAGGTAAACTGGGGAGGAGCAGATTGGAAAGCAAAGGGAAGTGTATTAATCAGCTCCAGTTGCCATAAAAAAAACAACAACCCTGTAGACTGGACTTAAACTATAGAGATTTATTTCTCACAGTTCTAGAGGCTGGTAAGTCTAAGATCAAAGTACCAGCTGACCTGGTTTCTGGGGAGGGCCTTCTTACTGGCAAGTGGATGACTGCCTTTCTTGCTGTGTTCCCACACAGTGAGGGAGAGGAAGAGGGAGGGGGGAGAGAGAGAGAGAGAGGGAGAGAGAGAGAGATAGCACTCTCATGATTCTATAAGGTCACTAATCCCATCAGACCAGGGCTCCATCCACCTCATCTAACCCTAAGTACCTCCTAATTACACCCATCTCCAAATACTCTCATATAGTGATCTGGTGTGGTATGGGTGGAAACACATTCAGTCCATAACTGGGAGATATAGTTTTGGCCATTTTTCTGTTTTTCTTTACTGCATATACAGACATATCTATCAATCATTCAGATGAAGATGAGTAGCCAAATAACAGGAGTGTGAGCTCAGGGAAAGCTCAAGTCTAGAGATATAAATTTAGAAGGCATCAGTACATAGATCTTAAACAACCAAGAGATGAAAACACCTAGAAAGTTGAAGGGAAAGGAAAAATGACTGGGGCTCCTTTTAGAAGTGAAAGGGTGGTAGAATTCAGCAAAAGAGACTAAGAAGGGGAAGTTTTGGAGGTAATGGAAATACTAGCAATGCATGTGTCTCAAAAACCAAAGAAAAAAGAATGTGTTTTAAGGAAAAGAGACAGCTAACTGTGTCAAATTCTTTTGATTCATCAAATAAGATGAGAACTAAGAACACGCCATTGGATTTAGCTAGAAGGAGAACGTCAAGGATCCTTATGAGGATGTTGGAGCCCTGGAGAACACAGCCTGAATGGAGCAGCCTGGAGCAAAAAGGAAGTGAAGAGATGCATATTAAGTGTATAAACACAGAACCCTCTTGAAGGTTTTACTGCAAAGGAGAGGCAAGAAATTGGGCAGTAGTTAGGATGTGGGATATAGAGAGAAGAATTTCTTTTAATGGGAGATACTACAACCTGTATTTATGCTGATTGGGAATTATCCAGTAGAAAAGTAGAAGTTTAAGATACAAGACAAAGGTAGGGATAATTGTAGAAGTCAAGCCCTGGACTGATCCAGAGAGAACTGGATTCCTGTCCAGATGGAGGGGCTGGCCTTACAGAGGAACACGGCTCACAGTTTAAAGAAAGAGAAGAAATGGGTATATGGAGACAGATTTGGTAGTGAGAAGATGAACTATTTCTCTTCTTATTTCTCAATTTTGAATTGAAATATGAAGCAAGATCAGTAGCTGATATTGAAGAGGAGGGAGAAGTGTTAGAAGTTGGAGGAAAAAGGAAAGTATGATATAAAACTGTTAGTTTAGAAAATAAAAGAACACATTGACTAGATAAATGTGGGATAATAGTTGAAGGTCCATTTAAGATCAGTGAATATAAATTTAACATGAAACCAATGAGCATTTCTCCAATTAAAATGAAGTCAGCCTGTGCTTTTTTGTGGCCACCTTCACTATTTGCGAGTAGATGGAAAGTTGGGTTTTAAGAGGATTAGGGTTTTTGCTAAGTAAGACAGAAGAAGAGAGAAAGGATTTAAAAAATTATTTCCAGTTTTCTTTTACTCAAGCCAATTTCTCTACCTAAAACCAATTGTGTATGCTGAAATGTAGGCGTTCAATTTTTTTCTTAGTCATGCCATAGCTAAAAAACTCAAAAGCTGAAAAATAGCTTTTCCAGTATAAGTACTGTAATTTCTTCTATCTCTCACTTATTTAATTCAACTTGAAGACTCTATTTTTTAATTCTTTCACCAGCTTTTCTTACATAATACATAACAGCATAAATTGTAGAGAAATAATTATGGATGTCATTAACATTGGTACTTTTGAGTTTCAAAACAACTTGTCTTAAGAATGTTCAAAAAATACGCTATTCAAACAAGGAGGTTTATTTAAAATGATTCAGATTATATTTAGTGAATGCATATGACTCCATAATTCCATGAAAACCATAAATGAATTTAGTTTTATTGAGAGCCATGATAAAGCCAGCAATTCAAATACTGATTAAGCAAATTCATGGGAGAAAGAAAAGGGGGGGAAAAAGCCTGTATAGTCCAATAGAGATAGAAAAGCAGATATATTACTTACTCCATTTGAAATGCAGTTTGGTTTCACTTCTTTTTTTTCGCTCACTTCTGCCTTCCCATTTCTTCTAGAGAGAGACCAAGCTACAGACTGAGAGCAGACAAATACAGAGTTGAGGACCATAGAAATAAAAAAGATAGGAAGGTGTTGCAGGTGGAGTCTGGACCATGTCAGACAGCCTCCTGTCTTCCTGCCTGGTTGTAACAGGGTGGTGTTTAAGTATTACCTAGGGAACCTAAGACATCAAGTCAAAAAAATTTTTATAGAAAAGGCAAAGAGATTATAAATATAGAAGACTTAAGGGTTTTTGTTTTGTTTTGTTTTTTACTGGGTAGATTTGGGGTCCTGCTTAGTAGGTGCCTTTGATTTTTGGTGGCTGTAGCTCCATGTCCAGGCCTTAAATTCAGGAAACTGGTTTGCTTTAGGCTCTTAGGAGAGTGAAGAAAAAGATTTCAATTCATTTCTTCATTGTCCAACTAGTTTACAAGAGCAGGGATGGTATCTAAGATTCAGGGTAGATGCCATATCCAGAATTTAAAATAACCATCCAATAGAAGTATCCATTCTGTATGTTTCTCATTATTAACTTGATTGTGCATGTGGGGGAGCCTAAGATCAAGATGAACCTCGGCACCAGACATAAAGGACAGGAATCAAAGAAGAGCCAGGAAATAAGGTAAAGAAGTACTAAAACATTGTCTCTAAGAACTTGAGTTTCAATAGTCTCCTGCAGTCTTGCTGCCTCTTATCAGTGGTTCTTAACTTTTGAGGGGTCCAGGTAGTCATGGATTCCTTCGAGAATTTAATGAAGGCTATGACCCTCCACATACACATCGCAAAATTTTAAACACATACATAAAATTGTGAAAACAATGTCAAAGATTCATGAGCCCAGAATAAGGGGTTATAACGTAAATAGGATTTTATAATAAGCGGTTTTGATCTTAAATATGATCCTATATAATCTTTTTTTTAAGTATTTTTTTTTTATTTTTTAAGCAGAGCAGACTCATAGAAACAGAGAACATTTTGATGGTTGCCAAAGGGGAGGGGATTTGGGGGACTGGATGAAAAATGTGAAGGGATTAAGAAATACAAATTGATAGTTAAAGAATAGTCATGGGGATGTAAAGTACAGCATAGGGAATATAGTCAATAATGTAATAACTATGCAGGTGTCAGATGGGTACTAGATTTATTGGGGTGACAACTTTGTAAGTTATATAAATGTCTAATCACTGGGTTGTACACCTGAAACTGATAGAATATTGTATAACAACTGTAATTGATCCTACATGATCTTGAAAATGCAGGCGGCCATTAAGTTATTTATGATGTGAAGCTCTGAATTTGATGTGGGGCTGTAATTACATCTTGGGTATGTGTTTTTCTGTGAATCATTTTGATTTATTTCAAAATTTGAAAGGTTTATATGCTGAAACAAAAAAAAAATTAAAATAACCACTAACTAAAAAGTTTATGGTATGGTAAAAACAATACCTTCAGAAACATTTGCAGATATTTTTATGGCCTAACCATCTGTATTCACCCTTCTTAGTCTCAGTCTCATCACATGTCATTGAAACTGCTTTTCTGAAGCAGATTATGTAATGATTCAGCGTAATCAAGATCTAGTCTATAAACTCAAGATTACAGCAGTGTCTGTCAAATACTTCAGAAGATAATGTTTTTTAAATCTCCAAAATGTAGTTAAAAGAAGGCTTTTCCCCATTGGAGTATACTTATTCATGTTCTGTAAACTGGATCTAATTTCTAAGCTGTGATATTCAGAAAGTTCCGACTCTGTGATAGGTTTTCCCTTATAAATATTTAGGCTCACTTATTTTCAGCAAACATGGAGCACCTATACACTAACTATGTTTCTCTGTTTGTGGCCCACTGAGGCTTTCCTCTGCTGTTGCTTCAAATAGCAACAGGATTGTAGGGGCAAAAATAAAGAAATAATTAGATCAAGAAAGATAATCCATGTCTCTAAATTAAAATAAAGGTAAAATGGAGGCTTTCTTGAACAGCTTGAACGCATTTGCTTTCCTTGGTCTTTATCACCTTTCAGTCCCCCTCAGATAAGTGTGTCTCATTCCCTCCTCTACCCCCTACCCCCATCCGCACACAGACACAGGTTGAAAGTTCAGTAGTGGTGTTTTAACCCTAAATTAAAGAGTCAATCAATCATTATCACTCCTTCTCACATATCATACTACTTTAAACTTAAGATGATTTAAATGTCAACATTCTAGTTAAAAAGGGAAAATGTAGTTTACGCCCTTTAATGTTTCTTATCCTCTAAAATAGCTTTCCAAATGTATCTAATTTGAGCATTCATGTTCTGCTTCCTTTTGTGTAACTATGACAAAAACAAGTATAAAATTTTGACCCCACAAAATCAATCTCTGTGTCTTTTAATTATAAAAAGAAATCGATATAGACCTTATATTTTATAACCAATATGAGCAAAAAATATGGTTTTCCTAAATCTGGGCTGGGTTTCTATAATAGAGAATCCAAGAGTCATTAAGCATTTGGGATTTCCTTAATTTCTCAAATGTGAATCTTTTCACAGAGATAAAAGAAGATAAAGTTGAAGCATTATTTGTGGGTGGATGTTACACCAAGTTTGCCCCTTATCTCTAAAAAAGACAGGTAACTCTGCAATATAAAAACTTCATGATAAATTTTATGTAGAATATTTCAAACTATGCCCAGAAAATATAAACATTCAAAAATGGGCACAGGCCCAATTTATTTTCAGTGAAATAAGTATGATGTGATTCAAAGTAATAATAATATCTCATAAAATAATACCTTTCTCATGGAAGAACACATTTCAAACAAGATTGAACTTCATCTGTGGTTACCTTCTTTATGAATGTGACCCAGACTCCCTCAAGCTCAGTGTCACTTTTACATGCACATTGAAAACATGAATAATGTCATATTAGCATGTGTTTCACATAAGGACAGCTAAGCCCTTGGCTCACACAATGCAAGGCCTAGAGATCCATGGTCATCTTTGCCCTTTACCTTGGGGATTCATGGAACAAGATAGTGCAATGTGATAGCAAGAGCAGGGGACCAAGAGTTGAAAAACACAGTCCCAGCTCCAGCACATTCTAAGTATATGAAAGTGGGTGAAACCTCTAATCTCTCTGAATTTCAATATGCTTCTCAATAAACCAGAGGGTAATTATGCCTGTTTGCCTCACAGACTTGTTACAAGAATCAGATGAGATAATGTAAATGAACATGCTTCAAAAACCACACGACACACACACGAAGTAAAAGAAAATCTGGACTCAAACTTTATAGTTTTCTGGCTCTTGTTTGAATTTATGAGGAGTTTCATAAATCCAGTCCTTTTTTATGGTTAGCTCTAATACTTTATAATGATGCAAAAAGGGATGGGAATGTTCACTATAATCATGCAGAAGAAGATCTGGTACTAGTTGTTTTCCATCTCACTTAACCTTTGCTAAAGGTCATACACAGGCCATGTCTTAAGGTCCATTTTCCTAAATGTAAGGGGAAGAAGTAGTGAGTTGTAGAATGTTCAAGTTTTCTGAAGCACTCTGAGGAATAAAAGAACATTTTCCTTATGAGCCTGACTAATCCATATTTTTCTAAAATGAATAGATTTTTTTCCTGCTGTCTTTCTTCGCCTCTTTGTCTCAATCAGGCTTGTGACTGTCTGATTATAATCATCAATGGTCTGTGATATTTCTGCATGATATCTTACAACAGTAGAGGGCGAATGTGTCTCCAGGGCCTCATAGGTTTGATAATGTTAAGGCTACTGTAGTAAAAGGAACTTACTACTATAATAATCCCAATTTCATAACAGTTCATGCAATTTGTCTTATTGGTGTTGCTTTTATTCATAATCAAAATGTATAAAAGCACAGCACTTTTTAAAAGGTATACATTATTTCACAATGGGTTAACATTTGCCATGAAGAGAATATTTTTCTATTTTGTATGCAACAAATACAGTTTGAGCACCTACTATGTGCTTGACAGCATACTGAGAATAATTCGAGTAATGGTAGCAATAATAATAACCAAGTTGAGGCCCTACTACTTGTGAAATACAGGGTTACAAGCTTTACATGGATGATATCATCTAGTCCTCACAACAGCCCTAGGAAGTAAGTATTCTTGTCCCCATTTCCCCGTTAATGTTAAGTAACTTGTACAAGCTCACCAATAGATAACAAAAATTATCTAGTGGTTATCCAAGTCAGCCATCAGCCACATCTCTCTCTGAAGATCTAGGTAAGATGGACTTGAACCATTCAATTATGCAGCCTTTGAAATCCAACTGTCTTCCCACATTTTTCTGCTAACTCCTCTGGCTTTCTTCGTCTTTTGGATTCCAACTATGCCTTGCTCCAAATGTGAAACTTCACCCTTTCTCCAGGTTTTTACAACAAAATCTCTGTATCAAGCATTCATATCATTTTTCAGACTTTTGGAAAGTTTTGAGGGACCCTCTGTGGACTCTCATAATCTTCTGTTCATTCACTCATTCTCTCTCTCTCTCCCCCTTTCTTTCCTTCCCTACCTTCCTCCCTCTATCTAGGACTGCCTAAATTTTGCTTTCTTTCTTTTACAGAGCTCTTCCACTCTCCACAATGCCTGGATCAAACTTACACATTAAACCCATTATGATGTTCTGCAGAACCAGGGGCGTTCCATTTCACAAGGTCCGTACTTCTTAGAAGGATGTTGTGAGTACAAAAATGATGTGGAGTCCTGTATTAAGTTGCTATTGGCATTAAACAATGAGAAAGAATCACATACAAATATTACCTATGCATTTATTTTTTTAGTTCTAAAGCATCACTAAATGAAAGACAGGGTCTAGTTCTACTGACTCTTAGACAATGAACTTTTCAAAGTTTAAAAGTTTGAGATAAGGGAAAATAATATTTCAAATACTTATGCGCCCTCTACTCTACTTTTTTAAAACTTTTTGTTTACTTCCATTTTGGCAGGAGTGGGCAAATTTTTCTCTGTAAAGGGCCAAATAGTAAATATATTTTTACTTTGGAGACCATATGGTCTCAGTAGCAACTACTTACCCTTCTTATGTATAATGGCCACAGCCGTAGACAACACACAAACAAATGGACAGGGCTATATCTCAATAAAACTTTACTTATAACACTGAAATTTGAATTTCACATAATTTTCACATGTCATGAAATACTTTTTCTTTTGGATTTGTTCAACCATTTGAAATGTTAAAAATTTAAATATAAAATGTATTTACATTTATATTTAAATATTTTATTTAAATATAAAAACCACTTTCAGATCCATACAAAAAACTGACAATGAGCCCTGGCTGGGTGACTCAGTTGATTGGAGCATCGTCCTGTATACCAAAGGGTTGCAGGTTTGATTCCCCATCAGAGCACATACCTGGGTTGTGTATTCGATCTCCAGTCAGTCGAAGCCAGTATAGGAGGCAGTATTTCTCTCTCTCTCACATTGATGTTTTTCTCTCTCTCTCTCACATCAATTTTTTTTTAAAAATCCTCATACGAGGATTAACAAAACAACTTGTATAAAGAAATACTGGCAATGAGGGCTATAGTTTGCCAACCCCTAGGTTGTGATATCTTTTATAGTTGTAAAAGAAACATACTAACCATTGTTATATATTTTTCTGCTCTGCCTTTGCTAAATTTCTAAACAATTAATATATATTCTAAGAAAAAAAAGATACTCCTCTCACTCAGGACAACTAAGTCCATCATTCCTAACTCCTTCCTCTCATCTCAAAAATGCAATATAATAATTTTTCTCAAGAAATAGTCATGGGTTAAGAAGGCTGTACTCTTCTTTGAGGCAGTGTCTCCTAAAGTCTGGCATTTACCATTTAAGTTAGGTAAATGCTCACCAGAGTAAAGCTAAACATGTTTTACATTTACTGAACTTTAGCTTTTTCAGAGCCTTCAATATGCTAATGTCAATTATGACTCTTCAAGAGGATGACACAGCATACAGTAATCCTCATCCTACTAGCCACTGAATTCTCCTTTCTTGAAGTATTTCAAGGAACTAACATTCTCAGATCTAGACACCTGCTACTGAGAATGTTGTCCACGAACCAGCAGCAAAACTCTGGCTATACCTGAAAACATGTTAAAGACTCTCAGAACACACCTCAGGCCTACTGAATCACGACCTTCATTTTAATATGATTCCCAGGTGTTTTGAATGCATATTAAGCTTAAAAAACACTGCTATAGAACATAACTTTGTAAATAATGCTTAAGCTAAAAGAATAGCATGGATCCAAAAGCTAAAATAAATCATAACATGAATTACTAGAAATTTTGGTTACTATGAAGTTACATCCATTTCCCTGGGTTAAAGTGAAGGGACAAACCACTTATCTACATTTTTCACTCCCTTTCTCATCACATTCTGATGTTTGCTTTTATTTCTCTTTTGTTTCTGTGGAGTTGAAGAGTAAGAGAGAGACAAGGAACTGAAAAATTAACTTATGGAGGATGCAGTAATTGACCCCATGTTCTGAATGTCTTCTTCAAAGCCTCCCCAAAAAAAATCATTTTGGAGCCAGAAATGTAAACTAGAAAAAACAGCCATCATTTTTGTTTCTGATTCTTAATAGAAACACTAATCTTTATTATCATAATCCTTTAATATAGCCAGCTGACTCTTTGTATTATTTTTATTACTTTGAGTAAATACAATGATATCCCAGGTAAAAGGTCTCATTCTTGGTCTTCACCGCAAGCTTGCGTATTTAGGTAGGAATTACAGCTAAATTTGACTAAGTAGATTTCTGAGGAGCTTTTATAAAATTTACAACACAAGCTCTGCCTTCCAGATATATATTCATTTAAAATTCCCATGATCCATGGGCAAATAGTTTTCCTATATTTGTAAGTGCTTATTATGAATAACAGCTGTGAAGTTTTCTGTACTTCACTATTGGCAGATACTGTTTGGAAACCAAATGAGATTCTTAAATAGGTTCGTATAAATTTTCATTGTATACGGAACTTCTATTGCTATTCTCAAGCCCCCTTATTAAATTGTACCAGATGATAAGAAATATGTTCCTGATTGTATTCTGTAGTAATAACCCTCCTCTACCATACTCCTCTCTCTCTCTTTCTCTCTCTTCCCAACCACTCCCTCTCTCCTTTCTCCCTTTCTCTCTCTCTCTCTCTCTTTCAAAAAGAGTAATCTGATTTTAAGAGGTGGATGTGAGGCACAATTGAAAATAAGATTCACATTGTCTCTATTTACAATTTTTTTCAATTTCCAATATGCTAGTCCCTTTTGCAAAATGGTTCAGCATATAAGATTAAAAAGTCATGAGACTCCCAGTGGACTGGATCCTCATTTTCCTCTGAGAAAGCCATTGAAAGTATTCTGCATTAAAGAGATGTGTGGGCTGTGGAGCAGAACAAGCATCTGGGCCACATATGTAGTTAACATGAATGGATGTACACAATAAAAATATTTCTGTGCTCCCCATGCAGTAGTGACACAGGAAAGATCCTAACTCCAGCAATAATTTTTACACAACTCTAGTGCAATGATAGCCAGTGAACAGTTGACCCTAGTTGTGATCTATTGCAGAATACAGCATGTCTTCGAATAACATAGTTTCACTCAACATCATTTCATTATAAAGTTGATGAGAAAAAAATCTATCCCCGGTGGGGTCCACTGTCTGTGTCGAGTTTGAAATTTCTCCCCATGTCAATGTGCGTTTTCTCTGGGTATTCTAGTTTTCACCCACATCCTAAAGTGGAGTTTTCATGTGTATGTTAGGTGCACTGGCATGTCTAGATTGTCCCAGCCTGAGCGAGCATGGCTGTGAGGGTGAGGGCACCCTGCCGTGGATGTCTGTCCTGCCCAGGGTTGGGTCCCGCCTATGCCCTGAGCTTCTGGCAGAGACTCTGGCCACCCGCAACCCTGACCTGAAATAGGCAGGTCAGAAAAGAATGATCATATTTGTTTTCAGTAATCTTTCTTAGAGGCATGAGTAGTTCATCTTTATTTCAGTATTAAATATAAGTGAGTTTTTATCGAGAAGTTTGGTGATGCTTTGCTGACCAGAAATATTCTGTAGGAACTAATGACTAGCCTGAGGTATAATTGGTTCCATTATACAATACTTTGTTTCACTTCAAGTCACGATTTTTAAGAACGTATCCATGAAATTAAACGAGGACTTATTGTACAACTTTATGCTTCTCTGAATGGCTACTGCATAATCTCACTGTCACTTAAGTCTTTCATTTCCCCCCCCCCCCCCACTGGTTTGAGATGCCACTTTTTATCGTACACTAAATTCCTGTGGGTATTTAGAGTCTCTTTCATATGCCAGAATCATACAACTCTTAAACCTTTACAGTTAGTATCTGATGGACATAGTCTTTCTCTCACTGATCTTCATCTGGTGACCCTTGCTGATTGGTCCTCCCAAATGAACCTTAGAATTGGCTATATAGGTTGGGGGAGGGGAAAAACAACAAAACCACGTGTTATTTTTTTTAAGGAGTGGAGATGCTGCTAAATTTACAGACTAACATTTATGTCTTGTTGAGCATTCTTCCTAAGTACATGGTTTTACATTTGTTCCCAATGTACTTTTGTCTATTATCAGGAGTGTTTCTTCAAATGGGTCTTTCACATTTTTTGTAGAGTTTATTCCTAAATATTTTACTTTTGTTGTTACTATTCTTTTAATCCTCACCCAAGGATACATTTATTGATTTCAGACAGAGGGGAAGGGAGAGAAAGGGAGGGGGAGAGAGAAACAGTGAGAGACAGAGACAGACATCTAATAGTTGCCTTCCATACCACCCTGCTCAGGCATCAAACCCAAAACCAAGGTATGTTCCCTGACGGGGAATCGAACCCACAATATTTTGGTGCACAGGCTGATGCCTCAACCAACCAAGCCAAACTGGTCAGGGCTGTTGTTACTATTTTAATAAGTCTTTTCTTTCAATTATATTGGCCTTTTATAGGCATAAAGGCTATTTTTTTCAGTATATGAATTCAACATTATTCTCCTAAACTATCTTATTTTATATAGTAGTTTTTCAGCCAAATTTCCTAGGTTTTCCAGGTATATAATCATATCATCTGCAAATAATATAACTCTGCATTCATGCATTTTTTTACAATTTTTCTACCTGTCTCTTATAATATTATATCTTTCTCTTACACAATTCAATTATATAATTTCTTTATTTTTATTTTTTTATTTTTAAATCATGCTTATTCTGTTACAGTTGTCTCAGTTTTTCCCCTCTTTGCCCTCCTCCACCCATCCCACCCTGCCCCCCGACTCCCACAGTCAATTCCCACCCTGTTTTTGTGGTCCATGTCCATGGGTCATTCATACATGTTCTTTGTTTAGTCCCTTTTCCTTCTTTACACCATGGTCCTCCTTCCCCATCCCCTCTGGTCACTTTCACTCTGCTCCATGTTTCCTTGCCTGTGGTTTATTTTGTTCATTAGTTTATTTTGTTGAATAGATTCCACTTGTAGGTGAGATCATATGGTATTCTTCTTTCACTGACTGGTTTATTTCAGTTAGCAAAATATTCTCCAGTTCCATCCATGTTGTCATAAAATGTAGGAGTTCCTTCTTTCTTTTTTTTTTAAGTGCAGATTGATTTTATTTATTTACTTTTAAATGTCAAAATCCATTATATAATACTAAAAAATTTAAATCCATTATAAAGTTTCAGCAATTATAACAACATGACATCACCACAGAAATAATCAAGTAGATCAATGAAATAAAATGAGCATTCTAGAAACAAATATATATATCTAACAATGTAATATATGATTAAATTGATATTTCAAATCAATTTAAATTGCAGGAAACGTGGTGCGCGAGGGGAAGACTCGGGCCTGAGGTGTTCCCCGACTGTGATCTGAGCAGGGGGAAGCAACTCAAGGATGTAGTGGACACAGCAGGTTGGGGCAGGCCGGCTGTGAGGGGTTTGGTTTAATGAGTTAAGTCTGAGATTGCCGGCGGGAGTGGGGGCGGGCGGCGGGGGGGCGCTGACTGACAGGTGGGCTCACCCACCGGGGGCCCAAGGGCGGACGCTCCCCCAGCCCTGCCCAGCCTGGCCAGTAGGGCTAAGCGAGGTCCCGCAGACGCTGGGCAGCGGTAAGGCACCGCGTTGGGGGCTCCCTAGGCGCGACCTTCCTAGGCGGCCCCTTGGCATGTGTGGCGAAAGCCGCCTGGGAGAATGTCAGTGCTGGCGCGTGGGTCCAGGGTCCCCCGCCTCTTAGAGCCAAGGATGTTGCTGAGTTAGCAAACGGGGGCGGGCGCATGGGGATTGCTGGAACCTGCGGGCTGGGGGAGGGGAAGCAGCTGCAGAGGGCAAAAGAAAATACTGATCACCCCCCAATTCCTGATGAAAAAATGAGACTGTCCATGGGCTGGGAAAATCCAAGACCACTGACCCAGGCTCCCCCCACCCCCGCCTGCCCCTATATCTCAGTCTAATGCCTACAGAGTGTTCCCTTTCTTAATCCAATTAAAAACAAACCATTGAAGCGAGATTCACATAAGGTTAAGTTAGCCATAAAAAAAGGGGGGGGGGGCGGGGAATAAGGCTTAATGCCACAAATAAGGTGCATGGACCACTATTACTTGAAATAAAATAGAGAGCCCTGTTTCACATATTATACAACAAATATTCAGGTGGGTTAAAAATCAGTATGTAAAATCTAAGGAGTTTTAGGAGACAATACTAAATAATATATTTATTACTCTGAAGTAAAATATTCAAACCCAGAAGCTATAAAGTAAAATATTGACAATAAGACTATATTAAACATTTAAGGCTATATAGTAATATACACATAAAAAAAGTTAAAGGACAAGTAATAGAATAGGAAAGTATTTGCAACACATCTAAAAAAAGGTTAATAGGGGTTTTTTTTAGGGAAAAATATTCTGGAAACATTTAATCAAAAAATGGATAAAAAATAACAAAAAGTAATTAAAGCTTTTTTAAAATAATAGAAATAAGCAAATTACAAAAACAGGTTTAGTTTCAACAAATAATAAAATAATTAAAATAGCACATCATTGTCACAATCAGATTAATAAGTATTAAAAATATTGCTAATATCAAGTATTGGTGATTGTGAAAGGAACTGGGTGTTCATAGATTCTTTTTCTTCATCTTAAAGCAGTCCCTTTAGCATATTTTGCAATGCTGGTTTAGTGGAGGTGTATTCTTTTAGCCTTCTTTTGTCTGGGAAAATCCTTATTTCGTCTTCCATTTGACTTGAAAGCCTTTGCTGGGTAGAGCAGTCTTGGTTGCAGTCCTTTGCTTTTCATTACTTGGAATATTTCTTGCCACTCCTTTCTGGATTTCAGTGTTTCTGTTGAGAAGTCAGTTGCTAGCCATATCAGGACTCCCTTATAAGTTACTACCTCTTTCTCCCTTGTTGCCTTTAGGATTCTCTCTTTGTCTTTGATATTTGCCATTTTTAATTATGATGTGTCTTAGAGTGGACCTCTTTGGGTTCCTCTTGAATAGGACCCTCTGTGCTCCCTGGACTTGTGTGGCTTTTTCTCTCCTCCAGTTAGGGAAGTTCTCCATCATTACTTTTTCAAACAGGTTCTCTATCGCTTCCTCCTCTTCTTCTCCTTCTAGTACCCCTATTATATAGATATTACTATGTTTCATGCTGTCCTGCATGTCCCTAAATGCCTCTTCATTCTTTTTGAGTCTTTTTTCATTTTCTTGCTCTTTCTGGGAACTTTTTTCTAGTTTGTCCTCCAGCTCACTGATTTGATCCTCTGCTTCATCTAGCCTGCTTTTGATCCCTTCTACTGTGTTCTTCAATTCAGAAATTGTATTCTTCATTTCTTCTTGTATCTTATTAATAGTTTCTATGTCCTTTTTCATGCTGATATAGTTTCCAGTAAGTTCCTTGTAGTTTCCCTGTTGTTTTTGGTAATTCTCCCTGAGCTCACCGAGCTCATTGAGCTTCCTTAGAACCATTGTTTGGAACTCAGTATCTGACAGTTTACTTGCCTCTATTTCATTTAGTTGTCTTCCTGAGGATTCCTCCTTTCCATTTGATTGGGGGGTGTTTCTTTGTCTTCCCATCCTTTATGAGATCCTTCTCATCTTTTTTGCTTCTGCTTCTTAAATTGATCTGTCTTGATTTCCTGACTTTGTGGTGTGAACTTCTATGATAGGAGACCGCCGTTTTTTCTCTGTCTGGATCTGCCTCTGATGATGGCAGATGTTGACCCTGTGTGACCTTCGGCAGTCTTTTCAAGACTTCCAGGAATCTACTGTCTGTGGTTGTCTCCTTCACTGTTAATTTAGTCACTCTGCACTCAGCAGGACGGCTTGGACACCACAGGACAGGGCAGAGTCCCTCCTGGGTGCAGGGTTATTGGGTCCTCAAACGCTGATATCTGTCTGAGCAAGATGGCTGCTCCCACATGGGGGATTAGTCAGCCCTGAGATCCTGCCAGTTCTCTCTCAGTTGTCTCCCCAAAACCTTCTTCCCCAGTCTTTCCTCAGGTGTCTCTAGCCCACTCTGCCCCTGCCCTTGCCAGAGACCAGGGTAAGTGGATGCAAATAAAAATTTATGTGTTGGCCCTTTAAAAGGCTCTTTGTGTCTCCAGCTGCCTATCTCTGGCAGAGAGGAACCCAGCTGCTTTTCACAGCTGGCCGTTTTCTGTGTACTTTTTGAGCTCTGGTGCTGTAGGCTGGAGATCCCAGCTTATGGTTTAGACCCCTTTCTTCTTAGGGGGATCCAACTGGCCGTTTCAATAACCCTCTTGTGCTGCCACCTGTGGGCGCCCTGCCTGCCTTCTCAAGTCTCTACCACACTCCTTACCAGTTAGGTTGTGCTACAGCTGATTCTTCTCTCTGTCCAAGGTTATAAGGCCCCACTCTTGCTATTGTTCAGTTGTTTGTATCAGGTGATTGCTCCACAATTTAGTTGTAATTTAGATTGGTCCTGGGAGGAGGTCAGTGTGACTTCCATTCACTCCTCCGCCATCTTGATTCTCCACCAAAATTCCTTCCAATTATATAATTTCTTATATAGTATTATATAAAACAATGTTATCATAATCTTGAATAGTCACTTTCTCTTATATAATTGTGTTACCTAATATCCCAGGTCATTCTCAAACAGTAGAATGACAATAGTCATCTTTGTCTTGGATCTGACTATAGGAAATATCTCCAGTATTTCCCCATTAAGTTAAATGTTGACTTTTGAGTTGAGACATATTTATTTTACTAAGTTAATAAGGTGGCTACTTATTCCTTTGGTATTGAATGTTTTTAAAAGAATAGGTGTTTAATTTTTTCAAATGCCTTTCAGAGTCTGCAGAGATTTCATGATTTTTCTTATTGGATTTATAATATGATAAATAATATTAACCTATTTCTTAATATTGAACATTCTTTGCTCATTATATTTCATTGATCTACTTGATTATTTCTGTGCTGGTGTCATGTTGGTTTAATTGCTGAGACTTTATAATGGTTTTAAATTTTTTAATATTTTATAATTAACTTTAACATTAAAAAAATAAAATCAATCTGCATGAAGGAAAGAAAGAAAGAGAGAGAGAGATGGAACTCCTACCTTTTGCAACAACATTGATGGAACTGGAGAATATTAAGCTAAGTGAAATAAGCCAGTTGATGAAAGACAAATACCATAAAAAAAATTGAACATTCTTGCATTTCTTGCATAAATATCTTATAGGCGTACATAATTTTTAATTAACAGTTGGATTCCATTAGCTAATATTTTATTATTTTTTGCAGTAGTATTTATAAATGAGCTTGTTCCATAGATTTATTTTGCACAATCTTTACCCAGATCCATTACTTTATAAAGGGTTAGCAAAAACAATTATATTATAATTCTATCATTTAATTATTTATCAATCACTAAATCTATTCATTATTAGATGGAATACTTCTATAAGGAGAAACTTTCCTTCCTAAACTATTGGTTACACTGAGACCTAGCACTGAAAAGGCAGCATAAATATTCCACTTACCGTTTTTAAGAATAATGATTTGGTTTCCCAGTATTCTCCAAAAATAACAAATGATTTTTTGTGGAATTCCGTCAGTATTTCTGTAAACTCGTGAATTTTTAACCTACTGGATGTGTTTTAATCATTGTCATTTTTTATTTATTGATACTCAAGTTGTCCCATTTTGGGCCAGTGGAAGTCTCTTAAGCTTAGCTACAGAGTCTTTAACAGTGACTCTGCTTTATTGTGTGTGAAGGTTTTCAGACTCATGTTGTACAACTTGTCTCTTAGGCCAGAACAGCCAAATCTTCACACTTGCCCTCATCATTGAATCTGGTCCTATAAAAAAGACATGAACTTGTGCAGAACCCTGCAGAAATGGCAGTCGTAGGCTCTTTGCTGACTGTGCTCTTCACAGCTGGGTCTTCAGTCCTTCCTGGAAAGAGATCTGGGTAAAACATCCCTCTATTTACTACACACATGACTAAGGTTTAGTCATGTGAGTGAGGCCACCAGGAAGAGTGCACAATGTTCAATCAACAGTTATTATGTGTTACAGCAACACTGAAAGGGTACGCAGGAGAGGGGCCCGCAAACGGAACAGTAGGAAAACACCAAACAGATAGAAGGAAAACACAGTGCTACTTACTGAAATCTTTTTCTTTTTCCCACCATTGTGTCTCCTTTGCACCCACACCTATGCCTGGCCCATAGAAAGAACTGAGTAACTGTTCATTAAATAAATGAATGGTCAACTGTTTCAAATTCTATAAAAACCCAGCAAAATCATGAGAAAATATTCATTTGCTTTGCCAAAACAAAAGTGATGATAATCGTGGTGATAGGAGAGCAGAAGCTGCTATGGGATAAGCCGGGGATGGAGACCTGCAGTGGAGAGTGGCCATGCAGAGGTCTGCTCTAGAAGGAGTTGATTAAAGATGAGAGTCTTAGAAAGGAGGGAGGGCAAGTGAATTTTATTAGTTTAGGGGTTTTTTTTTTTTTGGCTTCGTGTATTTGTTTTGCTCTGTTTCTTAAGTTGAGAGAAACCTAAGACATTTACAGGCTGAGGGGGAAGAGCAAGGGGATGGGGGTGGGGTGGGGTGATGTAACCTACTAGAGAAAGGAAGTAGGATTTCTGAAGCAAGACTTCTGTGGAGGCAAAACCTGTTAAGATTCATAACACAAGTAGACTAACCAGAGCAGAAGGGAAGCCAAGGTTTCTACCAAGACAAGAGGAAAAAAGGGAAAGCATGGGGAAATTCAGTTCTTTAGTAAAACATAAGTATGAGAAATTCAGAGCTAGTTGTCAAAGGTGATATTGATAGTCTTTTATGTACACTAATACTAGCTGGTATTTCTGTGCTTTTTTTCTCCCTAATGTTTGCAAGGAGCTTGTGTTTATAATATTTTATTACATAGTTATGTATTGAGACAGATTAGAATTAAACATATCCCCTTCTCTAAAAACATCATAGTAGAGCAGACAAAGGGCTGAACGAGGAATCAAGAAGACCCAGGTTCTAGTCTCAACAGGACTATATATCTGGGTCCATAGAAAGAATTAGCCATTATGAATTGTACACATTTATAAGACATTTAGAAGATATAACCAAGAACACATTGATTAGATATGAAGTGGGAAGGGAGAAGAATCAATAATGACTCCCAAGTTTCTAATTTTGAATAACTGGATGGGTGATAGAAATACTGAAGAGAAAATAATAATATTGGATTATTAGGATCTGTTGAGATAATGTATATATTCAATTTGTATGTAAATTGAACACATTCTACAAAAGACATTAATGTTAAGAAACTGATACATAATATTCCCTGAAAATATGGAATGTATAGAACCAAACAATAATTAGCTAAAATGTGGAGCCAAACTGTAATACAGTCATATAGCATGTGAAGTGAAAGAAAAATAAAATAATCTTACTCTTAACTTAAAAGAGATGTCAGGAGGAGATATTGAGGATTTTTAGCAATTTAAATTTTCCTATATTCTTATTTATCCTAAGGTGCCATTGGTCTTATTATTGAACTTACCCATTATTTCTCCTGAAACAATTGCATTACAGTAAGAGTAGACAAATACAACCCTGGAGTACTATAGATTACTGAAATGTTGGTTGACTTAAACAAAAAGAACTATCAAATCAAGTCAGTTTCTAGAATGCTGTTCTCCTGAGCTCTGGTTCATCCTTCAGAGCTGTCAGAGGGTCTTGTCACTCCCAAGCTTCTGTGACATGTAGGACTAATTGTTTGCAGCCCAAGGCATTGCATGTCCCACTTTAAAGGCATCAAGACAAGCATCTTCGGAATTATTTGATCACTCTAATTCTTCTGCATTAATGGCACAATAATGGAGTTTTTAATTCCTTTGTTTTATGTTAGCAATTCTCACTCACCTGCTGGGGTTTAATCAAGTATTCACTTGACCCACAGATGATTCAGATTGTTTTAGACCATCTTAGTGAGTTTCAGATGCACTTTTAAGCTATTCATGTTTTGGATAACTTTATTTAAAGAGCATAAAAATCATCTTGATCTTACATCCAAACATCTCAAAAGTCCAGATATATGAAGTCTTTCCAAATTTCCCCTGCCTTTAGTGACCTGGCCACCTTCAAAATCCTAGAGAACTCATCTAAATGACTTATTATGGCTTCTGCTGCCTGATATTGTTTACATTTTGTATGGTTTACCGTGTTTCTAATGAGATTGAAGACCTCTGAGGCCAAAAACTATCTCAAAGCTTTTTTACATTCCCTGTGCTTAGCATAATATTCTCTATATTTTTTATAGATTTCATTTCTTTATTTTTAGAGAGAGAGAAAGGGAGGGAGAAGGAGACAGAGAGAAACATCAATGCAAGAGAGAAACATCAATTAGTTTCCTCTCACACATCCGCAACCGGGAACCTGGCTGGTAACCCAACATGTGACCTGCCCAGAAATTGAAACTGCAACCTTTTTTTTGTGGGGTGATGCCCAACCAAATGAGTCACACCAATATTCTCTATATTTTAACATTATCATCAAATATTTACTGATAATATAATAAGGTAGAATAGCATTATGGTTAAGAGAAGAGCCTCTGGAAGTCAGCTGCTTGGTTTGAAAGGCCGGATCTGCTCCTTAGCAGCTCTGCAACTTCAGACAAGTTCTTCAGTGTCCCTGCTCCTCAGTTTTCTCATCTATTGAATACGGCTAATAAATGTACCTATTCACAGGATTGTCAGAAAAGTAAACAGGTTAATATATGTCAACCATTGAGACCAAATGCTTGTCATATGCAAAGTACCATATAAATGTTTGCTTGGGGGTGTTAATGATCTCTTAATTTGTTCAATAATGTGACGCCACTACATATAATATACATTAACAGGTGCTTCCTCTAGAAAAAAATAATTAGGAGCATCATCCCCATTTTTATATATTTTTTTTAAGTTATTTACAACTGCCCCCAAGACATCTCTGAATTGACTAGCATTAATGCTGGATCAATAGGACGGTCTGTTGAGCTGTTTGGTGACATGTCAGGTGACAAAATAATGGTGGCCTTCACCAAATGAGTACCATTTTAAACAAAGCAACCTAACCAATTTAGAGTCTCAATATAACACTAGTGTGCACACCAAGGCAGTGCCAAGGCAATGGTGACAAACATTGTAGACTTCTGAGTTCACCTTCAGTAGCACCATTCATGGAATATGGTAGATCAATGTGATTATTTTAGGCAAGAGCGAAAAAATGGAAGGAAAGAGAAGGAAAGAAGGTATAGAAGGGCAAAAAATGGTAAGAAGAGCTGTAAGAGATCATGCTGAAATGTTGCAGAAGTAAACACAAAATACTGATTTTTTCCTCCCACCCCCTATAACATCCAAAAGAAAAGATAATATTTAGAGATATGAATATGGGAGTATTAAAGAAAAAAAGAGAAATCAAGAAAATAATTGCTCATTAAGTGTTCAGGACTATACTGTAACAATGGGAGAAATGGCAGAAGAATTTTCACAAACTGAAGGGATCTGCTGCATGGAGACAGGAACAGAAAAAATGCACATCTCTAAGCTAGTGCATTCCAAGTCTTCAAGAAGAGGCTGCCAGCTTCAAGAACACAGCTAGAGGTGTTTTCCCAGAATGCTCGCATTGTCAGCTAGCCTGTCCCCAAGCCATGCATGTTTATCTTCTAGCTCCTCTGGATGAGACTAACGGTCAGTCTTTGATCTTCCTAGATCTAGGCCAGTGAGTGTTACACATACAGAAAGTTTAAAGGACATGAGGAAAGCAAAAATAAACTCAGTATGAGTGTCAAACATATAAAGCATGGCACCTTCATGCTATGAACTCTAAAACTGGTCACCTGGAAATGCATGTGTGCACACAAAAGGCTGGGAAGAAATTCACCAAAATGTTAATACAGGTCATCTCTACAGAAAGGTGGGATTACAGATGATTTTGGTTTTCTTCTTTATATATTTTTTATATGTCAGAAAATTTATATTGTGAAAAAGAGTAATAATTATTTTAATGAATACCCTAGAAAAGAAAGAAGAGTAAGATATAATTAACTGAAAGGTTAGGGTTATTTTCCTATACTTAGATCTCAACAACAGTCTTTGCTTCAGAATCTTTAAACGTTGAAGTTCTTAGCAAGGAAAGTAAAAGGAGAAGCCAAAAGTCACTAAAAAGCAATGTATCTTTAATTATAGTATATAAAGCCTTTTTTCATTGCTTTTGTTTTCTTTGTGTTAACCATTTCAGCCATGTTCTAACTAGACTGATTAATTCAGAACTTTTGGTTTATTAGTATGGTCCACCTAGCCCAGATTAAAAGTTGTGAATAATTCTTATTTATCAGTGCAAGTTTGAAATAAATTGAGTTGGATTTTTGAGAAGACAGAAAAGCCTGATTCCCTGGATAGATAAAAAAGAAATCTAATAAAAGACCACTTTTCAATAAAATATTATGCATTTACTGGAGGTGATAGGAAGTAAAGATTTGGGGGGATGGCTTCCAAATAAGAAAATAAATAAATATTTAAAATTTAAAATAAGAAACTAAAGAACCCTATGGTAATTTCTAAGCCAAAAAAATCATTAGCAACTTAACAGCTTGATAAACTTTTTATTAATAAAAAGATTCCAGTCTTTATGGATAGTTTACACTTTTAAAAATAAAATCTTGTAGAGTGTGTGTACAGTAAGCAATTTCCAACTGCATTAAGTCTGTTAGAGTTATTAGTATTTGGGGTCTTTTTTTGTTGTTATTACCCTTTGTTTAATTTCTTTTGTCCAGTTTATATGAAATTTAAAGTTAAATTAGTTCTTCAATGGTTCTCAAAATGAGCATCCTTCAGAGAATAATGAGAGTAAGACCTAATCACATTCCCCTTGTATTGCTGTGATAAGATTTATATTTAGACCAGGTATATTTTAAGTCTAACTTTATTTAAAATTGAATGTAGATCGCTTTAGCAGGCCATGAATCAACTCTGGGTGCCTTCATTTTGAATTTTCATTTACACCATTCATTTTGCCTGTGAAAGGTCAACAGAAGAAAAAAACCCCAAGGCTCATACCAACAAAGTAGGAACAGCTAGGTTAGAAGATCCAAATTGACGGCCTTGGGAGGTCCCCAAAGGCAAGAAAGGAGATGGTAAAAAGGGTGTAGTAGTGGGAGAGAAGAGTCTCGCCAGTGTCTGCTCCCCTTACTCTCAGAAATCAGAATGCCCTCCACTTTTTTGAGGGATTTTTAGGATATAAAGTATGACCTGGATGAAAGATGGTGTCTATAAACTGTCGGTCTGCTAATCATCCAAAAAAAAAAAATCTCATTTACTTTGAGAAACCAAGGAGAACAAAACGACTCTAAAACTGCTCCAAAACACTGACTAGAAAGGCTGCCCTGAGGGCTTTGAAACATCTGCTTCATGTGTCTACTCCCTCACTATTTTCCTGACTCCTTAGTCCTCTTTGCATTTATGCTGTGAGTCCCTGTGAGTTCCCTGTCCAGAAGAGATTGCCAGGCCTGAGGGCCTCCTAACAGAGGCAAGCTGGGAACACCGAGCCGCACAGCCTGAGGCAGCTCCCCCAGTCCCGGCCTCCACTGAGGAGGGGCGGTCAGCTGGAAACGGGACACACCCACCCCAGGCCTGCAGGACATCACCTGACCCGCTTTCTCTCCTGTTTCAAACAGATTTCAGGCTTCCCTGTCTGGATCCCAGTCTCTTTAAATTCACACTAGCCTTTCAGCAAACCATCATAACATAACATTTCTAAAATGCAATGTTTTTAAGGATTTTTTTCTTTAAGTAGAGCATATATTGATATAGTTGCATAGCTTTGCCCAGTAATAAATAATTCTTTGGTGGGGAGGAATAAAAAAGAAATGCTTAAGATGAATATTCTGCAAAACTCCAGAATTATTGTGAAATCACATTTTTATCTACCATTTTTAGAGCCTATTTGATTTATCCGAGCTTGGCATATTAGAATAGACATGGGGATACAAACAGCCTGATAGTTAAAATTTTGTCTGCATATGAATCTCCTCTGGCTTCCTTCTCTGCCAGGAAAATTTTTCCTGTTGTCAGTCAACTGATCCTAATATCTTCTTGGAACAGAGCAAACATTTTAAAGTGTAAAGCAAAAGTCCTCCCCCAGCCCTGGATAAAAAACTTTTTTTTTTCCCTTGAGCTATTATTGTCTTTAAGATAAATGACTTTAGTTGGTTCAGTCAGATGATAGAGGACACGGTTAACTCCATATAAAGGAAAATGTTTGAATGCCAGTACCACTGATTTCAAGTAATTATCCAATTATTTGGATACCATTGTGTAAGAACATAATCTGCGTCATAAATTGCAAGCAAGACAAATTCCTCTTAAGGAACAGCAGAAATGTAATTTTTGATTTTTGTATTATTCCTTCAGAAAAAAAATCACATATTAGTATACATTTTGAAATAAATATATTTATCCACTTAGAAAGGAACTCAGGCCTTCAGATCATGAATTGCATTATTTTAATTAACTGATCATTTCTGATCCCTTAGAGTTTTCTTCAGAATGAGTTACTTCGAACCTGAAAAAAAAGAAAATAAAGCCACAGCTTTATCTTAGGCACTAGTAAAGGGTCTTCTTGTTTTAAGGTAAAAATAAAGCAAGCCTTTTTAAGACAGCATTATGGTAATTGATTCAGAGTCTAAGTTTATTTCAACTATTAACCCAGCACACATTATTTTACCTGTTGGCTAAATATAAATTGTTAACATGATAGAAAATAGTTACTCGTACATTAGAACACAGTAGTTATGGTCACTGAAAAATTTAAACACATACATAAAACACAACAAAACAAAATAATAAAACCCAATATATTTGAATGTCTGTAAAGCTCTTCACTGATCTTGTATTTAAAAAAAACAAAATGTCAGTTGGGGATGATTCGCGGGGTCAATAGGAAAGTGGTGAGGATGTAGGCGGGGCAGCGGAAGAAATCCAAAGAACAGGAATTTGGGGAAGAAAGAATAAGTCTTTTTGATCTTTTAAAAGTTTTCACTATCAGTTTGAGCTAAAGGGAATAAAATATTTTGGATCAATTTAAATAAAACAGGTGAAAGGTGCCAAAATGAGAATACAGAATCACTTTATTTCAGAAGGAATCAAGGTCGTGCCTTATTTGAAAGGCAATAATAGCTATGTTAGGCACAGTTCTTTAGAGGAACAGAACCAATAGGAGATATAACTATGTATCTAATATCTGTATCTGTATTCATATCTGTATCAACAGCAAGAGAGGGGTTGAGATGTTAAGGAATTGACTTACATGGCGTGAGGGTTGGAAAGTCTGAAACCCACGGGGCAAGCCAGTGCTCTGAGAATTCAGGTAAAGTTGTTGCAGTCCTAGGCAGAATTACTTTTTCCTCAGGGACCTGCAGTCTTTCCTCTTTTTGATTTGATGAGGCCCATCCAAATTATGAAGCATTTTCTGCTTTATTCAAGTTTACTGATTGTAAATGTGAATCACATCTAAAAGCTATCTCCCTAGCAATGTCTACACTGGTGTTTCAGCAAAGACCTAGGCACCATAGCCCAACCAAGTAGACATATCACAAATAGCTTTAGAAACAACCCTTCATTTTGTACACTTTCGTTTCTCATGGTGTCGAGGGGTAATGAGATGTGTTAAGTATTAAGTTGAATGTCAAGTTGTATATGTATTTCTGATATTTTGGAGTTTGCTGTGTGTCTGTGTGTCAGTTTATTAAGTTTGTGCCGTACGCCCAATATTATTGGCGTGTGTTTTTAACTCACACTTTGAATACAAGTATATGCTACCCAGCATTTCTCCTGCAAATGTCCAAGAAATGTAATCGGTATATTTCAAACACCGCAGCTAAAGATACCTCCAATGATAGCATTTAACAAAACTTCACTTCAGAGTCTGAATCATCTGGCTCTTATCTTTGAGGGTAAAAGTGTTAAACATCAAACAAATAAATGGTCCATTAGGATACATGACTTCAGTAATCTAGACATTGATCTTTTGCCCTTTGTGTTAACATTAGCAAGATAAAAAAATATATATGATAAAATTCATTCACACCATTTGCATTGATTTTTCAGAAGTGACTTCTTACAAGCTTTATATGCTTTGTTTTTGTTTCATTTTATCTTATGTTTCTTTTCATGTTTATGTTTTCGGAGTGAGTCATTATTCAGTTGTTGGGTGATTGGTTGGTTAGTTTGTAGGCTCAGTATAAATATTTTATTTATCAAGACTAAAAAAAAAGATCTATGAAGGTAAATGGATATTTATGGAATGATATTGAAGAAAATGATCATAGATTTTAGTTGGTTTTAAAGAAAGTACATCTCTTAATAAGTATAAACAATTTCACTAGCCTCTGTAAAATAATGCATGTTTCTCTATATTTGCCTTTTATTGAAATTGGATGATAAATAGCACATAAAGGAAAACTACCAAGAGCAATCATAACATATATGTTTAAGTAAGCCACAGTATCTAATTTGCTATTATGAAATAGAACTAAGTAGTTTAACAAAAAAGGTATCAAAAGATCAAAGTCATAGGTTTAAATCATTTAAATGATTAATAAAACTAATCGATATTTGCAATTTAAGTATCTATTTAATTTCTGATAGCATATATTTAAAACTCTTTTAAAGTTACTCAGAATTATATCCATCGCTAGTGTAGTCAAAGCCCACAAATATAAGTATTGTCTTTATTTTATTTGCTAAGTTTGTAAATATTTGTTTTACTTGGAAATACATACAAAAAAATTCTAGATTTATCCTTAAAGATTATTTTATTCTCTTTATGCTTTGACCGTCTCTCTTCTGTTGTTGTTGTTTAGAAAATTTTCTATAGCAGCTAGTAAAAATTACCACAAACTTGGCTTAAAGCAACACAAAATTTTTTATATTATAGTTCTATAGGTAAGAAATCTGAAATAGGTCTCGCTAGGTTAAAATCAAGGTGTCAACAGGCCAGCATTCCTACAGCAGGCTCTAGGGGAGTATCTGTTTCCTTGCCTTTTCCAGCTTATTGAGGCCACCCACATTTCTCGGCTCAGGACCCCAAGCCTTTATCCCCGCCCAGCAACATCGTGCCAAGGCAGTCTCACATGGCCCTCTATCTGGACCTCTCTTCTCTGCACTTATAAGGATGCATGTGATTAGATTGGTCCCACCTGGAGTATCAGGACAGTTTCCCTATCTCAAGGTCGATTGATTAGCAACCTTAATTCCATCTGCAACCATAATTCCTATTTACTGTGTAACCTAACATAGTCACAAGTTTCAGTCTTTAGGACTCAGACATCTCTGTGGGGGTCCTTATTCTGCCTGTAATTTAATAATTCTTGCAAGTAGGTGATGGGCACATAAACATTTATTATATTAACCTATTCATTTTTATAGGTTTTAACTTTTCCAAAATAAAAGGTAAAACAAATCAATTTAGGATTCTATATAACATGAGGAATAGTGTCTCAAAAAGTTAGTACTCCAAATTCAATTATGACCTCATTAGTAAACATTCTTTTAAGAAATTTCCATATTTATTTCCAGAGAGCTAGCTGAAAAAAGATAAAATAATGCAACAATTTTTACACTTAAAAATATAAAAACAGGCATATATTTTGCCTCCAGCAAAAAACCTTTCCTCAAATTTCATGCCAAAAAAAGGTTTAAAATAATTTTTTAAAGTACTTATTACTCAAAATGTTTAGGTTTGAGAGCTCTTCTATATCATCTGGTCCAAGCACTCTCTGACACATGACTTTCCTGACAATTGATCATCAACACTTTTATTGATCATCTCCATGGGTGAGGGGTAGGAGGTCAAACCCGCTGAAGTAGTGTGTTTCATCTTTGGATGACTATGATTATTAATATTTATTTTTTTCCATCTACTTGGCTTTGGAGAATAAGTATAAGGCTACTTCTATATAACAATCTACAAATATTTGAAAGTAGTTCATATGTCACCCTGAGGTGAAATATCTGTGGTTCTTCTAGATATCGATGGCAATATCAAATTAATTAGCCAAGAATGAAAACTGTGTTCCTATGGAAGATTTTATGGGAAGCAAACTTGATAGATTTAAATGAAAATTTCCCAAAAACTTATTTATCTAATAAACAAATCACAATATGCTGGGAAATCTAGAGACTTTACCCATGACTCTACTCCAAAAGATAGCTGCACAGATATTCTGAGATTCTTTCCTTCTCTAGAAAGGATTTCGAACCAGGTGGTAAGTGGCCATTGCTGTCCTGGGTTGGTCCTGGTTCTGGCTGTCCAGTACGCCTATGAGCTGGAAGCAGAGGTCAACTGGGGAGGTCAGAGGAGCTCAAAGTTGCGCAAATTTGGCAATGTGTTTCCAATCTCCATTGAAGACCTTTCGTTCAGTAAGGACCAGTTGAATCTCTAACCGGAGAGAAGCTGATCTCTTTCCACCAATAAGCAGATTTGGAAACCAATTTTATGTAAAAAATAAAATTTCATAGAAAACGTGTTTCGCTTTTTGCTTTTCTAGTACCTAGTTCGACAAGACTTACTGGGAAGCTTAAAATAACAAAACTAAGCAAGAGGCCAGAGGCTTGTGAAATTTAAAGTTTTTAAAGCTTATTTGACATCTTATCACCTCAGGAAAACCTTGGTTCTAAAGACATATAGGAAGAACAGAGCCGTGTCATTAGACTTCAATAGACAAGAAGGATAGATTCTAGTCAGAGTTCACAGAGGTGTGAAATGGGTGGGAAAAAATTTGTATAGGCCCAATTGATAGGTAGGAGGCTTAGTGCCTACCCCCTCACAACACGGGAAACTGCCTTAACTTTTGTCAGTCAGGGCCTCATCTGTACAGCTTATCAAAAATATAAATCAATAAAAGCCCTGGTTAAGACATTTTGCCTTCAAGAACTATTCAGTGACATTTCTGAACTGAGATCTTTCCTCTGTGATGGCTTCTTTTACATTTTTATTGACTCTGGGCATAGTAGCTCCCAGTGGGAGTCTATCGTTTACTCCATTCTCAGAAAGGATCACCTCTGTTCTGCCAAATCATTGACTTACTAGACCACTTGACTGTTCACCTAAATCACATATAACCCACACGCCTGACCAGTTATTAGCCTTAGTTATTCAGGGCAATTTCCTCATGAGTAACTGTGGTCTTTAGACCTAACTGTTGTGCTCTAAGCTGCCACCACGTTATGATGTTTTTTACCACTTCATGGAGCTATCTACCAGGACCACTTTCAGGTTAAGTACAGATTTTATTACCTTTTGCCTCTGTGGACAGGAATTGATTATGAACCAAGAAACATGAGCTCAGCTTAGAACACTCTCCTCACCCTCTCCGAATTCGCGTTTCACAGAAACAGAATCAGATTCCTTATAGCAGGGTTAGTGTTGGCCTAGATGATCTTCTAACACAGCACTTAATTCTCCCATCATTAGTGCTCTGGCCTCTTTTCTTTTGAACTTGCTTCTAAACAATCTCATAAGCATGTCTGGATAAACTCACCTAAAACTCCCTTATGATAGAGACTATTTGACTGATACAGTTGAAGCCTTGCATGCTCCAAAGAGCCTGAACAGGCAACTCTTCCAGCAAGCTAATCACTGTCAAAAGGAAGGACTACATGTCAACCATTCTAAAGCCAGAGTTTGTATATTTGTGAGGTGTCTGCGTCTTTTACTTGGTTTAAAAATAACAAGCCAGCCAGCAGGTTTACTTATTTATTTGGATTGGTATAAATGTCATGCATAAATGATCTTGGCAAATATTTAGGCAGTAGAATTATTAACAGACATTCCACGAGTGCTTTACTAAGATTGCGTTTTGACAAAGGAGGCATTTGGTTATACTTCCTTTAAAAATTATTTTCAGGTGAAAATCACATCAACTATGCTGTAAGAAACAGGACTTCGGGAACTCCATCACCCATCTGTCCATTTGATTAAATGAGTTCACATCCTGACTGTGAAAAATCTCAGTCTGTCCAGTGGGTACAATTTCAACTCACTCAGGGAATAGGTTGGTCTTCTCTCAAATGGTTCTTTAACTTTTGCACCAAGATATAAAATAGAGTCATTGTTTGCCAAGATTCAGCAATGTCTGCTCAACTAGCTTTATTCCTAACTCTATTATAATCTGTCCCTCATCTTTTCTCTTTATTCAGTATCATTTTTATTCATTCTTTGTATGATTTTTGTGTGATGCTTAAGATCATTTAAGAACATAGAGGTGTGGGCAAAAGTAGGTTTACAGTTGTGAGTACATGAAACAGTTAATAAAGCTATTGTAATAATCATAACCTGTATATCTTTTCCTAGCCAAACAACTGTAAACCTACTTTTGCCCACCCTGTATATTTAGTAAATGAGTGGCTAGGCAGAAAGATAAATGGAAAGTCCTGCTTAAGAATGAACCTGAGTCCTTTTCTGCAATACAGTTAATGTTTTTAAACACACACTCCTGGTCATCTTCCCAACCTCATCTCTGACATTTGCCATCACAGTCCTCACATACAAGTACCCTGAGGTGGTTACAACTTTCTAAATATAACAGTTTTTCCTTGGCCCAATTTCTTAACCATGTGGGATCTCATATTGTTATCAGAAAAGTGGAAATAATACCTACCTTATAAAATGGTTGGAAAGATTAAAAGTATTAATTTATTAAATGCTCATAATGTGGTATCCGGCACATAGTAAGTTAATGTTAGTTGTTATTGTACTTGTTGTGGTAGTGATGATTATATTTTCCCCTAGATCCATAGCTTTGCACATATTTTTTCTCCTGCCTAAAATACTGACTTGTCCATCTGGAAAATTCATATTTATTTTCTTCAGTGAGGCCCTTCCTAACCCTTACAGGGCAAGTTAGGGTCTTCCTTCTCTGTACTTTAAAACATTTTTATAGATCTTTATTATTGCACTTAATACACTGCACTCTAATGATGTGTGATGTCTTCATGTATTTCCTTCCTCCACTAGATTCTTAAAGGCAGCAATGGGGTCTCCTTAAGGACACCCCTGACACAGGGAACACATCATTAATATATGGGAGGGGAGAAAGGACAGAAGGAAAGGAGAGAAGAGGGAGAAAGCAGGGGAAGGAGGGAGGGAGACAGACAGGGAGAGAGCGGAGGGAATGGAAAGTTAAAAAAAGGAGAAGGAAAAGAAGAAGAGGGAGGAGGGAGCCAGCCAAGGACTGAATCCAGTCTCTGGCAGCTCTCCTGTCCTCCATCATTCCTGGAAGACCCCCAACAGTGATGCATTGATCTCATTTACAAATTCTGTCAGTGCGCTGATTAACAGTTCCCAAGTTTATCACTCAGGGCATAAATAACTCTGGTTCTGCAAGATATTAATTCATTTGCAGTGACTAATTTGCCTCCTATTTGATGATAATGCCAACTATTGACTAAGATAAAAATCCCTCAGCTTGCCAACCCCCCAAAAATCACTTATTCAGAAAATGGCTCATATAGGAAAGAAGCAGCTGCTTTTGAAATTGATGCAAATGAGCCAAAATTTGTTTGTTTCAAAAAAAATTGTATTTCATTGATTCATTTAGCTTCAGTGGTAAGGTTTTGGCGAAGACACAAGAAGTGGAAAATGAGGGATAAGGGAATACAAAGTAGATAAGCATATTGATTTTCTTCATCATTGCTTTCTCTTTAATGATTTCCCCCGTCTAGATTTCCTAAGTTATAGATCATGATTCCTACTGATCTAGCCTGTTATACTGGAGGAAAATATTTAACCAGAAAAATAAAATTAATTATAACCTGGAAATACTTTCTCATTAAGAGCAACAGTTTTTCTCCCTTAATGTGACAAAGATCCTCTTTACAAACATTGTGTTGGAGATAACCATTCACCGGCAATAGAGCTTATAAAAGTGAGTAAAATTTTCCCATTTTATGAACCAATATTTCAAGCTCTGAAAATACTACAATCTATGTTTTATCAGATAGATGATCCTAATAGTAATAAGGGTTGCCAATTTCTATTCTGTGGTTAAAAGATATATGATAACTAAAATGTCAGTAAGGTACACACACACACACACACACACACACACACATACACACACACACACCCGCCCCATTCTCTTGCCACCAATGAACAGAATAAATGATCACAGTCTCCTCTCTTCTTTCAACCCAGGTTCTTTCCCAAGCTATTTTTTTAGTGGGATCCATGGCTGATGAACTTTGCCCTTTGGAGAACACTTAGTCCTTCTCTAATTTTTACCCTGTGCTTCCTCTTCTCAAAACTACCAGGAAGCCTTCTATGATGAACCCTATTTATTATTAATCTTACTCCACTTTTACTTTCTTTCCATCTTCAAATAAACATCTTCTATTTGTATTTTGTTTTACCTTTTTTCCTAAATCTTTTTGGCCCTTTTATAAGTGTTCTGTATCTTTAGACTCCCTTTCTCTCATATTCCCCTATTCCCCTCTCCCAATTTTTACTCCCAAAATTCTACTGCAGGCATATGATTTTTACTCCTTCCAGCCCATCCTACACACCAATACTATAGTCTGTTTCCTAAGTAACAACAGTTCAGAAAAGGCTCAAATTTCTTAATTTCTTATTGCAAGCCTTTTGCAATATGAGCATAGGAGCCTATCTTTTAAGCCACGCTGCCTAGCACTTAGAGTTTCAATTACCACCCCCTTCTCCCAGATTTGCTCCCTTTCCAGTATTTCCAAGATCAGTAATTGAGATGACTAGCCGGCCAGTTACTCAAGGAAAAACACCTGGGAGTTTCCTTTGAGTCTTCCCTTGCACCCCCCATACCTAGCCCATCACTAAGCCTCTTAGCATACTTTCGTAATACATGTCCAGTCTGTACGTTTGTACTGCTTCCTATCCAAATCACTATAATCATTCACTGGGCTACTACAGTAGTGCCTATTTGGTCTTCTTGTTGCTCTCTATAACCTAGTTTCCATACGGCACCTGCAGAGAGCTTTGCCAAAACATATATCTGATCACATCACACTCCTGCTTAAAACCCTCCAGTGAAATTCAAAAAAATATATGCACCTCTATATTCATTGCAGCATTATTTGCAATAGCCAAGATATGGAAGAAACACAAGTGCCCATCAATAGACAAGGAGATAAAAAAAAAAGCTGTGATACATTTGCGTACAATGGAATACTGCTTGTATGTAAAAAATGAAATCTTACTATTTACGACAGCATGGGTAGACCTAGAGGGTATTATATGAAGTCAGATAGAGAAAGACAAAATACTATATGGTTTCGCTTATATGTGAAATCTAAGAACAAAATAAACAAAACAACAAAATAGAAACAGGCTTCTAGAAACAACGATCAGACTAATGGTTGCCAGATGGGAGCAGGGTTGGGGGGCTCGGTTAAAAAGGTAAAGGGATTAAAAAGCACAAATTGGAAGCCACAATGTAGCCATGGGGATGTAAATAAAGTACAGCACAGGGAATATAGTCAATACTACTTTAGTAAGTATGTATGATGCTAGGTGGGTACTTGAAATATTGGGGGATGACTTTATAAATTATATGATTGTCTAACCACTCTTCTGTACACCCAAAAGTAATACAAAATAATAATGAATGTAAGCTGTCATTGAAAAATGAGAGAAAAAAACCCTCTAGTGATAGTTCATTCAACTTAGAATAAAATCCATATTTCTCCCCCTATATCGTTTGGCTCCTGTGGACCTCTCTGACTCAGCTTTCACCCCTTAATCTTCTTCCCCACGTACCAGCCACACTGGCCTTTCTTACATTCTTCTTACCCTCATTTTCACCTGAAAGCTGTAGCACTCGCTGTTTCTTCTGCCTGTAATGCTTTCTCCCCTACACTTTGCATGATCACTATCTTTATCATTCAGCTCTCAGTCTGTCACTGTAATTTTTAAAAACCCAATATAAAGTAGTGTAATGGGGTGCAGAGTGGCGTTCAGAGAAAAAGCTTCCACAGCCTTGGCTTGGGATGGAGAAGCAAGCGGAGGACAGCCTTTAAGAGTTACTTTGCATTACTATGGCAACTTGGCTAGCTTCATAGTTATGTTAAATACCTGTGCCTGCTGCTCGGGGCCAGGAGATGGACGGGACTTTAACCCCTCCTGTAGCTGGGATCTTGCAGAGCCTGTGCAAGAGCTTAGAGGCAGTTTGCTCTGTGTCATGGAGACATGCCTGACTGGCCTGGTAGTGGCAGCAAGGAGAATGTAACCATACAGAGGACGGGCAAGGTGCATCTCATTGTGGGACGAGTGGGAAATGGAGTCATGATGGAAGCTCCAGGTGGGGATTTAGAACTAGGCATGGGAGCCATTCACTCTCTTGGCCATGCAGGTTGAAAGGGCGTATTTTGGATTAAGAGCTGGAAAACATGGCAGAATGGATGACAACGATGCTAGGAACTGAGGAAACTGCATAGCCAAGCGTGGATTACTGGGAGAAGCTGGAACAATGAACCAAGACTGGGGGACTGTTAAGCCACAGACTTCTGTTTTGTTTTGTTTTGTTTTGTTTTGTTTTGTTTTGTTTTGTTTTTCCCTGGAAGACAGTACCTCTGACTGACATATTCTGAAATTGGTCTGATTTGGCAAAAGGGAGGCAGGAGTGTGTGTGTGTTTGTGGGTATTTTAAACGGAGCAGGACTTGACAACAGAATTCCGCCATTATTCTAAATCTGTGTAACTTTTAAATGAACAATTCCTTTCCTTTTCACCGAACTCTGACATTCCTAGAGGTGGGCAATGGGGCCCACACATCTGTTTCAGAACTGCATAGGCTGGGCCTCTGTAACAGTCATTGCTAGGTCACTGTCTCTACACCCTGATATTTTTCTGATGTTTCCTTTTGGTTTTTTTAGATTTGTATGTTTATTTTCTATCTTGTTCATTGCTGAATTCCCCCACAACTATAGCAGTGCTTCGCTCTGAATAAATATGTGTTTAATGAATGAATGAACCTTGCTTTCACATCTTTATGCCTTGTTCTCAATGTTGGACTGTATTCTTGTTGGAGAATAGGACCAACAATGCAAGGTGGATTGAGTTTGTATGGAGATAGGAAAGCTGTAGAAGAATAAGAGTACAATCTGACTACCAGAGAGCTTTTTGATGAATGATAGTTACTAGATAAGGTCAGCTAGGACCTTCAACCTCATATTAAGGGATTTTGAATCAAATCTGATGTCAAAATTGAGGAAAAACAGACTATAAACTTTATGAGGTCAATGAGGTTTGTTTTTGTCACTACCGTATACACTAATACCTAGAACAATATTTGAAATATATTGGGTGCTCAATTAATAGGGAATGAATGAATTAATTAATAAATGAATTAGTGAACATGGTATAATCTTTAGAATTTTTTGGTTGGAAACAGATTATAATACCAAAAAGAGATAAGATGTAGGAAAAAATTCTTAAAATCTGGACAAGGGATCATATTTAAGTGATTTATTAAAATATAAGGTCTGATGGAAAATATCCAGCCATTGTTAATATACCAAGAATGGTTTGCACAACATCAGTGTAACCTGGCAGCCAAGGAGAGTGGAGAATGCACCTGTGTAGACAATGACAACTTTGCTGTACTAGTCAGTGGGGGAGGTAGACACTGTTGAGTGACCATGTGTACTGTGTGGCTGTTACATTCAAAATAACTGAGTGAGCAAAGCAATGAATCTGCATAACATTTTGCGTTAAACTTTAACATTCCTTCACTGAAACTATCTGAGTGATTCAGAAGGCTGCAGCTATGGGCAACTGGTGATTGGTAGCTTCATCATGACAGCACACCTGCTCATGCATCACGTTTCATGTGGAAATTTTTGGTGAAACATCAAATCACCCAGGTGACTCAGTCCCCTACAGCCCAGATTTGGCACCCTGTGACTTCTGGCTTTTTCCAAAACTAAAATCACCTTTGAAAGGGAAGAGATTTCGGGCCACTGATGAGATTCAAGGAAATACGACAGGGCAGCTTATGGAGATTGGGAGAACTGTGTGAGGTCCCAAGGCGCCTAGTTTGAAAGGGAGTAAAGAGTCATTGTCCCATGTACAATGTTTCTTGTATCTTCTTGAATAACTGTCTCTGTTTCTCATAGTGTGTGGCTGGATACTTTCTGGACGGACCTCAATTACTCTCTGTCATCTAAGACTGGATGAGGAATCTGAATGTTATGAGTTTCTTGTCTGTTTTTCTGTGCACACTGAAGTTTGAGAATGATTGCCATAAAAGAGCTAAGATGATGAAAGACCTAAAATAGGATCTATATTTGAGGGAATTAGTGAAAGACAAATTGCCAGAAACATGTGAGGTAGAGGAGAGAATCAAAATGACTGTTTCCAATCTAGAAGACAGAGGGAATGTAAGAAGGAGACTGATACATCATTATGAAAAGACCTTCTCATTTAAAAAACATATAAGGCAACAGATTTTTGTCTTTTGGATGACAATATAAAGGTGTGTGAAAGGTGAAATGTGAGACTAAGCTAAGAAAATTGTGTGTTTCCCAAACAATGGAAGGTATTGCTCTATAGTAAATAGCAAAGGCATTACCACTGCATTCCATAGTGTGAGAGTGCTAAAGACAAGTAAGTCTTGTTTCTTACTGTCAAATCCTATACTAAAGGCATGTTATTCCTGTTTATTTCATAGCAAAAGCCTTGCATGTGTCTCAGTAAATAGCTCTTTGTGCAATAGATCCTTGAAATTGGCTTCCTCCCAGCCATGAAATAGATATAATATTGGAGCAATGCTAGAAAGCAAGAAAGGAATGCCAGAGATCTAATTTGAGGAAAAATCAGAATGCAAATGCCTCCAGTAAATAGTAACATTTTGGAAAGTATTTTTTTCCATAGTTCAGATTTTATCTGTAATTCTTAGGCTTTATAATCTAGAATCCCTGTTGAGAATCAGATTTATTTTTTCATATAAAGACGGGCAAAGGCCAGTGATTGCTACTCATGAAAAGAAATCTTAAAACATGAAACTATTTTTTGGCACTTGTTAGCCTCTGTACTTTTGTGTCACAGAGAGCCTGACATTAAAAATACCCTTACATGGAATATCTAAAAGTAAATTAGTCCTTCCTACCATGCTGGGTAGATGTTTAATATATACTTGTAAAATAATAGTCATAATACCCCTAGTGCCTCTTCTCAGTTTTCAATTAATCACTATCATATGAAAGAAGAAATAGAAGAAGGAAGGTCAGCTGATAGAAGCAGTATTAGAACACACCTATGACTATACTTACGAGACTGCTTGCTTCACTGCAACCATTTTGGGAGCTCTGTCTTTGTTTTTGTTTTTTTGTTGTTTTCTTAATTTGAGTCTGTTGCAAAAGTAAAAGCAATACCATATTAAGAGAAGAAATTGCTCTACAGATAAGACCTTTCCATTTTTTCCTCTAAGTTGAACAAGACATACTGTTGGCCCAAGTTTTTTTTTTTTTTTTCTTAAAGTAGATTTCTAAGATCAATGAATAGATTGCAACCAGTCCTAAGAAAAAAAATTCTATTCATCAAAGAATTCTTATGGCTTATTTAAAACATCACAAATATTTTAATAAACACTGCTAAGACCAAGAAATAAGAAAATGTGCTATATGTGCCTTCCCACAAATTTTGTTATTTCATCCTTTAAATACATTGAACAACTACCACAAAGAAAGACTTTAAAGGTTTACTCTTATAGATAGATCTTTTAAATTTATGTTGACAAAATATCAGACCCCACTTCTGCTATATTTCTCTGAAATTTCTCTCAGGAAGAGTTAATAAATGTGTTTGATGTTTGAATTATTTACTAATCACTGGCAGCTAATAGTCAGTTTTTATGAGGAATTTTACATGTATTTAATAATATTTAAAATTCACATCACTTTATAAATTATAATATCAATGAAACATTCATTGTTGTGATTACTTGACACTTTATTCCACTAAAAATGTATTCACCTAAAAAATATAAATAAATAAAGCAGAAAAAGTGAAACTACTGTTTGAAAATTAATGCTGCCAAATTTGGGTCCCATGTTAGTTAGGTGTTGGGTACAGTAACTGATCACTTCATTGTTGCTGTTAAGGGAGCTACGAGTCTGTCCTGCCAAAAAAAGCCAAAAGCCAAGTGAGCAGCATATCTGACACTAATTATTTCCCCACTCTTACCCCCCCACAACATGTCTAATGAAGCCAAGACACTGATGAAGAGAACATATTTAAACATAAAAGGAGGACCAGAATTTGCTTCATGGAGTTTTTTGTTTCATAGATGACCCTACCTAGGACATTTTTCATATAGGAATTCTAGGTCAAGAAAATGACACCTGATGAGGAAAATAGTTTAAACCCTTTAAATCATGCTAATAATTACTACTGAACACTCCCAATTCAGATATTGCAAGAAGGATTGAGGTTATGCATGCATTCTGTCAACGAATATTTGCATACAATCTTACCTTTGCATGATATAATCATGCTTTAAAGCCAGCTATCAGAAATTTGCTCAGTTTGCTCCAGCACTAAGAAGGAAATAAAGTGACTCCTTTTGGAGATCCTCAGACTGTCTCAGGCCAAGGCCACTAACTAGTACACAGCCAGCGGTCTTTCTCGCTTGATCAGTGCCAGGCTATCCTGGGGATGTGCAGAAGCAGAGAAAGGGGAAAGAAGCTATCCTTATCCAGAGGCTCAGAGCATTGGACATAAATGTCTACTCAAATGTTCCAAAAGAGAAAGCTTCCTGCGTTGACTTGTGAAGTGGCTAACTTTTTAAAAATATGAAGCCCCTCTCCATCATGTTAGTACTTTAATACTTCTACAACTTTTATCTCTTTCTCCCACATGAATAAATTTCTAGTCATACACTCAAAAGAAAACCTGTTTTCTTTCTGAAGAGAGATGTGTTATGTGGCTTTTTTGTGTGTCAAGAACAACTGAGCTCACAAGGCATGAATTTGATTTATGTAGAGTTTGAATTTATACAAAACTAAATTGCAACATTTTATTTCATTCAAGTTTGGCCTTAAAATCATGCCAGGTGTGTTTATATTTTCATAAATATTAGAGTTATAGATTTTTTGGTGAATGATAAATAATATTTTTAGTTTAGGCATATTTTAATAATTTAGCAAAGTTCTAATAAATTATATTTGGTAAATGAATGTCTTAACAAATTCAAAATTCAACTCTCTCTAAATTCACTGTGTTAATATTTACATTTATTCCTCAGAGTTACTATGCCACAATTACCTGGAAATAAATAGCCCCTAGCTAACTTTGCCTCACATTTAGCCCTCCTTTCAACGATAGCTAATCAAGTATGTTGAGAAAGCAAAAATAAATTTCACTTGTTGTACTCATCATTTACAAAAATCTTTTTTTTTTTTTTTGCAGAAGGTCATAATGCTTTTTGTAAGGCATAAAAAAGTGTAGCACCAGAGACATAAATATAAAGTAAATAAGCCACTTTCAAACATTTAGCTTAAAACTAAACTCTGGGTCATTTCTCAGTCAATCTCTGTGACAGGAAAATATAGAATAATATAGAAAAGCATAATACCTTTTCTTAAATATTGCAAACGTAGGCCCTTCATCTATGTTCTAAATAAAGAATTATTTCATAATAGTTCAGTCACTCCCAAGCTATGAACACCCATCCTGCAAATGCCATCAGCTTGTGAGTGAGAGGAGGCACACTTTCTCACAGTTCCCAACTGCAACAAAACTGAGTTGGAGCCAGCTCGCGTCTCTTCCCTGCTCTTTCCATTCTCTATCTTCAAGGAGACTGTGCACAAACGGCACACAGCAGGTTAGTAGACTTCCCTGGGACTGAGAGGGACTCAGATCCCTTCCACTTATGGTGGCTCACAGTATATTATATATTCAAGAAATGTTAAAACAAGTTTATAAAATTTGTGGCATATTTTAAAAGTTCGATCTTGACAATGGATCCCAGTGACAATGTGGATAACCTCATTAGGAGACAACATCAAAAGTCTAAATTTGAGGCCCTTCATGAAAATGAGAACATGCCAAACGACTCTCCTGACTCTATAGTTATCCCTGCTGTTTACTCCAAGCCTTTATTCTTTTGCATTTTTCTAACAGGTTTCCTTGCCACCAGTATTTCACACCTCCAATTCATCTCCCAAAGTGCTGCCAGAGTGATCCTTCTAAAATCCTCTTTTGGTCATATTATTCTCCCGCTTCCGGCCCTCCTCAGATTTCCAGTCATCTGCGGGATAGGCAGGATGCTCTTCATGGGGCCTACAGAAGCCCTCCCTCCATTCGCATCTCCGGTGCATTCCTTCTCTCCCACCAGCCTCTGCACTCTGCCCACTGCCATTTGCTCACACTGTTCTCCGAGCCTGGATTGTTCTCTCTCTCTCTGCATCTGCCTGCAAAGCAAACCTGCTCCTTTTGGGAGTTACCACAAGTCTTTGCCGATACCCTCAGGGGACTCTGGTCACCCTCCTCTTTTGGGCCCTATTGCAACCCAGTAGTTACTTTTTCATAGTCTTTATCACAGTCGTTGCACTTAGTGGCTTATGAGTTTGACTCACTTTACTGTTGACGTTTCTTGAGGGGAGAGACTTCATCCATTCTTGTCCCCAAGGTCTGAAGCACAAGGAATACTAGATTAATAGGTATTACAGTATTTTCGTCTTTGTTGTTGTTCAATGGTTGTTCTTCACTTGTTTCTTTTCCCCTTTATACCATTCTGTTTTTGAATTTAAAAAAAAAACACACACACTTTAATCCTAGTTGATAAGAGTTAAAATAGTGTTATTAAAGACTTTTATCATGACTAAGTAGAATTATGTTTTGAAGGTGAATTCTTATATAATTTTAAAAATGCCATCAGCTTCTAAATTCCTTGAGATTATAAGCCTCTTCATCAAAATTTCCATACATCTTTTCATTTTCTCATATGAAAATCTGCTTCTCTTCAAGCACTGAGAGACAAGAAAATTTTAAGTTTTTATTCAATTTTATTATTTCTCTCTTTGGTTTTATGGCTGCAGTATTTTTTTCCTGCTACTTGTTCATTTCAAATGTATAATGTTTCTGCTGCATTATAGATAAGTGACTTTCATGAGCTGGCCTGCCAACCCCATACCACCCGTAATAGCTTTTTCTATGGGGAAATATATTTTAAGTTGCAAACAGTCTGCCTCAAGATCCTTTTGGAACATAGCACTTTTATAGGTTGTCGATTATCCACTGAGATTAGGAAATTTGACATGTGTTAGTTTGAGTTATTCATTCAGCAAATATTTATTGATTAACCACATTTGTTAAGATGAATTTCAGTCACTGAGGTTAAGAAGTCAGATTAATTAGGTTCTTGACTTCAAGGGGTTTACTATCTACACATAAATTTTTCTAAAAATTGGCATATTTCTCTTCCTGCCCCTCCAATGTTTATTGCTCCTTGTGAAAACAAATAAATTCTATATATGGTCTTAATCACATAGCAAATAACTATTAGGGGGATAATTAATTTTATCCTGAGAAATACTTTATAGATATAAGAAATATTTTGTCATCTTTTCGTAGATATTCATTTGAGATCATAATCACCCAAGAATGGTTTTTTAATGAGTTTCCCTCCTTACCAAAGAGTTTATTTTGTTATTTTAGTATCTACCTTGATCCTTAAACACCCTCTGGAAAGATTCCTCAAACTATATACTTCTTTCCATGGCCCTCTTTTTCTTTGGTCTAGAGAAATGAAGACCCATCTACGTTTGAGGCTCTCATTTATTGTCTTCTACGGAGAGGAAAAAACATAAAGGGTCTGGAGATGTAAGGTCTTTAACAATATACAAACCTAAGCATTTAATGTGTGAATTAGTGGTCTTGAATGGTTATCCTTTAATCAGATCAGAATTATTCTTGGCAACTAATGGATGTATCTGTTAAATGGAATTTGTCCATTAATGATAGAAAGGTTTTAAAGATCTTTTAACATGAGATAAATAAAGCAGTAGATCAACAGAAGATAGGTACATTTCATAGTAATCACTCTGAAAGAGCTATTTCAAGTAATAATTCAGGACTGATGGGGGAATTTCTAATGGCTATAACTATGAGAACTTCTTATCTTACAACAAGACAAACTTGCTATTTCCCCAAGCTCAAAATGAAAACATTTTTAATGGGAAAGTAATGTCTTAATTCATTCTCAAATTTTTTAATTAAATTAATAAAATACACTGTTTTCATCTCTGCCATTTTACTCATTATGTTCCTAAGGATATTTTTTAAAATCTATCCTTGCATGCATAAAAAGCTGACAAAACAGAGTATTCCTTTTCTGTTCCCATGGAAGCAGCCCTTCTATAAGATATACCTTATCATTCCAATAAAGTTTTTTGTTTAACCATTTCAACTTTTGGTGGTCTTTCCCCCTAAATCTCCAGTTAAAATAAGTTTATATTTTGGGGTTTCTCTAATTATGGAAACCTCCCCATGTGAAACTCAGGTGAAACACACCATCCATGAAAAAACAAAGAATATAGTTTTTTGGTTCTAGTCTTAGAGGAACAAAGAGGTCTGCTCCTACTATTTAGAGTGAAGTGCAGGAAAATTGGTTCTGCCTTTCTTGCAGGTTTATATGTTGGTTTATTCAATCAGCTAGTATCTTCTCTAGACAGGCACTGGCTTAGAGAGCTGACATAAAGCCAGGGAATATCAACACAATGAAAATCACCATACAATGCAGGATGGACAGAACACCAGGCATTATATGCAATGCTCTCAGAGTTTAGCGGAAGAGCAATAAACCCTCACAACATTGCTGTAATTATATTAGTCTTTGTCTTCTTTGCCGATTTGACCCTTCCTACGATTTCATGACTTCTCTTACCAGGGAATTTTTTAACTATGCAAGTCAGTCAAATGATAGAGCTGATTTCAGAAACACCCATGGAAAGTTTCTAAAAATAAATAATTTTTAGAACATCTACAAACCTACTGTTCATTGTACCCCATCACTATTTTATTGAAAAAAAAAATGCATTGATCCTCAGCAAGCATAGATCAAATGTTAATGATTTTTACTGTTCTCAGGTGACTTCTGTTATAAGAAACTTGGTAAATTTCAAGTATTCCTGTGTGCTTCAGCTATCCATTGAACAATGTAGGTCCACTGGACTCTTATGAAACTGACTCAACAGACTTATTTAAAACCAGGTATTTCATATGGATGCTATGGAACCTGAAAGATATTAATTATAAGAAAAGTTAATCTACCTCAAGGGACAATCAGGAGCCTGAACTCACTATCTGCCTTATTTGTTGTACTTCCTCCTTTTGCCCCACCTCTAGCCCTTTAATTTCTGGCCAGGAAGACCTCCTAATTTGCATGTTAGTGATGTAGCTCTTTCTTGTCTGTGCAGCAATTGACTGCTTAGGTATTTTTTTTAGCTCTGATGATCTCTATATATTGATTTTGACATGCCAAAACACACAATGTGTATTTTTTCATTTAAAAATTATGTTTACCATGTGTCAGACACTTTTTTTAGAACTTTGCAAGAATGAACCATTTACATAGTGATTTATAGATTTTCTGAACCAAGATTTGGAATCAGAAATACTTTTAAGAAATGTCACTTAACAAGTGAATGAACCTACTTGACTGCCCAGTATTCATATCTCACCATCTAGCACTTTTATTACTATTCAGCTTTTTTCTTCTTACTTCTTTTCAACAGTAACTGTCATGAAGATTTACGGGAAAAAAATGACAAAAAAATAAGGCCAACTGTTAGAGCTGTCGATTGAAATAAAAAGAAAGCAAAGTAGTTTGAGGAATTAATGTTTCTTAGCCAGAAAATGGAAGTTTTCATTATATAGATGAAATAGTGGAATGCTAAATTTGATAGTGGATCATATATGTAACATGGAAGAATTCACAGAATTTCTATGCAAAACAAAAGAAAACCATCTCAGGGAGCAGTCTCATGTGCCAGCCAACGCCATATTTGCACACCGTGGGGAAAAGAAGTCAGTGTAAGTTGAATTTGTTTCCTTGGTTTCAGGAGACTAAGTACCAAAATGAACTGTCACTGGAAAAGCAGCTGGGGTGAAAGCCAGAAGTCGGAATAAAGTCAGAACAGACATCCCCCTACATGTAAAACAGGATTCACAAAGGCCTCCAAATCTACCATTTTAATTGTCAGGGGTCTACCTCATTGTTTAAGATGTTTGAACATGGCAGAATTTTTGTTACTCAATGTGAATATATTTTTATTATTTTTATTTGGAGAAAATATAACAAAATTTATGATTTTAAACATTTTTAAATGTATAACTTGGTGGCATTAAGTGCATTCCCATTGTTGGGCAACCATCGCCTTTATCCATTTCCAAAACATTTTCATCATCCCAAACTGAAACTCTGTTTCTATTAAACAATAATGCCACATTTCTTCTTCTCTCAACTCTTGTTAACCACTGCTCTACTTTCTGTTACTATACATTTGACTACTACAGGTACCTCATATAAGTGAAATCATACAATATTTATGTGTGGCTTATTCACTTGATATTTTCAAAGTTCATCCATACTGTAGCATGTGTCAGAATTTCATTTCTTTTTAAGGCCAAATAATATTTCACTATATGTATATGCCACATTCTGTTTATTCATTCATCCATTGATGAGGATTGGAGTTGTTTCCACTCTTTGGTTATTGTGAATAATGTTGTTATGAGCATCATTGAATAAATATCTGTTTGAGTCTTTGCTTTCCATTCTGTAGGTTGTATACCCAGATGTAGAATTATTGGGTCATATGGTGATTCTGCTTCATTTTTGAGGAACCATGATACTTCAACACAAATATTTTAATAGAACCAATGGAGTTAGCATGGCGGTCGCTAAACTTAAATGCAAATAACTATTCTCACTACTTGTTTCAGTAAAATAATTAAAACAAAAATCGCACCTACCCTTTAATATTTCTTATTTGCTTGTGCACACATCCTGCACAAATTCCATTGTTAGTAGTCCAGGATGTATACAGCCATATGTGCTCTTCTCTCTTTCTGGAAGCTGTCCATTAATTTTTCTTGGTGAATTATAACCTCTGATTCTTAATTATTAACTGCATTTTGATGGCAGAAACCCAAAAGCAAAATTATCCACTGTGAAATTTGTTCATCAGAATTTAGGTTCACATTTTCCTTTGCCTGTTGTTTTTACTTATTTCCTCATATAATCAGGTATAAATGACAGTTACGATCTAGTCTGTTAACTTTCAATTTTGCATTTTATTTTACGCTGTTTTTATATCCACATTTGAAAGAAAATAACTTACTTAAGTTGTTGGAGATCTTTTTTCTTCCTTTGATTATAGCACCATCAATTGTATTTTCAGTTGGTTTCCTGAGTGTTTTAATGTAACAATACATGTTGTCCATCATAAAGATTTTTCAAAATTCTTTCAGATAAAGTCCTCTCTCAAATATTTAATATCCATTAAACACATTTATGAGAAATAACTTTTGACCACAAAATCTGTACAAGAATCAAATGCCAAACTATTTTGAGTGTCTCTCAATAACAGCAAATCTGTAGTTTCTTGACTACAATAATGTCAGTGATAATAATTGCAGGGAAATCAAGGAATTGAAATAAAATTTAGTAAAACATTTTCCCTGCCCTGACCAATGTAGCTCAGTTGGTTGGGTGGCATCGTGCAAAGTGAAAGTTCAATTCCCAGTCAGGGCAGATGCCTGGGTTGCCAGCTTGGTCCCAGGGTGAGCCACATACAAGAGGCAACCAGTTTACGTGTCTCTCTCACATCGTTTCTCTCCCTCTCTTTGTCTCTCCCTTCCCCTCTCTCTAAAAATAAATAAATAAAATATTTTTTAAATTCTTTAAAAAACTTACTTCCCAACTTATTTTATTTATGCATTACACTGCAGCCAGTAATGACCAATTTATAAGTTGTAATAGTATAATAGAATTAGAAGTAATATTCTTTTTCTGGGATATGACAGCATATTGCTCCAAATTTGAAATCTGCATAAGTTTCTTTGCTTCAAAGCTTAAATCAACTCATATCTTTGAGTGTGTAGCTTCATTTATTCTGAACCAAATGTAACTTTCCTTTTAGGGAAGGAATGTCTTTAAAAGGCTCACTAATAAAATCCTAATAAAGTATTGTGGAATTTGGAGAATACTCACCTCATTTTTATGAGTTAAGTATTGTACAAAAAGTTATAAAATAGATAAGATTTTATTATGAAATATACAATGGAAAAATGTTCTTGACAAAGTCAGATCATTATAAAATAGTTGAAAACACCAAAGCGATTATGCTGATACCTTAGGAACCAAAAGTCTTATTTTCTCATTGTGACTTGGGTTCAGCTGACACACCTTTGGAAAGAGAAGTCGGCATTCTTCGTTGAGTTTGTAGTCCAGTTAGCCTTAACTACTTTAATTCTAGGAATATAAATGGTCTATTTTGGGAACTATGTAAATACATAAATAAAATGCATGCCAACTTACAAAATCAAAGTACTAGTTGAAGAAATGTAAATATAAGAACATTAACAGGGATCCAAGACCTGTAATAAATTAAGTCTGAAAGTAAAAAAAAAAAAAAAAAGACTGTGGATAAATAATCATTGTAATAAAAGCAGGACATGAACCCAACAACAATAAAATTTTTACCTAAGGCTACTAGTTGGCATCAGTGGGAGAGTGGTGATAATGGGAAGCATAAGAAGGGTATAGAAATTCTAGAGTCTGGTAAAATCGTCAAAGGTCAAAATACTTTTTAAATTCAACAATAAATCCATTCTCCAGCTAGCTCACAGCATGGTCTTGTGCCCATGGCAGTTTCAAATTGTCAGTTTGCCATTTGTTATTGGCATCTGAAATACTGATGCATATAAATCACAGAATCATTGATCTGCAAGGAACCTCAAGAAATTACCTGGTCTGCCCCTCAAATGGGAAGACATTAAACCACTTAAGACAAAATGTGAACTCTAATTTTAGAGAATTTCAGGAAACTTGCTGCTGCAGTTCTTTCTGCTCAAAGATGATTTAACACTTTTACTTGTTTTGCTCTGTGGCCCCTGAGTTCAGAGCATAAACTATAATTTTGTTTAAATTAAACCAGCTTAGAAACTTTTTCTGTCTGTAAATTTCTCTTTTTTATTTGATCCTCAAAACTTCTGAGCTGATTTTCATATTATATTTTTCAAAAACCCCAAAAGCCCTTATTCGTAGGCCGTAACTCTGCATGACGAATTCCAGCCCAGAGCAACATTTTATGATCCAGTGTCAAGTTCTTGAAAAATGAAAAATGAGAGGAAAGAGAGATTTAACTGTAACATGGATACATTTTGGACTGGATATTAGCCATTTGAATAAGGTGTGTGTGTTTAAGCATAAAAACTGACTGCATTTTCCTTTTCTGACTTGAGCATGCAAAACCTTTTATTGTCATAATCAGGGCCAAATGTATTTTGTACTCTGGACTTGAACCAGAGCTCAAAGGGAAGATGAAAAAGCATTACCCATGCAAGCAATAGATTTGAGGCAAATTTTAATTGAAAAGAAAAATCCCACCATTTATTCATTTTTCAAGCATTAGTTGCATTCAATACACAAATCCTTCATTATTCATACATGGAAGTATGGGTTTGATGATTAAGTCTCTCAGGATTTATTTGTTAGAAAATCTACATTTTTTTTCTTAAAAGGTAAACAAAACATGATTTTTAATTCTTTAAAGGACAAGATACACAGCACATAAAAATATAACACAGGTTCTTAGTTTTTAAAACTGTATCTACAATTTGCCTATTCATTGGTTTGTTCATCTGGATATCAGTAACATACAGACTTGATCTAATAATGGCTAATTATGCAGTTGTTTATCAGTTCATTTGAAACATTTTGAGATTCAGTCTAGCTCAGCAAATTACTGTGCTTAAGGCAGTTCTATATTCTAGAAAATTATAATATCCCCACAAGGCAAAGAATTAATAATAAAAAATCCTCTTTTGTAAAAGATTATCATTGCAGAGCAAATGGAGCAGATCTTCCTTATCCTACTGCATTTAATATTCTCATTTTCCCCTGAAACTTTGATGGAGAGGCAATGAGAATATCTCTGTTTTATTAACTTATTAAGAGGCACGTTTATAGCACTTGTGCACTGTATTGATTCCTAAAACTGCAGTGCCGCTAAGAGCCAATAATCACAGAAGAGCAGCATGATTCAATTTGTTGTCCCAGAGTGTTTCTGAAACTCTGTAGAGCCCAAATTGTCACCCATTTAGGAAGCCTGATTATTTTACTTCTCTAAGCCTTGATTTCTTCATCTGTAAAATAGAGGTGATAACAAAAGGCAGCCTCTGGATGCTGTGAGGAGAGAATGCATGTAATGCTCCCAGGACAATGCCTGCACAGAGTAAATAATGTTAGTTTTGGTTGTTATTATTAGGTTATTATTACCACTGCTGCTTGTGGTTCCAGGCTCAGATAAAAATGTATGCATTTAATTAGCCATTTGCCTGAGTAGTTGTGTAACTTTTCAATATAAATATTTTCATATCAGCGGGAAGTTGAACATGAACTTACTGCTCCAGCACTTTTTACCCCCAAACTGCCCCACTTAACCAGCCAGAAGAGGTGGGCTACTACTGTACAAGATAAATTGCCTAGACTCTAGTTTGAAATTATTACAACTTCATAGCATCTGGGCTTGACAACATAGTATTTTAAAAAGCCCTTGGTGCTACTTCTATTGAACTGTGCCAATGAGTTTTGAACTTTTTCTTCATGATTCAGATTTTGTTGTAGATTTTGCCACCTGTATTTCCTCCACATTGGATCATGGCATCGTATTTTAAGAAGAAAAAATCTTTAAAAACTAGATATCTTAGTTGGAGCAAATGGGACTATTTGCTTTATAGCATTATTTGCACATAATGTATGTATCACTTCATCTATTTTGTCAACCAGGACTACTTTTTGTGACTTTCTGGTAAAATTCAGTGTACTACCTTTAGTTTATAAATATGGCTGATGACTATATATATATATATATATATATATACACACACAAACATCATTTCTATATTTGAGGATTTCAGTTAATAAGTGCTTCTCAGAAATCAACCCTAAAGCTAAACTTTGGGGCTGACAGTAGCTCAACTTCTCCTTGCACTTCTTGGCTTTAAGATATCTCTGCCTCTCTCAGTTCAAGAAAGCAACTCATGCTGCAGAACGTTTCAACATGGTGCACACCGGACATGCTACTAAACTTTTTGTGCCCTAAAACACAAAAAGCAAACTACCCAAAATTGGGGCCTGACTGCACAAGTTAGCTGGTCTTCACTCTTTACCCAGTGCCCGACTTTTTCTCATTTTAAAACATGTAAGCAATTTTTCTTAAATTTAAAAACACCTACCTGTAGTTTCTTCTTTTTTATTATTCCTCAAGTTTTCCTATGGAAAATGAAATCCATTACAGGGGTTACGTATGTAGAAGAATTAAATGAGACCAAAAAAATAACAAATTCATGTAGGGTGCAGAAACTATCAGCTGTAAAACTGGAAACCTGCAGAACGCAGTGGCTCTGAAATACATTTTTACTCTGTAGACTGATGGGGCTTCAGCATGCTGGAGAGAATGTCCTGAGCCCTTCCATTAATAGAAACTGTTCAAATGGGTTATTGTCTCCCTACTTATTATACAGGTGGTTTAGGAAAAGCTAACCTGGAAGGGGCAAGGTGTCATTCACCAAAGGTTTCCCGAATCCCAATCAAAGCCATTACCGCTGGTCGTGAAAGCACCACCTTCTAGCCACTGCCTCACAGCTGTAGTTGTGCTGTTGTTAATGTTTAATCTCTCCATGTTCAGCCTCCTGTAATCACCATAATTTACCCTAATGTTATGTAATTAGCTGCCTCTGTTGTGGTGAGAATTAACCAGCACTCACATAGCGTCTGTGACCTTTCACCCCCTGTGGAATGGGCCAGGGTGGCATTGGCTGAGAGACAAAATGCAGAAACTCACCATGTGCCACCTGCATTCTCTCAGGCTGTGGAAATAAATGGAAAATTTCACTTTCCAACTGTGTATGTTGATCCCTTAGCAGCCATGTTATGAAAGTTCAGTCCCTCCACTTCCCTCGAGATACTAATTTATTCTCATCCTGGGAAGGTTTCAAAAGAATTTTGTAAAGTGTTGCCATTGTGCCTTAATGCAGAAAGCCATGGCATTTTAATAGAACATAGCAGTTCTTAAATTTTATCTGCAACATCACCAGTAAATTACTGCATGTTGAACATACTAAAGAAGAGGATTTGGGGGAATTTGATGCCCTTTATCCTAGACTGAAGTCAGCACAGACATGACAAGTCAACCGAATAACAACAATTGGCAAGAATGTACAAATAGCTAATCCCCTTCTTTATCTAAAAAGAATACATCTCCTTCCATACTAAAATCCTAAATTATGTGGAACATGGTTAACTGTAAACACTATAGGAATCTGTTATTTAATTTGCACACCTTTCAGATCATAAAAATATTCAATTAGAACTAGTCAGAATTTTAAAAACTGTTTCCTGACAACTAGTATGGCACAGTGAAAAGTGTTAAAATTTAAAAATTTATAAAATATAAGCATTTATAAAATGTTACCATTCACAACACCTATATGCTTTTAACCAGATTGACAATATGTAGCATGACCAATTTGATTTTCTTTAGCATGGTACAAATTCTCTGCATTATTTCTAATTACCACTTCCTACAAGGCAACTCAAATAGGAATTGACTTACTTGATTCAGCTCAATTTCCATAGCTTGACAGGAATTGATATCAAAATTAATTCTGAAACGAAACTTCATAAAAGAAAATCCTATTTGACAAAAGAACTATTGGGCTTGCATCACACTTGCATCTGCATTGTGAAGTCCCATTTTTATTTTTATTGTATATAAAATAATGCCAAAGAGGCGATTGAATACCCAGAGAGAGTTCAGTTGAGGCATCCTGATAGTATCTGCCATATGCAAGGAGAGCAGGAGCCGTTTTTATGACATCTTCAGAACTTGAAGATTGAATTACAGTTTTAGTAATCATCACTTCCCCTTCTCCAGTGTCACTTTTTGGTAATATATTGTATAGAAAAGACTTATGGTTCCAGTTTTATAAGCTTGCAATAAAAATATAACAACTGTTGTATTAAATTATTTAAGTTGTAAACCACTGTGAAAAAGGAGAAAAAGTTTTTTTCAATGTGGAGGCTGAAAAACTGATTATCACTGAGAACAAAATGTACTGTGCTGATTATCCTCAAATTTTTACCTAGTTTAGCATGTTGTAAATCTTCAAGATAGCTTTCAAATCAGGGTCTGGGGATGTAGGGTTCTTTTATTTGTTGAGTATTTAAAACTGGCCCTGGCAAGGGAAAAAAACAAAACTTAGGTAGTTCCAGGTTACCAATTTATTTTAGCTGAGTTGTGAATGCAAATAAAGTAAAAAAAAATACATAATATAGAGATACTTAAGACTAAATAAAAGATGCTAACTGAAAGGAACCAAAATATGAAATAACTCTTATTCCAGAGCAATACAAATTCTAGAGATTATTTAGTCTTTTCAGAATTTTTTCTTATTATGTATTAGTTCTATGGTCACTCAGTATCTCTACATTCTAGCATGCTATACTATTCTGCTGCTGTGTACAAAAAGTACTAGGCTAAGATGTTTTCTCTTCTCCAATATTCCTCCGTAGTTCTCTTAGGTCTTGCCTTCCAGTGCCAGACTTCTCCCAGAGATTTCTGTCCATCAGTGCCTCCTTTCATTTCCGGACCACATCTAGGAATCTAGGAGCGTTCTTTGACGTGGTCAGAATGTTGGCATTTCATGCTTTTGTACTCCCACACTCTGTCTCTGCCTCCACAATTGCTGGATATTGGAACATAGCTCAAACCAGACACACACACATGCACACACCCCCCTTGGCCACCCAAAAGAAAAAAGGGATCCCCTTGAATAAATAATAAGATTTAATTTCTCTAAAAGAAATTAGAATAAAGAAGCCACATATTTTTACCTGGTAAATCAACTCAAATGAAGACTGCATCCAAGAAATCAAGAGAAGGTTGAGACTAGAAAGGACAGCAATGGAAGAGTTAGAAAAGATCATCAGGAGCAAAGATGTGCCATTATGGACCAAGGTTAACATCACCCATACCTTCATGTTCCCTATTACTATGTACAGATGTGAAAAATGAACAGTGAAGAAGGCTGGTAGAGAAAAAAATTGATTCATTTGAAATGTGGTGTTGGAGGATAGCTCTGCTAGATACCCTGGACTACCAGAACGACAGCCAAGTGGGTCCTTCAGAAAATTAAGCCTGAAACATAGCCAGAGACAAAAATGGAAAACTAAAGCTATACTACTTCAAGCACGTCATGAGAAAGCAGGGTTACCTGGAAAGCACAATAATGATGGGACATATAGAAGGGAGCAGGGAAAGAGGAAGACCAGATGTGAGATGGATTGACTCCATAAGAAAAGCCATAGGCCTAAGTCTACAGGAGCTGAGCAGGGCTGCTGAGGACAGGACATTGTGGACATCACTCAACCATAGAGTCACCAAGAGTCAGTGGGCATGTGACACACACAAATCAAACCACCCAGAGGATGCACTATAACTATGAGCTAATGGATCCTTTAGTGTTGTTCATGACAACAATTCTGCACTCTTACCTGCTGTGACAGATGTTTCCCTCTCTCACCTAGACTCAACAGCAGCAAAGTGGCCATATTCTCACTTGCATAGTGATGTTAATAATAATGTAACTTATATGTTCCATGCACTATATGTTAATTTATTTAATCCTGACAACATCCAATGAAATAAGTATTTTGATTCTACAAATACTTTTGAGTCTTGCTCATAATCACCACTGTAGCTAAAATATATCAGAATCATGATACAAATTAATCACGTGACTTTCACATGCTTACCAACTATACTAATGTGAAATGACTCATTCTCTAAGTCATCATCGCCAAAACTAAAGATTAGGATTAAAAAGGAAGTGTGGAAGACCTGGCCTTCCTCTCTGGTTTCTACAACTCACTCATTTGTCATGCATTTGTTGAGTGCGGGTAATGCGCCAGAGAATATCTTGGTCTGAGTATATAAAGATGAATAACATGATTACTGCCTTCATTATCCATTGGAAGGAAACCACATAAACAGTTGTAGGTCAGTAGTATAACGTTGTAATTGAAATATATACAAGGTACTGGGAGAGCACTGGAAAGAAAATAAAACCCCATGAATTCAGTGCTTTTGCTTAACTTGGCAATTTCCAGCTGGTGTGCTGTGGTACATTTGTGTGCTACAAGAATTTTTAAAACATGTAATGCCAGACTATTTAGTCAGGGGAACTGACCACTTCTCCCTTAAATTATCAAATTAAAAAATAACAACAGCCAACACAACAATAACCATCCAGTGTGAATGAATCAAAATCATACCTATTTTTGTCAGGCAAAAATATAATATGTATTTTTGGTGTAGTGCAGAATTTTAGTAATTAGTTTATGCATGCCATGAGATGAAAAGGTCAAAAATTGCTGGCTTAACTTATTGACAGCCTATTTCCAGAAGAATAGTAGATCTTCTAAGGGAGAATCCAGAATAACTTTATCCATAACTAAAAAGTTTGAAAGTAGCTGTCTGCTTCCCATGTCCTAAACTAAGAAGAAAAACAATTAGCCAAGCTAACTCCATTCATTTACTTGAAGTCAGAGGATCTTCCTTCTTCTTTCAATGCCTACAGATTTATGAGTGAGAAGCTTTCAAGTCAATTTGAAGCAGTTTGTGTCAGAAATCTGGGATTGGAAGAAAACTCTCCTGACACCTGGACTCCATGAAGATACATTACTTGGTTTAATTAGAATCTCCTACAGCTTCACTTCCAACTCTACAGCAGTAACACTTGAAATTAAGCTGCCATAAATATATGGATAACTATTGACAAAACTACCAATTCCTTTGGCCACCCCCTAACAAATTACTTCCATCATGGAGATATTCTACTGAGCTGGCTTCATTATATATACATGGCCCAGTGATAGAGAACCATGCTGTTTTGTCCCCCAACATCTAAATATTACCATGAATTCCCTCTGAGAATACCCCAGAAAGTACTAGCTACTTTCCATTCTTCATATTATTAAGAACCATGAACTTGAATCCATACTACAGCAATCAGAATAGGTACCGGTCACTATGTTTGATTTCCTCGATATATAGTTAGTTTCCTAAGAGAGTCAGAAATTGAAAACACCCTAATAAAGAAAAGGTAGCATAACTTCTTTTTTCATTTTCTTTAAAAAAAATTTATTGTATTTTTCCATTATCATTTAGTCCCCTTATAGCCCACTCTCCCCTGCAATCATCACATTGTTGCCCATGTCCATGAGTCCTTTTTCCTTATTGTTCAATCCCTCTACCCTCTATCTGTCCCCCGCTTAGCTGTCAGCCTACTCTCCATCTATAAGTCTGTTTCTATTTTGCTTCTTAGTTCAGTTTGTTCATTAGATTCCACATATGGGTAAAATCGTATGGTATTTGTCTTTCTCTGACTGGCTTGTTTCACTTAGTATAATGTTCTCCAGGTCCACCCATACTGTCACAAAGGGTAACATTTTCATTTTTTACAGCCAAGTAGAATTTCCATTTTGTAAATGTCCCATAGTTGCTTTATCTACTCATCTACTGATGGACACTTGGGCTGTTCCATATCTTGGCGATTGTAAATAATGCTGCAATGAACAGAGGGGTGCTTTGAATTAGTGTTCTGGGTTCCTCCAGATATATTCCCAGAAGTGGAATCACTGAGTCAAAAGGCAGGTCCATTTTTAATTTTTTGAGGTATCTCCACACTGCTTTCCCCAGTGGCTGCACAAGTCTGCATTCTTACCAACAATGCAAAAGGGTTCTCCCTTTCTCCACATCTTTGCCAGAACTTGTTGTTTGATGATTTATTGAAGATGGCCATTCTGACAGGTGTGAGATGGTATCTCATTGTGATTTTAATTTACATTTATCTGATGAGTAGTGACATTGAGCATCTTTTCATATGTCTATTGGCCATTTGTATTTGTCCTCTTTAGAAAAGTGCCTATTCAGGTCCTTTGTCCATTTTTTAATTGGGTTGTTTATTTTTGTTGGTGTTGAGTTTTGTCAATTCTTTATAACGTATTTTGCCATGTATAATGCACACCCATGCTTTGACCCAAATTTTCAGGGAAAAAATCTTTCATTTTAATTTTTTACCTCAATGTTCTCTTTATTTATATTTAAAAACAAAACCAATTAATGTATTCCAGGGTACTTCTTAAATTTTTTAAAAGATTTTTACTTATTTTTAGAGAGAGGAGAAGTCAGGGACAAAGAGAGGGATAGAAACATCGATGTACAAGAAAAACACCCAATTAGCTTCCTCTCACACAGGCCCCCAGCTGGGGATGTGGCCCACAACCCAAACATGTGCCCTGACCAGAATTGAACCAATGACCTTTTGCTTTGCGAGACAATGCCCAATCCACTGAGCTATGCCAGCCAGGGCTCCAGGGTATTATTTTGCATACAGATATTGTTATTGCTTCCTAGAGTTATACTTTTAATACATAAGCAAAAATAAATAATTGAAAAAATTTATATAGTTACAAAATTAGTACTACTCACATATAATGCACATCCTTATTTTTCCCTCAGAAATTTGGGCAAAAAAGTGAACATTATACAGGGAAAAATACAGATAAATTTTGGATATTAACCTCTTATCAGATGTATCAGTGAGTATGTTCTCTCATTCTGTGAGTTGTCTTTATTTTGTTGATAATTTCTTTTTTTAATTTACTATTTTGTTGTTCAAATACAGTTGTCTCCATTTTTCCGTCACCACTTCCCCCTGCCCCACCCACCTTTCAATTCTTTCAAGCTCCCACCCTCAATTCTTCCCCATTTTAGCTTTGTCCATGGGTCCTTTATACATGTTCCTTGACTTGACCCTACCTCTTCTTTTCCCCCTTATCTCTCTTCCTCCTCCCTTCTCATTACTGTCAGCTTGTTTTTTCTTTCAGTGTTGCTGATTATATTTTTCTTGCTTCTTTTTTTTTTGTTGACTAGGTTCCACTTACAGGTGAGATCATATGGTATTTGTGTTTCACCCCCTGGCTTATTTTGCTTAGCATAATGCTCTCCAGTTTCATCCATGCTGTAGCAAAGGGTAGGAGTTCCTTCTTTCTTTCTGCTGTGTAGTATTCCATTGTGTAAATGTACCATGGTTTTGGGGCCACCCATCTACCCACGGGCATTCAGGTTGCTCCCAATATTTGGCTATGGTAAATTGTGCTGCTATGAACATTGAGATGCATAGGTTCTTTTGAATTGGTGTTTCAGGATTCCTAGTTTAATCCTAGCAGTGGAATCATGTGGTCAAAATGCAGTTCCATTTTTAGTTTTTTGAGGAAATTCCAAACTGTTTTCCACAGTGGCAGCACCAGTCTGCATTCCCACCAAGAGTGTACTAGGGTTCCCTATTCTCTACAACCTCGCCAGCACTTGTTGTTTATTGATTTGTTTATGATGGCCATTCCGACTGGTGTGAAGTGGTTTTAATTTGCATTTCTCTGATGACTAGTGATGCTGAGCATCCTTTCATATGTCTCTGGGCCCTGTGTATTCCTCCTTGGAGAAGTGTCTGTTCAGGTCCTTTGCCCATTCTTAATGGGTTGTTTATGTTCCTGGAGTGAAGTCGTGTGAGTTCTTTATATGTTTTGAAGATCAAACCCTTGTCCAAGATCTTCAAAACATATTTTATTGATAATTTCTATTGCTGTGCAAAAAATTTTTAGTTTGATGTAGTCCCACTTGTCTATTTTTTCTTTTGTTTCCCTTGATGTTGGAAAAATTAGACAGATGCATGTAGAAAAATGAAGCAAGCCTTCATAACTGATCCAAGTTGGCTAAATACATTCTCTCACCCTGAGGAAACAAGGTTCTTTCTCCTTCTAAAATGGCTAGCATCTTTAGAATAATGATTCTGTTAGTTTTTCTACCAAAACAGAAAAGAAGTAGGATGTTTGGCCCCTGACAACAAAATCTATGAGACTACAAGTAGAAAGATCTTTAAAACAAGGTAGCCTGATTCACCTTGAATAAAGAAAGCTATTGGGAGCTTCACTCAGATTGAGAACTGCAGGGAAGAGAATCCTCAGAGGACTTCTTTGGCCTGGTATGATGGGATCAGGTAACCAAAGATCAGGGCATATGCACTACCCAGAAGATCATTATAGATGTCAAGGTTGGAGTTAAAAGCCTCCTAAAATGATGAGCAAGGGAAGTATAATCATCTATACAAGAACTGCAAGGAAAAACATTTCTTCAGCGTAGCCATCTGTCTGGATCTGAATCTGAAGTTTTTATGTGAAAAAAAAGATAAGAATATTATAACCTGCAATTTATAAAAGACCTAAAAGACAAACAAAGGTAGGAGAGGCACACACATATAATCTCTAGAAAAGAAACATTTCTGTAGTTTATTCTGCAAAGAAAAGAATATATAATAGCTCGGGGCAACCAATCAGAGAGTACCTGGTTTAGTTTACAGGAAAATGTCATATAGAGATTCTGGAGCTAGGTACAGCAAGACTTGATGATAGCAATTGTTATTGTTTACTTTTGGAGATTATAAATATGGACATATCTACCAATAATAACTAAGACAGCTGATAATAAAAATAATGTTTCACCTTACATATACCCTCAGACAGTAAGCACTAATGTTTTTGAAAACAAGGGACAATGAATCTAGGTGAGGGAGTTAGTTAAATGTACTGGTTTGTTTCATACCAGCTGTCAAATAGGTCTCTCAGAACTCCTAATTTTGGAAATAGTGTCCTGGGGGTAAAAGGTTCATACCCCTGGAAATGATCCCTGAGCCATCCAGATCTCAATCCCTGACGATTTCAACTAATTCGTGTAGACAAACCAAATTGAGATCAATAAAAATTATCTGTAACAAGAAACTAATTGTGTATTTATAAGTTGAGTGCCATTTTTGGTGGCTTTAACTTTATATGCAGAAGACTCTATTGACTTTTGAAATCAAAATTCATACTGCTTTAAGCTAATATTGCCTTGAGCTATAATAAATTAAGGTGCTCTGCTTTCTCTCTTGGGTAATATATTGTCCAAAAGCATCTAACCTGTTTAGACTATGAATGTTCTTTAATTGTTATTTATGGAGATTTTTTATCTATTTACAAAATGTTAAAAAGCACAGAACATGTACCTCTTCTACTGCTTCCATACACCATCCCTGTTTAAATGAAGCAGCAAATCACAGCCAATTTCAAGCCACGTTACAATCTCAGCTCAAATTATGCAGTGGCTTAGAATAATAAAAAGATGTCCCTAAAGTTGCATCATCATCAGGGTACAGGAGACCTCAAGTGCTAGAGAGCTGCTGAGAGGCAAAGTAGAGGAGCCAATGAACCAGTGCTGAATTTATATTGTACTTTTCACACAGGAAGATTATCTAGGCCTTCAGTACACCCATACATGAATCCATGTGTGACGTCTAACTCTTTTCACTTAATTTCCTTATGGACCATTTTTCTGGAAAGGAAGATGGGAAATTTCAGCCAGCCACAAATGGACTGAGACCCGCCAATCTCATTTCACATCAAGCAGGTGTCCCAGACAGGGTTTGAAACCAAGCGACAAAGGTGAAAAAAAAGAAAATGCTGTTAGAGCTAAACAGATGGCCCTTCATAGGAGCTATATTATTGGCTCAAACTGAGTTTGTCTTAGTGTCTAGGAGCAAGCTTTGCCTCATAATTCTTTGCAATTTAATATTATTAAAATCCTCTTTTTAGCAGAAAGTGTTAACATATCTAAGAGAAGGACCTTACTCATCTTTTCACTCTCACAGAGGAAAGCAGGCTGAAGGCCAGGGCTGGAAGGCCCAGCTTTGTGAGGACATGCTGTAAGGCCTGTGCTTTACCAGGCGCAGGAACTGTGAGGAGCCTTCACCTCTTAACCGATGTGCTCTTTTTGGAGCTACACACAGAATTCTTTAAACCATTCTCTGCCTTGAATAGATTTTTTCAAAAACTCCTTGAATATTTACTAGACTCCTCTACCATACCTGCACTAGTTTTACTAAGGATTTAAGAAGACTATTAATGTTTGTTCTGCAGAGTTGTACCACCATACCAAGCACACGTAGGGCAGTAGGTGAAAGGGTAAAGAGCCCTTGTTTAATAGGATTTACATGCTGTGTGAGTCTAAACTGTTTATCTGCCTGATAGAATTTTTATAAAGCCTAAAATAAATATCCATAAACGTAACAGATATGCAGGAAAACTAAAAAGCTGCTTGTTTTATTTCTTCAAAGGTTGCACTTTTTTCCCATGACATAACATTAAATAGCATGATAAAACACTTTCAATATATCATAAATTATGGAAAATAACCACAGACTTTAAGGGATAGTTTGGGATATAAATACTTGGAGATTAATGTTGTAGACACTCTTCAAATATAAGCAAGAAATAGTGCCAAACTCATAATTTTTCAAGTAAACCATGAATGTGATATGAATTAAAAATTAGAATAATATTTGTTACACCTTGAGAAAATGCTTCTAGAATAGTCCAATTTATGCATAAAATACATTAGGTTGTAACTGTGCAAATTTGAAAACCATTGATAGTGGACCTAGGACTACTATTAAAGTAACTGAAAATCTGTTTGATTTTATCCTCTGGACATCCCCAAATTATAAATTACCCCATTCAATGGCCCCACCTTATAGATTCAAGTAATTCTTCAGCCCTCTAATGTATTTACTGACTATCTTAATAGCATTTAAAGGAAATAATGAAGTAGAAGCAACTTTAAGAGGCTACAACAGCAGTACCCTCAACCCTCCTCAAGAATATTTGTTCTCCATACTCAACCTGCAGCTCTGATTTCTCACAAGACCTCATTTCTGTGTGTCATCTACATTTAGGATATCTTCAGCTGAATTTTTCAAACATTACAAGCCAAGGGGAAGCAATGTGTGACTTATATACAACTCTGGCCAGCTGCCTGTTTTTGAAAATAAGGTTTTATTGAAACTCAACTACACATATACATTTACATGTTGTCTATGGCTTCTTTTACCTTACAATGAATAATTGAGTAATATAAACAGAGATCATATGGCCCACAAAGCCTAAAATATTTACTATATGGCCCCTTTACAGAAAAAAAAAATCAACCAGTTATAAACGCAAAGGAGAACTTAAGATCTTTCCCCCCAAATACATGCTCTTTCTAAGGTCCTGCTACTATAACTCTAATTTGGGGGTTTATCATGACATGTTCATATTCTTGCACAGAGTACTCCAAAACTTAGTGACTCTACTATCATTGTATTATATCTCATGATTTTGTAAGTCAGAAGTTTGGACAAGGCTCAGCTCAGCAATTGCTCTATTCCATGTGGCATTAACAAGAGTCACTCGTTGGAATTTATCTGGCAGCTGGCTTGTTTGAAGGGCTCAAGGTAGCCTCACACACATGTCTGATGCCTTGGTGCAGACAGTTGGACAACTGGATTGAGCGAGGCTCCTTTCCTGCCCTGTAGTCCCCCTCCTCCACATGATCCTAGCAGGATTGTTGAACATCTTACATGGCAATTCAGGGTTCCAGCCAGTCTTTTGAAAGGCTAGTCCCAGATCTAGCACAGCGTGTTTTTCACAGGCCTTCTCAAATTCAAGGGGAAAGGAAATATACACCACCTTGCATGGGGAGGATTGTCAAGGAATTTGTGGCCATCTTTAATCTTCTTCTACCTCCTAACTTGTGTCCCTGCCTCAAATGCTATTACATTTCACCAGCCTGGATGAAGAGGTGATAATGGACAGAGAAAGACAGGATCATTTAAGGGAATGGGGAAGGAGGCCAGGTATAACTCAATATTTTATATGAACGAGATACCAAATAAATATTAAATGAAGAGGATAATCCCATGTCATGACTCACGGATTTGTGTGGAGAAGCCAATGAATGAAATTGTAAACATGACATGGTCCTTTGGATACTTTCATAAAGCATGATTAATTCTGGTATTGAAGAACAAATATAATTTAATTTACATCTCTTCAAATAAAATCATATTAAAGGGAGTAAAGAGTCATAGAAAAGAAGTAGGTATAATTAACTTAAGATTTAATTTCTTAACTATTACCCAGATTTCTCATGCCCTCAATCTTTATTTTGTTTACTTGTTTCCCTGGCACCATAACAGTACTGGACATCAAAGATATTCAATAAGTATCTTAATTGTCTGAAGCTATTCACTTGTACCAGTGTTCTATACACTATAGAACCAACTTAAGTAGACAATGTTCCTGCCATCTAGTTGCAAAATTGTCTTATGAAAGGGACTATCTTAGGCAAAATTTTTCCATTTGGAGATTATATTTTACAAAATAAATTATAAACAAGAAAGTTTGCTGTAGTATTTACTGCTTCAGAACCAAAAAGTGTATCTATTTCGGTCCAGAATATGGCCCAGGTTGGTTTCTTAAGATCTGGCATTACCTTACTCAGCTTCTGAATTTATTCTGGTAGCAATAAGAAAAGAGTTTGACTATATAATTCAGAGAAAATTCAGAAAATATTTTCTTATTAATTAAAATTCTGTGACACAATAACACCAAGACAAGTCATTTTACCAATTTGAGTCTCACTTGCGCCATACATTAAGGGACAATAATAGAGTCTCTTTCTTATTGCTGATAGTCCAGGATGATATCAGAAGGAGTGTAGTCTTCTCTTGCAAGAAAGCGTAATGGCTGGCTCATTTTGAGAATGAATTTCTTCCTTGCTGCTGTTTTTAACCATAGAGACAGCCATTTGAATGTTTTACAAAAAAAAAAAAAAAAAAGAAAAGAAAAAAAAAAGGGCTTCAAGGCTCCTCATGTTTCACCTTTTCATTGCGCTGCTGATCATTTACAGGGCAGACTTGTTCCAGACAGCTTTAATTAAACTGTACCAAGGACGAAGATAGATGTCAATGGAAATGATCCATAACATGAGGCTAAGCATGTATTTAACAGTGTTCCATCCAGTTCAATCACCTTCTAACATTTCAGTAGCTTTATATTCACATAACGAAGACTAGATGTGTGTATGTGTGTGTTTTTTTAAATCCACCCCATTAATGGCCATATGCTTGGGCTCCAATGGCTACAAGAACTGTCTGCAATCTGCCGGGGATTTAGGGACATCAATAATTTGTGAATAGTGGTGTTGGTACTGGTCGAAGGGTTAAGTGCTCTGCACACCGGGGGCACCTCTTTTGGGATTTGAACTCTTAGTTGACTGTTAGGAACCTTATCCCCTATGAGGTTTCCTCATACATGCTGTCTGTCAGATTCATCCAGCTGTAGCTGGGAAGCATTATTAGCTCAAGGATTTAAAGATCCATGTTAAATACTGATAGAATAGTATCTTTGAGGTAAAAAGCATAGAGAGTATATTGCAGCAATATAAAGGAGGTTTTCATGTTCCATGTTAAGCATGTTTTTTCCTTTTGCCCATTCTTCCATAAATTCCTTGTGAATAGATAACATAGCATCTTTTTGAGAAAGAGTTTATGTTTCACATTAGTGCCTAAAACGTGATGGTAGATTAGATTGCATCAGCCAAAGTGGGAAGATAAACATCTTCTTAAAATAAGAAAAAATTTTGACACAAAAAACTTTTCTTCCCATTCCCCTACCCAAAGAGTGAGGAACAGATAACATGATTGATTTTTGAAGTTTAATCCACATATTGGTCTTGCTGGAAGACTTTGTAAATATAGTTGTTTTCATACTGATCTGAGTGACAGCAACAGAGATCATATAAAATCTTTTGCTTCACGTACTAGCATGTAACTACATGTAGATATAAGCCTTGTCTCTCTCACTCACTATTATAGCCCCTGCACTTGGAACAATGCCTGGCAGATAGTACTTAATAAATGCTTGCTGGGTGAAAGGATAGAGAGCTGGGTGGGGGGTGGGGTCGGGGGTGGATGGATGGATGGAAGAAAAACAGGGAGGGAATGAAACACTTGAGAAAACAATTTTGTCAGTCTGACATGAACACAAACGGTTGTTCTGTATTATTTTCAAGAAGCTGTGGGATCTGGGAGTAGATGTTTAGCAATAAAACATGTTTCAACAGTTTTAATGGATATGGATTTCAGAGCTAACTTATATTATTCTGACCTCTTGGTAATAGTAGTACTTAGTTTCCTTGTTGGGTAAATGATAGGAATAATTATGTGTGATGACAGATTTCCATCATGTTATTTTTTTCTACCACATGTTTTGTTTTAATATGACCAAATATCCCCATAGTAAATTATATTGTGGTTTTATTAAGGAGGGTAATGATTATCATGCAAGGAATCGTTAGTCTTTCTCTCTTTGAATATTTAACTGATCTTAAAGATAGTTCATCTAGTTTGCAGTTGATATTGTGCATGTGTTTGTTTCCAGTAATTCCAACCTTCTTGCCCTGGAGTAGTTTTACCCATCCCTTAATTGTCCCTAGCTGATGTCTAGAAGGTCTTTTTGAACTTCTTAACTGCACAATGAGGCCTCAGTGGATACCTAGATTGTGTCTGCTTGGGAAAATGCCAAGCACTAATGAGTATTTTGTTTAATGGAATGGAAACTGAAAGTGCACAGCTTCTTCCTTGCCTGATCAATGCCCACTTCTGTTGTTTGAATGTATCTATACATTCTGAGTTCTAGAAGGAAGGTCACAAGAGGGCAGAGCACTTAAGCTGCCCAGAAAGGACTTGAGGATTCACAAGTTGTGTTCACATGGGGCTCAGCATAGGTAAAAAGTGCTTGAGTTAGTACTTAGCACCTCCTCCTCTGTGTTTAGATATGCTATTCTTTCTTCCAAAGCTAAATCAGATCATCTTAAACATTTTCATGTTAATTTTTAAATTTTTATGTTAATTTTTAAAAATAATGATAAGGGGATGAATTATGTTGTCAGATTTGAAACCAGACAATATATAATTCTATGTAATTATCTCTATAATTTATCATTATTTTATTATTATAAAATATTTGATATATATTATATTTTTTTCAAGCTCAAATTTTAGTGTAAATAATTAAAACACTATATTTTAGTTACTTTAAAAAGTCAGATTTGCTGAAAATCCAAATCTTAACATGACCAAGTATGTTTGAGTGAAGAATAATGATTTCCATGTGGTACTCATGTTCTACACAGAACTAAGTGGAAAATGTAGAGAGTGTTTCTAAGATTTCATTGAACCATATCTGGCTGAAGAGACACCAAGCTCCTTTGGTAGTGTTTGTAATTTATAGGCTACCTAAATGTGCTAGATAATTTTCAAAAGTAAAGATTTCAAGCCGTTTGAAAACTCAGAAGAGATTTACTTCGCATCTAAAGCTTCCTGGGTTTAGAGATTTCATAAAAGCTTTATGGAGATGGTAGGAAAAGATGGATTTTGAATCTGGAGAATGGAAATAATTAAATTCCTCAACTTTTGAGTATAATGACTCACTTTCTCTTATTTATGTCCAGGCCCTCATCTTGCTTCAATCATTCTATCTCATGCCTTTGGAGACTCTGGTACCGTGCAAGCCTCCCCAAATTAGAGTTTATAATAGAAACCTTACCTGACCCTTAATAATTGTTACTTTACCGAAACACCGTAATACCTAAACTAAGTTGCTTATTATACCAAACATGAAGTCCTTTGACCTTTAAGGTTCAATATCGATCAGCCCTACTTCTGTCAATACTTGCCTCTAGTGTCAACAATTTTCAATGTGGAATAAATTCAGGAATTGATAGTCTTCTTAACCCACAGACATTCGAAATATTTAATTCCTATGCATTATAATTTTTATCCAGCTAAATAATTTTCACATGTCTTCTATACTCTTAATTAATGATTGGTGTTTATATATTATCGTAAGTATATCATTAAATGACATAACAATAAGCAGTTAGCTATAAATTATCCCTATATTGAGTATAGGATTCATGTAAAAATCTTCTCTGATGAAATGTTACTCTAAAGGAACTTAAAGCAAATGTATTGCAAATTCAACAAAAGTGGCTGAGTTATTTTTTAATCCTGCAATCATGGGTGGGGGTTGGGGGAAATGCTCTTGAAAAGAATATTCAGGTGCTTGCTTTGCCCTTGGATAATGCAACAGCAGGTTAATTTTTTTAAGTTGTGATATTTTTCAGAATGTCAAATGTATATCAAAGAGTTACTCTCTTAGAAAATCTTATGAATTTCAGTTTCATTTTTTTGGACAATTTAAAATTCAATTATCCAATTATACCTAAAGGTCATTAGTCTAATGTCACAACTTCTTGACAGAAAATTTCTTGATTTAGAGGAGACATTCTTCCCTATGAAATTTTTATTGTACCTAGAAGTCAGATATTTTGAAAAGATTTTTGTTTTCTTCTTTTGCTTTTATTATTTATTAATTAAAATAGATACTTAATATTTCTTTCAATCCCACATTTACAATGTACCGTATCTCATGCTTCACCTCTTTGATTAACATCATCAAAGTAACAGCAAATGCCTTTTGATATTGCTGGTTTTTATCATTAGATCTTTGTCTCAAATGTTTCTTTAGGGTTGTTTTCCTTTGTTTTATCTTAAATAACCTTAATCTGAACTTTATTTCCAGAAAGACATTTTTATTTCAATTATATTACAAGTAGAATTTCTGCTAAGATGAAATAACAGAAAAGATGGGGACCTGGTAAATACTTTAACATTAATTCCATTTGGTATAATAATGAGGAACTCCTCAGGCAAAACCTAACACAAAACCAGACATAATGGGTGCTGGGTATCAGACTCCTGCAAGATATGAGTCTTTATCCCTGTTCTGCCCCCAAAGAAATTGACTTCGCAGTGATAGATAAATATATTCAACAACTATTGATTGTGGCCCTTCTCTGTGCAAGGTCAAGAGTAAAACATCATCATTTTCCTGTCTTTGCATTTTAGAGTTCCAGACATTGCTAGAAGCAGAGGTGAACTAGATGGCACACACATTGGTTCTGATACCCATGACCCATTTACCCAGAGGAGAAATTACCCATGTGACATGCTGACTCAGCATTTAGACGACCAAACGAGCTCCTCAACTCTTCTTGAGAAATAAGCACTTTATACTAACTGTTCACAGCACGATTCTGAAAAGTCTTTGTCTCATGGGTGCAAAGCTGGCCTAAGGATTTTAATACTTCAGTTCACAGCCCTTTGGTTAAACAGCAAGACCCAAAATAAACTTTTCTACATAGGTATAAAAATGTGTTTTGCCTCAAGAGTTCAAAAATATTTCCTATCAACAGAACTTCTTGAGCTCTTAGCTGTCCACTAAAGCTGTATAAAATCTGCTTCTCCTGAGCCACTGGCTGAAACTTGTAAATGGAGGCAATTTTTCTGGTACTGTGGTTTATCAATTACATCAGCAGCACCATTTCTTGTCCACTGACTGGAGAAGTTGTAGCTGTAGATGAGAATTGTATCTGGCATCCTATATGGCTTCCCTATCAACTCACTTAGGAGGCCCAGCATTTAGCAGAGAATGCTCTTTTATACACTAGATTGTTATTTTCACCCCTTGTTGTGGTAAGCATGTATTATTCTTGCCTCATCTCATTTAGTCCTCACAGTGATTTTCAAAGGGATGGAAAGACTGCAAATGGCTTGGCCATGGTCATTGCTAACTGGAGAACCAGGGCTTGACCCAGGGTGATCTGACACCAGAGCTCTCATTCTTAACCACTTCATTTATACTTCTCCAAGAATGGTCTTTCTATAATTACAATATATAATGGATTTTCTAAATCTGTGAGAAAAGTGAATTTTAGGAACATAAAAACTAATTCCTAGTTAAAATATAAGCTTTTCTATTAGTGCACTGATGATGGAGCTAGAAATCAGAGGCACGTACATTTATTTCTAATTTACCTTTTGGTCCACAGGAGCAGATGCGTGAAGATAAATGATTCCTGCCATTTTAGACATTTAGCCCAATCTTCCGCTGCCTAATTGTTTGGATGTATGTTCTGCAGTGCCCTTCAGCTTCCCTGCCATTGTCAAAAGTTTCCATGTAGCTTTTTGAGTATGTGTGATGAGGTTTTTTTGAATAAAGGGTGAGCGTGACTTTTATTTTTCCCAATGGTATATACACATAAACTGATAAAAGTTCCTCCTGAAATTTCTTTAAGTAATGACCTGCATTTCCAATTAATCTCATAACTTGTCTTCAACTGCTTGGACATGTTCCATAATTGAAAGATGTTATTTTAATTCGGGGGGTTGGGGGGAGAGAGAGAGAAAATGCTCAGGACAGAAAAGAGGATATACATCAACTTTTAGACACATTGCATTCACTCAGTCAATTAATGTTTTTTGAGACCCCATCACACTTTGGCAAGCATTATTGTCAGTTCTTAACTAATGGCAAAAAATTACCTGCCCTAAAAGATCCATCCAACTGGTGACAAAGTTTTCAAAGAGTCTAGAACAAACCAATTACCTTTAGAGAGTGAGGGTCAATGGAAAATCACTTAAATCTCTTAATTAAGGGTCTTAATCCTAGGCCAAATGCTTTGTACTTGCAACTTTCCTTTGTTTTCATGTTACACAGGGGTAAGCAGGGGATCCTTCACCAGTATGAAGACACCAGGTGGTGCGGGTCCCACCCATTTCTGTCTCCCCCATAAATCACTCTCACACTGTGTCCAGGAAGAGCCATCACAGGAACTCCCCAACGCATGTTAGCACAGCATTGGAGCTCCCGGTGGAAGCCGTGGTGGATGTGACACCTATAACGCCCTGGATGTGGTGAACTTGGGCCTGCCGAACATCAGCAGGGGAGCCACTACCCTCTGCCCTCTTCACTCATATGCTGAAAAGTGGGGAAATATAGTACAGAGGTTCATGACATGATCTTAGATTACTTCTCTCCAAACAAGATTTATTTCCCTTCCTCTTATAAGGTGGAAAATATGAAAGCATCCTTATGGAAGGATAATTTCTGAAATGTTTCAGAGGATGAGGAGTTTCTGATTCTTCCCTACCGAGCCACTGGTTCTTTTCTCTCCATCTTTCTTCTCCCATTTACTCCCCTAGTCTTTTAACTGAAGCCATTTCCATCAACATGGCAATGCGACTTGTGTGTGTAAATAAATGCAAATAGATATTAAATGCTCGGGAAGTAGCATAATCATCTTTTTACACAATTTGTGCTCATGAGTATTTTTTCATTGTAATTTCCCAGATCTGCTGCCAAAGAGCATTTCCCAGAGATCCTTGTAGCAATGTATGCAGCCAAACTATGGCTGCAAGAGACCCAGGATGCTATATGAAAGAAAATGCCTATAAGGTCTGAAATTTAAGAAATGTTTGCCATTAAATGATAGGCTGTAACATCAATATTTAACTAACAAGGTTTTGATCTTGGGTGTACAAATATATACTTTATTTTTGGTTCTGCAATATTCTAAAAAAATACTTGTGGACCAATTTTATTCTGTTTCCTTGATTTTATTAACCATAGCCCCTTGCCAGAAGAATTTAGGATGTAGTGATTGTATCAAAATTAGTCTATGCTGATGACTATTCCAGTATGCAAAACACAAATGTGTGTTAGAAAACTCTATCAGGACACAAAATAGGTTATAGACAGTTACAGGAAAGTGAACATTTTTTTCATGAGTCTTGACTTCCCTCTTGCGTATGTGTATCAGGCTGTGAAAATACCTGTCAGGTTTTTTTTTCAAGATCTGTGTTGTATAGGTGCATGTCTGCCTAGTACGTCTCATCTTCTCACCTCTCTCTCCAAAGAGCACTTCCTGCCCTCTCCCTAACCGTGGAGCAGTGAAAGAGATGGACAGATCAGGTTTAGCAAGGAGTGCTTGCAAATAGCAGAAACAGATTCACTGACTTCAACAATGCCTTCCAGTGAGTCTTTACCGTGCACATGGCTGGGTTGCCACAAAGCTAGCTGAGCCAATCGCCCCAAATAGGTTAAAAGATGACTCCGACAGGTTTTAAGCAGGAATGATTCCATTCTTTTCTTTCACCAGTTTCACGGTTAGATGGTTCATGCACTGATTTGCTGTACCACACAGGCTGGCTCACAGTCCCTGTCAGCCTTCTGAAGTCAACGGCATCAGATAGGACTGTCTCCTGAGAAAGCATAAGAGAGAGAGAGGTCTGAGCTTCTCTCCTTCAAGACACTCTCTTTAATCATTATCTCCTGCCTATGTGCACTAGCCTACTCTATCAAAATACAGTGATTGAATAAAACTCTTATTTCAAACAATGAATGCATTGATATAATACAGTACAGGGTCTGCACGATACGATATGTATTACGGTTCCCTCACTGGACACTGAAATCTTAAAACAGGACAAGTTATCATCGGTCCAAGTTAAATCATAGCCACTTTTTTTAAACTGCATAACCTAATAAGATACCAACCCATTTAATTCTTTTTTAAAAATCTGTTATCTTATGTAAATGCTTAGTATTTTCCAGGTATTTTAAAGCCACCTGTTTTTCCTATCATAAGTACATCTGGCATCAGGCAAACAGATTATAGTCATGGACAACTGACTAATTTATGATGTTTTTATATTTTCATATCTTTGGCAGACTAATCCAGGTTGATATGTTGACCTAACTTACAGAGATGAATCTTGAAATCTTGCACTCTTGTAACCCTTTTACCTTTCTCCCTTCTAAACCCTAGAATATTTTTGGCATGTTCTAAAATTTAATTAGGAAACACAGACAGGGAGAATGGAGTGAAGCCTTATGTTCTGTCCACCTAGTGTTCCTTCCACAGCTGAATTTGTCAAAGGAACCATAATTGTGTGTTGATTTTGAAAGATCTTTGTACTTTCTATCATTCTTCCTTCCTGAGTTCACTAGGCACTGTCACTTGCGTTTGCATCCTACTGTGAGATTTGTGCTTTGCCTAAATAGAATGGGAGTTTGGTAAGTCAAAGCAGAAGAATCAATTGCCTGCCTGTGCAAAAGAAATAGGAATCTTCGCCACAATAAATAGAAGCAAGACTGTATTTTCTGTGGTGGTTCTGCTTCAACATCTTGAGTTAGAGAGGCCAAGTCCACTCACCTTGTCAGAGCATCTTTTTGATCTGACACCCCTGGTGGGCCATCCCTTAGCTACTTATGGAGAATCTTAAGTGCTGACTTCACTATGTCATCTTCTCCCTTTAAATATCCACCCAAGGTCCCAAAGTAATGGACGTGTTTTTAATAAATCTAATATATAAATCATTTATCAGATGTATTTCAAAACAGAGCAGCTATCAGAACACCCTGAAAGATTCATTAGAACATTTTTTTTTTGCAGACATGTCAAAAAGTTCAATAAATGTGTGTCAACTCAAAACTGAGATGAGAAATGGCAGAGTGCTCTATGGATTGGGAGTCAAGAAGATAAGAATTCTAATCTTGTCTCCATTGATGACTTATTTAATGACTGTAGTAATGTTAATGACTTATTCCTAACTGTTCTTCCCTCTGGCAAAAATAAAATAAAATAAAAAAATAGGAACAATGTCTATAGAGAATTTTGAGCTATTAAGAGAATGGCCCTAAGTAAATTCAGTTGGCATAATTCAGCCTTGCTTTTATGAGCATGGCATTATCTTGCCTGGATTGAAGTCCCAGGTGACCACAGCTTGGTACTTAACCTTGGGTTACTCCATTATTGAAGAGCACTAGGTGGTTTTTTTGCTATTATACATAATACTGCAGTGAACATCTTTTAACACATACATATGTTCATGCATTTATATGATTATATATGTAGGGAGAATTCCTGAAAGCAGGCTTCTTCACTATACAGTTAGGTAAATTTAAATGTTCATGTATATTGCTCAATAGCCCTCCAAAGAGCTTCTACTAAATTTGTACTCCCAACAGCGCATGTAGGTTCTTATTTCTCTACACCTTTGTCCACACTGTTCACTGCCAATTTTAATTTTTTATCTTTATAGTCTCAGAAGCAAAAGATAGAATTTGATTTGAATTTACAGTTCTTTAATTTTGAGTAAAGATGCTTATCTTTTCATATTTTAGTAACCATTTCTTATCTTATGCACTCTCAGTTTTCTGTTGGGTACTTGGTGTTTTTTCATTGCTTTGTAAAAAGCTCTTGGTAGATTAAGATCTTTGAAAAAAACAAATTTGGAAAGCAATTCTGATTTATTTCAGTCATGAAGGATATTTATAAATTTGAAAAATTTATGGCAATTGGTATTACTCACTGAACAAGGACCAAACCTCCCCAGGCAGGAACAGTGAAAGGCCCTGGCTGTGTGTCACCTGAGTTATTACCGTAATAATCATTGAGATAATCCATGTTCTATGTAAAGCACAATGCAAAGAAGTCCAAGATGTGATCTCTGCCCTTAAGGAGTTCATAGCAAAGAACAGAAGATACACTCACGTGACATGATAATAATCTGTGACAATGAAAGGAATGACTGATGTAGACCATAAATGCTCTAGGTACTGAGGAAGGAGAGCTCATCTTCAGTTGGAGTGGTTAAAGAATATTTCTTAAAAGAAAACACATGCTGACTAGAAAAGAGAAAGATTTAAAAGTACCAAAGTGAGAAGTAAGTGAAAGGAAACAGTAAATAGACAAAGGTGACTAGACTAGAGGCTTGGATATGGGAACAGGAAAGTTTACGTATGGAGAGATGGGTTGGGTCAAATTATTGAAGGCCTTTGCTGTCTGGCTTAGCTTGGATTCTATAGTGTAGGAGCAATTTAATGTTTTTGAAAAGAGCATTGACATAAAATAATTTTCAGGATGGTAATTTTGACCTATAAATAATGAATAAATGAATGAATGGAAAATATTGAGTTGAGAAAGTGGATGACTGTTGCACTAATAATTCTGTGAGAGAAAAAACTACTTTCAAGGAAAGGTGGTTTGTATTTAATTTATTCTGTGTAAAGCTGCTATAGAACTAATGCTACATAATGTTATCTAAGAAAATAAGACATCCAAACCAAGAATTCTTTGTGTATATATTGAACATTCCAGGCTAGTGCCTTTTTCTAAATCTGTGATTCAGCTTTCATAGCCCTCCACTCACTCACTCTAATGATGGTAAGCCTTTCTTTGTTGGGTCTGGAATTCATACCAGTTTTTTGCAGACCTAGACATTCCAAACGTGCTATTGTCATTACACCTCATCTGTCATCCTAAGGAATGGCTTTATTTATTCTTGTGATTTGGAGAAATGAGGTGATGGTAGAAAGGGCTTAGAATAATGGGAGAAAGGTGTTGGCTTCATAGGACCAGCAATTCCTTTCTTACTTCATTTCCTTTATATGTTGGTAAGAGTTAGGTAATTGATCTGAGCTCCCTGCACTGTAACATGCAGCATTCATTCAACAAGTATTTATTGAGCACCTACAATGTGTCAGGCACTGTGCAAAGTACTTGAGAACATTATTTAAAAAATAGAGCCAGTTCTTGCTCTTACAAAGTTTACAGCCTGGAAGAGTGCACATAAACAAGTCCACATTCTATTGCTGCTCTTTGCACATGACAAGGGGCTGGGCTCTTCTCTTAAAATTTTCCTACATATAACAATCTTATTTTGTCCCACCTCCAGTTTACTGCATGCATTCCTATGCTTACATTCCTTTGTGTACTGAGGTATATAATCCACTTCTGATGGACATAAGAGGATAAAAGGAATTCAAATAATAAATATCTGGCAAGCTTACTGCAAAATACCAGATGTGCTGGTGGCTATGAAGATCACCAAAGAATAAAACATGGAACCAGTCCATGGAATTGGAGAGATGCAGTATATGCATCTGCAAAGGAAATCTTTCTAAGGTGTTTCGTAATAAGTACTAAATAGATGGCACAAATAGTAGGCGCTATGGGAACTTTGAAAAGGAGGCATAGCTTTCAAAACATGTGAGCTTCGTGCATTGCACCTTGAAGAATGGGTCAGATTTGAACAGATAGAGGAGATAGGAGGACTCTGTGGGAGTTAGTGACAGCTCTTGTTCTTTTCAAAGCTGTTGCACTGATTTTCTTTTATTTTGTATCTTGTATCCTACTTCTTCCTCTTGAATATATATGTATGTGTATATATATATATAAATATACATACTTGCTTTTTAAAATTATATTTATTGGGGTGACATTTGTTAATAAGATTATATAGGCTTCAAGTGCACATTTCTCTGACACCTGATCTGTACATTGTATTGTGTGCCCACCACCCAACGTCAAATCTTCTGTCACCATATCTTTGACCCCCTTTACCCTTTACTACCCACCTTCCCCCTTCACTCTGGGAACCTTTTGGATCGCCAGGGAGAGAAGTCCGATTCAAACTGACTAATGCAGGAGTGGTCCTGGGCTCCGCACATGGCTGGAGTCATGGGGGTCCCGCAGTTTAGACTGATTTCTCTTTCTCTCTTCATCTCTTGGCTCAGCTCTCCTCTGCACTGGCTTCAGTCAGGCCACAAACTCCATGTGGTAGCTGTCAGGCTTTCATCTTACCCCCTTAACCTCCCAAAAGATTTAAAAAAAACAAAAAACAAAAAAACTTCTCTTTCCTAATAATTCTAAACAAATTCCTATGACTTACCCTGATGGGACGAACTTATATCATTTTCCCATTCCTGAACCAATCACTGTAGCTAGGGGCGTGCAGTTTACTGAGTGGTCAGGTCTCAGTGATATTTCCACCCTTGAAGCAGAAGCAGATGGCATCAGCCCATCTGAGCAGTATCAGAACAGGATAAGGAAGAAGTGGTTCCCCAGGGGGAAAAACTGCAGTGCTGTTGCCAAAATTAATTAATAATAAATAGCAACAGCAACCATTAATTAATTAATTTATGACAACAGTAATCACCACCATCATTATAAATACTCTGTAACAAAGAACTTACTGTATACTATTCTAAACAACTTTTGTATATTATATATTTACTCCTAATATCCCTGTGAAGTATGTACTCTCATACCAATTTTCAGATGGGGAAACTGAGGCATGGGGGTTTTAAGTAATTTATCACATGGCTAGTAAATGGCAGACCAGGGAGTTGAACCAGGCCATCATACCACCAGATCCACTATAATATACGTGCTAAAACTGACTTCTGTACACACAGAGAATTAGCTAACACTTAGACTGAGGTGTGCGAAGTGTGTCTGTGCAACAGTGAGAAGACCCACAATTCAGAAGGATGGTGATTTTGGTCTCTTCTCACGGCTATGGAAACAATATTCAGAAAGCTGGTAGGCAGCGCTGTACTCACCAACAGGTCAAGTTCTGGCCAGACCCAGACAACCTTTCCGGGGAATGGTATGGTCATCCCAGAAAACTGAATTATTTCCCAAGGGTTACCTCAGCATAATCCTCTCAACAGCTGTGGGTCACATTTTTATACAATTTACCAAGGACTGATTTCCTATCTGTGTCTGATTCTCAATCTCTCTCCTGTTTTGACACATCATTCATGGAACACATACAGATCTTAGTTAAAACTAACAATGCATTTGAAAGCACACACAAAATCAAACGGTTGCCATTTTGGCCTTGAGAAGCAGCAGACCCAGGCTCGAATCTGTTTACGGTGCGTTTCCTGATGCAAAGAAAAGCCAGCACAGTTGGGAAAACACCACAAAGCATTACATGGAGACAGCTCATGTACTTCAGAAGAGAAATGGACACATTAGGAAAAGTTTTGCTCCCTTTGATGTAGAATATGCTATCTTTTTTGGTATTAAAATGGGAGTTAACTTTAAATAAATAAAATTCAGCCTGTAGGCTTCAGAAAACTAATGTTGCATTTTGACAGTGTCGTTTCTCTGGTCCCTGAAAACATTATGGCAGTTAGCTTGGGCCTCCGTCACAGTTTTCCTTTATGGCATGGAGAGCACATTATTTTTTCATCTCTGTTTTATTGATCTCTCCTCACTTCCTCCCACATTTTCTCTCTGCCAGCTGTTAGCTCTGCCCCTTCTGCTCCCCCACATGCTCTGAGGGCTGCTGGAGGGAGTTTCTTCTGTGGTTTTGACTGGGGCAACCGAGGCACTGACTCAAGCTCCATCCTTAGGTGAAATCCTCTTCTCTGCATGGTTTCAAAAGGAAGATAAGCCAAGGGCTCTGGTCCTGCCTTTGAGAAGAGATCAGAACAACCCTCACGTTCCTAACTTGAAGCGTTAGAATGTATGATTGGTAGCTCTCTGGACTTGAGGATGTGCCCTCTCCATTTGGGATATAGAGAGCATGAACCTGGTAGACGGATGAAACTGTTGTCTTCTTTTGTGATTTTTATTTTCCCAAAATAGCACTGAAGAGCCAAATAGCAGGCAATTTGAGCCCCCTAGAATGTGGTAATAAAATGAGTTCTTTTTTTTCTAAAAAAAATTACTTTTAGGTAAATGAATACCTCAAGTAATGTGTGCTTTGCAACATGAGAAAAACACATTGATAACAGGTGTCTTTACCCATGTAATTGTCTATTTTGACCATCCTTAGTGTTCTAATAATTGTTTTTAAAACTGATTTTATTTGGAAGACACAAGACAACAATTGTAGAAAAAAATTCTTTAGTGTAAAAAAGATGCCATGATTAAAGAACTTTTCAGAATTTTTTGGTTAGTAAAAGAATTGGGAAACTTAACAGCTTCAAGAGTTCAAGTTTTCAAAACAGGAGGTGTGTTTGTGTGAAAGTGGAAATTCATAAAATTACATGCAAATTTGTATATGCATATGCATATTTGTGTTCTGGAGAGATAGAGGCTTCCTAGCTCTAATCAAGTCTCAGGAGGGTTCATGACAGGAAGAATTCCCAGTTTGCCTGTCTCACTTTTCTTTCCTGCCTTGTTTGTCTGTAGTCAACACTCTCTCTCTCTTGCCAGCTGCCTATTTATCCCTTCCCAGATGAATTGTCCTTTTTGTTTTCTGATCAAGCAAGGCTGAGACAGGGCACTCTGGAGTTGGTGGTCTGCTGGTGGAGGTGGTGGCAGGTAGATGGCAAGGGTGCTGGGCGTGTTGCCGGGAATGACCTCTGGGGGAGCTGTGAGGAAGACAGACGGATGGTGGCTCCTTCACCCACCCTAGGAGGGAAATGAGGCAACCAAGATGTCACACTTATAGTCAGACTTCTATTACATTGAGGATACATTGAAAGAGACTGTCAAGGGGAAAAACTGAATTGGGTAGTAGCTTTCCCTGTACATCACTGTTGTATTTTTTCCATTCAGTTGTGTTTTGTTGGGGTTTTTTTTAATGTTTTGGGAACTGTTTTTTTGTTACTTTCCTTAGTTTCTGTACCCATTACAACATTCTAATACTCTAATTGGCTTTCTATGGGACAAACAGGAGGTATTGTTTCTGGCAGGATAGGACTTTCTGTCCTGTTGATTGATGGGTTAATTTTTATTGAGCACAGTGTGCTACCAGCAGAATCAAAAACCCAAGACATAATTCCATCTCTAGGAGTTTATGTTCTAATGAAAGTTGAGACAGATAACATATTCAAGCCTCCCAGTTTCTTTCTCCTACCAGTACTCCCTTCTCTTTCTCTCAAGATAAGTCTACTGCATAAGCAAAAAGTAGATATTGAAACAACTAGACAGATAATTTATGGCCCAGAAACATGCTATTTAAAAAAGAGACAGAGCCAATTGAGTCAGGCAGTCTGTTGGGGGTAGTAGTTTCATTGGAAGTGCTTCGGTAATAATATTCAATGCTGGACTTTAAAAGACTCAAACATTTTCTAGATTCTTTTGGTTTTGTCCTTGTGGTAAATTAGATTAAGTTACATCAACTTAGAATACAGAAAGCTACATTCTTGAACTATGTAGTTGCTTAACACTACACAGAAATCCCTATGCTGAAATACAACTCAACACAACATGGCTTAATTTCATGAAGGGTGATGATTTTTAAACAATCATTTCCAGAATGTTTCATTGTCCCTCCATGGCCATGATATAAAGATCCATATGATCATCCCTTCAGTAAATCAGTGGCCTCCAAAAGAAATTTCCCTTTCCAAACAATTCTCTTTACTTTTATCAAGCACTCAAAGCTAAGGGACCCAAGGTGCTGTCCAATTTACTCAGAGCAAACTTCAGTGCTCAGATAAACTAATTGCTTCATCTCTGGGTCAGTCACAATATGTGTGAGCCACCATTACCTCAACTACAAAATGAAGTGGACTGAAGATGACAATCCTTCCAGCTGCTGGTCCCCAGTGCAAACACACACTCCCTTATATGATTTCTGATCTTATTCATATCCTTGTTTAATCACAGCAGAAGCTGCATAAGAGCATGGCCCACGTCTGTCTTGTTCAGCCATGTACCCCGAGTTTCTAGCAGAGTGCACTACAATATATCTTGAATGAAAAGATTACTCTATGTTCACAGCGATGTGTGTTTTGTTATATGATGGCTTGAATCCTTCTCTGGAAGGAAGTAGAGTCCATATAGTAAACTCTGTTTTATTTGAGTGTAATTCTTACATCATACTAAAATCCTTACATTTACTCTGCCTTGTAGCTAAAATTTTGTCCTTTCATTCTCCTCCATTTTTTCCTTTTTGAACACATTCTGTTGCGTATTTTTTCACGCAGATGACAAGAACTTGGACTGCTGAGAAAGAAGCCAACAAGGTCCCTACACCCACAGAGGCCAGGCCTGCTGCCACCAAACCTAGCAGCTGACAGTCAATCGAACAACACATGGAAGGAACAAAGCTCCACGCTCTGCAGGCCAAAAACATTAGATGGTTCTCTCCCAATATCGGGCCTTGAAGAAGGAGCCAACCGCCGCCCTCCGGTCCCACTGCTGTCCGCTGAAAGAGTGCTTGGCAAGAGGGGTAGGGTCAGTGAGGTTGAAAGTGATGACTTTATTTTTCCCTAACAAATCAGAGTTTATTTCTCTAAACATAAAGCTTAATTAGCCTCGACACGGCAGGGAGCTAAGGGGCGGATCCTGGGGAAGATGGGGAAGGTAGAGGAACAGGAAACAGAGATGGGAGAATAAATGGACCTGTGGGATTGATTTTCTCCCTCTAAATCCCAATCCACGGCGCCGTTCTTGGTCACATTTGATAGACAATGCTGCTATCTAGTGGCCAAGAGGGATGACTACAGGTTCCAAATAAATTCCCGTAAAATTTATGGGCATTATTTTGGTTGTTTGGGATTTCATATCCAGTTTTAAGATTTATTTATTTATTTATTTTTACTTATTAGATTTTCACTTTATTATCAAAGGGGCTAATTCAGGAGCAACCAAGGAGAAGAAATGCATAGAGCAAAGTAGGGGGAAGGGCTTGGAGCTTCCTGGGCCTCTCCTAGCACATACTCTCCCTGAATGTATTTACCAACTTAAAAGCTCTCCAAACCCTCCCCTTTTGGGTTTTTATGAAGACGTCATTACACAAGCATGATTGAGTTTGTGTCATTGGCCATTGTTCTTAAACCGTAAAATGAAAAAATAGACATTTTATGCATAACTTTGTGTAAAAGAGATCATAAAACTTCTTCTCCTCTCCTTTTCTTACTTAACTTTCCATGATGTTCTCTTATAAGAAGCTCTGGGCCTTCCCAATAAACCACTTGGCCCTGGCCCTTGAAGTGGCCTAGGGAAGCGCGGAGCCTCTCCTGTCTCAGGTGTTGGCTGTTTGCAGACCACTGGGAAAGGAAGGGCATGCAGATATGCCCTCACTGCCCGCTTTGATTTGAGAGGCTTTGTTCTTATCCCTCACAGGGCTGGCTCCTTCCCTTTAGCTTAGTTCAGAGGCCACCTGGCTGCAGCAGCCCCACTCCACGCCCACCCTCCCACGTGTCAATCTCCCGCACATTATATTCTGGCTTCATACAGCTCATCCCCATTCAAAATTATGTTGTTCACTTGTTTCCTTGTTTACTGTCTCTCTCTCTTTCTCTCTCCCCGATCACAATATAAGCTTTATAACAGCAGGGACCTTATCTATATTTTTGCCACTGATATATCTACAAACACTAGACAATGTTGCAGGTGGTTGGCACACAGCAGGCTCTCAATAAATGAATGATAGAGAATATTTATCTCTTAAGCCTTCTCTTCCAAAAGTTATATTTTTGTCTAACATCTTATCATCTCCAGTGTCAGAAGAGACATGGAGAAAAAATGCAGAATTTCACAGGGAAATGGTAAGATATGAAATCTCTCTTCGTGTATCAGCAGAAGTAGTAGATTAGGATTGCAAATTCCTAGTACTAGGTTGAATTTAATTTTTTAATAGTCTGATTATACATATCTATTCTTGTCAACTCAGCTTGACAAGGAGTCAACCAAAGACTCCTATTGTATGCAGGTACAGTTTTCTAAAATAGAAATACACAGAAAATATAGAAAAGAACAGATGACAAAATTCTTACAGTCTTGTTAGTAATTAAATGTCATTTGGTAGTATGATTTAACTGACTTTAAGAAGAGACAGAAATTTATGGATACACAATCCCATTATACCAGGATGGTTTTTAAGAGCACTGTTCCCTTTCTTGGTAACACCAGTCAGTATACACTATGTTGTAACAACTGCAATAACTGCCTTCCTTACAGTAACTTTTGAAGCAAATCTTTCAGTATCCTTACTCGCAGAACCATACTCCTAAGACTCGTTTGACAGTATACTTGTATAAGGGCATTTATTTTCTTTCATTTTTCCATCCTTTTTTACACCATATAAAATATAACATGGCACCTCAGGGCATGAAGCAAAAAAGTTTGGAGCTTCTCCAGTTAAAGCTGTGTTAGGGACCGAGTCCTGCCCAGTGAGCCTCGTCCACTGCTCCGTTCCTCCTCCCCCACCCACCACTCATTGTGAGAAGCACTGAGTCCCCTCGGTGGGGCCTCTAGGGCTCCTGAACACACCTAGAAACCAACCAGTGTAGATCATATCCATTCTGAACCCAATACTTTTAAGCGTGTCCTAATGTCTTATTATTAATTCTGACTGAAGAGCAGCACTTATTAAACAAGTTAATGTGTGATTTCCATACATTTGCTCCACTCAGTAAACATGTGTGGGTTGTGTTCTTACCCCGTGTCAGGCTCCGCTAAGTACAGGGAGTACCTGTGAAACAGACAGGGCCCCTTCTTCACAGAGTTTAGTGTAGAGGGAAATACTGAGAAATGAACAGAAGGTTATAATACAATATAACAATGATGACGGTAGGGTAAATACAGAGGGGAGGCATATAGGAAGCATGTCGAGCAGGAACTCTGCAGATCAGGGAAGACATGAAATCTCAGAGTTACAGATTGGAGGCGGAGTTACAGATAGGTGAGGGCGGAGTGTGCAGAGCAGTTTTTCTGCTGCGAGGATAACAAGGCCACACAGGCCCAGAGTGGGAAAGAGCATGGTTCGTCCGAGGAACTAGAAGCAGCTCTGTTCCCGTGGAGCATCCTGTGCTTGGGGACAGAACAGGGAGAGGAGGGAAAGACGAAGCTGGAGAGGTGAGCAGAATCCACATCGCAAAGGGTCTCATAAGTCATTGTAAAAAGCCCAGACTTTAGCTGGAGGGTAATGTAAACCTGTTGAAAGATGATGATCAGGGAAATGATGTGATTGATTCAGCTGTGGGGAGAAGAATGACAGCAAGACTCATCAACGAGATTGATGAGAATGTTGTAGTAATCCAGAGGAGGGACGACAGTGGTCTGGTTCAGAAAATGGCCATTGGGATGGAGATGACAGATGGGTTCAAGAGGTAGAATCCACAAGACTTGCTTGGTTGATATGGGGCCGGTGGCGGGGCGGGGGGAGAGGAAAGGAAAAAAATGATGTGCACAGTTCTGGCTCAAGCCACTGACTGGTTGGTGCTTCCATCACCAAAATTGGGGAACTAATGCAGAGAATTAGTTTTATTTGGACCTGTCGTGGGACATGTCTGTGGGACAATCAAGGAAAAATAATCAGGATGCAGTTGTGCATACAGATTTCAGGTTCAGGGAAAATGTGGGCTAAAGGTAAAGATTCAGGAGTCTCAGCATATGTGGTAGGTGGTAACTGAAGACATGAAAATACACTACCTATCCAGATTTTGCATTTAAAAGAAAGGGAGGATCTAGACACAGCACCCTGTGAGACAACAATGCTTGTAAGGAGCAAGCGGAAGAAGAGGGACCCACCCACAGGGAAGAGAAGAAAGAGACAAGGAGGGAAAACATTAGTTCTTGGAAGCCAAAAGAAGGGAGTAGTTTAAGAAGGAGAGAGTACTTGGCTATGTCAGATTTTACTGAGAGACAACAGAGAAATGTTCTTTGAATTTAACCAGAAGTCAGTCATTGGAGACCTTAATGAAAATAATATCAGTGGAAGTCACGAGAGTAGAAGTCACATTGCTGTACAGTCAAAGGAAGATGAGAAGGTAGAGATTCTTAGGAAACTTTGCTATGAAAGAAAAGTAAGAGATGTGGTAATAACAGAATAGAAATGTGAGGTCAAAAGAGGTTCTTTTGTTTGGTTTTATATAGAAATACGGATGAAAAGAAAACTATTTTCACTCCCATTTTATAAAGAGCCAAAGATGTCAAGCAATTTGCCCAAAGTCATGCAACCAGCAGAGCTAGGATCCAAACATAGGTCTGTCTGTCTCCAAAGTCCTTGTTTTTAATAGGACAGGTAAGGAATATACAACTCAGTTCTAGGTACTGGCTTCCTGATAGAATTTACTAGATCAGAGTCATGTTCTGATTGTACTAAGAGTAAAAAAAAAAAAAAAAAAAAAAAAAGCAGGTATCATGTACCCCAGCCCTATTTAATAGATCAGAAACCTGAAGCTCAAAGTGTCTGGCTGAAGTTTGCACAGCTTGCTCACTAGTGACAAATCTCAGCTCTGGAGGAGTTCAGTGTTCTTTGTCTTCTCTCATTCTAACTCTCATAGCATTTCCATCTGGTTTAGAAACAGATTTGGAGTTAGAGAGTAAAGCGTAAAGTATCTTGACGTGACAACCGATTGGGCTGTGATATTTAGATTTGCCACATGAATATCTGTGTCACTCTTTGTGAGGCTAAAGTGGTCTCTAAAAACTCTGCTAAGCATGCTAAGATGTAAATAAGTAGAATTTGGAATATGTATACTGAACCTCCAATATATCATATTTCTAATAAAAATTATAAAAATCAGTACTTTTTAACTCTTTCTCTGTGTTATTCATCTGGTTAAACAAGTGTATAATTATTGCCAAAGCTATGTTCAGGGAAATGAATGTTTCATTTTTTCATACTTTGTTTGGTTTACCCAAAAGTTGTGTTAAGTATGGCTTGGATAATTACGAAAGGTTTTGGAAACAGGAGGAGATATAAAACCATAATAAAATAGAAAATAACTATATGCTTAGATTGTACACTAGAAGCGGTCAGCCTTTTGTAGCACAAAACTCAAGTCTATGCCTGGGTCAGATTCAGTTCAGTGAATGGTTTAGAACATGAAAATTAATAAGCAGGTAAGGGGTGCCATTCAGACAGAGTAAACCTTTAGTGCCTGCCCACGTACCTCCTACATAAGGAGATACTGTCTCAGGTCAGCTTCCAGGTGATTTAAACTAAAACACAACTTACACAGAGCATCTGCTCTGGAATCAGACTGCTCAGTTCAAATGCTATTCTTTCGTGGACTAACTTTGTGACCTTAAGCAATTTACTTAACTTCCTTAAGTCTCAGTTTCCTCATTGTAATATAGGGATATCCACAGTATCTATTTTGGGAGGAGGTAGTTTTCCATGAGTCTCACTTTTTTCTACATATCTTGTAAGACACTAACTGTCCTTCATTCCAGACTATCTTCTCAAGGATTTTGTATGCCAAGCAATCTTGGAAGATGGAAATAGTGTCTCCCTTCAGAGCAAAGGGCAGGCATGCTTACTGCCCATTGTAAAAGATTCAGGTTTACTAAGCTTAGATTTCCTCTTATTACACAGCCCATGAAGTTCCATGGGGGTGTATGTTGACAACCCCATGGAACTTCAGGGCCAGTAGAACTCTATAAAAATGCTGATGTTCATGCTGCTGTCTAAGTTGTGAGTAATGAAGTCCTTTGTCTCTGACCCAGGAATTTCGTGTCTTCTGCCAGCATCCAAAAGCTTGCAAATAGAGCAAAACCTCAGATCCTTCACAGTTCTTGAAATCTTATAGAATTTAAAGATGAAATGAGATTGCTCATTTAAAATGCTTAGCACAATTCTTGGTACTTGGTAAACACTCAATAAATGCTAATTCTATACTATAGCCATCAAAATATGGATATACCCATGGGAATTACACATAATAAAAGTGTGTGTATGCTTGAAATCCCACTAGCAGAAATTCAATACTGTCTGTTAAGGCTTTACGTATTTCCAGATATATACTTTTATATATTTCAAGTACAAATGCCCACCAGGAGTAACTTATATAACCGTATTTTGCCATCAACACCTCAATGACTACCAATATTCACTAACAATCAACACTCATAGCAGATCCTGGCAAAAGGAAGCCTTAGATGATGTATATTTTATATGATTGGGAGAAAGACTCAAAGATTTAGAACATGAGATATTGCCCAGATAAACAAGCTTGAGTAAGAGGCTCATAGCGAGAGCAGGGTTTTATCTATCTTGCTAGGAACTATATTTCCACTGTATATAGCTAGAGACCTAGTATATCCTAGAGGCCCAGAAAATCTTTGTTGAACAAATGAAAGTTATGCTGAGAGAAGTTCAGGGAGCCTTTTTTTTTTTTTTCCATCCAGAAGTAGACTTCTGAGTCATCGAAGTGTCCCTGTCCTTAAATTATTCTCACCAAACTTGACAACCTACATTTTACCTACTAAAAGGAAATTTCATGCAAAGTCTAAGATAAAAAAAATAAGATAACAAAGCAAAGTTTTGACCTATTTCGTTATGCACTAAAAGTCACACTCTGGCAGACAAAAAGGCTCAGTGTTATATATTTGTCATCAGTGTTTCACTTAATATTTTAATGAGCTGAGCAACTGACATCCTGACTGAATACATGCTGTTTGTGGGTCTTGTTGCTAAGCAAAATAAAAAAGTGTATAAAAATCTTGTCCTTTAAAAAAAAACAAAACACATAATTCCTTCAAATGTAAATACATCCCAACTGCCACTAGGATTTATACAAAGATGATTCCTGTCATCCCTCCTCCTTCCTCCTTTCTTCTCACATTTTCTTTTTCTCTCAGAGCTGCTGAATTGGGTTCCAGACTCCCATGCTGAATCCTGGATTCAGCGCAGATCTTTCCGAGCCAGGATGTGTCTGCCAGGACAGGCAGTGCCATTTTTAGCTATTTCTCTTCTCTCTTCTCCCCAACCCTCTCCAGAACAACATTGGTACGTTTACTTTAATATTCCTTTTTTTCCCTAAGGCTGGCAAAGTTTTCTCTAGATCTGACTAGTTGCTCCAGGCTCTTTTTTTTCTCTCTTTTTTTCCACTTTTATTTTTCTCTCTTGGGGGTGATTGATTGGAAACCCCAGGAGGATCAAGAGGCAATTTTAGAGAAGCAGGAGAAACTGGTAACACGGTAATGAATTGGGAGGCGGCAGCAGCACACTGAATACTCTGAGCAACGTGGTATGTACACTTCTTCTTTACCAGCCCCTGAAGGTAAGCCTCAGGATTCTCCCTATCACACAGATGGGAAAGGACTGAGAGGTTAAGCCACCAAACTAGGTCTAAGAAGATACTTGGCAACACCAAGAATAGGGTCCAGACAATGTGACTCCAGGGCCCAGTCATGCCCCTGTGTTCCCCTGTCACCCTTGAGCTCAGATCTGAGGGATGCATATGAGTTATCCAAATACAAAAATAAAGGGGAGAGCAACTTCTAGGCAGAGGGTACAGCATTAGACAAAGGCCTAAAGATGTGAACCAGTTTAACAAGTTTGGGGAACCACAATGTCCACTGGGAAGTAACTAGGAAACCAAAATCCTAGCAAACTTCAGAGGCTCATTTACAACATAGTTTGGGAGTGAAAAAAAAAAAATACATAGCATTTATATTTAGGAAACTCAGGTTGTAGTGATAATTCCATTCCATGTTAGGGTGTTATTTAACCTCTCTAAGGTGTTTTTATTTCCTCATCTCTAAAACTGGGATAAAATACATTTTAGTTTAATGGCAAAGATTTTAAAAAGATAACATGTGAAAAAGCTTTGTAAACTGTGGCATCCTATGCAAATATCTTTCTCCTTCTTAGCTCTCTCCTTCTGTTAAGGATCATAGGTTCAGAAAAGGGACTCAGGAAGCAACTATCTGGAATGATGAACATTCCAGAGGCCTGGGGAAATCTTGCAGGCAGCCTTCAGTCTAGGAGTTATTCTTTCCTGGCCTCAAGTCTGGGAGGTTTATGAGACCTGTCCTAACCCGGCAGCACAGAGAAAATGGTTTTGCCAAAGGCACTGGTCAAACATTTTTCTGCTAAAGGAAAATCACACTTTTGACCTCCAGCATTTTATGGATTTTATGAAATATGATAAGAACAGGAATAACTAAAATAAATACCAGACTCTATATCTTAAAAAGTGAACTTTGAGTAAATAGAGAGAACCTCCAGAATTTGTATATCTGCTCTAATCCAACAAGCTAGTGTGAGATGCGGGGTTGGCATGGGACACCTGGAAGCAGAGGCCGATTAGTAGATGAGGAAGTGGCCTGCGACAGAAGATCCCAAGCCCAACAAGAGCCACCTCTCCCAGGCACACCTGGGTTTCAGTGCAGGGAATAGTTTGGGGTCATTTGCAAGGGAATAGTGTGGGGTCATTTGCAAGTCGAGCAACACTAGCTGGCAGGAAATTCAATCTGTCCCATTTTAAGAGTCCCTCACTGTCCCTAAGCTTCACTCTAGGGGCTAAAGATACAGCAATAGACAGGACAGGCAATATGACTGCTGTCTTGAAGCTTATATTCTAGGGTCCAGTTGAGTGGGGAGGGGGAGTATCAATGAACTAGATAATTTCAGATAAAGTACTAAGTGACACGTGAGAGGTCACTTATATTTTTTAACTAGATGTATGGATGAACGAGGCCTAGGATTTTCTCAAAAGACCTCCAGTGTGCAGCAAGGAAATCATGCCTCCGATCTTCATTGGTCATGCCATTTATAATAGTCATTCAAATTCATTCAGTCATTCAGCAAACAATTTTGAAGCATCCATTCCATGCCATACACAATGCTAGGCACTCGGGACATAGAAACAAAATGTGTCCCAGATGCTCAATAACCCTTTTGTTGCAGAATCATCCTGACTCTGTTTTATCTTCCACGGATCTTGCCCACTTTCAGATTCAGCTTGAAGGTACCTCCTGCTGGGAGAGACATAAAAGTCTTTATGCCAAAAGGCTTGCAGAGCCTTGTGAGGTCCAGGCTCCGCACTGAGAAGTAAGGAGCGACATTTCACATGGCAGGCGGCTCTCCGTTAAAGTTTCCCATTGCCCTGGGAATCTCATGTTGAACTAGTAATGACAATGAAAGTTAACCATCAGGTAAGACAGTGACCAATTCTCCCCCAAGCAGGAGCACACATGCTATTTAATGGCTGGATGGGTGACTCACCCACAGCACGATGTCTAGAACATTTTTAAAGTTTAGCCATTTGCCTTCTATAAAGAGAAATGGGGAATTATCACAGAAAAAAAAGAGTCTTACTTGCTGCTATTTTCACAGAGCAAGAAAGAGTCCTGTGACAACAATACAGGTCCTCTAACTGCTGGCTCCCTTGGGGCCAACAAACATGTGTAGACACACACTAATTATTAGGACCATTACGGAAAAAAAGTAGAGTTCAGCTGCACACCATAGAACACAGGCATATTCTGGAGACAAAGGTTGGTGGGGAAGGAAAGAGGTCTTTATTAAAATGTTGCATAATTTGAGGGAAGGGAGATTCCCTAACTCCAGGCCAATCTCTTCCACAAAACCCATTTGTTCCCAAAAAGTCTGAAACCCAAAATCAAGCCCAGAAATCTCGCTCCATCTTTCTCTGTCCTTCTGGAGCCCGAGGCTGCTAGGCGATGGCTCTCTGGCTTCAGGGTCCCTGGAGTCTGTGTGGGGCCGGTGCTATCATCTCCACACCACGGCTTCTGGCACCGGGGGTCTGGGGCCACGGCCAACCACTCTAGACCCCTGTGTGGGGGCTTCATCGTGCCGGCCAGAGGGGCCCGGTGCCTGCTGCCTGGACACATGGCTTCCAGAGCCCACCAGTCCACAAGAGCACCAGCCTGCATTTTCCTGCAGCAGATCCCAGAGGAAGAGAAGGACAAATTTCTTCCTTGCCTTCGTGTAAATCTCCTAGTGCAAACTTCTGCACACTCCAGGAGCATCCGGCACTCCCAGGCTAAACTGATAGGTCGCATTCTCGCTCAGCACCTCCCCCTTCCTCCATGTTGATTTTTACGGTACCCGTGCCAGCCCCCTCCGGTCTCACCTTCAGTCAAGTGGAAGGGAGTAAGAGGGCTTTTTTCTTTGTCAGTCGTTCTCACTAGCTTCGCACACACTGTATGCGATGACATCCTCCTGCTGCTCCACTGCCCAGGAACAGGGAATCTGTCCTTAGGCTCCACGCTCCCTGTTGACCCCGGGAATGCAGCCTCTCCCGCGCTGCCTTGCGGCCCTTCCCCTCTGCTTCTGGCGCCACTCTGGTATCAGACCGAGGCTCTCTTATTATTAATATTTAAGATATGTGAGGAAACAAATTTGGTCACTTGTATAGGGTCTTTTCTTCTCTGAATCCCGTGATAACTTTGGGAAAAGACTGATTTTTCTTGTCGCAATATAGAGCCCTCTTCCTAGTGCTTCGTAATCCTTTTTTAACTTTTTTAAGTGAAGAGAGCTTATTGAACTGACAAAACCATTTAATTTGTGACTTCAAAACTGTGACCAGAGAAGATTGAATATGTGAGTTGTTTAAAGATTTGGAGGGTGGAAAACAATCCAGATGAGCAGTCAGAGAGGCTGAGGAGAAAACACTGGTGATAAGAAAGGAAAATAATCTTCTCCCAGAGGTTGAATAGGAAGCAAATACAAAAACACAATCCAGAACAAGAAAGAGTGCTTTGTGTCTAGTTGAAAATTAGTATTTTTGGCTCAGTGTTAAGTGTGGATTCTGAGAGTCAGGTGGTCATTGTTTCCAGATATGTTTTGGTTTGATTTTTTACTATTTGTTCTTTTGCTTTAAGTGGTGGGAACTTATTTTTAATTGAAATTTACATATACTATCACAGGCCATGAGTGAAAACACTACTGTAAATTTTATATTCTATAATATCAGTATGGACTTTAATAACTCTATGTGGTGATTTTTATTTTGTTTTGTTTCAGATACTGTGGAGGGCTAATTATGACTTAAGCTCTCCTTCAAGATGGAAAATTCTATTACAAACCCTAGATTTAGTACTCTAAACAGGAACGTCAGCCCTATTTTTGGATATTTAGTAAAATTGATGTATTTCTGGATAGATGGAGGGAGGTGACTATTCCTTCAAATCAGAATCTCTGTATGAGGCCTTCCGTGACAGAACACACTCAATTGTAATGGCTCATTCTGAAAAATGTAACTGAATATTGTCCCCAGGAATGAAACCTGGAGGAGATTAAATAGACCATGAAGGCAAAGGCTATCTTATCTTCCATGCTTAGCACAGTGCCTGGCATGGTGGAGGGGAATGTTCTACAGATGGTATTTTGAATGACTAAATGTGCCCTTATCCACATCGATATATTCATCAAGCATCCGATAAAATACCCAAAATTGAAGTCATCACTTTATTCAAATTTTTTGACTTCCCCAATTAATGAATATTTTGCCAGTGTTCCCAGTGGAGGACAGAATGAAGGAACCCACTCTTTTAGGCTGAAACTTCTGCCTCATCTCTAAAGCTGAAGGATGCCTCACCTGTAAAGCCTGTACTGGCCATGCCTTGGGCTAACCTTTTCCACGGCCCATCCCCACATCCTTACTTTCTGAAGAAGAGCAGTGACTAAAGGCTGGAGGGGGGAAAGGTCTGAAAAATTCACCAACCACCTAATTATCTCTTGAATCATAACATATCCAAGGCAAAGAATGGATCAAGAGGAAGGGGTGGTTTTCAGTTGATTTGTGCTTCGCTGTGAGTTTTTTTAATCCTTATTTGGAATGTGGGTGCTGAAAAGATTTTTACTTGCTAGAAACAAAAAAACCACTAGTAGCTTATGTTCACTTATGGCATTCCTAACCTTTTTACTCTTTGTTGCTTTGCAGCTGTCAAATATCTTTTGCCAAGGTACCACCAAGGCAGTGAGCACACACTCTGCCCCTCCATACCTACCTTGGCCAGACTTGATACTTCATTGCATATTTAAAAAAAAAAGTCTTTTGTATTTCTAATACACTAATAATTAGTTTAGATTTTCTGAAGAATGTTTAAAAAATACAGAGATGTTCTATGGCGCAGGAAAATTTCATGAAAAAACACCAACCACCAGGTCTTCCTTCTTATGCACCAGTTGTTCTGAAAACAAAATGCCAGTAGGGCCCACCCAGACTAATTGAATTTGGATCTCTGGGATGAGACTCAGGTTTCCTAGTTGCAAATACTCCCACAGGTGATTCCAATGTGAAATTAAGGTTGAAAACTGCTCCAGCATCTCCCATATTTCTTTTCTTATGCAAAACCATTTAGCTCTCTCCTCACTCAAAAATTATACCCTTACCCTCTTTACCCTACTGCACAAACCAAGATTCCTCATTAAGATCCATTCTCTTTAGAAGGCCAAAGGTAAATTTAAAAGTAGTTTTCCAAGTGATAAATAATTGTCTTCCAGTCATGTGTGGAATCAATATCTTTTAGAATGAGCAAGGCATTTCCCCTTGTATTGGGTCCAGGGGGCAGATCTTCCACCTACAGAAGAGAACTTGCTGTGGCATTTTACAAAAAATATCCTTGGACTATACTTGAAAGATGTACTCATCAACTTTCAGGCAGAAGAATTTTGCACATGAGTCATGCGAGTAAGTGGCAAACACCCAAAAGAAGAGATTTTACATTCCTTCAGCAAACTCTTGCATTGTGTAACAAAAGTATCTGCAAATGTGTTAATTAGCTGGTCTGAGAGGAGAGAAGCTATGAGATTAGATTTCTTCTTTGTATTCTCTTTCTCTTTGTTACCTTTCTGTTGACTTAATTGCTGTATTTCCATACCTAGGAAAGACAATGAAGTATAGTAGAAACAAGGAGTCAGAGCGATGGATCATAAGATTACAAGAAACAGAATCCTACTCGAGCTAATTCAGGATCCTTAAGTCTTGTACAGAAGAATCACCCAGAGCTCTAAAAACTTCTGGGTGACTTTCATCCAGTGTATCTGAGGGAAAGGGTCAGGCACCCATAGTTCTAAATGCTGCACGCACACCTGCCCCTTGGTGGCTGTGTGTCCTCATTCCTGCCTATGGAGCTGACTCTTTTGCTATCATGATGTCAGAGGGCCTGTGGCTTTGGCATGCCAAGACATTAATTCTGGCCTCCAATCTACAGAACCATACTCTACCAAACCCCATTCAGTTCAAGTTATGGAGCAGATATGCCTGCACTCTGCACAACAAATAAATCAGTTCCTCTTTGATCTTTGTTCACATCCTACCACTTCTAGATGGATAACTTTGACCATGATGCTTAGAAATCTAGTTTCTTCTTCCTGAAAAATAGATACAAATTTCCACTCACTGGGCTGTTACGGGGATTAAATGCAAATTTATATATTGCAACTGTCACCATGCCTGGCGCCTACCTAACCAGGCATGTCTCCATCTCTCTTCAAAGAAAGGAAAAGCTCAGAGACCAGTTTGCTGTTTCTTTCCCACTGACGCCAGCAGCACCCTCAAGGTACAGGGCCTTTCCGCAAAGTCCCATGATGTGGTCACATGAGTCTTGTTATTTCTCCCTTTCCTCCCTTCGGCCGGTAGCCATTTTTATAATCCACTAGTATAGAGATAGGGAAGTATCTGAAACTCAAAATGGTTTGGTTTACTTTTGTTAACTTTTGTTTACTTTCGAGAAGAAAATTAAAACTAAGGCCAAAATAAAATGTTGGAGGGCTATCTATGGATGTAATCTACCTGTGCTATCTCAGTTTTGGCTACTATAACAAATTACCACAGCCTGGGTGGCTTAAACAACAAACATTTATTTCTCACATTTCTGGAGGCTAGACGTCGAAGGACAAGGTGCCGGCAGACCCAGTGTCTGGTGAGAGCCTGTTTCCTGGTTTGCAGATGGCTGCATCACTGTGTCCTCCCGTGGCAGAGAGCAGAGAGAACAAGCTCTCCTGTCTCTGCTTATAAGGACACTAATCTCATGCATGAGGGCTTTAACTTCGAAACCTAATTACCTTCTGAAGAACCCCGCCCCCTAATAAAATCACATTGGGGGTTAAGATTTTAGCCTACGGATCTGGGATGGAGGGCAACACAAATATTCAGTCCCTAACGGCGCCATCTGTCACTACAGTGGCCCTGACAAATTGAGGCCTTACCCTAAGCAGGCACACAGTAACCACGTACTGATCTGTTTTTGTTCAGATGTGCTCCACATTTTCACTTTTACCTGTTTTTAATTCTGTAAGTCTTCTAAAAGTAGGTAAGATTAAACATTGATAATGGGTCTTAAGTTATTTTATCTTTTCTCCTTTCTGTCTCCTTCATGTTTCCTGTTTCTTTATTAGGTGGAATTAGCATCTTCCTTCGTTTCTAAGAGCTCCCTTAACTCTCCATCTTCACCAGCCCAATTTTGAGTTAGTCTTGTTCCATTTTGCATTTGGTCAGTGGAGAAACTTTATAGCTCGTCAGGATGTGCCTCTGTAGGACGGGAACTAGAGAGGGAATTCTGACAAAGAGAGGTTTTACTTGATAAGCCTTCTCATGGCAAGGCAAGCCGTCTCCTCGCCTTACCAGTCAGTACAGGTGGTAAAGAAGCTTTTTAGATCTTTTTTTTTTTCTTCTAGGAAACCCTCGTACATCTGGAGAAAAGCCTTCTTATCTTTTGCCATGTTGTTCAAAGCTTTTAAGAAAGGGGGGGGAAAAAAACCAGCAAAGAGAAAATCTGTTTTCATCCAAAGATGGCTCCAAAAGGAAGCCCTAGACTGCAGAGAGATATTTAGGAGGTAGAAGGTCACCTTCTTTTGAGGTCAGGCAGCTGTCTCTTTATCATACTGACAATTTCTGGCTGGCAAGAACATCTGAAAAACATATTTTCAAACATGAAAGTTGAGGTGGCTCTTTACCCTGCCATTTTCTGCTCTGGTCTCTACAGGAGTCCCTCTCCACACAAACCTCATGTTATAGGAATGGCAGGCCCGTTTCTTCCATCGCGCTCTGCTTTGCAGCCTTTTGAAGGATCTCTCACAACTTCACTTCTAATGGTGTTTTGAATTTTATACTTTAGAGATGACAGAAAAGTCTGTCTCAATGACAACGTTTAAATAGCATTTTGGTCCTTGCAGAAATGAATAAACCATCAGATCCACTTTGAAACTGGGAACTAAGGGGAATTATAGACCCCCAGAACTTTAGGTCCTCACTTAGAATCCTCCATGATGCTTCGGGAAGGCATTTTATGTAGACCCACCACGGTCCTGCCCTTGACCCTGGGAGGGCATAGAGTCTCCGTGTCCACTAGTCAGAGGGCCCAGACATGAGCCTTCTGGGGGAAGAAAAAACAATGTCAGAGTCAATAATATTCACATAAAAATCACGGCTAATTTTATTAACCTCTATTCTAGGTCCTATATTAAGTGTCTGTATCACTATTATCTCATTTAATCCTCTCCAAAATTCTTTTTTTTTTTTTTTCATTTACAGAGGAGAAAACAGAAATAAATACAGTAGACCAGAAGTACCTATGTATATGCATTGTGTGTAGTGGCTATAAACTGGGAATGTTCTGACTATCCATTAATAGAGAAAAACTTAAATACTTTTTTTAGTTAAAAAAAGCAATTGACAGTGTAATACTGATTTTTAAAACAACCCTTTTCTAACCAGAAGGAAAAGAGAGATGGAAGGATCAAAAGAAATTTGGATACAATTTAAATTAAACTCATAGTAGAAACTAGGAAACCCACTGCCTCTCAAAGAAAACTCTTGCCCAGTTCTATACCAGTTTCTTGGTCCTTAGGAAACTTTATATGTGGTTTACTGGCTGTCAAGCATAGCACCCTCTTGGGACACTGACGGAATATCTAGTGAAGTGAAGAGGTAGCGTAACAGAAACTTATCATCCAAATCAGGATGCTTTTAAGAGTGAAAGGGGGAGTTACCAATAACTGCCTTGGGCAACAGGTATAGCCCACAACTATCTGGAAGAGACCAGGACCCAAGGTCACCTGCTCACAGGAGGCCGAACAGCGAGCAAGTCCCAGAGACACACAGACGGCTGTGAACCCTTCCTTGTCTCCAGGGCTCCTCCCTGATCTAACGTCTTATCACTTCATCTATGTTTTCAAGTGTTATGTCTCTTTCCTTCTCATCCTCTGACTGACTTCAGGTACCTCTGCCCCAGCAAACTCCTGGGGGTAACAGCTTCCTCTCTCATCTCCAAGGAGAGGAGATCATCCTCCTGTGAGGACAACAGAACCACAGACGCTGACTCACTCTCACCCTGTATGGACTGCTCCATGACCACCGCCACCTCCATGGAGTAACGGCAGGCAGAGCAACGCCGAAGCTCAGGATTCCGCGAGGAGGAGGAGCCTGGCTGACAATCTACTAGGTGTGCTCAGGAAGAGCAGGTAGTCCTAAACTCCAGGGGACTGACGAGAAGGCAGAGAGGCTGAGGAAATCCAGAGAGTAAATTGCAAGCTTTATTCCATTCAAATAGTCTCAAACATTTGTCAGGAAGAAAACACAGAGCCCTGACCCTAAAAGAAAGTGAATCCTCATTTTATCCTCCTCAAAATGAAATAGAACACAGAGAGGAGATTCGTCCGCTCCTCTCCTTGCTCACCTACCACCACTCCATATCATATTATTCACCAGAAGCCTTTTATGCCACATAAAATACAGCCCAGGAGACACCAGGCCCATCAGTTTGTGAACTTATATTTGTATCCATTTTATGGCATTCTAAGGAGTTCTATTTTCATGGAGAAAAAAAGTCATTTATAAATATTGGCAAATGATTTATTAAATCCCTTTCCCTCATCCTTTCAATGGCCGTTTCTACTTTGCATTGCTTGGCTCTATTGCAACAAATGCTCAATGTTTTGTCTCATACAGAAACCCTCTCCTACTCAGCTGGTCATTACCCAGGCCAACGTGCAAGTCAAATCATATCCCATGGAAAGGAACAGCTTCCTGTGAAAATGCCCCTGTGAGAGCTTTAAGCCAGTGTTTGCCATGAGTTTTCATCCCCATTCAGGTGCGGGGAGAGGGAAAGTGGAAGAGGGAAACATCAGAAGGAACCCGAGGACGTGGCTGTCCCACCCAGAATTCCTTGCTCTGTGCTTTTCTACTCCCACTGTAAGGCCAAAAGTGGGTAAATGGCAAAGGGTAAAATTTGAGGAAAACCTCATTTCCTCACTCTGTGGTAGGGGACAGAGGATGACAAGTGGACAGGCAGAGTGCCCAGTGTCTTCCCTGGGTTAGTAATCATTAATACAGATGGCTGAGTTGTCTTCTGTACCTTTAGTCATAACTAGGTATAGATGAAGATTTCACACAGACATCCACGGGTCATAATTGGAACAGGAATAAAATAAAAAATGGTGTGTCTTCCTAATGTGTCAATAGCTTAATTTGGACAATCCCATCAAACACTTAGGTCAATTTATTGTGAGCTAAATGGACTAAATTAAGTAGGAAACAATTTACCATTTGTTTATCAGTGTGCCGATTATTCAGTGTGGGAAGAAAAGAAAATTGATGTTTGTTGAGCATTTACCACATGAAAAGCCCTGCAACGGACCCTGTACTTTCAGATGCTGATTAACTTCAGAACAGACCTTTGAGATAAGCGGTATTATATCCACTTCACAGACAAGCACTGCTGAGAAGTGCTAAGTAACTCACCCAAGTTCCCAAAACGAGGGAGCATAGTGAAGGAACTGGGTTCAAAACTAGATTGCCATGAGCCTGGAACCCACCCTCTTTCCATTTGATCCCAAATCAGCTAGGAGTTTCCAAATGTATGAACTTACTATACACAGGACTATGAAAAAAATCATGTATAGATTATGAGCCTGTTATCTATTCATGCCTTATCAGATGGGTAAAAAAATTAGACAAACGTCTTTGAACTTCTAACGGCAGAGTACAAGGAGAAAAATAACTAAAGGTCCAATCTGGTTTAAACTTTGGTCCAATGCAACCATTTAAAATTCTTTAGGTTAATATTCCATCTCTCTAGATAAAAGCCATTGGTGACCTGGCCAGTGTGGCTCAGGTGGTTGGGCGTCGTTCTGCAAGCCAGGGCCCATGTCTAAGTTGCCGGTTTGGTCCCCAGTCAAGGTGCATACGGGGAGGGTGGGGGGGAGGACCAACTGATGTTTTCTCTCCTTCTCTTTCTCCCTCCCTTTCCCTCTCTCTAAAAAAAAAAAAAAAAAAAATGTCCTAGGTGATTTTTCAGTCTTCCGTGCCCCTCTCTGGCTCCTCTCCAAGATAGCATCTGAAAATTGAATTATTGTCCCAAAATTTTGCAGCCTTGTGGTGGGTGGGATCAGGGGCCTCACTCATGACATCCTCTAGGTCCCTGGTCTGCCAGACCTTTTCATTTGTCCATCCAGTTGCCATTGCCCCGCTAAGGTTGGCTGCTCCTGCTGCTCACAGCTTATCCTCTGGTTACTCTTTGAGCTTGGCCAGATCCCAGTCCTGCCTCTACCCACCCAGAAGCCCCACCTACACTCTTGTTGGGTGTCTTGCTGGGGCCTCTGAGGAGGTCTTCCTACATATCTCCTTTGGGCTCCAAACCAGTGCTGCCCTGAACTAGAGGGAAATTTTTCTTCTCTGTCCATCTCGACTCCCTGGGATATACACTCTGACATGCATAGACTCATACATGCCGAGCATCTCTCTTAGGTGCCCTCTGGCAAGCTTGCAGGCCAAAGCCCCCAGCATTGTCAGGGTTCCTTCCAGATACAGTGGCACCCCTAGATACTTTCAAGGTGACGTGGAAGCCAGGTGAGCCCCTGGGGACTGAACTCAGGCTGTCCCTCTCTGCCCACCTGCACCATGCCCCCATTACTACTCTACTGTGGCTGCTCCCTGTTTCAACATCAGCAAAGAATATCCAATCAATTAGTTAGACTTCTGCACCGACTCTTAGGTCAGCTCAGCCACATGGGCAGCCCTTGCAAATGTGGGTCTTAATATTTGTATGCAAAGCAAAAATGAATTATCAAGAGAGATCTTCAGAGATATGGGAGGGGAGGACAGGAGGCTGGTGTGAGCCCAGCAGGAACGATGCAGGGAGAGCCAGGGTGTGATCAGAAGGTCTGAAAGAGATCGTGCATGTCAGTAGATCAGTGTAGCAACATCAGCTTTTACTCAGAGTAGATTAGGAAGCCAATTAATTACTGAAAGAGGCAAAGCGATGGAACAGGATGAGGAATGTGGAAGCTATTAAAATAACCCCACCATTGTCTCAGCAGGGCCATGGTGAGGGGTGCTTATGGGTTACGGGCATATATTGAAGGTCTGCCCAGAGGGTTTGCTAATGAACCAAAGGTGGATATAAAAGAATGAGAGGAACAAAGATGAAACCAAGGTTTTCAGCCTGTGTAACTAGAAAGGCGGAGTCATCCCTTACTGAGATGGGGGAGAAGAGTAGTAATAACACAGATTAGGAAAGAAAGTCAAGCTGAATGCCAGGCACAGGGCTCTCCCCCCGGCTGTGCCCCCCTACAGTTCCAGTCTCTGGTCTTGGCATCAGGCTCCTCTCTCTCCATGTTCTTTTTCTCCACCCCTCATCCAGCGTTCCAGGGGCCTACCTGAAGTGCTGAACTAGAAACTCCGAGATTTTTGTTTTATATTGTGTGCCAATGAACAATTTAGTCCTCCTCACATAATGAAAAAATGAAGAAAGCGAGTTCTAGAACAAACTGATTACCAGAAATGTCAGAGGTTTATTTCAAGCTTCCTGCAAAGGGCTGAGACCTCTGAACAAGCCAAACCAAACTGTTCTCTCTTGAGAGAAATATTTATGGAAAAGAAGAAAAATAAAAGAAAAAAAAAGAGGAAGATGAGAGGAAGAAAAGGATGGAAAGGAGGAAAAAGAAAACATTACAAAAAAAAGAAAACAAGGAGGAAGATGAATAAATAAAAGCTTGGTTGAAAACTTAGTTCCACACTATTAGTAGGTGGGTGGCCAACCAACTTTCCAGAGCAGGTTCTTATCTAAGTAACTTCTGTCCAGCATTTGATTAGGAATGCTAATTATTTCCCACTGGAGACCTCGTACCTTTTAAACTATGCAAGAACAGTTCTGTCCCAGCTGGATTTGGGACCGTGTTCTGTCTTGTTTCCCTTCTCTCTATCCACAACAAATAATCGTCAGCAAGTTCGTTTGTTTTTTTTTTCCTAACAAGAGATGAGTGTTGCCCCTTCACTACAATGTGCAGAATGACACCTATTTCTTTGTGTCTAGCCATGATTTCTCTCTTATATCATGATATACTCTAAAGGAAAGGTTTTCACTGACACCATTTGATGGTGTGATAACGGGCCTCCCTGCCTGCCAGCCTGCTGGTCTGCACTCGGGGGTCATGTGCTATGGGCTCGAGGAGTCTGGCCAATGAGGGGTAAAAGTGCCAACCTCTCAAAGACCCAATCCTTTTTGTTTGTTTGTTTGTTTGCTGGTCTTTTAAAATTTTTTAATTACAGTTTACATTCAATATTATTTGGTGTTACTTTTAGGTGTACAGCATAGTGGTTAGATAATCATATACTTTATAAAATGTTCCCTTGATATTCCAGTACCACCTGGCACCATATATAGTTATTACATTATTGACTATATTCCCTATGCTGTTCTTTACATCTGTGACTTCGTAGTCCCTTCACCTTTTACACCCAGTCCCCCAGCCCCCTCAGTTTATATGAGTCTGTTTTAGTTTTATTCATTCATTTATTTTATTTAGATTTATTTTATTTATATAAGTGAAATCATATGGTATTTGTCTTAGAGAACTGATCTTTCTGGCACCATTTCATTTAAACTTTCTACTAAAGAGAGTTCCTAATATAAGGAAAAAGTAAGCAAACTCAGATGATGAACTTCTACATATCTATCACCTGGTGTCAATATTTATCAACTCAGGCTGATTGTATTTAATCTATATCCACACTCACTTCTCTTCTTCTTGTACTATTTTGAAGCAAATTTCAGAGATCATATAATTTCATCTGTAAATTTTTCACTCATGTATCTCTAAGCCATAAGGTTTATTTTTTAACATATAAACCAACATTGTTGTCACAGTTTAAAATTTAACAATAATTCTTTGATATCATTAAATTCCCAATAAGAGGTAAAATTTTCAACTACCTATGAATGTCATAATATTACCTTATTTTATTATTTTTATCCTCATTCAAGGACATGCTTATTGGTTTTTGGTTTTAGTTTTTTGTTGTTTTTTTTTTTTTAGAGCGAGGGGAAGAGAATGAGAAAGAGGAGAGAAACATCAGTTGGTTGCCTTTCATATGCGCCCCTACAGGGGACCGAACCAACAAACTAGGCATGAGCCCTGACCGGGAATCAAACCAGCGACCTTCCCATTTGTGAGAAAATGCCCAACCAACTGAGCCACAAAGGTCAAGGCTGTCATAATTTCTTTTATAGTGTGTTGTTTAAATCAGGACCCAAAGATCTATTTGTTGTGATTGACTGGTGTTTTTAATAGGTGCTCACTCTCCCTCTCTTTTTCTCCCTCTCTTTCTCTCTATCTCTCTCCTTGCAATTTGTTTGTGGAAGACCCCAGGTTTTTGGTCCTATAGGATTTCCCATGCTCTAGATATTACTCTTTGCCTCTCCATGGTACCAAGTACATGGTCCACCATGTACTTCCTGTAGGTTGGTAGATAGATCTAGATACTGGTGGCTGGTTTTAAAATCACATTTGCTGCTTACTCCAGTGTTATTTCTGTTATGAAATTTTACAGTTTCTCAAAAGTGTTGTATTCACCTAAATTTCACATTTTTCAAATCTTGCAACATTATTTTAAGGTAAGAAACATTTGATAGTTTTATTCTAAAAAGGGCTAAACACCTTAAATCAAATATTAAGAAAAGATTATTATTTCAGAACAAAAAACTGCTCATAATGTTTGGCATGAAAGTTTTATTCACTATGAGAATAAAAAATGTCCCAAATCTTATGTGGGGAAGAACTTTTTTGCATGGTATAATTCACAACCTCCTCTGGGGAGTAATTGGCATTGCTGTTAAAATACTTGAGCAATTTTCTGATAGATCCAAATGAAATTAAGGACTTCTGGGAAGCCAGGGTTACCCATCCAGCTGACTGGCTAGTCTAACAATTTTTAACCAGACATTATTTTTTCTTGTATCCAGTTTAACAATGATTAACCATTCACTTTTCCTGTAAAAATCCCTAGGAGAATCCTGAATTGGCACACTTAAAAGTCTCATCCCTGTGGCTAGCAGGAAATAAAGTTTTGGCCCAGGTTTATAATTCATTTACCTAAGTTGTTTTTTATACAACATTTGGAAGAAATACTCAATTTTTTATTATTACTTTGGATGGTTGAGACATTTCACTGAAATCTATTAATGTACATACAGGAGTCCTTAAATATAAAGAAAAGTGATTTATTTGAAAGCTCTGAGCACTTTTTTGACAAATGGAGGAAAATTTCTTCTTTGGATAACATAACTCAAACACTCTCATGGAGTAAAAGATCTTCCTTCAGATTCTTTCTAGGAGAAAACTGGTGCCTTGGACACATGGGATCCAATTACCTTGAGGAAACACTTATCTCTTAATAAGTGTTTTAACATCATGATTTAATTGTTGCATCAGATGAATCAAGGATAATCTGTGGGCTTTAATGAATCTAATAGGTGAAGGTTGAGTTGGTAAGAAGTGAACTTCCCCTCTGCATTTTTAGAAATACATGTAACTCAATTGGAAGATAAGAGGAATGCTTGGATAAAAGTTTAAACTTGACTATAAGTAAATAAAAATTGAATGGAACTATAATTAAGAGAATAGATTATATATATAAATATGTATTTTAGAAAATTATTTTTTATCATGTCCATTCAATCATTTTATTGAATTATCTGGAAACTCTTTTAGTGATCAAGAAAAATAAATATAAGCTTTCAGATTTTACAGTGGAGTTGAACCCACACTCCTTGTGGCCTTTCAGGATGCTGGATTGTACAAATGGCTCAAATAGCTCTAAATTAGACCTGCATACCTCAAGATCTGAGCAGAGCCACCAAGAGCAGCATTGGCTTAACCTTGTCCTCAAGAGTTGACCAGCTAGAAGTCTTCACAAAAGATTTTTGTTGATACACAAAATAACAGGTGCATTCTGGGAATCAACCCTGGCAAATTATACTAGTTCACCTGTTTTCATCAGCTCTGAATGGACACCAAAACACAACAGGACTCTCTTATTAAGGGAGACAGCTTTAGGGACAATGGGATATAATAAAAACTATTTCACAGAATTTTTAGAAGAATTAAAAGTGATGGTCTTTATACTCATAGATACAAAGAGAGAACTTGTGGTTGCCAGAGGAAAGGGAGGTTTGGGGCTCTGGGTGAAAAGAGATGAAGAGATAAAGAAGCACAAATGGGTAGGTACAAAATAGTCACAGGGAATTAAGTAAAGCATAGGAAACGTGGTCAGTAATATGGTGATAACTGTGTACAGTGCCCGTTGAGGTGCCGGAGTTGTCAAGGGGGACGCTATGTAAAATATATAATTGTATAACCACTAAATTGTACACCCAAAACCAATTCATAATAAAGAATAAATAAAAATAAAAATGATGGTGTTTATAAAGTAGTTAAACACAATATTTAGTGGACACAGGAGTTAATATTTTTTATCTTTAATATATTAAACCATTAAGTGTATGAAATCATTATTTAATGTATAGAATTAATACACTTGTTAGTTTCATAGATCCACATGTGTCAATGAAGAAAGCATGACAACCAAAATAATTATGTCTGCATAATGCTTCATAATCTACAAAAAGCTCTAACATGTATTATTGCACCTGAACCTCGGCTTGCCCACAACCACCCAAAGTGCTCTGTGGGGCAGGAGTAAGTACACTCAGTTTATGGGTCGCTGGGAACCTGGTGCAGAAGAATGTGATGTTGCAGCCATGCTCCTAGTGGAGATCTGACCACTGTGAGTTCTGACTCTCAGATATGTCACATCCACAGACCAGTCCTTTCTTTACATGTCACAGTTACAAGATTCTTACTAGGGTGACTAAGTGAAGGGATCCCCAGGACAACAAATTTCCAGCACTAAAACTGGGAAAGTCCCAGCCAAGCCAAGGTGAGTCAGTCATCCCAGTTCCAAGAGAAAAGAACACCAAACCCGATAAAACAAGAGTGCAAAAACATTAGCCTTCAGAGGCCTGGGAAATATGCTGCTTAGCACATGGTGCAGAACTCCATGGTTTCCTGGTGTGAGAAACTTACTTGTCTCTCATCCAGGAAAGAGAGCTTCTCAAGGTCCTTGGCTCTCCAAGGGAGGGCAGGAGCAAGTTCCAAAGCATTTCTCAGCAGGGCCCCATCAAGGGGTCAGCATCGGCGCTGACCTCCCTCCATGGTTCAGTCACGCTCTTTCTGAAGTCTGGCAGGTGTGTCCAGCATGAACCAGGCCACCTCCCAGCTCAAGTTTCTCCTACAGAAGCAGGTGTCTGCCAGAGGAGCAAGCAACCCTGCCATGGCTCCTATTAAACAACTGTGGCAAGAAATCGTGTCACAGTGCATAGGAGAGGACAGCGTCTCCAAGCTGCTCCTTTAGAGAAGGCTAACCATCCCCTTTTGACAAAGAATTAAAGAGCTTTATGCATAAGAAAATTGTGACATCCTTTGCTTTCAATGCTGTCCCCCTACACACCATGTTAGTTTTAGAATCTATATCTGGAGCTCATGGCATATTTTTCTTCCTTTTTGGATCTGGTGTATATGGAGTTTACTGAATTATCTCCAAAAGAAATGATGACTTACAAAGCTGCGCATGCTCAGAAGAGGTTGTATCTAGGTAGATCTCCTGCCACTCAATTCAGCAACATCTTAATTCCCATCCAAAAAGTCTATTTTCCTCTCCCAAGATGAAAGGCCCTATTTTCAGGTTACCCACAAAGAAGGGTGTGTGTGTGTGTGTGTGTGTGTGTGTGTGTGTGTGTGCGCGCGCGCGTGCGCACGCGCGCGGGAGCCCATCGAAGTGGGTGAGTAGGGACAAATCCCTCTCAGGCTTCCAATATTATTAGACATGTCTCATGAACAAGGTTAATTTCTAGTGAAAGAATAGAACAGAAGAATTGGGTTTGTGGTTGGGTATCCATTGCTGAAAGGAATACTAAAAAGGGAATCAGAGAAAACAGCACTTTTAGTATGAATGCATGTTACAAAAGCATTGATACCAAAGAACTTCCCCAAGATGCAACTTCCGTAACATGCTAGAGGATAAAAGGCTATGAGACTACTCTGTAAGCCAAGGACCCAGGGAGATCCTAAGGCTATAGGGTATCTTCTACCTATCACAATATTTCACCATTGAAGAAAAATAGAGATGCACAGAAAAACAATGGCTATATCAATGTCAAAGAGACTTTATTGATATAGTCCACTTACTCCAATGACACCCTCTTATAGTGTGAAGAGGTAACCTCAGCTGAGGATCAGATCAGTTACTGATGAGCTAGACACCTTCAGTGTCAGTCTTCCAGGTGCACATTTCACACTCCCCATCCTGCTCCATCTCATGGGAGGTTGACCCTCTGCTGATTGTGTCAACCTGGTTCCTTTTCCCTCCACCTTCTGGTTGGATTAAACTAATGGGAGTCACTTGGGAGAGATGTGCAGGAAACAGGAGGATGCGAGGAGAAGGTCCAAGAGTTGACAGTGGCTCCTTCCCTCTGGAAAAGGCCGAAGCCCCCACTATACTATAGCTACAGCTATCTCCCAGAGTTCTGGTAGCTCTTCCCTCCCTCTGCCCCTTCCAGCCTGTAATGAAGACTCCCAGGTGTTGCTGGTTCTAGAAATACTTCACCATCCTTTGTTGGTTTCCCTTAAACCCACCTACCGTCTTATAAGTGGCCTGCTGAATAAGCCTCCTTTGAGTGTGCCTGCTGTTTCCTCTTGGGACCTTGATGGATACCATCCACTTATCAAGTATGGTGCTAGTCACCATGGGGTAATGCAGGAAAGTACAAAAACCAATGGCAAGCAAGTGGGAAACATTGCAGAGGTTAGGGAGGACTACCTTCCTACTCTTTCCCACTTGCACCTATCAACCAAGGAATACGCACAATTGAGGGGGCGGTTGGTAATAAAATAGAGTTATAGCAAATCCTTCTGAGATTATGTCCCACAATCTTGAGTTCCTGGACTTATTGACCTTTGGATGAAATGATCCAGGAGAGCTTTCTTCATGATTTCCAGAGTACAGTTAGAAGTTTCTTGTGAAATCATCATTTTGCTGGTTAACCCTCTAGTTTTCCAATAGAAGAGCACATCTGGGTTTCTCTTACTGTCAAAACTAGAACTGAGCAGGACAGCCAGACAAACTGAGAAGGCTGAAACCATATGGGAAAAATTGAGACTTTGAGAGTCTGAGGAGATCATCATGGCCAGAGGATTATTATTTTAGGAAAGGAGATGTATGTCTCGGAAGTGGGGCTGAAAAAAATTATCTGAAAGGAAAAAAAGACAAGGAAGACACAGTGCAGACTCCCGAGGGCTAGAGAGTGGGTGTCTACTGGGCAGACACAGAGCAGGCAGCGGGGAGGAGCAGCAGCCAGTGTCATTTCCCGGAGGGCGCCCAGCCCTGAAAGACAAGAGCAAGATGACTAAAGCCCATAGCAGGGCCAACAAAGACCAACTCAGAGATGGTCTGGACCTCCTCATCAGCCCCGTGATGAAAGACCACATTATATCCCCTCCGCTGAACAAGGAAAGTCCATAAGTAAGGAGCCCAACTGCCAAGACCACAGGAATAGAAATAAAGCAAACATTACATGTAAATTAATATGTCATCAATAAAGTTAGTCTTGAAATATATTCTTCTACTCTGCCTGAAACAAACAAAAAACTGTCACATGGAAGAGTTATTTAGGCAGAGTCTTCAAAAAGGAAAAAGTAGTATTCTCATCATATTTTCAGAGTATAAGTTAAATTACATGAGGGCCAACAATTCTCCAAGTATGACATATCAAAGAACAAAAGAAAAGAATGAATTCCTGTTAGAAATTTGATCAGATGTTTTTCTGTTCACTTTACAGGTGAGAAAGCAAGACTCTCAGTTTATATTGTCTTCTTTGAGTCAAATAGGTCTTTCTTCATCTCCCCAAATTGGCAATCAAATATAGTTAGGATGGTGGTAATCAAGCAGTGGAAATTGAAGCAATGAGCATTGAAAAAAATACATATAAAACAGGAATGTGGCAAAAAAAAATAACAAGTCAGAAGTATTAACTAATTGAAGATAGAGGATAACATAAGGTCCTAAATGACACATGAATTTTTGTCATGTTGGGGAAAAGAGAGCAAGAGAGACTTGAAGGATCTCATTCTTTAAAATGAAAGGATTTGGGAATTTGATCTTTCTTAGTAGTCTGGCCTTAACTATCACTGATATATTATCATAAGGAGTTGAAAACTAACAGAGAGTAACCTATTATTATATTGACTTTGTATTAACACAAAGACAGTACTTCTGTTGACTAAAAAGAACCCATTTCTTCCCATTAATACTACAAGATCCTATTTTCTGGCATATTTTAATTTAAACATACATATGTTAATATATGTATTTTTAATCTAATATATGTATATAACATGTAATATATATGTTGTATATAAAATATTATAAATGAATGTATAATATCTATATATCTATACATACATTTATTAATATATGAAATTAATGTATATAGATATAGATTAATAGATATTAATTTCATTCATCTATTCATGGAAGAATAATTGGCTATTATGTTCAAGGCCCTGTGTTTGATACTGCGAGTTCAAAGATGAATAAGATTTTTTCTCAACACAAGTTAGCAGGAGAAGCTGAGTGATTCAATAAATCAAATTAAAATACAATGTGATAAATGCTACAAGAGAACAATATAATCAATAATTAAGTGCCCGGTGTTCATGTAGCACCTTATATATGCAATTAATGAAGCTCGTAATACCTTTTTCTGTCTGGAATTACTACATGGGCCCCTACAGTCTCTCCCCCAGCCCCTCAAGGAAGAAGCTGTGGGACCTTTTCATCTGGACCACAATACCTGTCACAGTGCTCAGCAAGTGCTTGGTGTTTTAATGAGGGTTAAATAGATAATGCTACGAAAGGTCTCTGAAAAATATAAATTGTGACACAAATACAGACAGATGTCATGGTTTATTTAATAGAGTTGAAATTAGAGAAACCCATTTAAAATAACCCCATTAAAAGATAAAAGGTGCCAACTCTTAAAAAAAAAATAATAGCACTGAGAAGAAGGTAATAACATATTAACATGTCCTGGCAAAATGAATCAGAATGGAGCAAAGCCACCTAAGGACTTGATAGTCAGATTTTAAATGATTATTCTCCTTGAAACCCACCCTCAACTCAAGGAAATTGTGAAATTTTTATTATCCTAATAATTGTGTTATGATAAAAATATTAAATACATCTCCACATTCCAGCTGCTTAATATTTCCACAGTGGAAATAAATGATAATGCAGGTTTTACCGAGGCTTTCCATTTGTTGAACACGGCTGGCACGTTAGTGGCAGCTGAGCTCTGTCAATGAGAAACCAATTTGGGTTCGACTGATATGAAAATTAAACTACTGTAGTGTATCAGAATGTGGTAAAGTGCTTTCAAATCTTAGCCTTGGTGATTTATTGAAAAGAAGGGAGTGACTTATTGGATAGGAGGAAGTAAAAAGAAAGAGTACTGAGAAGAGTTAATGATGATGAAAGATGGAAGAAAGGATCATGAAACCAGCCACCTCCTTCCTTCAATGTTTGCACCTGTGTTTTATTGCACTGAAAGGGAGAGCACAAAAGCTGGATTTATTTTGTTTTATTTGTTCTCTTTTTTAGGCATGGGAGGAAAGGGAATAGGAGGAGAAAGAGCGATGGTAAGCTAGAAATAAGAAGGAAGAGTTGTGACTAAAAATAAAGAAATGGGTAAGGAAGAACAAGGGAAGAAAAATAGAAACAGAGAACTTACCAAAAAGAGGGGAAAAAGTCAGAAAACAGAAAGAACATGTCCCTTTGTTTACAGTATTTTTGTCCCTCAAAATCATAAAACAAGTATCTTGATAAAGGTTCAATAGTTTATTTTTTCTTCTTTTAATGAACACACTCATCATTCTATTTCTGATTCTAAAATATTAAACACTAAGTAGCAGTATTCACTCCTTCCTATTATACTGTTAAGTGTTTTAACAGTTTTGCCTAGGGTAAAATTTCAAGATCCTTATGTTTTAAAGTTTGGAGCAACTACATCAGGATTATTTTCTTTTCCAGAACATGAACAAGCAATTAATTCTATGTAATAAGACAGATTGGTCAAAAATAGAGAGTGGCAAACTGTTGGAGTCTAAGCCAGTCTATGGTTTTAGAAGTGGCTGACTTGTGGGCATCATCTCTAAAATCGGTGTGAATGTATCTATAGGTTACAGAGTTTTGGTATGAATGTAATGAGTGAATGTTTACAGAGCACCAGCGAGGGCTGGGCACATAGCGAGAGCTCAGCAGTTGGAGTTTGAATCAAGATTTGTGTTTGAATTGTTTTAATAACGGAATATTTAAAAACTTAAATTTTAATTTGCAGAAGTGCTTATTTTTTAATACCTTCTCACCCTTATTCTTAAACATCTTTGAGATGTAAAATCCACAAAATGAAAGTCACTCCAATAGAGATGCTCTAAAGAAGGAAAGATAGGAACTTCCCTCCTAATGAAAACCTGGTCCTAGATCTCTACCTTTTTCAAAAACTAACCTATCCTTGCACTCGTTTTCCAGCATCTCCCTTTCCTGTCAAGAATAGATCTCCAACCTTATACTTTGTAATATTCATTAAAGAGCACAGGCCTGATGGCATCTCTCCAACTTTCTCCCATCCTTCAGCGTCTCTCTTTCCGTTTTCCCATACGCAGGTAGAATGGAGATCGTGTAGGGAAATGCTTTATACATCCAGCTGTCTTGCTGGAGAAATATTGTAAAAATAAATTCATGATGGCAATTTCCTCAAACGAAAGGGTCAAAAATGTGCCAAGTAATTTAATTTTAAAAGCGACTTTAAGCCAGGAAAGCAGGAGCTGCTCATGGGTAACTCGGAGAAGGCTGAGGAGTGTGATGAAGGCACAGGCCGTGCAGCGCCCTAACCTTAGCGGGGTCGACCCCTGCGAAGGAAAGCTTGTCAGTCCTTTACAGAACAATATCTTACTTTCAGGCCTCTGACTGTCAGTCCTCCTCTCTGGTTAATATCAGCAAGGGAATCCTTGCCTGACAGAATGTAATTTAGGACCTATTAAATATGATTACTTGGCCTTGAAAATGATGGATATTGGACAGAATTATAGAATCACTTTACAAAAGAAAGGTCCCTTTTACATCCTTTCTTGTGGAGCTTAAAATGAAGCCCAGGGAAATCCCTCAAAGGGGTTGAGGCATTTATAGGTTAGGTTTATGAAAAAGGGAATTGATATTCATATTAAAAAACTGTAAAAATTGAGCAAGGTGAAGATAGTGAGCATGCAGACAGCTGTGACGTGTGTCTGAAGGGTGAGTGGCAGGTTGCCCAACTGATTTACTTGCTTTAATTATATTAGTAATGTGAAAGTCGACATGATTTGAAACAAGCTCTTTAGGTTTTTCATTCAAATACTAGCCCCCAGTGACTACTTTTTATGGTCCTCCCAATTTCCAATTACTTAAATGTTCATAGCTGAAATACCTCAGAGTTCATTGCTCAGGGTTTGCTTTGGAGGTGGCCTATGCTTGAGTTTTTATTTAATTACATTTTGTTCCTGGTTATGAAAGTAATATATGGTCACTAAAAAAAATTACAAAACATAAAAAATAGCAAAGAAGAAATTAAAATCACTAATAATTCTGCCACCCAGAACTTACCATATATATATATTTACTATAATACATATATTATTTTTATAATTTAATTATTGTAACATCCTACATATTGTTTTCTGAAAAATTTTAACTTAATACCATAGCTTGACCAGACCCCCATATTTTAAGTATTATTCTATAAGATACTTAGTAATTATATGCTATCTATTGTATGAGGTCTGTCCAGAAGGTATCCAGCCATGTAATATGAAAAATAGAGACAGTTATCGAAGAAGATATAAGATACAAGCAACATTGTACATAGGACAATGATGCTTCTGTCCCCTTCAAAGTAGGCACCTTGGGACCTCACAGTCGCTATCAGCTGCCCCATCATTATTTCTCTGAATCTCATTGACAGTCTGAAATCCCTTCCTTTTGAAGGGTGATTTTAGTTTAGGGAAAAGCCAGAAGTTGCAGGGCACCAAATCTGGGCTATAGGGGTGATGAGTAACCTGGGTGATTTGATGTTTCACAAAAAATCCCTGCATGAGATGCGATGCATGAGCGGGCGTGTTGTCATGGTGAAGCTGCCAATCACCAGTTGCCCATAGCTGCTTAATGCAAAATTTGATGCAGATTCATTGCTCTACTCACTAAGTCATTTTGAATGCGATGGCCACACGGTGCACGTGCTCACTCAACAGCATCTACAGCCCCCACTGACCAGTACAGTGAAATAGTCATTGTTGACACACGTGCCTTCCAGTCCACTCTCCTTGGCTGCCAGGTTACATTAATGTCGCACAAACTGTTTTTGTTATATTAACAATGGCTGGACTTTCTCCAGACAGATAATCAATTTTTAAACCGATCTGCAATTGATGGAAATTTAGAAGATCTAGTTACATTTTATAAACCATTTTCAGATAATTCTTTGAATAGGTCCTACTTATTTCCTTAGGATATATTTTCAGAAAAAGATCGCTTTGTCCATAAGTTTGTAAAATATTAGGCCTTTTTACACGTGGCTGAATTGTACATTTCTCCTATCACGCAAGATCTACATTACAGTAGTTATTTACCACATCTTCTGACTGCTTATCTTGCCAGGACCAAATCAATAGGAGGTAGCAAATAGAATTGAAATTACCACCATTATATTCTGGTTGGTGGTGAATATAACGGTGGTCATGTCAATTCAATGTTATGTTAGGGATAAGGCGGAAGGCAGCATTAGAATTTTAAATTATCTCAAAAAATAAGGATACAGGAAGAAGAAAGCAGGGAGCCATTGTTGAACGGGTAGAGAGTTTCAGTTTTGCAGGATGAAAATTCTGGAAACGGATAGTGGTGAGGGTTGCACAACAATACAAATGGACTCCATGCCACTGAACGATATGCTTAAAAATGGTTAAAATGGTAAATTCTACATTCCGTGTATTTTACCACAATAAAAAAAATTGGGTGAGGGTACAAAGAAGGAAATGGAAAAAATCCTCACTACTTGTGTTGCAGAGCAGCACATTTGCCCAAAGAAATAGTTTCCTCAGAGTGCCTGATGTTTTTCTGATGTTATGTAGATGAAGCCATAATCATAACTAACATTTATATGACACTTTACAGTTTACAAGTGCTTTTGGACCTGTAATTTCAACGATATAATTTCAATAGCCTATTGAAATAGTTGATTATTGTCATTTTGTATGTGAGAACTCTGAGACTAAGGTCAAATAGCTGCCCACCGTGACAGAGCGGCCAAGAGCAGGGAGAAGCAAGACATTATTCCAGGGCCCCAAGTCCTTCCCCAAACTGTCTCCTACGAAATATACTGCCCAGAGGGTAGCAAGCTCTTGTGCTGGCAAAACCATCAAGTGTTTTCACGTGACAAGTCAAATGTTTCATATATAAACCGACAAGGGCAAATATTAAATTACACTTAAAGAAAATATTTAGCTTAGAAAGCCTGACAAGGGCATAGATTAAATTACACTGAAAGAAAATATTTAGCTTAGAAAGGCAACTTTTTGTAACAGTTTCAGAGTTTAATGAAATATTAATTTTACCAATATTAATAACAAATAATACCCTACTGTTTGAATCCTTATTTTGTGTTTTTGTACATTCATATATTGGTTTAACTTTTAAAATTTTTCCTCTATGCCATACTTATCACCCTAAAAGGGGCCACATGAGATGTTACCCATGATGAACATAGCCAGGCAGGTTGTAGGAAGGGGAACTGAGGAAACTTGAAGCAATTTAGAGTCACTAGTCACCCTCTTCCCTACCTCTTATCCCATTAAGATACAAAGAGAAAAGTTACATATTTCCAAATTAAATATTAACGTAAAAGTAGATTTTTAAAATGTAGACTTTTCCTTGTTTCTCAAGTTTTCTTTGCTTATTTCTGGACACAGGATGTGGTCAAATATTAAAAAGTTGTTATTGGATCTTATTTCTATTCGGTATTACCCTGAGTTGTAATGAATGATTTCTCCAATTTTTCAAGATCTCTTAGAGTTTTGTCTTTGGATCATCCCCAAATAATTTATTCTGACAAGTAGGTGTTTTTGGTAAACAGAAATCTGGTCTGTGAGATTTATTTTGCCTGTCAGCCATTTACCTTTGGAATTAAAAGCATCATGGATATCTTGAACACTTCTCATTCTCATATATTGACTAACCACTAGAATTTAAAACACATTGTTGTGGACTTGCTATGTGCCCTGTATTGCAAAAATAAATAAAATAGAGTGCTAAGGAAGTCACGGCATATTATCAGAGAAACTAACACATACACAATCATTAGAATGCGATGAAATAGGCATGATATCAGAGGTATACAGACATACTCTGGGGTCCCCAAAGTATCATTTTTTCCTCTATGAGTAAGAGAAAGCTACACAGAGATAGAATCATCTGACTTGGGACTAATCAGATGAAAACATTTTCATAAGAATGAGGATGAGAAGGTTTATGTATGTATATTATTTTGTCTTTGGCTTTATTATTAGATATTTTTCTTCCACTAATATGGAACCACACAGTATCAGATACTCTGATGTAACATCATAAACATTTAGATTTCATAGCCAGTTCTTCATTCTTTTGTAAAGTCTGCATACTCTTTAAATTCACTAAACTACCATGGTCACTGTGCCTGCCACCGAGTGGACTAACAGTGACTCATTGTTGATCAAGGAACACTTCTGAGCTTTGTGATTAATTTACCACCACACTGGTAGTATCAGGATGCCCAGCTAATGGAGCATTGGGGAGAGGGGCCATTCACATGACTGTCATCTGTGGGAGCCTTGGGTAGTCTTCTGAACATCTCTTTGATTTAAGGCATTTATCTCCATCTCCCTGTACACAATTCTATTTTAACTATTGCATTTTCCTTTCCAGTTGAACTATATTTACAGCAGAATTTTTAGGGGGGAAAAAAGCCAATTACTTATTCTGCTTGCTTCTCCTGTTAGTTTGTTACATAGAATTTCTAGAATGGTAGTAATGACTTTCTAAGATACTGTAGCATCATCTTTCTTAATCTCTTACTAGTATTGATGTACCAGGGATCACTGAATAATGTAATCTCCATTCTATAATTGATATTGATGGTTTCTGATCAACTGATAGATTCCTGATATATGCAGAAATCATACTAGCTCCGAAATTTCTGATTATGCTGTGTATTCTTTTTTAACCATTAATAGGAGTTTGTTATATCTCTAACTTCCTTTTTGATGATAAATCAAGTTGTAAATGCTTTATTGTCTAGAATCCTGAATGATATTCACTTTGCTTGTTCTTTGTTAATAAATATTTCAGGTTATTTTAAGCTATACTTTGATTTTTTACATATTTGAGACATATAGATGGGTCTTTTGTACAACCTTACTTCATTTTTTAAAGTTTTATTTTGGATCTCCTCTACACTTTGATGTGTCTGCCTGGCAAGGATTTTAAACAATAGCATTTTCTCTGATTTAGATTTTCACCCATCAGAAGCTATGGCTTCTTCCTTAAAAAAAAAAAAAAAAAAGGTGGTGGTGGGGATTCATGTGAACAGAGTGGTTTGTATAGTCAATATTCACTTATAAGAATGGATTATTCAGGACTTTCCAACTCTAGGATTTTGTTTGTATAATGGCAGAGTGAAAACAACAGATTGTAGTTGTATGAATGTCATCTGTATTATGTCAAACAGAAAAACATCAAATTCATTCTGAATCAGATCAAACAGAACAGTTCAAAGAATTTGAATAGAGGTGGAGATGGGAATCTTAATGTTCAGTGCTTAGACAGAATATATTAAAATGAAAGTTTCTAAAATACATCAATTAAAATCTCTCCAAGGACTTTTGAACCCCGTTACATTTATTTTTCTTTTTGGAGTTTTTTGCAATGTGGCCTGTCAATGCTGAGGGGTCTGCACAGAGTCACGTGTAATCACCACACTGTCATGTCTCTGTGTGGGTCCCTCACAGTGGCCTGTCCTCAGCCCCCAAAAAGGCCATGGCAACTAGCAAACCAGGGATTCTGCTGTGAGTACAAACAGAGCAAAACTGATTTCTCTGTCAATGGATCTTCTTCTTTCCAATTTTTGGAGGAGAATTTCTCTGCAGTTTATTCAGGAACAAATGGGCACTCGGTCAATACAAAATCAAATCTATCAGTGAATGTTTTAAAAGTCAGTACAGGAGCGGCTCTTTTCCTGCCCCCAGGGGAATGTGTCCATCTTGTTGTAATTTACACGTCTATGCAGCTGCATAGAGTTGCCTAGAGTGTTTCATTAGCAAAACATACAGTAATGTTTTAAAACTGCAGGCCAATAACCCACCTATACAACTTGTTCTCTTTCTAAGCAAATCTGGGGACGTACAATAAAAAGTAATAATTTCAAAACTAGTAAAACTATTGACACCGGGGTGATAATTAGCACATCGCCATCGCATCTTCTATGCCTTCCCGTAAGTGCCAAATTTCACCTCAGGAGCCTGTTCTTTTCCGGTGTTTCTCTAATGCTGAATGGGCTCACACTAAATCTCTTGTCTAATAACAATAAAAGCCAATCCTTGCTGAGCAATTGTTGCCCCTAACACAGAGGTCTATTATCTCATTTAATACTCACTAAAATTCTATGAGGTAAGTACTGTTAATAGTCTGTTTTACAGACAAGTAAATTGAGGCACAAAGTAGCTCAGTGACAGCTTGAGGTCAAACAATAAATAATAACGTATTAAAAGCCAGATTGTCTGAGAAATGACTGTTACACATCAAGGAAGAAAACCCTAGTCTTAGAAAGCAAACAGGAAATTAAAGTTTTCCTTCTGCCGCAGGAGGACCATAACAGAATTTTTCCTAAAAGATTATTTTAGAAAACAGGAGATGCATCATAAAATTATATACACTAAATTTGGGGTGAAAATTCCCCCAGGCAAGTGACCTTTATTACTGAGATTTGATTTGGAAGCCAATTTTTATAGCTCAGTTGAAAACTGCTACACCCAGACACTTAAATAATTGAAATGCGGACATGACCTTACTTCCAGAGGTGCGAAGGGTATAATTGAATTTAAAAACAATATATCTCATCCATTAAGTCATTAAATAGATCATAACATTCTGACACCTTTGGTAAGTACTACACGAAAATGGTTAACAATGGTATGCAAATAAAATGAGCTTGCACTTTTAGCTACTGTATTTTAGGTTGTGTTTGCCAAATACATCATTAAATCACAATAGTCATTAAGAAAATGTTATGGCAGTATATTTTAATTGCTCCTGAACATGATGCCAACACAGAGAAAAGGAATGTTAGAATCTACAAGATATTGCCAAGTGCCTATGTGTAATTCAAATAAGTTATACTTACCATTGGTAAAATAAAACTTTATCAGAAATACATCCTTTTGACTCAAACTTCTGGAGTTGCCCCAGTGGTGTGGTACCTCTGGTTGAAGAGCATATATAAAGATGCCAACTAAATGCCAAAACCAGACCATTCCTCTACATAGATGTATACTTGGCACTGTTGAGAAAAAAAACATCCAAGTGTTTGGCCTCATACAACCAAAGGCCTAATCCAAATGAAATCATGAATTTAACACACATTCAGGGAATTTAATCAATGTAGACGTCCAGCTGGGCTCACTCTACTGCAAACAAAATAAAACAAAGCCCTGTCTTCTTTTTCAAGGTCAGGGCTAGAGACCTAGATTTTCAGTTTATACCATCTCAATTCCTCATTTACTCTGACTGCTTATATAACCTGTAATGAGTTGGACTAATGATGTTAGTGCAACAGAGAATCCAGTAGTGCAAAACATACTGGCCCTCAGAATTCCAACAATTATTATAAATCACCTGCTTATTTTATTTCCTTTGCTAATATAGCGAATAAGAGTTAATAAATAGAAAAATATCTAATAGATTTTCCAGGTAAAAGTTGGTCACAATAATTGCAAATATATTCAAATGTCTACTTCAGGTTTATATATTGGTAGCAACTCATGGATATAAAGAGTGCCTTTATATAAAAAGATGTAAAACACAGTGACGTCAATATTGAAAATGTCAAAATTCACTGCAACAGTGAAATAAATAAAAACAATCAAGAGTTTTAATTGAATATAAGTAATTCCATGTGATAAATCAGTTGCAGAAATGGCTTAGGTTTTCTCCCTCCTTATAATATGTCTATACATCTCCTCCAATCAGGATGTGACATTTATTTGTTTCACACTCTCACCCCTTGAATTGGTCTGTTTTCCAGCCTGTGTTGCTCTCTAGCATGTGGTAGATATGACGAGGTGCCATACTTAGCCGAGGCCTCCAGGTATTATGCACATCTCCTTGCACTCGTGCCCCTCTTCCTCTGCATGAGCAGCACTCTGGCCTCGCCTGCTGAATGAGACACCACGTGAAAGAGCCACACCATCCCAGCGGCAGCCATTCCAGACCAGCCAGGCCACAGCGGACCCATCAGCTGATGACAGGTGAATAAACAAACCCAACTAAGAGCACAGACCAGCAGAACCCACCCAGATGATTTGTAGGTTTATGAGAAATTGTTGAACGGTTGTTTTAAGCCAGTAAATGTTGGAGTAGCTTCTTCTGTAGCAATAGATGACTAATATAATTAGTGTCAGACAATATTTTATAGCAAAATAATATAAATATCATGATATGTCTAAATATTAATGACACAAATTTACATACATTTAATCTTTTTTAAATACACCGTCATAGGCTTGGCTTGTGTGCTAGATAAGACAAATATGATTATCTTCATTTTAAAGATAAGAAGATGGATACCAAAAAATCCTAATCATCCAGCCAGTTGGTATTGAAGAAAGGAGTGGGGGTTGGAATAGACCAAAGAGTAGAATCCAGTTTTAAATCCACATCAATTTCCAATAATCCTTAAGAACTTAACTGGCTACATGTGAGTTTAAGGATTAAAAATATCAGCATCCAGGTACCCCAGGCAATATGGCAAGGTCTTTTCTCACCATAAGGAAAACTAGGGTGTTACTGCCTCTAATAAATCTGCTTATGAAAGAAAAAGAAAAAAAAGGAAGTCTCCATGAACCTACACATAATTTAATATTAAGTGTTGTTTGTCTCATGCTTCCCTGGTGTTTACAATTCACTGAAAAGAAAAGGAAGCAGAGGGGAAAATTCTCCTCTCTTACTTTGGTGTCAACCTTTGGACTACTTAATAAACTAATTAAATTAAAGATTCCAAATGTACCAATCTTTACACTGAAATAACCACTGGGCAATCAATGATAATTTAAAAAATCAATTGCTCTTCTGTAGTAATTAAATTTGTCCACTTAGATATAATTGATATTGTTTGTAACTAATTATCCAAGTAAGGGCTCTGAGGGACTTTTAAAGACTAAAGGATTGAGCCAAAGATTCTTCCTAATTTGAAATTGGACTGAAAGCCATGTTTTCTCAAAAACTGATTTAGTTTCCCCTAGAAACACAATATTGAGCAAACTCAAATACAGTCAGGGAATCAGTATTTCATTAGGGGCAGCTTAACATATCTGGTACTCTGAGTGTGGCGATGCGCTAATCACTTCACCCTATTTTTTCAGTGCCCTCAGCCACAAAAGGGAATTGTTATAAGCATTAAGTTATTATTAGTAACCTGTTTAGAACAGTAAACCTTGTGTTCATATCATTATTAGTTGTCTCTTGGTAAGATCTTTAGAAAGAATGGTAAGAGAGTCACCAATCGCAAGTTTATTCCCTGCTGTATTCTCACTTGCACTTAATTCCTGTAAGCATTTTGCATTTAAGGGTTAACTGCCCTTTCCTGTATTATGATATTGAACTGTTCTTCATGGGATAAAAGATGGCTAAAACAGGAAAATGGGAAGTTCACATTTGCTGTGTGGCATATCTGATTACAAGTTATTAAGCCAATACTCCCTTCCCTCTCATAAGCAATTCATTTCTCAGCACCAGAGGGAAGGAATAATAATAAAATAAAACACAGGATGATCTTATCACTGACGCTTAGCATCTGTATATTCACTTAAAAAGGTGGCAGAGCAATTTACTGCAGCCCTCAGGCAGCCCAAATGACATGTTAGCAAGTTATATAGATATGCTATTACCTATTTATTCTGATATTCAATGCAAAAATGTCAGAGAGATCTCCACTTAAGTACACTAAATTACTGATTCCTGGGGCTGCAAAGTACAGTGAGAAGTTATTAGCTACTGAACCCATTGCTTGGATAAGAATCTATGGCCCATATAGATGCAAACCTTTCCAAATACTCAAGGAAGCTATTAAACTATCTTCTTCATTAAGTTTCTCACTGTTCCAGGAAATTCTTTCCAAGGTATTCTGGCTTCGGCTTTAGTACATGCACATTTGTTCCATCATTTGATGGAATGAAAACAGCTGGTGAGCCTTCTGACCCATGCAGCGCTTCTTTGAATTCTTTCCTTTGTCCCAGAGCTGTATTTACTTGTACCAACAGGACAGATTTATCTGAACATCATCCACTTACTCTATAACCTGTCTTCTCATTTGAGATTAAACTATTCTCTTCACCCTGTTCTGACAATGCAGGAATCAGTCCAGGTATATCTTCTCAGACCTTCTGAAATACCCATCAGTCAAATAAGGGTTAAGGAAAAAGAATAGTATGGAGGTCAGACCCTCCGTGTTACTGCCCATAATGGGTTAAGCTAGCTATCTTGACAAGGATCAGAATTTGAGTCAGAATGCCTGCAACAAATCATAGCAGATTAGTTCACAGCATGTTGTAGCTCCAAAGTAAATGTAGAATAGAAAATTGGTAGGAATGAAGTGCAATAAAAAATAAACTCTTCAGTTTCTGAGTATATTTTTTAATTAAGGTAGTCAACAATTAGGCAGTCCAGCTGTTACTGGTGGAAGTGGGGTCCTTGTGGTATCAAAAGGGAAAGGACATCCTGAGACCTACATGGGCGGATGTGGCTCTGTGGTGTGGTTGATTGATGATGTACAATTAGGGGGGATCCTGACTTCCCAATGTCCCATCTCTGTCTGCCTCGCCATGGGAAAAGCCCAATCTTGTCTTCAGTAGGGCCAGGATGAATGTCACTGCCCAGAGTTTATGCTCCATATTAAAGCACAGTCTAGTCCAGCATCTGGCTAGCTTAGCACGTGGCTTGTGTTTCCTGTCGTAGTCCATTTCACGCTCCCTCCTGGAACCTGCATGTGGAACCTGCATGTGGAATTCCATGGCCATGGGCCACGTGGCTCCTATGGCCACATGGCCACAGAGAGAACAGACAAGTGCCCAGTGCTAGTGCAGGTCCCGAGCAAGAGAGAGCCTGTCTTTTTTCCCCTCAAACTTGGGGCGAACCAGGCGCCCTTTCAAAAGATCCAATCAACCTCCCAGACTTCCAAAGACTTTGGATGGGCCCACCCCCCAACCAATCCCTTGTTTCCCCAGGCTAGACTAGCAGGCCTCTTTGGTCAAGCACCTCACCCTAAACCATTTTGACTTCTAGTGCCCCGGTGCCTGCCTTCCCCACCACCCCCCACCCCGCCCCCACGCCCCGACCCGCTCCCATCTGGCAATCTGGTACCAGGTGGGGGAAGAGAGGAGTGTTAATCCTCTTGGCAGAGCAAAATGCTGGGGTCCCCTGGAATGTGAAGCTGCAGTTTCCTGTTGAAGCAGATAGGCTTATGTTCCCATTTTATTAAGCTCAATGTCTAGCTCCTTTTACTCTCTTTCCTTTATCAGTGTCTAGCTAAATACCAATGGTAACGCAACTTTTTCTTACGCAGTCCCTGCTTCCCACACTCTCTTACAAGCATCGTTCCCTAGAGCTCCCTCCTTTCCGACGACGTGCGTGCGATCTCTGGCTCAGAGCCTGTTTCCCCTGGAACTGAGCAATGATACTTTCCTACATGCAGCACACTTCAGGATAACAAAATAGTTGGTGACAGAGAGTTCTATCAAAAATAAATAGAAAAAGAATGATATAATAAGACTAGCACCATTTCACAAATTTCTAATCAAATAATGGATCTAAGCAACGATCATCAGTGGCTGCTCATAGCACAAAAGAGAGAGACAACTGGATATTATATTCCTTCTGATGGAATAGACACCACCACGTATGGGGTATTCTTGCAAAAAAAAAAAAAAAAAATTAACCTAAATTAGACTAAATCTCCAGATCCAATTACTGGTTTATAGGAAATATGGAGACAGAGAGTCATGCAAAATGACACTGTGAGTATACAATTTTTTTAATCCAGAATGTAGGAGACTCAACTGGACAACCCAGTTCCTTCAATAAATAGCTTACAAAGGGGAAAAGGGGGTAGGGAGGGAGAAATGTGCTAACAAATTACAACAAAGAGTCTTTAAAAACAAGGGATAAAAAATTAGGAGATAATCAGGGAAATTTTAACCCTCATTAGAGATCTGGTAATATCAAAGAAATGCTAATTTTAATTTTTAAATGCTAATGTTAATTTTTAGGTGTGATTATACTATTGTAGATATTTTTAAAGATTTGTATCTTTTAGAGATATAACAGAAACTTACCAATGAATGATTCGATGTCTGGGATTTGCTCTAAAACAAGGGAGGTGTTGGTGGGGAGGAGAAGCAGGTTGATGTGTGGCTAACACAGTCCTGGCCATGAGACAATAATTGGTAAAACTGGCTAATGATACATGGAGGTTTGTAGTAATATGCCTTCTATTTTTGTATGCATTTGGAATTTTCAATAAAATATAATGTCATATAAAAACCAATCCCACTGAGTGCTGAGCCAAATGAATGAAATACAGTGCCCAAGATTTTCCACTGTGAAAAGTGGCAATGTCTTTTATTTATCTTCAAATAATACATTGTAATTCATGGCGTTGAACTATAATACAATAAAAGGATCATAATGATAAAATTCCTTATTGATTTAAGGTTAAAACAGAGAAAGACCCAGAAATACATAAAAAAATTGAAAAGGTACATTAAATCCTAACCTATATAAAAAGGTGAGTGAAAAACAGTGGCTATTTTGAAGGGAAGTGTAATTTTAAAGACATTAAATGATAATCAATTCATTTAAACAATGAGTATAAATATTTCTATAGAACATTTTAGAATAAATATTTCTATAGAACATTTATTAATATAAATATTTCTATAGAACATTTTTTTTCAGTGTGGAATAATTAGAACAGGACTAAGGGAAAAGGAGAGGTCTTCACCAAAGGTTTTCTGATAAAATATAAGACACCAAGTTAAATTTGCATTTAAATAAACAAAGAATAATTTTGGGGGGAAACTATGTCCTAAATATTTTTATTTGCTAAATAGTTTTCCCCCAGTTTTATTGATACATAATTGACATATAACATTGTATAAATTTAAGGTATACAAGGTTTAATTTGAGATTATATATATATACATATATATATATGCTTTCACTTGTTTTTATAGTTAACTTTTTTCTTTCTTACCACCATTTGACTGCCTGTCCTAAAATGTTATCCATATGTTAGGTACTTCATTAAGGCAACTATTATTTAAAACCTCTCATGTTAAGAAACCAAGGCAGATTTTAGCACAGTCACCTTGGAGATTGCAGTTCTAGTACAGGTATTTAATTTTGAGATCTCAAAATACCAGCAGAAAAATCACCCCCTAGAGAATGAGGAACCTGGAAAATGTTTTTGACAGATCCACCACATTCCTACAACAGCAGAGGCTGCCACTTTGTTCTCTCTCTTCCTCCCCTTTCCCTCGCAATAACATACAAACTGTATTAATCAACCAGATAAATGCTGTGGTGAGTGGGAGTTGATGAGGCTCAGTTTTATCGATACATAATTGACTGTGCTTTCTGCACTGATTCAACAAGACATATGGCTTGAGGTGGGAAAAATGGGAACCAGAATGTGGCCCATTCATCGCAACCACAGCTCTTTAGAAATGGCCTCATCTTTTCTATGTCTCGACAACTGTGCACTCATATTTGTACTGTTTTCAAAGTTCTTTCCTACACTTTCCTTTGCTACTCAAAAAAGCTCTGAGAGATAAAGAGGTTAAGCAGCCGGCTGAAGGTCACACACTTGGGTGAAACTTTTACTCCTGGCCCTCATCTCTGGATTCTTAGCACGATAATTTAAATAAGACTGAGCTTTGGTAGAGTTAGGGATTCTATCCACTGGAGTTCCTGTGAACTGATAACAGTTCCAGACCCGGCCTTTGATCCATCTAAGTGAGGGGTTCGCTGTGCACATACCCTTGAATTCTCAGTTCATTCAACGTTCAGTAGGTATTTAATGGTTATTGGAGTAGCTATGAGGAAAGAGTGGTGGACAAGACAAGGTGTGTGGCTTCGTTGAAGAGGAAACAGGCAATTAGATATGCAGTAACAATGAACAGTGATGAGTGCTGTGACGTGTCAGAACACACACTAAGAGTCTCTAACTTTTATGTTGGGAAAGCCTCTGAGAAAGGGATGCCTAAATAGACACCTGCACGTCTAATAAGAATAACATGGGAGAAGGGAAAGAGGGTGAGAGAAAGCAGAAAAGTATTCCAAGCAATGGGACTAGATGTGCAAAAACCTGGAGGAAAGAGGAGGTCAGTGGGGGACGGTGTGAGAGATCGGGCAGGACCAAAACATGGGGATGCGTAAGCCAGATTAATGGTTACGTGCACCTGCAAACCAGTATGTTGACTGTGTTTGTTAAATATTTACTTAGAGAAGTTGATTAAGCCTGGAGAAAAAGCAGTGAGGAGAACACTGGTGGCCACTCACTAACTCCTCTGTGGTCCTAAGCAGTGACAGGCTTTGGCCTCAAAACATTAAGTCTCCAAAGTCTCTCAGCCAAAAAAAAAAAAAAAAAAAAAAAAGGTCTGCAGGACCTGCCTTTCTCAGAAACAATTTAATGACCATATATTTTTACTGAATTGAACTCCCGGGGGGGCTTGTACCCTTCTGCCACTCACTACCCCAAGAAGCTTCTTCGGGGCTAAAAAGGTAGTTGTCTCTGAGGTGTTCTACTAAAAACGATTTCCTCTGTCTTGTTACATTTACGTATTTTGTTTTAGCACCCTTCCTGATTGGTTGGTTTTCCCTAATTCTGACCTTGTGAAAGGGACAGATGGGGCTGAAGAATCAAGGGGGACCAAGAGACAAGGATTTGGTGCATAGTATGAAGTTCACAACAGCTGCTCCAGCATCACTCATGCTCTGGGCCGAATCTTCAGGCCGTGCACATCCTGCTTCATTCATTGTTCATATGGGAGCAGCAATGTGGGATGGAGCAGCCATCCTCAAACCTTTCCCACCAGCCAATGCAGATTCCTTGGTTCCATTCCTAGCCTGCTAAATCAGAATTTCTAGGGAATAGGATTTAGAAATCTGTGTTTCCAAACTTCTCCTTGAGTGCATCTGGTGTCAAACAATTCTGGGACTCATTGGACTATATTGTAGAAAGCACAAATTTCAGAGCCAGTAAAATCTGCGTTCCAGCTCCAGCAGTGTGATCTTGAACAAGGTTTTTTTTGTTTTTGCTTTTGCCTCTCTGAGCTTCAGTTTCTCCCATTTAAAAGAAAAAGAAGGAGGAAGAAGAGGAGAAAGGACTAATATGACTTACACCTCATACCAGGGGGTTGAGAACATGACTATTAAGTATTTGACACAGTAGTAGTCCATAAAGAGTAGTAGTTGCCTCCCTCATCTAATTTTACCAGTGTACCTAACTAATTCTGGTCCCAATCCTACCCCCAGACTTATTTGCTGCCTGTTTGTATTTTTTAAGGATCTTAACCTTCCTACTAGCAGCTTCCATGAAAGAGAACGTGAGACAGTGATCACAGCCTGCTGAGCAAAGGGGCTGAAACTGAAGCCACAGAAAAGCGTGTCCACACATTTCCCATCCTTACCAAAGGCCCCGCATCAGGCACAAAGACTTTCCTTCAGAGCTGGCCATCTGTCCTGATGACTAAACGATGTTGCAGTATAATGATCAGAGTCAGTGTGACTGTTTCCCACACAGCAGGACCAGCACACAGATATAGTCTAAGGCGGCAGGGGCACCTGCACTGTGCTCCCCCAATGACCGGCACGACTGCCTGCAAGCACATCCATTCACTACTGAGAACAGAGCTGTACAAGGAGACGTACATCAAAATTTTTCTTCAGTATAAATACTTGGATTATTTAGCATATGTTTGTCAGAACTCAGTTTTTACATTTGTATTATTTCATTTTCCTCACAACATCCTTATGAATTAGGCTATAGCACCTTGTTTCATAATTTATTTCCTTGTCGTTGACATTGGGTTTTTCCCCTCATTTTTTTTTGCTATCATAAATATTAATAACTAGCTTTCTTATTTACAGTTTACCTCTGGGAAAACAGAACTACTGAGGTTAAATAGCTTGCTGCCAGACTAGGACTGGAATACAAATTCTAAACTCCAGTTTAATTCTCTTTTTCATGGACCACAAATATTAATTTGTTATAAAACTATCAATCAATGCTTAGACCATACTTGCCACTTAAATACATTTTATTTCCTGCCCTTTATTTTTAAAACAAACATTACTGACAGTGTAGGAGAATATGGATGGAGTTGATATATAGTCCCAAATTGAGGGTAATTGGGAGGGAGGGGGTCGTTCAGAATCCCTGAGCTTCCTTCTTCATTTCTACCTTCCCTCATTACACCAACTTCTCCAACTGACTGCCCAGTGCTGATAACATCACTTCCTGATTTTGATTCATAAGAAACCATAAAGTTTCTCTGTTGCTCAGCATCCCCATCAAGATACCTGCTCCTACCTTATAGTGCTTCCTTTCTCTCTCTCCTACTGATCCTCCCCAACACCTGCGCACACACAGGCACACACACACACACACACTGAGTGTGCTAACTGGTCTTTGATTTTCTGTAGAAACTGTTGGTATTTGCCATTGTGCTCTGCCTCATCATTAAAATGATATAGTATGAGAGCTACCTTGTGGTCATCCCTCTTCTGTGTTGCTTAAAGTCATACTTCAAAGGGATTCAGCACCAACTCATGCAAAATAACCAGCCCTGAGGACCTGGAAGTCCAAATCCCAGTTTTTATCTGAACTCTATTCCTAACTTACAGTCTTACCTTGCACAAGTTGCTTGTCTCTCTGGTCTCATTCTCTCTTTATTAGATATCTTGAAAATTTTTTCCTGCTCTGACATGACATACTTTTGAATAGTCGTATCCTTTTAGATGTTCTTTTGAACATCTCTGGAACTTTTCCTGTTAAAAAAATAACTTGTTTGAGGTAGCTTCTTTCTGGCCATCAAACATCTTTGTTTCCATTGCTTATTCTAGTCCAACCCAAGAGACAGTGCCTATAGGAGGGCTCTGTCCCAGAATTTTCTTTTTGGCAGTACTGCTCTTGGTACAGTCAACCAGGACTTCTTTCCTGGGTTCTCCAGCCATCCTCTTCCCCAAAGAGTGACTGGTCTATCAGGATTTGCCCATGTAGAACATTCTCCCCCTCTTCTAGGCCAAGCTCTCCCTACCCAAGAAATACAGAATTCCTTGATCATAAGCTCTAAGCCTGCTTTCAGTGCCTGCTTCAGCTTCTGCTTATCTCTGTCTCCTGAAATGCAGACTGTATTGCCCAAAGTGTGATCAAGAGGAAGTTCTTTGTGGAATTTGTGTTTGCAGTTATGGACAGGGCTTAGATATGTAAGGTGGAGTCTACACATTGATACACAAGTTCTTTGAGGTCAGCATGGACAGAAAAATGTGTGGTCCACTGGAGGGAGATTGGAAACATCCATTTGCACATTCGCCTCAGGCTTGCAAATGTTAGCAGTTGGCCTGCTTGTGAGGTACACTGTTTTGCACGCAAAGGCACAGAACAGTCAAGGATGGTTCTTCAAAGACTATATGAGTTACTTGTGGCCACATAGGAGAAGTCACTTATTGGAATGAATGAGCAACAGAAAGAGCATGGGGAAGCCACAGACTTCATCTTTGACTCTAGCAAGATGCAAGTCCTGAACATAAAGATAACTTAAATTTCTTTTCTGGTCTTCATATTGCTAAACTAGAGTTACGATCTTGTGGGGACAAAGTGTGATATTATATTAACAATAATAACAATAGATTATTGAACCTAACCTGGTTCCCATGTTGACATTATTTCTCTCTACTTGAGCTGGTCAATTTTCCCTCAACTCTCTCCCCTGACAAAATAGCAATCATCAGGTAAAGCATAGCAATCTTTGTAGGCTGATCTAGCCACCCCTCAATTAACTACTACATCTGAGACCACGGTTTTATTTTTTTTAATTTTTATTATATTTTTTCCATTACCATTTAACCCTCTTTTACCTCCCTTCCCCCTGTAATCACCATATTGTTGTCCATGTCCTTGAGTCTTTTTTTCCTTTTTGCTCAATCCCTCACCGCTTAACCCCCACTTCCATAGTTGTCATCCTGCTCTCTATCTATGAATCTGTCTGTTTTGCCTGTTAGTTCAGTTTGTTTATTAGATTCCACATATAAGTGAAATCATATGGCACTTGTTTTTCTCTGACTCATTTCACTTAGCATAATGTTCTCCTGGTGAGACCATGGTTTTAATAAATGGCCTATTAAAAAGAATGTTAATTCCAAATTTCATTCAATTATTTCTCACATCACAGTATTTATTAGGATTGGGGTCATGATTTTATAAATCTGATTCTATTAATTATATTCATATGATAATTCAAAAGGATCAAGATGGAAAAGTAGGTGCCCTTTAAAATGGTTTTAGTTGTAATTCTACCCGTCAAAAGATTAGCTTGGAAAATTCTAACCAGTTTACAAATTAGATGCTTGGCATTGAACAAGTTATTTACCCTCTTGGAGACTCAACTTCTTTAACTGTAAATAGAGGAGGTTGAATTAAATGTCTCTAAATGTCCTTAAAAATCTAAAGTTTCATGATTGCCTATGATTTTATAAGGAATTATGCCTAGAACTATTTAGCAGAGAAAATTGCAGTATGTGAAAACCTTTAGGGCTTAGTGAAGAACTGAAAAATCCCATTCATCAGGAAATGGGGTCAAGTTAGAGAGCAAAGAGTGTAGTTTCCCAAGCAACTTGAGTTTGAAAAGAAGTTATTACAGGGTTAAGCCCAGACCTATGCAGGACAAGGAGAGAGAAAGGAAAGGAGAGCTCCATATTTTTTCCTGTTGCTGTTCTGAAAGAGGAATCATTGGGTAACTGTGCAATTTTCTGCAACAGGGTAAAGTTTAAAAGAAGCAAACAAACACATAAAATCCCCAAGTATAAGTTGGCTATAGTTGTGTCTGCTACAGCTTCATTCCTAGTGTTTTGATCCAAGTCTGAAAGTTTGAATGCCAACTCTCCATTGGTACTTCAGTGGCTATTTTTTTCTACCTCTTTCAGCATTGGAAACTTCCCCACCAAAGTCCTACAAGTTTAATTCAATGCTGAAGCTAGGGTTGAAAGCTGGTACTAAACCTCCAAAATCCATTAGTGATAATATGAGGAAATAAGATGTTTAGCTTTGTTGTAAAACTGAATTATGATATAGCAGACAAGAACATGAAGCTGCTTGGTCAAAGTGTTCTACCCAAAGCTAAAATCAAACTACCTCACAGAGTACAGAGAGGTTCCCAGAAGAGGGCCTTTATTGCTGTATCTTCCTACTAAAGAAAAAGTGAGGAATTATGTAGTTTGTGTTGAAAGTCTAACCATATTAAGAAGAACCAACTTCATACTGGATTACCCATGCTTTGCAATTGATCAAAAGGCAAGAAGCAGGGGGAGGCAGAGACAAATGTATTTAAAAAAATAAATAAATAAATAAATAAATAAATAAGGGGAAAAAAAGGCAAGAAGCAGTCACAGTAGACCTGTAAACTCTCGTATCTGGCTAATCAGCTCATGTATAAATAAACATTGGCTGTATTTCTAATAATATACCTCACAATTTGAAAATGTCAATGAATTTCATATTGTCAATGAATTTCAAAACATGTTCTTGTGTTCAGAAAGAAACAGAACACAGAGAATGCAGATAATTTTCACTGTACTTATGTTTCTGAAATCTGACTCAGTTTGTTCTATGAAGTATTTTTTAAAATCTCTTCTTCTCATTAGAATATTTTGTTGAACACAGAGAATGTGCTAACAACTATATAGAAAACAGACATGTAATATATGCCCATCTCCTCTTCAACCTAAATATCATTTCTTATTAGAAGTTTAGATTTCCAAAACAGACCATGGAAATATTGGACATATGTGAGCACTGAATAAAGAAACCTCTGCAGTGAAGGGCTGATGAAAAGGAGAAGAGAAATTTTTCCCATGATACTTTGGGCAACTTCAGCTGTTTGAGCTTTGGAAAAGTTTGATGAACAGCTGCTTCTTCAGGAGACTAAGAACAGTCACAGTGCCAATAACATTGTATTAGTTTATTTAACAACTCTATAGAGCACATTATGTGCGAGACCCTGTAAGCGCTTTACAAATTTTAATCTTTGTTTTTTCATAACAGTCCAACAGAATAGGTGATATGATCATCATCATCACCTCCATTTTAACAAATGAAGAAAATGAGGCACAGGGAAGTTCAGTCATTTGCTCAAGGCCCACAGCTAACGGGTGACAAAACCCGCGGTATACAGCGGCAGAGCCCGTGTTCCTAGGACCACGCTCTGCTCCTCTCAGAGTAGGTCATTCTTTGAGGTGGAGGAAAAGAGTTATGAAGTGTCCTGGACATCACAGTCCTTTAGCATGTCAGTTGTCTAGTGTGAAAACACCACTTTTAACCTCTAGCGACTTCCACCTCTTTACACAGAGAGCCTGTGCCTCTTAGATGTTCTTAGGATTAAAGATGTGATGATGTAAACACCAAGGGAGAATTTTGAGAGTAATCTCCAGAATGACCTTGTTTAAAAAGCTGAGACTGGTGAGCTAAAGGAGAAAATAGCAAGATATGAATGGTTTCCACCAGACTAGAACTCCCTTAGTCACCTTTATAATTTGCATAAAAATCAATAAAATGCTTTTTGTTGCTGTATTTATAGGTTAATATGGACAATTAATCTTTGGTTTAAGAGAAAAGAAGGTATCAGTTCCTATAAAATATATATGTTGGCCAAGGACCCAGGAGGGTGAGATCTTTTACATATGACTAAGTAGTACAGGGATGTCAACCTGAAAGATTATTTGTCATACTAAAAACTTAAAAATAACCAATCTACCCATTGGTAGGAGAATGATTAAAGAATGTTCATGCACTAGAATACAAAGAAATCATTAAAAGAATAAGGTCAATCTATATATATTTATATGAAAAGATATATGTAACATTAAATTAAAAAGACAAGTTGCAAAGTGCTTTTATAGCATTATGCTATTTTCATGGGAAAATGACATAAGAAACATTTGTTTTCCTATGTCTATATCATACAGGCATGTTTGAATACAAATAGAAAAAATCTGAGAGAATACACATAAACCTTTTAAGAATGGTTACCTCTGGAGAATGTGCTGGGGGGAGGAGTTGTGGTGAAAAGGAGATAAGTTTTTACTTTATGGACTTCCACTTTCTTGTGGTAAGATTCACCAAGTGCACATGAGTAAAAGCACAAGGAAGCATATGGAAACTGTTAAACAATCGGAGAAAGATGAAGAAATCATCAATTACAAGCAAGCTGTGTATAAGTTCGACAAACTGACTCATGATATATATCATAAACCATTTTATTCACCAGTTCTTCCATAATTATGCATAAATTACTATACTGGCTTTACTAGATTTTTATTTTGCCAGTGGTATGGATTTTTGAGATTTTATTTTATTAAAAGTGAAACAGGAAAAAAATAATAATTCCCAAAGACTTAAAAGTCAATAGTTAATGCACTGCTCTTTTAAAATTGTATATTCCTTTTAAAAACTCAAATACACAGTTATGTGGATCATTACCACATTTCTGACGGATGGGATGGCATGTGAAATGATAAAAGCAACATAGCACAGATTTAGAGGATCAGTCCAGGTTCTTTCACCGACTTGCTCATTAACTACTGCCACTTAACCCTTGTGGGTCTCTACGTGCTCCTCTTTGAGAAAAATTGGTGCTTCTAAAAAGCCAGAGAATGGTATTTCCCTTGGTCGACTGACAATAACGTACATCTCCTATGCTGGCAAAAGCCTGGTTATGCAATTTGGGAAGCAGTGGTAAGGTGACATCTGACCCTGTCAGTTTTATCAGTGTCCTCTCCCTGCATGTTTCCCCTACCTCCTGCACATTTTATTCACGTGCCCCCTGAGAGGTCTTGACTGTAGATTCCCGCCATTTCCAACAAGGCATGAAAGCCTCTTCCTGCCATGGCCCCAGTCCACTTTCTCAGCCTCCTCTCCTGCCTTCCAACCCCTGCCCAGTTCCACATATGAAAAGGTCTTCAAGCCATATGGAAAATGTCTCCAGTTTACTATTTGCAGGTCCAAATTCTCATAACAGAAATCCCATAAGCCAGAGGTGTTTCAGAATTCATAACTTTTTAGATTTTCAACAAGTAAGCCCATGCTTATATGTATATTACACAATACCCCAGAGGGTCTCAGGCATCAACTCGTCTTCAAACACATAAATGTTTTCTCAGCAAACCTCAAATATTCACGCTAAGTGTGATAAAGTTGCAAATAGCCTCAGTCAGTCTAGGTCTGGCTTTGCCCCGGAGCCACTTCCTTCGGCCCCTCCAACTCTATTACCCCCACACCCTCCACGTGCTCTGTGCCAGGGAAGCTGGCTTGTCTGGGCTTCAGCCCCACAACATGTTGCCCCCAGGCTTCTGATGCAGTAAGGCCAATGGGGAGCCCAGCACACTATCCAGGAGGCCGGGGGCATCTTCTTCTCCTGAAGAACAGTCATCTGTCGGCAGCTGCTTTTCAAAAAGTCTTCTTCCCATGGCTCTGTCCTTCTGGCTTCCAAGAACTACTTCCTCCTCTTGTCTCCTTGTCTCTAGGCACCATAACAGCTCTGCTGTTCCTAGTAACCGGTCATACTCTCACAGGGCTACCCCACCATCGTATTCCCATCCCTGGTGCCAGCTCTCCACCTGCACCATTAGAAGTGATCTTTTTATCAAATCCTCTTCAGAGGGTCCCAATTTGAGAATGCCATCTGTTCCTTGAGGGCTTCCTGACAAATGCAGCCCACTAATGGGTTCAGATTGAGTCGGGTGTTCCTGCCCAGTGAGTTAAGAAACAGCTTTCAGCTTTTAGAACTTTTTGGATTTTTGAACTACAGCTAAGATATTGTGAACCATACACTTGACTGCTTCTTCCTTCTTTTTAACACACACTGCTCCTTCCATCTGGAATGCCCTTGTCTCCTTGTCCCATTGGCTGACTTCCATTTAGTCTTTAAACACCATCTGTCTGGGGAACTTCAAGGGTGAACTCCAATCCCCTGAAGAACCTCCCATCCAACAAGCGCTGGACACTGGGAAAGTTGGTGGAACAGCCTTGGAGAACTTGTATGAAAATGGAGCTTGAAGGGAAAACCCCACCCAGGGAGGCAATGAACTCATGAGTACTGTGAAAGTTACATGTGTCAAATATCTGCTGGATGAAAGGTTTAAAATTTTTAATTACTGTATTATTTTTAAAAAACAGTTGGTGATTGTACTCATAAATGACTAAAATATGGTGATTTCCAGACTTATTTGATCATCTTGCACCAAAGACGCACAAACAAAATATAAACAGGAATTTTTGAAAAATACTCATCCTTAGTATGTTCGATGTATTCTGGTGTTATCTAGCCCATTGTAGCCCATACCACTTTTTAAAAATACTGATCATATCCAAGAAATGAGTTATGACATGGACAGTGTGGAAGACAGTAAACTAAACAATATTTGTTGACAATTGCTTCCAAACATTGTCAAACAAAGAACCAAAATGTTAACTAAAATTGTAACCAGTTGAGTTCATTTTTTTGCCATTTACACCTTTGTGTTCTTTCTCCCTGTTTTCAGTGACTTGCTCTCCTGAGCAGGGGCAAGAATTCCTGTCCTGCAATTGGATGACATCTGGCTTGAACCACAGGACGTGTGCTAAGACAGAAACCAGAGCAGCCAGCCACTGGGAGTTGGGGCTGTCTTAGCCAATTTTGGATATTTGGTCACCTTATCTGAGCTTATATGTAAACTCACTCTTTTTCAGTCTCTCAGAAAAGAACTTTTATTGTGTAATTTAAAAATAATTTTTTCTGTGTTGTTTAATGATTTTGGTTAATTTTAAAGTAGGGTTTATGAAATGTGAACTGGTGTCAGGAAAATGTGGATAAATTTTGCTTCCCTAGAGAAAGTGGTGGTGCTTTTAATAATGGATCCTGGTAGAGTGCCTATATTTCTTTTAGGACTTAAAAGACAAAGCAAAATGTGGATTGGAACGATGGTTTCTGGTGTGTATGCAGATTAAATTATGCAAGCCCAAGAAGAAAAAATGTACTAATTAGGCTCTTGTTTGTAGCAAGCAGATAATCATTTAGGTACCTTTGAAATAAAAAGAGTTCATTATATGGTTTTATATGATTTAGGATTATCATTGGTCACATGTGACAGAAATTCAAAATAGCAGTTAACAATAACCTGATCTTAAATAAGATAGTTTTTAGCTCTCTTGTAAACTATAAGGGGTTGGCAGTCCAGAACTGGTCTGACTCTGTGATGTCCAAGGACCACAACTTTTTTACTGCTGCTTACCACTGGGATTTCTGTCTATGCATTAAATTTCAGACACCTGGAAAAAGGAAAGTAGGAGGAATGGTATGCCCTCTTCCCTTAAGGATGTGTCCTGCAAATTGCACATACTACATCCTCCTATAGTTCATTAAACAGAATATAATCACATGGCTGTTCTTAGCTGCATAAAAGGTTGGGAAATATAGTCTCTATACCAGGAGGTGACATGCCCAGCTAAAAAAAAAAAAGGAAGGTCTCATATATAAGAAAATGGGAAGGACAGATATTGGGGGAAATGAGCAATTTCTCCCACAAATATACATGGCCTGGGATTGATAAAACTTTAGGCTCAATTCTGCAGCCTTTGCCTCTCTTTATTCTTGTGTTAAAGGGAATTACAAAGAGCACTACTCTACTTAGCTTAATTAATTATTTAGCCTCTATAGGGCAGAGCCCGGCAGGGCAGGACATGGCTCGAACTAGAGCCAATCAAACCCTAACCATGAGTTTGGGAAACAGTCTAACTAGGAATTAGGAAGAGGGAAATGAATGCTGGAAGGCAATCCAGAAATATCTTTCTTATCACAATGTTTAAGAAGCAGCTCTAAGTTAACATTCAAATCAAAATTCTTTATTTCTCTCCCAAAGTGCATCGTCAAATGCACTGCCACCCACCAGTTGTTTAAGCCAAAAACCTAAGTGTAATCCTTACACCTCTTTCCCCCTCACACCTTACATCCAAGCAGGACCAGCTACATGATTTGTGGAGCCTGGTGAAAATGAAAACTCAGGCCTCTTGTTTAAAAATTACCAAGAGTTTCAAGGTAGCAACAGCAGAGCATTGAACCCACTGTAGTATTCTTGTGTGAGGCTTAGTGAAACTGCACACAAAGCTAAACCTGCATCCACTATACTTTTGTAAATTCTATCTCTCTGGTAGTTAATTTTATGTGTCAACTTGATTGGGGCCCAGACATTTGGTCCAATATTATTTCAGATGTGTTTGTGAGGGTGTTTCTGAATGAAACCAACATTTGAGTCAGTAGACTGAGTAAAGCTGATTGTTCTCCCTAATGTGGATGGGCCTCATCTAATCAGCTGATATCCTGAATAAAACAAGAAAGCTAACCCTCCCAAGAATAAAAGGGAACTCCTCCTGCTTAACAGTTTGAGATGATACATGAGTATTTCCCTGCCATCATACTCAAACCGAAACATCAATTCTTGAGTCTTGAGCCTGGGGCCTTTCAGGCTGAAACTATACCATTGACTCTCGAGTCTCCAACTTGCCAACTACAGATCTTAAGACTTCTCAGCTTCCATAACTATGAGAGCCAATTCTTTATAATAAACCTCTTGTTTTCTCTCTATATAGCTACATCCTCTTGGTTCCGTTTCTCTGGGGAGCCCTAACTAGTATAACCTCCAAAATATTTCTTAAATTGATATGCTTTGTCCATTTCATGACATCTCTGAGTCTCTGGTTCCAGATTAAATGGTAATGGCTTCCTAATGCGTACCTGCTTTCACTTTTTGCCTGCTGCTTCAATGGTGTTCATTCAAAGAAGCAGAACCATGAGGATAGAGATGCACGCGTGCGCACACACACGCACACATACAGTCTGTCTAGAAGGTATCCAGCCATGTAATATGAGAAAGAGACATTTATTGAAGAAGATACAAGACACAAGCAACATTATACATAGGACAATGACACCTCAAAGTCCCCTTCAAAGTCAACACCTTGGGACCTCACACAGTTCTCCCAGTCACCATCAGCTGCCCTGTGGTATTTTCCTGAATCTCATCAGTGGTCTGAAATCTCATCCCTTTCAAAGATGACTTTAGTTTTGGGAAAAGCCAGAAGTCACAGGGTCCCAAATCTGGGCTATAGAAGGTGCTGAGTACCTGGGTGATTTGAGGTTGCACCAAAAAACTCTGCATGAGATGTGATGCATGAGCAGGTACATTGTATTGTAATGAAGGTGCCTATCACCAGTTGCCCATAACTGCAGCCTTCTGAATCATCCAAATAGTTTCTATAAAGGGATGTTCAAACTTAATGCAAAATTTGATGCAGATTTGTTACTCTACTTGCTCAGTCATTTTGAATGCAATGGCCACACAGTACACATGCTCACTCAACAACACTTACCACCCCCACTGACTAGTACAGTGAAGTCATTATTCATGCTTATGTATTCCTGTCCACTCTCCTTGGCTGCCAGGTTACATCAATGTCATGCAAACCATTCTCATTATATTAATAATGACTGACAGACAGACCTCATGTGTGTGTATAAACACATACATAAAAGACAAACATATAATACATAATATATACATATTTCATATACTATATTTAATAAATATTACATATTTCAAATATAAAATACATTTAAATATATAAAATGTATTGCATCTATATTAAAATACATAAACATTTATATAACTATATAAATACATAGATATAGAATATATAAATTCATATGTGTGTATATAAATTTATCATAGAGCTTTGACCTTATGCAACCTTGGGAGCTGATTAAACTTTTTTGTCTGGAGCAGGAGTCTGGGGCTGGCACTTGGAAGGGATGATGACTGTGAAGAGGAGGATGCAAGGATAACCGGAATCTGTGAAGATAAACTTGAACTTACAAGGATGGGTTCGATTCATTGTCAGTCTCTCACCACCTCTGAGCCTACAACTTTGATGAGAGTATGTGCCACACAGGAGAAGCTGATGCCCTTAGTCATGGAGCTAAATATGCTCTTGGCCCAGGATTTTAGAAACGCTAAAGAAAATTTGGCAGAAGTTGAAAGAGCTGTGGGTTGGATGTTGCCCCAGGACAACAAAGTGAGCCAGCAGATTACAATAATGTGAATACACTGCCATGGCGCCTTTTTACCCTGCTTCAACCTTCCAAGTGCAAAAACAATAGAATACTGTTTCCTTTCTGCCTTCCAAATAGAGTACAAAATTCTTCTTGTGAGGCTGGCTAACCTTGAGCCATACAAAGAAGACCATCCTGGGATATATAATTCTGGTTTAGCTAAATTGACACCACACAAATCCTCCATTCTCCAACATGGCAGCAGTAGATATAATTTTAAAATTCAAATCAGATTATTTTCCTTCTTAAAGCTTTCCAAGTGCTTCCACATGCATCTAGGTTAATACCCAAACTCTCCACTGTGGTTTAGAAGGCTGCACAGGATCTGACCCTACCATTCTCTGAGCTCATTTTATTTTATACCACTTCCCCCTTGAGTGCCATTCTTGAGCCGCTGGCTTTAAATATGATGTGGTCATTCCTGTCTGATGGCCTCTGTACTAGCTGCAACATCTGCCTGCACATCTCTTCCCATTGACCTATCTTCACATCACTAGCTCTTACTTTTTCATCAGGTTTCAGTTCCTACGTCCTCTCCTCAGAGACCTTCCCTGACCACTTAATCTAAAGAAGTCTGCACATACCTCAGTTCTCTCTCATATCACCCTGTCCCAATGTCCTTATCTCCATTGCAATTACCTTATTTATCATTTACTTGTTTATTTCCTATCTCTCACACCACCATCACTATCAGAATGTAGCCTCTATTAGAGCAAAGACTTTTCCTATCTTCTCTCTCTGCCTGGCACACGGTAGCACTCAATAGATGTTTTGTCAAGGGAATCAATAAAAATATGTGGACTTGCATTGCTTTCCTAGGGCTGCTGTGACAAAGAACCACAAAATACATGGTTTGAAACAACAGGATTTTATTCTTTCTTTTTCTGGAGGCTAGACGACAAAATCAACTTGTCAGCAGGGACATGCTCCCTCTGAAGGCTCAAAGGAGGAATCCTTTCTTGTCTTTTTCAGTTTCCGTTGGTCCTCTTTGTGTGTCTGTATGTCTCTCTGTGTCCTCTTCTTTTCATAAGGACATCAGTCATTGGATTTAGCATTCACCTTAAATCCAGGATGATTTCATATAAACAAACTTAATTACACCCACAAAAACCCTATATCCAAATAAAGTCACATTCACAAGTACCTCAGGTTAGAACTGGAACGTATCTTTTTCAGGGACACAAGGCAACTCATTACAGTGCTGATGAAACATTCCTATTATGCCAGCTTCTTCTACTGAGACAGGGTCCCTCGTAGATTCAGGCTTCGGACTACCTATTCCCCTCATGAACACCATATACCACAAGAAATAGTAACATTTTCTGGAAATACATGAAGGAGGATTTTTACATTCCCCTGACATATTAGAGAGGTGGAAGTCAGGATGTGGACAGTCATTAATTACAAGTTTGCAGGATCCAGAATTAGGAATTTATGTGATCGCAAAGCAGCAAATACATCCCTCGGGGTACCTGAACGCTTAACAATATTTGGTAATGCGGTAAATAAATCAGGTATTTGACAATGTAACAGCTGGGAGGAGAAATGACCTTTGCATTTGTGTTAAATCCTAAGGAGCTTTTGCAACAAAGCATTCCACATTGCCTTTGGAAAGCAGTTTGGAAAAACCAGGCTTGTTGGAGCAAGCTGCTGTAGGAGGAATTTAAAGCAAAGCTTTATAGAAGAAACTGAGAACGTCCTGTGAAAATTTGAGTTATCCTCTCCACTCCCTGCTGTTAAGGAAGTTATTCAAGGGAAGGAAGAGAGAAGACTTTTTTTTTGGGGGGGGGGCAGGGGATTAAAATTTAAGGCACCAGTTCAGCTGTGTGGAGTGTACAGAACTCAGCCAACCGAGTTCAGATTTTTAGCTACAAAGGTTTCCTGACTAAGGCTAAGTGGCTTCTGTACTTTGGGTCAGAGACTACACTAGAAGAATCCCTGGGCCTTCTGGCCAAGTGGCTCCTTTGGTTAGAGCAAAACATTGTGGGTTTAATCCCCGATCGGGAGGGAGATAACCAATTGATGTTTCTCTCTTACATCTATGTCTCTCTCCCTCCCTTCCTCTCTCTCTCTCTCTAATATCAGTAAACGTATCAAGTGAGGATTTAAAAGAAAAAAGAAAAAAAAGCCCTGGCCCTTAAATAGGAAGCATAACTACTGAATTGAATGAGTTAAGAAGCCAGGCCCTAAACAATAGATCAGTAATATCTCACACGTTTGCCCCTGGAATCTAACAGCCACCAGAGACAGATTAAAAACCCACAGAATTCCCTGAGGCTGGGGTATGAGAAAAAAAATGCCTTGGTCTGTTCTGGCCTTTCAGAGGATGGGCACTTTTTTGGTAGAATGCATCTATGAGGAGAACTCTATCTTGTTTGCCAGAAATGAAGATTTAGAAATGAAGAGAGATCAATCACAGTGACAAGTCCTCCTGACCTCTTGGCAAAAACAGTTTGGTTGATTTCACCATTCTACCCTCCCTCCTTGGTTGGCTTAGGCTGTTACAGTCATCAGAGGGCCATTTAGGGAGAGGCCAGAAGTTGGCCCTGTACCTAAAGGTGAACCAATGTGGTCAAAGCCTTGTGTTGGGAATCCTGCCTGCCCTGGGGATAATTCTGGAACCCCAGCACTACCCAGTGAACCCATACATGAGAAGTCAGTGGAGGGGCGGGGGGCAGGATGCTGCCATGTACCCAGATCCAGAAATCCAATAGGCATTGTCCCCAGCGGAGTTTAGAGAAAATTTCCAGCAACCATTTAGGAGCCTGGGGCTAGACGATGAGTTGGAGATCATCTAACTGCCTCTACTGTGTTCTCCTTTCTGATCCCAACTCACGACTCCCCATCCCTGCCCCTGTCACCCTGCCCTCGGAAGATGTGTAGCGAACTGTGCAAGAGGCTGCGTATGTTCTTCTCGAGAAAGATGTGTTAGGAAGAAGAGAATTTTAGTCATTGAAAATCCTCTTACAAAGGGAGAACTGTCGTCTTTGCTGGAAAATTTCTTTAATAATTGCTTGGAGGTAGACACTGACACCTGACAGGGTGCAGATTTTAGGGAATTATCTGCTAGACGTAAGTGGATGGCTTTATTGGGTGCTCCGCGGAAGGAGGAAAAAGAGAAGAGGAAATATAAGAGGTGGAATAAAAACAGGAAATGTGAACTTTCTGCTATGCTGATCACTTGGAGGCAAGAAAAGGCTTTGGCAAGCACTGAAACTTAGTTTCAAATTTTCTGCCTTTAAAATATTCCAAAAGGCATAGGAAAGATACTGAAAGTGTGGACTTCTTTCACGTGCAATTATTTTGGATGCACTTGGTAGTGGCTCAGTTGCTCCCAGGACCTACATCCTCTAAGCTCAAACCTTATTACCTAGTAACTCCTAAACCTTCAGTGAAGTATTTTTTAAAACACACACACACACACACACACACACACACCCTTAATGTGAATGGAAGTTTTTCTAGAAACTGATGAAGAAGCTAAGTTCTATACTCAATTCTATACTCAGTGTGTCATTGATAAAAAGAAGATAGCCTAGAGGTTAAGGACTACAGAGGAGAATAGAGACACACTTGGAGCAAACTGCGAGAACTCACAGGTATCATGAAGACTGTCATAGGCCACGGAATTGGATTTTCACCCAAATTATTTGAGAAGGAGGCAGCCCCAGGCTGACAGCATGGCTATTCTAAGTTTGCCTCCTCCATTTCATCATCTAGATTACTTCTGAGTGAGTTTTCTAAGACACAAATCTAAACATGTCTTAAACTGTGATCAAAATTCTTCAACTTTCCAATTCCTATTCAATTAAAAGAAAAAAGAAGAAGAAAAAACAAACAAACAAACAAAACTTTGCTAGGCATTTAGGGACCTTCCCAGCTTCCTGCAAAGAGCCTGGTGAGCAGTGGGGGCTCTAACTATGGAACACGAAGGAGCAGAGCTGGCTCTCATGACTGCTAGGTGTCAACTGAAAAATCACAGAAATCCTCAGTGAGGTCCCCCCCGGCTACCTACTAAGAAGCCAACAAGCCCTGTCCCCCAGATTTCCATAGCCCCCTTCTGTGCTTTTTTTTTCTCCTCAGTTCTTATCAATACTGAACATACTATACAAGATATATTGTACTTTATTGTCTGTCTCCCTCAGTAGACATATAAATATATAAAACATCAACTATGAATTTAAACTCTATGAAGACAGGGATTTTTAACTCTTGAATCTCCAGTACTTAGAAGAGGAATTGGCACATAGCAAGTGCTCAATAAAATATATGTAGGATGGCTGGATAGGTGGATGAATCATTAAAGCCTCTGCTCAAAGACCGTTTCTACCTGAAGCTCCCCAGGCAGATTCAGATAGCCCCATCCCCTCTCCTGCTCCATATACATCTTCTTGGATTATACTGTACTTCTTTGTATGCATGTAGTTCTGAGCTAAAAACTGCAGTGAAGGGCCTCACTATTTCACTTTTATATACTTAGAAGTAAATCCCTTGTGCTTCATACATGATATATTATTAAATAAATGAATGATTGATTATACTCCCCATTTTAAAGATGGTGAAACAGAGGTTCAAAAAGGTTAATAACTTTTAAGGACACACACTGACAAGTTGCAATCATAAGACACTAACCCAAATACATGCCATGATCTTCCTTTACTTTTCCTTGTACTACTACCATCTCTCCCTGTGACGTCCTAGACTGCCTCCACATATTCTGTTTATCCATATTATACTCTTTACTAGATTCTTATTCAAGTCTCACCTAATAAAAACTTCCTGATGACTCTTATTCATGTTAATTTCTTCCCCGTTTCCCAGAAGCCTCCTGAGACAGCTCTCAAGGTAAATGGGGAAGGTCATGAGATAGGGTGTGGCCTTGGAAAATAGCTGATCCACATCCCAACTGTGTTCCACTCTCCATATTCACATTCTTAGCGCAAAGGCTTATTTGTTTTGCAGGAAATGTACCCTCCATTAGTCTCCAGTCTCAGGTAACAGTCTCTCATGGTCTGCATATCTCTCCTAAGAATTTATGTGACTGGTGATGGATGCAATTATTTGCATGGTTTTTGGCTTAGCTGAGCTCCCAGGAGAACCTGCAGAACAGAGCAAGTTTCCAAGGGTTATCTGAACAAATAGAATCCAACCCTGGAAATAGCACTCAGGGCACCTAAAGCTTCCCCCCTCCTCTCTCCATTTTTGCTTCTGTTGGAAGTTGGGGCTTCAACCTTTCCTAAAAAAGACTCCTTCAAGGTAGCTACATGATAAGGAAAAGCTCATTTTCTATTAGTCATTTCCTCATGTTACCACATCCAAAACAGATGAGTAACAATCTATCACTGGCCCAATAGCTCCCTTTTTAAAATGAGCAATAACAATTTTTATTGTCCTCTAAAAGTACTGCAAAGAGTTACAGTAAAAAAATGTGCTTGTGAAGGACCCAAGATGATGGAGGAGTAAGTGGAAGCTACCTTAGCATCCTCTTAGGATCAATCTGGAATTACAACCAAATTGTAGAAAACTCATCCTGAATGTACAGCTGAACACTAGCCAGAGAGAAGCCTTATAACCCAGGACAGGCAGAAGAAACCACCTCACCACCATGTGGCTGGTAGTGGGTGAAGAGGAGACACAAGACGGCTGGCTGGGGCTCCACGTGTAGCAGCTGAAGCCCTAGAGGGATATTTCTGTAGCAGTGGGGATTTCCCCCAGAAGTGTAGGGTCTAAACTCCAAGCTGGGCTCCCCAGCTTACAGCACCAGAGCTGGGAAAGGAATACAGATAGCATTAAGCTGTGAAAAGCAGCAGGGTTTCTGTCTGCCACAGAGAGATGATGGGAAATGCAGAGAGCCTCTTAAACACCCAAATTTTGTTTGCAGCCACTTAACCTGGACTCCAGCAGAGGGAGGGCAGAATGGACTAGAGACACTTCAGGAGAATCTGGGGTTGGTGGCTCTGAGGGAAAAACCGAAGGAACAGCTGCCAGGCCCCCTGTGCTGAGTCATTCCGCACACTACCATCTTTCTTAAGCTGAGCACTCTGCTCCAAGAGGCACCAGCCTGAGGGAAGCAATAACCCCACCTGCAGGAATCACTCGGCGCCACCCTGTGGAGTTTAAGTCAAGCTGCTGAGTACAGCTTGAGGCTATATCGGTCATTAGCTAAACAACTGAGATGGATCTCTGGGAGCTCTGAGACATCAGCTGACCCTCCCTGAGCCTGGTGCTGATAAAGGTGGCCTGGGTGCGCAGACTGGTTCTTTCTGCAGACAAGTAAGGCCAGTAGAGGGAGCTACATGCTGTGGATCAGTGATAGCTCCAAACAGGTTGGCCAGGGCCAGTCACAAGCACTATCTGACAAAGGTCTACAACAGAGTCTTTGCAGATTTACCTAATATAGAAACAAATCCAAGGAAGCTGCCAAAGTAGAAAGATAAAGGAAAGAACAAGAGAATTCTCCAGTAAAAGAACTATATGAAATAGAAGCAAGTAATTTTTCAGATAGTTTACAGTAATGATTCTAAGGATCCCCAACAGCATGAAAAAAGACATAAAAATCATAAAGATGACTAGTCAGAAACAGAGTGCAATATCTGAAATAAATAATACACTGGCAGGAATAAACAGTAGATTAGATGAAGCAGAAGATCAAATCAGTGATTTGGAAGACAAGGAAAAAAAAAATCCAGGCAGAAGAGCAAAAAGAATAAAGAATTTTAAAAAATTAGGAAAACTTAAGAAACATTGTAGACAACATAAAGCATAACAACGTCTGCATCATGGGACTAACAGAGCAAGGGATCCAAAGCTTATTTGAAGAAATAATGATGGAAAAAGCCTAATCTGGTGAAGATAAAAGACACACATGTACAGGAAGCTCAAAGAGTCCCAAACAAGTTGGACGCAAAGAGGCCTACACCAAGACACATTTTAATTAAAATGGCAAGGCTTAAAGGCAAGGAGAGAATTCTAAAAGCCACAAAAGAAAAGCAGGTAGTTACATACAAGAGCGAACCAATTAGAATGTCGTCTGACTTCTCAACAGAAATATTTCAGGCCAGAAGGCAGTGGCATGGAATATTCAAGGTGATGAAAAGCAAGGACCTACAACTGAGACTACTTTTCCCAGCAAGGCTATCATTTCAAATCAAAGGAGAAAGAAGGAGCTTCTCAGTCAAGAAAAAGCTAAAGGAGTTTGTTAACATCAAACTAGTACTGCAACAGTTGTTAAAGGGCTTCCTTTAAGAAGCAGAAGAATAAAAAGAGAAAGAAAAAAAAACAGGAAAAGTCTAAAAATAAAATGGCACTGAATATATATCTATCAATAATCACCTTAAATGTAAATGGCTTAGATGATCCCACCAAAAGACAGAGGGTAGTTCAATGGATAAGAAAACAAGACCCATATATGTGCTGCCTCCAAGGGACCCACCTCAGAACAAAATATAAACACAGACTAAAAGTAAAGAGATGGAAAAAGAGATTTCATGCAAATGTAAAGGAAAAAAAAGCATGGGTAGCAGTGCTTATATCTGATAAAATAGATATAAGTAATAAAATAGATATAAGTAAATAGGCTATAGTAAGAGACAAAGGACACTGCATAATGACAAAGGGAATAAGGCAACAAGAGGATAGAACCTTAGTAAACATTTACACACCCAACACAGGAGCACCTAAATATGTGAAGCAAATCCTGATAGACATAAAGGGAGAGGGCAACAGAAATACAGTCATAGTTAGGGATTTTAACATCCCATTGACTTCAGTGGATAGATCTTCCAGACAAAAAATCAGCAAAGTAACTGTGGCCTTAAATGACACATCACACCAAATGGATTGGATATCTTCAGAGCATTTCACCCCAAAGCAGCAGAATATACATACTTTTCAAGAGCACATGGAATATTCTCTAGGATAGGCTACATGTTAGGAGAGATAACAAGTCTCAATAAATTTAAAGAGATTGAAATCATATCAAGCATTTCCACTGACCACAATGCTATGAAACTAGAAATCAATTGCAAGAAGAACACTGAAAAACATACAAAGACATGGAAGCTAAATAACATGTTATTAAACATTGAATTGGACAACAGTGACATAAAGATAAATCAAAAGATACCTAGATACAAATGAAAATGAAAACAGACCATTCCAAAATCTGTGGGACACTGGAAAAGCAATCTTAAGAGGGAATTTCATAGCATTACATACCTATGACATAAAACAAGGAAAAGCTCAAATAAATCTAACTTCACACTTAAAGAAACTTGGAAAAAAACAACAACAAAGACCACAGTGAGAAGAAAGGTGATAATAAAAATCAGAGCAGAAATAAATGAAATAGTCTTTAAAAAAGATACAAAGATCAATGAACCAAGAGCTGGTTCTTTGAAAAGATAAACAAGATTGACAACCTTTAATGGGACTCATCAAGAAAAGAGGAGAAAGGAGACAAATAAATAAAATCAGACATGAAAAAGGAAAAAAATCAACTGACACCAAAGATATACAAAGGACTGTAAGAAAATATTATAAACAATTATGTGCCAACAAACTGGACAGCCTGGATGAGATGGACAAATTCCTAGAAATATACAATTTTCCAAAAGTAAATCAGGAAGAATCAGAGAATATGAATAGACAGATTACACCTAGTGAAATTGAAGCATTTCAAAAAACTGCCAACAAACAAAAGCCCTGGACCAGATGGCTTCACTGGTGAATTTTACCAAACATTCTGAGAACTAACACCTCTCGTTCTCAAACTATTTCATAAAATTCAAGAGGTGGGAAGACTCCCAAATTCATTTTATGAGGCCAGCATTATCCTAATTCCAAAACTAGATAAAGACACTACAAAGAAAGAAAATTATAAGGCCATATCCCTGAAGAACAGAGACACTAAAATCCTCAACAAAATATTAGCAAACCAAAAGCAGCAATGCATAAAAAAATCATACACCATGATCAAGAGGGATTTATTCTGGGAATGCAAGGTTGGCACAACATTTACAAATCAATAAACATGATCTACCACATAAACAAAATGAATGATAAAAACCACATGATTATATCAATAGATGCAGAAAAAACATTTGATAAAATCCAATACCCATTTATCATAAAAATTCTCAGCAAAGTCGGATTAGAAGGAACATACCTAAACATAATAAAGGCCATATATGACAAACCCACTGCCAACTGCCTACTCAATGGCCAGAAACTACAAGTGTTCCCCTTAAGAGCAGGAACAAGACAAGGATGTCTGCTTTTACCTCATTTATTCAACATAGTAATGGAAATCTTAGCCACAGCAATCAGACAAGAAGAAATAGAAGGTATCCAAATTGGAAATGAAGAGGTAAAACTCATTATTTGCAGATGACATAATACTGTACATAGAGAACCCCAAAGATTCTACCAAGAAACTACTAGAACTGATAAATGAATTCAGTAAAGTAGCAGGATACAAAATTAATATCCACAAATCAGTTGCATTCTTATATGCCAACTAACAGAAAGGGAAATTAATAAAACGTTTCTGACTTCTGGTCAAGATGGCAGCATAGGCAGACATGGCTTTGCACAACCATGTCAAAATTAAAACTGAAATATATAACGACTGTTACTCAGAACTGTCAGAAATTGATTTGAACAGAAGTCTCACAACTACGGACTTCTGTTACTGAACAAATGGACCCGTGGGCGGGTGGTGCCCAGATGCTATTACCTAAACAATGACTCCCCTTCGTTCCCCAGGGTCCCTGGTTGTAGGTCCCTTGACTGCTGCCCTTGGAATTATGGCTCTGAATGGCAGAGTTTGGTAGAAAAGGAAAGGAACTATTTATTCAAGTTATACAGGTTTGATTAATGGCTACATGTCGCCCTTAAATCTCAAAACCCCTTTAAAACACCCACCAATAAACATAGTCCTGCCTTCCCCTCTTTGCTCAGTCAGGCCAGTCAGGCCTGTCAGGGGTACCGTCCTTCAGAAGAAAAAGAACAGAAGTCCGCCTCTCGGCTAGGCAGACCTCTCGCAGTTTTCAGCACCATCCGCGGCTTCGCCGCGATCTCCAGCTCGTAATCCAAAACCATGTGGCACCTTCTCCTGGCCCACTAGCAAGAGTCCTTTCTTCCCTCTTTCTTCCCGCCTGGTCTTCCCACTGTTCCCCAGAGTCTGTGTCCCTTTGTCTCTCTTGCAGGCCCCTGTCTCTCCTCATCGCTCTCCCAGTTACATTCTGTATTAAGTCTTTCAAACCTCCTGAATAGCCTTGGTGATATGCAAAATAACCATCTTTTCATATGAGGAATGAAGCTATCCAGCTGTTATTGACATGCAAAGTAACTCTCAATGGCCCTGCTCCAGGTCTCCCATCCCCCATGGCAGCCTGTCTTGGGGTGGGGAGAATATATTTTTCTTGGACACCCCAATTTCTGCACCCCGTTACAAATACCCTTTGTCGGGGGAGGGCCCTGGCTGTGCCCCGTTACACTTCCATCCAAACTGGTACAAAAGGCACAGGCACGGAACAGGCTGGTCCTACACCCACATGTGGTGGATAAAAATTTGGGAGGGATATCTCACAGGCAAGGAGTTGCAGCCCTACAACAGGTCCCCCAGCCCCAGGCTCCAGTGCCAAGACGATAAGTCCCCACAACTTTTGGCTGCAAAATCCAGTGGGGATTGAGTTGGTGGAAGAATTTAGCACCAAGCGGTTCCTCTTAAAGAACCCACACAAGGACTTACCTACTCAAGACTCACTCCCTCTGGGCTTCATAGCCTGTGGCAGCCTGGGAGAAACTGGGGTGTCCGGCATCATGGTGAGCAGAAGCCAGTGTCCCTTTTCTGAGCCCTCTGCCCACAAAGCCACTGAGCCAGCAAGCTGGTGTCATATCTCAAACTCCATCAACCAGGCTAACACTGACCAGTCTTAGAGATCCCCAGAGACTCTGCCCCACCCAACTTACAGGTCCACCCAAGCTGATTTTCCATAAGAAGACTGGCCTCGGCTTCAGCTGCACGGCTTCCTAAATCCTATTACAAAACCAACAGCTGGCTTCAGTGAGCCTCAGGCCCTGCACTAGAAGCATCAAGCCTAGACTCACAGTTTGGCTTTACCTGGCTATCAAAGCTCCAGAAAAAGAGCTAAACAAAATGCAGATAAGCAATCTATCAAATGCAGAGTTCAAAACACTGGTTATAAGGATGCTCAAGGAATTTAGCGAGGACCTCAGCAGCATAAAAAAATCCAGTCAGAAATGAAGGATACACTAATTGAAATAAAGTATGATTTACAGGGAAACAACAGTAGAGTGGATGAAGTTGAGAATCAAATCAATGACTTAGAACATAAGGAAACAAAAAACAACCAATCAGAACAACAAGAAGAAAAAAGAATAAAAATAAATACAGGTAGTATAAGCAGCCTCTGGGACAATTTCAGGAGGCCATATTATAGGGATGCCAGAAGGGGAAGAGAAAGAGCAAGACACTGGAAATCTATTTGAAAAAATAATGAAAGAAAACTTCCCTAATTTGGTGAAGGAAATAGACATGCAAGTCCAGGAATCACAGAATCCCGTACAAGATGGATGCAAAGAGGCCCACTCCAAGACACATTATAATTAAAATGCCAAAGGTTAAAGATAAATAAAATAATCTTACAAGAAGCAAGAGAAAAGAAGTTAGTTACCAACAGGGGAGTTCCCATAAGACTGTCAGCTGATTTCTCAAAAGAAACTTTGCAGGCCAGAAGGGATTGGCAAGAAATATTCAAAGTCATGAAAAGCAGGGACCTACAGCCGAGATTGCTCTACCCAGTAAAGCCTTTGTTTACGATCGAAGGTCAGATAAGAGCTTCCCAGACAAGAAAAAACTTGTTTGAAAAACTTCCTAGACAAAGAAAAAAGAGTTCATCATCACCAAACCATGGTATGTGAAATGTTAAAGGGACTTATTTAAGAAAAAAAGACGACCAAAACTATGAACAATAAAATGGCAAAAAATACAAATATATCAACAATTGAAACTAAAAAACAAACTAAGCAAACAAGAAGAACAGAGACAGAATCATGGATACAGAGGGTCTTTGGACAGATGAGAAGGGGGTGTTAGGGAATGGGTGAGGAGGTGAGGGGATTAAGGAGGACTAGTAGGTAGTTACAGAATAGCCATGGGGATGTAAACTACTGTTTAGGAAACGGAGTAGCCAAGGAGCTTATATACTCATGACCCATCGACATGAACAATGGTGTTGGGATTGCCTGAGGGAGTGCAGGGTGCTGAGTGCAGGGGACATTGGGGGAAAAATTGGGACAACTGTAATAGAATAATCAATAAAATATAATTTTAAAAAAGAAAACAATCCCATCCACAATTGTTTCAAAGAGAATAAAATACCTAGGAAAAGATCTAATCAAGGATGTAAAAGACCAGTATTGAAAATTTATAAGACACTGAAAAAAGAAATTAAAGAATACACAAATAAGTGGAAGCATGTACTGTGTTCACACACAGGAAGAATTAACATCATTAAAAAGTGCATGTTACACAAAGTATCTATAGATTCAATGCAATTCCAATCAAGATTCCAATGATGTATTTCACAGAACTAGAACAAATATTTCAAAAAATTATATGCAACCACAAAAGGCCTCACATAGCAACAGTGATCCTGAGAAAGAGGAACAAAGTTGGAGGAATCACACTACCTAATATCAAACTGTACTATAAGGCCACAATAATCAAAACAGTCTGGTAGTGGCATAAAAAAGGACACATAGATCAATGGGACAGAATAGAAAGCCCAGAAATAAACCCATACCTTTGTAGTCAGTTAATATTCAACAGAGGAAGCAAGCACATACAGTGGACTAAAAATAGTTTATTCAATAAATGGTGTTGAGAAAATTGGATAGGTATGAGCATAAAAATGAAACTAGACCACCTTCTTATACCACACACAAGAATAAATTCAGAATGGATTAAAGACTTAAATATTACACCCGAAACCATAATAATCCTAGAAGAAAACCCAGGCAACAATATCTTGGACATTGCTCATAGCAATTTTTTGTTGGATATATTATCTCAGGCAAGGTAAACAAAAGAAAAAATAAGCAAATGGGCCTACATCAAACTAAAAAGTTTTTGCACAGCAAAGAAAATCATCAACAAAATAAAAAGACAACCCACAGAATGAGAGAACATTCTCCAATACAATACTCATCAATACATCTAATAAGGGTTAATATCCAAAATTCGTAAAGAACTTACAAAAATCAACACCAAAAAACAAAAACAAAAACAAACCCAATTAAAAAATGGGCAAAGGACCTAAACAGACACTTCTCCAAAGAGGACATACAAGATGGGCAATAGACATATGAAAAGATGCTCAATGTAACTAATCATCAGAGAAATGCAAATTAAAATCCCAATGAGATATCATCTCACTCCTGTCAGAATGGCTATCATCAATAAATAAAAAAACAAATGCTAGTGAAGATGTGAAGAAAGAGGAACGCTTTTGCTGTGTTGGAGGGAATGCGGACTGGTGCAGCCACTGTGTAAAACAGTATAGAGATACCTCAAAAAATTAAAAATGAATGTGCCTTTTTTCAAAAGCCATGGGGGAAGAAGAGGAGCACCCCTATGTTCATCACAGTGTTATTTACAATTTGAAAGAACATGAGCACCCCTATATCCATTGCAGCGTTATTTACAGTTGTTATTTACAATTTTCAAGATATGGAAGCAGCCCAAGTGTCCATCAATAAATGAGTGGATAAAATGACTATGGGACATTTACACAATGGAAAACTACTTGGCCACAAAAAAGGTGAAAATTTTACCCTTTGCAACAGTATAAATGGACCTAGAGAACATTATGCTAAACGAAATAAGCCAGTTGTAGAAAGACAAATACCATATGATTTCACTCATATGTGGAATATTACAAAGTGAACTAACATGGAAAATAGAGCCAGACTCACAGAGAGCCAGCCGGATGACAGCTAAGTTGGGGGGCAGGGGTGGTGGCCAGGGGATAGAGTGATTGAGCAAAAAGGGACTAAGGACTCATGGACATGGACAAGAGTGTGGTGATTGCTGGGGGGAGGACGATATAAGTGACCTAAATGGAAATGGGAAAAACACAATAAATATTAAATGACAAAAAAATGATAAAAAATAAAAAGCAATAAATAAAACAATCATAATTTCCTTGTTACCTGTTCTCATTTCCTCATCTGTCAAAGAGACAGTTGGAATCAGAACACGCAAAAATTCACAATAAATTATTTTCTAATGTCTTTTGTACTTAGAATCTTCAGTAGATACATAAGCATCTTATTCAGTAATAATGTACCACCCTAGTCTGTAACGTACTACGCATTAACTTTGACTACGTAAAATGTTGATATAATTTGGGAGCAGTCGTGAATTCAGTGCTAGCACAGTAAGCCCCCAGTACGTGGCGTTTTGTTTATCACTGGCATTGTGCGTTAGAGGGGACAAGGCGAATGGGCTTTGAAGGAGGGTTCACCTGTTTCCAGAGGGGCCTTAAGCGCAATGGTCAGAACTGTAGGATTTTCCTAATAGACACTTAGGGTTGAGATGGAAAATGCACCCTCCCTCACCCCTCTGTTCTCCTCTCCCCAGCAATGGAGGTGCCGGGTGAGTGGTGCTGTGATTGGGACGCAACTGTCTTTGAGCATCCTCTTCCCCACGAGCCTCACCGGTCGCTCCGAAGCGACAGCGGCCCTAGGGTGCGGAGGAGCTTGTTTCCAGCCGGACCGCGTCCCTGCGCGCTCCCGAGGGTTGCGCCTGCGCGCGCAGCCTATCGCCGCGCCGGCCTAGGGGACCTGCGCTGGCTGCTTTGAACTTGAGGTTGCATCCTCTGCGGCGCGTGGGCCCTGAGATGTGCCGCTGCCGGGTCCGTGCCAGCTGCAGGTGCGTAAGGAGCACGTCAGGAATCCAGGTGTGAGGTGGAGCGAGCCCCGGGAAGGGTCAGGCCTGTCTGGATCCCTCCATGGTGCTCAGGGACCCAGAACGGGGACGCCACGACCTCAGCTCTTTTTCCTTTCCCACTTCCCCGCGTCTTGACTGCGTCTCACTGGAATCGCTGAGAGGAAGGCCCAGAGAGAATGCTTTTCCTTTGCTGTGACGGGTCATGTCACATAAGGCATATTTTTTCCTGGCTGCGGTCACAGCAGTTTTCACCCTTGCTTGCCCTTCCTTTCCTAGTGTGGGATTTTGCAGTCTCTGGACTCGGCTACACCCCTAGGTGCTTATTGGTTGTGGGCGGTTAGGGCAAGGGCTAGTTGTCAAGGTCCTCTCTCCAGTGTATTCCCCCTCAGGGGGAGAGGTGAGGGTTCAAGGCCAAGAGAGTGGGTGGAGGTGTGTGGGTAGAGAAACTAGAAACTAGAGGGAAACGCCGTAATAATTGTCTCCAGAGATTATTCCCCAACTGAAAGTTGTCTAAGTTTCTCTCAGGTGTTTACTTTCTTTTACATTGAATTTTGTGCTGTCTTCACTTCGTTTTCTTGATGTTAGTTAAGGCTAGAAAACCAACAAGCTTTCAGCTTTGAAGCAACGTTGGAGGTTTTTGAGACCAGTTTTTACAGTTTTCTAAGAGTGTCTCTTGCTGTTGTCAGAATAGTTTTCAGATCGAACCATTGAGGTTTACTATTTTATTTTTATTTTCAGTTTAACATAGGAGAAATTACACAGTTTGGTTTGTTTTATTTTTTTAATATATATTATTGACCAAAAAAATCAGTTGAGAACAGAGAGAATCAGTTGAAGTGGGATTTGGACCTCTGTCAAATTAATATGTATCCTGTATAAGTACATAGGGAACTATACTTGGAGCATTGGGGATCCCTGAGCTGTCACTTATAAATAGGAGATGAGATCACTGCTTACCACCAGTAGGGCTAACAATAAAGAGTTCCCAGTGTTTTCCCACATGGTTTGGAGGCCAGTGACAATAGTATCCATTCTTATTCTTAGTGGTAGATTATCAGCCATAGACTCTTTGGCACAGGAGCTGTAGGTAGTCGATTCTTATTATTGTCAGAGATGGTTGTTTGTGTGTGGTTCTAGTGTGGGATTTTTTTTTTTAAGTGTTTCATAAACACTATAAAAGGGAAGAAGAAATCGACAACAGGAATAGAGTCGTCCAGCCCCAGGCCAAAATCCTTTGTGTGATCTGCTACCATAGATAATTGCAGGGCTTTTCCTGGCTGGCTTGGGAAGGGGAGACAAGGAGCTGGATAGGGAGGTCCCTCTCACCCACTCCCCCACCCACGCAACACACACCAGACTTGTGCCTGGTCAGTGCATTGCAGTTTTCTGGAGGGAGTTCCAGTTACGGACTCATCCTTTCCTCCCGTTAGCCATGTGTGTACTGCATTCCTGGCTTAGGTACCTCAATTCTGAGGATCTTGGCAGAGGCATTTCCAGGCACCTCTGCCAAGACCTTATTGGGAGGGGGTGGCCCTGACTGATGCACTTTTCTCCCTTTTGACACAGGACCTTTCCACTCCTAGCCCTTCCTTCCTCCCTGGCGTGGCCCACGGGTCCATAAAGAGGCAGAAGCCTTTTGTGTGTGTCTCCTCAGCAGTAAGATGATTTGTGTGCATTGCAGCTATCTGACCCTCACCTAGTGTCATTCTGTTTAGCCTTTTTCCTGCACTGTCACACTAAGTGAACAAAAGCTTGATTATTTTTTTCAGTTTGGCTCATTGTCTTAATTGACCACATCGACGCCTGATTGCTTGACAGGAATTAAATAAAGTGCCAAGCTCTTGGCAGTTCACTGGATTCATGACTTAACTTTAATCCTTATCCTGTTGCTGTATTAACAACATATTTAGGGATATGGAGGTCGTTCCCCTGTAATTTCTCTAATTTGGTGTCATGAAAATGAATATTAATAGCACCAATAGCTGATTGTTAATGAAATGGATATCTGGGTATTTTTATAAGTTAATATAGTGGCTTGCAGTCAGTATTTTGCATAAATTTTTGTGGTATATTTCATTTGGCCTCTAATTAGATTCTTGATAAATACTTTGGGATTATATGAGCCAATTGAACAAAACCAGACACTGTTGTTTTTCCTAGTAATCCTATCTCATCCTTAGCCACTTTGAATAAAGTGATTGATTTGTTGCAGGTTCCTCTGTCTGATGTGTGAAGAAGTATGTTAGGAACAGCCTTCACAGACTTTTTTACCTCTTCTTACAGAAGTTTCACAAAACAGTATTTGTCCTTGCTATGTGTCATGCAATCTGATATTTTATGCTCTGTTTTGTTAAACAAAAATGCTGAATGTGACCCACTAAATTGATTTCACAATCCATTAATGTGTAGTGACATGTAGTTTGAAGAAAACTGATAAAGCAACTAGTAGAAGATATTTGCTCAACAAGTGAATTATGATTTTATTTTTGTCTCTGATTTAGATTGCTGAAGAGAACCCTACAGTGGGAATGTTTGTGATTTTGCGTTTAAGGTGTGTTCTAGGAGAGGACAATGAATATCAAATAGCATATATGGTGGATGTTGGCTAAATCAATGGACAAAAGAACCTTGTATTTCCAGTAAACTTGTCAACTCTGATCTCAACTAAAAGAGACAAAATTAGAATGAGAGAGCTAGAACAGTGTTTTTTGTTTTGTTTTGTTTTAAATCTCTGATGCCCGTACTTAAGGAGAATACAGTAATAGAAGAATGATGAGAAGAAAATTGGCTTATAAAAGAGGGGAAGTTAGGCTGTAATATGGTTGTGAAAGTACCTTTTTTATGAGTCCTATGTAAGTATATTAGAGGGAAAAGTTTTATCTTAACTCTGCAATCAAAATGATCCTTTTATTTTATTACCTAAAAAGTGAACCACACATAACTTTCAAGTAAGTACTTAACCACAGACAGATATGTATATAGCCAGTTTGTGGATGTCATTGCTTCTGTACTTGTCTTTTAGGAATTATACAACAAAGTAGAAAGGAAAAATAAAAGGAACTGTAAATTTAGTGTGTTTATGTCTTAGTCAGAAACTCTAGAAATAATATTAAGTAGATAAGGATGAAGTTTTAAAGTTTCATTAGTATTGAGCTAAATGAAACCTTAACATTTATATCGTTTCAGTTTCCCAATAGGTTCAGATGCATCAGTAAGCATTTTTCTCCATTTTAGAGAGGAGGAATCTGTTTTTCCTTCTTCCTGCCACCAAGATTATATGGTGGACAATCCAGGACAAGAACACAAGTTTTCTGAGACATTTTCTCCCAGTTGTCCATGTTGTCTTTTGGTCCAAAAAACGTAATCAAGAGTACATAGTCCTACTGATGTGGCTAAGAAATCTAACTTTGATAAATAAAATATTCCATTCTCAAATCATGTTTAGAGTATGCTATAATAGAGTGCAAATACATCATATTTTTAGTATTATATTTTAATTCTTACACTGTTTACCTTTCAAGCCCGAAGTTTAAAAAAATGACAAAACAACTATATATTGACAAATCTACTTAATAGTGAACTAGGAAAATTGGAATTAAAAGGTCTATTTAGTGTTAAAAAATTCAATTGAGTTTCATTTTAATATAACATCTTAATTAGAAATATAGCTTAAAATTATATAGGCTTTTTAATATTTCTTTTAAAGACACATCATTTCTCTATATGTGTGAAATTATTTTTATGATTCTAAAGTATTCATCTAAAATGGATATTAACTTTTAAATACAGAAAAGTCCAGATCTCCTTATTCTTAACATTTTAGCCAAAGGACAAATGTCCTTTAAGTTATTTATTTTCATGTGAACAAATAATTTTTAAATTAATACATTTTTATTTTTAATTTTTAGACATCTGTGGAGATTAAGAATACTATGGAGTTCATCAGGATGTATCACTGAAGAATATGATGGCTGAAAACAATTTAAAAATGCTAAAGATTGATCAGTGTATAGTAACCAACAAACTACCGAGAAATAGGCCATATATTTGCAATATTTGCTTCAAGCACTTTGAAACACCATCAAAATTAGCTAGGCATTATCTCATTCATACTGGTCAGAAGCCATTTGAATGTGATGTGTGTCATAAAACCTTTAGGCAACTAGTTCATCTGGAGAGACATCAACTAACTCATAATCTGCCTTTTAAATGTAGTATTTGTCAGCGCCACTTTAAAAATCTCAAGACATTTGTGAAGCACCAGCACCTTCACAATGAAACCTACCAGAATGATGTTAAACAGGTCAGAAGATTGCTGGAGGCCAAGCAAGAAAAACCAGTGTATGGAGTGTATCATACTTTTACCACAGAAGAGAGAAGGGCATTACACCCGTGTACTGTGTCCGATCCTACCTACAGCCCTACAAAGAAAAGAAAGAGTATTCACACATGTACAATCTGCAGCAAGATGTTTCCGTCACAATCAAAACTTGATAGGCATGCACTTATTCATACTGGTTTGAGGCCTTTTAAATGTGTCCTGTGCAGTAAATCTTTCCGACAGTCAACTCATTTAAAAATCCACCAACTCACACATTCAGAAGAAAGGCCTTTTCAGTGTTGTTTCTGTCAAAAAGGATTTAAGATTCAAAGCAAACTTCTGAAGCATAAACAAATCCATACCAGGAATAAGAGTTTTCAGACTCTTTCATTAAAGGTGAGGAGTCCAGAATCATGCCCCCTGCCTAATAAATTAAATGCAAAACAGGATGGTTTTGAAAATGGTGATATAGGTGAATCTGAGGAGAATAATCAGCTTGATGTCCACTCTATTTATATCGTCCCTTTCCAGTGTTCAGAGTGCGAAGAGTGTTTTGAATCAGAGCAGATTCTCAATGGACACAAGTGTTTTCCTGCCAGAAGTGGCAAAATTCCAAGCAGTTTCCAAAGAAGCCTCAACTATAAAACCATTGTTAAAAAAATCTTGGCCAAGCTGAAACGTGTTGGGAGTAAGAAATTAGATAATTTTCAATCTGAGAAAAAAGTATATAAAAACGGTTTTTTAAAAAACTGTGATTTTATTTCTGGTGAGCCAAGCCCTGAACAAACCCAGAGAACATTTATGGGTTCTCTTGGGAAACATGGAACATATAAGAAAGTTGGCAATAAAAAGAAAAGAACATTGACTTTGCAGTCTTCTTGGCAAAAACACTTCCAGAGCCAAAATATGGGAAAAAACTTTAAAGGTATCCTGGTGACAGAAAACATGTTAAGTATGGATAATTCAGTGAATAATAAAGACATATCTATCAATGGTTCATCAGGTGAGGAATTCTTTGAAAACTGTGAGGTGCTTCAGTGTGATTTTTCAGTTCCAAATGAAAATATGCCTGCTGGACATAAGATGTGTCCTTGTGACAAATGTGAGAAAGTGTTTCCTTCCATATCCAAACTACAAAGACACTATTTAATTCATACTGGACAGAGGCCTTTTGGCTGTAATGTTTGTGGGAAATCTTTTAGGCAGTCAGCTCACTTAAAAAGACATAAATTAACTCATACTGAAAAGGTTCCTTATAGAAGATCTCTTTGCCAAGTAGAATTTGACAAGTTGAGCAAACTTTTCATTCATCCGGATGATAATGTTAACTATAATGCTTCCCAACAGTGCCAGACTCTTGGTTTTCAAAAATGTGAGGCCCCAGAGTCAGATCAAACATCAGAAAACAAAGGTAAGGCAGAATCCGAGGATTTCATTCTTGGTACTCACTATAGGAACAGGCAGCCCTATCTCTCTCATGCACTTCTGGAATCAGAACAGAGCCACCATAGCCACTGTTGTAGTTACTCAGGACATACTGAGAAGAATGATGGCCTTCTTTACCAATGCAGTGTTTGTTCTAAAAGTTTTAGATCTCCATCTAAACTGGAGAGACACTATCTAATTCATGCAGGACAGAAGCCATTTGAATGCTCAGTTTGTGGCAAAACATTCAGACAGGCCCCTCACTGGAAGAGACATCAACTTACTCACTTTAAGGAACAACCACAAGAAAAAGTAGTTATCTTAAATTCTGTTATATAACTGGCAGACCCACTAACACTTTTATGGTCTCTGGCGATCTTGTTCTTAAAGCCTGTATCATTTAAAATGTATTTTTATCAAAAGGCCTGCATTAGGTTGAATGATTTTAATAGGAAGTTGCTTGTCCTGCAACATAGGTAAGATACATAGAAAATGAATACAATGTTTTAGGAGCAGCCAACTTTTTAGAGAGAAGAACATGATTTGATGCCATAAAGTAAGCATGTATTTTATTATAATATATACTTTGGCTGTATTGAAAGTGTTATAAATCCATGATATGGCACAAACAATTCAGCCTCCTTTATTTTTTAAAGGAATTGTTCCTTGAGACATGCCATCTCTCTTTAGATACAGTCAAAACTAAGAGGCAAAAATTGGGTTTTGGCTGCAGCAAATGGCTCCATGATACTTCATTTATTTTACATTTCACATGAAAGCACAATTTTGTTCACTGATGGCTGAAATTCCATTGCATAGTTTTTTTCTTGTAAGTTTAAAAAATATAAAGGCAATAAAAGGGAAAATGGGTGAGAATATCAGCATTATTTTCACTTGTCATTTCCAAGCTCTTTATTCTTAGGATTCTGCAGTAGCCACACCTCCTTTTTCACAGGTGATTAGAATCAGTTTTTTGCCCAGACTGCTGTTGTCTTTCTCAAAATAATTTAAAAATAGGAGCGAGGCTAGGATGCACCTCCACACATTTACATGTTATCAGGAATATTGTCCAAGTGCCATAATCTTTTTGATGATACGTATGCAGTGTTATATTTTCAGAGGAATAAATTAATTTGTTTGCTTATTAGTGATTGATAACAGTTGATTTTTACATTTACTTCAGCAGAACTTTCAACGTTTCTTAATTGAGTGGTCCTATGACTTACCTAAATATATTCTATTAGGTTTGATCAATATTCTATTAGGTTTGATCAAAACGCAATGACTATGTCTAGTTACAGTTTTTATTCCTCTGTTTTTTGCAAGATTCTGATGCTAAAGAATGTTATTTTGATCCTTAGTAAATTGTTATTTTAATTAGTAATTATTCCTGTTCAGGAATAAGATGCTAGTAGAATTGAGAGGGTCATTCTTCTAAACGGTACTGTCATAATTTGGGAAATACTTCATCTTAAACTATAGAAGACATCACAAAATGCCTTTCATATTTGCCATTTTTTTATAAAAACCTAGCAATAAACAAAAAAAATTACCATTATCTTTGTAAGGTAAAAAGAATAGGTAGGACTTTGTCCTGTCACTCTTAAATACAGTGATAAGTCGTCTATGGAGAATGGATAAATGAAAAATTTTAAGTTTTTCATCATACTACACGAACTATGTGTGGGGAGAGGGGTCTGCTTACCTGTTTTATAAGTGAAATTTTGAGAAATGGGTTAATTTACAGAGATGAAACAGCGCAGTACAGCTAAAATGCCCAATGATGTACAAACGTGCAGGAGAATCATGTTTGGAGGAAGTTCTAGGTGTCCTTGAGATTCATTCCTCCAGTGCAAACAAGGTGGTTTATAGAATCTGCTTATGCAAAACTTTTCAAAAACATTACAGTAAAGCAAGTAATAAGTCCATATTTTCTAAGAATAAAGGTTCAAGGGATTTTTTTTCTTTTATGTCTAAAATGATGTATTTTGGGATTTTCCTAAGCTACTAATATAATTTTGTTTGAAATAAATGTCTTACATATTTCTCTCCCAACCCAAACAGGGAGAGTCCTTCACAGTGTTGTGCTTGTATGATTATTAGATTTTATTTGCCTAAGTGGTACTATACTTTTTTTGGCCCATGCCTTTTTAAGCTGTTTCATATTGAAAGTGGGAATACTGTACAAATTTTGTCAAAGATGTACTGTAGTGCTATTCGAAGTACCTGTAACAAAATACTTATTTACCTTTACTACCACTGCAAGCTTCTTGTGGAATCTTATAGGAGTGAAAGTAAACTGTATACACCCATACTAAGATTAAATGTTAGATATTAAATGATGATTTGCTGCATGCCAGAACTGTTAGTGTTGTTGAATCAGTTATATTGGTTTTCTGAAAAAAATAAACTTTATAAACATCTTTAAAGAGAAATCAGTAGAATTTTTTCTTTGGGTGATTCCAGTTTGTAGCATGATTATTTAATGAAGTAATTTGATTGGCTGAGTTAGGGGAACTAATGTTTCTTGTTTTGTACTGCGATAGGTTCTACAATTTTAGGACAAAATATGTATGTATGGAAGAAAAATAGATGGTGATTACAATTCTTGAAAAATTCAAATTTCAGAATATTTTTAAAATAAAGTTTCAAATTACACAGTTTGGACTTTTTTTAAAGAGAAAAATCATATAATACTGGATCGAGGTACCAATTACCAAACACTTTCCTGGGCGCACTCAACCCACCTTCTACAATGAACTTCCTAAGATGTATATTTAGTCTTTTTCATATTACATTTTTTTAAGGATGTTATTAATATATTTTTAGAAAGGGGGGAAGGGAGGGAGGAGGAGGGAATGGGAGGGAAATATCCATGTGTGAAAGAAACATCAATCATGCTCCAGCTGGGCATGCACCCCAACTGGGGACTAGCCCATAGCCCATTCATGTACTTTGGCCAGGCATCGAACTGGCGACCTTTGGCTTTGTGGGATGACATCCAACCAACTGAGCCACACTGGTCAGGACTCATGTTACATTTTTTTTGATAGCTTCTTATTACCGACAAAAGGATGTGTTAGCTACAGTGCATGCTGCATAATCTACCTGCCTACTATTTATCCTCCTCTTTGGCTTTCCTCTCCAGAGTTGTACTAAATAAATACAGAATTAGGTGCTCCAATCATGGTATTCCTGTTATTCTTGCCTCCATCTTCACTACTTGGTATAAATTTGATTTAGGCTCACACTCTTCAAAGAAGAAATTTAGCTGAGCCAGATTTTATTCAGAGCTCCTCCATGATTACAAGAGAACACTAAAGTGTTCAAGCTGACTTTAGAAAACATTTCTTTTCCCATGTTACATAAGGTAACCAATTCAAATTATAGATGTTTTAGGAACAATCTTGCAAGTCTGGGTATCTTACAAGAATTCTTTGTTAGAAATAACATTTGCAAGGTTCTGTTTAATGATGCAGAGTATTTGCTTTTTAGAAGCTTCAGGGAAAGGGAACATTTAATTCTATCTTGTGATTTCGCCTATTGGCAATTAGAAGGGCTTAGAATTTCAGAGCTAACTGCAAGAATTCTATTAGTACTAAGAAAAAAATTAAAAAGTGGTACAGTGGTGTAATTAAATAGAATATGGGAGGTATATTTTGTATTTACATTAGCAAACTTCTATGCATTCTTTGGCATTTGAGCTTAAATACCTCCCCCCGAAGCCTTCCTGATGTACTCGGCACCCATCCACTGCACTTCCACTGCCTTTGGTTCATCATGCTTTGACACTGTTGGTCAGTGGTTTTCAAATTTTAGTGTGCACTGGAGTCATCTAGAGGGCTAGTTAAAAACAAAGTGTTCACAGCATCCTCCGAGTTTTTGATCCTGTGTCAGACTGGGCTTGAGAATTTGCATTTATACAGCTTAGCTGTTGCTGCTGTATTGTGACTACACTTTGAAGACCAGTGAGCCAAACTGCATTCTCCTGGAAAGTAAGGGAATGCATATTTTATGTTTTATATGCACAGTTTAAAATATTTTGTACATCATGTTTGTACCTCTTGGTATCCTCAAATATATACTGAATGTACAAAGGAAGAAATGAATGGAGCCCTTCTTACAAACTCTTAATATTCTCCTTAAATCTATAACTTCACTTAGAGGTTTTCATTCACCCTTAGAATGAGTTTGCCTTCTAACATACTGCGATCAAATCCAACCCAATATGTACTCTCAAAACTTTCCTCCTCTTTACCCCATAATGGCTCTTTATCTTTACACCTTCCTTTTCTCACCATATATTCTGGAATAATAGTTTTCCTCCACCTTCTGAAGCTAGGTTTTCCTTACTCTAAGTCCCAGGAACTTTTTCAATAGTCCTTTCATTTTTCTCGTATCTGCAGGTTTTCTCTCTCCATTGGTTCCTTCCCCTCTGCCTTGGAAAGAAATAGTATGTTTCCTACTTGGTGATGATGGATTTGGCTGTAACTGACAGAACAATGGACTCAAACTGCTCCAGCAATAGGCACCTTTATTGGCTTACATGACTTTAATTCCAGCAACTAGACAAGCTCTAGGGTTGTTAAATACTATAGTAGAGTTGGCTCTGGTTCCTTTCTGGTTCCTGCTCTGCCTTTCACAATGACAAGGGTGTTTCCCTTACGGTTTTTGTACGCTTCATTTGCAATCAGGACGATATGCTTCCTTCATGAGGGTAGGGTGGGACAGGTTGTGAAAGAGATCCAGAAACTCACACGAAAGTAAAGAACAACTTGCCTACGATAAACATTACCTCTCACCTGCCAGAACTTCTTCACAGGCACATTCCTGAACCAACCACTGACCAGGGAGATAGAATTACCTGGAGCTGGAGCTGAGGCTCAGCTTCCTTTCTTTAGGTACATGATTATCTGAGGGTGATATGGACACTGGTCAAATTTGGAGCCGTGTTTGGAAAGAATGGGGAGGATTTGATAGGCAATCAATGATTTCCTCTGCACCTCGCTTAAAAAGAGATAGCGGTTGGGAGAAACAACCTGTTATTCTGGTATTGTTACATTTTGTTTTCTGCCTCTTATAGTCAAAGTTGTTGAAAATTCATTTTACACCTACTTTCTCATTGCCCCTTCACTCACTAACTTCTTAGCCCTTTCTTACTTAGTGATTTTCCTCACCACCTTTTGAGAGTGACTCTCTGCAGGATCATTGTTGTAGGCATTGTTGGTGGCAACCGCAACATCTTCTCTCCTTCATTGTGTACCAGCCAAGTAGTCTGGGTAGGACTGACCTTAAATGCAGCTTCAGCAATAGGTCATTATCATCTAAGACTATCAAAATGTTCATATTTCCTTTTTCATCATGACCATTCAGAAATGGGTTACCGAAGTCTAAGCCAGTCAATACACAGCATTACCTCAGCGGCCGTAATTGGCTCAGCAGTGAGCACTGACCTAAAGTGGTCTATCAGAGCGAAACTTCATATGTATTTCAATGATTGAGAAAAGAGAAAGGAGTGCAGAAAAGCTTTCTCTTAATTTGAAAGATGCTAGTCTGGTGAAGAAGTCAAACACAGAACAGGGTGGAGTAGGAGAGAGGGGAGCAGAGCCGAAAGAATTGAGAAATGGAGCTGGACGCCAATCAAGCTGAGGGCTAACCTATCTCTCCTTGGGGTGTCCATCCTTTTGGCATCTCTGGGCCATGCTAGAAAAAGAATTGTCTTGGGCCACACATTAAATACATTGCGACAATCACAAAAAATCTCATAATGTTTTAAGTAAATTCACGATTTTCTGCTGGGCTACGTTCACAGCCACCCTGACTGAGCTGCGTGCGGCCCCCCAGGCTGCAGGTTGCACACCCCCAATTCCTTTATTTTAAAGCCAAGTTTGACTTGCATTTTTTTTCTTACAACAAAAAATCCTAACTAATAATGGTCAACAGTAGTCTCCTAATTGTTAAACTACCTATGGAGTTTTCTAAGCTGTTGTCCTTTTAGATTTCTTTGAAGCATTTCACGCTAATGATAATCATGAATTTTGAAACTCTTCTTTCTTGATTATATGCTTCCTTTGCTTTCTCTCTTCCTTATTACAAAACAGATTATAGAAGGCTTGTAAAAATAAAAGAAAAATCATAAAATACACATAGTATTGTTTTAAAATGCCCTAACCCATCATTCAAAAACTTGGCTATGAGAAATGATAGGAAAATAAAGGAGAGGAGGGTGGGGGACTATTAAGAAAGAGAAAGATATTATGATACTGCATCTTGTCATAGGTATTATAAATTAGAACCTCTTAAATAGATCACTAGGAAGCTACATGTGATCTGAAGCTTATTGGCTTAATATTCTCTCAGCCACAAAATTATAGATTATGAATTTAATAAATATTTAAATTGGCAAACAAACCCCCCCTGCTCCTCACCACGTAGATCTCCTCCTGCTACCTGAGGCTGTCCCTCTGTAGAGAATAGAATCACCTCCTTTTAAAATCTGCTCTACCCTCTGTCTCCTCTACTGTGCTGTATAGTCCCCCTATTCTTTCAATTACTTAGAATGGAATTCTCTTTATTCTATCTTTTCAGTGTCTTCCACATTTATTCCTTCCTCTTCATTTTTATTGCTTTTGTCTTAGATTTGCAATAGCCTCCCAACTGGTATTCTCATGACGTATTACCTACTCTAACCCATCAAATATACTGTTGAAAAGGCATCTTCCAAAAGCAGGTTTTCAAGCAATGGATTCCCATTGCCTACCACAATGAAAACAGTCTCCTTTCCTTCACTTTCAAAGCCTTTGACATGTTGAGCCTTATCAATCATTCCTAACCTACCATCCCCATAGCATGACCTGCTTTCTTTACCTATGCTGTGACTATTCTAGAGATATTGTCCCTGCTCTTCTTCCTTATCAGAATTTTATCTACTTCAAAACTCAACACAAAAGCTATTCATAAAATCTTATTTTATCTCTCCCTTGTTTTACAGACTATATTTGTAAATAAAATGTCAATAGATTTTATTATATATTCAAAATCTGCTGCATCTAAAAGTGTAATCAGGCAAATTTTCATTTCTAGCTCTATCAACAGACTTGATGCAATAGCACGTAGATGGAAAAAGGACTCCACATTTAATATCCATATCTACAGACGTATTGTTTTTTTTCTTTCACAGCTTCTTATTTTCAAACAGATTATAAATGTTACAAAATTCAAAAGTTAAAAAATGCTGTAAATGTAAAGCATGCCTTTCCTCCCTCCTGGCCTCCCCTCCGCCAGTCCCTCCTTCCTAGAGGCAGTGTTACCAGTTTCTTGGCTGTATTCAGCCACGGAAAGCTTACCAGAGATACATGTTTAGTTTACATGTGGATTTGGGAATAGTAGAGGTGTTCACTCAGACTCAACTAAAAAAACAAAACCTAAAAAAATCAAGCAATCCAATGTAAAAATAGGCAAAAAATCTAAATGGAGGCTTTCCCAAAGAACAATACAGATGGCAAATAAGCACATAAATAGATTCTCAGTGTCATTAGTCGTTAGGAAAATACAAATTAAAACCACAGTGAGATATAACATAACTATTAAGGTGGCTATAATTTAAAGGACTGACCTACTAAGTGTTGGTGAGGAAGAGGAGTAACTGTAACTCTCATCTGTTACTGGTGTGAATGTAAAAAGATACTACTACTTTGGAAGACTGGCAGTTTCTTTAAAAGTCAAACATACACCTACTGTATGATCCAGCCATTTCACTCTTAGGTATTTACTTAAGAAAAAGGAAAATGCAAGTTTATATTAAGACATATATACACAAATGCTTATAGCGGTTTTATTTATAATAGTCAAAAATTGGAAACAATCTAAATGTTTATCCACAGATATGGAGGTTAACAAACTGTGGTATGTTTGTTAAATAGGATACTCAGCAATAAAAAGGAATAAACTACTAACACATACATTGACATGGATAAATCTCAAAATCATTATGCTGAGTGAAAAAAGAAGACGACCAGTACCTACTACATTATTTCATTTCTACAAAAATCTACAGAAAGTAAACTAATCTATACAACTATAGTGACAGAGAACAAACCAGTGATTGCCGGAGAATGGGTGAGTAGGAGTAGCGATAGGGATGGATTGCAAAAGGGCAGGAGAAAACTTTTAGGGGCATTAGATATGCCTATTATCGTTATTTTGGTGATACTTTCGCAGATTAAAATGGATCCGATTTTACTCTAAATATGTGCAGTTCTTTGTATTTCCACTTAAATATCCATGAGTCTGTTAAAAACAGTTAAAACCAAACCCCGCATTCTCGGTCTGTTTTTTTCACTACTGCTTTTTTTCTTTTCTTTTTTTTTTTTTTTTTAGGGTTGAAAGAAACTTTAGGTGTCCTACCCCTACCCGGCCCGCCCCACAACTACATCTAGAGAAACCCTCACCTAACACCATCTACTTAATTCCCCACTGAGACCTCAATCCGGCCTGTTGGGTGTTTTCTCTGAGTTTCCCGCTAGAGGGAGCATGCTGAGGAGGTCGGAGCCTTTGCCTCTCTAGCTCAGACCCAGCTTCATAGACTTCCGACCTTATTCAATACCGCTTCCGGGGAAATGTACGGCTGCTTTACGCGTTCCTTGTGGGACTGTGAAGGCTGAGAATATCCGGGCCGGGGGGTTCTTGCTTCGTGGGGTTAGGCGGCCGCTGCCGCCCCTTTGGTGAAGTGCATCGGATTCAGCGTTGCTCGAAGAGGTCCTTTCTTTAACCCTGGAGCAGAGGGAGAGTGCTGCCATGGCGGCTCCTGCTCAGCCAAAGAAAATCGTGGCCCCCACGGTGTCCCAGATCAACGCGGAGTTCGTGACCCAGGTGCGATTGGGAGTGTCTGGTGTGTGTGAGGGATGGGGACGTGCTAGGTGCCGGGGATGTCATAAGGAAAGAGGCCTCCCTGCCCTGAGGAGTTAACGTTACAGGGAAGGCAGGCAGACAGAGAAAGTTAGTATGCGAGCTTGCTCTGTTAGAGTTCGTCGTGGGAACGATGCCTTCACCCCAGTCTACCTTAAACTGGCAAGAAGGTTTCGTAGCAGAGGTGATGCTGAACGGATGGTTGAGAAAGGAGTAGGCTTTTTTTCTGAGCCGTAGAGTTACCTAGGCTTTTGAGTGGAGTGATGAGAATCTGCTCCAGATAGGCGCATCTGTGAAGAGAGGAATCCTGTGGTTTGAGAGCGTTTATTTCGAACCTTTTTACTCTATTGCATTGTGAACCGCGTGGTTGACTTTGAATAAGGAAATACAATTTTGTATCCCTCGGCAACATTCCTAATTCTTACTCGTTGCTTTAGGTATTGGATGAGATTGCAAATAGCACAGTTTAGAAGTTTGTTAACCCACCTGCTTCCTAATCCGTGTTTCAGCGGACTGGCCTGGGCAGAAGCCTTGGAATCATATTTGAGTCTTCCCTTTCCTTTAACCCCCACATAACTACTACATTCTTAATAATCTCTCAAATCTGTTTGCTTCGCCACACCTCTCTACCCTAAGTCAGGTTGCCATTGATTGCTGCATGTACCTAGACATCCTAACTTGCCTTCTTTTCTCTTGCTCTCCTCCAACCCATTCTTCATATTCCTATCAGAGTGATTTTACACAAATGCAAATCAGTGCCGTTAGGATAATGACCCGAATCCTCCAGAGTGTTGTTTGATCTAGCCTGTGCTCATAATCCAGTTTCCTCTCCCTTTCAAACTGTGCTTTAGCCATAACGGAACTGCATTTATTTGAATGTACCTTGCTATTTATAACCTCCTGGCCTTTCAAAATTGTTCCCTCTGCTTGGAATCCTCATCTCCAGCATTGCCCCCCTCCCCCGACTTCCCTGATATGGTTAATTCGCTATCTTTCATCGTTATTACTTTGGAGAGGCTCTTTCTGACAGCTGAGACTAGAACATAACTGTCGTTTTTCATACACTTGCATTTTTGTGGTGGAAGTCACTTATTAGTTTCCTTTTCTCATGGAGCTTCTATTTCAGAGTGATAAGCCAGACAAATCAACCGGTATAGTTTTAGCCAGTGATATGTGCTGTCAGGAAAATGAAACAAGGTGTTGTGACAGGGACCGGGGTGATGTGTATGAAAACGCAGTCAGGGAAGTCCTCTCTGAGGTGATATTTGAGTTAAGATCTGAATGGTGGTTTAAAAAAAAAAGAAAAAAAAGCCAGGTTTGGGAAGAGCAGGAAAAAAGTCTAGGGAATAGCAAGTGCAAGGATCTTACCCATGTGAAGGTGAGAAAGCCAGGATAGCGAATGTAAGCGGAAGAGTGGTATGCGAAGGCACAGAGCAGGTATCGAGGGACCAGAATCATATACAGTGTTGGAGGCTGAGGTATGAAGTTTGGATTTTATTTTATATACAGTAGCTTTTAATTGCACTGTAGTGAAAATTTTTTTAGAAAGATGGGAAGATCCCTGTGGCTCATACGTTGAAATTAAGTGAGGGTAGGAGAACAAAAGTAATAATAGGGTTACCATTTAGTCCAGGTAAGAGATGAGGGGCTCTATATTAAAGATTGAAGTTGACTGATACACCCTGAAACTAGAGGCAGTAGGATTTGATGATGATCAATTGTGGAGGGATGGAAGAAGAAACCAACTGAACATAGTTTGAACAATTAGGTGAATTATTTGGACATTTACTGTGATAGGAAAGACTGGGAAAAGGGAAAGTTTAGTGGGAATGTCAAGATTTCTGTTTTGTCCGTGTTAAGTATGAAATGCCTGTAGACATTCAATTGAGAGTGTTGAAAGGCTGTTGAATATGTGAGTCTAGAGAATGTTGGCAAGATCTGTGTTTGAATATAAACTTGCAAGTTAATCACCCAAGATGGTATTTAAAACTGTAGGATTGACTGAGATGTCCTACAGAATGTTGTTTGTAAACATAACATATTTATTGTATCCTGCTTTAATTGTCAGAGCTGAGGCTAGGGACTATGTGTTTTATTCCTCTGTAATACCAGCACCTAGCATTATATTAGGACACATTATGTGATGAGTAAGTATTTTGCTGAAAGAATGAGTGAGTGAATTAATGAATAAATGTACTGGGACATTAAGATGTAGTGGAAGGAATGAACTACATCTTAGTTCATCAGCCATCTTTGGCTGTGATAGAAACACTGAAGCTTAATGTTTGACAGATAACTGTTCAGGGCTCCCTAAGCTGCAAAGATGAATCAAATGTGATCCTTGTCTTCAGGGAGTACACGGTCTGTGGATGGAGACTTTAAGAGGCTTAAGGAACTCATCTTAGTTGAGTGTGATAGATGCCAGAATAGTGGTGTGAGGGAAGTGCTTTGAGAACAAAGTTTAAAATGATTACATCTGTCTAAGGAAAGAATTTCCAGAAAGAATGTTCTCATTGAGAAAGTGCCATTTGAGATGGACTTTGAAACATGAAAGTGGGAAAATGGGTTTTGTAGGTAGAGAGGACATCAGGCGGACCTCCTCCTCCTCCTCCTCCTCCTCCTCCTCCTCCTCCTCCTCTTCCTCCTCTCTCTTCGCCCTCCCCTCTCTCCCTCCCTCAGGCACACTTGACCAGAGAAGGTGCTTTTTAAGTATTATTGAGTGAATGAGATGTTGATGTAAATCTTAGTTTTAAGAAAATTAAATAGCTGAACTTTGACCTCGCCTTTTTTATGCTACTCTATTTTTTTCCTTCCTTTTTGTCTTTCAGTAAGACTTATTTTGAACAATTTGTGCTGTCATTGCTATACTAAGTGGAGAGTGGAAAGAGTTTCTATTTTACATGAGACTAGAGAGTGTGGAGGAGGGCAGTATGTTTCCAGAGGTGGAGGTGTCTGAAAAGTCCCAGGTTACACCCCAAGGAAAAGGAGACACTCAGAAAAAAGAGACATGATAAATGATTAATAAATGTTTGCTAGATCTTTAATGAATACAGTAAGCAGTTTAGAACAGAAGATAGGATTTACATATTTATTTGGAAACCCCTGAATCCAAGGAAACAAATCAGATTCAGTTCTCTTCAGGGTATGATGTTAGGAAGAGATGGCTGAGTTTTGTGATGCCCATCCTGAGGAAGTGAGCGTGCCACAGAATAACTAAGGGCGAAGTATTTTCTTTTCGGTTGATAATTTGGGAAAGTGTCCTATAAGTGGGCCATTACAGTAATGTTTTTGAGATTTTCAGTGCCAATGTCCTCACTGCTTGCAAGGCTCTTTATGTGTGTTGACTGTGGTATATACTTGCCTATAGTACCAAAGAAGACATTAAGTGGGCAGGAAGGATAGATAAGCAATGGCATGATTAAATAGGAATAACCAATAGGTCTCCATCAGGTAGGGTTGAAGAAAGCCTCATAGACAAGGTAACATTTCAGATTTTACTTCATTCGTCCATTCATCAGTATTATTTGAGTGCCTCCAACATACACTTCAAATTACAATACAATATTTTATAAATATATTGAGTCTTTGTGATTGCCAGTGTGTTCTATTTTTCAAGATTGTAGTTTAGGCTCCTTAAAGAAGCAAACAAACAAACAACATCCCAATAAGACATGTTGTTTGACTAGTTAACAATCCATCTACGTATGTGGAGACATTGTATGTATGTATGTAAAATTCACAATTTCCAAGTAAAACCGAATCTGCTGAAATGTAACCTACAGCTCTTTTTCTCTACAATCCGCTGATAGACTACAGTTTTTTTAAGGTTTTGTTTAGGTGTGTATTAGTGCATACTACTCATTTAAAGATTTATTTTACAAATTAACATTCCCAAAGATTTTGATTGTGGTTTTTAGTACTGGCTCAACTGTTAACTAATTGTAATCTTGGACAGCTCGCTTACTCTTTCTGGACCTGGCTTTCCTCATCTCTATGCTGAAGGCATTTGGCTGTGGTTATAAACGTTGCTCTGTTGTTTCCCTATGGATGGTTTAAAAGTATGTTAGATTTTTTAAACATAATGGCGGGTTGCAGTGCAGGGCATTAATGACATTTAGTGGGTTGTGGCAAGGGATGTCAACCGATCTGCAAGCCCTGTAGTTTTCTTAGAAGGTAGAGTCATTCTGTTCCCCCAGAGTCAGTAGTGCCCTTTAAAGAAACAGCTTGGCACCGAATAATCTCAGTCTTTTAACTCTAGAGTGGCATGAATCTATTACTTACTGTTTATACTGTTTCCTTTCACAGTTAGCATGTAAATACTGGGCTCCCCATATCAAGAAAAAATCACCTTTTGATATAAAGGTAAGTATTTTTGCTTTGCAACATTTTTTTTGAATAGATACACACTTCGTATCTCTTTTTAAGAGCTGATTCAACCAAAGCTTTTAGAATTTTTTAAAAAGTTAAAGCTACAGTTTTCTAATTATCAAACTAATAAGTATTCATGTGAGAAAATTGGGAAAATATGGAAGGCACACATAAAGAAAATAAAAATAACTACTCAGGGATAACCTCTATTGTCATATTGTTTGAGTTTCCTTTGAGTGTGTGGATTTTCATGTGTAAGATTGTTTTTAATTTAGTATTATAAATGACAATATAATGAAAATATTGGTAAATATAGAGAAATTTTTCTACAATTTTTTGACAGTTTATTTAGACTAGAATATTGTTTTCTCTTTTATTTTTAGGTTGATGAACTGTGATAAAGATCTTTAATAATGATTGAAGAAGTGGGAGTTTAATGTTGAGGGTTAGATGACTAAGGATCAGCAACAGTCAATAAGGAAATGGACTCACAGGGCACTTGATACTATTTAGAATGAATGAAAGGAAAAAAATTACCAAATGTAGAATTAATTCTCATTGAAATAAGTTCTTAGAGAGGGGTCTTTAAGTGAAATAGGGCTGGCACATTGCATGCTACTTAACAGGTAATTAAGAATTCCTTTAAGCTTTGCCATTATAAATTGAATGGTGATGTTTAAGGAACTCCTAATCAAACTGAACCTAACTCAAAATTTCTTACATTATTTTAGCTTAAAGGTTTTATTTATAAATATATTTTGTTTTGCCAGCAATCCTATTTTATCCATCAGGAAGATATTAATAAACATGGCATACATAAATCTGAATTATAATCAGGGTTGTTTTCTCTTATTATATGCTGTTTGTATACATGTTATGCTTGTATACCTTGGGTTTAGGGGTTCCTAGGAACATTTTTCATTAATAACAAAAAAATCTTGAGGACACTACTAAATTGAGAGTTGAACCTAATTATATTAACATCTTTAGAAATTAAATTTATATCCAGATTTTTAGTTAACACAAGTAATAATTCTAGAGGAACCTGTATATGCCTATTTAGAAGAACTGTACTATGGGTTGGTATTTAAGAAAGATTATGTCCTTCACTTTCTTACTTAATTTGATAAAAATAAAATAATAGAAAATTTCATAAATTGAATAAGATTGATTTGCTTAATCATCTTCTTCTATTACCCATATTTATTTAACAAATATACTTTGAGCAGTTAAAAGACATTATAATTACCATAAAATTTTATTTTACCATGTTATAGCACTTCATGATTTTACAGTAGGATTTTGTTTTTTTTTCTATTATCACTAGTACTACTACTATTTCTACTGATAACTTAAAGGCTTACCATGCCTGTGGACTTAAACTAAGTTGTTTACACGTGTTGCCTTATTTATAACCCCATGAGGTACTTTGTATTATTAAATCCTCTTTGTACATTGGGAAACAGCCTTAGAATGGTTGGGCTCTGAGGGGTCCAAGCCATCAGCAATGGAGATGGATGGTTTGAACCAGGCTTCCAACTCCAAAGCCTAAATTCTTAAGTATTGGATTGGCTAAAAGTTCGTTTGTTCTTTTTCCATAAGATGGCTCTAGTAATGCTTAGTTGTCTTTAACATCATTCGAAACAATTTTGTGAGATTGTATTGTGACAGCTGTCATACCAGCATGCATTTAAAAAAAAATTACGAAAATTAGTGAATTCTTGTGTAGCCATTTTAATATTGAAGCAACATTTTTGCATATTATGCTTTATTATTTCAAGAAAGTTAAAAATGTAACTGAAATGCAAAAAAAGATTTGTGCAGTGTATGGAGAAGGTGCTGTGACTGAACTCACATGTCAAAAGTAGTTTGCGAAGTTCTGTGCTGGAGATTTCTTGCGGGATGATGCTCAATGGTCCAGTAGACCAGTTGCAGTTGATAACGATCAAATCAAGACATTAATTGAGAACAATCATCATTATACCACACGGGAGATAGCTGACCTACTCAAAATATACAAATCAATAAAGTTACTGCTGAAAATGAAAAGTGTGTCTTTTGTTTTACAGAAAAAACTAAACGAACTTTTTTGGCCAACCCAATATTACACCATCCTGCCCACCCTAGCCTAAATAATTGGAAATTCTGAGGCTTTATCATTTGTATTTGGAAAACTGTGTAACAATTAACATTTGCTTCTCTTACATCTTTATACTTTTAATTTACTTTCTGGCTTTTGAAAACACATTGTTATTACTTATAGACAGATTGTGATAATATTTATACTTTAAAATTAAGTTTTTAAAAATACCCAGATCCGACGAACTTTTATTTTCCTTAACAAATAATGCATACACTTCATTTTTAAATTAAGTTCATTGGGGTCACATTCACTAATAAAATTATATAAGTGTCAAGTGTGCAGTTCTATAGTACATGATCTGTATCTATAATACATGATCTGTATTTTGCATTGTGTGGAACACCCAAAGTCTAGTCTCCTTCCCTCACCATGTATTTGACCCCCTTTATCCTCTTCATCTTCCCCCTCATCCCCTTTCCCCTCTGGTAACCGTCATACTGTTGTCTGTATCTATGAAATTTTTTGTTTGTTGCTTTCTGTTTTATATCCCACAAATAAGTGAAATCATATGGTCCTTGTCCTTTTCCATCTGACTTACTTGGTTATGATACTCTCAAAGTAATCCAAGTTTTCACAAATAGAAGTATTTCATCTTTTCTTATCACTAAGTAGTATTTCATTGTATATATGTACCACATTTTTAAAAATCCAGTCATCCATCAAAGAACACTTAGGTTTGATGGCATCATTTTAATAATTCTTTATAGGACTCTTTTATGCAGACACATTGTATTATATATGTTTTTTTGCTATTTTGTTTTCTTTTGCACATTTTGAGGAATGTAATGGGATTATGAAAAATCTTAAGTTATTATTTCTGTGGTAGTAATATTTAAGAGCTTTCCTAAACCAAGTTATTTAGTGTAATCTCAGTAATTGAAAACTATTTAGGGTCTGAAAAAAAATGAGATAGTAAACATTTTTGTATTTTTAATAACAGGTCATTGAAGATATATACGAGAAAGAAATTGTCAAATCAAGGTAGGAATGAGTTTAATTTTTATATATAGGAATTAGATTGGACTAACTTGGATCTTATCACAATTTCTTAACTAAATGTGATCAAAACTTAGAATTTTCTTTTCTTTTTTGGTTTGGTTATCAGAGAAACAGTAACTAGAAAATATTTAATCTAGCTGCTGAAGAATTATAAGGCTTTATTTTATTTTTGAAGGAATATGACAGTAAATATGGAAATTTTAAATTTTCAATTCAACTAATTTTTAAATCATTTACTGATTAATCTTTAAAAAATTTTAAAAAGCAAAACATAGTAACTACATACAAAATAATAAATGTATTTATAATGTATAAAATACATATAATGAAAAATAAAAATTATTTTGAATAATATACAAAATGAGGTAAGTTTCAATAAGTCTTCTTTCCCTTCCTTAGCCTTTAGTTTGTTTATTTATGTACATATATGTGCGTTCCAGTCCACTCCCACTCCATTTTTTTTAAACAAGAATTTATAGTCTCCATACCATTTGGCATCACGCAAAAAAAAAAAAAAAAAGACCAAAAGAAAACACAATGTATCTTGGGTATATTTCTGTATCTGCACCTGTAGACATACATGCCTAGTACTTATTTTGAAAGGATAATTGACTGAAAATGAAATAGAAGCATTTATATTATGTCACATAACTTATAAAATCTCAGATTTGATATTTATTATGTGTTTGAGTCTTACGAGGTAAATTTTGCTAAATATAGTAAAGGCAAAACCATGGCAGTGTCAAAACAAGAGACTAGTTGTTTCATTTTAATGATTGTTCCGTGAGCCTGTAGAAGAAGTAGGCAGGGCCAAAGACCATGTTACATAATTTTGTTTTTTAATTTGAAGAGTAAGGGGAAGCCAATGAAGAGTTGTAAGCACAATGGTAATATTTTTAAAAAAGAATTTGGAAAGGGCAAGAGGCAGGAAGGTAATGAGGTGAGAATTGTAGTAGATAGGTTCAAGACAGTGACAGCTTGGATTAGGGTGGAAAGTTGGGATGGCGAGGAGTTGCCAGTTTGAGAGAGAGGTGAAAAGACGGCTGGTGGTTGGATGTGGTGAGTGAGGAAAGGGAGGAATCAGTGATGACTCCAAAGTGTTTCGCTTGGGGTGCTAGGTGATTATTGGTGCCAAGACTAGCTTTTGTTATTTTTGCTGGGATGGGGTTGGTTGTAGATCATTAGTTCACTTTTGGAAATGTTGATTTTTTGCTGCTAAGAAGCCATGCAGATTAAGATATATAATAAGCAGGTGGGTATCTTAAGTGTAGAGCTCAGAAGAGACAACTGGGTTGAGCCCACTTTGTATCAACCTCCTTTTCAATACTAAGGATACGACAGTGAATATGGCAGTCTCCATTTAGGGAGCTTACCTTCTAAACCTTGTCTAGAAACAAAAAAAACACACGTATATAATATCAACAGGTAGTAAATGCTATGAAATAAAGTGTGGTTAGAATTTAGTGACAAAGGCTGTAATTTTGGATTGAATGATAAGGCAAAAATCTTCTGAAGCTGTAACATTTGAGTATATACGAAATCTGTCCAGAAGGCATCCAGCCATGTACTATGAAGAGTAAAGACATTTATTGAAGAAGATACAAGAGAGAAGAAGCATTGTACATAGGACAGTGACATCTCAGTTCCCTTCAGTGTAGGCAATTTGGGACCTCACACAGTTCTCCCAATCGCCATCGGCTGCCCCATCATATTTTCCTGAATCTCATCAATGGTCTGAAATCTCTTCCCTTTCAAAGGTGGTTTTAGTTTTGGGGAAAGCCAGAAGTCACAGGGTGCCAGATCTGGACTGTAGCGGGCCTGGGTCACCTGGATGATTTGATGTTTTGCCAAAAAATTGCATGAGACATGATGCACGAGCAGGCATGTTGTCAGGATGAAGCTGCCAATCACTCATTGCATCATCCCCGAAAGCCTTCTGAATCATCCAAGTAGTTTCTGCTGAGAAATGTTCAAACTTAACACAAAATATGATGCAGATTTGTTGCTATACTTGCCCATTTTGAATGCGAAGGCCACCCAGTACACGTGTTCATTCAATGGTGTCTACTGTCTCCACTGACTAATACAGTGAAGTCATCATTGTTCATGCATGTGCATTCCAGTCCACTCTCCTTGGCTGCCAGTTTACATCCATGTTGCGCAGACCATTCTCATTATATTAGCAATGGCTGGACTTTTTCTGGACAGACCTTGTATATAACATGTAACTTGTTGGTCTGAGGGTAGCTATGGATAAAAGTGCTTGAGGAAACTTAACTAAAGATGAGCAGGTAGATAAATTCTAGTAACCTTTTTTTCTTATATGTTAAGGATATATCAATCTGAAAACTGAACTTTCTGAACTAGTTCTCTGCCTCTTTTCAGAACAGGCTTTCAATCCGGTGGCTAGTAATTACATGTGTTTTTTGTTGTTTTATTTGAACTTTTGTTCCTCAAAGATAACTTCTGTATAATGAAAAGCTGCCAGTGATTTTTAAGTTATGTGATTTGGCTGCATTATTTCTATTTGCTGAAAGGTATCCATCATTAGCTGTCTCACTTGGATTTATCAGGGCACTTTAACAAGCACATTCTCATCTTGTACCATTTTAAAATATTTGAATACAAGTGAAATGATTTCATTCTGTCCTCAAGTATCAAAGTTCAGAACATTAAATGCACCTTTATAACACAAACTGTAGTGTATATTTAAAATTTTAAATGATTATTTTTTAGACCAGTGCCGTATAGAAGCTCTGTTGCTATGTTATGTGCTCATAATGTCTTCATTATTGGAGAATGACTTGATGTTAGATTTATTAATTTGTTTCTAACCTATCAAAATAGGCAGTTTATAGTCATAAGGCACTCAATATTATAAATTAAGGTTCTTGTAATATTCACTTTTGGAGCATCAACCCGGTGTCGCTCGGAAGCATCTGAGAATTAAATCAGTCAGTTCTTAACATTCTTTTGGTACAAATGATCATTTTTAGGATCTCAGAATTAGATCTTAAAATATCATTGCCTAGTCACCCCTGTAATGTGCTGTAAATTACATAATTGATTCAGTTTGCCATCCTTATTGTTATCAAATTTAGCAAGATTGTCTTAATAATTTTTTTACCATATTAAAAATAATTGTTACTTCTTGAGTGCTTATTACCTACCAGATTCTATTCTGAGCACCTTGCATATAGTAGCTTATTTATTTATCCTTACAACAACCCTGTGATAGTCACTGTTACTTTCATTTTGTTGGTATGAGGGAGGAAATAAGTAGAGATACAGAGCAGTCAAGTGACTAGCCCAAGATGTTTCCTAGTAGGTACGAGGCGGAGCCAGGTACTAAATTGTTGTTTCTGACTCTTATTCAATACACGGTTCTTAAATAGGATAGAGTTCATTGCCCTTTAGGATGCTGAACTAGCACACTTTGGTATGATTAATCCTGTTACGAGTTCTTCCTAGTGGTTTTTATACTGAAAAAAAGGTGGGTATAGAACAATTTACTTTTGCTACTGTTTACATTAATTTTTATTAAAAATAAAACTTCTTTAAAGTTCTTTACTATGAAACATAACAGAAAAGGGCACAAAACAGAAATATATAACTTTCTAAATTATTATAATTCATAACTACCGCCAAGGTGAAAAACACACACGCACCCCGTCGGTATTGCAGAAGCCCTTGCGTGCCCCTTTCCTCTACTGTTTTAATATGTAAGTGCACATCCGTGAACACTGTGGTTTAGTTTTGCTTGTTTTTGAACTTTAAATAAATAGAATCTCACAGTATGTAATCTTTTTGTGGCTGGCTTCTTTTGCTCACAATTACTGTTTTTTTAATTATCTATTTAACAATAAATCCAGCAGTAGTAGATCAGAAGTTTGTAATGCCAGGGCCCCTCTCAGCCTTTTAACAGTTTTTTTGTTTGTTTATTTTGGTTTGGTTTGTTGTTTGTTCAGCCTTTTAACAGTTTTTTTGTTTGTTTATTTTGGTTTGGTTTGTTGTTTGTTTTGGTTTGGGTTTGTTTGTTTGGCTTTCCCTGTGGGGTCGCCAGGGGGGCTGCTACAGCTCCAGACCGCATGTTTTCACACAGCCATATCCCCAGGAAGGAAGCAGGGGACAGTTATAGCAGCAACAGAAGTTCCCTTTATATGCCCCTCTCTACTTTTTTTCCCTTCAAATTTAATGAGCCAGTTAACAATACAGTTAATAGACTTAATTTATTGTACATAAATCACCCAACTTTAGGAGGATTTAATGAAATCCATATTAAACCCGTTACACAGAGTTGGGTGCAAAGCATGCTCTCAGTAAATATTGGTAACTTTAAAAAAAAATCCGAAAATTCTTTACATTAGTTATATTTGTCATTGTTACTTTTAACTTTCCATTCTTTAAATGTCTTCTGGCATGTTGTCTGGTCCTAGACCCATGTTCGTATCTTATATGTACACCTTTAGTTAAGCACCTCACTTTGTCTCAGAAAGGTTATATTGGCAGAAGCATAATACTCTAAATTTAATGAATACCACCAGAATTGCTAGAAGAGAAGTTGAGTTATTTTTCAGTGTTTTTGCTTTATCTTGACCTGTCAAGACTGATTTTTCACTTCTCCAGTCATCCAAAAAAATGATAAATTGGCCACTCTACCCTCTTTTGGACATGAGAAGACTGAGTCAGTCCCTAGAATGTTTAAAGGTGACGCTGAATTATGACTAGTGTACGGATTTCTGTATCTCATGAGCCAAGATTTTCTTTCTTTCATCAGTGAGGTCCTATTTGTGGCTGCAAATACGAGGCTGCAGTTACGTACAAAGTGGGCACCAAGTGAATTCTGTTGTCCAGCGTGCAATTAAAGTGGAATGTCTGCAACTGGAGATCTGGAGTGTGTCACATAAGCTGTGCGCCCATCCTCTCAGTGGACTGGCAGACTGGGGAAGCCAGGACCTTGGCAGGGTTCTGTCATGTGCTTTTTTGTGTACAATAAAAATCTTCATTTCTTTCTCACCAATATTCTGTAACAAAACTTACGTAGTGAAACTATTCAAGAGATCAGAAATCAGTGGAATAAGACTTTGACAGGATAATGGTCTCTTAGGAAATTATAAATTCATAAAGCATTTAATTTTTAAAGCTAGAGGCTATTACCCAGTGGCAGTGTTCTGACCTGACTACTTTGTTTCTCATATACAAAACGATAAAACTAAATAAGTGGATGTTTGGACCTGCATTTGAAGAGATAGCCTGTAACTACAGCATGGTTTATTCATATAGAATGAAATACTTCTATTGAAAAAAAGATAATAAAGAGATATCTGAAATTCCATCCACAATTTTGTAATATTTTAGACTTAATGTTAAGACTACAAAGCCTGTGAAAAGTCTGATTTCCATGTCTGTGATATATATGCAGTGTGTCTCATGCTTATAGGAAGGCATGACTTCAGAATGTTTCTATGTGAATGTTAAATGAAAGAATGTTGGTAATTTTTAAGAAATTGAGACAGGCTAGCATTTGGAAATTGCAGTCCAATATTATGAATATTAATGAACATTTGTGTTGTTTTAAAATATTTTTAGTTTATTGATTTTAGAGAAGGGGGAGACAAAGAGAGAGAGAGACAGAGAGAGACATATCCATTTGGTTTTCCAACAACCCATTAATTCATTGGTTGATTTTTGTATGTGCCCTGACCAGGAAATGAACCTGCAACCCCGGTGTATGCAGATGATGCTCTAACCAACTGAGCTACCTGGCCATGGCAAACATTTGTGTTTTGATTAAAATCATTTGGCTATGAATCTGTGTTATATCCCAGTATGTCATGGTTCTGATTGTGTTTCTTATATGGGTAGGGTAAGATTTTGCTTTTTACTGTTCCTAGCAATTTTTTAAAATAAAACAAACTACTCTAAAACAAAATACACATTAAGAAATATAAAAGCAAAATGAACTTTCATCAGTGCTTATCTAAATATGATTATTCTGATATGTGAGTTGATATTAAAGCAAGATTCCAAAATACATCTGCATTAATAACTACATGTTTATATTTTCTATTTAAATATTTTTATTATTTGATATTTTTAGGTTTGCCATCAGAAAAATAATGCTCTTGGAATTTAGGTGAGTTAAAAGTCTTTACTTTGATGAAATTAAAGATGACACCATGATTTAACTTTTAGCTAAATTTTCTGTACATTTCTGTAAGTGGTTAAAAAATAATTCTAAGTTTTTTAAGGTTTATATTTTTGTGATTTGCTTATTTTGTAATATGTTTATGAAACCGTTGTTTTCATAGTGATGCTCCCTTGTCAGTGTAACTTGTATTTTGAATTGTTTCTCACTGTGCAGAGCAATTTGTGAACTCTTAGTTCCTCTGTGATCAGTATGAGTGAATTAGAGTGCATCCTATAGCCACTTTTTCTTTCCAAGCTAAGTTGGTATTACCAAGGCAGCCTTGGTACCTGACCTAGCTACTTATAAATATTTCAGACTAAAGAGAATGTACAGCTTTTAGATCATGTAGGTAGATTAGGTCATATTTCAACCAAGTATAGTCCATAGGATGGAAATAAAAGTCAGGGTTGTTGTTAATGATAGTAATATTTACCATTTATTGAATGCTTGTCTTTACTAGGTAGGCACAGTATTAAATATTTTACATACAGAGATCTCATAGCAACTCTGCAAAGTGAGTGCTATGCTTTCTATTTAGTTGAGGAGGAAACTGAGATCAGAGAGATTAAGTAATTTGCTGAAGATAGTGCAGTTAAGTAATTGGCAGACCTGGGATGCCAAAGCTCATTTTTCTGCTTCTCTACAGTACCTTGAGGTTTAGTCTGCATCAGAGGTCAGAGTCTCTATATTAACAGCTGTTAATGACTATTACACACTGATTTGATCTTCACTCACACAAAAAATTGGTATGAAGTAGGTGTTCTTACCATTTTTACGGAGAGAAATGTAATTTTATTGTTGTGAATTAGCTAGAAAGTTGACCTACTACATCCTAAGAACTGTGTTGTTATTGAATGCTTGATCTCATTCAAAGTCTGAATAACCCCACCAGGATCTTCCTTATTTTATAGAGGAGAACACTGAGACTAGAAATTGGACCCATCTGGCCCTTATTAACATGCCTTTTCCATAATCATGCCATCTTTCAAGAAGACAGAAAAAATTAAGAGGATGCTGATATATAATTAGGATAAAACCAGAATTCTATGGTTCTGGCAAACAGCAGATATCAAGAGCGTTGTGGGAATTGAAGGAGAAAGCAATAGAACATATTGAGGCATCAGCGATAGTGAACATTTTTTAATAACTGAGAAATTGGGTTGTTACCTTTCAGGAACTTTTATGTAATATCTATGTGAGAATACAAATTTTGAACAGAGCAACTGCAGAGCAACAAAGAGGGAAGATCTTTGCTGATTTTAAGATTTGCTGAAGAAAAAAACAGACTACTCAAAGGGAAAGAAGGAAAATAGATTGAATGTAAAATCCTCAATTGTAGTAATAGAGAAGATAGTAGAGTGAGATTAGTAATAAAAAAAAATAACTATCAACCTAGAAAGAATTCTATAACTAGCTAAACATTCATGAAATAAAGATATTTCAGCTACATTAACATTAATAGCCTATTGCTAACAGAAGTTCTAAAGGACATAATTAAGGGAAAAGGAATTTAAACTTGCGAGAAAGGAGTGAAATGAATCTTCATGCACTTTATGGGAGAGCACACTAGTCTGTAACTTGGAGGCTTTTGACCATTATTCTGAGTAAAATATTATCCAGTTTCTTAGGTTTTCGCAAATTAAGTAAGAAGGATTGCTAAAGATAGACTCATGGAAATGCCAATGTGAGCAGACCTTTGAAGCACAGAAGTAGTGGAAAAACTATAGCACACAGTGGGATCAAAAACCCTTACCTCCGGGTTTGCGCACATGCACACGCGTGTAAGTGACTGAAACATTATGTGTGTGAATGCTTTAAAGCAGGAACAAAAAAATCCTGCTTTTTATTTTGTTAGTGCTTTAGAGTACAGCCCAGTGCAGCATTTGATGCTTATAACTATCCTAAATGATAACAAATGACTAAGTTATATTCTGGAAATCAGAAATATGTAATTTGTTTAGGAATATTTTCACCAAGGCCTTAAAATAAGAATTCTGGCATCTTGAGGGGGAATATGGCAGTTCTCTTGAAAACTGACTTATGTTGAATACCTTGTAAATTAAATATTACAAAGACTCTTTTTGATTATTTTTTTTAGTTTCTGGAAGTCACTTGATCCTGATAGGAGTCAGTGTTAATTTTCCTAATACATTTATCTGTGAAACTGTCCATGTTATTTTTAGAGTTGATATTTGTTAGATATTTTTACTTTTTACTCTACAGAGAGCCTTAGGTAAGGGAATATCTAGTGTTGTGATGATGATAATTACATGTCAATAACTTTTGATGTCCTTCTATGTAAAATATAAGACACTCATTCTCCAAAACTGCATTTGCTATACATAAGTTTGTAGTAAGTAGCAGTGGCCTATATTATAAGTGTCTAGTAGACAGGTAAATTGGTGAAGGATTCGCAAATTAAAATTACAGATATGCAAAATGTTTTTAGAGAGTTGTAAATAATTATGCCTTTTCAGATGACTAACATTACAAGTGTTACCAGCTAATGAAATATTCTATGCCTTTTCACTCTTTACAGCCAGTATCTTGAAAATTATCTCTGGATGAATTATTCTCCGGAAGTGTCCAGCAAGGCCTATTTAATGTCAATTTGTTGTATGGTGAATGAGAAGTTCAGAGAAAATGTCCCTGCATGGGAGGTAACAGATTTAAGTGACTTCATATTGTGCTAACTTAAGCCATTTATTACCAAGCAGCAGAACTTTTTATTAGTAATAAATAATGCTTTTAGAACAGAACTTTACCCAATAATAAAGTAAATGTTGAGAAAATGGATATATGAAAAGTAATACTTTTCATTCAATTTCAGTACTTTCTTCAAACTAATTTACTATTAATTAAAAAATTACGAATGGGGAGTCATTTTCCTGCTTTTTGCTTGAAACAAAGAATGACATGGATTATAAAGACCTTTACATCAGATAAAGTGAAGTTTATATTAATTAGTACAAACAGATAATGCTCAAATGAGCTAATATTTTTCAGTGCCTTGTTTCACAACTAGAAGTACAGATGTGTTCGTAGTTCTATGTGTATAAAATGGTGTTTCCAAAGTCAAGACAGATGTTTATATTGTAATTTCAGTTTCCTCTGTCTCTGATTTGGGATCTGTTTTCCTTTTTTGAAATTTCTAGTAGACTGACATTTTCTCTTTGTGCTTAGTGTAATTGGAGGTGTGTCAGTAGAGGTTCAAAATCTAGGTTTCCTTTGGCCACCACAAAATGCTCAGCTTATCAAGAGTTTCTTCCCTTTCAGTCATTCTTTTTTTCTTTTCCAGAATACCAAATTTTATTCAAGAAAAAAAAAAATACACAACCAAAATTTCACTTTATCTATTCAAAAGTTAAAGATACAGTTAAAAACCTCTCCACAAAGAAAACTGCAGGTCTAAGTGGCATAATCTGTAAATTCCACCAAACATTTAAGAAATAAATAATACTTATTATATACAAATTTTCCAGATAATAGAAGTGAGAAAACATGTCTTAGCTGATTTTGTGAGAGGAGCATTATCCTGATACCAAAACCAGATAAAATCATCAGAAAAAAAAACTAGAGACCAATAAATGAAGAAAAGGCATAGATACTTGCCATCTCTTTTGAGACGGTGGTCTCCAAAGTGAAAAGGTGTTAGACTCTTTAAGATAAAACCATGGTCACTTCTGTGAACTATGCATTAAGTTGCTACCATCTTATGGCAGTTAGAGCCCAAACTAAAATATGGGCCTTACATCTTATTCAGAGATCTTAGGAGTATCTTGAAGTTGCTTCAAACTATTGTACTATAGGAAAGGAGAGACGAAATCTTTTGATCCAGAGAATGGCCTGATCAGCTTGCATATTATAAAGACTACTTCGGCGACTTGAAATAGAGAACTGGCAATACAGATTAAGAGAAGAGGTTACACAAAGATTTAGAAAGTAGAATTGATTGGGTTTGATAATTGCTGTAGCATTAAAGAAGGAGAGTACTATTTTCAATAAGCTTCTAGGCTTGGGCAACTGAACATAGATGATGCTAATGCCACTTACTAAGATAGGTAAAAGAGGATTGAGGAATATTTCAGAGGGTACAGAATTGTTGAATTGAGTTTTGGATTTACTGAGTTTAAATTCCCTTTGGAGTATCTAGATGAAAGTGTCCAGTAGACAGAGAAATGCAAAGATTTCTGCAACTCTGAATAGTCCAGAACCCTGTATTTGACTTGCTACCATTAATTGTAAGTAAACAAATAAACTTTTTGTAAGTTTTACTTACTTTACTTATTTTTTTCAAGACTCCTAAAAAAGTCCACCGGTGCTTGTTTAAGGCAGAAAAAGAGGTGAACATGCCACTTCAAAATGAATTTTTATTTTTTCTCTTTTCAGACTTTCAAGAAGAAGCCAGACCACTTCCCGTTCTTTTTCAAGTGTATCCTGAAAGCAGCATTGGCTGAAACTGACGGGGAATTTTCACTCCATGAACAGACAGTCTTACTGCTTTTTCTTGATCATTGCTTCAATAGTTTGGTAATTTTACTTTACCTTTGGGGAGAACTTTCAGGTTTTCTTGTTCTTTTAAGTTGAATGTAGATGAGATTACCTCTGTAGCCAACTCTTCATTCATAGTAATGGGGAATGAGGAATGCTAACAGCCTAATTTCAGCCACTTCTTAATAAACCATTTTATAAGACCTGTTTGCTTTTTAATAGATTTGGACTTGCTCTCTCCTTTCTTCTCTTGGACTCCGAGAAAAATGATAATGAGAACTGAAATTCTCCAAGGTAGAATAGCAAAGAGTCTGGTTAATAGGAACTTGGAGTAATGAGATCTTTGCCATAAGCTGCACACAGAAACAGTTTCATTACTCTTTGGTCATACTTCACGCACAGGCTGGCAGGTCAGCAGGAGAGTGGCTTTGAGTTGACTGATCAGGGGCACCTGAGGATCATCTTTGAAAATCTCTTGGGTTGTATATGATACATTTCTAATCCTTCATAAGATTATCTTATAAAAAATTAAGTATTTACAATAATTAATATTTTATTTGTGCTTCCCTGCTGTGGTTCTCTGAAGGTATATACCTATTTATTTAAAGATAAGTGCTTCTGAATTGATAGTGCACTTAGACCCCTGCAGGAGAATGCATGGGCTTGTTTCTTATCCTGAAGACTGCGTGTCGATAGAGGGATGGTTGGTACCCGTCTCCATGTACTACCTCACGCGGATTTTGTAAACACATAAAAAAAATAGATTTATGATGCCTCATTGAATGCCACTATTACCCTGTAACATTGATTAAACTAAATGATGCAAATATAAACTTAAGTAGATATTATTTCTTATCAAAAATTTAACAGAAACAAGATTTAATTAGTTTGGTGCTAGCTTTAAGTTAAAAGCTAGCTTATTGAAATGCTCTATTTTTTTCAGTACACTGTCAGTTCTCTTTATTTGAGGTAGTTATTTAAAGCTGCAAATACTGAATTAGCTAAAACTGAACCATTGCTCCGGAGGAAAAATATAGGATTATTAGGATCAGCAAGCCTCTCTGGTTACAACATTTTCATCAACTAATCAATACATAATCTTGTTTTATATGTGTTTCTGTTTTAAAGATACTTTATGTAATATATATTGTTGATTCATTAATGTTGAACTCATGCTGTAACTTACATCTGAACCAACCTTAGATAACACATTTTCACTGAAAGGCACAACACAGCCTCCTTGAGCCTGAGCACACTAGACAACACTTCAGCCCTGTGGGTGGGGTCCATTTTAAATAACAAAACCACCAACAGAAAGCACAGAAATGTGAAAAAGTAGCACCAAATAGGCCATGACACTTTCTTATAGATGAGCTGAAACAAGAAGGCAGAGCCCAAAATGTGCATGTTGCGCAATTCACATTTTTCACTTCTGTATGCTGTCTGTGAGTGACTGTGAAAGCATGAGGACTCTTGAATTTGGGGTTACAAATAAATTTTTGCCAAGTAGGTGAATGTCTGAATACAGAATTTGCAAATAATGAGGATTGACTATATCTTTTTAAAACAAAGTATTGAACTTCTTAGTATTGCAATATCATTAATGTGAAAGCATCGGTGGCATGTTCTCCCCCACCTCCCTTCCCCCAGAACTGCAAAGGGCGGTATGCTGCGTGTGTAAAGACTTAGGTTAAAATGCTCATGCTGTTTCTAAACTTGTTTTCTTCATGCTTTAAATAGGAAGTAGACTTGATACGAAGTCAAGTACAGCAGCTTATCTCCCTCCCAATGTGGATGGGCTTACAGCCTGTAAGTATCTAATTTCAGAAACTTACTTGGACATAAAAGTGCAACATGTGGATTTAGGCTATGTAGCTTTAATATAAAATGGTAGCTAAAAATCCTCTTTCCTCCTCTAAAAAAAGTATCTAATTTACTATGCATTAATTCAGTCATAGATGTAGTTTTTAGTTTTAAAGTTCTTATTTGCAAGGTAATATATATTTTACCTAATTTTAGTATTGTAAGGTGAAATAAGGTAGTATCTATTGAGCTCATATAGAAGGGCCTTAATTTAGCAAAATATGGTTTATTCTTATGAATTTGGAGGAGAATCAATACAGAATTGAATTTTTATTTTCCTGGATTGGAATATACATACAACTATAGGAGAAGGTATGGATCATGTTTAACATTAACAACTTTATTTTTTCATTAGATCTTTATTAGAAATGCTTAACTAGTATCAAAGTCAGATTAACAGATCTTAACGAGTAAAGTTAAAACTCAAATTTCAGTATCATACTTTATTCAGGATTCCATTTCCTACATGCAAGTGATTTTCCAGACACTCAGATATGCAAGCTCATTCATAGGGACCAGTTGATGGGGATGAAAACAGACACGTAAATAATTAATAGAAAGTTAAAAACTGTAAGTGCCATATGAAAGAATATGGTGATGTGGACATTACCTTGTTTACTTGTAATACCTGTTTTATGTTCATTGTTTTAGACTCATTTTTCAAACTTTTCCAATCATTTCTGCTCATCAGTGTTAATGCTCATATTTTTCACAATGAAATTAATTTTAGAAATAAGAATTTACATGACTATTGAGCTTAAAATTTTGACTAGAAAAGGCAGTCTCTTTTGTCTTAGTTTGTTAACTAGTGTTAGAATTGAACAGTTTTTAAAAATAGAGTTATTATTTCAGGTTTTTTCTTATTGCTTTCAGGTTTTATCCCATTGTTCTGTATTGCATTCATAAATCAGGAAACCAGTAGTTGATCTAATTTTTATGTTTGTCATTTGCGAGGTTGCTGGTGATTTAATATCTTATTATTCTTTCAGGCACGATTGGAATTAGAATTAAAAAAGACACCTAAGCTAAGAAAATTCTGGAACTTAATTAAAAAGAATGATGAAAAGATGGATCCAGAAGCAAGAGAACAGTATGTTGCCAAAGCCTTGTTCTGTGTTGGTTTATTATGCTGGATTGTGGGTCTTAGGTGAAGTTGACTGGTTTGTTATTTGCTTTACATAGTGCTGAACCAAATTGATGATTAAGAAGTGTTGTTACCACTTTTTTCTTCTTTCTCTTCTCTCTGCCCCGAGGATAAATATATCAGTGGTATTCTTTCTGCCTATTGTTTATCATCTGTCTGTCGTGGATTGTTCTCAGTTTTCTCCACAATCTTTAGGCTGTCATTCTAACTTCTTTCTTTTTCTTACTCCCTCATTCTTAACAATGACTTTTATACATTTCAACCATAATTCATTCGTTCCTTCATTCAACAAGGATTGAGTGTTTATTATTTTGCCCTATACTATTATTGCAGGTATAGGAGATACAGCAGAGGACATACTGGAAAAGAATTCCTCCTGCTCTTGTGGAACTTACATTTTAGTTGGGGAAGACAGCAGGAAACAGATGGATTAAGATAGTATATTAGATTATGATTCATGCTAAGGAGAAAAACAAATCAAGTGTAAAGAGTAAAAAAGCAGGTGAGGGTTAGGGGTTATTTTAATAGTAATTATTATTAATTGGATAAAAGTCTGGTAGCAAGTGTATATAAAAGAGATCTGCATCTCTTTGAGGCTCAGTGGTCTAATTGTGCATTTACATTATTTACTACATGACTGGTCTAGCAATAATCCTATTTCTTTCTCCACCTTTAATTGCTCTTTTTCCACACTTTTTAGAGTAATAACATGATAACTTACTTTTTTTAAAAAAAACCCTCTGTTTCTATTACCTCAATATGATTTACCCTTACATCTCTCTGGTTCTAACATTCTGTGCTTTCCTGTCTTTGTATAACTCTTTGCTCTCTACTTCTGTTTGGATGCATTGCCATGAACTCCAATTTGGCTTAACAAAATAATGCTCATTGTTTTTTCCTTCCAAACTCACCTTTTTGCCCAGTTACTGTGAATTCTTTCAGCCATTTGGGCTTGAAATTCTCTGACTAGCTGTTTTTATCCATCCAGCCAGTCTTAACTGGATTCGTCTTTTTTTTTTTTTTTTTTTTTTTTTTTTTTAGATTATATTTATTTATTTTTAGAGAGAAGGGAAGGGAAGGAGATAGAAAGGGAGAGAAACATCAATGTGTGGTTGCTGCTTGAGCGTCCCCCCACTGGGGACCTGGCCTGTAACCCAGGCATGTGCCCTGACTGGGAATTGAACTGGTGACCTTTTGGTTCACAAGCTGGCACTCAGTGCACTGAGCCACACCAGCCAGGGCTGGATTCATCTTTTGACCTTCATCTTCCTTCTTGTCTATTCACACTACTGTTGTCTAACTGGAAGGCTTTTATAGGGGAGAGGGACCAGAAAAACCCAGAATTATCTCCTGGAGGCCAGGCCTCCTGTAGCACTGGCTCCCCCCGCTAGGTGAGTATTCTAGGAACCCGTCTGTATCAGTGTACCAGCTGGTGGTGTTGTGAGAGGCTGCCTTCTCCTTCAGTGGATTGTTTTTAAAAACTTTCAGGTGTCCATTTCATGATGGGTGATTTGGGAGTGCTCCTGCCCCCACTGCGCTGAGTGTTCAGCAGTTTTTGACCAAGAATGACATGAACCCAGTGCCCCACCCTCCCTATTTACTGGATCTTACCCTGAGCGGCTTTTTTTTTTTGTTTACCCTGATGAAAAATGCCCTCGAAGGGAAACAGGTTGCAGATGTGGAAGCGGTGAAACAAATAAACGGCATAAGCATTAAAAGACATCAAAATCAACAAATTCAAAAACTGTTTTGAACAGTGGGAAAAAAATGTCTCAGTAGGTGTATTGTGAGTACTTTGAAGATGACTGAAGTTTACACATGTAAGAATAAATAACCAATGTTTTATAAATAAATTCTGGGATTTTTTGGGCCCTCTCTTGTATAGCCTCCTGACTAAGCCGCCACAATAAATTCCTATTTAATGTTTCTTCTAGCTTTCCTACAATAATGGGCCTAACTAGCCATCCTCATAGAAAACTATGTTTATTTCGTCATATTCCTACTCACAAGCTTTCGGTGGTGTCCTAGTTCCCATAGGATAAACTCTAAACTCCTTACAGACCTTCTTGTGACTCTCCCAAATCACTAGACTAGTCTATTCGTTGTTTCTTAAAAATACTCCTTCCTTAAGTGCCCTTTCCCTCCACTCCATTTGAATAAAGGTTAACCTCCTAAACACTCTTCCAGACCGTTTTAGGCCACAGTGCTTTCTTCTGAATTCCTGAAACACATTGTGGTTTTTTCATTGAAAATCCAGTTGTTTGTGTAAAGGGTAGTTGTTTAGAGCAGCAATTTACAATTGGTGTGCTGCAAGAATTTTTATAACATGCAGTACCTGCCTATTTAGTCAAGGACACGGGCCTCTTTTCCCTTAGATTGTCAAATTTAAAAAATGACAGCAGCCTACACAACAATAGCCATCCAGTGTGAATGAATCAAAATTACACCTATTTTTTTTGCCAGATTGGCAAAAATATATTTTTTGGTGTGCTGCAGAATTCTGTTGATTAGTTTATGTGTGCTATGAGGCGAAAAAGGTTGAAAATCACTGATTTAAAATGTCATTCTGTAATTAGACATAATTACGTTCCACACTCAGTTGCCATGTACTTTTAGACAAGTTACTTCACTTCTTTGAGCCTCACTGTGAAATTGAAGCATTAGTACCTATTTTATTGAATGGTTTTCAGCATTAAATGAGATTGTTCATATGAAGTACTTAACACAACTCAGATCCTGGTACAGAAATGCTCAATTAATTTCAGCCAGTTTTATTAAATGCATGCTGGTTTGTGTTACTAATTATCTTTTTATTATATGACTTATCATTTCAAGTTTTAGTCATTCTCCCTCCTTTGTATTTCCAGCAGTACTGATATAATCACTTGTATTGACACCTGATGATTATTTGTTCATTCATTGGTATATAGTGCATCTTAAATTAGTAGGGAGTAGAAAATTGTTTTTTAAACTAGGTTAATTTTTAGATTTGTAATACTCTGTTATATTTAATACTTTAAACATATTAAAGTATAAAATTGCTCATCTTTGTCTTAATGACATACTTAATACTAAATTTTTAATGTTAAGGGAAGACTAGAAATGAAATTTTGAAAATTCCTTTCTTGTCCTCATCTTTAAATCACAACTGACAACTTTTACATGAAAAAGAAATAGATTTTTTTTTTTAGCTAGCTTTTTAGGCCAATAATTAGGCTCTTCTTTTCTGCATGTAGTGCTGTATTTACATAAGAAGAAAAGAGAAATGGAACATTTCAACAATATAAGAAAGGCTTGTTCAACCTTTTTTACTTTTGAAATAATTATTTTTCATAATAACTGATCAACGTTATATCTTTGATTTTAGAGCCTATCAAGAAAGAAGATTTCTTTCACAGCTCATCCAGAAGTTTATCTCTGTGCTAAAATCAGTCCCACTTTCTGGTAACTATCTTCTTTTACTCAGCTTACTTGAGTTATTTAGATACCCCCGTAGGATTTACTAATTTTTACTCCAGAAACTGCTCTTAGGATGACTTTTAATTGTAATGACAAAATGTTATGTCCTCCCCTTTTCAAATATATTACCAGTCTGAATATTGTGACTGCCATGAAAAATTCACATACATTAAAGGTATCAGCATGGTTATTAAAATGTTCATTTATTTAGTAAATATTTTTTGAGCTTCTAGTAAGACCCAGGTCCTGAACAAAGGAGCTTGGACAGAGTGGCAAACAAGATAGTCGCCAGTCCTGTCCACATGGCCCTTACAGAACGCTGCTGAGCAGTGTGTTCAGGCGACATCAAATGCTGTTCGCAGAGGAAGAGAAGAGTATTTTTGAGGTATAAGGAATGTATTTTTGAGGTAAAATGGAAAGGATTTCTTTCCTTTGTGGCCCCCATTTATTGATGAAAAAAATAAAGTTTATACTATGTATACACTTTGAAATATATCATGATTATACTATATGTAGAGATACCTTTATGTGTGTGTATGTGTGTGTTATATGCTTTTATGTCAGGCAGGGCCAATTATTTTATGCCAGTTTTACAAGATCTTTATAAACATTTGTGAATGCAAACAAAATATTGTTTACTTAATAAAGGTGTATATATGCTATGTAAGATATGTCATTGGTTAATAATATTTTATTTCCTAACCTGAATATAATCTAAGAACAGCTCTATAGATGTAACATAGTTCTATTTTTGCATCAAAAATTTTAGCTTTGTTTAACCTAAAAATACAATAGAATTACTTATAAATGCTGACCCTCCAAATAATATTTTACTGAAAATCATGCCTATAATTCTGTGAGGAAGAGTACTAATGTTATAAATCAGTTGTACCTGACTATGGGCACAATATTACTACCGGTATAAAGAAAAAAAATTATCATTTGCTTATAATCTAAGTCACTTAATTATTAGTATATTTAAATCATTCAGTTAAGAGGACTTAGATTTGGTTTTCTTGCAGCAATTAGTAATAATGAGTGCTTAGAACTACTAATATGTGTAATAATGAGGTCATTAAAAATTCATGTCTTGAACTTTGGAATGTTTGTCTGTGGTCATTTAGAAAAGTTTGATAATCAAGTAGCAATAACATAGGGCCTGCAGTAATTTTAACAGCCATTAAACCACTAACTATTGCCATTGTTATTTATATATTGTCAGAAAACAGAAAAAAAATTTTTTAGATCTTGAGTTTCAATCAAAATTTATTAACATTGCAAAGGAAGAAACAAGGTGTTGAAAACTGTGGGTTCAGAAAGGGTTTAAAGATGGATCGATTATATAGTTAGGAAACAGAAAACTAATTGTTAAAAGAATAAGAATTGTAGTTTCACTTTACAGGGTCATTAAAAACAACATGTCCTTACAGTTGTCATAAAGGAAATCTCTATAGGATAACCTGAGATGTCAGGGCGGCTCTCAGAAGGAAAAAGAAAACTGCAATACATGTAGGAAGCCAATGATAGGATATATTGATGTCTGAAATTGGAATAACAAGCTCTCAGCTCTAAAGAATGTGCACAGTAGGACCAACTAATTTAAAACATGGAGCTTTATTCACCAGAGCTCAGAAGTTGAGTACCAAGCATCATATTCAAACTTTAAATAAGCGACTGCCAGTAACTTTCTCAACCTATAAATAAAAATACCAAATACACAATGTGGTCACATTTTAAGTATTAGGCAAAAATATTTTCCTTTGTCAGTAACAAGAACAAAACATAGCAACAGAGGACTGGTTTGTATGGATTCTGGTCCTGTCCAGCCATTACTTTGTTCTACACTTTTATCAAGTCATTTTCTCTAGCCCTCCGTTTGCCTCTCACCTAGAAAATGGAGAGCTAAAATAGATCTAGTTCTCTAAGGTATTTTCGAGCTATCGAATTCCATGCATATGTAATTTTAGGGTCTGGATTATGGACATGGAAAAGTTCCAGTTAACATTTCCATATATTAGTCACAAAACTATTCACATTTTTTTGTCACATAAAGCCTTCCATTTTCCTGTATACCAGAAATAAATGCAATGAGTAGGTTTATTTAAGCATTTGTAGGGTGCCTTCGTCAGGTCTAGCAAGTGCTGCTTTACTTGTAGCTGGGAGTCCTTAGATTAAGCGATAGTAGGGGGTTGCCAAGTTTGCTCTGTGCCTTGGCAGAAATGCTCTAGCTGGTAAAACTGAAGATCATTTCTTGGCATGGGGGGCAGGGGATGGGGACTTGTACTCTGAAAGTATGTAATGTCACAAGATTGTAATTATTTAAAAACAAAAATGTAAAATTTTAAAACACAGTACATTAATGCTCATGAATAATATAAAATAAGATAGTGATTTAAAAATTATTTTATTGTATAAAGAATCCATGGACAAAGCCAAAGTGGGGAAGGATTGAGGGTGGGAGGTGGGGGTGGGTGGGACAGGGGAAAGTGGTGGCTGGAAAATGGAGACAAAGGTATTTGAACAATAAAAAATATATATATATATCAAATAGAAATAAATATTTTATTGCTTTATATGTCATTGACATTTTAATGTCAAAAAGGAATATGTGCACAGTGGGAAAAAAGTCATAAAAAGTATCCCTTTAATTAGTTTGGTATATATCTTTCCCACCCATTTTTTTATGCATTCTAAGGTATCTTTGTATATGTACATGTACACATATATGTATCTGTTTATGCATATAAAGAAGTTCTAGAAACTATGTGAAGACAATATGAAAAGTAGGGCAAAAACTGATACAAAACTGCCTTTCTAGTTTTTCTATCTCAGGTTTTTTAAAAAATGTAATCATTTAGTATAGATTTTAAAAAATTAACACTAAAATATTTTGCAAATCTTATTTTTATAATGTTTTCTGATGCAAGTTTTCATTTTTTCATATTTGTAGAGTAGATGTCGGGGAAGGCCCACCTTTTTGTGAAATCTATGGAAGGTCCTTACTCTGATCATAGTTCAATCCTGATGAATAGGGGACAAGTGACCTTGTTTAAATAACTGCCATTTTAGAATATAGTGCCACAGAATAACCTAAGTAAGAAAATTCTAACATGTTTTCTGTGTCATGTCTAGAACCTGTTACTATGGACAAAGTTCATTACTGTGAAAGATTCATTGAACTTATGATTGATCTAGAGGTAAGAAATGTGCAGGTGCTTTTCTGTAATACAGTCATTTTAAGGAGGCTATGATTAAGCATATGACTATATGTGAAATATTTTTTTATCACCTCAAACTGGCCTTTGCATTTATTTCAAGGTGTGTCAGAGAAGAAAGTCCAAAGCACTTGACTCTTGATGTTCTCAGATGGCTGCTGTTTGTAGGAAAAACGGTACTTAGTATAGTTATTAAACATGAACAATGGCAGTTTATTATCTGTCACATTTTAATATCCCTTCATAGAGTTTTAAATAGTGGCTGAAGTCATGGGTTTACGGCCATATCTTTAATAATCTTTTTTAAAACTTGCCTATATTGATGAAGAAACATGTAGCTGCTATTGTCAATTTTTAAAATTAAGATTCTTAAAAAAAGATTCCATACTACTAGGTAAAAGATTTTGATGGAAAGTTCACATGCAGAGTTGGTGTAGGTCATACTGAATTTATTTCCTTTCCTTTCCCTCTTTAATGAAGGAAATTGAAAGAAAATCCTTTCAGTTTGTCTCTTATCTGGAAAGGTGGCGTGGTTTCTTGACATGAGGATTAGAGTATTGGACTAGCAATCATTTATGAGATCTTCATTCAAATTCTAATTCTGCCAGTAACTGATTTATAACCATGGAGCATCTCAATAACCTCACCTATAAAAGGAGGATGTCTGATTATATTAGTGGTTTCCAAACTGACTGTCACCATCTTGCCTATCATCTTGGGCTGCCAGAGAGGGATGTGGGAAGTGGAAACCGAAAAAGGAGTCTCCCCTCGGGGTTCCTCCTCCCTTTTTCTCAAAGCAACTCCATTTTTAAACCTACACTCAGTACATTCTGGGATTTCATACAAGGTTTTGTTTGAAAACTTCTGGCTGAGACATCTGAGATTTTTTTCAGTGCTATAATTTTTGAGAAATAATAACACTGAGTTTATTTACAACATGGACCTTGCTTTGTGCACGATGTCTCCAGGAGACTGGAGGGTACTTTGGATGTGATTAACGCTTATAAGTTACATATCAGTAATTTTCACATTTAGCTACAGAAAACCTGCACACTTATTGCCATGGTGTTTATTTTTTTCTAGGCCCTACTCCCCACAAGGCGCTGGTTTAATACCATCCTGGATGACAGCCACCTTTTGGTTCACTGTTCCCTTTCCAATCTTGTTCATAGGGAAGAGGATGGCCATCTTTTTTCCCAGGTGAGCATTTATGTATCTGAACATACTTACTGTTCTTATTTCTAAATTGATCTTTTCTTTGCCTTGCAACTGAGAGTACCAGGGCATGATACAAAGTAATTTTGCTTTGTATTGAATTGAATAATGAAAATTCTTAATTGTTCATTTTTAAGTAAAATCAAGTCTTAATGTACAAAATAAATGCATTTTTTGTCCTGACTTGTGTGGTTCAGTTGGGCTTCATCCCACAAAGCGAAAGGTCGCCAGATTGATTCTTGGTGAAGGCGACACTCCCGCATTTTGGGTCAGGCACCCCTGCCCCTGTCAGCGTAAGGCAACCAGTCAATGTGTCTCTTTCACATTAATGTTTCTCTTCCTCTTTTTCTCCTTCTCCTTCTCTTCCCCTCTGTAAAAATAAAGAAATAAAATCTTTAAGAACTACAACAAAATGAATGCATTCTTATATAGGTGGCCTCTAACAAAAGCTTATACTGTATTATGTGAGTTTGTTATGATATTACTAAATTATGTAAAATTTAGTGATGTAGCCCACATAACCACTGTGGAAGATAAAAGATGATGAGCTTTAATTTCAAGTGAACTATGCCCTAATAACATGGCTCTCCATCCATGAGATGGTGCTTGATAGTGTGGAAGCATGTATGCTTTGTGTGCTAACTTGGATACGAAGATGAAGTATTAAAGAGTTTTGCATTTCCTGTAATGTCATCTGGAAGAAAATCCTTTTAACAAACTTCCAACACTTGTGTTTCAATAAGGTCATAGTTAGAGATATGGTTTTTATGTGTTTAGATATTATATATTGGGTTGACCAAAAAATCTGTTTATTTTTTTTTCTGTGAAGTAAAAGATACATTTTTTCTTTTCACCAGTGACTTTATTGATCTCGGTATGTTGAGTTTGTTGGCTCTCTCCCACTATTGGCCTCTACTGGGTAGAGGCCAAGGGTGTTGCTAAACATCTTCCAATGCATAAGATAGTCCCGCAGCAAAGAATTATTTGGCCAAATTGTCAGTGGTACCAAGAAACATCACAAACCACTTTTGTATTGCACAAATCTTTTTTTGCATTCCGATTGCATTTTTACCTTTTTTGAAATAATAAAGCATAACATGCAGAAAATATTGCATACTTTCTTCCATCTTCAATATTAAAATGACTGCACAAAAATTCACCAATTTTGATTTTTTTTTAAGTGCATGCTAATATACAGCTGTCACAGTACCATCTAACAAAATTGTTTCAAATAAAGTTAAAGACAGCTAAGCACTCCTAGAGCCATCATATGAAAAAATACTGAATGAACTTTTTGGCCAACCCAATAAGACTTCTTTTACCTTGTTTCTGTGAGCACTCCTTTTTTTTCCCTCATTCTCTTATTAAATCCCAGTGATTTTCCTCACATATTAAAATTCTAATATCTGATATGCCATGGATTAGCATTAAGAATAATACAGAGTCGGGGTGAAGGCAGCCAGTGAACCCTGTTGATGCTGCCACCCCAGGGGGAAAGCAGCCCGTTAGCAGCGGAACTACGGTGCCCTAGAGAAGGGGCCCGACGGCTGCGGAGACTGAGGAGAGGAATGGATTGTTATCTTTCCCCACCTGGCAGATTTTCCGCCATGGAAGCAGCACACACAGAGTATCTCTCCAATCAGCAATCCCAAAACTCTCTAAAAGACCTCGGGAGTTCCCTCTAGTGGTATAGTTCTATAGATTTGCAGTGATGTAGATAGATTTTTTTTTTTTCTTTAAAGTGACTGGCTTCCTTTGATTAGATCCTTAATATCTCTTTGTTATTGGGATTGGCGTTTAAATTCTTCTCTGTATAAGTAGACCATATATATGGTGTAGACTTAATTTATTCACAAGGCACATGCGTACCTTTTTCCACATAAATAAAACTACATTTGGGTATGTTCTGAAATGTTTGTTGCACTGTTTACAGAGCTTTTCAGAATCTCTGAGAAGGTAAACGTACTTGTTTATTATTTGAAGTAAATAATGTTTTTCATGCTTTCATGCTTTTGTGTTCACACAGTTTATTAATTTAAATATATCCTTTCAGCTTTTGGACATGCTTAAGTTTTATACTGGTTTTGAGATTAATGACCAGACTGGAAATGCTCTCACAGAGAATGAGATGACTACAATTCACTATGATAGAATTACTTCCCTGCAGGTAATTGAAATGCACTATAGCCTTTGCTTCTGCTCCATAAAGTCAGGTCGTGAATAATTTAGGATTTGTATAGTACAAATAGAAGAGGTATTAATTTAACACTGTTTTCATCATGAATTTTGAATTCATGAAAAAAAAAAACGGCTTTCTTTAATAGGCATCATCCTGAGAATAAATATGCTGATATTTGATACTCAGAAATATTAGTTACTGGGCCAGTTTAGTGCATTTAAACCTCTGTTTCATTTTATGAAAGAAGATATGTCAACATATGACAAAGTAGTGTAAACATTTTGTACATTTTTGAGAGAAACACAGGTAATGAAATTCACCAATATAGCGCAGATGAGCAAAAGTATTCTAGTTATGTTCTTTACTAATCTCATCTTCCTCTTGAGCCCCATTTCCTCTGTTGGCAGAAAGTAGCTTTTATTTATCAATGTAAAGTAATTCATTTCTTTCTGTTCTAAAAGTCATTTTTCTGAGTAAAGACTCAGTCAAACTTAAGTTCAACTTTCTTGCATAGTCAGTTCTACTATCTCGCAAGGAGTCTCTGCTGTTCCTCCTTTTTCCAAAATGGCATCTGGGTACATGGAGACACTAAGATTTATGGTTTGCAAGAGGAATGATCTTCACACTGTCCTAGCTCAAACATCTTTTCTTGCTTTTCTCAGAGCATTATTGTTTTTATCCTGTCTCTGCCCTTGAAGTGACCGTGGTTCGATTGGCATGTGGTCTGTTCTAGGCCAGGCAAGGCATGATGATTGCTCACAAGGAGCTTGGCTGTCTCCCTGGCGAGGAGGCCCCAACTTTGTTCTGGACAGAGCTAGAACTCTCCTGTGAGCTAACTCTCGTTCATTCCCTAGCTTAGCTCGCTCTTCAGCTTTGGGTTACGCAGTCATTTTGCCACTGCCTGTAGTAATCCTGCGGCAGGCTCATCCATAACCTTGACAGCCTCCTGCATGATACACTGTGGGTACATGAAAACCTCTAGATCTTCTTTGTGCCACATGGGCATTAAGGAAGACTAGGAATGCTGTCTTGTATTCTCCCATCAGATCAGCATAATTGCTGCTGTTTCGGTTTTCTTGGCACTTACTCCATGTTGGTTGGGGGTGGTGCCCTGCAAGGCCCTCTCTTTCCTGAGTTCCAACATAAAGCAGGACATAGCACACTATGCTTTTGGCTTCTCCCTCAAACTCTCTCTGTTTAGTGGGAATTTTCCTTGAAAACTAAAACTTTTAGTTTTGTTAGGTCAGTTCTTGATAATAAAGTGTTTTGCTTTCTTCCCTCATGTTAACTAAGCTGGCTTTCCTGTACATTCAGACTACAAGTTTAGAAATAAAATAACGAACATTGACTCTTTGTTTTTACATTTCTGCTAGAGCAATTCTGGGTTTCTCCCTGTTGTGTTAAATGCTTCTGGCTCAATAAGACAGCGGTCACATGTAAGAAGCATATCAAAAAGAGGAGGGCATTAGTATTTTTAAAAAATTTTAATAATAGGGTATATGAATTGTAGTTGATTGTATTAATATATATACATTAATTATTGACTTTTTTTTTGTTTTTTTTGGTTTTTTTTTGCTGTTCTTTTCTAGAGAGCTGCTTTTGCACATTTTCCTGAACTCTATGATTTTGCCCTCTCAAACGTGGCAGAAGTAGACACTCGGGAGTCCTTGGTCAAGTATTTTGGACATCTTAGGTAAGGCAACAGGAAAAAAAAACTGAATTCTAGCTTTCTTTTAATCATTTTTGTGCTACTTTAGGTAATGTTACGTGTTACCCTGTTTATTGACAACTAGAACTAGTGCTTCTCTGTAGCATTTAGTACCTTTGAGTCAATATATAATTATCCATCTTCTCTTTTTTTGGTAAAATTGGTACTTTTCATAACATACAGTTTTCCTAGATCTTAATTTTTTCTTAGAATTGAACATAAAGCTGGTAACCCATTAGTCATAAAAAACATATAACAAGCCAAAAAATGTTCATCATACACTAGTTCTTCCCTTAGCCATGGCTTCACTTTTTGCAGCATCATTTGTAGTTGTCTGTGGTCCAAAAATATTAAATGGAAAATTTTAGATATAAACAATTCATCAGTTTTAAATTCCACCCTGTCCCGCTCTCTCCCTCCCGGGGTGCAAATCATCTCTTTGTCCAGCGTATCTGTGCTGTATGTCCTACCCGCCATTAGTCACTTAGTTGCCACCTTGGTAACCAGATTAACTGTTACAGTCGTGCAGTGCCTGTGTTTAAGCAGTCCTGATTTTATTTAATAATGGCCCCCAAATACAAGATTAGTGATGCTGGCAATTTAGGTACCAAAGAGGAGCCATGAAGTACTTCCTTGTTTAATAAGAAAGCAAGCGTTTACTAAGGTTGCTAAGGTCTATGGTAAGAATGAATATTCAACCTTGAAATTGTGAATCTTGAAACTGAAGAAGGAAAAAGAAATTCATAAGCTAGTATTGCTGTCACATCACAAACTGCAAAAGTTATGACCACAGTGCGTGATAAATGCTTAGTTAGGATGGAAAAAGCACTAAATGTATGGGTGGAAGAGTGCTCACTTCAGCAGCACATACCCTAAATTTGTCAGTGGAAGACACAAACAGAAACGTGTTCCAGTTGTTGTGCCAGAAAGCATTGAGCCTATACAAAGACTTCAGCAAGTGATCCCCTGAAACGAATGACACCAAGACATTTACCGCAAGCAAGGGCAGGAACAGGTTTGGACTAAAATATAAAAATTACTGGAGAGGCTGCATTTGCTGATGAAGAAGCTCCTGCCGTATTTCTGATACAGTTGAAGTTGATTAAGGACATAAGGTATGTATGTACAGGGAAAAAACAGTATGTACAGGAAAAAACATAGTATATACAGGATTCGGTACTTTCAGGGTTTCAGGTACCCATTGGGGATCGTGGAGCACATCCCCCATGGCGAGGGGGATAAGGATAAGGCGTGGGGATTGCTGTCGATTTTAGAGCCGTGTCTTGGAAAAGTTTTGCGTGTTTAAAATTTATGAAATTAGTAATATTCTCTTGTCACTTAGCTATCTGCTAATATATTTTTTAAAAATAGTAATAATAGCATACTTTTATTTATTATATGGTAGGCACTCTGTTAAGTGTGTAAGTAACTTAATCCTGAAAACATTCCTGTGAGAGAAGTATGCAGGTATCATCTTACATATAAAGTAGCTGAGGCACAGAACAGTTAAGTAATTTGTCTGGTTCACATATCAAGCAAGTGACAAATAAGGACTCTGCTTTCTGAATCCTAACATTTAAAAAAACATTTTTTATTCAAGTATAATTGACAATCAACATTATATTAGATTCAAGATACAACATAATGATGTGATACTTGTGTGTATTTCAAACTGATCATCAAAATAAGTTGTTAATCTGTCACCATATATAGTTACAGAATTTTTCTCTCGTGATAGAACTTTTACCATCTCTTCTCTTAGCAGCATTCTAATGTGTAAATGTGTAATACAGTATTGCCACCTGTATCACCATGCTGTACAGTACATCCCCATAATCTATTTAACTAGAAGTTTTTACCCTTTCACTCCTTGTCACACCCTGGGGACCATCAGTCTTTCCTTTGTATCTATGAGCTTTTGTTTTTTTTTTTTTTTTTTTAAAGATCCCACATATAAATGAAATCATACATTCCTGATGGGAATTTGGAATGGTAGTGACACTTTGGAAAAATTTGAGTTTCCTGTTTCTTGTAAAGTTAAGCATGCACTTTACTGTGTGATCCTGTATTCTCACAGACATTCCCAAAGGACATGAAAACTGACATTCACACAAAAATCTGTGCAGAAATGTACATAGGGGCTTTATTTACAATTGTCAAAAAATGGAATACACAAATATCCTTTAACTGGAAAATGAATGAACCTACCATGGTATATCCCTATAATGGAATATTATTCAGCAATGAAAAAGGAATCAGCAAGGAATTATTCAGCAATGGGAAGATAAAACAGTGTGGGTGAATCTCAAGTGCATTGTGCTAGTGAAACTAACCAGTGTCAAAAGGCTGCGTAATGGATGATTCCATTCACTTGACCTTCTGGAAAAAGCAGTTACAGAGATTGAAAACAGATCAGTGGTTACCAGGGACTGGGATAGAGTGAGGGATATTGGCTGGGGACAGGGGGGTATTAAACTGTGCTTAAGTAGTAGAAAGCTATCAAGCTTATAGTGGCAAATGCAAGTTTTCAAAAATTCCAGTTTTTTACTTGGACGTTTACATTTTATCTTTGGCAGCAGATACTGTCAGTTGTTTTTCTTGAAGACACAGGTTTATTGTGTTTAAATTTTTTAAAATTTTGCCATTAATTCAAGTCTGAATAACCATCATTTGTCCGTTGTTCTGTCAAGGAAACATTGTGTAGAAAATGTGCACTTCCCATTCCATCACACAGGATATTTTTAAAACAGAGACTTAAGTGTCCCATTTTAAAAACTGCTCCTCCAAGGACATTCTTAAAACTGGGTTTTTGTGGAGAGGTTTAAAACTGCGTGTGGCCTGAAGAATGCAAGGACTACTTACAGTACTTGGTGCCACTGCCTCGGTCTCTGCCAGTATTTTTACCCGCCATTGCTTTTGCACTTGACTGCATATGCAAAGACAGTGGAAAAAAATAATGTCTTAGTATTAACATAAAAAGGGCTTGTCCTTGCAGACTCCCTGAAAGGATCTCAGGGACCATGAGCAGCTTTTCAGAAGACACTTTGAGGGGTTTAACTTTCATTGCTGATATTTTATATTTTCTACTCATGTTATAGGATTCTATTTGCTAGGTAAAACGTTTTAAGCATTCTATAAAATTAGATGTTTCATAAGTGAAATAAAATAAGAATAAAATATTCTGATTTCAATATTCTCTATTCTGCAGTTCAAATACACTCCACCAGGTGGCATCATACCTCTGCTTGTTACCAACTCTTCCTAAAACTGAAGACACAACTTTTGATAAAGAATTTCTTCTAGAATTGCTGGTAAATACATATTAATGCTCTTTGAGTTTTGCATATGGTTTTTCCTACCTATCTGAACCATTCTTAAAGATATAGATTGGTACAGATTTTTTTTCTGGACTAAATACTGGATAGATAATTTCCCCTTTGGAAATTATATTATCATTTGGTTTTATCCAGTTTCTTTTCTCATCTCTTGGATTTCTTTTCTCAAGTCTTTTACCTCTTAAAACTGCTTTATAGCATGAATTTATTTCAAGCAAATCTGTGTGAGCAACTTCTGCGTCAGGCAATGGCGTCAGGCATCGGGGGCCCATAGATAGCTGACACCATTACTGCCTTTAAGAGGTCACAGCTACACACTGTTATTTAAGTGTAGTACCTTGAATATGAAGCCATACCTTTATCACCAGGAAATTCAGGCATGTTTAGAAATAAAGTTATCACGAACTTAGTGGTTGAACAATTCTAAGGGATTTCGCAGTCATTTGGGAAAATGATGGCTTTAACTCTCAAACTAATACTTCTTTTGGTAACGTTTATTTTTTTAATGCATTTTTAGGTTCATAGCAAAACTGAAGGGATGGTATATACGTCATTTTTAATTTCAGTAAAATATTTCATAAAATGGATGAGTATTTAACCATACTCCTACTATAAAAATTTAAGTTGTCTACTGTTAGAAATAATGCTTCAATTTTTGTACATGCTTTTTTGTGCTTACTTAAAAGATAAAAGATGCAGTCATATCATCCCCCAAAAAGTGTATGTTCCCACCAACAATATAGTATATCTCCTTAAGCTCTTAACCAACCTTGGATGTTATGAGCCATCCTAATTTTTGCCACTCTCATGGGCAAAAAAAATAATAGCTTGTTTTAATTTTTTGTCTCCTGACTGCCAAAAGGCTGAGTTGTTTTTAATATTTCAGACTTTTTTTACACCTATATAAACATGCACTGTGGATGTATGTGTACATTTTTTATACACGTGGGAACAATTATGGGCACACCGTTTTGTGACTTATATCCAAGCTAATACTAGGATATAAAGTGTAATCTCCTACTGTAGAAAGAAAGATGATATACTAGTTTTTGGGGTAGTAATAGGAAACTCTTTGTAGCAGGTGTTTTAAGCCTGGTGACAGGTGTGTAAGTGCCATTTGGAGAGAATTCCTTGGGAATGGTTTTAAATTAATTCACATATAAAAAATACTTTATCAATATATTTACTTGCATGAAATGTGTATCCTGGGTCACCATCTTTACCTTCTTTCTTACAAATCATTTTTTATGGTCTCTCACTACAAGTACTATCTAAAAGTCTCTTGTCCTATTTTCTGACAATGTAGAATCTTCTCTAGTAAGTCAGGTTTTGGAGATTAGTAATAAATCCTTAAAATTTAAATTATTATGCCAAAAGAACAACATTTTTGAAATTTGTAGTGTTCCAGCATAACCTTACATATATCCTTCTATTAAAGAATTTTCTCAGGCTTTGGATTCTTCTGAAATTCTAAATTATGATTAAGAAGTTGAAATATGGCCCTGGCCAGTGTGGCTCAGTTGGTTGGAGTGTCATCCTGCAAACTGAGAAGTTGCAGTTTTTATTCCCAGTCAGGGCACATGCCTGGGTTGTGGGTTGGATCCCCAGCTGGCACGCATATGGGAGGCGGCCAGCCAAGGTAGCTCTCTCACATTCGTGATTTTCTCCCTCCCGTTCTCCCTCTTTTTCCCCACTCTAAAAGCACGTCCTTGGGTAGGGGTGAGAATAATAATAACTAACCTTTAAAATAAGTTGAAATATGCATATTATTTAGATGATATCCACTACCCTTTTTCCTAAAATAACACTATCTACTAAAAAGAATGTGACACATTTTTTAAATATGTCATTATTTTAGCATGTGTTAATTAGACAACAAACTTATTTCAGTATTTGAGATAAATCACTCTAATATTATCAATGGAAGGTTAGCTAGAGATCATAAAGTCCAGCGCTCTCATATTATCAATTAGACTGAGGCCAGCTTATTAATAAACTATCCCAGATTGTTTAGCAAGTTAGTACAGAGTGAAAACTATAACCTAAGACTTAGGGCGCCCTTTTTTATCTTACATAAACCAGTACTAAGTGCTATGGTTTTTAAGATCTTGGCATGTGCCAGGTACTATTTTACAGTATTCCATTTTATTTTCATAAAAAACCTGAGGCATGATTTACATTTTGTCTCTTTCACTGAAAAAGGTAGCTAAGATCTGGGAGATTGAAGTAATTTGCCTGGCTTTTACATAGTTCTTAAGTGGAGGTACTGAGAGTTGAACTCACATCCCTCTGATTCCAAAGACCGTCATGACTGGTACTTCCTTCATCTTTGATATACGGCAAAAAAAAAAAATGGAAAAAGGGAATAAAATTTCTTGTTAAGTGCTACAGTAACTGCAGGACATGAAACATCTCATTCCATACTTTTGGTGAATTTCTCCATAAATTATTTTGATTAAAAAAACGTGCTTCTGCCCTAGCTGGTGTTGCCTAGTGAATTGAGTGCTGGCCTGTGAACCAAAGGGTCACCAGTTTGATTCCCAGTGTAGGGCATGTGCTTGGGTTGCAGGCTAGGTCCCTAGCAGAAGGCACACAAAATGTAACCACACATTGATGTTTCTCTCCCTCCCTTTCCCTCTCTAAAAATAAATAAAATCGTTTTTAAAAAAAATTTTTTTAAAAAGATGCTTCTAACTTTCTGCCTGAACCTGTACTTTTAGGTATCCCGTCATGAACGTCGAATTTCTCAGATTCAGCAGTTGAACCAGATGCCTTTATATCCAACTGAGAAAATCATATGGGATGAAAATATTGTCCCAACTGAGTACTATTCAGGAGAAGGTATGATAAAGAATTACAGAGTCCAGGTGTATCATGAAACTTAGTTTAGAATTCATATATAACTGAAAATACTCCTATGTGTTATATACATTAGGATAATATTATGATACCCTCAAGTTCAACATAAGAAGCTAGAAACTATTTAGTAGTTTGAATCCTTAGCATGAAGGATTTTTATTAAATTTAATCATGCTTCTGTGTGTGTGTGTGTGTGTGTGTGTGTGTGTGTATCATCCTGTGAAACATGACCACAGAGCAATGGAATTGTGTTGTAAGGAGACCTAATAATACAGGAAGTATAGCTTTTCGTTATGTCAACATACTAGGCCTTGTTTGGTAGTGGTTTACTTTACTTTTTAAAGACTTTTTTAGAGGCTATTTCTGCATATAGAGCCAGATAATGACCACCAAAAAAAGACATTGTTATTTATTAATAATAAACGGTTAGTTTTGATCCAAAATGATATTGCCTAGTTTGTTCACCTACCTATTTTAACAGATTTTTTCTAAAAGCTTTTGCTCGTCCTCTAAGGATAAGAATTCAGTACACTTGAGTGTGTGCCAAAGTGTATCTGACATGCTTTGAAGGCATATTTCAAAAAGGTTGAGTAAATCTTTTGAACAACAGTGTTAAAAGAAATGGGGCCATTTTAAAGACATCAACAGTGTAAATTATTGGTACATTTATTTAAAAGAAAAACTGTTAACTTCAGAGTCATATCCTGAGCCATAACTCCAATAAACCCACTATGCTAAAATTGTACTGGACTTCAGAATAGGCAATCTTCATATTTTTTAATGTTCTGACAACGGTTAATGCATTATTTCCTCACTTTGCTAATTGTTCACACTAAAAGCATTTATGGTCATGTATGTAGGACATCTCATTCTTTAACTGATCAGCCCCTAAAAGGTACATAACACATAGGACTATTTTGTCCTTTTAATACAAAGCTTATATATCCCTAAAAATGTAAACAGTCTTGTACCTAGCTTTTGGTACTCTTCAGTGATGCTGGCCTCAGTTTAAAGCATATTTTGCTTAGTATCAAGTATTACTTTTCTTTCATTCCCATGGTTAATGAACTTAAATGAAAAGGAATACTCAGAATTTCAGTCTTTACACTTTTCGTAGAATGAAAGCATTTCAGAACAATATTAGTTACCAAATGGTTGGACTGTAACACAGCTGTTTTCAGAGACGTGGCTGCGCCTTCATTGTTCTTCTTCGACTGCGGATGGGACTGTGCTGTGAGGCCCGGTATGCGATGCTGTGAAATAGGCAAAGACCAAGCTGCTGCTGTGCGGTTATGCAAGCTGCCTGTAGCTCCCACGGAGAGAAACTAAGCATAAGATCGGGAGAGCTGTAAAAAGTACAGTGTATGAATTACAAAGAAAACCTTGGTGAAACTTTGCCTTTTTAAAACCTCTTTATTATAAAATAAATATAGAAAGCTACACAATATAAATATAGAAGTTTACTAATTATCATAAGGGAAATACCATTGAACCGTAGTAACCACCTTGTCTGCTCTCCCAGAACCCTCCCCTGGGCACCTTTCTAGTCACTTGCTCCCTCTACTTAAATGTGACCGTTTCTTTCTTGGCTTTTATAGCCATCACTATCTTGTAGTTTTAAAACAGTTTTATCACCCAATTGTGTATCCCTAGACTCTTCCTTTTCTTTCCATTGAATAACCTTCATTGTTTGGTCTGTATAGTTTCTCATAGTCTAGGTTTTTCTGAGTGACTATGACCATGTCCCTCTGTCCTTTTTTGTTTATTTGTTTGTTTGTTTGTTTGTTTTGCAAATTGGCAGCTGGTTGTAGAGGCTCAATCAGGCTGAGGTTCTCTCTCTTTTTTGGCTAGATTCTTGGTAGTGGTACAGTTTTTTTTCATCAGGAGGCACATAATGTCCAGTGGTCTCTCTTTGTGTTATATTAGTAGCCATTGCTGCTTGACAGCTAGGTTTGTTAAAATATGCTATTGAAAGAGATGGTTTTTATCAGCCTCTGACCTGTAAGCAATTGAATTAGATTTAACTCAGAGTTTTCTAACATAAACTGAAATTTTTATACATTAATCTTTTTTGCTTTTAGATGTGCTATTGCTTTGGTAAGTCTAGATAAGGATAATGAAAAGAATATGATTTGCTGGTAAAATATACTTTGGCTTTTGTTTCTTTTTGCTATCGCTGCTGAGTGCTTGGTCACCTATTATCCGAGGGAAGTCCTATCAAGTGAGGATAATGGAAAGAATATTATTTATTAATACCGTCAGAGAAGGGAAGTAACTTAAGGAACAAAATACAGTACAATCAAAGCCTTACCCTTAAAGTCTAGCAGGAAGGCAAAGGTTCAGAAGAGCGCAGCAGTGGTCTTACTAGAGATAGATTCATACAGTGTAATATGCTAATGCAGTTTTCTTGGAAATTTTGTCTTAGACTGATTTTATGGTACCGTTATTTATTTTGAAATTTGCCAAGTGTAAGTTAGGTGGTAAAGGAAGCATTTTTGAACTACTTGAGACTATTAAACCATCTTCAGATACTTTTTAGAAGCACAGTTTGAATATGAATCATTGATATGCAGATTACTTGTATTAATGGAATTCATCTTTTATTTTAAACTCTTACTATATAGCATTTGTTAACTTGGTTTCACTTATGTGTAGAAATAGAAATAAGATCTTATTAAATACACTGTATTTTAGACATAATTAAATTAGATTGTTACCAAATTTGTGATGCCCTTTTTATATAGAGGACAGATATCTGATTAAAATAATAATTCACATGTGGATGTTATGTTCCTTTTCAGGTTGTCTTGCTCTTCCCAAGTTGAATTTGCAGTTTTTGACTCTTCATGATTACCTCCTAAGGAACTTTAATCTCTTCCGCTTGGAATCAACTTACGAAATTAGGCAGGACATCGAGGATAGTGTCAGCAGAATGAAGCCATGGTTAGTAAATTGGTCCCACTTGCAGTGAAGAGATGCAGACAGTGACAGACACAATTCTGTCAGGAAGCTCATAAGTGTATTTAGAAATAATATACCTGGAATGAAGATGCCCTCTAAAATATGACATATTTACTTTGTGAGAAATTCTTTAATGTAAATTAGAATGTACCAAAATGCTAAAATGTAAAATCAGGGCATTTGGGGTTGGGACTGGGCATGAGGGATGATAGGTCATTGTTCTTGGGGCGGGGGGAGAGTATAGAGAGGACTAGGTCGGGCACTAGTAAAGGAGTAAAGAGGAAAGGGCGTGGGCTGGCCTGCAGGCCTGTGCAAGGGCAGGACAGTGTCAGTGCCTGGAAAAGCTTAGCACAAAGGAGTATTCTGCTACCCTAAGTGCTCCGTGACTGTCCCGCGTCTCGGCCTGTCCAAGGAAGCTGGCAGGAGGTGAGGGGCATTTCTGAACATTGCACTGCGTGGAACACTGGAAGGCCTTCCCTGGTCCTCCACCCATCAGTTGCCTTGAAGAGACTAAATCATCATTTACTTTTAGGGCTGGTTGAGTAGGTCTTGTTATTTGAGGAACTCATCTGCTTGAACTCAACTCCCCACCTGCCAGCCCATTACTTGAGATAATTCCTTTAGCTAAGAAAAAAAAAACAACTTTCATTCTAGTTATTGTATACAGCTCTGTAATATATTTGTGAAGGTTAGTTTTACTTTTTAGACATGACTGATTTGGGGTAAATGCTCTTGGTCACTATTTCGTTCTAAGTACAAAGTTGATGGAGATACAATGTATATCACAAGTGACTATAAATGAGTAAAGTGATTGTATAAAATGAAATTTTGTTACATTATAGTTATACTATGCACATATATACAATTATACTGTATTCTATAGAAAAAGCTTGACATATTTTGAATGTGAACTGATTCAGGTACCTTCCAGGCTTCTGCTGTTACTAATTATAGAGAGCTACATGGACACTGTGATTATGATCTATTTTTTCCCTTTCACATTTTATTTCATACACAGTTCTATTTTTTAATTAATTATTATGTGAATAGTTATTTTGGGTGAGACTATAAGACACAAAATAAAGTATTTTTGACTTAATAATCAGTTGAGTCACTAGGCTGGCAGGCACTGTGAAATTTATATACCCATTGGCTGATCATCTCTGCCCACAGCTTTGCTGAAACTGTCGCCCATTGTTTGGGCCCCAGGGGAGTGCTTGATCAGAAAGCTTCCTTAAACTGTATGTTTACCTTGCATGAATATGCTCAGATTCTAGGCCTAATTTTGGCCATTTTGCAAAGTAGGGATTTATTAACTAGCAGTTTATCAAATAGAATTTACTTATACTTTACTTAAATGCCAAGTAAAGCAATAACGCAGTTTTCATGGTCTATTAAAAACAATTTTTTTAACTTACATTTTCTGCCTGGAGGAAGAAAATGCCACTTTTTGTAGTTAAGTTGTGATACTAAATTTTTCTAAATTTTTATTCCTAATTGCCATGATTGAAAGCTTAAAAACAGTGAGATCTGAAAAAGGGCAGGACTTCTTTCTGTTCCATGTGTTCTGAAGGTAGGAAAGTAGCAGAGGCACTTTTTGAATGATCATGGTTTCAGGCTGATGAAACTGCTGAGCAGGGTAAGAGGATGTGTTTATGAGAAGCCGAAATCTGTACTTTTTAGTGCTGATTAGTGCCTGCCTGGAGGTGGGAGCAGGGGTTGACTGCAACTGGACAAGAGGAATCTTTTTTAAGTATCATGGAAATGTCCTAAAATTAGATTATGGTGATAGATGTACAGTTCTATAAATTAATAAAAATTCCTGAATTGTACATTTACAATGAATGAATTTTATGATATGTAAACTATACTGTAGTAAAGTTGTAAAATTTGAGGGCAGTGATAGAAAGTTATGACAAAGGGTTTAGATACAAACTAATGTCTTTTAAAAATTGTCCCGGTATGAGCACAATTTTTATTTTAATTAGTTTTACTCTTCAATGGTACAAAGTTCTACAGTTTTTTTATGGCACAAAGCCCTTCCTTGGGATGTAGTTATCTTTGTAAGCATGTCATTTTTGGCAATACTTTCAAATTTTGGAGTATTGCTGCAATTTTATATCATAGATTTCCCAAATATACTATTTAATGTAAAAATTAAAGTACTACTTGGACTAATGTAAGAGGAAAGAATTAGTGTTCAGATGTCAGTGGGTCTAGTTATTACAACTTGCTTAATTATTTGTCCCCCCAGCCCATGGTAGCTTCTTTTAAACGATTTAAGTATTATACCCTAAGGAAGGTATTTGCATAGATATTATCATTTGTTTGCCTGTTTTTAATTTTTTAAATTCTAGCTTGTTCTAAAATGTGTTGAAACAGTTTATCCAAATACTTATAGTACATAAGATAAAATTAAACAGCTGAGACTGTTCTCTTGAAGGGCAAAGGATAAGAATATAAAATAGAACTAAATGTACTAGATTGTTTCACTCTTCGATAAAATGGCTCAGCTCTTATGTACATAGAGTTACCTTTTCCCCTGGGGGTGCAGGGAATGTTACCCTATTTCCCTTTCTTTTCTGGACCATATTTGCCTGTTTCATTCTACCATATATACTCCCTATAGATTAAGACTTAGATTTTTTTTCAAGTGTTGAAGTAAGAGTTACTAGTGTCAGGGCTTAAATACTAACTAAATATGTATTCTTACTGGTTTTACTTGTCCAAAAGTTGTATTTTGTTTGAGTAATCATGCACTTCTTTGGTTTTCAGGCAGTCTGAGTACGGTGGCGTAGTATTTGGCGGTTGGGCACGAATGGCTCAGCCCATTGTGGCTTTCACTGTGGTTGAGGTTGCTAAGCCCAACATAGGTGAAAACTGGCCCACCCGCGTTCGTGCCGATGTTACCATCAATCTAAATGTCAGAGATCACATCAAAGATGAATGGGAAGGTAATTTTGCATTTCGAGAAGTGGTTACATTTTACCTTTTAATTATGTAGACTTTCACTTAGAGAATTAGCTTACTAAATGTTACCCTTTTAAACTCTTTAAATTTCATCCTTAAAATTTGATTTAAAGAATGGCAATTGCCTTTTTAATTAGTATTAGTAAAAAATACCTGGGATCATGTAAGGGTGATTAAATACCATAATACTTTAACCATAATAAAAGCATAAAATAGCATTCATATCAAAGTGCTTTGGAAAATTGCAGTCAGCAGAGCTGAAAGTGTTTTAAATCTTAGTAAGGTAATGTTTATGAATCTGTAGGATCAATGTAAAAAGTAGAAATATTAATGTTCACTAAACAAAGGAGGAACACACAGCAGAACAAGTAAGGAAAATTGTTATTTTTAAAAGTTAAAAGCAACCCAAGTGGAAAAAATAGGGATATATACCATTTATGGAAATAAAGATACAGCATCAAAATTAGACAAACTCAAAAGAAATTATAGGGGGACCTAACAAAACAACTCAAAAAGAAATAATAATAGTTTGTTTGCACCAAAGGGAGGAAGTCAGAGAATCAGTGAAATACTACATACTCAAGGATAAATAATAATTGCAGAAAATTAAATGAGTTCTTCTTTCTATTTTTTACCAGGCAAGAGTTGGGGGATAGGAGTTCTACAATTACTGTTACTTAGGGGCAGATATGTTTGGAGTTACTTAAGTCAGAGTTAAAACATTGCTGACACCTATGTCAGAAGTGGCACATGAACTGAGTTTTAATTGGCACTTTAAAATTTTTCTCCCAGCTGTCTGTCAGAGTTCTTGCTGCCTCATTGTGAGAAATAGTAGCTGGCAGGTTTTATCTCCTTTCTCCTTCTTGGCATGCCAGAAGGAAAGGGATAGTCCCTTAGCGGTTCAGTTTTCAGAAATTATTGCTCTCGACATAGCTGTTTATAACGACAGGGACTATATGATATATTTATCACATAATTCTGAAGGAATGCTGCGGCGAAGCTAGCCAAATGTTTTAGCAAATGGCCCCTGTAGCGGGTATAGTTTGTGGCAGATTTTATGACTCCACATTCCTTCAAAAGAGCCCCAGTCTGATGCATTACACATCTAGAATAACGTGTACCTTTAGTATTTCTGAATCTTGAGAAAGGCATTATGTTGCTGGAGAAGGTCTTATATTTGTTAACCGTTAATGCTTAAGGAGGTATTAAAATAAACACTGTTTTACATGGTAGGTAATAAACTGAAATAACTTACTGGCTACCCATAGATGTAATACTGGAAATAAACTTAAAAAAATATAAAAGATTCTTCACAGAAATTTATAGATGACAGATGACAAGTCTGTATTGTGTTAAGGGAAAAAAGGATGTTCATCTCAACCTCTTTCCTCCATTACTTTTCAGACTTCTATCAGACGGATATCAGTCTTTTGGGAGCGATGAGGGAGAGCTCTTTATTCTTTTAAACATAGACCTCTGGTAGAATGAGAAGCAGAATGGGTGAATTTTGATGGGCAAGATCGAGAACAATAGGGCATTGTGGGAGAAGCAATTCGTATTTTGAGGAATGGTGGGGAGAAAGTGTTTTATGGGAAGCCAGAGCCAAAATTCAGACCCAGTATTGATGACAAATAGAATAACCAAGTGGAAAATCAAGGCAAAAAAATGAGAGGGAGGTTGTGTAAACAGTAATGAATATTATCTTGTGAAAACAGAATAGCTTTTGCTTTGGCTGACATGGCTCAGGTGGAGCGTCGTTGATTCTTAGGCAGGGCACATACCTAGGTTGCATGTTTGATCCCGATCCCCTATCCCCGGTCCCGGTCTGGACTCGCCCGATACCTGGCCTGGGCACATACGGGAGGCAACCAATCAATGCTTCTCTCTCGCATCAATGTTTCTCTCTTCCTCTCTCAAAGAAATGAAAAATGTCCTTGGGTAAGGATAATACATATAGACATACATAAGAATAGCTCTGAAGAGTTTAAGCTAGATACTATAAAACATTCTTCTTATTCCTGCAAGAAGATGTGATGTTCAGGTTCTTACCTTCCCCATACCTCATTTAAATTTAAGGAAACAGAATTAAGGAAATCAAAACACCAGCTTTTGCTCCAAAAGGCATATCCCAAAAAGAATGAATATATATGGTTGAAAGAAGAGAGGTAGTTGAGTTCATTGTAATATATGTTTAATGTTCTACAGTAAAATAATCTGCTTTAGGTGGGAACAAGCACTCATCCCTCCGTGATGCTAAAAATTGACACTGGTAGAGACTAAGTTACTTCTCAGGGCCACTACTTTGACTCTAAGACTTGGAAGTTTTATTGAATCGTGTGGACCAGAAGTCACGCAGGCAGTACAAGTCATAGTAGAACAGTTCCCCTTAGTTCTTACTGCTGCTTCTCCTCTGCATAGAATTTGTTGAGAAATAAAGTATTATTATGTATCAAGAATTATTATTTCTAGCACACTCACACTCTACTCCATATTGAAACAAACCAGAATGGTCCCAATACCGTTAGCCGCACACTCACATTACTGATTTGATTTAGTTGTGTATCTTGTTACCATGGTTACGAGCACACAGACTTGTTTAAATTTACATTTATGTCATACACTGGCTAACAAAATCAAATCAGAAAATAAATAAAGATTAAGTGGCTTGACATTATATGCTTTGTGATCTAATTTTATGTTCCTTGTCTTCCACTGTCTACTTTTAATAGAACAGAGGATCCAATTAAATTTATTATTTGGTCAGATAGCTGAGAAGCCATGGACTTTGGCACAAGTATCCTATTTCTTGACATTCACTTATAAAAATTTTCAGTATTTTCCAACTGAAACTATATATATTCTGCCTTCTCAAGATATACCTATCAAGATAGTTTATCTTGATATATATCAAGATAGTGATGTTGTGCTTTGATGCATTATTTTCGAGTTGACCTTTTTTAGTGAAATACACTTAGATTGTGTTGTTGGAATGACTGATGAATAGTTTAAACTGATGTTAGAAACCTGCTAAATATGATATAGATGGATTATATGCCAACCATATTTTTGGTTACTTATTAAGAATGTTAAAAATAAGAATGAAGACGAGCATCCAATTTTGGAGCTCTAGCCTGACTTGGAGGACTTATTTAGTAATGTATTCATGGCATAAAAGTTTCAAATTTTAATATAAAGAAACTTGCATTTAAACTATTACTATCTAACGTTGAGTTTTAGAAGTTACAGGAAAGCCCACGCATGATTATATTACAATGCAAATATAATCATTGACCATCTCTGATATTTTAAATTTTTTTAATATCTCTATTTCTAAGATAAGAGGATGAAAATTTGCCAACAAAAGACTAAAAATAATGACATTCTGATAAGTGAAAATGTCTTTATGTTCTACCAGGCCTTCGTAAGCATGATGTATGTTTTTTAATTACTGTGCGTCCCACAAAACCATATGGTACCAAGTTTGACCGGAGGAGACCTTTCATTGAGCAGGTTGGCCTGGTTTACGTCAGAGGCTGTGAAATCCAGGGCATGCTGGATGACAAAGGACGTGTCATTGAAGACGGTATGGTGATCTATGTTCTTGAAAGAGTGTGTGTACATAATGATGAATTTTTTGCCTTTTTTTCTCTTGGCATCTTAGGTGCTATTTTTAGTTGTTTTATGTACTAAGCTGACATAAAGGATTATATATAAAATATGTGTAGAGTATCGGTTTTAGGAATAAATAATATGATTTCTAAACTTCTATGTTAAATACTAGAAAAGACAGGATCTTTTGAAATTATCTTTATTTAAAACTTCCTTTTATAATACTTTACAATATTACTTTTACAAAACCTCTGAAAACCTCTTATAGTTGTTCAGCAATACATTTGTCTAATTTTTTCTTCTTAAGTTTTATTGATTTGATTCATTATAGGAATGGTTCTCAACTGGGAATAGCACCACCCTGCAGCTTGAAATGTGTGGTGATATTTATATTGTCAAATAACTGGTGCGGGGATAGGGGATGGTTAACTGTTGGCATTTGCTGGTTGGGGACCAGGGCTGCTAAGCATGTAAACAAAACTCTCTTGTACAAGGAATTGTCCTGTCTGGGATGCCAGTATTACCCCATTTAGAAACCTTGCCTTCCAGGGGTGTCCAGTCTTTTGGTGTCTCTGCGCCACACTGGAAGAAGAAGAGTTGTCTTGGGCCACACAAAAAAATCTCCTTATGTTTTAAATAAATTTACAGTTTTGTGCGGGGCATTCATTGCAGGATGGCCTTCGTAGCCATCCTGGGCTGCGTGCGGCAGGAGGGCCGCTGGTTGGACACCCCTGCCATACTTAGTTAGCTCTTTGAGTTCTTAAGCTTATCACCGATTGTTCTTTGAAATTTTATGTTGTCCTCACTTTTTTGATAATACTGTTAAATGATAGCTGCATCCATGTCCAGTGCTTATTTTGTAATTTGTTTACTAAACCTCTCGTAGAACTTAAAGTAGTTTCTGTTACTTGTGATTTCAAGATTGCACCGTTGCTAAAGTGCTGACAATTAGCCCACTTTTATCACTAGAATAAAAGAAAAATAAGAGAAGGGAATAGAAGATAATTGGAATAAACATAAGGCCACATAATGGGACCAGAGTTGGAGGTCTTAGACAAAAAGAAAAAGCCTCTGAGCTTTCAGCCATTAGTAAATGACATTCTTTCATGCTAGTGATATTAGGTATAGAATGTGGAAGGAGGGAAGAGTGATCAGTCAAGTACAGTAGCTATGAGTGACTTGACAAAGGTAAAGTTCTTTGACTTCTAAGGCTCCATTTTTAGTTGAGGTCATATAGAAATAATTGGAATTCCTGGCATTGCATTGTAAATGTTACATGACAGAAGAAATAGTAACAATTTAGAGAAAGAAAATGTTTTCTACTTTTTAGAATTTGTAATGAGTGGAAGCATTCTAGTCAGGGGAACGGCTGGAGTTAAGTCTGGACAGTTTACTGATTATTTCTAGAAATGGAATACTAACTTATTTTGATATTTGAAAAGTACATATTTTTTTAACAAACTTTTTAAAAATGTTCAGGACCTGAACCCAGACCCAATCTTAGAGGAGAGTCAAGGACATTTAGAGTGTTTTTGGATCCAAACCAGTATCAGCAAGATATGACCAATACTATACAAAATGGAGCAGAAGATGTGTATGACACTTTCAATATAATAATGAGGAGGAAGCCAAAGGAAAATAACTTTAAGGTAATATTTGGGTTATATAACTAAAAATACTGCATAATTTAAAAAACTTCTGAGACAAATATGTATATACTAGGTTTAAATGATGTGTTAATAAAATAATGATCATTGCATTTTGATTCTAAAAAGTTCTCTTAGATTAAATATAGAACTTAAGGAAATTTCTTTGCTAAACTTTTGTTTTTTGATAAATTTAGAAATTTAAAATGTAAACTAATTCATGTGTTACATTATTTTTTTAATTTTAAATTTTTTTATTCATTAATTTTTAGAGAAAGAGAGGGAAAGAAAAAGAGAAACATTGATTTGTTGTTCCACCTATTTATGCATTCATTGGTTGTTTCTCGTATGTGCTCTGATTGGGGATCAAGCCCGCAACCTTGGTATATTGGGCCTGCACTCTAACCAGTTGAGCTACCCAGCCAAGGTATAATTCATATGTTAATTTAAAGGTCAGCCTCCTTCCTTGCTTTTTGCATGTTAGATACTCAGTTTGTGCCCCAGTAAGAGGTGAAGAAAACTGCTTATTTGTTTTACTGGGACTTCTTTTATGGATCAAAAGTAAGTATACTTCCCACTCACTAAGAATACTGTTGTGGAACCTTAGGGCTTCGATTTACACTATGAAAAAATGTATTTATACTTTACTCATTAGTGGGGAAAGGGAGGTTTGGGGATTACAGAGTTTTACTTTCATAATAACTGTGTGGAGAGGAGTTTTAGTAAAGGAAGATTTAAATAATTATTATTTGACTCAGCAGGATGACAGCTTTAGAGGAGGGTTAGGGAGTAGAGGGATCGAGGAAAAAGGACTCATGGACAGCAAGGTAGTGATTGCTGGGGGGTGGGGAGGGCATAAGGCGGGTAAATGATAATGGAAAAAGTACAATTGAAAATAAATATAAATTGTTGTTTGAAACTATATTATAAAACTTAAACATTGAGCACTTCTAGCATTTGGTAACACTAGCTTTTGCTCAAGTACCTTTCTTCCCTTTCCCCAACACAGTGCTGCTTAAAACATTGTCACTTGATTATCTTTTTCATTCGTAATTAAAAGAGAAAACCTCATATACAAAGGAGTTTATTCCCCGTCTCACTCTGTTGTCGAGACAAAACAGTGGAAGGACCCTTGATGTTTCTGGCCTCAAGCTCCACACCCAGTTCCTCAGGCAGCCTGATTAGCCTGCCACCTCCACTGATGCCTTGCCCTGGGCACCTTCATCTCTGACATCCCTGCTTCTATTTTTTTTGACTAGTATTGTGCTAAGTTTTATGGAGTTCACAAGGATGAGTAAGATAACAGTTTTTACCTTTAGGGAGCTTAGCTTGCTAATAAGGGAAGTTAGAAATATAGACAATTACCATAAAAGATTAGAAAGGGGCAGAAGCCATCAGAAGAATGCGGGTAACGGTGCCTTGGAAGTTCAAGGAGGCATTCAGGTTCTGATCCAAGAAAAAGGAGGAATGATTAAATTGCCTGTGTCTGGGAAAGGGAGAATGCTTTTTTGGTATCTTTGGTGTTTCATTAGATACTTGGGCAGCATCCCTTGTTTATTTCCTTCTCTCTTTTCCTGGATGTGCAGCATGTCCTAATCTGGATGGGTTACTTCCTGCCTGAATAGTTTCAGAAGTGGTGTCCTCTGTTTCTACCCCTGTTCTCCTCATTCTCTGTCACCAGTCACCTGTTCTTCATGTGCTTCCACTGATCATTTCACTTTGCTTCTCAAAACATTTCTGTGGCTTTACATTAATGATGACATAAAGCTTTTTCACAGATCCTTTACTTGAGCTAAATTGAAATACCACTTTTCCTCCAAGAAACCTTTGCTAATGTCAAAAGTCTCCCCTATACCCATTATATCCATCTCTCACTTACCTCGAATTGTGTTCCTGTTGTATTTTGTAGTATTTTTTACTCTTTGTCACATTCTACTGCTTTGCATCACTATTAAAGATATATTTTATCTTCCTACTATAATCATAATTGCCTTAGAGAGGGGATCTCTCATCTTATTCATCATGTAAACATACTCACATTTCCGTCCATCCATTTACTCGGCCCATATTTAAACTGTCCTATATCCCTGCTCTCATGGAAATTATATTCTAGTGGTGATTAGACAAACGATAAACAAGTAACCAAGTACATGAATAAGAGAATTTCAAGTAGCAATAAGTGCAAGAAAATAAAACAAGGTAATGTAAGAGTGTAATTTACATTCCTGTTATTTTGTCATCCTGTTGGAATGTGTAGCATTTACAATATAAAAATGGCTGGTTTGTTTATTTTAGCCTTTGAAATTAACAGTCTAGCCTTCTGATTTACATATATAGGATAGAACATTTTGTTGAATTATTGGAAAGTCTAAGAATTTGCCTTGGCTTTTAGTAATTATTTTTGACTGTATATATTAACTACTGTGATGTCCTTTTATTGTAGTCTTAATTCTTTCATCCTGAAATTTTATTTGACATTTTATTTTTATGATTTTCACTTCATTTTTTATTTCTTATATCTAGCAGTGCTAACTTTAATATTTCTAAATTGTGATATATTTCACAACTGAGGCATACATTAATGTTCTTTTGATTGTGTGTTCTCCTCATTGAGGCACTGTGGATTACAAAGGGGAGGAGACTCCTGTAGTTTCTGAGAGAAAGCATTTTCTTTAAGAGTTTGTTCTATAGGGGTTTTTGTTTTGTTTTGTTTTTTTCCTGTTTTCCTATTGTGTAGACCTGACTGGAGTTTTATCCTACCCAACAGAAGTCAAGTGGTCAACTCATTTATAACATTCTATCTAAATGAACTCTTAACGGATAAACTGTTCTTGCTAAGTTTGGTCTTTTGTTTAACTCAGTGTATGGTATCAGCTGAAAATATAGCTGTTGATTCAGTCTAGCCAAGCACCTGTCAGCAAAAAATAGATTCTTGCCCTGAAACACTCGGGAATTCTGGATTAGTGCAGCCAGCTCTGCATTCCACTGAAGTGCAAATGTTTGAGATGTCTTCTCAACACTATCCTTTTCTGTTCTTTTACTGACAGGCTGTGCTGGAGACTATTCGGAACCTGATGAATACTGACTGTGTGGTACCTGCCTGGCTGCATGACATCATTTTAGGTTATGGGGATCCAAGTAGTGCACACTATTCAAAAATGCCCAATCAGATTGCCACCCTGGATTTCAATGATACATTCCTCTCCATTGAACATTTGAAAAACAGCTTTCCTGGTCATAATGTTAAAGTAACTGTGGATGACCCAGCTCTACAGATACCCCCTTTCAGGTAAAGTCAGAACTGGATATGCTCCTTTCGTGCTTTCTGTAGTCAGGCCATTAGAACAGTAGCTAAAGTAAACGTTGAGCACGGTATCTGGATTTCCTTTGGGCAGTCTTTACTTTAGCTGTATACTCACTGGGATAAATTTATTTTTACTTGACTCTGTTTCTAATTATTTGTGCAGTAGTTATTTTGAGACCACAATAAAAGTAGCTTAAATCTTACAAGGAATCAAGAAATGCTTGTCTGAAGAGCACTATATAAATATAGCATTTGACTGAAGAAATATGTGTGCATATTATGTGTCTGGTATATTTCCTAATTAATACACGTGGCCATGTGATTTTGAACTTTATTTTGTTTTTTAAGAAAAAAAAATTCTTTTTTTAACCTTGCTTGCTTTCAGAAATTTTAAATATTTACAGTGGAGTTATATTTAATGTTAAAGGAGCCTTGGTTTTAAAATCTGAGTGGAAATAGAACATAGTGCTCGAAGCACTAATGACTCTTCCCTGATTAGTGGCAAAGCACTCAGTGCATCTGTGGGTGGTAGGAAAGTCCTTACATTTTTAGTTGGAAATTAGAATGTAGAATTTTAATTGACTGTTAAGTATAAATAAAGTAATAATTCTACATATTAAAATCATGCATCCCTTTAACACCTAAACCTAGTCTTCCTCCATTCTTTCCAAGTCCTATTAATGACATTATTTTTGGATCCTTTTACATCTATTGGCCTGCTATGCCTTGTAGATTCAGCCTTAAGGATGCTTTTTTTGTATGTCATGCCTCACTGCAACCTCTCAGGGCCCTCAATACCTCGGTCTTTACGGTGGCACTGTCTTTCCTGCCTCCGTCTCCGTATTCGAACTACGACATGCTTTATTGCTGAAGTCATTCCACTCCTGAGCTAAAAACACCTGATTTTTCCGGTTGCTTATCAAAATCAGGGCTGATCTCTTAGCCTCTTTGTTTCATAACATTTTGGGGGGTATTATCTGTCCTTTCAGAATGGGAAGAGAGACTGGAAAAAGTGCACATAAGAGAATGTTGTAGTTTAATTTTAAGGAACACATTCAGTTCCCCAGGTACCTATGGGGAGTTGCCTCCTGAGGTATCCTTGACTCCAGGCTAAGAACTTCTACCAATAAGGCTTTCTCTCCAGCCTTATTTTCTCTACCGGGTCTTACACTCCAGCAAAACTGGCTACTTGATCTGCGTTATTTTTTCCTTCCTGGAATGTCTTCCCTCCCCTGTTTATATGTCTGAATTCTTCAAAACTCACCTTAGATTCCACTTCACCCATGAAGCCTTTTCTAATTAAATGAAGGACAGTGTGCAAAGTATTTCATAGCACTTGTGACATAAGTATACTGGTCATATAAATGTTTTTTATTTTCCCTTAATTAGATGACTTTCTAATCTGAGCACCTTTGCACACATTTTAATGCTTTTAAATCTGCTTTGTTCAAAATATATGTATAGATAGTGAGTTCCGTAAGTCATAAATGTTCAATACTGATCTTATTACTCTTTATACAATGTCATGCACAAGATAGCTGCTTGATAAACCACTGTTAGTTGTAAAACTAAACAAAGGTTTTGTCTTGTAGGATAACTTTTCCAGTAAGAAGTGGAAAAGGGAAGAAAAGGAAAGAGGTAGATGGGGAAGATGAAGACACTGAAGAGGCAAAGACCTTAATAGTTGAACCTCATGTTATTCCTAATAGAGGTCCTTATCCTTACAACCAACCCAAACGGTAATTTTACTATCTATTCTAACTGTAATAATGAATAGTAGTTTCCTATTTCAACTGGATTTATAATATTTTTTTAATTTTCTGATTCTTTAAAAATCTCAGGAAACTTCTTTGCTGTACCCTCTTTCCTTCTTGTCTATCAGTTGGCAGAATAGCTCAGACATTTTTGGCCATCCTGTGGTCGTCTTCAGGTCCTATAAGGAAGAAATATTAGAAGACTGCCATAACTAGTAAAGGGGCATTACATTCGGTATTAGATTGTGAACTAGAACTCTGACACTCCAAATGAGGCTTGGGGTGGGCTAAGTGTATTGAAAAATAGCTGTAGTCTTTTCTTCCCACAAGTTTCACTCAGTTGTAATTGATCTGTGGAAGGGCAGGTATGAAGAGAGTCATTTAAAAGAGATTGGTTCAGTCAAATGAGATGTAAAAGTTCTAGAGATCTGCTGTATAGCATTGTACTTACAGTTAAAAATACTGTACTGTACATTTAAATTGTGTTAAGAGGGTAGGTTTCATGCTATGTATTTTACACACACACAGCCAGCGTGAGGGGGAGAAGAGACTGGAAGAACAGGGACAAATGCAGAGCACATGTTTAGAACTCTGGCCATTGTTATCTAAATTTTTACTAAATGTCATTCATCTGTATATTCAACCAACTTTCAATCTATTCTTATTTGCAGTAATACAATTCAGTTCACTCACACACAGATAGAGGCCATCCGTGCTGGAATGCAGCCTGGACTGACTATGGTAAGAGCATTATTGTTCTACGTGTTTTTACACAGATTCAGATCAGAAGTTAATAAGCACCAGATTTTTATAGTGTGTTCTATTTGGAGCACAAAAGCCCAGCTTAAGTGTTTCTAAGTACTTGTGGCATCCTTTGCATATGGAGATCTTGCTATTCACTTCAGTATTCACAAATAAAGTTTTATTGGAACATGGCTATGCCCATTTGTTTATACATTGCCTGTGGCCATTTTTATGCTGCATCAGCAGAGTTTAAATACCACGAAGCCTGAAATGATTACTTGCTAGCCCTTTACAGAAATGTCTCCTGACAACGGATTTAGACGTCTGTTTAATTTCCAAGTTTTTGGAGATTTTCCTGTTACCTTTCAGTTACTGATTTCTGGTCTAAGTTCATTCTGGTCAGGAAACATACTTTATGTGACTTCAATTTTTTGCTTTTTAATTTGTTAAGGTTTGTTTCATGACCCAGGTTATCTCTCTTGGTGGATATTCCATGTGCACTTGAAAAGAATGTGTATTCTGTTGTTTCGGGTTGGAAAAATAGCTTCTATATGTCAATTGGATTCATTTGGTTGATAATGTTGTTCAGCACTTCTTTGTCCTTGCTGATATTCTACCTAATATTTCCATTGATTACTGAGAGAAGAGTATTAAAATCTCCAACTATAATTATGGTTTTGTCATTTCTCCTTTAAGTTCTGTCAGCTTTTGCTTTATGATATGTATATACACATTCAGGGTTGTTATGTCCTCTGGGTGAATTAATGCTTTTATCATTATGTAATGTCTTTCTTTATCACTGGCAATTATCTTTGCTGTAAGCAGGGGTGTCCTACCTCTGCCCAGGATGGCTACGAATGTGGCCCAATACAAAATCATAATTACGAGAGATTTTTGTTTTTGTTAGTGTTTGTGTATTTAATGTGTGGCCCAAGACAACTCTTTTTCTTCCATTGAGGCCCAGAGACACCAAAAGGCTGGGCATCACTAAAAGTTCACTTTGTTATTACCATGTTTTGCCATGTATAATGTGCTCCCCCATTTTAATACTAATTCGCATGTATAATTTGTATTATACACATATAATGTATAATTTGTATGATACACGTATACACATATAATGTGCCTATGTATAATGCACATCTTTATTTTCCCTCAAAAATTTGGACAAAAGAGTGCACATTATACACAGCAAACTACAGTAATATAGCCATTGTAGTTTTCTTTTGAATCATGTTTACATGATATATCTTTTTCCATCATTTTACTTCTAACCCACCTAGTATATTTGAAATGAGTTTCTTGTAGACAGTATGGAATTGAGGCATGTTGTTTTATCCATTCTGGCTATCCCTGTCTTTTAATTGTTTAGACCCCATGTAATGTACTTACTGGATGAGTTTGGATTTAGATCAACCACTTTATTATTTGTTCGTTCCCTTTGTATTGCGGTCCTGTTTTTCCTTTTCTGCCTTCTTGTTAGTTATTTGGATAGTTTTACTTCCATTTTTTTATTGATCTATTCTGTTCTTTTATTATATGTCATATAATTTTTCTGAATGGCTGCTCTAGAGAATTAGAGTATATGTACTTAATTTTTCACAGTCTACTTAGAATCAGTATTTTGTTTCTTAAGTTCAATGGAGGGTTGCTGACCTCCATGTAAATCCCTTTACCTTCCTCTTTTATGTTATAAATGTTAGATGTGTTACATACAAATACGTTGAAAATGACATTAGCAGTGTTACAGTTTTTGTTTACAAGCATCAAACATTTTAAAGAACTCTAGAGAAGAAGAGTCATCTATTATCATACTTACCACTAATCCTTTATCACAAGCCTCCTCTAGTATCATTTCCTCTCTGGCTGAAGAATTTATTGTACCACTCTTAAGAACAGGCCTACTAGCAAGGAATTATCTTTGGTTTCTTCATGTGAGACTGTCTCTAATTCACCTTCATTCTTTAAAGATACTTTCACTGGATATATAATTTTGCTTTGACAGTTTTTTCCTTTCAGCACTTTAAAAATGTTATTCCACATGCTTCTGGCTTTCATGGTTTCTAATGAGAAATACTCAGTTATTTGAACTATCCTTTTACTGTGTAATGCATCATTTTTTCTCTGGTTGTTGTCAATAATTTGTCTTTTGTTTTCAGACATTAAATTAAAATGCATCTAGGCATAGATTTCTTTGGGATTATTCTGTTTGGGGTTTGCTCAGCTTGATTCTATAGTTTTATGTCTTTTGCCAGATTTGGAAAATTTTCTGCCATCATTTCTTCAAATACTTTTTCTATACTGTATTGTTTTTCCTCTTTTTCTAGGACTTCAGTGACATGCATGTTAGACCTTTTAGTGTTATAGATGCATGGGGCTCTGTTTATGATTTTCTTTAATTCCCTTTTCCTGCTTGTTATTTAGGTTGGGTAATTTCTGTTGATCTGTCTTGAAGTTCACAGACTCAATCTTGTCCATTATACTATTGAACTCCTCCAGTGAATTTTTAAACATTTTATCTTTCAGTTTTAGAATTTCCGTTGCCTAACAATGTGATAACTTAGTAGTTTGCTATGTGTCCATCTCCTTTGTAGGTTGTGGGCCCACCAGGTACAGGAAAAACAGATGTAGCAGTTCAAATCATATCCAATATATATCACAACTTTCCAGAGCAGAGGACTCTGATTGTTACTCATTCCAATCAGGTAAGAGTGAGAGAGTGAATGTGTGCATACATGTAACCATAAACATACAGAGTGGGCCTGGGGGGAGCTAAAGAAGGAGTAAAATCACAGTGGAGATTTCTGCTTGTATGATAACCTGATCATAGGTATGTAGGAACGGCTGAAGAGTATAGTGTGTATTATTGAGTTACTCTTAGATTATTACTAGTCATGACCAGACTGTATTGAGGAAAATACAAAAAACAATTTTCTCTTTCTAATTGAGGGGGGCAATTACAGAAAAGCTAAGAAGAATATTTAGATATGTAGTTAAATATTTGGATTAGATTAAATTAAATTACCTTTCCCTTCCATCTTATGTGCTAAGCTAGAGCTTTTACTTTAAGATCAAAAGCATTAGTAGCATTTGTCCTGCAAGTAGAACAAATATTCCTAAGTGACTAAGTCTAAGCTGTATTAATACTGGATTGAATTTTAAATCTTCATTAAGTATACAGATGAATATCAATATTACATGGAAGGACTATTTTAGGTTGCAGATTTAATACACAAAGCTTTATAAACAGCTAAAACAATAAAAACAAACTCCTTTCTTGTAAGTAATATCTGAAAAATTATCATTATAACTACTTGTGTGACGTGATAGTTGTTCTGAAGCTGTTGCTATCATAGAAAGGGAGAAAAACAAGTAACATTTATTAGTTCTCATGTAGAATGTAACAAACAACTCTCAGAACATCCTGAAACATCTTATGAAACTTGCATGGTAGTCTGAACCTCTGAAGGTACTTATTTTCCCTGAATGTATATTAATAATGGTGGCTTTAGTTGACCAGTTCTATAAAGAGTTGGTCTGCAAAGAAGCACTGAGTTTTTAGAATGCTAAATTTCATTTATTTTGGGTTTTTTTCAACTTTCAATTTATAGGTTTTAAAAATCAATACTATTGTGTTCATTCACTTATCATGTTTTTGTATCTTCTAAGTTTATCATAATGGTGGCATATTGTACTGCAACTGCATTGAAGAGGGTTGATTGAGATTTTATCTTGATAAAAGAAACCTCTAAAGACTCACCTTTTTCTATTTAATAAAATTTAGTCTAATAATTTTTCTATTTGTAAATTCTTAGAATGAATAAAGAATAGTTTATGTACTTTTTAGTAAGTCTTATTATATCTTGACAATGACTTTCTATGGTACCCTCTATTAATGATTGACTTGCATAGCACAATTATAGAGAAGGTCACTTTGTAAAAATAGCCAAAGACCTATGGTTTCCTAAGGGCCTTTTTTGATCCTTTGATCATCAAACCATCTTTCTTGATATCGATCAAGTTGTTGATTTTTCATAACTATTTTGTTTGCCAGATCTCAATTTACATATATAACTCAAGCAGTTCTCCAGTATCACTCTAATTCATAATGAAATCATGAAGTTTTTTCTGAGATTGTAGTGTGGCAGTATTTTTACCCTCTCAATCTATGTAGTTCCTGAGTTTAAATAGTAATATGATGTAGTCTGATCTCTTGGGCCTCCAGTTTTGGCTGAAAATATTAAGATTTTGGATAGTGGGGAATTTTTCTGAAAATTTATGTTTATGCCTTCAGTTTCTGAGCTCTAATAGCAAAGGGTATCTATATTTATGTTATATAACCTTGCTATTGAGGTGATTGTATGCTCACTAGATGGGCAATGTTAAACTGATGGTAAATTTGGAGAGATGTTTGAGTGGGGGCTAATTTTCAAACGATGTCTTTATTAGTGTATCCTCCCATACTATGAAACTTCTCCCTTTCTGAAAAACCTTGTAATTACAGATGTTTAGATAATAAATACTAGGATTTGAGGGAACCCTAAATAAGAACTTTCATGGTAGAAAGGATTGACTTGTGAATAGCTTTCATCAGGAGAGTTTGCAATGGATGAGTGCTATGCTCATTTCTGCACAGAGGTGTTCAGACTTTCAGCCTAAAGTTTTCGCTCTTGGTCCTCTTGATGGGTTCCACCTACACATCGCCACCTGGGGGTCCTCCAACCACAAATGCTTTTCAGTTCTCTGCGACCTGTGAAATTTCATTAAGTGAAATGGAACTTGGTGTGGTTATTAATTATTTTAGTAATTGTTATTACTTGGGGGAAATAGAAACTGAGCCCAGTCCTTTCTCTTTTCATAAATTAGAAGTAGAAATTTAGTTATTAGATGTTTTTTATGGTTTCCAATTACTCATTTGGCCAAGCATACATAGGCAGAACTATCAGAATTCAGTAAAAACACTACTTTGTTCAAATTGCAAATAGACTGATATAAGATGTTTCCTTTGTGTTTTTATTTGATCCTTATCTGACTGAGCAATTCTTATTCTCTTGTATCCTTCTAAATGTTAGTACTTGTTACTTTTAAAGGAATGCTGATTGGTCCTTCTTATTTTATTCTTCAGGCCTTGAACCAGTTGTTTGAGAAAATCATGGCTTTAGACATTGACGAGCGCCACCTGCTGCGTCTCGGTCATGGAGAGGAAGAGCTGGAGACAGAGAAAGATTTCAGCAGGTGAGCAAATGGGATGATAAGTTTTGAAATTGTGGACAAAGGAATTTTTAACCTTCTTCTTTTTTCTTGGCTAAAGAGCTGCCAGGAGAAGAGAATAATGAATAAACAAACTTAATACTAAAAGATTCTAGGGTAACCTACTTAAACTATGCATTGCCCTAAAAGTCTAGACACGATTGCCCTCAGCTTTGATACTTTAAGTTTATGCCATTTTTCTCCTCAAATATACAGGTATTTCCATGAAGAGAGTTCCTTTGTTCATCATTTTAAAATTGCAGGTTTCCATTTGCTTTCTATTTATTGAGGCAATTTTTAGTGTTACCATATCCAAATTATACAAATGATTCCTTTTCATGTTTCATCCAGACATTAATTTGCATATATTTTAGGCTCTAATTAGGAAGTTGATTCATTTAATGAAATGCAATTGAAGATTAATGTCAATGTAAGCTTTGGGGTTGTAAGTATTATTTTAGGTACTTATTGTCAGTTTAGCTGGACTTTTATGTTTAATATTGCATATTATAAAATGATTAACATTTCACTACCCAGATTTCTTCTGCTGTTAGTATTTTTTCAAAGTTGCTTCATAGTAACTCATTTCATTTATATTTAAATTCATTCTTAAAGCACAGTTTCAGACAGAAGGCATAATTAACAGCTGCACATATTTACTATAGCCTTGGCTATGAATATGACCTTTAACTAAATTGATCATAGACATCAAAAGAGCTAAAAGAGTGTTAAATTATTACATTGCATCTACTTTGAGTTCTTGTATTACCGAGATCACTAAACATTTGTTAGCTTCTGAAAAGTCAAAGGGCAAAGAACAGCACACATTAAGTAATTTGGGACTCTAGATTTTTAATTTTGTATCAGCCACTGGTAGTTCTGAATTTCTTCCCATGGGTGTTTCCTCATATGTAAACCTAACTGACTAGAGGGCCAGAGTCTAAAATCTAAAAATCCAGAATTCAGTGAACATACATGTGCTGATGAATCTACATATATATTGCTGTAGAATTTATAGGTTTTAAAGAATATTACAGTAGAGCAGAGATGGAATTTTAAAAATGATTCCTGGTTCTACTAAACTTCGAGGGGGAAAAAAATCTTTTGCTTTCTGATACACAAACCAAGGCCCAGGTCTTGTTATGTGTGCACTTGATCATTGGGCATATCCTTTCCTTTCTCTCCCTTTGTCATAATTAAAAAGAAAAATGTGAATATCGTGTCACAATGAAAGTAGTATCATTTTTCATAAAGAAAAAATTTTAAATCTAATGAGACAGGAGGGAGACAATGATCATCCGTAATTTCACTTATCCAAAACAAGTATTGATAGTCTTTTTTTTAATAATCAGTTGTAATCTAGCTATTATTTATAATTTTGTACATTGCTTTTTTAAATTAATAGACATTTTTAAATGTATCGTTAGATTTACAGACTAAGTGAAAAACTATCACATAGAGTTCCATTGTATATTGCTTTAAAATTTAACATGGTATCACAAGATTCTGGCATTTTTATTACAACCTCTTTATAAGCATTCCCAATTTTTTTCTCATTACCAAAGTATTCATTATAGGAAAAGTTTTAAACTGTAAATAAGCGTACAGAAAAAAATTTATCTGCTATGTTTATATTTTTCTAAGTTGGAAAATTCTTAAAAACATAGACCATGTCTTATCTCTTTTTTTCTTCTTCCTCATTGCTTACTGTCTCAAAGGCTCGTGTCTAGAGCAGCCATGAACATGACTTTTTCCTTTGTTTACACTATTGTATGTAATCTTTCTTATTGTTAATGGGTTATAGTGAGCAGTTTGTTAACAGTGGAAAGAGTATGTGTAGGCTTTGGAATCCAATTCTGGTTCCACTTTTTCTTTCTTAACTATATATCTCTGGGCCAGGTACTGTCCAAATTTTGGTTTTCTTACTCATTCAGCAAATGTTTGTTAACCTGCTCGGTTCAGCTGCCAAGCCACATGGGAGGATGATAGAATGAAAAATACATGACTTTTTAAAGCCTTTAGAACTAATCTACTTTTGTGATAGTACAAAACAGTGCTAGTCAAAGCAGTTTGTCTATAAAGTATATGTTCTTGGTCTGTGATGAGATGTACTAGCACCAGAATGCACTGTACTGTCTTCTGTGTGAAGATATTGTTATGGAAAAATTGCTAGCTGAACTAAATGGTGTACTTAGTGATGTAATTGATTTTTTTCCCCTCACTGATCACTAACACATTTGCAGATTTGCACTGATTTATAGGGTGCACTTTTGGTTACTTTGGTATAAAATGATCCAAGAACTACTACTTATAGTTTAATTTAAACTATCTTTTCTATAATTTGGCCATTTATTGTTTCTAATGACTTTTCTTGAATATCTTACTGACAGTTTCCTTGGAAGCCTCTTCATTACATAATTTTGCCCTTTTGCTTAATTGTAATTTCTAGGTATGGAAGAGTTAATTATGTCCTGGCTCGAAGAATAGAACTTCTAGAAGAAGTCAAACGATTGCAAAAGAGTCTAGGGGTTCCAGGAGATGCTTCATATACTTGCGAAACTGCAGGCTATTTCTTCTTATATCAGGTAAGAAGTCAAGGGGTTTTAAATCATACTGCACTTATATGGTCTTCAGTTGGAAACTGAGGTGGGTTTTTTGAGATTTTTCTTGAAAGCTTAATTTTTTCCAGCAAGTAGGTTAAAATACATACTATTACCAAAGCAACATTTGTGAGTGTTAAATCTTTGTGTTTCCTGTAATCTTCAGTTTTCTATGCTAACTTTGCTTGATGGCTCAATCAATAAAGACCAATGTTGGTACCTTTTAAATTTTTCTTTTTTCCTTTTTGCTATTGAAAAAGTTTCTAGTCTTTTTTTTAATCACAGTAAGGAACTAAATATTGTAGCTCCTAGTGGTAACAAAGTATAGTTTTGTAACTTAATTTTACTATGCATATTAATCAGTTTAAAAGAAAAACAAAATCTCCTTTAAAATTTCCAGAAATAAATTCTTTTAGAATTAAATTCAGTGTAGGAGTTTAAGTTAAAATTCTTTTGACTTCTCTTTAGAGATATCATCGTTTGCTTTTGTAAAGTTAGTTTCTTGAATATGAAACCAATGAGAAATATAGGCAAATAAAATGAATACAAATAAACTTTAATAGTCAGTTGGTTTACTCATAACTTTTAATAGACCAAAGCTTAATCAAATAATGAAGATTTTTGTATAACTTTGTTCTCTTTGTACTAATTTTAGCTATAAATCATAACATTGAAATTTTAAAATGTATATGAAAGAATGAGTTTGTGCTCTTTTTAAGTGCGTACCCAAACCAGTTGAGTCCATTCAAAATGAGCATATTCCATGGTTTCTTTCAGAACAGGGAAGATGTGCATCATCCTACAATGTATTTTGCATTAAACTGCATCTGTTTAGAACTTTGAATAATAGAGTAAAGATCATGCCTAAATGTATATTTGGACAAAATAAAAATCACTAGGCTATCAGTAAAAACTACCATACTTTGCCATATAACTCATTGCCATGTATAATGTGCACCTACGTTTTTGGCCCAAACTTTCAGGGGAAAAAAGTCTTTTGTTTTAATTTTTAAATTTAATTACATATTTATATTTAGATACTTGGTTTTTTGTATAATGAAGGAATTTTAGCATTTATTTTTGAACATATTATGGTACAAGAAATTTTATGTAACAAATAATTTAAACACAAGAACAGATACAAGTTATTTCAGGCATTACCCATGTATAATATGCATCATTATTTTTCCCTCAAAAATCTGAGCAAAAAAATACACACTATAACACAGCAAAATATGGGTACTTTTAAAAGTAAGAGAAGTAATCTATAAATTATGGAGACCTAGGTAATAATATTTGGTGACTATGAACTTGAGGCTTCACGATATAGGTCAACAATTTTCAACGCATAAGAACCTCATTGGGAAAAGGTGGCCTGTCCCCAGAGTCTCTTTCAGTAGATTCTGCCTAAGGACCACACTTTGAAAAACACTGAAGCTTTAACAGAAAGACTTGGGAGAATTACAGAAGTTGAGATTAATTAAGTAGGAGCTTCATGGTAGAGACATAGTTAATGTTACACCAGGATGTAATTGAACTCTGTCACAAAGGTCATAAAATGAGCTTTCAGATGTGTACTTGGCTTAACCAGTTCTTTAAGTTCTTTATAAATGTACTGAAGAGAAACTGGAAATATTATAAAGGTCTGGGAGAAGAGTTAAGTGCCAAATTGATTAAAAAACTGCCAAAGCTGAACTTACCATAATTGGAGAAAAACTGAGATAATGAAAATATGAGGAATGTCTCCATTTGTTTAAAGCCTCAGTAATAACCTGCCTTGCATAAATAGAGAATCTGAAATATCTGAGATAAAGTCCACGAGGTGACCCTGACTGAGGTTTTTTTCCCCTTCCAGCATTTTTGATTAAAAAGGCTTTTTCTAGAATGTTAAAGGTTACTTCTATAAAAGAAGGGCAGTCCCATCAGTGATTTTTGATAAGAAATAGTTCTTCTGGGTCAAAGATTGCTTTTCTTTTCCTTTACCTAGCAGATCTTACTTTGACTAAATTTCTTTTTTATTTTATCATTTAAAACAATTGGCTGGCAATTTTAACCTCAGGTTCATTTTATAGGTAATGTCTCGTTGGGAGGAATATATCAGCAAAGTGAAAAATAAAAGCAACGCATCGCCAGATGTTACAGAAGTCTCCACTTTCTTCCCTTTTCATGAATACTTTGCAAATGCCCCTCAACCCATTTTTAAAGGTCGATCTTACGAAGAAGACATGGAAATTGCTGAAGGATGTTTCAGGCATATTAAGAAAATCTTTACTCAGCTTGAGGTAAGGTTTCTCAAGGTCTTTTAACTTTACTCTAAAGGTTTTAAATTTAGTTGTTTTTATTTTAAATGAAGTAAATGACATATTCAGGTCTAACCAACCAGATTGTTACTTTTAAGTGAGCTTATTGCAGATATTTCTAGTTATAGTTCAAAAAATAAGTAAAAATTAAGATATGAATTGAATGCACATTATTCTGGCTGATTCAACAACAGTTCTTTGAATTGGAATTTGAGACTGCCACATGGCCATTCTAAGGTCTTCGTGCCACTTTTCAGTAGACAAGAAGTGAGATTGCCGGTTAGCTAGGATGATTGATCCTGATTACTGAGGTGAAGTAAGAATTACCTCTGTCCAAAGGGGACAGAGAAGAATATGTTCGAACCCAAGAGACTTCCTGGAATGCTTCCTGGTTTTCTCATTCCTTTTAGAAAACATCATTGGAAGACTAGCAGTTCTGTAAAGTAACCACATTCAGACCCAGATTCCTCAGTAAGAAGGTTTAGGATTATTCCAGGTCCATGTTTAGATTTGATAAAGCTTGTTATTAGGTACTGTTTGGGCCTGTTTGCTCCTCACATCCATCTGTTGTCCATCCCCCTACTCTGCTCTCTGGGGGATCCTCTTACATGGTCAAGGGCTGATCCTTGTAGGTTTAATTCCCCAGCTTCCCATGTCAGCTGACTTCAACTGGGTTTTGCCAGTGAGAACTGTAGAAGAAATAAAAGAAAAGGAAAAGTCAGGATATTTCTGCACCACTTCTCTATGCCTTGGGCCCCATCTCTCCTGTAGCCCCAGTTTTTGCTGGCCTGGTCACCTGTGGTTCCATAGTCCCAGGGCTCTGATAGCACTGCCTCCTCCCTTTATTCTTCTTAGCCGAGGAATGTCATAACTCCCTGCTGTTGCTGCTCTCTGGGTTACTTTACCGTTCCGTGTTGGCTTTTCTGCTCCTCTGTCGCGTGTGTAACAAGTCCCCTGCGATAAATTCCCTTTGTTATGAGTACTTGAAATGGTTTCAGTTTTTCAGGAGGGACCCTGAGTAATATAGGTACAGCGGTGATTAATATTTTATTCAGCATTCTTGTTGATCTCGCAAATGTCTACCTTATGCAAAAAAACAGTCAAGTTATAGCTTGAGTATCAGTTGTTACTTGAATTCAATATTACCTAATTAATAATGAAAAGAATTGTGATTCTTTAGGCCTAGTTTATGATATATTTATATTAACTCCTCGGGAAGTAAGCATGATTAATTGGATTGCATGGATGTATGCATAAACTACGTTTTCTTAAAGTACTTTCTCACTGCTCCCTCCCCACCCCCACTCTTTTAGGAATTCAGGGCCTCTGAACTGCTGCGAAGTGGCCTGGACAGATCCAAATACCTTTTGGTGAAAGAAGCCAAAATCATTGCCATGACCTGTACTCATGCTGCCTTAAAACGACATGATTTAGTCAAGTTAGGTTTCAAGGTAAAGAGTTATATTTTAGTTCCTTAATTCATCATTTGTTCAACTGTTGGTTTTGGTTGTTTTGTTTTTTTTTTTTTTCTTAAATGTAGGCCATTTCCCTTGGGGATTGGCTCACCTCTTACTGTAGTTTGCATTTATAATTACTTAAAAATGTCTCTTAAAAGTGATAACTTCTATATGATTGGTGAACTCTACATGTAATTTTTCTAAGTCAGTAATATGTCCACTAAGTAACATTATAACCATATGATTGTCTAAGCAAATTCTAATACTTGTTAAGGTAGATTAACATGTTTTCCCTACATGAAAAAAATCTCTGAACAAAACTAAAAGCTATAAAAATAACCTTTGGTGCCCTCGCAGGTGGCTCAGTTGGTTGGAGCATCCCCCCTATACACCAAAAGGTTGCTGTTTGCCCCCCAGTTAGGGCCCAGACAGGAGGCAAGTGATGGGTGTTTCTCTCTCTCCCGCCCTCCCCTCCTTTCTCTCTAAAACCAATAAATATATCCTGAGGCGAGGATTAAAATAAATAAATATCATGGCAATGTTTTTTACCTGTTAAACATCCAAATGCTCGCATTGTTCACATTTTAAGCACACATTCAGTCCCAGTTATTTGTTCATTCAATAAATAAAAAGCCTTCCATGTGAGGATATGTAATACCCTTATTTAGACTGGAAAGATGAGATATTAAATGACTTAATTACAAAGACCAGAGAGCTATAGCCTGTTAGCTTGTGACACAATTGAAATGGAAGGTAATAATTGAGCAGTAAATATGAATTTGCAGACTCTTTGATTTTGCTAATGACACTACCTAAACTCTGATTTTAATACAAATCAGTTAACTTTCCTGCAACTGGTTTATCTATGCTTACTTAAAGTAGGGTTAGAGTACTGGTTTGAATTCAGAGTTTGAAAAGGACTTGTTGTTGACAAAAGTAACTGTCAATTTTTTTAATGTTATGCACTCACTGAAAGATGGGTGCTCAATAAATCCAAGATAACAGAATTATTCTTGGATAAAAGGCTCCAAAGCTGCAAGGCAGGACAAATATGGTAATTTATTAAAGGGTAGTGTGCAGTACTCTCTTGCGAGTTATTAATGAGAATTTTTCACCTAAATATTTTATTCTTGGAGCTGACACCAAATATACTTTGAAATTGATATTAAATCTTACCAGTTCAATAACAAGGGGAAATGATGCATGTTAGGCCATCATGCAGCCTTTCATGTCCATTTTCTAAAAAATATTATTTGTAGCTAATCACGTTTTCATTAATTATTTTCTTCACTTACATTGCTGTATACATCTAAAGGTAGCATGAGTGCTGATAACATCTCTTAGATTTATGTTTTTAATTTTAAAGTTTTATTTTATACAACTTACTCATATATCTGGTTTAAGAGCTTAAAAACCTCCTAGATTTTCCTAAAATTTTTAAAAGACAGCCTTCCACTTCCTTATCCTCCCCAATTATTTAATCTTTCAACTCTCAGTATTTCCTTTGTTATTTTTATCTGTATTAGTAAAGAATGTTATATTGCCATTTTAGGCATTGTCTTTTGACTCTGTGCTGTCCCCAATGAGACATGTGTGCACTTTCGTGGGCTTTCTCCTTCCTAATATTCCCAATATAGTATGTCATGATTTTGCTTCATGACTCAGATCTCCTCTTTGAAACGCAAAGTACATATATATGTAAGTTAAATTGCATTACATTTTCAGAAGTTTTCGGAAAGCAGGCTCTTTAAGCTGTCTTCGTTGAGCTTTTCCCGTTCCCTTTGCATGGTGTATCGGTTACCCTGAGGGCCCACACAGGGACTTCTGTAAAAATGTGGCTTTCTGAACACCTTCTTCTAAGCTCATACCAGATGACATAATTAATCATCGTAATAGGGAAATCAGTATCAGATAGGGTTAGAGAAGATATCCAGCCACATGCCTAAACCTTTTCCAATAAGAAACAGTGCAGAATTGAACTTTAACTTTCATCCTGTTGAATAGAAATCCAGCTCACCTACCAGTCTTGGACAAATATAGACGCAAGCCAATTTTGATAAAAATGAGTAGCACAGAAATTACAGGCTATATCAACTATGAGTTCAAAAAGGGAGATTTAATTAAGCATTAAGAATAAATATTATCCCCCTACCTCTTACTTCCCCAGAAAACAAAATAAGAGGAGAAAACCTTAAAAACAGAAAACAAAGGAATTCTAATATGCATTTACGAGATTCTCAAAGAAGGTATTTTACCAGTAAAACAAGGAGTAAGATACACTAGATAGCCATCAGAATTAGAAGTAGAGGGGAAAGATAAAACATGTTGAGAAGTGATATAGAAGAGAATTAGTCAGATAAAAGAGAAGTAATCATTAAAGAAATAATGAAATTTCCTCATGTTGGAGAAAGAATTTTTTGTTGTTATTTTACAAATGTGGAGTGCCTAACATTACTATAAACTGGGCTAAGTGAGAAGATACAGGTATCAAACAAGTAAATACACAGGATTGCAAATTTAGATGTGCTGTGAGACAAAGAAAAAGAACATTCTAAAACCCATTTTAGATTGGGAGGTCAGAGAAGGCTTAGATACACTGGGATTTAACCTGATATTTTTAGAATGAGAAAGAACCAAGCAAACACAAAATAGAGAATAGCATGTGTAGAGGGCCAGAGGCAGGAATGGTTTTGCCATTTCTGAGGAAATGAAGTAAGTCAACATGGTTGAAGCTTAATAAGTAAGAATGACGTCTAAAACAGAGAAAGGCCGGTGCCAGACTGACTACAGATAGGCCCTAAGTTAATACATCTGTCCCAGGCCACTTAAGGGGCTTTTTTTTCTTAGACAAGCAGAAGCCAATGACAGGTTTGACACCAGGGAGGTGAAGCGATGAGATGGTGGCTGCTGTGTCAGTGATGTCGTTGGTGCAAGACAGGAAGGGGAGGGACTGGTAAAAAGATGGCCTGCAGTAGTCAGGGAGTGGCTTAAACTAGAGTGATAGTGGTGCCAGAGATGGAGAAAAATGAATAGATTCAAGAGGGAGTTTTCGAAGGTAAAAGTTACTTGGGTGATATATTAGATGCCAGGGGCAGAAACAAAAGGAGATTAAGTACTGGGAAGGATTCGTAAGGGAAAAATAATTATCCCCAAATACCAATGGATGAGAAGTGCAGATTGGTAGTTACAAAATAGTCATAGGGAAAGAAAAGTGCAGCATAGGAAATACAGCCAGTAATACTGTAATGACTATGTGTGGGTTCCAAGTGGGTACTGGGAATATCAGGGGGAACACATATATATTTGGTTAACCACCATGCTGCACACTGGAAACTATTACAAAATAATATTGGATATAAATTGTAATTTTAAAAACTATTTAAAGAAAAATAGAAAAAGAAGTACCAATTGAAAATGACCTATATAATCATAAATTGATTCTTGCTTATATAGAACTTAAAGAACTATATTGATATTGCAGTCTAAGAAATGATGTTCAAGGTCTCTTCAATGCAGAGTGATATATTTAGGGGGCTTTCCTTTAGGTTAGAGACTTGAATTGGAGAAGCAGGGGCGTAGTGATAAATAAGATTGTGAATTCTGTTTGAATAATTTGTTAATATTTTTATCAGAAATTATTTGGCTTTAGGGGTTTTTTTTGGTTGGTTGGTTGGTTTGTTTTACATGATGATTGTGGTTATGATAGTAGTTGTTTAGTTTTCAAGCTGTCTTTTTGACAAGCTTTCCTGTGTTTCCTTTTCTCAGTACGACAACATTTTAATGGAGGAGGCTGCTCAGATTCTGGAGATAGAAACTTTTATACCTCTTCTTCTGCAGGTAAGGTATTGAGATCTGAGACAAAGAAAGTAAAGTTTTAAGAATTCCCAGGAGCAGCATCAGAAAGCTAGATAATTTGGGAGGTGCTAATTGCCATAAGTATGTATTTCCCTAGCATCATTATGTTTGATATTCTATTTTAAGCCCGTAAACTTTCCTTTAATCTATTCACTGGCTATTTAGTAGTTTGTATTGTTTCCAGGAGTACTATGTAAAATTTCATAATTTATCTCTTAAGTTTTGAAAAGACTTAGTAATTTGAATCAAGAATATTGCATTTTTATGCAGTGTGGTTGAAAGATAAGCTATTTTTTAATCTCTTTTGTTAGAGTTGTTTCTTGAATTATTTTTGGTGCTTACTGTCACATTGTTTTTTTTTAGGTTATGCCTAAATTTTTTTTGAGCTACATGATGACGTTTAAGTATGTTACTTATTGTACAATAGTCTTTACTGTGGAAGAATTAAACACAAAATGTGGAATCCCCAATTTAAAAATAAAGACTGCTCTAACTTATAGATACATTGGGTTCCAAAAGTCGTTTTAAAAGCCAGGTTATTTGAAATGTATTTTGTCAGGACTTGTTTCAAAGGAATAAGGAGACACAGAGTAGGAAATTGAAATAGCATAAGAAATTTAAAAGGTATAATTTTTACTGCTGTCAGGGGGTTCAGAACTGGCTCTCTGCATAATTGTGATACAAGGTGTTTACTTTGGCATCTTTTTATTTCCCTGCATGTGCCTATGTTTCCTTCAATGCACTCTTTGCCTAATTCTGACCTAAGCCTCCCAGGCCTCTTTGGATTATCCCACAGATTAAAATAGGGTAATGCCATGCTTGTCACCTCAGTCCCTCTTCCTCACACACTGACGACCAAGAGCAATGGTATCCACACTTAGTCTGCTAGTCATTCTATAATTTGCCGGGATCCTCTCTGGAGCTGGTGAATATGAAAAATTAGCTAATGAAGCCATTTCGTGACTAGCAGGAATCTTGTGCAATAAATTGAAGACTGGTAGGGTCGTATATCAATTAGAACATTTTGCCAGTTCCTCACTTTTCATTTCTAGAACCCTCAGGATGGTTTTAGCCGACTGAAACGATGGATAATGATTGGGGATCATCACCAGTTACCTCCAGTCATTAAGAACATGGCCTTTCAAAAGTACTCAAACATGGAGCAGTCTCTCTTCACTCGCTTTGTCCGGATTGGAGTTCCCACTGTGGACCTCGATGCCCAGGGGAGAGCCAGAGCAAGGTAAGAGGGGCAAGGGGGACGGAGGGGATTACTCCAGCCTATGGCCGTCAATTCCATAATCAAAGTATTTGATAACGTCTTCTGTATAAACTCTTAGTATTCCCCGCTGCCCAGGAACTGGCCATCTGAATATCTGAAAGCCCCCTAACTGCCTTTGACTTGGGGTGTGACTTAACCAAATTATTTTTTCCACTGTCACTTCTTTTTATGCCCTCAGAAGATCTAGAGATAATATCATTTTGAAATATAAAGCAAAAAGTGAACAAGAGGAGAACACCCAATTCTTGTTTCATAAAGTGTACAGGCCCTATCTCATAGTTACCTCAAAATTTCCCTCAGTTTATAGAAATTTTCCTGCTTTTTAAATTTCAGTGAAGATAACATTTACCTTGAGAACACAATGGAGCTGCCATTTCTGTAATATCATATACCTGCTGATTTGGTTAGTTGAAATAGGGAGGCAAAGGTTGAAAAAACATTACTGCTAGGAAGACATGCACAAAATGGGTACCATGAAAATTAAGAGGAAGAACACAGTTCCTTAGAAATGCTCTTATATATGTTAAAAGGGATTTTACCTTACTAATATTTCCTGTTTGGGGGGATTTGTCTTTGGAAAGCTTGTGCAACCTCTACAACTGGCGATACAAAAAACTAGGCAACTTACCCCATGTGCAGCTCTTGCCCGAGTTTAGCACAGCGAATGCTGGCTTGCTGTATGACTTCCAGCTCATCAACGTTGAAGACTTTCAGGGAGTAGGAGAGTCTGAACCTAATCCTTACTTTTATCAGGTAAGAAAAAACCATGAAGCTTTTAAGTTTATTTTGCAATTACTGGGCTGAATTACTACCTTAATCAGTTATACAGAACCATTTGGCTAGTCTTTGAATAAAGGATATTAGATCCCCTCCACACACACAATACAAAAAGTTAATTTCAGCTGGATTAAAGATACATACACAAAAGAAACTATAAGCACACTTTCTGAAAATAAAAAAAAATATTGATGAATATTTAATGTTGGAGTGAGAAAGATCTTACTAAACTTGTTACCAAAAGCGAAAATTATAAAGAAAAATACTGCTTTAAGAAAAGTTTATTTTCAATATTTAACAAACAGTGGGTTGAAGTCTGAATGTTTATAAAACTCTTATAAATCTCTTTAAAAACTCATCAATGCCCCAAAAGTAAAAGGCAGTAAGGACAAGAATATGCAATTCACACACGTGGAAAAATATAGATTAATAGCAAGTACAAATCACTGGAACATATTTTCACCTCTGTTGGGGTAGATTTGAGGAAATTCTGTACTCATGCAAAACTAGTAGGAAAGTAATTGTGTAGACAGATTGTCATTATGTATTAACAGCACAGTATTCTCGCTTCTAGGAATTCATTCTTTAAAAAATTAGATGAATTTTTCAAAGACTTACATTCTAAAATGTTTATTTTGTCTTTTTCTTTTACTGCAAATTATTTTGGAAATGAGAAACAACCTGAATGTCTTGTCAGTGGGAATTGATTACATTATTACCTATTCCATTTAATGAAATACTCAATTGCCACTAAAAATGATGACATTAGAACTTGATTTACTGACAGTAGAAATGTTTATGCTATATTAAATGAAAATATCAAATTGTAAGTTGTATCTATAGTGTCTCATTTTATTTTTAAAAAGGAACAGAAAAACACATATAGAAAATATATGCTGATAATCTGTACAAAAATACCTGGCAGCATATGCACCAAAAGATTTCTTTTACCTGTGTTAGAGTTGATGCTTAGATAAACGTAGTTTGCTACTGATAAGAAAATCAGTAAGTCTTACAGTCATGTGACTTCTCGCTCCTGTCTTAGAACTAGAAAATTTAAAAGATAACCTAGACTGTGTGAGTGTCACCAGAATATAAATGATTTTTCTGAAGGTCTTCTGTAATGTTCCTGTTTCCTTGACATGAAATCCAGCTTTTTGTCTTTCTCTTTGATTGTGATGTCATGTTTATATTCTCTTTTTACTTTTTTCCCTGATCTATTACTTTCAATTTAGTCTCTACTGAACTGGACTAAATAGGCTTGTGTATGCTTCCTGGCTTTCAAGTTCAGTGAAGCCCCGGTTTTAAACTCCGTGTCACAAATCTTTAACCAGTCTGTTACGTCCCAGTCAGCCAGACTGACCAATTTGGGCCCACGTCCTCTTCCCACCTGAAATGGTCTGGTAGAGGTGGCAGCCATCATAAGAGAACAAATACAAAACACAAAAACTACTGTGAAATAGAAAGAAGAAGGAAAAACATTGTATAACAGTTGAGAACTGACAACAGCATTGCTAGATATATATGCTATTAGACTGGATTTTACATTGCCTTGTAAGACAGTTATTCCCCCATTTATGTTAGTTTCTTTCGAAAACTGTAGTTCCAGTACACTGTAGCAGAGTATTATTGATCTGTGTTGTGACTGTTGTGGTCCCAGAAATGTTAAGTCTTCAGGTTGGTAACTCTTATTTTATGATATTCCATATATTACAAACATTGCAAATGTCAAGTAGTAGTAATTACATTATTCTGTGTTTATTATCAATGTTCATCTAGGATAAGGTTATTCATTGGTTTTATGTAAGATGTTCACTTGTCCAAATTATTAACGCTTCACCCCTTGAAGAGAGATAAATGAACAGATTGTGCTAGTGAACCATTTTCTCTATAAAATTGAAACAAAAGGAAATAAATGCACAATCTGATTATGTTTGCATTACAGAATCTTGGAGAAGCAGAGTATGTAGTGGCACTCTTCATGTATATGTGTTTACTTGGTTACCCTGCTGACAAGATTAGTATCCTAACAACTTATAATGGGCAAAAGCATCTTATCCGCGACATTATCAATAGACGATGTGGGAGCAACCCATTGATTGGAAGACCAAATAAGGTAATTTTATGAATATATTACATGTGTCTTCTTATTCATGATTTTGGTAAGAAAGAAAGATTTCATTATGAGTTATTTATATTGTTTCACTTTATCTTTATGCCATCTCCTTTTAAAAGGTGAGAAAATGCAGTAATAGGAACTATAAATAATTCTTTGGCAGTCCTCTCTGACAGTGTTATTGGTTTGTTTTGACCTTCTGCCTCAGCTGCCACACTGAAGGTTTTTATTGACAGCAATCAGAAATAAATGTTTCTAAAATCTTTTGTTTGCAAAATGATGGATAACAATATTACATTAGTTAGGTACTGTTAGAGTAGAAATAGGAATTGCATCATTTTTTGTTTTGTTTGCAAAGCTATAGTTTGTACTGCCTCTTATTGTATGTGTATAGGGAGTTTTTTTTTTTCTTGAAGATAAAGGAAAATTGTTAAGTGAATCCAGATCAAGGATTTTTTATTTTTTGTAAAGGATTTTTTTTTTAAATTATGTATAATATAGGCACAGTTATTTAAAGTTAATAAATTTATATTTAAGGAATATCACATGTTGTGATTCCACAAAATCACATGTAACTTGTGTCATATTTATATTGGACAGTGCTGATGGAGGCAATGAGTATAAGTAAGGTTACTAAAATGTTCCTGGTAGACTGGATGCTAGCAATGCAGCACAGAAAACTAAACGGGAAAGGTGCTTTGTGATCCTGTCCATGGCGAATGAGAAACTGCTCGACCTAGGATTTATTTTTTTATTTTTTTATTGTGTATGTGGTATGATGTAATAATATCAAATAGAAGTGAATATGCTTGATTTCATCAATAAAAGGTTGAAAATTTGAAAGAATAACAAAACATATATTAATAATGATGAAATTAGTACTTTGGTTGTGAATATGGCTGTATAAAAGCTCTTTTACCTTTTCTTGGAAATAAGCCAAAAGTAAGAGGAAAGTGAGAGGAGGAGAAGACAAATTCCATTTTTAGTCAGATGACACAGGTATGGAGACTAAAATCATGAAGGAAATGTGGGAAGAAGAGAATTTAGTGGATGAATTTTTAAAGGCCAGAAAAAATGCACTTCCTGAAGGTGAGTGGCATATTCTGAAGCGTAGGAGCCACATAGCTGTTATTCAACAATGGATACAGATTAGGGTGAGCACAAGCCTTCTTGATCCCAGTCTGGTTCAAGGAAGCCTATAGGTGAGTTATATTTGCAATAGCTTTATTTTCAAATAGTTATATTTGCAAGTAGACTGTCTCTGTAGTAGCAGAATATCAGAACCTTCTGTTGTGAAAACCATCCAGCCTTTAGAAAACAGTCCCACTCACCGCAGCCTAATCTCTTAATCAATAATGAAATGGGGGGGGGAAGGAAACTAGCACATGCTTGATTTATATAGGGAAAAAAAAAAAAACAGGTAAAGAGCCTCAGAATATCCTAATTGACAAAATGCATGTTCCAGAAAACATGTTGCCCTGGAACATGAAAATTTTGAATGCACATTTGGATTCAAATTTTAAAGTACTTAATGAAGTAACCATAGCTGTGAGGGAGCTACAAAGTAGGGAAATTGAAGAGCTTGGGAGGAGACAAAATGTGAGCTAAAAGAAAATAAAACAGAATCATAGAAATCAAGACAAAATCTAAAGGACTGCAGTGAGACTAGACACCATGAACCTCTCCATAAGGGATATAGAGAGTGAAAGTGAGAAGCTAGTAACTTGGAAGGCTTAGAAATAGAAGGACTTCAATATCTGATTTCTTTTAAAGTAACGGAAAAACTTAAATAATAAAGTTACTCTCTCCCATAACAAGAGCAAAGTAGTGTGGCTCCAGGGTGGGGTTACAGTGACTCAGTGCTGTCACCAAAGACCAAGGTTCATTTCATCCTTCAGCCCTGCCATTCTCAGTTTGTGAGCCCATGTCTCAGACAAGCTCTTCACAACGTCAGGATGGTAGCAGAATTTCCTAGTGTAACTTCCACATACAGGAGCAAAGGACTTGTATCCAGAATATAAGGACTTCTATCAATATAAAAGTCATTAAATGACAACAACCCAATACTAAATTAGCAAATGTATTGAACAGACATTTCACACAAGAAAACATACGAATGGCCAATAAGCATGTGAAACAGTGCTTAACATCATTTGTTGTCAGGGAAATGCAAATCAAAACTATAGTGATGTACTACTACACGCCCAAGAGAAAGACTAAAATTACAAAGATTGACTCGTAAGTGTTGCCAAAGATGTGGAACAACTGGAATTTTGGAACTGGAACGCAGCTGGTGAAAGTGTAAAGTGATACAGCAGCTTTGGAAAACAGTTTGACAGTTTATTACAAAGTTACACACTTCCCATACAGCTCAACAATTTGTTTTAGCTTTTATCCAACAGCAGTGAAAACATGACACAAAAATATTTATACAAAATTGGTCATTGCAGTTATATTCAAAATAGCCCCAAACTAGAGACAACCCAAATGTCATGAACAAGTGAATGGGTAAACAAATTGTGGCACATGCATTCAGTGGAATATTAATCAGCAGTCAAAAAAAGAGAAGGATAAACTTTTAATATATACAGCACATGGATGAATCTCATAAATATGCTGAAAGAAGTTAGCAAAGAGTACATAATTTATTCCATTTTTATGGAATTCTAGAATTGGGGAAAAAATTCTGTAGTGACAAAAAGCAGATCAGCCGTTGCCTGGAGTGAAAGGGATGCAGATTTGGCGACAAAGGGGCCCGAGGTCCTGGAAATTTTTATGGTGGTGGTGGTTATATGAGAGTATGTATTGTCAGAACTTATCCAGTTGTACACTTCATGTGAGTGTATTTTATTGTATGTAAATTATACCTCTGCAAACCTGAGTTAAAAATAAGTGTTCACTTCCAAAAGGTAGGACCATGATTGTAGTTTGCACAGGATAAGCATTTTAACGGTTTATTGAATTAATGAAAAAGAGATAAGCACCTGAGCGCCAATATTAGGCTGAAACCTCTTTGAATTTTCTTATTTTGCATGTATTTTCACACTGAACAAGATGACTTGTTTGGTTTTTGACAGAGGAATGCAATAGATGAGAACTAGAAATATGTTAAATAACTTGAGCAAAGTAAGTTATACAGCTGGACATCCAATTGGGAGACCAGGTAATAAGCTAAATGCAGTCCTGTTTCATGGCGGAGAGCAGTCTTGTAGAGGAGGACTATTAATGGCCACACGCACTTCCTCAGCTATCAGCATAGGTAAAGGTGAATAACATAGAGACATAGCCTAATCTGGTTACAGTGGCTTTCAGTTAGTGTTCATTGTCCTTTGAATTCCAAGTACATGGTCATGTTTATTTAGGGATTGATTGTTTTGAGGATAAGATTTTTATTTCTAGCACATTATTTAAATGATCTCTTTAGAGTCTTATTGTTGAAAACATACCATATTTACCTTTTTGTTTGTTTGTTTTTTTCCTAGGTGACAACTGTTGACAGATTTCAAGGTCAACAGAATGATTATATTCTTCTTTCTCTAGTACGAACCAGGGCAGTGGGCCATCTGAGGTATGTACAGAAAAACTGATGTAATATTACTGAACTTTACTATTTGTTTCAATTTGAAACTTCTGTGGCTAAGTAGTTTTACTGTTTTTAAGTTTAAAGTATAATTAATTGTTATGGCAGCTTTTGATACTGTATGTTGGAATGTAACAATATCAGATTCTCTGTATTGCTTCTGAATTTTTTGAATCTTAAATGTTTTAGTAGTCTGATCTTCTTTAGTCTTCAGTAACATTCAGAAATAGCACTTTATCATAAAATCTTAATATATATTCTATATCGGTTGGAAACTCACTTCAGAAATTGAAGGAAGTAAAGTGGTTCAAAAGTCTTTTCAGAATGGATTTTTCATTGCACAGGATTTCTGTTTCTCCACAGTCTCTCAGCTTTGGTGTTATAGGATAAAGGAACCATTTGTTCTCCCAAGATTAAGAATTGTCAGAACAAACAACAATCTATTTTTGTCATTTATTGTGATCTATTTATGTGCTAGAGATTTATAGGAATAATATCGTCTTATTACAAAGCAGCCCTTTAGTTTTATACAAACCTTCATCTCTCATGACTTAATAGCAAAACTATATGGAGAGTTCATTTTATTATTTTATTTGATGGGTATAAAAAGAAAATTCTCCAACCTCTCATAGTATTATCATTAAGTTGAGATCTGTTTGGAGCTTAGCCCAGTGATCCGGTTCCATTAGACTGATAACTTTTATGTAAAAGTAAGCAAAGATAGAATGTTTCAAGAAATTATTTTAAGATGATAGCATTCTCCAAGAGTTTATTTTTGCTTATTTACTTAACTGTGAAGCATGTATTTGGATACTAACATTTCTAAAAGCAGATCCTTTCCCATAGTGAGATTTATAGCTAGCTGCTTTCTGAATGGGGATTTATGTAATTAAAATCTCTCAGAAACTCACAGTATGAGTACATGAATACTGCTTTCCTCTCCTGCGCACCTTTTTCCTTACCCTGTAGAGCTTTGTCTTTGCCAGATTCCCATGAGTTTAGTTCTGTGTTATTCTTGGCCTGAATTTACTGGAAACTTAAAAAAAAAAAAGTGATGATAAAATGCTTATTATAAATGAAGAGTTAAAAAACAACCTGATTTCATATTGTCGTATATATCAAGATTTTCTAAGCAAAAATACCGTTATCCATGTAATCAAATCTCCTTTGTATTCACCAAAATTTGCTCTTGAATATCCAGCTTCTTCATCAGGGTGGAGGGGCGGAAGGGGTGGTTCAGGTGCTGTTAAAAGTATATAGGGGATCTGTCAGTTTAACGATTATTTATACTTCCAGTTACCCAAATTCCTTAGGTACCTTAGCTAGAATTTTATCAAACTTTTCGTAGAATATTTTGCTTTACAGAGATAATCTTTCATATCTTTCCTTTTCTAATATTTTGTTTCTTAAGTTTCAAGAGACCAAGAAAACCTACTTTCTTTCATATTTCTCTTAAATAATAGCTTTATTGAGATATAGTTCGTACACTATACAATTCCCCTGTTTTAAGTGTGTAAGTGGTTGTGAGTTACGCGGCTATCTTCACAGTCAGTTTTAGAAACATTTCCATACCCCAACAAGAAACCCTGCGCTTGCCAGCAGTACTCCTGTCTGTTCCTCAGGTCCTTGGCAACCACTACTCTCCTTCCCATCTTTGTAGATTTGCCTGTTCTAGGCACTTCATATAAATGGAATCACTTGGCATAATAATATCAGGGTTCAATCATGTTGTACCATGTATGAATACTTGATTCCTTTATATTGCCAAATAATATTCCATTATGTGGTTATATCACATTTTATTTAGCATTTATCAGTTGTTGGATATTTGGGGGTCTTGTTTGTTTTACTTTGTGGCTTTTATAAATAATGCTGCTATGAACATTCATGTACAAGTTTTTGTGTGGACATGTGTTTTATTCTGTTGGTCTAGTTACCTAGGTCATTGATAACTCTTTAAGTTTTCCAGTGCCTGTCACATTTCTTTAGCCCACGTCTTTTTCATCCAGGGTAAACTGAGGTGATTGTGTAGGAGCCAGGGTATTCAGCTACTTCCAGAGGCCTGACGTAGGACACTGTGGAGCTGTTTAGAAGCCAGAGTAGTGAGACATTTCTATTTCCTTTTCTAACATGCATTGTTCTTGTCCCCACCTGATTTGAATAGCCCAAGTACCAGTAGAAATGCCTGGGACTTGTTCCGTGCAAAGCAGTGACACTGACTTTTTTGTGTTGTTTCCTCATAATGGGTTCTGTCAGATTGCTGGCTTGTTTCTGTCCAGCCGTGTTCTAGGGACTGTGAAAGAAGATGGTAACTCTCATTGCCCTGAGTTCAAGATACACTTCCAAGGAACCCTGTCCACTCATTTATGTTTTTGCCTGGTAGTCTGTCGTGTTCATGGTGTTTGATCATTCATTTAACAAATACTTTCAAGTCAATCTATTATTTGGTAGTGTGCTGCGTTCTCAATATATAGAAGTAACTCTAATATTTATTAGAGTCCAGGTGGGGAGACATTAAATATATCCTTAAAAGATACCTACATTTGAATCTGCAGAAAATTTTAGCTTAACTCTCTTCACGTGCAATAGGGTCAGTTTAGTATCACTGCAAGAGCACTGCGTGCGTGCTCTGCGCAGCGATGTAGAGCCTTGTGGATGTGAAGGGGAAACTGAATGTTGCCACAGAGTGATTACCATGAAAACAACAGTTTATGTCCTGCTTCTGCCACTACCGTCCTTTCTTCCCCTGACAACATTGTTTTAACTATACTTTCCTTTATAGTGTTTGTGTGAGAACCCAAAATGCTAATAAGCATTTCTAGTATTGTACACCTAGTTACCAGTGTTGGAATCACCCACCTGTATCACGACCCCCTTGGGTCATCTAAGGAAATGTGGAGAAAATAAAAAACAATTTGGTTTGCAGTAACCTAGAGGATAATATTTCTTCATGACTCCAGTGTGTCACAAATGTAGAAGTTCCTGAAAATGCCACTGCAAAGGGATATGTTTTCTTCTACCTAAATGAACATCTCATAGTTTTGTATATGAGGGGAGGTGTAGGTATCCCTGGTTATTATATGATCTTTGTAACATTTGATCTCTGAAACTCTAATATTTTCATTCATGAAAGTCTTCATTTTTGTAGCATACTTACAAATTTAAATAGCCATCTAAGAGCATCTCAAGAAAACAAACTGTGCTTTGTACTTGAAACTAAAATGTTTTTCTTACTAAAACACCCACTAATAATATACAGACCTAATAATATATAGACATAATATATAGCCCTACTTTTATAAATTTATTTGATTCAAATAAAGTTTTAAAAACATATATTCTCTTTAAGAGATAAAGAAAAACTGGCATAATTTATTAATCACATATATAGTTGTGTCATTCAATTTAGCCATTTTTATTACTGGTTATGTGAACATTGAATACTTATAGACCAGGTATTGAGGCTACGTACTAGAGTATATACATGAATAAGGCATGGCATTATTACCTTGTATCATATCATCATACTGTGTGTTTGTATTTGTAATTATTATTACAAGCAAGTATAAAACAGTGTGATAAGAATTATCTGGGAAGTAAAATTTGACTTTGAAGAGCCTAAGAATTTGGTAGGTAAAGAGGCAGAGGAATGTTTGGTTCAGATTGATTTAATAGTGGTGACTGACAACTGAGCGATAATACCCATGTGGCTACTTGGATCTTTTTAATCCTACATTTGTTATTTCGTGATTCCCCGCCCCACCCTCTCCCCACCCCCACCAAAAATAACCAACATAGAGATTAGTAATAAAGCATTAACTTAATGCTCGGTTTACTAGTCACATAACATTGATTAACTTAATGTTTACTCTGTTAAGTTTTGAAAACACTAAACTTTTTATTGCCACAGCTTAACAGGAATATTTCATGAAATATGTAAGAAAAAGCTGCATAAATAATGTCGTTACTCTTGATATATGTTAATTAATTTTGTTTGTTTTCCAAAGGGATGTCCGTCGCTTAGTGGTGGCCATGTCTAGAGCCAGACTTGGACTTTATATCTTCGCCAGAGTATCCCTTTTCCAGAACTGTTTTGAACTCACTCCAGCCTTCAGCCAGCTCACAGCCCGCCCACTTCATTTGCATATAATTCCAACAGAACCCTTCCCAACCACTAGAAAGGTAGGACTTCTTTATGCATCGTGTAGAGCTTCTTTCTCTTATAGATGACCACATTCGCTAGGAACATCATCAAAAAGTTCATCTAATCACTGGTTTAGAGTGCTGCTTGCATTAAGGAACTAAATTAGATTTTCTATATAAAAACATTTGCCAACGTATATGCCAACATTTGTTGAGTACTCATGATCTATCAAGCAATTAGTTCTTTACAGACATTATCTCATTTCATCTCAGTAACAGCCCTGTTCAATAGGTTTTCTTATTAGCCCAATTTACACATGAGAAAATGGAGGATTAGAGAAAATAAGAATGGGTGAGACTTTATAAACATTTTATAACTGACTGTAAATAGGAAAGTTGTTCATCTTTACTCTAGTACGGTTTTGGAAGAAGTGCAAATTTTGTACTTTCTTCATTTACTTTACCTGTAATGATAGAGCACTGTTCTCAGAGTGTTGTCAGAAACTGCTCCATGAGAATCGCCTCCTTCTGTCTCAGACTTACTGAATCTAAACCTCTGGGGCCGGAGCCCAGGCCTCTGTGACTGACCTTTCTCCCCCAGATGGTTCTGATAAAAATCACCAAGTTTACACTTCAGACCACTGTTTGTCATCATTTTTGATTATGTAATTTATTAGTAAAAATTCCTTTTGAGTATTCACCTTCCTGATTGACAATCTAGATATTGTTAGCTTTTTACTGTAAATGTTAGCTTCCTATTTTTTAGAAAAACAAATAGGAAAAATAGTTTTAATATTTTCTTTCTGAATAATCTTAAGAATTGCCTTTGGAGCATATATAGTATTAGAGACCATTATTTTAGACCATATTGATTTTTCTCTCTATTGAATTGATTGCTTTTTTCCTAACATTAGTTAGCAGACAAAACTCACATTTTACTTACCAGCCTGAAATTGCATTAAAAACTAATGACTCTGAGGTCCCTCCTAATCTCTACATTTTCTAAATTTAAATTGAATCACTCTTCTTCATACTTTATTGGAATCTCACTCTTACATCTTTATTTCCTCTAAACCCTAATAGTGTTTATACATAAAATGGAGACGTGGACTTATATTGGAATGTTAGTTTTTAGTGTTTTTCACTTTTATATTTAACTTTCATTTGCTTTCTTCTAGAATGGAGAGAGACCATCTCATGAAGTACAGATAATAAAGAATATGCCCCAAATGGCAAACTTTGTATACAACATGTACATGCATTTGATACAGACTACACATCATTATCATCAGGTGAGTTTTCTCAAACTCTTATTTTTCTTACTGAAGAAAGAATCTTTTTTGTTTCAGAATTTTTTTTTGTAAGTATAGTTGGTATACAATATTATATTAGTTATATTAATTTCAGGTGTACAATATAGTGATTTGACATTTTTATACTTTACAGTGTGATCACCCCACCAATTCTAGGAATTATTTGTCACTGTTCTATATTACCACAGTGTAATTGACTGTATTCCCCTTCACTCTAGAATAAATCTTTAAATACTTGAGTCCTTGTAGAAAACCAACTAAATCAAAGTGGGCTGTTATTATTCATGCAACATCCATACTTTCAAAACATTTTTATAGAGGTATGATTTGGCATACAATAAGTTCTACATATTTAAAGTATACAATTGGAAATGTCTTGAGATAGATAGATAGATCGATAAACAGATAGATAGATAGACAGACCTGTGAATTCATCCATCTTCACAATCAAGATAATGAACTTATTATCCCCAAAAGTTTTCTCATGCTTCTTGTAATCCCTCTCATTTTTCCCTAGTCCCTCTCTCACCTTTTCCAGGCACCAGACTCAGCATCTAGAAATTTAGAGCTGCTGTGGTGTTTGAGGGGACAGAGGCCTGTACCTCCAGCTCCCTCCCTGCCAGGGCTTTGTCCCACAGCTGGGTTCCTCCCCGCCCTCCCAGGGCCCCTTGATTGAACGTGGCCCTTCTTGAGTTGATGTGCCAGTCAGTCCTAATCAGCCACTGTTTTTCCAGGTGTGACAGCACATTCCTTTGCTAAAAAAAAATCTAAGAGTGTTTTAGGCCATTTTTCTCTCTAAAGATAAAATATGTATTTTGGTCATTATTTGTGATATCTGTTGGCATATTCTTGGAATCAGCAAAACCTAGGCCCTTGCCATCAGAGTTGTTTCATCTGTAATACAAAATGGCCGGCAGTGTTTTCGAGAAGACTAGAGTGAACAATATGTATTGGGATATTTATTTATTGGAAGATAATGTTCATGTGAGAGCTTAACTTTATAAGCCAATGTTTTTTCACTTGAATTAGTTCATATTGATATTTTCTCTTTCTTTTTTTTAAATTAGACCTTATTACAGCTACCACCTGCTATGGTAGAAGAAAGTGAGGAAGTTCAAAGTCAGGAAACAGAATTGGAAACGGAAGAAGAGGGCACGCCTGCTCAAGCCGACATAGCCAGTCTCACAGACAGCAGCTCCAGTCAAGACACGTTCACCTCTCAGCCTGAGGCCGCCCCCAGCCCGACTGAGACCGCCCCCGATCAGACGGGGGCTGGTCTGCGTCCAGAAGCCATCCCTGCGGTCTCCGAGGCAGCTGCTGCCCTGGAGGAACCTGAGGCCCCACCGGCAGAGGCTAACAGCCATCGGGATGCCACTCCTGCCCCAGAGGAGACCAAATAGCCAAAGGCTAGCCTTTTTGAGGGAGACTTTTCATTCACAAAGTCAAAGTAACTTTTTGTATTTTATATTTGCTTTTGCCGTTTTAAAGCTAATAATTAATGTTCATTCCTTATTTTTGTTATCCGATCAGTGCTCTTCTTGGATATGTTTGTAGAAAGTGTATGTGTATGAACAACGCCAATTTTATTTGTTCCATCAGGAAGTAAAATAATCATTCCTTTGACATTTTCCCGATTAACTGAGTGTATCTTTAATCATACCTGCATTAAAATAATTTTTTAAAACATATGTAAGACATACGTTACATTTCTAGTGAACTTCAATAAGGGAAAAGATAGAATTCACTGGAAATAATAAGTGCCCCTAAGCAAGTGTTGAAATTGGGGAGAAAAGAGTTTCTTCTCTCATAGTATCAGATGCTCAAGTCGTCTTAATTTTCTTTTAAACTTTGTTTCTTAATGTAAAGGCATTAACAGCCATAGAATATAGGTTTTTCAAATCCATCAAAGAGATTACATGTATTTCCTTCCCCAAAATGCCCTAATGGGCCCGAATCGCCTAGGATGTCTTACTTCTTCTTGGGGCCGCTCCAGATCTAATGAATCGGAGTCTCAGGGTCAGGGCTCAGGAATCTGTACTTCAGCAAGGGTTTCAAATGTTTCAGTTGCAGGCAGAGTGGCCTCAGATAAGCCTGGTGAGGCCGAGCCAGGATTTGTCATTCAGCTAAGCAAGCAGCAGCTGGCAAATCCATCTGGGCAGGAAGAAATATCCAGAGTCGAGGAAGTGAGAGCCAGTGACCTTTGCTCTAGTGTGCAGGATAGGATTCTCCAGGGCATTGCAGAGGTTCTGAGTTTTCTGCCCTGTTGAGTTCTCTTGGGAGATAACTAGCCACAGGAGATGCTAGGACCTTGATACTCAAGTGTGGTTTGCAGATCAGCAGCATCATTGTCCATTGAAGCTTGTTAGAAATGCAGGCACTTGGGCTCTACCCCAGACCTATTAAATTTAAATCCGCATTTCCGCAAAGTCCCCAAGTGATTCATAAGCACTCTGTAGTTTGAGAAGCACTGTACTGAGATTACTGTGCTCTCCTCACATGAATGGTGGTAGAGCGATGACCTTCTGATGGTAGAATTGAGTGTCACTAATGTTTCCTGACAAAGACCTCTGCGTATAAGGCCCCTGCACATGGTGGTCAGAAAAAGAGGTGAATATGCATGTAAGGAGAGGGAGAAATTGCCCTCTAGTTCCCTCTTCCTCACCTTGACATGTGCTAGAGCAGCTAAGACAAGCATTTCCCCAAAATACCTCCTCTAGTACACGTACCTATCAACTTGACCATGTCCAGGGCACCTTTGATGAAATAAATAAGAACTGCACACTGCCACTGAAACACTTCTGATCCTGACATTTTGAAGGAATGATCGATTTATTAGGAAATTAAACCCAGAAAGTCAAGTCAAGGATACAGTGTTTTTGAGTGACTAGTGTCTGCCCGCCTCTTCCAGGCTGTGGTGGATATGGTTCACTCAACTTAGAATGTGTCTTCGGGCATCAGAACCCAAGTGTAAGTGTTGGGTGAGGAATGGGAAATCAAAGCGATGGGATAATGGTGGCGGGGGGGGGGGTGAAGTGTCAAGGAAACTACCTAGGAAACCTCGGGCTTTTTTGTTATCACAGTGAGCATTGAGCCAGATAGTCTGTTACATAATTTCTCTGATTATAAGAATTTGAAGGCACTCACAGAAATTATTTTCATTTGTGAATATACAGTATCAGCCTAAGCAAAGGGGAAAGAAGCTTGACTGTATTAGTCTTTCCTGGAAAAGGCTGATTTTTTCTCTCTATCCTTCTGAGGGTATAAATCATGATACCTGCAACCAAAATAAGCAAACTTTGATGCTACTGTCTCATTAAGTAAACTGTTTTCTGGATTACCGTACCTTTTTCTTTACTGCTTGATTTCCTATCAGACTCAAAAGAAAATTTAATTAGAAGATGTGTTAGTCCTTTGCCTTTGTCAAAGAAATTTTTTAAAGGATTAGGTGATAGGATCTGAATTATTTTAAAGTGTTTAAACACTGGAAAGGCCAATGAATTGCAATAAACTATAGATTCTTTTTTAAGGAACAACTCATTTTAAATAATGAGGAAACCGAATGAGAGAGTCCTAGCCAGGGTGGCAAGTGGCGGCGGGGGGGGGGGGGGGGGGGGCGGGGGGAACAGAATTCTCCAAGTCTGCAGCCGGAGGGCACTACTTTATTTACTCTTTTTTAGTCCCAAGCACACAGGAGTGATTATGTCATGCATTCAAGAGTTTTCTATTTAATTTAGGATTAGAATAGACACAGATCCTCTAGCCATGTGACCATTTCACATTAGTGTTCCCATTGCTCGCCCTCCTATTTTTCATATCTGAATATGCAGTGATTTGGAATCTATTTTTAAAAACAAGCCAAAAGGATGCATGCAAAATGAATGCGTGTGAAATGAAGCAATTCAAGTATTTAGACTTTTTTTCACCAAAATGCTGAGTTAAGAAAGTTTATTACCAGCAGTTGAAAATAAATAGCTCCATTGATTTGGGCAAATGAATGAGAAGATCTAAACATCCGGTCTCTAGAAGTTGGTGTGATGATAGAAGTTGAAATGCTTTGCTAGATCTTAGGAGAAATGGGCCATTTATACTACCGTATAAAAGGCAGTTTTTTTATAATCAGGAGACAGCATATTGTAAAACAGACCTTGGACTCACTCAGACCTGGCTCAAATTTTAACCTAATTTACTCATCAGCATTTGGATTGACCTTGGACTGGTTTTATAACCTAAGCCCCAGTTTTCTTTATGTACAAAATAAGGAAAAGATGTGTGTGTTTGTTAATGAGATAATTTGTATGAAAATATCTGGCCATCTAAGTGCTCAGTAAATATTAGTTGCTCTCTCTCCACTTTTCCCCAAATCTTGCGACAACACAGGATTTTGCCAACCAGTCCTCTGACTTGGGTGTTAACTGTGCCCCTCTCCAGGGAGCACGGAGGATGATGAAGAAGGGGACATGTGGTGGCAGTTGACCTTTGAGGAACAGGAATCAAGTCTACTGGTTGGGGACCTCTGGATCAGCCCGTCATGACACTGAGGGTGGTCTGTGCTGAAATTAAAACCCGGTAGCGCCGTACACCCGGAGGGAAGGCGCTGAGCACGGCCGTGCTTCTGATGTACCGATAACTTCCGTCAGTTCTGAATCCTGTACTCTCCTACCCCCAAATCATCTATATTGTTGTGGTTATTTAGTGTTGGGCCTTGAATATGCTTTTTCCTTTTTATCTCAAAGCCACTCAAATGGTATTTTTAGAGATATTTTTCAATTAAAATAAGATAAAAAAAGATTTAAAAAAAACAAAAAACAAAGAAACACTGACCCCTTTACACAAGCCAGAAGAGCAGTTAAAGACAAGCAGTGCCTTGCTTCCTGAGAAAAATCCTTGGCAGCTAGCCCTTGTATAATTATGAAGCAATCATGTTAATAGATGTTTAAGAATAATACAACTGGAGCTGTCCTGAGCCAAGGATGGAAATGAACATGAGACCATTTTTTCCTCAGCCATTGGTACTCTTCAGGGCCCAAGAAGGGGTTTTAATCAGTGGGATCCGGAAGCTTTGAACGCTCTAGTTTGCCTTCCTAAGAACAAACCGGAGCTCAGTCCCCGGCAGCATGATTCAGAATGCAGCATGTTACTGCTGACTGACACTTGCCAGCCGTATTAAGTTAGCTCTCTCCCTTTTGGCTTATACTTACTTCGGTGGCTGCTTAAACTTTTGCACTTACATACAAACGTGCTGATCCCATCATTCCTCAATATATTTTATAGGAAACACTAGGCTTGAAACATACCATTAAAAACCTTCTTCGTGGTCAAGTAGGTTTGGGAAGCAAACGATTATTCCCCTTTTGTTGAATCACAATGTATTGTTAGCTAATGAAAAGTTCCAAGAATTCTTGCTAGAAAAAAATCATGTTTATCCTTGTTTAACTTAGCATTTCTCAAATTTACTTAACCATAGAACTTAAGAAAAAGGAAAAAGACACCTTAGGGAACTAGCTCCACAGAACACAGGTTGGACACCAACATTTTTTACAGGAGCAATTCAACTTCAATTGCTTCTTAGAAAATTAAGGGATCATGTCACCCTGAAATAGGCCATTTTAGCATAAAGATTATTTTGAGTTGAAGGCAACTGAGAAGCAGTAGATGAAGGAAGAACTCTGTCCCACTACTGCCTCAGCAGGGCATACATTTCCCTCTGTAAAGGGGTCTCCTCTCTTTTGGTCCTTACCACTGGAAACAGAGGTGATACTCAGATGAGTCTACATAAACAGACCTTAACTGAAATAGCCCTTATTTTCTAAGAGTTTCCCCATATATTTACTTTTTCACAATATACCACCCCTAAAAGCCTAACTCCCCTTTTCTTTGCCTGTTTACTTTACAATTTATCACCCATTGTGAAAATGTTATGTAAATTTCCAAGTCTGACTGCTTCATTTGAGTTTTATTTCTGTGTAGCCCCTGTGGAAGGAAAGGCTAAAATACCAATTCAATTTGTTTTTATAAACTTGACCATTTTGGATTTTTTTCTTCCGGTTTTTAGTTCAGTTAGTTACAAGTATGTATGCTTTTTCTCCTGTTAATCAGTCTTTTGTCAGTTTTATTCACGGACCCCAGTCACAGGACTTAAGGTAGAGAGAAAGTTTTTCTTCCCCTACAAACAAACAAACAAAAAAATAGTACATTTTTTTCTATAAGTAACCAGAGGCTGCAGTTACACAGCTGAGGAAGAAACTAGAGGTGAAGTTATCTGTACAAAACGTCATGTTGTAGTGTAATTTGTTTAGTGTCATGTGGTATTAATAGCAACATCCTGAAAATGCAAATGAATAAAAGTTTGATCAATGTACTGTGACATTTCTTCACGTGAGCTTCCAACAAAAAGGTCATTGAGCTTCTCTGTTTTACTTATTTTCAGACTTCAGCATTTCACATTAGGCCTTTCTCTTTTCCTACCATGCAGTGGAAAAACAGTTTATATTTCCAGTGTATTTTATGTTCTCAGTTCTTTAACTGTTTCTTTAAAAAGTTTAAATGCTTGTTTCCTTTATAAATTTTACATTTCAGAAAGGGAAAAGTATGGCCAATAGCCATGGGCCAGAAATAATAGAAGAAAATTAAGGCAAGTATAAAAAATGAGGACATTTTTCCTTCATAAGAATGTTTAACATAGAGGACCCCAAAGGTGCCACGCAACAGACATGTTGCATTCTCTCTTGGTTGCTCTCCAGAGATGACTGTCTCCACGACCCCTTCCCCATCATTGACTTACGCTGCACACTCACCCAACATGGCTCTTCTTAGAGTAAATCCGAGTCCGAGAATCTTAATCGTAGCTGCTTCTCCTGGGGAAGAGAATGTAATATATGAAGCTCTTTTGAGGAACTGATTTTATTGACATTTTTCAAAAAGTCAAAGAGTTCTGGACAGAAAGAGGTCACAAACTATCTTTTTCTTCTTTGGTTCATTTGTTCATTTGGGAGCTGGAAGTCCTTCTGATTCTTCAATCAGTTATTTACAAATAAATGTGCTTATTATATCACTATTTTCATTGCCCCTTTGCTTCTAGTAGTACCTTCCAGCACTGACTTCTTTGAATCCCAGGCTGCCCCAAGAATAGCAGTGGAACCGAAGTAGACCTGATTAATTTGCATTTTATTTTGCTGGTAGACTACTTTTCACAGAAGTGAATTGAGCTAAATATAAGAAAAAGTTGGAAGACCTCTGCGAAACTGTAATTCTTGTGCATTCATAGACTGCTGAGCACCTACTGTGTGGCAGAAAACAATGCCAGAAATAGCCCCATTAATTCATAGATGAGAACACTGAGGCTTTGGGTGATTTGCGTAGGATACCACAGTCAATTGAACAGGGACTAGACCTACCATCTGCCTTTCAGGCAAATCCCTTACTGTGATGTTCTTTAAACTCACTTGAGACAAATTCAGGTAGAAAGAACAATACTTAAATCCGCACATAAACGTGCTAAAGATTCCTCCCAAGGTTAAAATAGCAGAGAGACTACCTTGCCAGAAATCAGAGTAGGAAATAAGAGGTCTATAGACCTCATGCTTCAGTGTTTATAATGTTTATAATTATGTGTGAAAGCCAAATTAATACTTGCTTTGGTTTGAAAAAGGTATGAGAAACATAATGGGAGGGACCCTAGTAAATAGTACTTAATCTGTGCCTCCAAAATGCTAATTATCCTAAAATCAGAACAGTTTATATAACAATAGTTTTTAAAGAATGTAATTTATAATAAAGGGAAAGATAAGATTTACCAAGACTTGCAGTTTAAATTACCATTATACATAAACTGGTTCAGCCTCCCAGTTTAACTTTACTTCTCACAAAGCCAACATTAGCACATTTGGGAGCTAAAACGAACACTCAAGCGAGTTAAAGTTCTCAGGAGCATAAGCCTACTTTAAAAAAGAAAAAAAACTTAATTGTAAGTTTTTTAGAGGCTACCATTGCACCTATTGATCTCGTTGGACTCACCAAATAAATGGGCGGGCTCATCTGAGCAAGTGAAGAATGTGTCTGCAGAAATGTAGTCCTCGCTGTGATGAAAGGAGTCGTGAACGTCAGTGGCACTGATATTAAATTGATCAGGCGGTTCTCTTAAACTGCTATAATGCTATTAATATTGGGTGTAGGAGGTGAAATTATTGGTTCTTGCCTGCAGTTAACAATTACAGGGATTACCTGCTGGTGACCTGACTAGTTGGAAATGTTGAATGCAGGTCAAACAAATGCGAAGTTCTCTTCCTTGGTGCTCTCAGAGCCGATTTAAAGTTTCTGAATTAGTGGAACTTTGCATAAAACAGGAAGTTCTCCTCTCAGGAGGCATTTGGGGATCTTAAGGGATACATTTGATAATACATTGTATGAAATGTTTACATTTATTTTTAGGACAAAATGATACTAGAAGAAAGTATTTTTGTGTGTGAAATATACACTCTTGGTTCCGATGCCAACCAAATGGGACCACCTTTTTCTGTTAATATTTTAGTGAAATATTTTAACCATACAGAGAAGTACACAAGACAGAGGTGAACAACTCAAAAAATTTTCATGAAGTCACCCAAATCAAGAAATAGAACATTGCCAACTCTCCAAGAATTTTCTTTTGCGCCCCCTACAGGTCATTCCCTACCAAAAGGAACACCTTGTTTTTTGTCACAATTGTTCCTGTTTTTGAGCTTTATGTAAATGGAATCGTACAGAATGTGCCTATTTTGTGTCTCCTCAAATAGATTTCTCTGTATAATGTGAGGGAGGGATCAAGATTAACTGAGCACTGTTAGAAGACGGCCTTTTCCCTCACTGCCTTGTAGTGTCATTCTTGCCAAATCAAGTGACTGGATGTGTGTGGCATATATTTCTGGAATTGTTTCATTGGTATATGTTTCTATTCTTGTGCCAGCATTTCGCTGTTTTAATTACTATAGCTTTACACTAAATCTTGATATCTGGTTGTATATATCTTTTAGCTGCATTGTTCTTCAAGATATTATCCATTCTTAGTCTTTGTATAAATTTTAGAATCATCTTGTAAATTCTACAAAAAAATTTTTTCTAACCTGATGGGATTTTTATGTGAATTGTATTGACTCTATAGATCAATTTGATGAAAATTGGCATCCTTACAATCTAGGAATATCTCTTTTCATTTACTTAGGTCTTTTTATTTTATTTTTTTTATTTCATTAATGTGATTTTTTTATGTAGAATCATGGCCATCTTTTGTTAAATTTATTCCTAGGTATTTGATCTTTTTATGCTATCATAAATGGTACTTTTTAATACATTTTGTAATTATTTGTTACTGGTATAGAGAAATACAGTATATTTTTGTATATTGACCTAGTATATAGCAATCTTATTGAACTCATTTATAGTTTGTTGATTCTTTTGAATTTTCTACATACATAATTATATCATCTGTGAATAATGCTAGTTTCATTTCTTCCTCTTTAATCTTTATATTTTTTATTTCCTTTTTAATCTATGTTTTTCATTTCATTTTTCTGCTTTATTGACATATTGAGAACCTCCAGCACAATGTTGAGTCAAGGCAGCCACACTGAGTACTTTTTTTTTCCCAATCTTAAGAGCAAAGCTTTCAATATATCGCCATTAAGTAGAGTGTTTGCTATGGGTTTTTGTGATACTCTATCAGGAAGCCATTTGATTTTTAAGCAAAGTCAGAACAGGTTAAATAACAATAGCTTTTTAAAAATGTAATATTTACGAAGACTTGCACTTTAAATTACTATTATACATCAACTGGTTCAGGCTCCCAATTTAACTCTACTTACCACAAGGATTAGGATTGTTTTCCTAGTTTGCCAAGGGTTCATATGAGAGACACTGAAGACAGACTTTTGGACAAAATATTAAAGGTGTTTATTATCAAAAATAATAAAGATGATTACACATACTAAATGTACTGTGATTTTTTTAACATGCTTTCTCTTCTCAATGACCCTGAGACTTAGGTGTTATTTTAAAATCCGATTATACACATGAGAAAATTTCTGTAGGCCTGATTGATCCAAAGTTACAAAATTTACAAGCAAGAACTGGAATTTGAACTTTGACTCCAAAGTCCATGACTCGAAGCTGCTTCAAAATATAACCATTTTGTTATATTTATCTACAGAGGCCTGTCTCTGAGATAGCTTGTATTGTCTATGTTGATATTGTAAAAGTTGCTTTCTGATCCTGAGATCATCATCGGTCATAAATCTAATTTGCTCTCTATTAAGTGGAGATGATAAACTCTTTAGTCAGTGTTTTGTTTATAACAGCCATAGAGTGAGTTTGCTTCAGGCACTTCCTCTTCAGTAACCATGGTTATGAGATTATTTACATCATTCTTATTTAAACATGTTTTAGTTACTTACAAATCCAGTGTCAGAGAAATCTCCATTGGCATCTATTTCTAATTTCTACCATAGTGCATTTAATTTAGAATATCATAGGGATATGTGCTCATGAACATGTTATTTATTACAAGAGTCAGTATTCCTCTAGCACCAGGAGAGAAAGCAAACAGACACTATTTCACCTTAGCAGGATCTGGAGCTGTGCTGTTGCCGTCTGTCAGCTCTGCTTATGTAATTCAGAAGAAGAGCACTTACCACTGTTTAACAGACCTCTCCCCGGAGAGCGCCTGGGTGTGCAGCGCCCTGCCAAGTTCCGCATTAGTTATGGAGAAAGGCCATTTGTATGTGGAAATTGCAAATCAGCCAGGCAATCACCACGCCGAAAGAGCCCCCCCCCATGAAAATAAAACAGTGCTATATTTGAAGCCTTAATCATGTATATTTATAGACCCAAGTTTAGTTTTATTTGGAAATTTTCACATTATACAGTAACATTGTGATTACCAACATGCTCAGAGGGGGAGGGGATGGGGATATTTGATCCACTTACATTTTATGAGTAATGGGGAATTAGTCACAAAAGAATTTTTCTGTCCACCCTTTGCTAAATGCCTTTCAAAAATTGCTTTCGTCAGCTCATTCGGTCAGGCCGGCTGTGAGGCGGGGCTGTGGAGGGGAGTATGGAAGTGGGTTCTCACCAGACTTGGACATAAAAACCCACCATTCGCAGGTCAGTCTATGGCTTAGGACCTTTTGCCACGTTAAAATGAAAAGCAATTGGTTTGTCTAACGAACTGCACATACTAATATTTTAGGACTCAGTATTAATAAGTTTATCGGGACACTTCCTGAGAGAAGATTTGAAAAGATGGTGGATGCTTGAGGGCCGGGTACCTGGAGTGAGAGCAATTTCATTCACCTGTTTCCAAACGCTGCCCTTCTTGGGTGCAGACTACCACTGCCCTGTGGTGACTCAGCACTTTGTGGAGGCCTGAGATTCACACACACAGAATGACTCGGCTTCCCCACCTTCAGGCCTGCTACTGGGACATTCACTGTCTCCTCTTCTAGTCACTCAGGCTGATGAAGGCCTCACTGAGCAAACACGTGAAGGAGGTGAGGGAAGGATATCCCAGACAGAGGGAACGGCAGGGTGAAGGCCCTGGCCCAGGACCTGGCCGGGGTGTTTCAGGTGAATGAGGAGAGGCCAGAAAGGAATGTGTTGGCATTTTCCACAGTTCAAATTAGAAAGCTTAGACTTGGCTTTGACATCTTCTACCTCTATATTTTTGTTCACTCCTTCCCCTAGTGCTCTGAAATATTTCTTGCAATTCTGAGCCCCTTCTCCACTCCTGTTGGCTACGGCGAGAAACCAGTTCCTCCTAGAGTCTTGAGGCTTTTCCTCCCCTAATCTGTCCTCCATTTACTGTAAGAGTCAGCCTTCCACACCACGCATCTGGTCCGGTGGTTCCCTCTGACGTCCTCAATGGCTCCCCGTTATCTCTGCCGCACTATCCAACAGAGCTTCCTGCAAAGAGGGAAGTGTTCCCTAGTCTGCGCTGTCCAATGTCCCCAGCTGCATTGGAAACGTGGATTGGGAAACTGAATTTTAAATTTTATTTAATTTTAGATCATTTAAATGGCCACAAATAGCTAGTGGCTTCAGTACTGGAGAGTACAGCATTTCTGTGGTTTTTAATCTTGAGAAAGTCATATTGCCCTTTGGGAATCCAATGAAAACTTAATTTTTCTTTAACAATTCAGTTACAGTACTTTTCCTAGAATTCTTTTTTTCTAATTTATCACTTTTTACTTTTCAACTATAGCTGACATTCAATATTATTTTAATGAGTTTTAGGTGTACAGTGTAGTGGTTAGACAGTAATATAACTTACGAAGTGATGTTCTTGATGTGTCTAGTACCCTCCCTGGCCCCATACATAGTTATTACAATATTACTGACTATATTCCCTATACTCTACTTCATATGCTTGTGACTATTCTGCAACCACTGATTTGTACTTCTTGATCCCTTCCCCATTTTCACCCAACTCCTAACCCCCATCCCATCTGGCAACCATCAATTTGTTCTCTGTTGTCTGTGAGTCTAGAATTCTAATGGTTCATGATTCCATGGAGCCCATCCATGGATCCCTGGTTAAGATCCTTGGCCTACCGGGCAAAGTCCAAGCCCATTTCTGGGGCTGGAAACAGATAGCATATGGATAATGTCCTCAGTCTCAAGCTAGATTGGAAGGGTGGATTGTCCTGAGCTCTGGAAGCAGACCAGTTGGAGGGGTGGGTCAATGATGATCAGGACAGGAAGCCAGGGGCCGGTCCCAGAAGGACAGCATAAGGGTCAGGCAGCACAGCGTGGGAGTTGAGGGGAGCAGGAACCAATGGGAAGTGCAGTGCCGCGTGGCGCAAGGCAGCATGGTCCACCCTGGAGGTCGTGGGTGAAGTGAGGTGGTGCTGCCGGTGCTGGGGCACACTGGTCCGCTTGCAGGGACGGTAGCCCCAACCTGTGTACCCCTATTCACCATCACACTTTGCTGGTCTGTCACAGCTCCCCAAATACAGTGCTTTCTTATCTTTGCTCAGAGGGACTCTTGTTAAAATGCCCATTCTTTCCTGTTGACCTGGCAATTCTACATGGTCAACCTCCTCTCCTCTGTGATGCCCCCTCACTTCTCGTCCTTTGGAAATGGCTCACTCCTCAGCCACAGTCTCTTACCACCGCTTCTCCCCCCACTCCCGGCCACCCAGTGTGGGTTAGTGGTTTGGGAGTAAGGAGAACCTAAATTAAAAGTTGCTGAAGTAGTCACCTTACTAACTGGGTGACCCTGAACTGCATTGCGTTAGTTTCCTCATCTGCATAATCAGGATAATTATACCTCCCTAGAAGAGTTGCTGTAAGGATTAAATGTGCTGGCATATGGGAATGGACTAACACAATGCAGACACATAGTGGAGCTCAGTAAACAGTAGCTGTCATTCCCATTATTATCAGCTCTCTGAATGGTGGTGTTACCACATGATGCCACAGTTACTTGCTTATAAATGTTCTTCTCTTCCACATTAGACTGGATTCCAGAGTGTCTTTTCCTTTTCAAGCAGATTAGAAGCCACCTGATACAAAGAAGGAGCAAATGACCTGGTTCATTAGAAAGTTCCAGGAATCATTTGCGTCATTAAAAATTTCAGGGCAGCCTTACTGTGGCACGTATCACACCCTTCCATCGGGCAGACCAATAGTAAATGATTACGTACCATCGAAACCTCCTTCGCATGGCTTGAAATGTCCAAAAAGTTCTGATTAAGAATGTTCCTTCTCAGTCCTGGCATTGTCCAAACACCGTTTTTTTCATAACTTGGGTTAGCAGACCAGTGTCAGAGACAGCGTGTGAGACAGGACTGTCCCTGTCCATTGAGGGAGGAAGACAGCAGGTATAACCTGAGTGATGAAAAGACCCCAGACGGTGGTGACCAGGACCATGATGATGATGATGGTATTTATTGTGCACTTACGCATCAGATACGGTGGTATGTGTCTTACACAAATTATTACATTTGATTGTCACGATGACCCTTGGTACTGTATGTCCTGTTTTAGAGATGAGGAAATTGATGCTTAAAGAAATGAAGACGAACATCTAAGACTTACACAGCCAGGAAGGGGTGGAGCCAGGATTTGAACCACGATTTGAGTGCAGAGCCTATACTGTGACTGGTCTAGGCTTGGAGATGCTGCCCAGAAGGGCAAACCCAGGTTTTGGGAAATGGGAGGGAGAGGCTGGTCATGTGTAGGGTCCTGTGAGGCCACCAGGAAGAAGGTGGAGGCTCTGGGGTGCAGAGAGGGCTCCAAGAGACAGAAGGTGATACTGAATCCCTCCGCATTTATTACTGAAATACGTGTGGTGAGTGAGCTAGCTCACTCTAGCCTCTTTTTAAATTTAATTTAACTTAATTTAATTTAATTTTTTTCCATCATAAAGCTGATTCTATTCTCTTTTTTAGTTTTACTTTTTTATTTTATTGAATTTATTGGGGCGACATTAGTTAATAAAGTTATATAAGTTTCAGGTATACAATTCTGTAACACATCATCTGTATATTGTATTGTGCTCTCACCACCCAAAGTCTAGTCTCTGTCCATCACCATTTGTCTTCTTTTTATCCTCTTCCACCTCCCTGACCCCCATCTCTAGCCTCTTAAATAAGTAAAAGCCCCACTTGATTTTCTGAATATTTCTAGTGGGTGGTGGTGCATTGACAGATGCCACGTGTTGCTGCTGGGCAAACCACCCCACCCTTTGGCACCATCTCTGATGCACAAAGTGCATTCAAGTGGCATTCATTCCTCAACCTCACACTGCTCTTAAGATGTGATCACTTTCACACACACTAGTGTAACATAATGGATTCACTCACCTCAGCTCTGAGGGAGAAAAAAAATAGCTCTTTCTCGATCTTTTTTCTGAAATGACTATAAACTTGGCTTCAAACAAGGATGAATGACTGCCTGGTGCTGACTCACCACTCAGCTGCGACTGCTGGGACCAAGGGGGAGGCCGCCAGCATCCTCGCAGCAGCACCTGCGGCTGAAGTGGCCTCGCCTGGGGGCGGCTGTCTGTCCAAAGACCGCTCTTCTGCTACCGGCTCATGGCCCGGTCCCTTCCCTGGGTCCCTCTCTGCTCCTCAGCACCGTTTGCGGTGACCTGCCAGTGTCGGAGGTCTGGAGCTTCTCACTGCTCTCCCCACATCATCCCAGTGCCCTGTTCCCACTGACCTGTTTGTCCCCGGCCTGAGCCTCGGCTCCTCCATCCCTGCACAAGGCAGGGGGCTGTTGCTCACCTCCTCCCTCCTTCCCCCTCCCGCCTCAGCCCAGCTGAAATGTAGTCTTTCTCCTTCATCTGCTCTGATAGAGAAGGCGTCCAGGGGCATTTTAGATTGGGAAGTCCCAAGGCACATGTCTGACTGCCAGCAGCCTTGATTTGACCAGATCTTCAAGGGCCATTCCAGTCCTAAACCGCTGAGATTAGATTAAATCCTGCCTGGAGCTTCCAATAAAGACCTTGGCCATTACGGACTAACTAAATCATCTAAAATTGGACCACTAGGAGAAAAGTGGTGTCCATTCTGAGAGAGATGTTCCCGCGGGGAGAGGAGCTGTGAGAAAGCTCATCAGCTAAGGTCACCTGCTTGGTATGTGGCCTGGTACTAGGATCTCATCACTTGCATTTCTCTCCAGGCCTGGGAAGCTAGCACGGCTCCATTGAACAACTAGGGAGAGGCAGCTTACGGATCATGTGCCCATTTGTTTGGAGCAGCTGAAGGGCACCACAGCCTGCAGATTTATATGTCGCTTAGGGTTGGCATCAGTCATTAGCTGGTAAGCTCCCAACGCTCATTTGCCTTAATGCAATGATGTGCATAAGGAAACCTTAAAGGTGGGGTATTTATAGTTGGGTATTTTAGCTTCTCCCCAGGCATTAAAAAAATTCATTCATTCATTGCCATATCCGGAGAGCTGAAGAAATGCCATAATGTTTCTAGGCCATTGTCATCACTGCCATCTTTAGAAAAAAAGGGGGGAAACCAGTGTAGGATCCTTCTCAGCCTCTTTCTTCTCCAGACTGCCTGCAGTGCATGTAATTCCTACAGTTTTTGGAAATAAAATAATCAAACAGAATTTCTGTGCTAGTGTTGATTCGAAGCATCATGGTATTGCACAAAAGCTTCTTCAAACAGAAAGTGGCTTTTACAAGAAAACTAGATATTAAATGAAGCCTTCCTCTATTTTTGTCCCAGGAAAACAGAATGCAGCTGACCTGGAGCCCAGTTCCAGGGAAAGAGATGACCCATGAGGTCCATGTTAGGAATAAGCAACTGCAGGATTACTCGGGTTCACAAAATAATAAAGACTCAATGCATGAAGGCAGTCTGTAAATAAGTGTATCCTGTGAAGACCACATCTTGAAATTGATTCTTGAAAAATAAGTCAACATTTGCACACAGGTGCACACCTGTGTGATAGGAGTAATTTCTGTTATGAAGATGAACCCAATACAGAGACTATTCTCCATCCCCACTGGCTAAGGGTTACCAACAGCTGCTTAATGAGGCAGAACAGGAGACATACTGGAGTCCTCTGTGTCCCCTTTACAGTACAGTAGCATGTGGGTTGCCATTCTCATAAAAGCCCTTTGTCATCGTCATTACATTTTGTCAGTTCAACAACCCTCTTAGGTATAGTTATATGTAGATGTCTGGATTTACCTGCCCCATTGTTGAAAGAAACCATATATAAGAGAATACATACATGATGATTCCCCTTACATAAAATTCAGGAACATGTTGATGAGAATCCATGGTGATAGGAATCAGAACTGTAATTGTTGTGAGTGTAGAGACTGGCTGGAAGGGGGCCTAAGAAATTTTCTGGGGTGATGGAGATGTTTTATGTTTTGACTGAGGGTATTGGTTACATGGGTGTGCACATTTTTTAAAAAACTCATCGAGATGCACAACCAAAATATATGCACATCATGTTTGTAATTCTAAGGTAAAATTTATAGAATTCTAAGTCAACATAAAAGGAAAAAATTAGTCAAGCCCGTATGTTGCTGCAATGGACAGCTATTTTTAGAATAGCCCCTTCATCAGAAGACATTCCTACCCCTCTGTTTTTCAATTTCCTCTTCATTTCTAGCATTGAGGGATTTCTTTTTCTTTCAGCGACTTCCATACACCTGTAAAAAATAGTGTTTTATACTATCTGGCATTTCTAGTTGTCTCTCATGGGATAATTTAAGATTATCCTGTTACACTATTTGCTGGAACCAGAAGTCTTTACTTTCCCTAATGACTTCATCTATAGTAGTTTTTGCCCTGAATTTTTATATATGGACATACATATATACATATATACATGTAGAAAGTCTGTCTTCTATTCCATAGCTTTAAGATTCTTATCTTGGGTTAAAATCAGTACTTTAAAATCATTTTCCAGAGTCTGTGGCACTGAAAGCCGGTGACCTATGATCAGTAGTGTCTGTCTCAGTCCTATGCCTGAATGTTGATAACTGAGCAGCACGCTGCCCAGTAAAGCACTGAAAAAGAAAACAGAAAACATGGTGAAAACCAACATACCCTTTGGGAGGCTGACAGATGGCTATGTTATCTTCTATTCCTGTGTATATTTTATCCTTTGCCTCGTGTTTTTTTTCGCATGGTTAGGAACCACATTTAACTTTCCCTCCAAAAATGTTACATCTAATTTCTTTATTGAGTTTTAGAAAATGATTGGCCCTAAATAATTAAAATTATGTAAATCAACATAAAGAGAATCTAGTTTCGTTTGTTATATGATTTCAATACTTCTAAACACAGCAAAAATCAACATTAGGATCATCACTGCCATTTATTCTTAGCCATTATGTGCACAGGTGATGGTTAGAAGCCCTTCATCTACTCTGGGAATTTCCTGACTGCTGTAAGTTTAAACTTCCCGTGATATCGTCACACTAAAATTCTCATTTGCACTAAAATATTTAAAGAAGGGAAAATGGCACCTAAACTGTGACAATTGCATCACTCATGTGAGAAGTATGTTTCTGCAGATGGCATGTGTAAATCAGGGTGTGAAATTGAAATATATTTACTGTGTTATTGGAGGTTTTCCCACATAGATAGTGTGTGCGTGTGTATGTGTGTGTGAGGGAGGAGAGGGATTAAAATACATATGGGGTTGCTTACGCACGTATATGTATGCTTGTGAAAACATTTTATTACCTGATTCTAAGATGTACTTTTTTTCTCTATTTTAACATTAATCATGTATACATTTCATAGAGAAGCTTCTTTCCCCCGAAATATCTGTTATTGAATCATTGGTGCATTTCACAATCAATAGCTTCCTAATCATGTAAGTACTATGTATGCGCGTAGAGAATTGAGACTTTTGGTGGAAAGGGTGAGGTGCTAGTATCAATTTTATCAGAAAACCGTGTGCTCAGACCTACCAAGCAAGTGGGGAATTATTCACAAAATCAACATTTTCTGTATATAAGGTTGTGCGTACTGGGGACTGTTTTAAAGATGCTTTTTGCATAACTCAAGCCCAGAAAAGAAAAACATTTGAGAAATATTTATTTTACTTAAAAAAGTTTACTTGGTTTGGCTAAAGTTTCAAGGAAGTTTTACTAAATGAACAAAAGTGTGGCCATTTTGTGGCATACTAAGATATATAGATTGGGTACCTTCAAGAGAAACACTGATATGGAGAAAAAAAATAAAATAATTTTAAAATGTAGGAAACTTGGAGAATAACTCTTTCATCTTTAGTTCAGCCTATTTTATAGTAGCAAGCACAGTGTCTTGCACATTGTTGATAACCAAATATTTATTTAATGATCACAAATATTTATTTAGTGAAGTGCATCTACCTGTCAAAAAAGAGAATAACTTTAATCTTTCAATTAAAATCAGTCTGCAATGCTAATAATTTTCTTGTTGCAGATATGATCTGAAATGTTTCTTCTGATATCTTCTCTTCATGCTATTGGATATCATATTAAGTGCAGATCAGCTGAAAATTCTGGAATGCATGCATTCTGAGAAATGCACTTGGAAGACCTAAGACTTGGACCCTTATCTTGAGATTTATTTTTTTCCCCTCTCTTTAGAAATGTCTAATTACTGAGCTGCTGAAATCACGAGCACTATTTTTTTTTAATACAAATGTCATATGTTGATTCAGTAAAGTGATTATACGACGATAGAAAATGAAAGTGATTAAAGTGTGGGCAATTTGAAAACACTAACTCTAAGTGGGAAATATTACTGTAGTAGAATGTAGGAGGTAGCTTTTCTTATTTCAATTTTTAGCACTAACTGCCCAAAATATCTCCAAAATTTGCATATCAGAAATAATACCATATGCTAAAATAACATAACTTCAGACCTCACTGCTTTATATACATATGGGGACATTTTTAGCTATAAATGCTCAATAGAAGAAAAATATGGGCTTTTAAATTTCCAGTGGTGATCCAACTGTGTGTTGCAAGACTACAGAAAAACTCTGCCTACACTCGGCCATCTTTCCTAGTCTGTTGCTTACAAAGGTATGCATTCACTAATTCAATTCAATTAATCCAGTTCCTCTCGTATTTTCAAAACTTTCCAGTAAGAAGATAACTATCAACTTTGACTCCCCCGTCACTTCCATGAAATATTTTTGGCTTTGTGGTTCTGTTTTATTCCTGAAATAGTAACAAAGCAAGTCAGAATTGATGTATTTGAAAATTGAGCCAAGATATGGCAGGAGGCGAGGACAGTGGGGTCACAGAGGGGAAGGGCTGGCGGACCTCTTCGAATTCTCAGAACTTTTGGGTATCGATGGACAGGCCTGCGCAACAGGCAGGGTAGCAAGATTCCGCCTGGGGTACACAGCCGCACGGGAAAGGACCTTAGGAATCATCTAGTCTGATGCCACTCAAACTGTAGTCCCTGGACCAGCAGCACACACATCATCTGGGGGCTTGTTAAAAGTGCAAGTTGTCAGCACCCTCCCGACTCTCGAATTAGAATCTGCATTTTAACTAGATCCCCAGGTAATCGTATATGGGTTGTAGTTGATCAAGCACTGAAGGGGAGCGCAGACGTGTTCTTGCCTCTTGTTCAGATGTGCAAAAGAATTAGGCCCGGCACACTCAGGAACCAGAATCTCGTTGAAGACAGAAGAGGCTTTTTAATGATAGTTGTTGTGCTCTTCAAAGATAACCTGGTTCTGCTAGAATATTGAACTTCAGGGGAGATGGAAGGTGAGCCCCAACATGTGGAACAGTAAAATACATTCTAACATACAGATCTACTGGCAGTGACTTAAGGATGCTTCAGTCCTCTGGTCCTGGTTGCCATAATCCTATTATCAAGAACAAAATCCCTGCAGAGGCCAGAGAGGGGAGGCCCGTTGGAAGAGCTGCCTGGAGAGTGAGAAGGGAGAGGGGGTGCAACAGAGGGGACTCAGAAAGCAAGGCCCAGCGCCCAGGCGCTCTGGCTGGTTGTTAAATATTGCAAGCTGGGAGCAGCTTGAAATTTGCTCCCGGTGGGAGTATTTATAACCACAGAACTCAATAAACACTACAAAGCAAGGATTTATTTATTCTTTTTTTTTAGAGAGCCAATTTACCAGCACACCAGATAGATCGGAGGAGAAAAGCCCTGGAGTTAGTATGTGTAAAGTGTGGAAGGAGAAATACAGGGAAGGGAAGGACAATTGAAGTCCTAGAAAACGATGTTGCCAGAGATATCTCATTCCGAGCTCCCGGTCACAGCTGGGATTCACCCACTAGCCTCCTTTCTAATACTCCTTTTAACAGGTCTGTCTCAAGAGTGGGAGTTCATTGAAGGTTCAAAGAGACTGGAAATGGCATGAAACAATGTGGAGAATAAAATCATGAACTGACTAGAGAAACTTACAAAGATGACTGAGCAGCTAGAGCTCTATGGGGCAAAATGCCCCCGTAGGTCTTCATCTGCTGGGGATGAAGCCTGGGGAAGGCGGACACTGAGTTCCCCTAGGGTGGGGTCAATCATCTGGATATTGTGTTTACTTACTATAATGTTCGCATCCAAACCAGCCTTTTTTGTTGACTTATATTTACCCTTGTGCTTCTGATATTATCATAACCTCCGGTTAAAAAACAAGTTTCTGGTAAAGAAGTGTGTTATTGGAACACATTTCTCTCTCCTTAATTAAACTATTAAATGCTTTAAATAAGCTATATCCTTGAGCATCTCTGCTTCAATCAGGACATTTTCCTTAGCTTCCATTGAACACATCTGAAATTTTTTCACCTCCATGGCTTTGCTTTTTCTGTGCCTCTTATTTGGGTTGCCATTCCCTTTCCTGTACTTCTGGTCAACTCCACTCAGACCTCAAGACCAAATGCTACCTCCTCCAGGAAGCCTCCCCTGATTACTGCAACCTGTAGTAAACTCTTCCACCTTTCAACACCAGTTGTCTGGACAAAGTCCTTGGAGATTTTGTCTCATACATTTTTCCAAATGAATAGGAGGAGGTGTGGTCTTTCCACTGCAGAGTTCCAGCTATGGAGACTTATGACAGTCAACAGTTGCCTCCTGCAAGGCACTTGATAAAAATAATACACATTTTTTTCCTTTCACTGTCAAGTTCCCCAGTAGACTTCTAAGTATGCATCCCCTGTGCCACTTAGCATTCTTCTCTGTGTCTTTGTTGTTTTCAACTAGATACAATTCGAAGGGCACCTCCAGTCAGCAAGAAGGATCAACTGATTTGGGTTCCACTCTAAATCTTTACTTTTAGATGATCAAGCTGAGGAAAACCTAACTTAAGTATGGGAGAACAATGTGTTACATTGTTACAATACAATAAGCTTAGCCTTATGGGGAGAAAAGAAAGAAAGAAATATCTTAATAACTTCAAATGAGTCTTTAATTAGCTGAACAGAAGGAGTATGGCTTTGGGAACTGAGGCGAAGGAAGCAGGACAAATATTCTCAGAGACCCTCCCTCACCCTCCAGCACACACAATTGGGTAACAAGGTAGCCAGATGATAGGAGCATTTTTCTTATATGTGTGGGGCTTTTTCCTTGAAGAGAGGGTTTGCCCCCTGTCCCTGGTGCTTCGTGAAATGCTCAGACTATATCGTATCGCACATTGACATGACCATATCTCCAAAAGAGCTTGTAATTATAAACATGGTGTTTATTTTCCTGGCCTCATGTCGTCTTATATTCTTTTCACGTATATGAGATAGGACACATCAGCTTTGAGGACTTGCTGACACTTTAATGAAAAGAGCCTTGATTGTGAATTGGTTGCTTTTTATTTCTGTTTCCATGCATTCCTTAACTTGAGTATCTCAACTTCACTCTAAAGGTGAGATTCACATCCTACTTTCTACTAGAGAAAATCCATAAATTAGCACAGGATAGGAATCTCGCCCAACTATGAAGGCAGGGCACAGTGACAAGTCCAGCATGGGTCTTGGATTACACTGTGATTTTTCCCTCTGTTTTGGCTAAAGTTAAATTGTCTTCCACTGTGTTGAAACATGCTGTATGTGAGCACTTCATGCCCATAGCAGAGGCTACAAGGCTATACCTCCCTTCCTTTCCTTCCTCCAGCTTACACACATACCTTATTTTTTTTTAAAGTGCAACGCAACACAATCTGAAGATGATCTGTTACAAAAGAATTCTTTCTCAGTTCACTGCTCACAGAGGCAAGACCCAGGCATCACCCCCTACCCCACTCAGGTGATTCCACACGTTGCTCAGATTGTCTGCTTGAGAACCCCTATCTGCAAAGCTACCCTTGTTCCCTTCAGTGTCTCTCACACCCTCCTGCTTTCTAAGGTTCCCGCGTCTTCTACTCTCCCTGGAGTTCCTGGGGAGGGTATCACAGGTGGTGCAGGTAAAGTGCGGACCACTACTCTGGCCATGGCCGTGACCCGGCCACTCTGGCCATCACTGGCACCGCCTTTGCCACTCACCCCTGGCTGCCAGCGTCCAGGCCTCATAGATAGATACCTTCTCCCGGTGCTGCATTGCAGGCTAAACATCGCTCAGTCAGCGGGGCTCTGGTCCAGAGCCGGAAACTAACTTCCCAGCCTTTAGGTCCTGCTTTTCTACTAGCAACTCCCAACAGCGGCACGCAGGCCCTGTGAGCTTAGTGGGACAGCTGTCTTTGTTTGAAAAATAGGCCTTTTGGTTCAAAGTGTTCACCTGCTCCTGGGGTAGCTCAGCTGGTCTGTTTTTAAAAGCTACCACGCTATTCATCGGAAGCATCTCTCCTCTCTAATCTTTAGATCCCAGTGCTGAGCCTGCTCATGGGGCCAGATTGCATCTTAAGCAGGTATAAAAACGAGCCTCCTTCTGGGCTCCTCCGTAACCCTGCGGTGTGCCTACTGTCATCGTACGCATTCATACTGACTCAGCTCACATGCCCGTGGACACTGGGGCCTCCGCAGCCGAGCTCATCACCGTGCCATTTCTCAGTCCTAAAGTCCCTGGGCAGTTCACCTTCTTTCCGCCTCTGAGTCTTCCTGTGTTTGCTTGTGACGTCCACGGTTGTAAGAGGTAGAACCTGGGAGAAATAGGATGCTCCATCTTGGGTAAAACCAGAAGTCTGATCTATGTTTGATTTTTAAGAGAAATAAATAGATAACAGGTGTGTTGATACCAACAATTAATTCATACAGCAACTTTTCTGGATGTTACAATTTTATTTTAGCTCAACATTCTACATCTGTCACACATATCATGCCAACCAAATGTGATAAGAATTTGTTTTCCAAATGAGAATATTATGTAAGAACTTCTGAAGCATCAAATAAAATTGAATTATCTTCTCTGTAGTTTTGTGTGGGTGTATTTGGATGAGTTTACTTCTTCAAACAATGGTGGTTGTTTTCCATTTAAACAGAAACCCAACATATAACCAATTTGGCTAAAAGAAATTTTATTGCACATGGAAATCTTGGAGCAGAGTTAGATTACTTACCGAATACAAAAACAGTTTTAAAATTAACACTTCTGGTGGAAGAGATCCTAAAGAGCACTTGGGATGCAATGTTTTTCTTCAAGGATGTGGGGGTTACTATGAAGAAATCGCCCTGGGTCAGTAAGAAGAACCATGCTGGCCTTCAAGCAAGAAAATGTTAAAGTAGGTTGTTTTCTTCCTTTTTCAGATTTATAAAATTAGCCCTGGCTAGTGAGGCTTAGTGGGCTGAGCGTCAGCCTTTGAGCCAAAAGGTCACCGGTTCGATTCCCAGTCAGGGCACATGCCTGGGTTGTGGGCCAGGTTCCATTTGGGGGTGTGTGAGAGGCAACCAATCAATGTATCTCTTGCACATTGATGTCTCTCTCCCTCTCTTCCTCACTACCTTCCTCTCTCTGTAATAATACATAAATAAATAATCTTTACAAAATTTATAAAATTAATACATGGTTCTGGAAAGATATCCAAACAATCCATAAATATGAAATGGTAAATGTAACATTCTTTTCTTGTTTTGCCCTTCAATCCTCACCTCTGAGATAACAGTTTAGGTGTGTTTGGTTAGATAAGCTTTCTATGCACAGGTGAACTTGAAACTGCTCAGTCCCTGGAGATTTTTGCAATCAGTGACTTGTGGGGACAAATTCTCTCTAAGGTCTCTGCTAGCTTTCAGTTCATGAAGACTAAGAAGTGCCTGTCCTTGAAAATATACACGCTTGCACAAGCACACACACATTTAGCACACTTTTCATGTGAAAAAGCCATGTCACTGGGGCCTTGCGTGGTGTGCTTATTTCTGACTTGACATAACCTGAAGCCATCCCTGCAGGAGCACAGCATGTGGTATATAGCGGGCATTCAGGGAGTATCTGTTAAACAAATTGTAGTTATTCCAAAAGGGAACAACATATCTGTGTCTGTGTTCCTCTGAAAAAAAAAAAAAAGGTTAGGACAGGAAGTAATTTCTCAAATACAGCACAGTATACTAAAGCTTACCAATTATTCCCCCGAGTTTTTTCTTAGTTTTGAAACTTCTCTGTCCCTCAGCAGTGCTGTACACACTCTCTCTAGCTCATTTACAAAATTAGGCAGAATTGGTGTGTCGGGGATGGGAGGGAACCTATGAGTCAGTTAATTTTTTTAGGCTCAGCTCAGAATCCATAGACCATGACGCCTTGCCCAGGTGCCCAAGGGGGAGGGCTCTGTCCCTTTCCCCCACCCCTCCCAGCCTCTGCCAAAGGCCTCTTTTATGTTGCTTAGCCCAGATCTGTGTGGTGGGTGGCTGGATCTGTGTACGACTAATGTAGTATAAACATTTTTTTTGGTGTGCAAACACTGCCTCATTTATTCTAATATTCTTTGCTCCACCTGATACAATGCCTTGCCCAGAGAATGCATTTAACTAATATCAATTAGAAAGATTGAAAAAACCGCATCTTGATTTCAAAGGAATCTCTTTTGGCTACAAAATTAAATTTTTTCTCTTGTTTGTATCTGTATCTATACAATAAGCATCGGATTTTGATTTTATTTAGTTAGAAGTAATGTTTTTTTAAATCAAAGAGTTCATTCATCTGAAATATTTTGCTAATTATTTGTAAAATGAGAGAATAAGGATGTGTGAGTAAAAAACAAGCTTGACTCTCCCAGGGAAATTATTTGAAGCCCTTTGTTCAAAATCAGTCACTGAGACTTGGATGCCTTCTTGGTTGATGCTGAGAATTTAAATAATGTTCACAGAGACTGGGGGATAAAAAAATACTTTAATGGAAATGACACAAACTGACAATAGGATACTACATGTTTCTAGCATGCCACATTTTTTGTAAACAATATATTCCTATATATTACAATTTCAGTGTGGTGACATTATGAAATATTTTCTAGACCTTCTACATCCACAAATGTCCGTGAAAACAAAGAACATCTGTCAATCTTAGCTGTTGCCCAACCCAACTTCTAGGTTCCTAAAATTGTGTCTATGTGACTATGTGGCCGGATCAGATGTTTTGAACAGGTATGCTCCACTTACCCGCGAGACAGCTCCATGACATACAAGAAGTAGAAACCATAAACCTTTTACTCATATGACTGATTCTCTCAGATTCACACAAACATGTTCCAGGCGAGACGGCAGACAAGCTTAACATTTCATTTTTCATATTTAATCAGAATAAAGGTTAGTTTCCAGTTGGATCAAAGGAAAGTCTGGCTAGACACAATTATAAGCTATGGAACAATGTTTTAGGGTTTGATATTTAGACCTGAGGTGTGGGCACTTCCAAAACGCTGGAGCTGTTCTACTAAACCCAGCTTCCCGCTTTAGGGAGCAGCTTTGCCCTCTCCATTGCCATTTTGGGGCTCCCATCCCTGATCTGCACATCATGAACACAGTTTATCGAAGGGTTTCCATGGCCAGTGTGAAAGCAGAGACTCAGCCCTTGCACCCGTATCAGGGTGTGCTTCTGATTTATTTCTGACGGTGTTCTATTCACATAGAAATTCACGGGATGGGTGAAGGGGCTCCAGGTTACTCTTTCCATCACCCTCTCCCTACCCCTCTGCCCATCCCCACCCACCAGCTTGGGCCAGTAGCTTAGTGATGTGATCATCAAGCGGACACCAGCAATGACTGATTATGCCAGACTTGGGGATAAGATTACTTTAGGGTTTTGGGGCTCCCTTCCTGAACCCTCAGGAGCAGAACTCCAGACTCCTGTGTCGTTGGACAGAAGACAAAGGAAGAAGATGGCTGTAGCCATTGGTGGAGAGATGCGCTTAGCATTTTGTGGCAGTTATACATATGGAATCTCTCCCTGGAATATGGCATATTTTAATAGAATTTGCAAAAGTGTTAACTGAACAGAGGACCCCTTCTTTGTTCATCTATAAAGAGTGTTCTCAGCTTCGGTCTATCTAGTTCTTACAGGTATTTCTCTGCAGATATACTTCACTCGGTTGCACCCTTTGGGTCATGCTCAAGATTTTTCCTGATCATTTTTCAAAGGCACATCATGGTTTAATGGCCGACTCCGTTCTCTGTTCCGGAGGGCTGGCCCTTCTCTCCGCAATGCCCAGGCACCCAGGCCTAGGTATCTGTGAGAGTGCCAGCACTCTCACTCAGGATAGGGCTTGAGAAGGTATTCCAGTTGTTCTCACTTTGGAGGCATAACCTGTTTCCTTCTCCTGAGTGACACAGACGACTGGCTTTAGGCAAAGCCTTTATTTTTATTAATGTTTAATTTATGAAATTAAATTAGAGGCTGTGACGCTAAGATTAATTGGTTATTGGTAGTCGTAATGAAAAGGCGTTGTAAATATATTTCCTAAAACAACTGCTTTCAGGCCCACCACAAAAAGAAAAAATCTTCAGCAATATACTTACATGGTTTACTTTTATGTTATTGATAGAGTCCTGTTTTTAGAATGCAGTTTTGAAATAGTTCAACAGCTGAGTTGGAAACTAAAACCCACCCTCCAAAATACAAGAGAGATATGGATGGTATAATCCCTAGGGCAGAGCCTGCTCCCAGTTTGGCTTTCTTTGGGTCCAGCTGTTGACTAGAGATAATTTGGATTATAATAGTAAAATCAAGAAATGCTTTTAATGCAAATTCCTTGCATTGCATGTCTCTCTGAAGAACAAGTGTACATTCTTGCAACTACCAGAATAGGAAGCTATTTTTCTTTTCTCTACCCAGTGGCTCTAAGTAGCTATGGAAGCCGAGGTCTCATAAATTTTAGATCACATTTAGTTTTATTTTAGGGAGCTTAAAATATAGGGTTTTAGAAACTCAACAAGACATGTCCGTTTCTTTGTGCTTTTCTGTTTAGTGTCTCCTAGTTTACCAAAAAAAGCACGTATTATTTTTCTAATGAGGAAAATGTTATTTTAGATTGCCAATTATATTGATACTCCTCACCATGATGTTAAAAGGGAAGTCAAAATGGTATGATAATTTATAGGCAATGAATGTTCTCATTAAGCAATATATGCTTGCATTGAGTCGGAAGAAACCTACAAACATATTCATCTTGGACTCCCAGCTACCTGTACAGTGATCACACCAATTCTCATTTCAAATATTTTCTCTACTGTCTCCAAAGTGCAGTCTTATCCACCCATCCATCCACCCATCCATCTGTCCATCTGTTCATCCCTTGTCTTGTCCCACAAAAGGAAGTATGGTAGCTTACAAAGACAGACAAATAAAAGTTAAAAACAGAAGAAATAGAAAAATGAAAAATAAAGGTAGGTCTGTAGCAAATCATAGTAATTTATAATCATGTTAACAATTAGGCCACACATGCGGTTTTAGGATTTTTCTTAGCTAATACCAAAGCAAAAAAACCAGTGGTTGGTCACTAGATTCAGGCTCCACAGGATCAAAACAAACCAGTTAGTCAGTAGAAGTGCTACTGCTCTTGATTCTAACACCGGACAGGAAATTCTTGAAGAGGCTCAAAAAAAAAGACTGTGTCCTCTGATGAACGCTCATGACATTATCCTCGCCATAGAGGCAGTGGCACTTCTATCGGTGCTAGAGATGGCACATTTCTTATACAGTGGGTGGCATCACGTCAAAGAGCAGCTCTGTAAACGGACATCAGCTCTGCAGACTCCACCGCCAGCCCTCAGTCCAGAGACAGCTAAAAAGCTTCGCTGGGACCATGTGCACATCTGAAGTCTCAAGATCCTGCGCGGCCCCCCTAAATTCTCAGTAAGTGTTAGTGCTTGATATTATTGTCACTGTTATTCTGCGTCGGATGTGTGCCTACTCTTTAATGGGGGAGAGACGGCCCCGCATCATTAGGCCTGTGAGCCAAAGTGGTGCCAGGAGCACCTGTGAGCTCACAGCTCTGGCCTCCCCCGCAGGCCCTCCAGCACTGGCTCCAGCACAGAACACAGTCAGGCTTAGGCTGAGCAGTGACACGTTTGGGCTCTCAAAGGCAGGCTGGCTCCAGGTAACACCTGAAAAACTGAAACTCCATAAATAGAGTTACGGCCTGTGTGGGGAGGAAGCCAAATCTGAGCTCAGGGGAATACCTTCCAAGCAGAAACCTGCAAGCTTCAGCATTTTGTTCTCAAAGGACAAACCCCTTTTAAGGAATTAAACGGGCTTTAGAAATCCTTTGTGATTTCCGGGACCTATACCAGGACCGAAGAGAGTGAAAATTCGGCTTCTAGGTCATTAGGCCCTTGTGACTCCAAGACCCAAAAGGACCTCCCTTCTTCGGTCTGCTCCTACCTCCCACCTCCCCACAACTCCTAGGCTTGTCCTCTTCTAAGTCTTATTAAAGTGTTCATCACAGTTGGTCCTACCATGTCAGAAGGCAAGGACTGCCAGAATCTGCCAAGAACAGACTCCATGTGAAGTTGAAATACCCTCCCCCCTTGGGTGATCTCTTTGGTGGTTGCATGTAAAGCACAGGCCAGCATGTGGCAGCCTGGGCATGCCTTGGCATTGAATTCTCAGAGCCAGGATGTGCGGGGGCCAGCATCCCTTGCAGTCACGTCACTTTCTTCTTTTAATGAAAATTGAAACCCAGCTCCAGCCAGAGGGCAGTGGGAGTGAACAAGTGTGTAGGGGAAAAAAATAGAAATGTTTAAGAAGGCTAGCTCTCCCCACCCCTAACCCTGCCTGGTCTAGAAAGAGCCTCCCTTCCCTCCTAGCCCGGGGAACACGGGGGCTGCAGGAAGAGACTGAGAGGGAGCTTGTGTGGGGAGGAATTATGTCTGTTTCTGGCTTCTCTGTAAATACCGCAACACCTCCGAATGGAGGAACAGCTGGGATAAGTAACTGCTAATCCCCCAGTGCCTGGAGGAAGCCGGGCGCTCCCTTCCAGATCCCCGCAGATGGTGGATGAAACAGGCTTCCCTTGAGGCAAGGGCAGCGGGAACTGTCCCACCTTCTGTTCCTTCAGTTTGCCCTGCACGACTCCCTCACAGCCTGTCCCTGCCCAGAAGGACCTCGCTGGCCCTCAAGAGCCCTGGGGACACGCCCTCGCTTTGCCATCCCACTGGGATGCTCAAGGTCAGCCAACCCGGACTCGGCCAGCACTGGCAGCTTGGGCAGCATTCAGCAAACTCCGTGGGCCTAGGAAGGAACACGCAGACAGTGCTGCTAAACCTGTCCAGCTCTGTCGGTCACCTGGGAAGAGGGGCGGTAACTTATTTAAAATGCAGATTCAAAGCCCGAGGGTGAAACCAGGGAACTGAGTTTCTGTTAGGCAGTCCAGGTAATTTGGCCGCAGATGGTTCTAGCATTCTCCCCTGAGGACAGCAGTGCAAGTGGACTGGAAGGCATTTGGAACAGGGTCCTAAGTCAGGTGCCTGGATCGGAATCCTCACTCTTCCGGGTAAAAACCAGTTTTTCTCAAACTGCACGACAGAGCCATTTCTGGCTTTTTGAAATCACTTTTGTCACAATTTGCATTAAAAAATGAAATGAGGAGGTTGGTCACACGACAAGGTGAATGTACTTAACATTACTGAACAGTGGAATTTTAAATGGTTAATGTGGTAAATTTTATGATATGTATATTTTACCACGATTTAAAAAAATGGAATATCTAGAATGTACCACAGAGGACAAAGTCATTTTTATGTACTTAAGTAGGTGTGACAGAGGCCGATCTCAATTTTTAAATGAAATGGGTCCCTGAAAAATCATGCCAAATGAAAATCAGTCATTGAACCGTAGTTTCCTACTGATTTCTTTTTTAAAATACAGGGCGGCACAAACGTGGGTTTACAGTTGTGCGTACCGGAAACACAGTGTTTATTCTTCTTATTACTTATTAATTATTGTATTATTGTCCATACAAACAACTGTAAACCTACGTTTGCCTTGCCCTGTCTATGAAATAGGGTTCAAACTTTTAAACTGTGGAAATCGAGCCAAATCACAATGAATAACTATCAAACTGTCATAGGTCTTTGAGGGAAAAAGTGTTCTTTCTTACCACAGATATAATCCACATAAAAGTACATTTTGTTCTAAGTGGGAAAAAATGAAACTGTTTTAAAAACATCTCAGCATGAAGTGTTTTCTGAGTCTGGTCTCAGCGCCCCACCGACGCGCCGGACCTCTCCACAGCAGCCTGACCCAGAGGCAGCCAGGCTGCAGTTGGCCTCCCGAGCCAGGGGAGTGTCTGAAAAGGATTCAGGTCAGCAGCCATGGCGTTCAGTGACAAGCTCGACTTTCCAGCAGCTTCCTTTGCCCATATGGCCGTGAACATGGGATCTGCCATGAGCCACCCCCAAGTAGAAACTGTCTACTGTCTACATTTGTTGCACCCAAGTGTTCAGGAACTTGAGTCCTACTCTCCTTTTAAAACAATGAAGCTTTCTTTTGGGGGCTCCCTCTTTTAATGACTATCCCAGCGATTCCTTTCTTTCCTTCCCAGCAGTTACCGTAATTGTCCCTGACTTTCCTGTAACTGCCCTGCAGTCTATTCTGTAAAGGCTGTTTTATTTATCATTGTATCCCTGTACTGAGCACAGTTCTTGTCTCATAAATATTTGCTGAATCAATAAATGAAATTGACCTGATTCTTGGCTGCCTCCAAAAGTATCACTGTGACTGAACTGGAATCATTTATCATCTATGTCTCTTTTCAGGCATTTCTAATTATCATAATAATTAATAACCCTTGCCAGAAAAGAGTTACCATGTCCCTTTTCAGAGGGGAAAATTGGGGTTCAGGAAAGTGAAGTGACTTGACCAAGACTAAATAAATGTTTAGTAAGTGATAGAGGCAGGATTTGAACCCAGGACTGTGTGGCAGTAACAGCATTTCTCCTTTTTGGGGGAGGGGGTGGTCTTTTTGTTTCTATCTGAGACAAGGCAGCTCTTCTCTTTGCTTCCTCTCATTTGCATCGTTAACAGGCCTACTCTGCGGTGGGGGGAGATCCCAGTCAGGCCCCTCACCTGGCCCCCTCACCCGGCTGACCCCACAGTTTCTTTTCCAGACGAACCCAAACATGGTTAGGGAGCTCAGCAGGGAGGGCCCAGCATACCCCGTCCCTGCAAGTATCTAATCAGCAGGCCTTCTCAGCATATCAATCCAAGACCACTCTAGAGATAGATGCCTGTGCCCAGTTTTCTATTTTTAACTGGTGTGAACAGGAGGAAAAACACAAGCATTAAAAATCAAAGTGCCAGTCGAGAACTGAGAATACAGGGCACCCCAGGGCAAACTAGTGATCTGTGTCCTTTTCCTGTCTCTCTGATCTTATGTCCCTCTCCCCGCTTCACGTCATCTTTCTGTTCCCTTCTCTTAAGTCCCAAGAGCCTTCAAAAACCTGTTTCCACGAAGAAGCTGACATCAATCATTGACACCAATGCTTCTCACACTTTAATGTACCTGTAAATCAACCGGGCATCTGGCTACAATGCAGATTCCCCTTTAGCTAGGGCAGGCCCAGGGACTCTCTGCCTTTCTAACTCATTGCTGGTTATGACGACACGGCTCGTCCATACGACGTATGTTTATATGGTTGAAGTTGCGGTTATCTTCTTGGCAAGGATTTGCTCTCTCGGTCTTATAGGCTTTTCCCCCGGTTTACAGAAGGTCACCTGTAAGCAAAAGGACAAGTTATTTCTGGCATTTGCTTCTTCATTGACTTTGGTTGCAGGGGATCCTCTTTTGGATAAAGACCCGAGTCAGTGTGAGCAAAGTCCCGCAGCAGGGAGGAGAGCTGCCTGATATTTGGGCTGGGCTGAACCTGACCTCTGTCCAGCAGCACTTGGCCAGGCTCTCACAGCTGCTCTCCTTGGCCTTCTCTCTGGACGGACCTTGAGCCATGCATGGGCTGGGGACTAAGATGGCCTTGGTTCATCTCAGCTTTCTGCTCCAGAGGCGCACAGCCCCTGCTCCCGGAGTCAAGTCGTCCAGGCTGATGGGGACTAGACCGGAAGGGTGACCTGTCCCAGGGGCCACTTTTCTAGCCACCCAAATGTGCTGCTGGGGAGCCCTTTGGGCCCATGAGGCCTCCCAGGGCTCTGCTCCTCCAGCTCCCGGTCCTGGAAGATGAGAGGCTGCTGTCACTCCCGTACTGCCCTGGCCCAGCTGTCGGGACCCCTCAGTAGAGGGCAGGGTGACAAGCCTTCCCGCTTCTACGTGGCTTATAGTCTCTTAGGCTGGCGGGGCTTGGGAGGAATCAGCCCACAGCACACTCAGGGATCACCCCCACCTAGGGAGGGGGAGGGGAGGGCTGGCGTCACTTAGTCTTCCCCTGCCCCCGACCCTTCACGGCCTGCCCCTCCCTAGCTCCCTATTTGGCCATCCCCTGGTTGCCCCCTCCCCTTCCTTACATGGTCTGGGGGCCCCCCTGGCTGATCCTCTCCCCTGCCCTTGGCTCCATGAATGGCCTCGGCGCTCCTCAGTGGTACGAAGGCGACCAAATAAGGCAAGGTGGCCGACCGGGCCCCCCACCCCTGCCCCCGGCCTCTCCAACTGACTCCGTCCGTCAGCGCGCTATAAAGCAGCGCGCACCGCACCCGACACCCAGCGCCTGCCGCCGGAGCCGAGCCCAGCCCAGCCCGACCCGCGGACGGTGAGTCAGCGCCGCCTCCCCTGCCCCGCCCTTCCCACTCGCCTGCGGACCCGGACGGCCGCCCAGGACTCACAGAGCCAGGGCATCGCGCTCCGGCGGCTCCGGCAATTTCTTTCTTAAGAAACTTTTAGATTTCACTCTAACTCCTTTTGTCCTGGGAAGTCACTGGAGAGGGGTGCGCGGTGTAGGCGCGTCTGCTCTCGCGCACTTTTTCCTCCAGCTGGGGCACGGGCAGGAATGGGGATGCTGATGGGGCCGATGTGGGTTCCCAGTTTGAGAAAAGGCGAAAATATAAAGGGCTAGGAAGGACCTGGTAAGAGGTGACTGTCCCTCCTTTCACCTGGGACAGAGAGCGAACCTGGCCAGGGAGCCTGGGGTGGTTCCTCTCCCCGTCTCTACGCACTCCTACCCCCAATCCCCGCTGTACCCTCCCACCCTCTCTTTTTCTGCCGCGAGGGGAAGGAAGGTGGCAGGTGTACCCCCCACCCCACCCCCCTCTGCTCTGTCCCCTCCTCTGGGACGCGGAGAAGGCCCGCTCTGTAGGCACTGAGCGTGGGGCACCTCTTCTCAACCTGCAGACCCCGCTGAAGCTGCCAAGATGTGCGACGACGAGGAGACCACCGCCCTGGTGTGTGACAACGGCTCGGGGCTGGTGAAGGCCGGTTTCGCGGGCGATGACGCGCCCCGCGCAGTCTTCCCTTCCATCGTGGGCCGCCCGCGTCACCAGGTAAACTTTCCACCCCTCCTGTTGTCCTGGGGAGCAGCCCTAGCCCCTCCCCACATCTCTCCCTGCAACCTCTTCAGCCCAGCAGTCTAGGAAATGTCTCACCTGAGCCTCCGGTTTCATGACCTCTTAGGTCAAGTAAGGAAAAGACTGAACTTCAAATCCAAACCAAGGCAAGCAATTCTCACACCCACCACTGAAGGAGGGTGTGAAATGTGCATTTTCCTATTCACTTCAGGGACACAACTCCAACTCCCTCGTGTGAAAAGGCTTCTCTCTCTCCACTCCTGACCTGCATTTTCAGTCTTCAGCCTCTCCTCTACCTTTTTGTGCCCTTCACTTTATTCCTTGGCCTCTCTTTTCAGTCCTGTTCAAAACGTAATAATATAACTTCTCTCAACCAACCCGGGGCCAAGCCACATTCCTCTCTCTTGTTCACAGCCAGCTTACAGAGCTCCCAAAAGATGTAATCTATCTGCTTCCTGGCTGATGCATTTTTAGAAGCCAGACGTGACAGAGTCAGTAAGTGCTATGGTGATAGTGACATACCACCTTGTTTATTAAGAGAAATGCCACCCTCTCCGGCTTTGCCACATGCCTGGTCAGACAGGCTGCCAGAGAGGAGAGCCGTATTCCTCAGTGCTGGCGAGTGATGAGCCCGGGACAGCTCTGGGCAGGCTGGATTTCACTGGCATGCCAGCCTGGCTTTTCATGTGCACTTGATGAATGTCAAAATCTTTTCTTAGGAGAAACACAATGTGTCAGTAATTCTCTCATTTCACAATGCAGTCACTTATATTCTAGTTGACATGGGTGATGAAGTTAATAATTTAATGAAGGCATTATGGTATTTTTAAAATGAGGTGAGGCTCTACTTCAGGGAATGAGCATTGTTCCCTTCCCCCCCAGTTATATTCTAAACAATAAAATTATCCTTTTGGGGGTGGGGAGGGGAGTGGGTGAAGAAAACGTCCTAGATTGATTTTAAGTGATATTTCTAAATTAGAGTAAAATGCTATCGCTTTTTATTTCTGGTCTTTATGAGGTATTCATTGACTTGGGCAGTTAGATGTAAATTTATAAAGCATCAATTATATTCCCCACATGGTAGAAGCTTGATCCTCCCATCTTTTTCTTCTTATAGGGCGTCATGGTGGGTATGGGTCAGAAGGATTCCTATGTAGGTGATGAGGCCCAGAGTAAGCGAGGTATCCTGACTCTCAAATACCCCATCGAGCATGGCATCATCACCAACTGGGATGATATGGAGAAGATATGGCACCATACCTTCTACAATGAGCTCCGCGTGGCCCCTGAGGAGCACCCCACTCTGCTCACCGAGGCCCCGCTGAACCCCAAGGCCAACCGTGAGAAGATGACCCAGATCATGTTTGAGACCTTCAATGTCCCTGCCATGTATGTGGCCATCCAGGCAGTGCTGTCCCTATATGCTTCTGGCCGTACCACAGGTATATTTGGGCTCTGGGGACAGTCACCGATGAATCACATTCCCAAGTCATTGACGTTGCTGTGAGTCAGTTTCCCCAATTGAAATGATCCTTTCGCTCATACTCCATGGGAAGGTGTTGGTGCTAAGAGAGAAAGGAAACCATAGTTCCTTTCTGTGGTTAGTCTCAGAGCACATGTATTTCTAAGAGCTGAAACTGCGTGGTGTCACATGATGAGGCACCAAACGATGTATCATCCTGGAACGCAGCAGTCATTGGCATGTGTTCATACCATCACAGCCCCTGGGCGAATGTTATCAAGGAGAACCCATATTCCCCACATGGTCTGAGTCAAAAGAGAGAGAAACACGTGTAAGTTAGACAGGAGGAAAGAAAAACACGCCTGGATGCTTACATGATGTGCTAATGCTGATAAAAGGCATGGTCATTTGAAAGTGTCCTGGGGAAATTTTTCTACTACAATATTTAAAAGGATGAGCTATGGCTGACTTCAGCTTTAACATTCATTGTGCTCATTTTTATTCTTCCTGTGTAAGGGATATAATTTTATCTGGATCCTTGCCCAGCACTAGTTTATCTTAGCCACGATCGGAAGTAGGCTCTGACATGGCTGAAAACAGTGGTGTCACCAGGGATTCACCTCGGTCTTGTCTACCTCCACTGACAGGCATTGTTCTGGACTCTGGGGATGGTGTAACTCACAATGTCCCCATCTACGAGGGCTACGCTCTGCCCCATGCCATCATGCGTCTGGATCTAGCAGGTCGGGATCTCACTGACTATCTCATGAAGATCCTTACTGAGCGTGGCTACTCCTTTGTCACCACTGGTGAGTGTGCACGTCTCGTGTGCTACAGCACGTGTCTGCTTTCTCCCTTCACCCGTGAATCCATCTGCCTCCTATAGTTGACTTCATTCTTCAGAGCTTGACTGGGATCCTCTTTATTTCTCCAGCTGAACGTGAAATTGTCCGTGACATTAAAGAGAAGCTCTGCTATGTCGCTCTGGATTTTGAGAATGAGATGGCCACAGCTGCTTCTTCATCCTCCCTGGAGAAGAGCTATGAACTGCCTGATGGCCAAGTCATCACTATCGGCAATGAGCGCTTCCGCTGCCCCGAGACGCTCTTCCAGCCCTCCTTCATCGGTGAGTGGTAGGGTCTGCTGCAGAGGTACAGCTTTTCCCTGGAAATCTTGGGAGGTCCCAGAGTAAAGTCCATTATGATAAAGAAGGAGTAAGGGCCCTTGAGTTAAAAGAAGTTATAGCTTGGAGTCCCACACAACTCAGTCTCAGGTTCTGATGGTTCATTAAAGGCACAGCCATCAGTGTTCTGTTGCAGTGGAATGATAAAAGATGACACACTGGCTTTATCTCAAAAGAAAGGGTAAGTCAGTGTAATAACTGAGTAATTTCTGTCTGCAAGAAAGAGACGATTACTCAAGGGTGCTGATTGATTCCAATGAGCTCCATTACCAAAGAGCTGCGCTATTTGAGTTACTCATATAGCTTTTGAGTTACTCATGGTTAAATGCAGCAACAGTCATAGTAATAACTGGCGTGACATTTATGTCACCAAACATCTTACCTAAGGAATGATTTACGAAAGGAAGCTTCTGAGGATCTTATTTTAGTCTGTAAATAACACTTACATGAATTTAACTTAAATGTATGTCTTATCCCTTTTCTAATACATTTTTATCCATCTGGTGGCTATAGCAAGTGTTCAGTCTCAACAGGTGCCAAACGCAATTGTTTGCTTCTTGGCATTCTGCTGCAGACTCAGCACTTTTAGAGACACCTGTTCCACAAATGCCATTAGTGTACCTTATGAAGGAGCATATGTTTCAGAGACAAATGGAGACAGTTCACCAACACAGAGGAGCCCTGTTCTCACCCCTCCACCCTGGCCTTCTGGCCTAAGTGCATAGTGATTTTTTTAAAATGTGTTCCTAGGTATGGAATCTGCTGGCATCCATGAAACGACTTATAATAGCATCATGAAGTGTGACATTGACATCCGTAAGGACCTGTATGCCAACAATGTCTTATCTGGAGGAACCACCATGTACCCTGGGATTGCTGATCGCATGCAAAAGGAAATCACTGCGCTGGCCCCGAGCACCATGAAGATTAAGGTAAAGAACTTCTGCGCCTGGGGGAGCCAACAGAGGGCTTGGTATTCCAAGCAGAACACGTTCCTACCCCCTTTTCCCTCACACTTAGTTTCCTGTCTACTAAAAACTTTATCTTTTAGCTTCTCTAGCACTTCTTTTTTCTGATTTTTCTAGCACTTTTTTTTTTATTTTTCTAGCACGTTTCCCAAGATAGGAGACTTTAAAAATGCTTTCAATTGGTGGATAAAAAAAAATCTTTGAAGGAAAAAAAATGTTTTCAAAGTCCCCAACTTTGGGGCTTTTAGCTTGTTGCCACATCACGCTCAAGTTCAGAGAAGTGGGAAATTTAGCTTTTTGCCACATTATACTTGACTTCAGACAAGTGGGAGATTCTGTTTTATAAAGTACTTGATAATAAAAATAATGAAGGAGAGGAAAAGTTCATAAAACTTAACTCAGCCATAATAATTTGTGGTATGAAGTATCTCACATGACAATGGATTAATATCTGATTTTTTTTCTCTTAGTCTCCTCAACATGTGGCTTGCTCTTTTGCTTCAGAGTTGCCTGGAAGTTTTTGTTTTCTTTCTGCAGATCATCGCTCCCCCTGAGCGCAAGTACTCTGTGTGGATCGGGGGCTCCATTCTGGCCTCTCTGTCCACCTTCCAGCAGATGTGGATCAGCAAGCAAGAGTACGATGAGGCAGGCCCATCCATCGTCCACCGCAAATGCTTCTGAGGTGCCTTTTCTCTTAGTCTACCTTACATTCAGGATGACAGTATTATGCTTCTTGGAGTCTTCCAACCCACCCTCCCTCATCTCTTCATCAATCATTGTACAGTTTGTTTACACACGTGCAATTTATTTGTGCTTCTAATATTTATTGCTTTATAAATAAACAAGACAGGACTTGCAACCTACAAAAGCCTCTCTTACTTCCTTTTGGGCTAGGAATACGGTGCATACAATGTTTGCATACTTCAGACTGTGAACTCTTAGATTGATGGCTTTGACACTGTGTGTATTGTGATATTACACAAAGGTCATCAGATGAATTAGTGTGACATTTATCTGTGAGTTATGATACTAAATTTGGATTTTACACTTTGGGGCAGAATCATGAACCTATTCCATATCTGAAAAGCAGATTAGGTTTAGGTTCACATATGCAAGAAATGAAAGATAAAACAATTCTCTGAGATTAGTTTCCATGAATGATACTGAAAATTATTCTTTTAGCATACGTTGCAGCTGTCTCTATAACTTTGCAGAAACCACATATATACTGGTGGTGAGAAAGTCAAAGGTTATTTTATACAAATTAGCTTAAAGTCTCAATTTTTGGACTAATTAGTTGTCTTCCTGAGGACTATGCATGTTAGCAGGGAGACACTGAAGCCAGCTGACAGTTAAGCCTGGCCATGACCCGTTTCAAATGCCCCCTCAACAAGTCAGGACACTGCAGGTTCAAAATAGACATGAGAAAACAGGTGCCAGAAACTCCTGCCTAATCAGTGACTATCTTGTGGGACAGAGGTCTTCAGTCTCTTCACTTATTTTAAGTCTTGGGATCCTGCATTGAGTAGAGTCAAGGCTATGAGGTCCCAAGGGAGGAAAGGGAGCGGAAAGCCACAACATTCCTTTCCTCCATGCTGGGCTTTCTGCAGTATGTGGGCGACGGTGGTCCTGGGGGCAGCGCCCAAAAGAAAAAGTTGTGCTCTGTCCTTGAGGGGCTCACATACTCTCCACATAGAGACATGGGCCTGGGTCTTGAAGGATGGTTAAGAGCTAGAGAGGTGAGAAGAACAGGGAGGAAATCCCAACAGAAGGAAATGGGGCAGAGGCAGCACACAGGGAAGGCACAGGGCAGGCTGGAGGGAGTGGACGAATTTTTCGGAAATCGGTTTGGAGAGGTAGATTTCAACTTCACTGCAGAAGCTATAAAATTTTTCATTTTCAAATTAATTGTTAATGGACTGTAGTTAGAGCATTTGGATGGACTTAATTGAACTTTTATCTATTGATGAGGGAATCAAGACACAAAGAGATTAAGCAACTGATACAATGTTAAAGACTTTGTGGAATTCCCCAGATATGAACCCCGATTTTCTTACATGTAATCTCATGGTGCTTCTAAAACCAAATTTAGGGCTAACGTTTAAAACCAAACTTATAAACATAAACATATAGACATAAAACTTTAGTCATGGCCTATCAAGAGTAACTTCATTCTATCACACATGCTTTTGGGTGCCTGGGTTGAAAATTTGGGAGTATTTTATGCTCACCAGACACATCTTTAGTAAGTTGCCATTGTCATTATCATTCAAAGTTGTAACTGTGTATTTATCTTCTTCATTAAAAAATAAGTCTTGATTCCTGACTCTGGGCCAAGCAAGATAGTAGGTGCAGGGCACATAAAGATGGATCAGGGAACGTTTTCTGTTCTTAAGCTCAGAATTTAGAGTCCCATAATTAGCATAGCTGAATGGAAGGTTTTCTTTGCATTAAGGGTTAAATAATAAATAAATTTGGTGGCATTGTCTATTGATAAGATTAATTTTATTGTAGATTTTGCTTTTCCCCCCTCAACTGTATCCTTTAGCACAGATAAATTGGCTTCAAAGCTAGGTTCAGTCATGAGATGGAATTGGGGAAAATATGGGTAATATGATTTAGCCAGTGTTCATGTTTCTTTTTCTTCATCTCTCAAATTGAGTACCTTATGTATTATGAATTTTGACTTCTAAATACAGTATTAATAACTTAAGTTTAGACAACTGGCTTGGGTATCACTTGTGGTTCTTCCTATGTATAAATGGAAAGGGAATTGGGTATTATTATTTCTACTTAAAAGTGGAAGCTTTCATAATCAGTTTTCAGAAGTGGTAAGCACAGATTCTTGTTGAATTCCAAACTTTTCTCATCTCTCCTTAATGATGGGGTATAAAATATTAGAACTGCTGAACCTTCTAATAATTGTGCCTAAGGAAGGTACTAAGACAACAAAGTTTTTCCTAAGGCCACCTTCACATGTGTAAAGTAATGGAGATGCCTACAGTGAATATGTCTTTGCTTAAGATGCACTGTAAATAGACATATAGATCATGATATTTCTTCTCAGTTTATAACGAAAAGAGTGTTTTTGTTCATTTCTAATACACCAAAACACCTCTTCTGTCATTTGCAAAGAAAATGGAATGTTCAGAAGTGTAGGGTTGATTTACTATACCCAGGGCCTAAAACGATGTCACTGGGGAGCCACCCTTATCTCCATTTCTTCTATGGGATCTGTAATGGACTGAATTATATCCCCCCAGAATTCATATTCCAACACCCTAACCACTAGATGTGACTGTATTTGGAGATAGGGCATTTAAGGAGATAATTAAGGCTAAATGAAGTAATAAGTTGGGGCCCTTATCAAATAAGACTTGTGCCCTCATAAGAAGAGGAAGAGCCACCAGGATTGTGTATGAACAGAGGAAAGGGCAGGTGAAGACAAAGCTAGAAGGTAGCCAGCCATCTACCAGCCAGGAAGAGAGGCTTCACCAGAAGCCAACCCTCCTGGCACCTTGATCTTGGACTTCTGTGGTCCAAGAAAATAAATTTCTATTGTTGAAGCTACCCAGTATGTGCTATTATGTTACAGTAGCCTAAGCAAACTACTAGAAAATTTTTTCCCATGTTGGACATCCTGGCCGAAGATTCACGGTCTACCAACTTACCAGCCTTTGCATAAGAAGAGTATCTTCCCAAATAGTTCTGACAAAAATTCTGTATCAAAAGAATATCTTCTCATACAGTTCTGAAAACATTTTAGGGAGGTCCTAGTCTGGCCAGGCCTGAAGACTGAAGCATGTTATGCCTACCATAGATACTAATCAATATTATTGAGTGGGAGAGGAGCAACTCTCCAAAGGAAGGAAACAAAATGGCATAAACATCATACCCAATGAGCTAGAACCAGAGAAAATTATGGTAGTTTTTAGGAGGACCAGTCATTGGAGGGCTCCAAATTCTAGTCCAGGAGTTTCATTTGATTTAGTAGGCCCTGAGAAAGACTTAAAAAGAACTATAACTTGACTCAAACAAAACTGGGAGACAAGAATAAGAATATTTGGATGGTGATAACGTGTGATTGGTCAAAATTTTTCCAGGACTTCTGATCAAGATGGAGGCATAGGTAAACATGCTTTGCCTCTTTGTGCAAACACAAAAGAATTACAACTAGACCTTGAAACAAATAACACCCAGAACTGTCAAAAATCAAGCTGTATGGAAGTCTAACGACCAGAATTTAAAAAAACTGCATTCATCCAGGTGGGCCATGCTACTAAGACAGGGAGTCAAAGCAGTTCTACCTAATACACAGAAACAAACACAGGGAGGCTGCCAAATGGAGAAGACAAAGAAATATGGACCAAATGAAAGAACAGAACAAAACTCCAAGAAAAGAACTAAACAAAACAGAGATAGCCAACCTATTAAATACAGAGTTCAAAACACTGGTGATCAGGATGCTCAAAGAACTCATTGAGTACAGCAACAATATAAAGGAATAAATGAAGGTTCCACTATGTGAAATAAAGAAAAATCTCCAGGGAACCAACAGTGGAGGGATTAAGCCAGGATTCAAATCAACGATTTGTAATACGAGGAAGACATAAGCATTTAACCAGAACAGCAAGAAGGAAAAAGAATTTTTTTAAAATGAGGATAGTATAAGATGCCTCTAGGACATCTCTAAATGTATCAACATCCAAATCATAGGGATGCCAGAGGAGAAAGGGAAGAGCAAGAATCTGAAAACTTATTTGAAAAAATAATGAAAGAAAACTTCCTTAATTTGGTAAAGGAAATAGACATGGAAGTCCAGGAAGCACAGAAATTCCCAGGCAAGTTTGGACCAAAAAAGAACCACACCAAGACACATCATAATCAAAACGCCAAAGTTTAAAGATAAAGAGAGAATCTTAAAAGCAGCAAGAGAAAAGTAGAGAGTTACCTACAAAGGAGTTCCCATAAGACTGTCAGCTGATTTCTCAAAAGAAACTTTGCAAGCAAGAAGGGACTGGCAAGAAGTATTCAAAGCGATGAAAAGCAACAACTACAACCTAGATTACTCTATCCAGCACAGCTATCATTTAGAATAGAAGGGCAGATAAAGTGCTTCCCAGACAAGGAAAAGCTAAAGGAGTTCATCATCATCAAGCCATTTATACATGAAATGTTAAAGGGACTTATTTAAGAAAAAGAAGATCAAAACTATGAACGTTAAAGTGGCAACAAATTCACAGCTATCAACAACTGAGTCTAAAAAAACAAACTAAGCAAACAAGAAGAACAGGAATAGAATCATAGACATGTACGTCATTTGGAGGATTATCAGCTGGGAGGAGGAAGGGGGAGAATAGAGGAAAAGGTACAGGGATTAAGAAGAATAAATGGTAGGTGCAAAATAGACAGGGTGATGTTAAGAATAGTATAGAAAATGGAGAAGATAAAGAACTTACATGGATGATCCATGGACATGAATTAAGGTGGGGATTGCTGGAGGGAATGGGAGTACTGAGCAGAGGGGGACAAATGGGAAAAAATTGGGACAACTGTAATAGCATAATCAATAAAATATATTTAAAAAGTATTTTTCCAGACTCCAGTGTGACTCAGGGACCCAGGTACCCAGTACCTTCTATATGACCAATTCAGCCAAATGTTTAAAAGGAAACAGTAAGTCAGATTCGCTTTAAGATTAATATGCTAAAAATACTATAAATATTTCCTAAGTAACTGATAGGTAGGAAAGAAATTTTTAGTCTTTTAGGTCTAAAACAGCACAGGTTGTCTATATTCATCTTAAGGTCTTCCAGGCTCATTATTCAAGGAATCTCTCCTTCAGCAGAGCTTGGCTGTTACTATGGCAACCAAATTCACATTTAAAAGACACAGGAAAAAAGCTCTTGGGGAGATTACACAAACACACTGTTGGTCACTGGTGAGCCTGATGCTAGAAGATGTTTCTTGCAGTTCACTCATCAAGAGATGCAAGAAGGGTTGACTAGAATGAAAAAGAGCTTCAGTTCAATTACAGCTCTCTGAGTCCTTAGGTTCTGGGTTCTCTCCCCTGTCTGGGTCAAGTGAGAGTTAAGCCGGTGTGTTCCTCCATTGTGTTGTTTGCTTATCGCTCTACCACAGGAATCAGGGTTGGAGAGGGAAGGCAGAAAGAAAACAAACCCAAGGGCATGTTGCGATGAAGCTGAATTTAAAATGTGGCCTTAAAAATAAATAAGTAAAATAAAATGTGGCCTTAATTGTAGATGAAAAATGTACTCAGGAATCAAGTTTAAGCAAGGAGTTGAGTGAACAGGTTTAGTGTTTAACACAGAAAGATGACTTGAATAACTTTGGAAATACTTTTGGATCATGACAGGGTAGGCATCATGTAGGGTAGGATATGACAGAGAAGACATCATGGAGGAAATTTAAAAGCAAACCTGCCTTAGGCAAAATAGTAAAATTCTCCCAAGACACCTTTAACTCTAGGATCTACACTTTGGACTTCTTTTAGTGTCTTCCACCCACTGTTGGCTACTCAGGACATTCCCCCTACCTCTCCTATTATAATGACCCCTACCTGTCCTTTGCTCGTTGTTGTCCTCAAGAGCAGACTAACATTCAATCTGAGACCTGAAGGGTGGAAAAAGAAGGCTGTGGAAATAACACCTGCAAAGACTTGCAGGTAGAAGTGTCTGTCATGTTCAAAGAAGTGAGAATAGCCGAGCAGATGGACAGAGATGGGGGGCTGGGGAGAGAGTAAGTGACCCTGGAGACATGCTCACAATACCCATCCTATGGGCCTTTAGACCAGAAGAAGTTTGAATTCTGTTCTGTGACAGAATGATGCTGAAGGGTTTTAAGCATGGAAATACAGAACATACATATTAAAAGCTCGTTCTAGGTTATCTGTGGGGACTGGGTTAGAAAAGCAAGAGTAGAGGCAAGTGAGAGGCTCTTACTCCGGCACAGGAGGGAGACACTGGGGCATGGAACCGAAGGAAGTGCAGAGGCGGAGAGAAGTTCAGACAAAGTTGACATGGCTTCCATAAGCAGCAATGACCGGATGCGCGGGTCAGTAGGATGGGGCAAGCAAGAAGAGGGCTGCTGCCTTGAGTGGATATGTGTTTTTTAGGAAATTCAGATTTCAAGGTGATTCAAACACACGTCCAGTCCTACATTGGAAAAGAGGCATCACTGAAAGGTGGGGTTTGCTCTTGGTCTTGAAAAATGTTAAGGGTTTGCTGGGAGAAAGGGGAGTAGACAGAATGAGTAACAGTGGTTTAATGGACAGGAAGGTGGTGAGGAGACCTGACTAGAGTAGGTGGTGTGTATTGGGATGCAGCAATCAGGTCAACCGGGTAAGGCTAGAGCACGGGTTTTTGAAACACAGATGTGCTGTGTTCTTGCTTATAAAACACACGTGATGGTAGAACTGCCCCAAAATTGCCGTGAGGACTAAATGGGATAAAGTTAATCGTATGCTCAGGACTTGACACATAGTAAGGCCTTAATTAACATTCTATAATCACTGTTATTAATATTCTTGTGTTTATAAATAGTATATAATATACAATGATACATTATGCACACACATGCAGTTCACTCATCAGCTCTATGTGCAATAGATGCAAGAATAGATGATTAGGAGGATAAAGAGCTCCAGTTCAAGTAGAGCTCTCTGACTCCTTGTGGTTCTGGGTCTTGACCCCTGCCTGGGAAGGGGGGCTCTGTGTGTGTGTGTGTGTGTGTGTGTGTGTGTGTGTGTGTATTGTGAAAGAAGTGAAAGACAAGTCTGGGAATTTGGATTTGATAAGTGAGAATATGTGTTTTTTGATGACATTTCTAGAGAAGAGAAGTGGTCCATTGAATGATATTTACATAAGGTAAATTTCAGCATTTGGGTCCAAAATAGTCCAGAGAGCACAGGTCCTCACTGAAAGACTAGTCAAGAGCAACTAGAGAATTTAGAGAGCACATACTCCAAAGGCCAAGAATATAGAGCTAGGTTTCCTTCATCTGCCAAAGGAGAGACTGATCTCAATAAATGCATGAACTACGAAAATGTATGACTTCATGATAGAGGTTTTAAAGAGATTAATTAATAATCACTTGCCCTTACATTACAGGGTCTTTAAAAAAAAAAAAATCTAAATTGGCTTCCTGAGTTCTCAGTGCAGGAAGTTCTTTTCATGCCACTTTGAGCCTAGTCTCCAGTTGAAGGAACTTATTTTAAAACTGCTTAAACCTTAAAGGGTAGCCACATTTTCTTTTATACCCATTAGCCCACAGTATCAATTCTATTGTGTTATAATAACTGGTTTGATTTTTAATACATAAAAGGGAGCTCTGTCACTGAAATGTAATAGGAGGATTCCAGTTTTTAAAAAGAAAACTGTAGGTTGGCAGGGTGAGAGATTCAGTAGGAAGAACTTGATAAGCGCTTACTTTAAATATAATTCTTAATAGGGAGAATACAAAAAACAAAAAATATATCCACACTCTAAGAGAATGAAACATGATCTGAGGAGTCAAAAATCTGCCACAGTATGGTGCACATGTTCAATGGGAGCCACTATCAGCTGGGTCCCCACTGGATTAGAATGAGCAGGGCCCCTGCAGACATGAAGCATGAATGAGAAATGAAGTGTTAGGTCAACCCCTGAGATTGTGTTTGTTACCATTGCACAATCTAGCTCTGGACACTCACCGCCCCCCTCCACCCCCAGGATTTCACCTTGTTTTAGGGCTCTGAGATGATGTTATGTCAGCTGAATTATACACTTAAAATAATAAATGTAATCCATAATTTTTATTTTAGTTGGGACTGTTTTTCTGGGTGACCAATGGAAATCTATGATTGGGTAATTTTATTCTACTTTTTGAGGGTGAGGGGAGTTTTGTTTTTCTTGGGCATATAAATGAAATAGGAAATCTATCTGATGTTACTCCAGTTATGTTTTGTTGGTTCAACATGTGAGAAGGATGCTAAGAAAGTGAAAGTGAAGGATTTCATCCAGGTTATTTGCTTTAGTCTATGCCCAAAGTTTGCACCCAAACCTGCCTTAACATAGAATTATATTACCTTAGCCATTGCCAGGTGGCTTAGTTGGTTGGAGCATCTTCCCATGCACCGAGAAGTTACAGGTTCGATTCCCTGTTAGTGCACATATCTAGGTTTTCGGTTTTTATCCCTGGTTTGGGAGGCAACTGATTGATGTTTCTCTCTATTTTCCTGCCCCTCTCCCCTAACTCTGCTCTCTCTAAAATCAATTAAAAAATCCTTGGGAGGATTAAAATATATACACATATATATTTATTTAAAAAAAAAAACTTCAAGATATGTGTAGAGGGTACAATTCAACTGTTTTTAGTATATTTACAGATAAGTGTCACCATCACCACAATTTTAGAACATTTTCACCACCTCAAAAAAGAAACCTTATACTTTTTAGTTCTTAGTCATCTGTACCCCCATCTAGAAGGACTTTGGTGGAATTTTCTGGCTGTATATACCTTCTCCCCAGGGAAGAGTAAAATTATGACTTTTGTCTTAATACAGCCCTCTATTGCAAGAAAAACAAGGAAAATGATTGGGGCCTTTGTTCATGTGATTCCTTCTACATGGCCTCTTTCTTCCTCATGTCGGAGAACCTCACTTACACCAGGAAGCCTTCTTGAGACGCCCCATCTAAGTTGGACTCCTGCCTTGCCACTCTTGGTTCATTCTCTTCATATCATAAATATTTTTTGTTTTCATATAACATTGTATATGTATAATTTACATGCAATAAAATGTGCTCTTTTTAAGCATGCAATTCAATGAGTTTTGACAAATGTATATATGCAGTAAACAAAACCCCAAATGAAAACATAGCACATTTCATAACCCACCAAATTTCCTCCTGCTCTTCCAATTTCAATCTGCTCTACCTCAATGCCAGACAACTCTCACTGTCCCCATACATTACTTTTGTCTGTTCTGCAATTTCATACTAATCATAATTCAAATTATTTGTTTGCTTATATATTTTTTTCTGTCTCTATTGCTAGACTTTTATTAAATCACATTTTTTTTTCTGGCATGGAGAGTCCGGCATGGATCCAGAGAGTGTCAGAATGGAGATCCCAAATCATTCTATTATTCAGCTTTGATTTAAAAAAATTGAAGCATCTAAATGTTTAAGGGTAGGACTTCCAGGCAAGAAGGCGGCATAGGCAGACATGGCCCACCTCTTTGCACAACCACATCAAAATTACAACTAAAATATGAAACAACCATTTATCAGAACTGTCAGAAATCAAATTGAATGGAAGTCTGACAACTATGGAATTAAAGAAACCACATCCATCCAAACTTGTAGGAGGGGCATGGACCCAGAATGGGCTGGTCCCTTGCCCATGTGTGGTGGATAAAAATTTGGGAAGGGTATCTCGGGAGTGAGGAGTCCTAGCTGCACACCAGGTCCTCCAGCCCAGGGTTCCAGTGCCAGGAAGATAAGTCCCCATAACTTATGATGGCAAAAACCAGCAGGGATTGAGTCAGTGGAAGAAATTGCTGGAACCCCAAGCAGTTCCTCTTAAAAAACTCACACATGGACTCACCTACTCAGACTCACTCCTTCTGAGCTCCAGCATCAGGGTAGAAGTTTGAAAGACACAAGTGGTATAAGGGGAAAAACTGAAGTGCCTGGCATCAAGGCATTGTCGCTTTTCTAAACCCTCCTTCCACAGAGCCAGTGATCTGGTGCTATATCTGAGTCTCTATCAAACTGGCTAACTCGGTTTGACCTACCTTGGCGATCGCCAGAGACTCTGCCCCATCCAACTTACAGGACCACCCAAGTTGCTTTTCCATATGAATGGCTGGTCTTATCTCATGCTTCACAACTTCTTAAATCCTATCACACAAGCAATACCTGGCCTCAGTGAGCCCCAGGCCCAGCTCTAGCAGCAGCCAGCCTAGATTCACAGCTTGACTTTGTCTGAGAATCTCCAAGCTCAGCAAAAGTAGCAGCCATCTCAGATTGCTTTATAGTTCTCGAAGGGTGGCCCGAGGCAAAACGCAGGTGGGACTGATTTGGGCCTGCACCACCTGGGAAATGCTAGAGCCAGCGCACTCAGTGGACAGCTACAGACCATGTCGGAGCACCACCACCCTGCCCCTGCACAGCTTATGTTACATGGAGGACAGAGGTTGGTGGTCAGTGGTCACAGCCAATCTTTGCAGCTGACTGGCCTGGGTAAATCCCTCCCATTGATCTGCCAACAGCAACCAAGCCTCAACTACGAGCGGAGGGTGTGCTCAGTCCACATGAAGCGTGCACCTCTAGTACCTGGCTTGGGTGATAAGGGAGGCTATGCCACTGGACCCTACTGGACACATACTACATTAAGCCACACTACCAAGACATGGAGTTAAAACAGTTCTACCTGATACATAGAAACAAATACAGGAAGGCTGCTGAAATGAGGAGACAAAGAAACATTGCTCAAATGAAAGAACAAATCAAAACTCCAGAAAAGAGCTAAAGGAAATGGAAATAAGCAATGTATCAGACGCAGAGTTCAAAACACTGTTTATAAGGATGTTCAAGGAACTCAATGAGGACCTCAGTAGCATAAAAAAAAGATTCAGTCAGAAATGAAGAATACACTAATTAAAATAAAGTACAACTTACAGGAAAACAACAGTAGAGTGGATGAAGCCAAGAATCAAATCAATGATATGGAACACAAGGAAGCAAAAAACAACCAATCAGAGCAACAAGAAGAAAAAAAAAAAGGAGGACAGTATAAGCAGCCTCTGGAACAGCTTCAAGAGGTCCAATATTCGCATCATAATGGTGTCCAGAAAGAGAAGAGAAAGAGCAAGAAATTGGAAATCTATTTGAAAAAATAATGGAAGAAAACCTCCTTCATTTGGTGAAGGAAATAGACATGCAACTCCAGGAAGCACAGAGAGTCTCAAACAAGATAAATACAAAAAGGCCCACTCTAAGACACATCATAATTAAAATGCCAAAGGTTAAGGATAAAGAGAGAATCTTAAAAGCAGTAAGAGAAACAATTAGTTACCTACAGGGGAATTCCCATAAGGTTGTCAGCTGATTTCTCAAAAGAAACTTTTTTGCAGGCTTGAAGGGATTGGTAACAAATATTCAAAGTCATGAAAGGCAGAGACTTACAGCCAAGATTACTCTACCCAGCAAAGCTATCATTTAGATTGGAAGGGCAGATAAAGACCTTCCCAGACAAGAAAAAGCTAAAGATGTTCATCATCACCAAGCCTTTATTATATGAAATGGTAAAGGGACTAATTAAAGAAAAAGATCAAAACTATGAACAATAAAATGGCAATAAAGACACACCTATCAACAACTGAATCTAAAAAACAAACTGAGAAAATAACAGAGATAGAATCATGGATAGGGAGAGTATCTTGATGGTTGACAGATGGAAGCAGGGTATGGGACAGTGGGTGAAGAGGTGAGGGGATTAAGAAGTACGAATGGGTAGTTACAGAATAGCCATGGGGATGTAAAATACAATTTAGGAAGTAGAGTAGCCAAAGAACTTCTATGCGTGACCCATGGACATGAACAACAGTTGGGGGTTTGCCTGAGGGAGTGGGGGGTGCTGGGGGAGAAGGGCAAAATCAGGACAAGTGGAATAGCATAATCATAAAATACCATTAAAATTAAATGAATATTTCAAGACTAACAGTGAGGACTGTATTGCAGGGGGTTAACAAATAGGAGTCTTTTGCTTTTTCATCATCTCTGCCCTCACCACAGTGTTACCTTTTCATCACCACAGTGTCAAAGGTAAACCTGCGTGGTGGGTAATAGGGGTCACATTGCTTTGCCTTTGGGTAAAGTGTGTTATCATTTTAAAGAATGAATAAAAACAGTCTCATTCATTTATAAATGTTTTATAACTTTCAACTTCTTAGATAAACACATTTTTAAGGGCTAATCCCTGCCCTTGATAACAGGACATGGGATCAACTCAAGCCATATCTCCACTTCTGAAAACACACTTGAGATTTGTGTCCTATCAATAATGTCATATAGCTCTGTTACCTTTTTTAAATTCTCACCTGAGGTTATGTTTTATTGATTTTAGAGAGGGGGGCGGAGAGAGAGAGAAACATCTATGTGAGAGAGAAGCATCAATCCGTTGCCTCTGTTATGCACTCTGTGCTCCAAGCAGCTTAACCACCCAGCCAGGGCACTTTTTTGACAAAATATTTCTATTACCATAATATAATCAAACCTTACATCCCATACTTGTGAACTGTCATCTCTCAGTCACGCACGGGGAGGATGCTGTCGTGTTTGGCACCTCTACCTTATAGGTGGAGGAGCTGAGGTACAGAGACCCTTCCACAGGGGTTTTCCTTCCTTCCTTTTCACGCCTTTGTCTCCAGTTTGGCATCGCCCATCAGCCAAAGTTCTAAATTTCTTCCCCTCTCAACTATCTAGGGCACTATGAGAATTAACCTACTCACATAGATTACAGGGCCCCGGCTCTCATTAACCTTAATATTGAAAGAAATACAGCTTTTGCAGTGGGAAAAGTGGAAATGCTCTTCCACTCAGCACCAGTAGCAACATTTGCATTAACTGACGAAATGGGCTTCTCAGGAGGTAGTTCATCCAATGCAAATGCATGTTTACAGTCAGTGAAAATTTCACATATACAATACTGCTGAATTTGTGGGCCCCTTTGAAAGCATTGTACAGTTGCATTATTGAGGTCTTTTTAACAACAGATCAAGGCACTATCTATTTTGTACTTTCATGGTGTCTTTTGAATTAATGACTCGGTCCTGATATTCTCTCACCTTTTTTCCCATTGGGTACCTCATTGATATTTGTTGAAGCACTGACAAGTTGGCATTTCATTCTTAAATATTAAAGTTGAATGTACCCTATTCATCCTCTTTTTCAGAGGTCAGACCCTGTGCCTGCCCCGTGCTTGCTCAGGCCAGCCTTTGCTTTAATGGGATTTCAATGCTGAATGAATCTCCTCTTTGGGAGCTGTTGCTCTTGTTGAGACACTGAGTTTGGGAGGACAGTCGCTATTTGTGGGGATGCGAAAGGGAAAAGAGAATAGGATATAAATTCATAACCTGGGAGAGACAGAGAAATGCTCATGGACTGGCTTGAAATGCAGAGTAGGCAGAGACAGGAGGCAGGTGGTGAGGAAGCTGCTCAGAAGTAGCACTGACCATGACCTTTGGCTGGCAGTACTGTTTTTAGAAGCGAATGAACTTTTGTAAGAAAAGCTGGGCACATGTCCAGAACTCGTAACATGTGACGCTCTCTCATTTTGCTAAGCCCCCTTGCTAGGTGGAGATCAGACTTGACCAAGAAGCCTGGGAAGATTTCCATGACTTTTCTCTTCCATTCCTCTGAAAATGGTCACTGCCCTTTTCTTGACCCAGGCCAACAGGCAAATATTCCATTGCCCCAGAATAATTTGACACTGTTTGTAACTATGTTTTTCAAGCTGTGGGTCAAGAGCATTAAATGACTTTTCAAATCAGTTGAATAGGTTTCAAACAGCATTAAAAAAAATATCAAGCGGGGCAGGAAATACAATTACAGTATATAATGAGGCTAAATAATAGGTTGCAACATAAATTTTTTTAAAGATTTTATTTATTTTTAGAGAGAGAGGAAGGGAGGGAGGAATAGAGGGAGACAAACATTGATGCACGAGAGATATATCCATCAGTAGCCTCTCACACGCCCCGAACCGGGGACCTGGCCCGCAACCAGGCATGACTGGGAATCGAACTGGTGATCTTTCAGTTCACAGGCCAGTGCTCAATGCACTGAGCCACACCAGCCAGGGCCATAAAATGTTTTTGATGAGAAAAAGTTTGAACGTCACTGGTTTACAACAATCAATTTCTAAATATCCTTTTAAAAAACTTTTTATGGGAAAAAATATCAAATATACATAAAAGAAGTGACGATAATAAAATAGACCCTGTTGTATCCTCACCTAGTTTCCAAATTATCTTTTGTAGATAGTACAATCCTATTCATTTCCTTCCATAATTTCTTTTTATTTATTTGTCAATCTTGGCAAATGCAAGGGAGATTTCAGTCAAAACCAAAGTAATCCTTCCTGATGATTCAAGTTGTGAATGTTCCAGCTCAGTTGGGAGCCTTTGGAGAGGCTGCAGGAAATCACTGGGAAAAATAAGTTTGGAGGGAGAAGTGAGGAAAGCTTACAGATGCTCTGTGCACTGGCTCTGCACCTTTTCAGGCAGACAGTCACGACTGCCCCCTGGTTTAGTTCAGAAGCCTCCCTCCTCCATTCCCCTTTTACCCCATCCTCCTTAGAGAACACCTGTCCGGCTTCTTTGTTTTATAGATGAAGGATTTAAGCTCAACAGGTGGGAAATGAGTTACCAAGAGAGTGTCTCATTCAGTGCTGTCTCTTACAAGCCCCCATACGATGCCAGGAGCCTCTCAATGGCTTTCTTCTGCTTAAAAGACGAAAAACAAGTCCTGCGTGTAGCCTACAAGATCTAAATGGTCTGGCCTTGCCCCCTGTTCAGTCCCATCTCTCTTCCCCGTCCCCTGGCGCCTGCCCTCTGCACGCCGCTCTGCTGCCAGGCTTCTGCCTATGCTGGTCCCTGCATTGAGGGCTGCCTTCCTCCCCACGCCTGCATTCCCCTGCCATCCCTACTGAACTTACCACAGTTATAACTTATGTTTTGGTGAATAATTATTTCATTAATATCTGACTTTCCTGAAGACAGTTCTGTGGTGACAGGAACCTTGTCTGTTTCTATTCCTTGTGTCATCTTCCACGCTAACACCAGGCCTGCCATTCAGAAGGTATTAAATCTCAGATACAAGAAAAATTTCTTCGTACTACTCCTCAACTCTCTTCTCTGTTTTTCTTCCACTCTCCTGCAATTGGTGTCTATTCTTCTAGCACATGGGTCTGTGTTTTTTATACATTTACTGAATATCCACATATCTACTAAATATCCTTGTAGAAAGTGCAGGCCATTGTTTCCTCTGTTTAACATTTACACAAATGGAGTCATATTCTACTTATCCTCCAGTATCCTGCTAACCTGCTTTTTTCATTCAACACTTAGTTTTTGAGATCTGTTCTTACTGAGATACACACACACAGACTATTTCATTTACTTTTTTAAAAGATTTTATTTATTTATTTTTTAGAGAAGGGAAGGGAAGGAGAAAGAGAGGGAGAGAAACATCACTGTGTGGTCGCATCTCACATTCTCCCTGCTGGAGACCTGGCCTACAATCCAGGCATGTGCCCTAGACTGGGAATTGAACCAGCAACCCTTTGGTTCACAGGCCTGCACTCAGTCCACTGAGCCACACCAGGTAGGGCAATCTCTTTCACTTTTAACTACTAGATAGTATGCTGTTGAATGAACAATCACATTTTGATATTTCTATCATTGAATTTTGTGATTTTTATTTACTTTTTTAAAATTTTGTCTGTTTCCTTTTCTTTCTTTACTGACAATATGGACCAAATGTTTGTGTTGTGTCCTCCCCGAATTCATATGTGGAACTCCTACTCTCCAATGTATTTGGAGATGATACCTTTGGTTCATTAGAATTAGGTGAAGTCATGAGGGTGGGACCCTCATGATGGGATTAGTACCCTTATAAGAGGAGAAACCAGAGAGCTTGCTTTCTCTGTTTCTCTTCTTTGTGAGGATACAACAAAAAGGTGACTGACAGCAATCTGGGGTGGGAGCCTTCACTAGGAACTGAAGTGGCTGGCACCTTGGTCTTGGACTTGTAAGAACTGTGAGAAAATAAATTTTTGTTGGTTAAGCCATCCAGCCTATGATATTTTGTATGACAGCTTGAGCAGACTAAGACACTGACTTCTTTTGAATTGACGTCTTCTCTATTAGATTCTTCTCTAGAAGTTTGGTTTTTTTTTTTCCTCTACAAGCCTGGAAGTTTTACATTCCATTTTTATTCTTACTGTGTTTCCTCTTAAACATTTAATATGTATTTAACTCAACATAATCTGAAATTGATCTCTATTCACTTCCTGTTATGTTTGTCTTGTTTAATCCCTGCTCACCTACATTAAGTATTTACAGTAGATACTCACATTTATAAATAAGAATGTCTTTTTAATAACGTTTTCCTCATATCCCAATGTCCCACTCTGCGGTTTCTTTCTTCATTGACTGATAATTCTTTGAAATTATTTCAGCAAAGGTCTGTGAGAAGGAAACCCTTTCATTCTTTGTCTCAAAAAAATTTTTTTAGTACTCTCTCTTTAATATAGTTGCACATATAGATGTAATTAAAATAACTACAAGGCAGTGCTTATATTTGAAAGAAAAAACTACTGAGAGTTTCCTTTAGCTACTTGCATATTCTGATTTTTCTAAGCTGAATGTTAATTGTGTAATTTCTCAAATCTTAAAATATACAGCTCTGGCTGGTGTGGCTCAGTGGATTGAGTGCCAGCCTGCAAACCAAAGGGTTGTCGGTTCGATTCCCAGTCAAGGGACATGCCTGGGGCACGTGAGAGGTAACCACACATTGATGCTTCTCTCCCTCTCTGTCTCTTCCCTTCCCCTCTCTCTAGAAATAAATAAAATCTTTATAAAAAACTTAAAAAATACAAAAGATGTGAAATACTTTAATCATTGCTCCTCGAATAAATGCCAAATCTTCCTGTATTCTGATCATGTTTCTGCAAGATTTTTGTCAAGCAAACCATTGAAGAAGATACTGTTGCCAGGACACCATACACATAATCATAGTTAGAATGAGGGGTCCCTCATTCTAGACTCATGCTTCAGCCTTTATTTACACAACTTCAATGCAAGTATGCATTTAATCCTGCTTTCTGCTTAGCATTAGAAATTCCCCTTCCCAGTGATGGAATGTAGTATCTCCCTTCATGCAAAACTTGAAGCCGGAGGGTGCAAGAATCATAGCTGGTACCTCTGCATCTGGGATGTATGGCTACATCTCTTTTATGCTTTCAAAGCAGGGTCCCCCCCCGCCTTAATGCAAGCGATGCTCCAATTGGCCTTGAAAACAGCATCTGTGCACGGGATGGAAATCCAGAGCACAACCCAGTTCCCCTCCAGAGTCACTAGATTTCAGAGGACAGCAGTAAAAATTAGATTCCTACAGAGAGATCACAACCAGTGACATGGCGCTAACATCATTTTTCTAGCTGCTTGGAGAGCCGGTCAGCTTGAGAAATCTGAATTCTGTTCACACAGAACTTTAGTCAGTCAATTAGTCCATGCTGCTATTTTATTTTTAGCAGATTATGTTTGGATTCTTGTTTTCTCTTGGGTTTAGTTTTAAAAATTTTTCCCTGGCTCCTATCATATTGCATTTTGCAGATCATATGGTCTTCAAATTAGCTTCTCCTCCTCATATTTGTATCCAGTAGATTTCTTTAACACACACACACACACACACACACACACACACACACACACACACACACACAAAACACTCCTGACATGAAAACCCATTTGATGATGTGCACCTCCAAACTGGCCATGAGAAATCCAACAGAAGGCAGACATTTTACCTTGTATTCAGTACAGATATATCATTTTCAGGATTCTCTTCTTGAAAAACACCAATGAAAGCTTCAACATAAAAATTAACATTGTGGGACCCCTGCATCACAGATGGGGGAGCACACGCATTTCCTCAATTTCCCTTCAGAAATATATCTAGTAAGACAGAAAAAGGATTTTTAAGAAGACATAATCTATAAAGGTAAAGCGACTAGAAAACTGGAAAGCAGACAGACAAGTGATAGTCACTAAGCAGTCAGCTGTAGAAAAAACCCAGCAGCAGCTACGTTACTTAGCAGACACCTGCCTCCCCTCCTCACCCCACCCCCGCCCCACCTTAAGAACAAGGAATGATGAGAAGGTAAGAATGTAGTTAAAATCAGGATGATTGTTTAAAAATCTATTTAAGAAGAAATTAAAATTCTGTATTTCCTTTTTCCTGTATACAGCCAAGCAACGGCCTTTTCCTCCATCCTGGCAGAAAACTGGCTAGCTGGCTGGCCTCAGGAGACCGTCCCAGGATGACAGGCACACTAGCCATAGTGGACGGTAGGGAGACAGTATTGTCAACGGAGTGATAAGTGACTTTTGCACTCGGACTCTTGAAACCACCAGCCCACTTTCTCCCACTGGCACCCAAAATGTTGGAAGCCAGGACTGCACCCTCTAGGCAGGAGACTGGTGGCTTCCTACTTGCAGAATCTGAACAGCCGAGCAAGATACTCTCTACCAGGATTTCTCAACCAAAACTACTGCAGTCTTGGCCAGGATGACTCTTTGCTGTGAGGGGCTGCCCTGTGCACTGTAAGGTGTTGGGCAGCATCCCTGACCCTTGCCCACCTGGTGCCAGTAGCATCGCTGACACTGCAGCCCATAGTCAGCAGGGGTTTGGAGAAGGCAGAAAGAGAGGCTTTCCAGGCAGAGAACAACTAGGTTATATTTTGTACAACAAAGCTGGTATAAAAATAAGTGAAATAAGGATGGGCGATGTATCTATTGATCAGTGTTCCAGCAGGGAACACATGACTTACTCACCTGGGGTTTTTGAAGAAACTTTTAAAGAAACATTTCATCGCCGTATGAGCAGATTTAAGGGAACCATTGAAAGATATTGAGCCACCCAAGGTCTAGCAACAGTGGGAAGCTATTGCTATCCCAAAGCTTGAAAGGACAGGGAAAGAAATAAAACTACCAAAGATGAGCTGTGAGCTCTGGGAGCCATGGAAGAACATGGATCCAGAAAAAAATGCAGCCAAAATTTCACAAAGCAGGAGGAGTTAATTCTCTGACCTCTCATCCCTTCCACCCCTCAATCTTCTGCCAGGGCCTCCCATTGACCAAATTCACATGTAAACCCACAGTTTCAGTCTGAAGAGATCAGCCTCGTAGGATATATAGCAGGTCTGAGAATGACACAGAACGGAGGTGGTGGGGAGCAAACTGCATAGAGGAGGATTTGGGAGGGAATAATAAACCCTATCATGAATATTCTGACTTCCAGGTGTCTCTAGGGCATGCACATGGAGATGTCCAATAGACTGTGTGTTTACAGAAGTCTGAAGCTCAGCAGAGAGTTCCGGGCTGCAGACAGATCTTTGGGAGTCACGTTCCAGTCAGATGGTGGCAAATCCTGTCTACTCAAGGACTAGATACAATGCCAGTCCTTTTAAAAGAATTCTGCATTAATATGCATTTAGTTATCCTCTGAGATTACATTAGTTCTTGCAGTTTTTTGCATTTAACTAGTAGTAGCTTGGAAATTTCAGTAGTTGACAAGGGCTATAAAATTATATAGAAGAGCAGGAAAAACAAACAAGCTATGCTCTAGTTTCTTAACATGAACTAAACCTATTAAATCTCTCTGTGTTATAGCCAGTACATATGTATATAAATTCCTTGCCTAGGTAATTTATTTTTCTCATACATGTGTCTTAATGCTCTAAGAATTATTCTAAATGATAAATATAAAATATAATAATGCTATAAAATATAATACCAAGATTTTCTAAATGAAATAATTCACATATGTTTACATATATAACATCAGGAATTAAAAGCTTCTTTTCTGGGGAGGAAAAGTGCTCTGACAATGATGACATACGAAGGCATGAAGCAAACATAGGTGGGGGTATTGCTCATGCTGTTGCTGTAGTAATATATTACCAGGAAACACAGTCTGAGTGAAAGGTAAACCTATACTGTTTGACCTAGCCATTCATCAAAAAGGCTATGTGGACTTCCACCTCATCCTATCAACACACACACACACACACACACACACACACACACACACACACACACAGAGCAGTGTAATAGCAACATATTTCAAAGTAGCACCTTTTGTGAACCACTTGGAAGGTCATGTGTGTGCATTACAGCATGCAGCCCATGAACAGGATGCTTTAGGAATTTACCCACCTCTTGTTATTTGTTGTGGGGCTAGAAAATATGTTTATAAATGTCCTCAGTGATGGAAAAGCCAGTCTTTGAAGGGGGATTTAATTTTGTAAATAGCCAAAAGTCATTGGATATTAATGGACAGCACAAGGAAACCTTTCAGCTTGAACATGAGAAGAATCCTAAGCCCCAGCTCACAGTCCCAAGAAACTACCTGATGCAGGCACAAGTCTTTTTTTATTCATCTTTTCAATTCAGACTCATGAAAATGTGTATTTCTCAGAAGACACTAATGAAAATAAATTGGTAATTAAGTGGGCTCATACAGCTTATAGCAAAAGATAAGTGTTGGTTTTTCAAGTAGTGAGGGTTTTCTTATATACTCACAAGGGGCTCTGGAGACAATTCCAAAAGAGAAACCTCAGAAATAGTTTGTTATGGAATCAAATTTGGATAAATTTACATTCTCCTAAGAAGACAACTTTCACTGACATTCTGCTTCTCAGGATTCGTTTATTAACAGCAGCATTGATCTCCTTAGTCCTATTTGAGAGTTGCATCATCTTTAAGCAATATTATTTAAAATGAATGGCCAAAATGTCAGGAAATTTCCAAATACTAATGTCTTGACATGCTCTTCCTAGTGCAAAGAAAATCACCCTCCATCTAGACTTTTCTCTGGCCCCTGCTGAACTGTAGAATTCAGGCAAAACCTGGGTTTTTAAGACAAAAAAAATATGCGCAGGAAGCCTGCCTCCCTAATTGGGGTGCCCATCCTTACCATTTCTTTGGAATTGCTAGGTACCAAGGGGCTACAATTTGTTTACTGTGCCCAGAATGAGTATATTTGAGAGAGGCACCACAATTCAACTAATCAGGGAGGTATTTCTGTTGACCATTGTAATCAGGGCACATTTATTTCCTACATAATTAAAGAGGATTATGAGTTTAGGATGGTTCCTGAAAATTCATCTACCTCATTTCCCTGAGGAAAGTCAGGGTTAAATACTAGAAGTGTTTCCTTAGTGTAGCCACAAAGTCCCCAAGGGAAGGAAGGTAATGTGTGTGCACGTTACTTGAGCAGAATCCATCGGCAGTGGCTGTGTGGTCACGCGTTTCCCTGCTTCCACTCTTGCCCGCTACCTCCAATCTATTCTCCCCATAATGCAAATGGATTGAGCTTTAAAAAACAAGCCTAATCATGGCACACTCCTCTTACAAACCTTCAAAAGCTGCAGGGAAAATGCCAACGTTTTTACCCTAACGTATAAGGCTCTGCTTGATAAGATCCCTGCCGGCTTTCCCAGCCTTGTCTCAAACCCTCCCCTAGTGCTCTGGGTACCAGCTATGGAGACCCTGCAGTTCTCTCCTTGGGACTCTCCCCGACCCCTGGGCCCGTTCACTGCCTGCTGTTCCTCCAGCTCAGAATGCTCCTCTTCCACCCTTTCCACCTCTTCCTTTAGATCTCAGCTAAAGAAGGCTTTCCACCCTTGACCCTTCTCCACAAAGGAAGTCAGCCCCTCCCTGCCCAATTACATACTCAGGGCTCTGTATCTCAAAATTATCCACCGAAAGTACTTTAAAATTACACATTCACACTTGCAATTATTTGATTAATTAGTATAGGTCTCTCCTACTAGATTTTAAACTCCATGAGATCAGGGATCATAATGTGTTGCTCACTACTGTATCCCCCCTGGCACATAGTAGGTAATAAATAAATCTTTACTGGACAAACAAATAAATGAAAGGGCCAAGAATCTATATGTACAAAGATCAAATATTAATGGGTTGGTAGAATTTGGTTGTAGCAGAGCATATATACACACAGTAGATATACATATATATTTGCTGATTTTTTTAAATGTATACTCTAGGACTATAAGGGGGTAAAACAGAACATGATTAGTTGATGAAGAGTGAATACCATGCTATTCATCCATTCAACCATCTTTTATTCACTTTTGTTCATTCAGATGCCACAAGATGGAAAACCTTTCTTTTTATTTGAACAGTTGGCACTATAATTTCCCTTAGGAGGAACGACAGACAACACAAAAGACTGTGGTAAGTATTTAGGTCAATAAGTGGGTCCCCTTCTCCCCATTCTCTACTCCTTTAAGCGATGGTAGAAAAATACGGTCTAGGTATGTGGCTTTCTGACCTGTTACAGAGAGGAAGTTTAGAGAAACTAGAGAAAAAAGTGACTAGCTCAGTTCTTGGGTGCTCTTGGATGGGTCTTCTTGTATACCACTTGTTATAACTTGGTTATTAATAGGAACTATATGACAGACATTTTAAAATGGAGACCACTAACAAATATCTGACATTGGAAAGTACTCTTGTGATGAAAATATCCACATTACAGATATTAGGCAGTGAAATGAAAACTTTATTGTTAACAACAATACATTTGAATTGAATTACATTTTACCATACTGGAAGACCATTCCATCTCTGCATGAAATAGAAAGAATAAATTAATTATTGACATCACGATAGAAACAGTGATGTTGGAGAACAAAAAACATGGACTGTTCTTCTTGTGCTCTGATGTAATCGGATGCAATCATTTCATTAATACACACATGGCCCTGTAATAGGAAAACAGAGGACCAGATGGCCAGGAGTGGACTCAGATGAAATGAGATGGGTGTTTGCAGTTTAGCAACTAACTACTTAGCCTGTATGGATTATACTAAGTACTTACAGAACCATAGAACACATTTTCAGAATGAAATTCTGGCTTTGTGTCTAGAAACACTATTCCCAGCAAGAGGAGAAAGCCTGTTTTACTAGATTCCAGTAGGTAGGGCTGTTGTGCACCAGTACTCAAACCTGAATACATTTTTTTTTAACTGGAGAGTTAAGACAACCCAAAAAAACCCCCAAAAACCAACACTGGGGCTCACTCCCAGAAATGCTAATTTAATTGGTCTGGGATACAACCAAGGCATTGGAGTTTTTCAAAGCTTCCCAGCTGATTCTAAGGTGCAGTAAAATTTAATAACCATTGCATTAATGTGATTCCTATATTTCCACAAGTAGGACAACTTTATAGATTAAAAAAAAAAAAAAGCAAGTGTTTGCGTGGTGTGATTTGGGAGGGCTCAGAACAACCCTTGCTCCCAAATAGCTATTTTCTCTGTAGCGTTTGGAAAACTACCTAGAAAAATTCATTTCCTTGAATGAAGGCTTTGCAACTTAAATGAGGGTAATTCCTCTGAGGAGGATAATACATTAAGTGGTTATCAGTTATTAACACCCTGATGTGCTTGTTTATCAGATTACTTTCCTTTATGGTGGAGGAGTAGGGAGGGGGGGAAGCACAATGGTGGGAGCTCAAAGGTCAGTGAGATGGGATTCAAGGCAAGTCCCAGGGATGGGGGATTTGACCAACAGTCTATAGTCAGGGTGGAATGCTGAATGTATATCAAAAAGAGAAATTTGGTGTAAGGGTTCTGAAGGTCAGAGAAGGCTATAAATCAGATCAAATGGGCAAGTTAAAGCCAATACTCTTGACAGACCGTTGGCTGACTATCAAAATACTGTAGCAAGGGAGATGAATATGTGGTGAGTAACAAGGGAGTAGTAACCCCTCTCCAGTCTCATCACAGCTCCAGAAACAAGAGGCTCTCCATACCAGACTTGGATGTTGGTGCCCAAGAATGATCAGAAGGCAGCAGGCAGGTAGGTTGATAAGAACAGGGAAATCAGAAGAGCCTCCGGGCTGAGTAATACCTGAGCCTCCAGCTTCCTGGCAAAAACAGGAATTGATTGCATTTCAGGAGGTCAACAAACCAGGCAACCAAGCAGGAGAATCAGCGTATACTTATGAAAGTAGGAAAGAACCTTAAAAATAAACTCATCTAAGAGAAAAGGTTCCTTTGGGGACAAATACCAATTCTACATAATTATCTTGACTATAGATGTGAAGCAACAGAATGAATCCAACTTTTCGCAGCACATTCTGATGTGGAAGAAGTACGTGTGGAAACTACCATATATTCCCCCAGTTTAACAGTTCCGCTAAAGGCAGGTCCTACCCACATGCATTTCCCCTGCAATTTCCTCATCTCTTTTATACAGACTGGAAATGCATTCAGTGGGAAGCCCAGCTATATCCAACATGGCTGAAATTCTGGCTGGACAGGGACAATGAACGGGTGCCCAGTCCCCAGGCAGACTTTTCTGAATGACTTTTGAATAGTGTTGACTTAAAAGAAATCTCTTCCTGCAGGTTTAATGAGTGCCCCCTGGGAAGCTCCTGATGTGAAGGGGAATCAGGACTTGATAAAAACTTAAAAGATTATGTGTCAGCAGGGCTGATTTGATTCTCAATGGAGTGTTAATTTATTGGCTGTGATTTCACACATGTGTTATGGCCACAATGCCCTATTACATTTCTTAATCCCTATGCTATTATTACACATAGGTATATTCTCTATAAATGCGGTGGGTAGGGAAAGAGGAGTTTGTATATCCAATTTTTTTTAAAGGGACACATAGCCTTTTATTCAAAGGGCTAGCAGGCAGGAAATGTTAGATTGCCCACTATTTGGAATCACACTCCCTTAGGACTAACACACAGTTTGGTATTTGGTTTCCTAAAATTGCAAATAGTTTTAAAGGTAACAGACTCAAGGGAGTCCTAGGCCACACAGCAAGCCAAACTATTGAGGTAGGGCTACTTATGACTGGTGGTTGGGCAGCTTAACTCCTATAGGAAATATGACTCGGCTAATTTTCTCTGGACAGCAAAAACAAAAATGTTTCCCCTAAACATTTGAGCTGAGGCTTAATAGGGGAGGAAATACAAAAGAAAAAAAAGAGAAAAATTACTTTGCAGCAAAGATGCAGAGACTTCATTTGCCACTTTTTTCTTGTAAGTCTCATAAGACAGATTGGGTTTGGTCCATCAGAAGACAAATTGATGGTTTCATTAGGAAACAGATGTATGTAGGCCACTGGGAAAGATAAAGCTCAGTTAATCCTTCCTGTTTGTGAATGAAATGTGGAGAGGGACCAGTCCCAACCTGAATCCTTGTCCCTCTGAAGCCTTTACAGTTTTTCCCGCTAGAGGTAAGGGTATTTCCCTGCACTATTTGTGAAAATTACTGTTTGGTGCGACACCGCTTTGCAAAGCCAATAGCCCAGGTATTAATTTCCTTTAGATACTTGCAGATGGCTATGCCTTCAAGATCCAAACCACACTAATTCCCCTTTCCTTCCTCAAAGGTCTCATTTCCACCTTTTAAAATTATTTGGTGCTCAGGAGCATTTGAGATCTTGCTCCTTGGTATATGTCATCAGTTTGGCTCAAATAAACTCTTAAAAAGTTATTTGGTCCTCTTCTCTAAGACTCTCAAAGAGCTTTTTTCCATTACTTGTCTGACTTCAGGCAAGCCACCTTATTTGGGGGTTAATTTTAACATCTGTGAAACAGGATGGGTGGGGTTTTCCTGATGTCTAGGATTCCTTCCTGCCCTAATACTCGCTGAAGCAAAAGTTCTCAACTCCTTATTGTTACCAGAACCACTGAAAAGAACTTAATAAAAATTCAGGCACTTAAAGCACACTTCCATAGATTTTAATTTAGCAGGTTTGGGGTGGGAGCCCAGCACCTGTATTTTTAATAAGCATCGCCAGATGGTCTAATGTTTATCCTGTAAGTTGCATTGTTTCTCATCCAAAACAACTGCATTAATAAAGTAAAATGAGTTTTAAGTAAGAGCTAAAGGAAAGAACTTCCCAGGCAACTTAAATGGGGATCTTCACTCAGAGGGAACTTGAGTCAGTAAGAATCTAGCTGGACGAGATAATACCCTGAGGACACTCAGAGATGCCCAGCTCCAGGTAGAACGCAGAACCTTTTCCTCTTTAATGTGGCACCATCGGGGCAAGTTATTAATTAAAAATGGCACCAATTGCCAATTGGGCTCAAAAAGGAAACACAACATTGTAAGTGTAAAACAACTTATAAATGATTTTAAAAAATAAAAACAGTTCATTGTTTTTGAAGTGTGGTGGGGATAATAAGGATTTACCTCAAAAGAGGCTACCAAATTTGTTGATTTTTAAAATATAGGTTCTGTGTATAGATTTTTGTGTGTTTACACATGTGTATTATATATACATGTGTTCATATGTTGAATCTATATGACATATTAAAGTATAATTCACAATAATGAACTAATAATTAATGAGGTAGTTATAGCCTAGCGCTTGAAAATTGTATTGTAAGAATATTTAAAATGTATTTGCTGCACTCTATGGTCTAGGCATATCATCTATACGAGTTTGGAAAAGCCACATGTGTAGAACATGATCTTGAGTTGTGCAGCCTATTTTCAGACATTTAAAGATGCTAGACAGATTTCCTGTGGGACTTTCTCATTCATTCACTCCCTGCCTGCAGTCTCTGACTCCACAAGTGCCTGCCAGAGGAGGAGGGAATACAGGGAGCCAGAGCCTAAGGGAGCAGGGGCGGGGGAGTCTGGGGGAACACACCGACTCTGCGTTGGGGTGTCACCATTCCATCTGGAAGCACATTAGACGATCGATGATCCATCCATCTCCAGTTTTGCACCTCCTCCCTGCCCTGCAGGAAATAAAAAGTGCCTGCATTAGCCCTAACGTTCCATTTACACCTCTACCTTTCTCCACTCTTCATGGACTCTTTTACTTCTTTACAGTGAAAAGCTGCTTCCTTGGGGTAAAGGTGACGGGCCTGGGAGAGATCTCACTGACCCCTCACTGATCTCACTGAAGCTTGGGTTGTGCCTTTAAACTTCGCATGTCACGCAGATGCCTTGTGAACAGACTCCAGCTCATGCCATGCACCCTTCTTCCCAGGCCCCAGGCCACCAGCTGCCCAGCCACCGGGTTCCTCTTGAACTGAAGGCTCATCATGGTGGTGCTTATGTAATACTCCTATGTGCTATGATCACTCTGGATAATTAAGACTTCTTTATATGCCTAGAATGAGTTAGCAACCCTTTCACAGTTGTATTTTTAAAAGGGTGGCAACTACTTACCCACTGTGCTTTTGGCACATTTATATGGAATACTCCCGACTACTGTGTCTCCTAATGCTGACCCCTGAGCTAATTAGCAGCCTCGTGTGATTATTTCAATTTCCTAGAGACCAATTAAACAGTTGCTCTAGACAGAATTCACAACAACAACAACAAAAAAAATGTAAATTTAAAAACAGAAACCAGGATCTGCTGGTGGAGGAGAGAAAGCCAAGGCAGGAGACACAGGGCAAGCGGCAGTGGGTGAGGCTGTGAGAGGCTGTGAGTCCGCTGGTGTGGAACAGAATACTGGGCCTCCTTAGATCAGATCCATCTACAGTTTTCCTGAGGAGTACTTCCTCCTCCCATTAGTAAAAATAAACAAGCAAATAAATAATTACACATACACACAACATGAGAGACCGTTAATCTTGATCATCCACTGACTCACACGAGGCCCCTCTGAAGTACAGATTGTGCCCAGACCCATCCTCAGAGGCAGCTTCACACCTGCATTTCAGCTTCAGCCTAAAGGGACTCTCGTCAAGCCTCCCTCGCCGCTGCATCCAATCCACGGCGGCATCAAACCGCAGGCTCGCTCTGAGCCACGCAGTCTTCTCCAAGGGAGATTTAAACACGTCCTATTGTCGCCCTCACTCTCCCTTCCCAACCAGCCTCTCTATTTAGAGAGGGAATTTCAGTTGTCTCCCCGAAAGCGAAAAAGCGAAAGGTGAGGGCTGCCCGTAGAGAGAAGCTGAGCTACCTACTCACGCCCCTCTCCACTGACCCACGCTTCTGCTCCTGGCTCCGCCTTCTGCTTCAGGGTGCTGGTGGTCAGGTGAGGTTACCTGGGCTCCCGGAGAAGCCCCGAGGGGCGGTGCGATCCTTTCTCTCGAAGTTGCCCTACTCCTCGCCGGGCCCCCAGGACCGCTTCCCCCTCTGCCCCCGCGCGTGTCCCCTCTGCCCCTGGGGCTTCGGCGCACAGCAGCAGCCGCGCGCAGCGCTCGGCTCCCCTCCGCCGACCTGGCGTGACGCAGGCGGAGACTACTTAAGGGCGGATTAGAGGCGGCGGCCGCGGATTCCCGAGCTCTGCAGCCGGCTCCGCGCGCTCCGCCCCAGGCTCGCAGGTGGCAGCGCGGCAGCGCTCAGTGCTGGCTGAAGTGCCAGCCGCGGGGACTGGTGCCCAGACCCTTCTGGCCCCCAACCCCGGGGTTGAGTGGCGCCCAGAGACCTCTCTCGGGCGGGCGAGAGAGCTCGCGGACCTGCACGCTGCCACCCCCCGCCTCTGTCCCTCGCCCGAGCACCCGAGGGCTCCAGACCTGCCCCCGGGACGGCGCGAGAGGTCGCGCCGGCTCTCCGGGCTGCGCCAGCTGCCCCAGCTGCCCCATCAATCGGGGCGCGCTTGAATTTCTTTCCCCATTTCCCTCTTTTAAGTATAATAAAAGGGAGGGGGGATTCGTGGATTTTTTAAAAATTTGCTTCCTTAATCGCGGGGCAATTTGCACCGAGCCGGGAGGTGCGGCCCGGGGAGGGGCCAGGAGCCGGAACGTGCCCGGTGCTGCCCAGTCTTTGTCTGCTGCCTCCGGATGCACAGCGATGGGGGAATGGACCATCTTGGAGAGGCTGCTGGAAGCCGCGGTGCAGCAGCACTCCACTATGATCGGGAGGTAAGGGCGCCGAGCCGGCCGTCGGGCGGCCCCCGGGAGTCCCTTCTTACATCCAGGCGAAGCCCCAACAGCCCCCAGTCCATCCTCTGCCCCTTCGCATCGTCCTCAGCCCATGTGTCTGCGTTCCCCGGCGTTGGGGGATTACCTGATGCCCAGAGATGGCCCCCTCCTTCAGCTACTCCGGCTCAGCGTTCCCCTCCCCTCCCCCTGAAGCACCACCGGGGGGTGGGGGGGTTCTCTCTTCTCCCAGCGAAAAAGGAGTTGTTGGCTTAGTCATTGTCCCCCCATTCTCCAGAGTCAGAGCCAATCTCCATCGGTCCCCTAAATAGAATCTACAAGGAAAGCAGGATTGCATTTGGACAGAGAAGGGCAAATGGGAAGATGGATTTGCTCTTCAGAGCAGATGTATCTTTCCCCAACAAATATTTATTAAGCTAAACTGATTTGGCTATTAAAACTTAGAATCAGAAACCCACACACTCAATTAACAATTTTGTATATGAGATATATATATATATATGTATATATATCTCCATGTATATATATTTGTAACTATCTGTTTATGTAAAGCATTAGGTTCAATATTCATACTGAGGATAAACACCCAGTTGGTGTATTTACATATATATACACTCTGTGTAGACTTTGAAACATGCTCTATTCAGATATTCCGTGTGCATTTGCCATATCCAGAGTGAATGTTTGTTTTGTGCCATTGTACACCCCTTATATACCGATGAAATTTATCTGTTGCAAATGTACCATGTCCAAAATATGGAGACATACATATCTGAGATTCCCGAAATATGAAGTGCTCCCAGCACCCAGCAGAAAGCAGGAGAAAAAAAAAAAAAGACAAAGCTTTCCTAAGATTCCCGGTTCAGTACCACGCAGGGATGGACAGCTCCTCAGCCAAAGCACTGGTGTAAACACCAGAGCGGGGAAGGGAGGAGCAGGGGTTTCCTAAGTCAGTGACTCAGCCCATGAGAACCTCTCTCCCTTCCTGTCCCCTTGCTCAGGATCCTGTTGACTGTGGTGGTGATCTTCCGGATCCTCATTGTGGCCATTGTGGGGGAGACAGTGTACGATGATGAGCAGACCATGTTTGTGTGCAACACCCTGCAGCCCGGCTGCAACCAGGCCTGCTATGACCGCGCCTTCCCCATCTCCCACATACGTTACTGGGTCTTCCAGATCATAATGGTGTGTACACCCAGTCTCTGCTTCATCACCTACTCTGTGCACCAGTCTGCCAAGCAGCGAGAACGCCGCTACTCTACCGTCTTCCTAGCCCTGGACAGAGACCCCTCTGAGTCCATGGGGGGTCCTGGAGGAACTGGGGGTGGGGGTAGTGGTGGTGGAAAACGAGAAGATAAGAAGTTGCAAAATGCCATCCTCAATGGGGTGCTGCAGAACACAGAAAACACCAGCAAGGAGACAGAGCCAGATTGTTTAGAGGTTAAGGAACTGACCCCACACCCATCAGGGCTGCGCACTGCCACACGGTCCAAGCTTCGAAGGCAGGAAGGCATCTCTCGCTTCTACATTATCCAAGTGGTATTCCGAAATGCCCTGGAGATTGGGTTTCTGGTGGGTCAATATTTTCTCTATGGCTTCAGCGTCCCAGGGTTGTATGAGTGTGACCGCTATCCTTGTATCAAGGAGGTCGAGTGTTATGTGTCCCGGCCTACTGAGAAGACCGTCTTTCTAGTGTTCATGTTCGCTGTGAGTGGCATCTGTGTTGTGCTCAACCTGGCTGAACTCAACCACTTGGGATGGCGCAAGATCAAGCTGGCTGTGCGAGGGGCCCAAGCCAAGAGAAAATCAGTCTATGAGATCCGCAACAAGGACCTGCCACGGGTCAGTGTTCCCAACTTTGGCAGGACTCAGTCCAGTGACTCTGCTTATGTTTGAAGGGGCAGGTTTTGGGGAGGCCTATGGGATGACAAGTAGCCCCAAGGCAGATGACTGCTCAGGAATGTTTGTACCTGCCCTCACTTATGTGACTCTCACCATTGAGATACAGGATAGGACTGGTTAAGAGAGGCTCTTGCATCAATGAGAGAAGAGAGAAAGTAGAATCATTACTACACGTCACACCACTGGCTTCACCAAGACAGCTTGGCAGAGTGATGAGATGGATCAGTTTGACTCCTATGGGACCTTTTATTTTATGGCTCAGTGGTGATCTTGATAACAGTGGACTTGCATAGCTACAAAGTAGGACTTAGCTCTGCTGAGCTCTGTATCCTGGTGAATGGTGTGAGTCAAATACTTCATTGATACAAAACTTGTGACTTAAGCCCAACACATCCCTTTGTCCTGGGCTGCAAGACAAACATCCTTGAGGCATCCTTCATGTATCCTCTTATCAGCATGCCCCTTTCCCTCAACCCAGGATAGCATGCCAGCTTTTTTTCTGAATCTGGCCTTCCAGTAGACCTAATATGGTTTATCTGCAAGCTAGAGGGAATAACTTGAGGTGCTTTTTGGAGAATGCTCATGGCAAAGGTTTGCATTAGAGCCCTATATGACTGGCCCTTAGTCATTATGAAAACCTTAGGAATGTCTCAATATTTCCAATTTTCTAACTCAAACTGCACTGGTGCTGTTTATTAGGGTCAGGGTTCGGGTGGGAGGGAGGGAATTGCAATATGCAACTATAACACTTGTGTGAGATGGTTGTTGCACTGTTAGGCATGTGGTTGTAAGCTTTGGGATATTTCTGCCTTCCAGTTTGTGGACTTTGGATAGCATTAAAAGTATTTTTTGTTAATAACAAGGGTGTTTACCCAAGCCACAGAATTTCTAACTGGTGTATTTCACTCATTTTCCAATCTAGTTTTGTTGTGCAATGCAGCTGCTCTTCATTTTGCCATGGTTTGAATTTACCTGTGTGCTCACACCAGAGACCTTAACCAGCCCATGTCAATCCCTATTTGTTGTTTTATCAGTCATCTTTGAGACATACACACACAATACCACTTAAACTAAACACTGTTGGCTAACATGTGTTTACGGATGCTTGAGACATATACCAAAGGTTCAAAAACCTATTGCTTTGGACTGTGAACATGTTTCCTTCTCTTTGCTCTTATTTATTTAAGTGCCATACTGTACCTTTCATGTCCACTGTATATTTAGTTAAAGCATTGGACAAGAGTAATATTTGGATAATGTGCTTTTACGAAGCCCTGTTTCCTTTGCATTATCATTATGATTTTTGATTCAGATATGGATGTGGTGTAACACACAACTGAGGATTTGTTTAAAATAAAGTTCTTGCCTTTTTTTTGTAAAATGAGAAGTCTGCATTTTTCTATTTTGATTGGGGTTCTACTTATTTGAATATATATTCAAAATATTTTATTACATATTTTAAAAAGCAGAGCATTGGAGGCCGGAAATGAGAGATGGATGAATAGTATTTGAGGGATGACCATTAAAGTCCAAATAGCCACTAACAAATGAGAAGAGGCTGCTACACTTTGTGAATATTTAGAAGAGTGTGATGAGTTATTCAAATAGTAGTATTTACTAACTCCTTTCCAGTTTAGCCCAAGATGTCTGTTTTTCCCAGGCTCTTTCTTGTCAACGCTGTATCACATTAGCTTATTCCATGAGTGAAATGTTTCTCCCTTTCTACCATACTATCCTGCCATGGACTGTCACATGTCATATGCTAATGTTATTTCTTAATTGTTTAATGGTAGTCACCTTCTAATTCCAATGAGCGCTTGGTCTGAACACTGTGAAGCAGTGTGGAATTTCCTGGATGATTGTTTTTCAACACAGTTGTTGCACCCTTTAACTATGGCAGGGGAGATACCAATTTTAGCATGAAAATATTTATTTCAATTAATGGGTTTCCATCTACAGTATAAAGAGGCAGTTGAAAAAGATTATTCTTGAGTAAAGAAATAGATCCTCCTCTGTGTTGTGTTTGGTGAGCTAAAAATGTTTTAAGATGCCTCCCAGAGATGGAGGAAGAGTGTTGCTTAAGATCTCTTAGCATATGCTTGGGTGTGAAAGAAGTAGGAATCTGTGTGGAAAACAAGGGCTGTTGTATTTATACCATGATGTAAGATTAGGAGAATAATAGGGTTTCCCAGTAGAAACAGATTTCGTATCAGTGGGGCAGGTCTACTTCTTCTTGGCATATGGATCATCCCTCAGAATGACTGATTTGTGTCAGTCTGATTCTTTTGCTTTCTATCTAATGAAGGAAGTATACAGATGATTTGATGGTTCACAGAGCTATGTGACTTATGTGGCCTTAATCTGTACTCTGTGAGAGGACAGCATTGATATCTTCTCTCCAATTTAAGAGCCTGTTGGTGACCTGCAGGCCCTTCTGGCCTGTGGGTGCATTTGTGTGTGTGCACATGCACACACTTGGGTGTAGGTAGCTGGTGCCAATGCATGGACTGGGTTTAAAACTGGAGGAACAGCCTGGAGAGAGTGAAGTTACTCAACCTGGAAAAAGAAAAGCTGAAGGTAAGGATCATTTTTAAATCCTCTAGCATTTAAAAGGTTAAAAAATATGAGATAACTATACTCTCTGAGCTCTGAGAACAGAAAAAAAAAAATACCCGACTTAGAATTGAAGGTAAAGGAGGTTAGGAGATTACCAGAAAGAACATGGCTTCTTTTTCACTTCTGTTTTTTTAAAAAACGCTCTTTCTTCTGCAGGGAATACCTGTCCCATCACCTCCTTTCCCTGGGTAGGTTATTCTTCACTCTTAAAATTAGTTTGGCTGCCCACACATACAGGAACCTAACCTATACTCTCCTCCAGACTAGCTTAGTGCTCCTGTACTCAGTCTCCTTAAACATCACTCTGTCACTTGCTACATGCAGATGGGACATTTCTAGATTAGTGTGTGGCTCCTTGAGGGCAGGAACTGTGCCTTACCCATTGTAACCATATGTGTCATTTATTATCACCATCTCATTTACCACCAGAGAGATGGAAGCCTCAGTCTTTCATCTGGGAACAGTCTGATAGACTCAGAATGTATGAAAGCTAAAAGCATTCTATGAAGGCATTAAATCAAGCCCTTTATTATGCAGTTGAAGAAACCAAAACACCTGAAATCAAGACAGTGAGTTTCTTGGAAAGTAGTGTGAGTGTTTATCTTGGAGGACTGGAATGTTTAAAGAACAATATTTATATTGGTTTTAGTCTGCTCAGGCTTCCCTAGCAAAATACCACAGACTGGGTGGTTTGAGCAACAGAAATTTCTTCCACTCAGTCTGGAAGCTAGAAAGTCCAAGATCAAGATGTTAGTACATTTCATTTTTCTTGATTCCCCCTACTTGGCTTTTGGATGGCCACCTTCTCATTTGTCCTCGCATAGTCTTTCTTTGTTGCACACACATGTATCCCTGGTGTCTCTCTATGTGTCCACATGTCCTCTTCTAAGGGGGCACCAGTCAGATTGGATTAGGGCCCACTCCAATGACATCATTTTAATTTAGTCACCTCACTAAATACAACTGCATTCTGATCTGGAGAAACACAATTCAGCCAGTAATACTGGTATTTTCAAATCGTTAGGTACCCTTATGGTTAAGGAGGGCTATATAATTTAGTGGGATAAATGGGATACTTTAGATAATGAAATAGATAAGATAGCTAATTGAATGAAACTCTAGAACAATGGGTATAAATTAAATCTGTCTTGAGCAAACCAAGTTGGGTACTTAAGACAATAAACAGCCACTGAGCCTGTGTTCCAGGGCCTGGTACCCAGAGATAATTATAACACCAAAGTCTCAGATCTTGAGAAGGGCTGCAAAGCTACTTCTCAGACAAAAAGGTGAAAATTTATGTCAATAATAATGGGAAAATAGCACTGTATTTAAAAAATATTAATGCCTTTGGCCCACTCCAGAATTCCTAAATTAGAATCTCTGACGCCGTAGCCTAGCATCAACATTTTTTAAATTTTCTATCCCTAGGGCATTTGAATGTGTAGTCGTGGTTGAGAACAACTGATTTGGAGACATTAGCATAAAATTATGAGAATCAGATGTTTGCAGGGGAAATTGGAAAAGGAGGAATAGGAAAGTATGAAGTTGTTACAGAAGACCCCCGTTTACATTACACGTGAAGTTAATGATGAGAAGCCATAGACAGGCAACTCACTGTCACCCTCGGGGCTTCAGGAGCGGAGGCCGCAGCCATGGCAGTGAGAGGAGCTGACCGAGGGTCGGACCTGGGGTGGACAGGGGAGGAGGCGCCTGGGATGGGGGCTGAAAGAGCTGGCTAGCAAAGGAAAGTTGTGAAAGGATGGCATAAAGTTGAGAGAGGTAGAATCTCAAGAAATAAGGTCTGTTATTAGGACACAATTTTAGTAAGTGCTCAGTTAGATAAACAGCTAAATAAGCCTCAAAAGCATCCACTAGATTTGGTGGGTGAGAGGGAAAGTAGAAACAGTGAGCACAGACTATCTTTTGCTTAGAACCTCCAGAACTCCTGCAGGTTCCAGGGAAGCAATTAAAATATAAGCAGATGAAGGGTAAATGATCAACCTCATCCCCGTCTGGGCTCTGCCGTCCAGCTGAGCATGATGAGCCAGCTTTGTGACCACTCAAACGTTGTGTTCATATAGAAGATTGTTACATACCAGATAGATTGTATGTGAGCTAAAATACACCTGGTAGAACTAAACCTAAAAAAGTAGTTATGGCTAAAATGTACTATGTGGCTCTTGGCAGCTTTGGGTCTTGAGGGCTGTAGACATAAATCTAGAGGATTTTCAGGGGTGCTGGTGCCAAATATCAGTGCCTGACTTGCTGCTGTGAATCAGGCCCATGGTTCAGCCAGGCCAATGTTCTCAGTCTCTAGCAGCTGTGACAAACAGTTCTGAGAAATGGGCCAATTCTTTTTTTCTGAGCCCGAAGACTAGGAATGCTCTCTAAAACATGTTTATTTAACTTAGCAAAGGATCTATCACCTACAACTATACCCCAGCTCTCCCATTCCAACCCCTTCCTTGAAAGTCCCAATTTCCAAAAACATCAAGCAATAGAAAGTCTTTCAGTTCAATTCACTGCTTTCTTGAGCACTGACGATGTGCAAGGGCCTGGACTAGGTGTTGTAGGAAATACAAAGACAGGTGTGATGAGTTCCCTACACTCCCAGGGCCTCCAGACTGCCTGAGGGGAATAAGAAAACCTCTTAAGGCAAAACATGTACTGTGCCATATTCAAGGCTCAAAGTATTGTAAGATCTAAGGAGGGAGATACCATATCCACTGTGTATGTGAGTGTTGGGCATGGTAGAGGTGGTAGAGCAGGTACAGGAAAACTTCACCAGCAAGGTGGCATTGAGATGGATCCCCTTAAAGCAGAGAAAAGGAGATAGGGACCAACATAAACATTCACCTCCAGCAGAGAAGCCTGGAGTATATTGGAGAACTAGGGTACTTTGTTGTACATGGAGTTCACAGAGAGAAGGAGTGGAAGATGTGTTTGTAAAGTGAGTGGACCATGTTGTGCGTCAGGCAAAGAATGATGCACTGAATCGGGAAGACAATGTGAAGGCACACCTTTCAACAAACCTCCTTAATGCCATCCTTTTGAACCCCAGGCATCAGCCACACTGTCCCTGTCGGACCATGCAGAGATTCCAGCTTGGGATAAGCTTTGATTCGGAAAACACATTTCAACCTCAAGAGTATGGGAGGGGAGAAAATATCCAGGGGTATAGTTGGGGATTTGGAGCATGACCCCATTAACATGAGTGGGAGTTAGTCTGCTAAATCCCAGACACTGAGTAGAATCCTCATGTTTTTTCACCATGATGACCTTTCTACTGTATATTGATACAATATTTCAGAATCACTTAGAGACGATTAAGCTTTGTTGCATCTCTCTCTCTCCTAAAAGGGAAATAGGTGAAAACTGCTGCTGGGTGCACTGAAATGTCTGTATTTGTGGGCAACTCTGGCCAGTAAGCTCATATGGGCACCTAAATATAGGACCAGTGAATGTTCAGACCTTTGAGACATCTGATCTGGGGAACCTTGCCTGTTGTACCCGTCTCCAAGCAGGGACTAAGCTTTTTGCAAATGACTGATTTCTCCAAAGAAATTTTGCCTTTTTACCTAATTTTACACCCCCCCCCATAGTTTTGCTTCCCCAAAGACAATTTAAAAAAATTTCTAAAGACTTTTTTATATGAAATCTAAGTGGTCTAAAGATTTCTATTCATGATTTCAATAACAGTAAATATGTGTTAAATATTTCTTCTTTAATCCTCACAACAGCCTGGAAGAAAAGTGCTAAGAATAAGTACACCCATTTTTCAGACAAAACCAAAATGTATAAATGTTAAATCAACTTGCCTGGGTCACAGAGCCTGTCCATAGCTGTATCTAGTTTCTGGCCCAAGCAGTGTGACATTGAAGCCAAGTTTAACACTTCATGACACTACCGCCAGGAAGCTCTGCTAGGTGAGGCTTTAGGAAACCTGGCATATTGGTCTACTACCCTGCTCTCAATACATTCCTCACTGGAGCATTTTTCGTTTTCCTCCTCCCCACCAAAGATTCCTTTCTTGTGTGTCTAAATGCAACATAATGTTGTGAGGCTTTCTGAGATATTGCTGATTCATCTTGACCTTTATAACTGTAGTTCCTGACACAGAGCAAGGCTTCACAAATGACGACTGATTGAATAAGTCAATGAAAATGTAGACTTACAGGACCTTGAGGCAGATGAGAAAGGTCGCCGCACTCACTCCTTTATTTTTGTGTGCAACCTAGATCCAGAGAGTAAATGTGAATAAAGAGCTACAGGTTAAATGGAAATTAAGGCTGGTGCGATCAAGAGAGTGGTTTCTCAAGTTGTCAGGAACAGATGGCCTGGGCTGGACAAAGGTTATTAGCAGTGACTGACAAAGTCATAGGTCCTGTGACTCCTAGTCCAGATCTCCCCAAGCACTGGTCATGAGAATGATGAGTTGGCACAGTACTGGAGAGAATATCTTATCTTGATTAAGTATATGGCTTGTTTCTGGAAGCACCCTGGGCATCTCCACACCCAAAACCTGAGAAACCATGTTTTTGGTTGCTTCATCCAGAACCTCTGGCCAGTATGGTGGGTCCCAGATGGAACTCAGCTCTGCTAGACCAAGAAGAAGACCTCTGACAGCCACCTATCCTGACTGTAGCTTCCCTGCAGGCTTTTCTCTCTCTCTTCCAGGAGCCCCTGGTGCCCTACAATGCACACACTTATTGGTCTGTCTTTCCCAGTGCTGTTTAAAAGCTTCTCTCCCTGTCCCATGTTTTCCCATCACTATGCTATGCCTAAAAGGTGCTCAGGAAATCCATTTATTATTTTAGCACATATATACCCAATACAGTACTTATACATATTCAGCTCTGAGGATATAGATGACATGTAGGAGAAAACCAAAGAAAGCAGCTTGGAGCTGCTCCTTCTTTACAGGAAATAAAGGCAGAGGCGAGGGGCATCTACTTGCAGATGGAAAAGAGCATAACAATAGAGTTCTAGGGCCTTCCTCCAGAGGGGCAAGCAGACTATTGTATGACATCATGAAGGCAAGTCTCTTCTTTTATAAAAATGGATAACAATATAAGGTCAATTGATGCTGTAGGCCAAGGATAACTTGGTAATCTCGACATCAGGGATGGTCTTTTTCCCTTTTAGGAAACTAAAGTCAAATTGCAATGTCATCTATTAGTTTCTTCAGTTGTAAGAGCTATAATAGTAATAATAATGATCATAATAACAATCCTAATAATGATAGTAAACACTTGAAAATATGTTTTTTTTCCACCTCTTTTCCCATGTATTGTCTTATTTGGTCTTCCTCACCTCTGTCTATGGAGTGGACAGGGTATGGAACAGGTGGCACTTGCTTTTCCTTAGAGAGCCAGAATCTTAGTTTTAGTGACTTGTCCAAAACCACATTTAGTTTTAACACAGGTGGAACACATCCCAATTCTCTGGCTTATAGTCTGGTGCATTTTCCACTCTACATGCCTCTTGACTTGTCAAATGTTCAGCTTTATATTGTCAACTAAGATATATTAGGAGGAAAATGAATATATGTTCAAAAAGAGGCTTTCTATACTTCTGAAGAAGTTGCAAGGAAATATGGCAAGCCAGTCTTCAGGGAAGGGACATCAGTCTTGTTCTCTTGGGAGCTGCCGTTAGGACGGAGTGCTTTCACCTGAACCGCAGCCCAAGTGGAGGCTGATGTGGACGTCCTCAGAGGCAGTCACGTCTGACATGCAGTCCTCCCCTTAGCTGTTTTCTGTCACTTCGAACATGAAAGAGGAAATATAACATTTTTTTATTTAAAAAAAAACCCAGCAATTATTTTCCATAATTACGAAAGTAAAATGTGCTTCCTGTCCGGTCTATGGCTGGGCTGCACCCCCCAAGGCTGGTGACTGAGATGAAGATTTTATAAGTGAACCAATGTAAAAATTTTCCTGTTACACATGCAGAAATAAAACCAGGCTACAAAGGGCATATAAGATAACCAATCCTTATTAGAAGAAACAAAAATTTCCAAAGGAGCCCTTTTTCTATCAAGTTCATCTGAAATTTATTTCAATAAAGGTTGATTTGATAAAAATAGCAGTTTCCTTCTCTGTGCCTGGGTGCTAATAAACTCAGCAGGCATCTATTCCTCACTTTGATATATTTGCTCTCCTTACCACACCTCTCTCTGGCGCTCCTTGGGTCCCAGGGTGTTGAAATGAGGATGGCTCGTACTTAAAAAGACTTTCCTAAGTGAGAAAATACAGTGATGTAATGATTTCTTTTTTAAGGAAGGAGGGAAGAAGGGAGGTGAATGAGTGATGGGTAGAAAAGTAAAGTTTCAAGAAAATTGGAAGGCAAACTCTAACTTCACTCATATTTTGTAGGGGTAGACTTCCCATCTAACGCGCTTAGGGACTCTCTGGGGTCAAAGGCATTAAATTAAAATAAAAAGCAACAACAGGAGAATGACAGGTAGCTGGAGAGTATTCACAAGCACAAGCTTTAGAGTCAAATTACCCTATAAAAGTAATAGTCACCCATAATATTAGTGTCTGATGGCCATTTCCAATTAACTTTTATGTATTCATTCTCCAAGTATTTACCAAGCCTCAGCTGTGGTTCAGACCCTGAATTCTCCTCTCTTTCCTACTTTATAGGTCTGTGATCTGGACAGTTACTTAACCTTGCTAAACCTCAGTTTCCAGATCTGTAAAATGGAAATAATAAAGGCATCTATCTCATTGGGTTGTTTTAAATTTGATTGTCAAAAACTCTTCACATTGCCTGATACCACCTAAATGCTTAATAAATGTTATTGATTTATTGCCCTGGCCTGTGTGGCTCAGTTGGTTGGAGCATTGTCCTATAACAGAAAGGTTGCAAGTTTGATTCCCGATCATGGCACATATCTAGGTTGTGGGTTTGATCCCCAGTCCAGATGTATACAGTCCCTGGTCCTCGGTCTGGGCATGTACAAGAGGCAACCAACTGATGCTTCTATCTACCATCAAGGTTTCTCTCTCTCCCTCCCTCTTTCTCTAAAAAACAATGGGAAAAAAGTGTCCTCAAATAAGGATAAAAAATGTTATTGATATATTATAATAATTATTACTATTAATGAAACTCTAGGTGATTGGATGTGGCTATTAGTATGGTGAGTTCTGCATGATTCTAAAGGGAGAAAAGAATATAGAAAGAGGGGTCAGGGAAAGGACATCACCTTTTTCTCCTTCCACAGCTTGACTCAGGCCAGTGACTGCCATGGCTCTCAGGGTCAATTGGATGGCAGGAGCAGGTGATGTGTATGTGATAGAATCCAGCTTTGATGCCAAAGAAAGTAGACTGGTCAGCTAGGATATCGGGCTCCAGGCCGAAGGGAGAGTGGTTAGGAAAGGTAAGTGGAAGAGTTGGAAATCCTTTTTTTAAATTTACCTAGCATTTTGTTCTGTGGCAAGATGCTAAACTACTTCCTTCTGTGTAGACCTTTATATTGTTCAACAAGATGCTGACACACACATTCTCCAATGACCTTCCCTGAGAAGCCTTGTAACGGAGAATAGATAATAGTCCCATCTTACAGGTGAGAAAATGAGGTCTAGAGACACCTATTCTTCAATGTCAAACAACCAGGTGCTGAGTCAGGGTTAAACCAAAGCCTGTTCTAAACCCAAACGTCTAGTTACTAAACTGTTCTGCTGCCCCTAATCTTGACTCCTTAATAGTTCATGTAAATATCTGTTCTCTTCGGAGGGCCTTTCTGGGCAGAGAAAAACTCATTTTAACCTTGTCCAGACAATAACATGTTTAAATAGACAAATTTTTTGGGAGACAGCATAAAGCACATGAAACAATTTCTAAAACCAATGAGAAATTTGAAAAATATTATTGTTATTTATTATCCATGACCTTGATCTTGGCTCTTAGAGAGGATTGGGAGGAACTTACAGCAGTTTTATTTTATTCATGAACTCCTAGGGCACTAATAGACTCATTTTTTAATTAATGGATGTGAAGCTCTTATGAACAGTGTCTGGCATATAGTGTGATGAGTTCATGTATTGTTGAGTGAAAAACTAGTAACTTTATGTGTAATAATGCATTTGGTAATCACAACAACGCTTTGGGACCATTTTAAAGAAGAGGAAACAGAGACCGAGTGAGGGTTTAGAGTGCTGAGTGTGATATAAGCTCATTTTTGGCTATGTGTATTTGCATGTAGAAAATTCTGCAAGGAATATACTTGTTTCTGAGTAGCAGAGAAATTGAAGAGATAGTTTGATTTTAACTTATTATTTTCTACAAATACAATTTATAATACTTAAGTATGATATATTTAATTTTACAAGAATTTTAATTTACTGCCTTTGGAGGTAAGTATAGTGTTTAACATTGTCTGGTCTTCTGCAGCTTAACCTTTGTCAATCACTTATGCATGAAAGTCTTCTCAAACATTCAGATGAAATATTCTGTCAGTTTCTAGCCCAGACCCTGACTGACACAATCATCCCACTATATGTTATGTTAATGCAGTGTTCTTTCAAGAAAGGTATTTTTAGACCCACTTTACAGACCTCAGTAAGAAAACTAAGGTGAGTGGTTTGGTAGCCTAACACTACACGGAGAGAGTCATGTGTATCCCATGACAAAGCCTTTCGCTAATTTTGTCTTCACAGAATCTTATAATAGGCTTATGGAAGCAGAAGGAGGTAGAAGGGCAAAGATAAGAACTCAAGTCACTGACAGTCAAACAGGGTAAAACTCTTGGTTGAATTTACTCTCTCCCAGTGGTGATCCTAGAATTCCAAAAATTTTGTAGGGGAGGGGCCAGGGGCGGGGTTTGGACGAAGTGAGGGGAGAGATTGTGGAGACAGAGGGTAGTTGTGAAGATAGAATTTCTGCTAAAATTGGCCGGGTGAAATTGCAAGACAATTGGGATATGGAAGAGGAAATATTTGTAAAACATACCCCACAAAGGTATTCTCTGGTTGCTTCCAATCAGAATTACCCAAAGGGTTTACTGCCTGAGGTGGAGTTACTGGCCACATGTTTTCCTCTGGAGAAAATTGTTACTTCCATGATGCCTGATACAGTGTGCCCAGCAGGGAGAAAATAACCTTGAAGGTGAGGGAAACTTGAAGTTCTCTAGGCCCCACCTTCTCCAAAATGGAACTGGAAAAGACAGGGCATAGAGGAATGTGTTGGGATATCAGAATACGTACATAATAGATTCAATGGTTCTCTTTGCCAGGATTAAAATTTTCATCCTGAAAAAAATAGAAATACTAAAATTCAAGCAGCAAGAGCATTATATATACTCCCCCCCACACACACACATACAGACACTAGTAATTGTACCAGGTTTACATTTGGATAAAGGGGAAAACTTGCTTGTTCATTCAGATCAAGTTGGTATCAAATAACCACAAATTCCTTATGTTGCTTTTTCTGTTTTGGTTGTTAAACACAAGAAATTCATGGGGAACTTGCTAAATATGCTTGACACATTTCTGCATGTGAATTATAAATATTGGTGGATTCTCTTCAGGAGTGGCTGGTGTTCAGAAATACATCCTGAATGAAGCTTTCCTCTTTGAGAAGAAGACCTGGCTTTCAGGTTGAAAGGCAGCCTGGCCGCGAGGGAGGCCGCTCCCAGGTCTGCTGCAGGAGAGGAGTGGAGATGACAGTCCTTTCGTGTTGTATGACACTTTGCAGTTAATAAAATGTTTCCCCATTCACAATCTCATTTCATTCTTGCAACTCCCTGTGAAATACATGTTAGGGCTGGCAGCTGCCTCCATGACAGAATGGAGTCGTGGGCACCAAAAGGCCAGATAGGAAGAGAAACCTCCAGGACGGGAATCTCCTGAGCGTGACTCTAGCTCATCGTGGCAGTTCTGGGGTTCTGCTTCTTCACTGCGGAAAACGCACTTCCCCATGCTGCTGAGTCCAGCCATTTCATTTCCTATCTTGGTTTACTCAGTACCGAGCCAGTGGCGCTTACATAAATGTCCTTCTGGCATGATGGGGAGAGAGAGAGAAAAGGGAAACAGCAGCTGTCAGCAGAGTGTCAGGCTGGGGACCAACCATCTCACTGAACAAAGCTTTGGTCAGCTCCCACAGCATCCTGGGTGCAGCTCTGATCATGAATGATGGGATTATCCCCAGGCCCAGGAATACTTCACGTTCTTAAAGAGAACTGGGAGCAAGGGTCCCTTCGCCGTTACCATGGTGCCATTTGTAAATCATTAACCAGGAGCAGAGAGGAACCTGAGCAAGGTCAAACAAATGAACCCTGATACTGAGGCTTCTCCAGACCGTATCTTAGATGGCAACATCTGAACATTAATTTTTTCCTGGTAATCAAACATGTGGGTGGGAAGGGCTGCATTCTGCATTTCTTTTACCTCTAAAGAGTGTTCTAACATTTAGTATTTTCCACTGGAGCTGCAACCCACAGCCCCCCCGCCCCCCGCCCCCCTGAGCACCTGTCAGGTGATTTATCACCCCACTTGCTCTGATAGCACTGTTGACCACCGTGCCCCCGCCGGCTCTATTCCTTGAGTTCGACGCCTCTTCTTTTCTGTAGCTCTCCATGAAGGTCACTGCACAACCACACTATATACCCCACTCTGAGGCCTCAAATCTTACAGTTTTCTTTTCTCTCTGAGGGCCCACTGCTTAAAAGTCCATCAAGAAACAAGACTGATGAATGTGGATAATGATTGAAGCTGGTTGATTGGTACATGGGGAATCATATACCAAGGTGTGTAAAATCTCTTTAAAAGACACAGCCTCAAGATTATTGGAATTGACCGAATCACAGGAGTCTTGATTCAAGCTCTGAAGTCAGGCTGGCCTGAGTTCACATCCCAGCTCTGCCACTTTCCAATAGTAATTGGACATGACACCTAACCTTTCCAAGACTTCCTTATTTGTAAGATTGGAGAAAGATTAGTTACCCCACCAGGTTTCTGCCTGCATTAAATGAGGTAATAAACTTTTCTTAATGAATGATAGAAATCATCTTTAATTAAAGAAAAGTAGAGGGACTGTAGTATAACTATATCAGGGTATTTCAAAACTCTAGTATGTGGGTGCAGCTGACTCTGAAGAGTGAAATGAAATCAGGACTCCAAGGACATCAGGACCACACTTGTTTCATGTCTCTGTGTCTCTCTGCATGATTATTCTGCTCTTCCCTTTCTCAGTCTGCCAACAGCAGCTTCCAGGTTTACATTTTTTCAATTCAATAACACCACTGGGCTGAGTTTCGATCTGGTCTGGATTCCAAGCTGTCTGGGGTAGGTCTTTGTCTCAGTAATGAAGCCCAGGAGCTGGGGGTCATACTGTGTTGACATGGAGGCTCCCCTGATGGCCATCGGGATACAGTTGTCAAGAAAAAGTTCCCAGAAGAAGGGAGAACAGTCTCCAAAAAATGGTTGGGGTGGAGTGGTAGTGGTGGTGCTAGACAGATAATATGGTAAGAGTCTAAATGCAAAATGCTTAGAATATAGCAGATAAGTGTTGGCTCCTCTTTTTTTGAATTGACCCATCTTGATGCATTCAGGGTAAAGCCTTAGGTGGGCCCATCCAGGAAGAAGGGTAGGAAAACTACAATCACAACCATTCATTCATGCCTTTTTTTCAGAGTACCTACCTTACACCAGGCAAAGAGGATACAGCAGTGAATAGAGACAAAAATCCTTGCCCTCATGGAACTTACGGTGGGTGACAGCACAACAAAAATTAAAATATATAAGGTGATGCACCTTGAAGGAAGAATTAAACAGAAAAGTGGGTTAGGAAGTGCTGAGGGTTATAATTATATAAAAAGGGTGGACAATAAACAAGTGACATTTTAGCAATGACTTGAAGAAAGTGAAGGAGTGAGCCATGCAGTTTTCTGGGAGATGAGTATTCCAGGTTGGGGGATCTACAGGTGCCAAAGCCCTGAGTCAGAGGGAACAGCTCAAAGGCCACTGGAGCCAGAGCACATGTGAAGTATATGGTAGTGCATGAGGTGCACAAAACCAATGCCCTTTCCCAGGACCTTCAGGATTTTTAACCTGAGGAAGAGGAGAGGTGTGATATAATACCAGTGCTGGTGGCCAGAGCTTTAGTCGCATTCATTCTTGAGTGATCTCTAAATAAACCATTTCTAATGAAAGAGTTGACTTCTGGTAGTAAGTCAATTTCTCACACGGTAAGAATCACAGGGTGGAAAACCAAAAACCCAGCTGCGGGAAAATGCCATTACAACCCTCACCTCCTGGGCACTCTTCTTCCTCAAGCAGCTAAGATGGTTGCATAGCACTGGAGAGAAAACCAAGGGTGTCATGAAGGGTGAATGTCCTTTTGCACACAGATGGCCACTGAAGGAAGAAAATGCAAGGCCAGGATTTCTTGTAAGGAAGAAATCCAAAAACTGCTTCTGAAAGGTGGTAACTTAATAATTTTTTTAGTGTCTTTAACCCTGCATATTAATCAAGAGATGGTCCATGTAGTACTGGAGGAGAAAACTCCTGTGGTGTGATTGCATTCCACAGCCCTTTTTGCAATGATCACAGCTGAGTATTTTGAGCAATGACATTAGCTAAAAAGGGCCAGGAGGAAACAGAAAGGGATAGTCGGACAGAAGCCCTCCCATGGCCCAGGGATTTGGTGCCAACCAAAGCCCACACTGAATTGCTCGTCTCTGGAAGCCATGATTTTTACATGCAAGAGTAGTGTGTACTCTCATGCAAAATGGAGTGTGTTCCTGAGCCTCTGTAAACTACATACAAGGAAGAATGTGTGGTTACTGAGTGAGAGATTCCAGAAGTTAAGCATCTGTCAAACATCTGGGAAGAACAAAAGAAGAAAATATAATTTAGACAGAAGAAATGAATTACAAAGGAGAGACACGACAAAGCCAATCCTATAACAGGTGGTCCTGGAAAGAGGGGGGTGTGCAGAATAAGTCCCTTAACTGACCTAGATTAGTAATGATATTCGCCCGTCACCCTTTAATAACTGTAACCGGATCCCAATGACCGGAACAGGAAACTTTTTCCTGTAGTTTGAAATAGGTGGTGTCTCAGAGAAGAACCATTGTTAACAGGTAATTTGCATCTGTATTTAAACTCATGTAACAAAATGTATGCACAAAAATACAGGAAAATATTGGTCACATTGAGGAATGAAATGAGGCAAGACACAGGAAGTAGAAACTTTTCTCCATGTTTTTCTCCTATGTGTACATTCTGGTTAATTCATCCAGTATGTGAATTTGATTTTCTAACTATAACATGGATTATGGTAACGAATATTCCTTTCTCCTTGGTATCTCTGATATCAAAAGCAGAAGATTTGGGGGTAAAATATCCCATATCACACTGTATCACATATGCAGCTCTGTCTATCTACCCACTCATATCTACCTATCTCATCTATTTTGATTTATATACCTATCTATGTCTATCTATCTATCCATCTATCTATCTATCTCAGAAACACTACAAACATATGGCACAAAACTCAAAGGTTTTACATTCTTTTTCTGACTCCATCCTACTCACTTTCCCTAGAGACAAGAGAAGTTAGATACACTTACACATATATGCAATGTACGTGTCCTTTGTTTAATGATATGATACATACAAACCTTACATTATCTTTTTACTTAACAAAATAACATTGAGATGGCTCCATGTCAGTACAGTGTCTCATTTTTTTCAAAGGCTGCATAATATTCCACTGTTCTAATATTTATTTAATCACTCTCCTAATGATGGATATCTCTATTGTTCCCAAGCTTTTGTCACTTCAAACAATACCCTGCTTCTGGATTCTAGGCATTATGTAAAAACAGCAAATTTAGAAACTGCTTGATTTGTTGATAGATACCTCTTTACAGTTGAGCTGAAAATGTGAAACGACAGACTTATGACTCAGCTTGACATGACGGGGAGTCACAAAGTGCTATCTTCCCCTACCATCCATTACCATGAAGCAAATGAACAGTGTCAGGAGGAAAGAAGTGAAATACTCTTGGTTATTTTTTAAAATAAATTTTTAATCTTTTATTCACCTGGAATGGGCAAAAAGAGAATGAATGAGAACTTTATTCTCATTTAAAGACCATTTTCAATTTTTATATTTAAGCTTAAGTCTAGACATTAACTGCAATACACAGAAAGGTGAAGCAATATGCTAGACTGTGCTATTTTAACTTGGGTTATGCTGGTAACTACATGGTTCAGAGTTAGAGCTGGACAAAGGAGAAACTTGTGTGAGATTTGGAAGACAGACACAAAGCCAGTCACGAAGGCTGTGTGGTCACATAGGGTGATGAACAGAAGCAGAGGTATCTGGTGGGTTCCTGCTAGTCCTCGCTCTCTTCTGCTCTGCATTTGGAACAACAATGACACCAAACCCTCTGTAATGTTTGGCTATGGCTCCACATAGCTCCTCAGAGACACAGACTCTTATAGACCTTTCCATGTGCTTTTCCTTAAGGCTCTCTCCTGTCAGCTAGACAAGCTTGGCGTCTCAGACTTCCCTGTTAGTGCTGAAGTTTGACTGGTTGGTGATGCTTTCTTTGATCTTTTGACTCTTCCGTCTAGACTTTTCCCAGCTTCTCCCATACTAGTGTATGGTCTCATTCCTATAATAAATCCCTATTCTTGTCATAATCATCTTGGCTCTGCTTTCTTGCCTGAACCCTGACGGCTACATACAGGAAGTGGATCATTAGTTACATTTTTCTTGAAATACCTTACCATTTCTAGGCTCTGTTGTGAGAAACAGATGAGGGACATGAGGGGAACAACAAAATGATGACAGTTTCCTATCGACTTCCAAGCAGGTAGGGAAGAATGAATGGCTGAAACTCTCATTAGGAGACGTGCATCATTCTGGAGGGCTTCTGAAAAAGTGCAGCTCTCAGTCTGAGATGGCTTAATTGTGATCCCACTTCACACCAAAGAGATGAATAAATAGCCCCCAGATTCCTTTCTTGTACCAATGTCACACCACAGCCACATAAGACTCAAGAAATGCCACATTAAGTCAGTTCATTGGTTCCAGCCCACCATCCTTTTTCTCCCAGTGGCCCCAAGAGAGGTTTGTGGGAGGATACAGCTCTACTCAGCGTATCACCTAAAGGTGAACGACACCTCCTGGCAGCCTTTCCCAAATCTTGTTAACATCCTTTCTCCGCTTCCTATTTAATTCCATTAGATGTTATTTCATGGCAGTTTATTTGTGGGGGCAACCTTGTCAAAGGTACCTGTCAAAATCAAAGTCCCAAAGTTACATGTTTTCTATATGAATTTGCTGGGCTATATATCTGGGTTAAGGTTGGCTGTTGACCTTTCCCAAAATATGTCATTTTTATTTAACATAAGACCCACTGGGCTACCCAATTCTATTTTTTTCTTATTGTGATAAAATATATATAACACAAAAATTGCCATTTTAATAATTTAGTTCAAAATTTTGTGGAATTGATTATATTTACAATGTTGTGCAACTATCTTCACTCTCTATTTCCAAAACTTTTTCATCCCCCCATAGAAATTGTGTAACCATCAAGCAATACTCCCCATTGCTCTCTCTCCCCATTTTCTGGTAACCTCGAATCGACTTTCTATCTCTATGAATTATCCTATTCTAAGTATTTCATAAAGTAGAATAATGCAATATTTGTCCTTCTGTGTTTGGCTTATTTCTCTTAGCATAATGCTTCAGGATTACTCATTCTTAAGATCCAGACTTCTTCTCTTCAATTGAATAACATTCCCCTCTTGCCCTGTTTTGGGAATCTCCTTAGGACTTCATTTTATCTTGGTTTCCTACCTGTCATCCTAGGAAGAGCAAACAGACCCAAATATGTAGGGCCTTGTGTAAATGTTATGTTTAAGAAACCCAAAAGTATAAAGCAATAAATTCAAAACAACATGAAGATATTCTTTTACAAAACTTAATAGCCTTAAAAATAGCTATCACTCAAGATGAAATATCAATGAAATAGTTCTATCTTTGTGTTGAGACAGATGAGGTCATACAGCTACTGATATAAATGTTATTTCAAGCCTGCCAAGCCCCTGCTACTTCATAATGGTCTACAAATATTTAAACACAACCCCGTCCTTCGATATATGAGAGGGATAACATATCCATGAATCTTTAATGCATGAATAATCCTTTTTGACATTTCCCTTCAGTGCCGAAGAAGATGGTTGGAATTGCTTGTGGCTGCATGGACAATAATTTATCTTTTCCTCTTTCATTCCTAAAGGGAAATGTCATAATGAGAACCCACCATTAAATAAAATATATACATCACCGTATATTTTTATTTCTGAAAAACAAAAGAAGCTGACCCCAGAGTCAGAATGAATTTATGCTGAGCTAAGATAAAGTGAGAACTAAATATAGAATCTTGTTTATTTGTTTTAACATTTGCTATTTTTCCTGTGGCAAGAAAACTATTCAGAGTATAAGTCAACAGGAAAATAGCTGCTGCTCACCTATATAAATAGATTGTAAAATTGTAGAGCCCTATAACATGCATAGTTTATAGTTTGGTTCATTTAATGATTTATTCACCCATCCTGTTAATAAATGCTACTGAAAGTCTAATTTGTGCAAGGTGCTATGATAGGCATTGTCTGTTTTGTCCAATATAGCCTTTAGTTGCATTGGACTTTGTGATATAAATGCAATAAATTCAATGAAAAAAAATCAACTCCTTTGTTGCATTAGCCATGTTTCAAGTACACAGCACTTGCATATAGCTGATGGCTACCATACTGGACAGCAAAGAAGGCAGGCCATTTTCATCACTGCAGGAAGTTCTATTGGATATCATTGGTATAGAGTATAAAAAAGTATAATAAAATTCTTTTTTTAAGAAAGTTTGCAATCTGGTCAAGGAGACGCACATTTACAAAGAAATGGCATTCTTGCTTTATCTTACAACATAAGGTAGCAATGAAATAGTAAGAGCTGTCCTTTTGGGGGCATGTACTATGTGTCAAGTACTTCTAAATTCTTTACACATGTAGCAGAACAAAAATAACTCATGAGAGTCTGGTCTTTTCCCTGTGCTTATTGGCCTTTCCCCCTTTCTCACCCTCTTAGTGTGTTTGGGAGAGTATTGACCTTGGCAAGACCTAACTGTTTTGTTATGCACATTTACAAGTGGGGAGACAGACAGAGGACTGGAGGGGAGAGAAGAAAGGGTGGGAGTAAGATTGCAAGATACTGTGATCTAAAAAGTGTAGGAGAGGAGTTACTTGAAAGTCATGAAAAGAAAATGTATGGGAAAAGACAGGAGATGGAAAGGGTTTGTTGTGGACTATATATTGTTCCTTCTGGGTATAGAGAAATGTCATTAAAGAAGTCAAGTGATTCTGAGGTTAATAGCATTTTAATCAGTCTGTGCTCTTTGACATAACACACTGAGATAGGACCACGTGAATCACATATGCAATAGGTTATACTATCATTATTCTCAATTTAACATTTGCTACTACTCTGCAAGATAGGCTATTATGATTCTTATTTTACTAATGCACACCCTAAAATTCAGAGAAGGTAATCACCTACCATGGTCACAGAGCCAATAAGTATCAACGTCAGATTAGACCTAGGTATATATAACTCCTACGTCCATGCTTTTAATTGATCTGACTTACTGTCTCAATACAAAGAGAATCAGGTAGTATGAGACCAAGTGCCAAGAAAGCCAGATGGATATTAATGGTGGCTATGAAGTCCAAAGAAACAGAGGCTATAGTGAGCTAGAGTGGCTAGTTTATGTTTCATACTTCACACATGAAGTGTGAAGTGTGAGCAACCCTTGGCGGACTGGTAAAACTTAGATGGGAAAGGGGGAGAGGTAGATGAAGGCATGAACATCATATGACCAAAACCCAGGAATTCTGGCTGCAACAGAGGGCTTATGGTCTTCTGATAATGACATTCTAGAAGCTCGACCAGATTAGGGGTAAAAAAAATTAAATACATACATACATACTGTTTGATAGAATTGCTGTTGGGGGGTATTTAAAGATTTAAATATGATATTTGGGATGATACTTAAATATCAGCTTAGTTGCAAATTGCTCAGTCCTCCCTAGCAGACTCTTTTGGAGAGTAGCAAATAGCGGAGCTGTCTCTGACTACTCTTTCTATGAGATTCTATGGTGTGATGATTAATTTTATGTGTTAACTTGATGAGGCCACCAGGTACCCAGATATTTGATTTAAAATGTACTCTGGATTGTCTGTGATGGCGTTTCTGAAAAAGATTAACATTGGAGTAGGTAGCTGAGTAAACCAGATTGCTCTCTCTTTTGTGGGGGGACTTACCTAATCCTTTGGAGTCCTAAATAAAAATTAAAAAGTGGAGTAAAGCAGAATTCACACTTTCTCAGCCTGCCTATTTTTGAGCTGGGAAGTCAGTGTTTCCTGATTTCAGACTTGAACTTGGACTGCAACTACACCATCAGGTTTCCTGGGTCTCCAGCTTGTTGGCTAGGGATGTTGGGACTTCTTGAGCTTCATTGTCATGCGATTCAATCCTATAATAAATCACTTGTATTCCTATACATCCTATTAATTCTGTTTGTCTGGTGTATGTGAGTTGATCATGATGAAACAATGAATCAGAAAATTCAGCTATCTTCACGCTACCGCAACATGCAGCTCATTAGTGTGTAAACTTAGAGCAAGGAAAGACACCTCTGCCCTCTCAGATCTCTGGGTCTAGTCTGAAACCACACTAAATCTGGATCAACCAGGAGATCCAGAAGCCAAGGATTAGGGTTGAGTGGGCTTTCTAGGGCCAATGACTTAATAGTCTCCCCAGATTTCTAAGAGAAACTTTATCCAAACAGCATGACTTTTGCTAACAGTTATAACAGGAAAGGGAAAAGTAGATTATCCAAGAGAGGCAAAAAAGGTTTGTGACCAGACTTGGGCTGGGAATGTTCTGTTCATGCGTATGCCTCGTATTACTTTGAGAGTCATCTGCAGGTAGAATCTGGCAGTCCCCAAATAGCAGAATGACCAAGCTTCAGTTCTTCAGCTAAGTTGGGCAACTTGTTCCACTGAATCAGACTCTAAGGTTAGCCCTCTTCCAGCAAGAGTATGGACTTCTTTGCCCAGGCTTTTTTTTTTTTTTTCCTGTGAGAAGTAACCTTTGCCAAATGGATCAGTTAGACCAAGGTTTCTCAGCCTAGAGAGATTAAAAAACAAAAAACAAAACAAAAAAAACCCTCAAAGCTTAGGGCTTACCTTCCAATTTTAAGACTTACCAGTAATTTCTGGGATGAAATTCTAGCATGGATGCATTTTTCAACACTTTAGTGATTCTAAAATGCAAGCACTCATCTAGACCATTTCACAACAATAATCCATGTTCGACCAAGACATCCCTAGGTTAGCCCACTGATTCTGAGGAAAGTTAGATTCCTGCAATTCTCTTATAAGTAGTTTTGCCAAGATAAAGTAGAGCCCATATCTTTCCTCTCCCTCTTTCCTTGTTTTGTAGCATCTCAGGAGTGTCTTTTAGGGGGGCACCCTCCCCTCCCTTCCCCCCATGTTCCTCTGATCCCTATCACCTTCTTCTTACTCTAAGCCTTTGCAATTTGAAGTATGGTTCTCAGACAGGCCCCAGTACCATTACCAGGATGCTTGATAGAAATGCAGAATTCCAGGCCCTACTTAATGGGTCCAATTTCACATTTTAATAAGATCCTCAGGTAATCTTTTTGTGCACTTTAAGATTTGTGACTCACTGCTCTATACCACCTCTAAATGGATACGACTGGGATAAAAGCGCCAACACTAAGACATTCATTGTGCAGAGGAAATGGTGCACTTGGTTACTCCTCTTACCTTTACCTTCTCCCCTACCATAAAACAGAGCTACTCTCTTATGTTAGTTGTTAAGTGAGAGTATATACAATGTGTACTCAGAGTCACATATTTAATTATATGAGATCCGTCCAGAAGGTATCCAGCCATGTAAAATGGAAAGTAGAGATGTTTATTGAAGAGACACAAGATACAAGAAACATTGTACATAGGACAATGATGCCTCGGTCCCCTTCAAAGTAGACGCCTTGGGACCTCCCACAGATCTCCCAATCATCATGAGCTGCCTTGCTGTATTTCCCTGAGTCTCATCGACAGTCTGAAATCTTTTCCCTTTCAAAGATTTTAGTTTTGGGAAAAGCTGGGAGTCACAGGGCACCAAATCTGGGCTGTAGCAGGGCTGAGTCACCTGAATGATTTGACGTTTCACCAAAAAACTCTGCATGAGATGCGATGCATGAATGGTGTGTTGTTGTGATGAAGCTGCTGATCACGAGTTGCCCATAGCTGCAGCCTTCTGAATCATCTGAATAGTCTCCATGGAGGAACATTTAAGCTTAATGCAAATTTTGAATGTGACAGCGACGCAGTACACATACTCACTCACAGGTGTCTGCCGCCCCCACTGACTAGTATAGTGAAGTTATCATTGTTCACACTTATGCATTCCAGTCCACTCTCTTTGGCTGCCAGGTTACATCAATGTCGCACAAACCATTTTCATTATATTAACAATGGCTGGACTTTTTCTGGATGGACCTCCCTGTGTGTGTGTGGGGGGGGGTGTATGTGTACACATATGTGTGTGGGGGGGGGGGGAGAGAGAAAGAGAGAGAGAAAAAGAAATAGAGAGACCAGCCAGTTGTCTCTGCAGTTGGCCAGACAACTGGCTGATGGGGAAGATGAGTCTGAGGAGAGGGAAGGAGATGCATGGGAATGCCAAAGCTCAGCACTCAATTATGTACTCAGTGCACAACAGCTGACTGTATGAGCTATCCAGACGCCATCCATATCTTTTAAGTCACCTGTTTTCTACTTGGTTTGGCTTGGGTGTCTCTTTGCTTGTGCTGGGTGGGATCTCTTTAGTTTATGGCTTACTGACTGCAGGCCAAGCACTGGCAGCTGACTCTGAGCAATGCTTTAAGTATTTGACTATTTCAGTAGGTCATGCCAAGGGACTGATTGATCTCAAATAAATCTCTTGAACACATGCTGCTGGTCACCTTACTATTAGTGGAGAAAGAAGTCTGTTAGTATTGAGAGTACAAGCCCAGAAAAGTTTAAGTCAAGATGAGGTGCTTTTTCTCTTACCTTTGTCACTACCATTTAGTCATGGAGGCATGTGTCCAAAGGTCTATGTATATCAACATATAGTATTGAGATTAAGAACATGAATTTTGCTTGAATCCCACTTCTGACACACCTAACTTTTCACCTTGAATGTGTTCCTTCTTGAATTTTCACACCAGTGTTCTCTTCTGTAGAATAAGGATGGCGAGACACTCTGATAAGGATGTTGTGAACATTAAATATAAAGTATGTAGCATTGCATCTGGTACACAGAACGCCTCCATAAATAGTATTATTTTGACCATACCCTGAATTATATACTTTGGCAACCAGTGTAGATCCAGGGTATTCCCTTAAGGACTGTAGTTTAATCTCACTGAGGTATACCCAGGGTTCTATGTAAGTTGTCTTGATGCACTCTAAGTGTGAAGAACATGGACACCCTCCTCTTTAAAAATAGCAGGTATACTAACTCACATACAGGTTCTAGGCTCCCGGAAAACACTTCTGAAGAAAGCTGACAGCTGGAGCAGTCTTGGGTGACCAATAGGATCTCAAGCAATAAAATTTAAGTCCTAATGCGAAAGGATTTAGCACCAGCCATATATTTGTTTAAAGAAAGCTGCTACCAGGATTTATTCATTGCGATCATTTTTGAGCTCTGCTCCAGTTCCAACCAAGTGCTTGACTGCATTTACTGTCCCCAGTATGCTGAGCTTCCCTGTGACAGCTCCAGCTCAGCCCTCACTGGAATGCCAAAGCTCGAAGGCAAAGAGTTTGAATCCCTTGATGCCAGGTTATTCTTGGCAATAACATACTTTGGCCCAGATGGAGGCTCTGTCCTCATTTTTCAGGGCTGGAACCAGGAGAGACCTCTTCCATGTGGAGTAATGCAGGCATGGGAATCCCACCTGGGCACACCCAGCAGTCTCCCTGTGGATAATGAAGGAGTAGGATGCAATCACTGTTTTTTGCAAAGTATTTCCTTTAAATAATGGGATCGTTTTTATCAAACAATGTAGTATCCCAATATATAACAGCATTTTGTCCTTGATAAATAATGCTGGTGTGCATAAGGAATTTTTGGAGACTTTATTTTTCCAAATACTTGCTGCTGTGTGTCCTCGCTCACTCACACATATTCAAGCCTCTCTGGCTTGACACCAAGGAATCCCAAGGTTCTGTGGACATTGTATAAAAGTCACTGCACTAACTGATCTCTAAGGCATAGTCATCTCCTTTTCCTTTTTTGTTTTTTTAAAAAAAAATCTTTTTTTTAAACTTATTTATTTAAAAGTAAAAAGTAAACTTATTTACTTTTAGAGAGAAGGGAAGAAAAGGAGAGAGGGAGAGAAACATCACTGTGCAAGACATACATTGATTGGCTGCTTCTCAAACACCTTCTACTGGATACCCGGCCTGCAACCCAGGCATGTACCTGGACTGGGAATCGAACTCGCGACCTCTTGGTTCGCAGGCCGACACTCAATCCACTGAGCCACACCAACCAGGGCATCTCCTTTTTCTGTTATGCCAATGAGCCAAATATGGCTTCAAAAGATAAGAAGGGATTTTGTGTGCTGGAGTGAGGGTGGGTGGGATAGAGTCTGGTGGGAAGAAAGCAAGCCTGGAGTTGAAGTAGAGAAACAGCAAAGGGCTGAGTATTAGTGGTAGATGTAGAACAGGTTCTTAAGAACCAACAAGGTAGGAAGGGATTACGTCTGTGTTCTTAGGCATGAAGCACATGTCACTAGCTCATCTGATGCAGTGTGTTTGACTGTCATCCAGTCATGGCCCAGATCATTCACATACCATCAAAGAATCAAACATGTTTGGGCACCCAGCTTGGTAAGACATCCCTTCTCTGTGGTTCGTTTCCTGTGTGGGCCCAGTAAGGAGTCCTGGGAGGTCGGCAGAAGGCAGAGGACAGCGGTAGGAGCCCAAGTTCCCATGCACTGCAGTTCAACTAGGACCAAAAATGTCTGGGCCTTTTGAGTTATTTATGATTTACACCTATGAAGTGTATGCTTGAGAGCATATTTGAAGCTTTGCATATTTACTCTGACATTTGATCAATCAAAGACCCTCATTGACTAATCTTTATAAAGATTGAGTCTTAGAGAAATAGGTGGTTTAGATAGAAACAGAGAAACCATTAAATAGTAATTGGGTTAGCCAAACACATTGGCAAGATTAGAAAAGAATCCCGATCTTAAAACCAGGACAAAAATACCCACAAAAACAGAGACAACCCCTTCTCCCTCTAAATGTTTTTCTAACTCGCATCTTAGATATTTACATATTTAAGGCTTTACATTTGTAAAACTCTCTCATGGAGTCTCTAATAAACCCTGCAAAAATGCTCTTCTTCATAGTCCAAAATATGTTTCTTTCTGCCTGGAAAGGATTGATTGATACCTACAAAGGAGTTGTCAGTCTGTCAAGACTAATTTAAAATGCAATTCCATTTCAATACTGGGCCTTCTAACCCAAACTGGGCTTTCTACCTGACTACTGTTTTTCTTTTTTTTCCTCTCCTCTCTGACACATCTTGGAAGTGCAACCACTAATGAACTGCTCTGTCCAGTTCAATGTGAACAAAAGACGAAATTGTCAAAGGTTATTGGAGAAAGAAGACAGCAGGACACAATCTCTGTAGGGGCACAGAGGTGCTGCTTCACGTCAATGAGCTAGGCTTTCCAACCATCAGGACCTCTGAGAAGGGACTAGACTTGGGGGCAGCAGCTGTGAATTGAGTTGCTTTTCCTAATTCAGAGGCGGGAGTCTGGCCCCGGGGAGGTGACCATGGTGGACTTGGGGAAAAATCACTGCAATGGCATTGGACGTGGAGTAGCAAGGGAGGCGAGAGGGCGCCAGGAGAGGTAAGGATGGGCTGGTTTTGTAAGGGAAGTGGGGTAACGGACCTGGCCTTTGCAGATTTTAAACGGCCTAGGGAAGAAAATTGGGTTTTGCAGAAGGGCCTCCCTAAGAAGCTCCACTGGCGCCAGCCAGTCTAGTTTCGATACTCCTAAGGTGTCAACAGAATACCATCTGCCTCTGTCCAGTCCTTTCTTCTTTATGCAGCAAGTGGAGTCGTGGGTGCAAGTGGTCTGTGTGGGCGCCTCCGTGGGTGAGCTGCCTCCTTGGCGTGCAGGCTCCAGCCATTTGCTCTCACCGCCCGCCCAAAATAGAACGTCTCATTGTGATAGATTAATCCTTTGGCTCAGATCCTGCCTGGGTCACCAGCTCAGCCTGCACTGTGTGGGTGGGGGAGGGTGGGGACAAGGACACTTAACTCATTCAGCACATTCCTTCTTGTCTTCTGCAGAAGTGCCTTGTCCAGTTGCTTAGTCTCTATGTAGAAAGGGAGACAGGGTTGGCAGGTGCTGGAGGGCCTTCTTAGCTCACGGACCCCTGGGGACAGAGAACCAAATTAAGGGAGACTGTTCCTTTCACTGATCTTTCTGAACATTTACTTTTGACTGCTTCCTTAGCCTGTTTGTATTTCAATTTCCTCATCTATAAAATGAGGATAATGGTATTTATTTACCTCGCAGAGCTGGTATTATGCTTAAATGGGTTAATACACAGGTAGTGCTTGCAACTTCACAAAGAATAACTATTGAATGACTCCATTTATATGAGGTACCTATAACTGTCAAGTTTGTAGAGACAGAAAGTCAGAAAGTAGAATAGTGGTTGTCAGGAGCTGAGAAGAGGGGGAAAGAGAGGTTATTGTTTAATGGGTACAGAGTTTCAGTTTGAAAAGATAAAAAGTTTTGGTGATGGTTGCCCAACAATATAAATGGACTTAATGCCACTAAACTCTACACTTAAAAATGACTAAAATGAAAAATACTATGTTATGTGCATTTTACTACAATAAAACACACATGCAGACACACACAGTGCCAGGTATTCCTTTCCTACTGCATTTTATAAATATTTATGTGTATATATATATATTTTCTCCCCAAAAAGTCTCTTGCTCATCGCTAAGTATTCCTGTCATCTCAATCATAGGTAGCTTCAATTTATGCACAGAGTGAATAAATGAATAAATAAACGAATATCTATTTGGAGAAAAAAATAGAATATACCAAAGTAAATTCTGTTGCTCTTAACCTCCTAACTTACGGTTGTAAATTAGGAGGTTAAGAGCAACAGAATTTTTGCCAGTGGGCACACATGAAGGTAGCCCAGACAAGACACTCAGAAAGGCTACAGCAAAATGATAATTAGTACTGGTTCTATCATTTTCTCCTTGATGAATTAGTTCTAAAGTTTAGGAATAATCAAAGTTAACCTGTAAGAGCTGCTCAGGGACCTACCTCAGGGCCATCTGCTTTTGGAGAAATATTTAGAGATTACATTGGTATGGCAGGCACCCCAAAGGTTTGGGCCCACCCTCGGGTGGAGTTGAGAGTTCATTCAAGATTCAGTAATGCCAGTCTCCCAGGACTGGCTCTTTGGAGGAAGAAACAGGGAGTGTGCCTCCTGCCATTCACTCTGAAGTCCATCCTTTCAGTGGTGTGTGCTCTCATCTTTTCTGACCATCCTTTATCATCCCATCCAAAGCGAACAAGGAGGAGACAGCCAGTCTGTAGGTTTCAGAAAGGGTTCCAAACCTAACTGTTATAAGTCTCAAAAGATATTTAAAAAAAAAACCCTAGGTATTATCTAAAAGAATTATTTGAAAAGATCCAGAAATGATTAGCTGTACCTTGTAAGCAAGGAGAAAAACCAGAGGGAGCAATGTCAGGCTGGGTACATAAAAACTCTTGAGTCTCACAAACTAAGTATGAGGCTATTTTTGTGTGGAATATTTTCACAAGCTCATTGGGGTGTGAGGCTTCATCAGAAAGCAACAGTTCACCTTGTGGGAGGCTCCACTTAATTTTCGGGGACCTTAAATAACCTTTGGCCCTGGCTTGGGAGGCTGGGGAAGGAGGAGGAGTTGAGGGACACTGGGCAACAGAACCAAACAGTCACAAAGCAGAAGATTAAAATGGTGGCTGACAAGGGCAGGAGGGCAAGGAGGAGCCAAACGCTGGGAGGTGATGTGGGAACATCAAATGCTGCTGGAAAAGTTGGGAGGCAAGTTGCATGTTTAGGCTCTGGCCCTAGCCCTGCCACCAACCTGAATATTTTCTGCCCCAGACCAACCTCCAATTTCAAGCATTTTGGTCTTCTAAAGCAGGTTTTGCCTAAATTCCCAGTTAGCTAGAGATTAAAGATGAGTCACTGTGTATAAAGGGTTGTACCCTTTGTGCCACCTTGGGAAGCACATTCTGCTGAGTAGGCCCAAATGCAGTGGGGTGACCAGTCAATTCCTTGTCAGCTAAAGGCTCCCTTTTGAAGCCTCCCCATGGGTTCTTTGCAGGCACAAAGGTATAACAGCATGTAGGAACCTGATCTGAGCTGCTGTGACTTTTGCTCCCTTGTGTAGGCTCAGATATAAAGACGCATCCCTTACAGGGGTCCTGGGCCCATTCAGGCTCTCAAGATTAGCTTTATACAGGCACGCACCGTGCGTGCACATGTGTGTGCACATCCCCCCAGCACACATACCATACACCTGGGACCAGCTTCCAAAGCCAGGCCTGAGGCCCAGTGGGGCCTTATTCCAGAGGAAGATGGAATTGCCTGCTAGAAATAGCAAGCTGATGCTTTTGGCAAAGGGACTAAGATATACAGTGCTTGGACACTTTGCATGCAGACAGAAACCCAAATTAAAAATGAATTCAAATAAAGGTATTTGACATTCGCACTAAAGTGAGAAGGCAGACTGGCTCAGTGCCCAGAGAACCAAGAAGTAGTCATTTCTAAATCCAACTCTGTTGTTGGTGACCTTAAGCCAATCATTTAACCTCTTTGTTTCTCAATTCTGGTATGTGTAAATCAGGAACTATGATTCTGACCACCTAATCAGCTATGCACAAAATAATTGGGAAGAAAGAAAAGAAAGCAAGAGGGAATGTTAATAAAATTCTTTGCTTCTATACCAAGTACAAAGTGTCAAGGAATGTAATAAGACTTGGTAATGCTGTTTGGATGTACATGTCTTATTTCATGTCTTCATCTTATACCTTTGGGCAAAGTATTCTTCTCACTAACTCAAGCTGCGATCTGCCTACCCTCAGTGCTGAGCACCCCATAGAGCTGTTTGTCCCAGTGGTGATAGTGTAGTGAAATAAGGCATATACCCTCACCTACCCTCCACTGACTTGACCTGCCAGCTGATGAGGTGAGACTCAGTATGGTTCACCATGTGCAGTGAGAGTCCTGGATTATCATTCATAGACATCTAAGCTTCAGACTTCTTGTTCTGCTCATGTTTCTGAGAGATTTCACCCTTCCCATCCTCCCACAACTGTACCTTACATGTAAAAATTAAAATGTCACCATTTTATTAATTTACATTTAATTTATCTAAGAGCTGATCACTTTGGGATTTGGATCTGGAAATATTCAATTTCTCTTCACTTGTCAGCGACAGAAATAATGATTTCTTTTGAGGATGATATTCTGTGGGAGGGGATTGTGAATTACAAACCAGTTTTCATTCATTTCAATCAAGTCACATCTGCTATGAACCTCCTCTTGATAACTTACCTATTTGGATCTTTGTGGGGTTAGGGTGACAGAGATAGGCTGAAGGATATGTATGAATGAGAACTATAACATCCTGTCAGGGGAAGGTGAAGAATGTCACTGATTTAAATATTTCATCTATGTTAATAGCTAATTTGTTTAGACAACAGGATCTAGCTTTTTTGCTCAGTCATCTACAGAGAGGCTAATGTGGTATATGTCTATTTTAGGTATGGCCCATGCTCTAAAATGAAACAGCAAGATACTTTGAAATGAAATGAATTAATTTCTCTTTAGCCCATGCAATTATTCTCATTGGATATCCTGTTTGAATATCCTGCTTGTCTGTGTTATTTTCTGCAACATTTCCATATAAATGTCTAACAAGGTAACCAGAAATAATAAGCTCTTGACATTTCCCTCCTCTTCTCGGATAGAACCTAATTATTCCCTGACACCAACTTTCCTTGTCAGGAGAGTCCCACGGAGCCTAGAAGCAAGGACATTTTAGCCTTTCCAGATTAGCAGGGCTGAGGAATTTGTACATGTAGCTTTAAAATAGCTGAGGTGTCAAACAGGGGTCAGTTTTCATGTAGGACATTTATGGTGAAGAGTCTGGTAAGGAACTCACATTGCTTAGCGTATTTATTTATAGTAAATTAACTATTGCAAAGCTTGGTCCCAATATATTTCAGGGGATGTAGGGAAGTCAACTACCCACACACACATTCATGCACACCCAAGCCACAGGCATCCAAACGCAAGTTCTTCAAGTTAAGTCTACCTTCTAATAATGATTTAGAGAAATTTAAAGGAATTGTCAGAATCAAATGATCTGAAGATCTGAGGTGAAAACAAGGCTTTGTGCTTACAAAGGGAAATTTTCATTACCCATTTTTGCAGATTTGTGCTTAGCTCAGCATGGGACCGCCGACATAGAGTAGGGAAGACTGTTCCCAGCCCCTTTTCTAGGGCTCTCTGCCTCTCTTTACTCACCTTTCCTTCTGGGTCATTCTAACCATCACCCTCTTCCAATGACCCAGACCTGTCCTATGAGCCTAGGGCTGGAAGCAAGGTCAAAGGTCATGACCAACAAATTATTAGGAGTTCATGGGGGATGCCTTATAAAAGTATTTACCTGTTAAAGGAGTGCCCAAGAAAAGGTGAAACTGGAAAGAACTATATCTCAAATGCTGGAATTGTGGGGGTCCTGGCAGAATAGAGACGGGGGAAGAAGAGTGTGATTGTTTAGGAGGGAGGGACATCTTTCCAGTGACTTCAAAAGCACTCCATCTATGCCATTTCCTATTCTCCTCACTTACAAAGCCACTGCCGGGCCATTAAAATGAAAGGCACTTTGGGGATCATAACCAACGTGGCTCAGTTCCATATTGCTTGTTTCCTTCCCAGAAGCTGTGCATTGCTTATTGGTAAACAGTGGGCATTCTTTAAGCTGCAAGTCATCTGGTAGTTTCTCAGGGTTCCTGACAGATTTTATTTGTGCACCCCATTTCTGCTCTGTTTTAAAAACACGTTTCTAACGCAGTTCTCCTCCTGGAAGCCCACTGGGTCCCTTCTGTCCAATTACTGCTGGTCCTGGGCAGTCTGAGTCAAATGGTTAAAGAGGAGACGCATGCAGGTCCACTCAGCGCCGCGATCTGCACGTGTGGACAGCCAACATGGCCAGGTCTGTGAGGTTGCTGCCCGAGGGACAGCAGGATACTGTTCTGAAAGGCAAGGGACAGTGTGATCACTGGGGTGGGCTGAAGGGCAGGAAACACCATGTACTCTGCAGTCTCTGTCCGAGCCATCTGGCAGCTGGACAGGGCAGAGATGGCTGCAGGCAGTGAGGGCACATCTGCTCACCAGCTCTGTGCCTCTCGAGCCATAAACTGCTCATTTGTAAGGAAACATGTTGGTTCACACACATAGCTTCCCTCACTCATTTGCAAAGTGCACCGTCCTCAGAAATGACGGTTATGCCTATCTAAGTTTTCAAATTAGAGCTGGCATTTATACTCAGCCAAACCCTGCAGAGGGTGGTAAGGTGCTGGAGAACAAGGTTTAAGGTAGGAATTCATTCATGTTGCTGAATACATTTTAGGGACTGTGGGTCTCAAAATAAATTATGACCGATCATCAGACTTGTATTGGAGGCATTTTGGTGGACACAGGCTTTTCGCTTTCTCTGCAGTTTAACTCAAGTTCCTTTACCCCAGGAACTTCTTTGAATGAGTTCGAACAACTCCTATGGAATACTTCTGAAGGATCAGTTCTGTCTCTTTAACCTAGTTGTCCCTTGCTTCCCTTTCCACATAGTCGATATTTGCTACCATTACTGAGGTAGCAGAACTTGAAAAGCATGGATTGCTATTATTATCTAGGTCTTGGCTGAAATCCAGTTGCATAGTTTTCATGAAACCATGATGATGCAGCTGTGGAGCCCAGAATGCTGGATAGGCTTCTGTCCTAGGCTACTTGGAACTTCTGTCCTAGGAAAACCTCTTCCATTTTTCTCTGTCTCAGTTCTTGTAGATCTGAGAGGAGGGTATTATCTGTCTCCCTCTCACAGAGATGCTGTCAGTTGGAAGAGAAAAGAAGGAAGTGAGGACATGCTCCAAGGTGACATGGGTTGCAAGGGAAAGTCACTTTGGCTGGGAGACATGACCACAGCTTTAATTCCACCTTAGAGCCTCTCCTAAGGCAGGAGGACTCAAAGGGACTGGAACTGAACATAGTGTAAAAGGACTCTTGTTACTACATAAGCGATACTCCTGGTGTTTTCCCCATCACTGGGACCTCAATGCCAGGGAGGCGTTTAACGAGTACTGGAATAAATGAACAACTGGCAGAATGAAAATGCCCTTTACTGGACCTCAAGAGTAATGTCTTACATGCAATGTCCACTCACTAAGTGCTTGATCGATGACTATATTTTAACTCATTTTGTGCACGTCACTTAGAGCCTGTTATTTACTGCTTTGGCGTTGCATTGTTCTTAGAGTGAAGGTAGGGTGGCACTCAGGGCCGGCCATGCCAGCACTCTATCAGCAATGAGGGTATAGATAGCCATGCAGTGCAATAAAAGGCAGTGGTGGTCTATGGCTTCCCTGGAGAAAGCCAAGAGGTCCAGGAAGTTGCTGGGAAGTCACTGTTGACTCTCAGGGACAAATAGATCCCTTCTTTCAATTCATCATTGAACAAAAAAGCCAGACAGCCATATCTAGCTAAGCTAAACCAACACCCTTGCTGAGGGTTTGCTTTTCAGTATTTAGAAAATCCGAAGCGACATTTATGTTTCTAAGTCCTTCGCCAGGTTGCACAGTGAGAAAGCTCATCTTACCTACTGTACAACTCCAGGTTCCGCCAACACTCAGCCAGTGCATGGAACAGAGGTTGCAGGTCCACACCTCAAACACATGCTTTCACTGAGCAAGAACAGAGAAGTGCTCTGTCTTTGGTCCTGTCTCTTACGTAAGCTGTCTATGTAGGTGATCAAGAATGTATCAAGAAGTCCTTTTATATGGACTATCTTATGTTCATGTAGAGTTGTAAGTATATCTGTGTTGTGTCCTGTTTTCATTTGACAAAAATGTATTGTGTGGAAATTAGTATCAAAGAGGTAGTTATTCTTCTGGATGATAAATTCACCAGCCGTAGTATCTGTTTAGGTGAATGATAACTGACTGCAGAAGTAAGGGTTGAGGTGAATAAGAAAGACTCCAAGTTTCATGATTTTATTATGAAATGAAAGGGAGAAAATAATATTGAAATCGTGACAGAAGGCAATGTGAAATTAGGGCTGAAGTTACATAAAGTGATATGCACCTGAACGTGATGAGTTCCGAAAAGCTTAAGAATTTTAGTTTTAACTCCTAGTCCCTTGGAGTAAATATTTTATAACCTCCTAAGGAGGCTGCAAGAAGGCTGCGTCTCATTTTAGCAAGGTGACCACAGCTTGCTTGCACCTGTGTGGTATGATGGGTGTCAAATCTATCTTATAAATGCTTCATAGGAACACTTAATATCAAATTACTGAAATAAGAGTGTTTTCAAAAGTCCCTCGCACCCTCTCTGCTCCATCTGCTAAATGTGCTCAGGGCCTTGTATGGTTCAGCGTTTAGAACACTCCAATCATTTGAGGGGAAAGTGACCTTCCCCCAGGTTGGAGAACCTTGTGTTGTGACCTAATGAGGACATTGCCTTCAGATCTGAGAGCCAGGAACCCTTTCTCCTCTAGGCCCGGTGTTCTTGTGATGTCTGCTGACCAGCTTGGCTCTCTCACCCTGGTGCACGCCTTCACATGGAGTGGCCTGTAAACAACCCAACTATATCCATTTTTCATATGTACCTTTAAGGAGATAATTCTGTAACTACACCTGAAAATCAGCCTCATTGCTATTGTTACACATCATATGTTGACATTATAATCCTTAGGATACAACAAGACCTTTTCCTGGTGCATTTAACCCTCCTCTACTTCTTTGCCATCCCTCAAGGACAACTGAGTTGCAGCCTCTATCACCTCTGGTGTAGGTGCCTCCCTGCCTCTAGCCTCTGCTCCCTCCGCAGCCAGCCTGAGCACCCACCTGTGTTTACCTCCCAGTGCACTGCTTTGATCATATGCTCCACTATTAGAGGAACTTCGGTGACTCCCATCGACTATTAACTAAAGTCCAAATTCCAGAGGCTGGCATTTAAGAACTTTTCCAGTAAATTCCCAACTTTTCTTTCTAGTCTTATGTCCATTTATAGCCCACTTACACCCCTTACTACAGTCAAACCGAGATACTCACTGTTTCCAAACACAGATTATAATTTCCCAGATCACATTCGCCCAATTCTCCATCTCTTTGTCTACCTTCTGAAGTCTTCCTTATCTTTGAAAATTTTTTTTTAATTATTGATTTTTTTTAGAGCAGGGAGAGGAAGAGAGAGACAGAGAGACAGACAGACAGATATCAGGTTTTTTGTTCCACTTATTTATGCATTCATTGGTTGCTTCTTATATGTGCCCTGACCAGAGCTCGAGACCAAAAACTTGGTGGGATGATGCTCTCACCAGCTGAGCACCTGACCGGGGTCTCCCTAGCCTTAAAAGCTGAGTTCATATGTCCCTGCTCCACAAAGCCTGCCTGGTGTAAGAAAGCACTCCCTCATCCAAATCTTTTGTTTTTCTTATTTCAGCTTGAAAACATAACTTATGTAAATATTATATATTTGTTGTGGAAAAAATTTTAATACTCAAAACATAAAGAAAATAAAAATTATTCATTCCCTTGTCTCCAAAGATAACTTCATCTCAGTAGAACATCCTATTATGCATACTTCCAGGCTTTTCCACATACATACACACACACATCTTACACACTTTATTTTACCTAATTGGCCATACTTGGGTATTGTTTTGACTTATTATCTACTTATTATGGAAGTGCAATGTAGCCTGTACTAGACTGTAATCTTCCTACAGGACACAGCTCTTCTTATTCCTCATAGCACTGAGTACAGAGTTGTACTGAGTTCAGTTATATAAATGTCTGTTGCTAACCAGAATGAATTCATGTACTTCCCTGAAGACCTGGGGATCTCTCAATAAACATTATCTAGTCCAATTAAAGAGCTGTCATAAAACATTTATTTCTTGTAATTGATAAACTACTTTTATTATTTATTTGTGATGAAATGTTCAAGTCTGAACACTGTAGGGTCATGAGAAGCCAATAAGCTAAGCCAAACAATAGTCTGAGTTAATTGGTAGGTACTTAGTAGATTCACAGACTCTTAGCTTCTTAGCAGGAGTTGGGAAGATGTAAGGTCCTGGGTAGAAGTACGCTCTGGAAACTCCTGTTTCTAGTCCACTCTGAAAGTCACAAAGAAGGATGCCAGCTCCCTTCTAGAACTTTCACAATTCCCAGTGCAACACATGGTCTTGATTTGAGTAACTAAGGGCATGGACATCTCAGTGCTCACACTTTTAAGTTCCTTGCCTGGACTCAGGGCTGCCCCTTCTTTGCCCTCACAAGCCAGTTCTTTACCCTAGTCCTAAAGGAAGTGCCTATATCTTATTTCTCAACTGGAGCTAGCGTGGTTGCTGAGTACTCATTCAGCAAATACCTTCACAGGAGTGGAATGACTATTCAAGAGCAGAACTGCACAGTTCAATTTTTCCAATGACTCATTTGAGAGCTGAACTGACCTGAGGGAGCCAGCAGCCCGGGTGCTAGGCTGGTAGGTGAGGCACAGCCCTGGCATTGGGTTGGATGGATGAATCAGTGTTGTCACGTTCCTTTTTAGGAACCATGGCAGAGGAAACAAATGTGGCTCTCAGCCGTTCTAAGCATTTCTTAGGAAGCGGAGAGGGTAATGTAATAGGATAGTTTGGAGTCTGGCAGTGCAAATTGAAAAGAAAGGTCTGAGATTCTTCTATGAACTATGAAGATGCTGATAGTTTATTGTATTGTCCTTGTTGCTGTTATTGTTTATTTACTTGCTTAAAATAGTACTTTCTTATGAATTCAAAGTAAAGTGCAGGGAAAAATAAAACAATTCTGATTATTTAGATACAGTCTCTGTTTACAGAGAAGAACAGGGAGAACACATGTCTCATTATTTAAAGCCATCACTTACAGAGATATCATTTTTTAAAAATTCTGAAAGCGTTCCACAGAGTTCAAAATAACCAAATGGGAACACATTCAGTTATTTGGGGAGACACATTCTAGTAATGGTGATTTCTTGGGAAAATTAAAATAGATCTAACTAAATCTCAGGTCCAGGGACTGGGCTGAGCAGTTCCGCAAAGGTTTACATGTGCTGCAGAAATCCCAGGTGATTCAGTGCCTGTGGAGAAACTCTACCTCTTTCTCCAGGAAAGGAAGGTATGTTTTCCACCTCAGAGACATTATAGGTGGGCTGCTGTATTTTGTGGAAACTGGTTCACAAAATGAAGCTTTTTGTTCTCATCCATCAGTCTCTTAATATTAAGTAGCTGCTCTCTGCAAGGCACTGTATGTTGTGTTATTATCTGTGTTTTGGCTGAAATCAATTTCATGGGGTCTCCTATGGTGCAGCTCATGGAGCCTAGAATGGTGCTCCAGCCTTATTCTTTGCTATTTGAGCAAACCTTCCATCTTTCTTAATTCCCCCATGTCTGAGATGAGGGGGTTATCTGATCCCTTTCTCTCAGAGATGTCAGTAAGGAGAGAAGAGAAGGAAGTGAGGAGGTGCTGAGGATATGACATTAAGGTCTTCCAAGACGGTGGCGACATAGTTGCAAAGGGAGTTACTTTCTCTGGGAGGCATGGCCATGGACTTAATCCCTCCTTATAGCCTTACAGCTTCTTCTAAGACAGAAGGGATCAAACAGCCTGGAACTGGGTGTGGTATGAAAGCAGTCATGTGTTTGCATAAACTCTCTTGTTGGCATATTTATTCCACATCGTTTTTTCATCACTGGATCCCCAAGGCCTTGGAGGTGTTCAACAAATACGTGCTGAGTAATTGAACACTTGGCTGAATGGAAATGCCCTTCACTGCACTTCAAGTGCAGTGCCTTACGTGTCCAGACATTAAGTAAATGCTTGGTTGATGATATGCTGTTATATTTCAGCCTATCTTATGTATATAATTCAGAGCCTGCTGTTGACTGCTTTGTCATTTCATTGTCTTTAAGATAAATGAGAGGTGGTATTCAGAGCTATCCACACCAGCACCCTATTAGCAATGCGGGTACAGATATCTATGTAGTGAAAGGTAGTGATGATCTGAGGCTTTGCTTGGAAATGGTGAAAAGCTTGATTATTGGTCTTTCTTCCACCTCCCCCTGATTTAGGGCTTAGACTTTGCAATGAAAAGCTCTGTAGAAAAGCTAGTAGCTAGGAGACAGTCAGACTTGATAAGCCCAGTTGAAATCTGCTAGGATTCTGCATTATAATGACCAGGTACACGTGATGACAAAGAAACCCCTTTAGATAAGAGCCAAGGGCTGTGAGGAAATGAGTTAATTACTGGGAAGCAGCACAGTTAGAGGAGAGATGGGAAAGTCTGACGCCTAGTGGTCATCAGGGAGGATCTGGAGCTACTACCACACAGGATTCTAAAGAAAATGTCTAAAAAGCATCGCTGAATCCTAGGCCTGAAAGGGACTTAAAAAGAATCATTTCCAACTTAAAAAAAAAAATTGTTGTGAGACACTAGATCTAAGATCTTATCTGTACCCTGACTGCTGATCTACATGGTGGGGTTGATTAAAGTTGGGGTGGAAAGGACTGATGACTAGAAAAGTATAGAGCCATTAAAGATAATTTAGCAGGGGTGTCCAACACGGAGCTTGTGGGCCACGTGCGACCCAGGATGGCTGTGAATGTGGCTGAACAAAAAATCATTAATTTACTTAAAATCTCTTTTTTGCCCATCAGTTTTCATTAGTGTTTGTGTATTTAACGTGTGGTCCAAGACAACTCTTCTTCTTCCAGTGTTGCCCAGAGATGCCGTAAGATCGGACACCCCTGAGAGCTTGTAATGATGGAGTGGCAGGAAGGCCCAAATCAAGTTGCAGACACCATGCTCCAATTCTCAAAAGAACTGAAGAGACAGGCCCCTGAGTTCAGGAATTATACACCTCCCTTCCTTGGTATGTCTCTAGACTTGGATGGAATGGTTTCAGTTGGCTTTTCAGCTCTGAACTGCCTCAATGAAGGTTTTGTACAGATGACTACGTAGGCACCTCAGTAAGTAATTGAGTTATGTTCAGCAAGCCACTGAATCTCCTTATGTGGCCCTCAGAAAAGTGGAACATAATTTTATTTCCTGAAAACCTTTCTAAGAGGTAATTTAGCTATTTAGCTACAGCTAACAAAGGAGTTTAAAAGTGCAATTAAATACACTTTAATCCAAAGACTAAGAATACCTCCTAAGAAAATAAACTAACAGCTGGTGAAAGGTATATCAATAAGTTCTTCGTTGTAAAAAAAAAATAACATGCAACAATTAAATGTTCATTAACAAGGAGTTGGTTAAATAAATCAAGTACTTGTTGAATAATTAAACACCTAACTGAATGAAAATGTCCTTTACTGGACTTCAAATCCTATGGAGGAATTTTTTAAAAAGATTAAAGTAGGTCTATATGTTCTAATATTGTAAAATGTTAAGAATATCTTGAAAAAAAGTAACTACAAGACATGATGAATACTTTGTGTGTATGTGTGTGTGTATGTATGTGTGTATATGTATATATATATATATCTATATATATCTCACCCATACAGAAATGTTTGACAATTTTAACATTGAATAGTGGGATTATTTGTCTGATCTTTCATTCTATACCTTTTTGTATTGTCTGATTTATTTTTGGCAATGAACACATATAACTTCACAACAAAAAATTAAGAATAAAACAGCATACATTTTTCATTTTTATCTTTATATCATCAAGAAGATAAAAAGATAAGAGGAGATAATGTGTATGAAAACTTAGTGAGCTTTACTCTGGTAAAGCACATGACCTCCTGGTAAGGCACTTTTACTTATTTTGTTTTCTTAATAATGAAGTGTTTGCAGGGATGTAGGGCACTGAGGAAGGACAAACAGTCATGTGCAATTCTCCTCAGTCTTTGCTTTGGAAGCCCTTCCTGGGCCATTCTGCTTGCTGTTAGGAGACAGCTTGAAAACACAATCTCTGCATTTGCAGTGATTTTGTAATTTCTTCTTTTGTTGATATTTTATTAAACACGAATAGATAAGAATCTATTCACCAAAAAAAAGATCACTAAGGAAAGTCAAATTTGGGGAGTATTTATAAACTTGGGCCATGATTTGCCTGTTTTTATAGGCAGTGTGAGCAATGATATTCATAATAATGAAGATGATGCTCCCCAGGCAGCTGGCTATGTGCTTTTCGTATAATGTGTTTTACCCCTTACTAAAACCTGGGACATAGGGAAACCCATTTCACAGAAGAGGGAACCACGGCTTAGAGAGTTACCATAACTTCTCCAAAATAACATTTATGTCTTCTCACCCATTCCACTCCTGGCTGTATCATAAGTTTCTCTAGAGAAGTAATGAGTTTAGCTTCTGAAATAAGAATTCTAGTTCCAACACTGACTAGCTGTCCACATGAGTGCAAATTACTTAACCTCTCTGTCTCTCACTTTCTTCAGTTTCAAAATGAGGCATGGAGCCCTTACCATGCCAGGTTGTTAAGAGGAGTCAGTGATTTAGTATCTGTAAAGTGTTCCACAGAGCCAGTATACATCAGCAAACATTGGTCATCCTTATTATTATCAGTACTGTGTTCTTGATGCTTAGTGTTTTACATGCATCATTTCACTGAACCTCTGCAGTGAGTGTATTAACATAGGAAACTAAGACTCAGGGAGGTTAAATAAACAGCCAAAGGGAAGGGACTAATCAGTGGAAAGGCTGGAATTCCAATCAGCTCTGACTTCAGAGGCCACCGTCTACTGTCTGCCTGACATTGCTGACCTGACCAAGACAAAAATGGACTATCAGGGAGGAAAGAGGACTGTTGAGTCTTCTGTCCATGTTATAACAAGAATATTTGTGTTACAGGGAACTTTTATACAAGAAGATACTCAAGTTTGTTCCTGAGGCAAACACTACATGGTGAATTTTTCGAGTCTGTGCAAATCAGAATTTTTTTCAATGCATGTGATAGCAGCCAGTTTATTGTCTGACTAAATGCAATGCCCAACAACAGACCTCCCCTACCTCCAGATATGATTTGATCTAAGTATCAAGTGATGCCTCCAGGACTATTTCTTTCATCATTTATGATCTATCTTTCCCTCTGTTGGCTTGTTTTTCCCCTCAGGTTTTACCTTCTTAGAAGCAAGAGAAACACCAGGGGCTCTGAGCTTATACCTTAATAGTCATGTCTATTGAACAAGGGCTTCTCTCTCCCAATTGTTCCAGCAAAAATCCTGGATGGTGTCACATTAATCTGGAGCCACACTCCCCTCTCTGAACCAAATCTTGTGACCAGGGTGATGGAATGTTCTGACTGCTCATGCTTGCATTAAGTGACAACCCCTCACTCCTCCAAAATAAAGTGAGATAGATGGACTAAGAGTGGAGGTCAAGTGGCTTTCCAAAAGAAATATTAGCTGCTAGTACCAGAAGAAGAAGGAATAGATACTGTTTAGGAAGAAAGGATCTACGTCCACTAACTGCTATTCACTTGCAGGTGATGGTGTCTTGAACTGGAGTGAGGAAACCGGATCCTACTGCCCACTATCTTCAGAAACTTACAACCAATCCCTTAATTCCTCACAACTTCAGTTCTCCCACTTGCAGGAGCATAACAGTTATGTATGGCCCCATTTGCTTCTCATGATAACGCAATACTATGAATATTTTCATTGGTCTACAACTTTCATTTTACAGTTCAGAAAACCAAAGTTTTCTGACAAATAAATCAACTGCCCAAGGTCACACAGCTGGAAAGTGGCTGAGTCAAGATTAGAGCTCAGCCAGGCTGGCTCCTGAGACTCTACTCTTTTTTAAAATTTTATTTTGTATTGTATTTTTTTCCCATTACCATTTATCTCCATTATAACCCCCTTCCCTTTGCAATCTCCACACTGCTATCTATGCCCACGATGAGTCCTTTTTTCTTTTTAGGAGCCTCCACTCTTAAGCGCTGGACTTTTCTGCCATTTATCTGTACAATGATGAGACTGTACAAGATGAAGCCCTATTTTCTGCCTCAATGTTCTGTGTTTCAAAAAGAATGGGAAGAATAACTAATAATGGAATGGAAACTCCTGAAAACCCCATTTTACAATAAATGCTAATTTGGGGGTATAATGTAGATCTGGTCTCTTGGTCTCAGGCATTCTCTCCTTGAATAGATGTTCTCTGAAGCTGTTACAGGAAAATTGTTGCTCTATCATTGTCAAATAAATTTTGAGTCTGTCTTTTAAGATAGCCAATACTCCAAGGTCTTTATCCATTGTCAGTTTAGTTGCAGAAATATAATGATTTCTTAATGCAATTGCATAACGCATACTACTTAATGAGAACTTAACAGCAGAAGGTGACTGTGAAGGAGATATTTTTCTGCCTAACAGTAACTTCCTTTTCATTGTTTCCTTTTAATTAATTATTGAGTAAAAATCAAGTTGACTTTCATATTTCCCTGCTTAAGACTGCTCACCTTCAAAATCTACTTCTGGAACTGTGCTTTGTCACTTGGTGACTTAAGGAGAAAGCAGTCTATAAATTAGTAACTCACATCAAAGTGAAAAGTAGTGACTTAGTGTTGAATAATGAATAAGGCAAAACCTTTTCAGGTTGGCAATTCATGGTTAAATAAATAAAAATAGCCATGTTATGTGGAAAGTTAACTTATTTTAGGTGGTTCAATAATATTACAGATTAAACTATAGCTTTTGGTATAACAATGTCAACATTAAATATATTCATTGTTAACTTATTCAGCAAAATACATAAATTCCTTGGTGTCTTTTTAAAAAGTTTAATCTTTATTATATTTTTTTCCATTACTATTTAGTCCTCTTATGTCCCCTCCCCCCAGCAATCGCCACACTGTTGTCCATGTCCATGAGTCCTTTTTATTTTTTGCTCAATCTTGGTGTCTTAATGAAAGTTTTGAATGTATAGATTGCTCTTGGGGAGACATGTGTATGTTCCAAATTGTCCTATTCTTGTTTGGGATTGTTTGTTCAAACTTCTCACCAACTGGTATCATGATGCTAATTAAATATATAGTACTCATGGATTTGATCAGTACTAAGAAGAATTTAAGAAACATGAATAATAATTTTCTTCTGAGCTCCCTTTCTAAAAACACCAGTGGTATATGAAATAATAACTATAAATATGGCATTGGCAACAACTACTACTTATGTGGCATTTTCATTGGACTAGGCTTAGTGCTAAGTATTTGACTTATATTTAATCATGTAATTCTAACACATCTATAAAGTGGATAATGGAACACATATTTTTTAGAGAGACAGAGAAGTTAATTAAAATTCCCAATGTCACACAGCTACTAAAGGGTGGACTGAGAATTTAGACTTTCCTGAAGTCTTATTCCGAAGCCTCTCAAGTTTGTCCTCCTCTCAAGTTCAATACATTTAAATTCTGAACTCTGACAGGCCCTGTATAACGTATGTCCTTGACACTCTGTTAAAAACTTCAAAGTTCCTGAAGAGAGAATTTCTCTTTAATGGATTCCCCAAAACTAAATCTACAGACTATTTTGTAGGAATAATCTTGATGCTGGAGGAAAGCAACGATAAATTGGGGCCCACTCAGATCATATGTCATATAGAAACTGTGCTTGGATCACTGGGAAATTTGGCTTTTTAAGCCACTGACATTGACTTTTTTAGCACAAAACACCACATGTATTATGCTGTCATCAGAGTCATCCTTGGTGATAATTGTAACATGCCATCAAAGAAAACACCCAGCCCTGGCTCCCATGGCCTACTTCTGAAAGGAGCTGCATGGCTTACAATTATCACTCAGACGGGCAGGGAGGAGGGGAGGGTGGGAGAGCAGCAGGAGAAGAAATCTTTTCAATCTGGATGAACAGATCAGCTGCCTTGGACACCATGCTGTTCCGGCCAAGCCACAGTTCCTGTGACATCATGCCTCACTCTCATAATGTCAGCAAAATTCCCTGAGGACAGCAGCTGCTGCCATCTACAAACGAGTGTTTCTGCTCATTCTACTCAAGAATGCGTGCCAGTTCCTCCCTCCCATGAAGCTGCTCATCTCCTTTCCACTGACCCTAGATGCTGACTTTGGTGAAGATGAGAAAGCCAGAATACCACATTCTCATGATAGTTGAGGACCACAGGTGAGGTGGCCAGGCATTGACCATCTCCAGAGCTTCCCTACTGGGTGCCACAGATGGGATCTAGGTGAGTAGACATATAGGTCTCTTACCATCAAGCCAGCAGGAAGGGGCATCAGGAGGCCAGAGCCCCAGAGCCCCCTCAATTTCTCCATTTCTCCATTTTCACATATTATTACTCCCCACTTGTGCCAAGATGTGAAAGAATTTGGGCAGCACTGATAAAAATGACTAAGTATTACTCGAACTTTTTTTAAATTTTACTTATGTATTTATTTCTTAGAGAAAGGGGAAGGAAGAAAGAGCGCGAGAGAAACATAGATCAGTTGCCTTTCCCATGCCCCCAACGGAGGATGTGGCCTGTAACCCAGGCATGTGCCCTGACTGGGAATGGAACTGGCAAACTTTTGGTTCACAGGATGGCGCACAACCCATTGAGCTACACCAGCCAGCTGATATTATTTCAGTTATCATTAATAACAACCATGTAAAAGTACAAAGAATCTTAAAGATAGCTAAATTCTTCTTATTTCCTGGAAAGTGGGCAAAGTACGTCAGATATCTAAATTCTGCCTCTTAATTATTCATTTTGTTATCTCTGATAAGACTGTAATTATATCCAAATAACCAGAAAATTCAAATGTCCAGGTTTCCATGGTTCAAAGTGAATGTTCTTAAGCATAACCCTAGAGTAGTTACTAAGGGCCTCTGAATCATTGAAGGCTAAAGTGTTTCCTGACTTTGCTAGGTATTTGATTGCAGTCTAATTCATCATGAAATTGTAACCCATTTATGATGTGACATTAGAACATTTTACAATTTTATCACTGTAAGTTTAGCCCTTCTGAGATATTTTGACTGTGTTTAAGGTAATTTACCAAATCCTCAATTGTAAAGAAGTGATTATGCTTTGGTTATGGAGTTTTAACCTTATTATCCAAATTTTCCAACTTTGTTACATTATCAGCCAGGTTAATGGACAGACTGCCTTAGTCTTCCATTCAATAGTCATTATTTGTCTTAAAATTAAGTATGGCAAATTGATCTCTAAAATGATCTCTAAAAAACAGATCATTCCTGGAAATTTGTCCACAGGTTCCCAGTACTCCAGACCAATTTGGCATCAAAAGTATCCCAGTTCATTTTCCTAGGCAAAAGCAACCCACTACCATATACCTTTGACTTCTGGTCCTAAACCAATACTCTTGTCATTCTCTGGGGTTTTACCAGTCTTCCTTTTTTTTTTTTTAACCTAACTGAAAGCAATGTTAGTACGCTCTATGTATGCAATATTTTCCAATATTATCATTTTCAGTCAAAGTTTCTTCTGCTAAAATTTCTAATAAAATTTTTTTTTCCAACTCCTTCCTGCATTCAGGAACTTAGTTCTAAATTGTGTTTACTACTAATTTGTATAAGATCATGTCCTAAGTAACCAACATCTTCCCTGTGATGAAAGGCTTGGCAAACAAACAAACAAAACAAAACCTTGCCCTGGCTGGTGTGGCTCAGTGGACTGAGTGCTGGCCTGTGAACCAAAAGGTCACTGGTTCGATTCCTAGTCAGGGCACATGCTTGGGTTGCAGGCCAGGTCCCCAGTAAGGCATATGAGAGGCAACCACACATTGATGTTTCTCTTCCTCTCTTTCTCCCTCCCTTCCTCTTTCTAAAAATAAATAAAATTGAAAAAAAAAACAACCTTTAATGTACACTAGGGGTTGGGGATGTGAGGGGGTGGAGGGATTGAGCAAAAAAGGAAAAATGACTCATGGACATGGACAACAGAGTGGTGATTGGCAGAGGGAGGGGGGTATAAGAGGACTAAATGGTAATGGAAAAAATATAATAAAGATTAAATAAAAAAATAAAGAAAGAAAAAGAAAGTACTACACTTGAGAAAATTGCCAAATAATTTCAAAGTACCTCATACATGGCAGATGCTCAATAAATATTAAATTATATATATGTGTATACACACACACAATCTATTTGATGTTTCTTTTGCTGTCAATCAATAAGAATTTATTAAACTTTCTGCACAGAACCCTAGGGGGAAATGACAAAGCATAAAATATTGCTTCTGTCTTATTAAATTGTCAATGAGTTGAGATTCAAAACCAACACTTGGCCAACAATAAAGAATACAAAATAGTTTATGTTCAGTTGCTTAGATGTATGGCTAAGACTGTACATATGTCAGAATGTAGAAGCATGGCTGGTTTCGTGAGACCTGGAGTAGACAAGTATGGATTTTTGAAGGATGATCAATGGGCCTGGGAGAATCTTGGACACAGGGAATAAGAAAATGAAGGCATAAGGGCAAAGCCCATACAAAAACCACCCCAGATCTCAACTATTCTCAGTAAATGTGGGCTAAATTAATTAAATTCAACTAAAAAGAAACATAAACACTTGGTTAGGGAGGATTTTGAAGAACTAATGAGTGCACTTTCCTGTCATTTCATAGCCCACTCCCAGGCAAAGACAAATTGGAGCTATTTTTAAAGATCTAAGAAGATTTCACAATCTTCTTGGGTGACCTGGCCTGTTTACAGCTCTTGCTGAGAACCAAGGTCTCCTGTGAAGATGTTATTATAGTTCCTCTGCCCTCTAAACCTGCTGATTATTTCTTGTTCTGTCCTCTGGGATGTTAAGCACAAATACAGGTTATTATTCTTTGGGTCAGATGCCCTTTGTGTAATTAAGACTCTCTTCAGTTTTCTGTTCTTTGTTCCCAAACTGTTTCTGAATTCAAGCATTCTGGTTTCCTTTCCTGCACGTTCATTCTGACTTTGTGGCGGTGAGAGGCCTACTGAGGAGTGATGATCTGCCTTGAGTGAGAACTGCCTTCTCCCGGCGACCACACTGTGTCAGCCCCAACGGGCATCTGGGGAACACAGCCAGCGAAGAGGTCATCTGGCTTCTAGTGAAGCCTATGAAGTGAATAGATTATAGCTGCATCGCATTAGCAACCCTTGGAACATCTAGCCAACCACTTTGCCATGATTGGAGAGAGGACAGTTACAGAGAAATGAGAATTGTGAAAAGGGAGGGAATTGTCTTCCATTCCCATTTCTGTGCTATGCATCTAAGCCACAAGGATGATAATTTTCTACTCTGATTGGAAATGTTCGTTTTCATTAAATTGTCTGTCCAATGGAAGGAAAGTTTCACTGGTGATGACCACTGATTTCTTGAACTTTTAACTTTAACTTTTAATTAAGTTAAACTTATTGGGGTGACATTGGTTAATTAAATTATATAGATTTCTAGGGTCACAATTCTGTAACACATGATCTGTATATTACATTGTGTCTTCACCACTCAAAGTCAATTCTCCTTCCGTTACCATATATTTGACCTTTACTCTCTTCTAACCTCTTCCACCCCCCACTTTCCCTCTGATAACCATTATACCGTTGTCTGCATCTATGAGTTTTTGTTTGCTTGTCTTGTTTGCTTGTTGCTATCAGTTTTATATCCCACATATGAGTAAAATCATATGGTTCTTGACTTTTTTCATCTGACTTGTTTTGCTTAGCACGATAGTCTCAGGCTTTATGCATGGTGTCACAGATGGCAGTATTTTCTTCTATAATGGCTGAGTGGTATTCTATTGTGTATGTCTACCACATCTTCTTTATCTAGTCATCTATCAAAGGACACTTCGATTGTTTCCATGTCTTGGCTGCCGTGAATAATGCTGCAATGAAAATAGGGGTACATATATCTTTATGAATAAGTGTTTTTAAAATTTGGGGGTAGATATCCAGAAGAAGAATTGTTGGGTCATATAGTAACCTTATTCTTAATTTTTTGAGGTACCTCCTTAGTGGTTTTCCATAGTGGTTATACCCATTTACATTCCCATCAACAAAGTATGAGGGTTCTTTTTTTCTCCACAACCTCTCCAACGTTCATTACTGTCTTGTTGATAGCCATTCTAACAGATGTGAGGTAGTATCCCACTGTGGTTTTAATTTGCATTTCTCTAATAGCTAGTGAAGTTAAGCATCCTCTTATATATCTGTTGGCCATTTGTATGTCTTCCTGGGAAAAGTGTCTGTTCAGGTCTTATCCTAAAGAAAATATGTTCTTTATAGTATTCTCCAACTCAGAATCATGACAAATACTTTCTTTTGCTATAGTACCAACCTGGAATTTCTCAGTCTGATTTTCAAGGCATTCTATAACCTGGCCTACCCATTCAACCACACTTCTCATCATTTCTAGAATGTTCCCTTTGCTCTACCAGAAAGATCTATTCATCCACTCTAGCATAGGCTACTATTGTTCCTACCATTATCCTTCACTAACATCAGATGGAAAACTGTCCCTTCTTGTCTCCTCTCTACAAAATCCAGTGAATTCTTCTAGACCCAATTCAATTTTCTCTAGGAATTACAGATTCTTAAAAGCAGAAGGGATCCATAAAACTATCCAATCTAAGATCTAGTTTATAACAGAAACAAGCACTTTATAAATATTTATGGATGAATTAACAAGCTACACTCCCTCTAGGAACTCCATCTAGGATTATTTTTATTATATTATTCAAAATATATAATGAGTTAGAAATAGACTAATTAGATTTTCCAGTACCACTCACCCTAAAAACTTCATTTTCACTTTTCAAAGATCGGGGATAAGCAATTTGAAGACTGGTATTGATTATTATAATTTACTATAATTATGAAAATGCAGTAATTGTTTAAAGTAGTTAGATTGGACCTGGGAAGGTGCCTTGGTTCAACAAGGCCTCCTCAGCAATTTAAAAAGTTTAGATCAGGGAACTATCTGTTAAAGGCATTTACTCCTGCTAATTCATTCTTTTAAATTGGCAGAAGAAGAGGACAAATAAAGGTTAAGGGATGTCCACCAAAGATGTGGCTAAACAGATGCCATCTTATCTTTTAGGGAGGACAAAGGGGACATACCAAAACCAGAGCTGATAGTAGACACTTCCTTGCAGGGTTTTTGATGACTAAGGGAAGCAAGAGAGTATGGTCTTATGTACTGTAAACTACAGTGGTGAGTAGTTTCTGGAATAAGACTTCCTGGGTTCAAATCTTGCCAATGCTCTTGTGACCACAAACCAGTTACTGTGCCTCAGTTCCCTCTTGTGTAGGATGACAAAAATAGTACATGGGAGTGTTTTTAGAGAAAAGTAAATGAGCTGCTTCAATAAAGCAGTGAGCACTGCATTTACCACAGGGTAACTTTTCATTAAATGTGAGACAAAACCCCCCCCAAAAAACCCAAAACCCCAAATTACTTATTCTGTAGAAGGGAAATGATAACAGGTAAAAGAAGAATAGTAGGATTTTGTCACTTTCTGAAATACATATATTGCTTCCTGTTGGCAAGGACAAGGAGAAAGTTTCATGAAGAGAAATGAGTATTTTTTTCAGCTTTCCAGGGGGAAGAGGTGAGAATGAATTTTAAAATTTTGTGAACTAGGAGACATGAGGTCATATGAAAGGACTTAATGTAGGTTCACACTGAGAGTTCAGGGCAGTACAAACAGTATGGAAGGTTATGAGTGCGGAGTTAATAAAAAGTAAAAATAGGTCTCTTGGAGGCTGGGGCTGAGGGTGCCAGCAGAAAGAGCATTAAGCTTGGGAATCCTATGGGTAACCTAAGGAAAGGGGATGATTTCTGGATATGAAAATATGGAGGAAAAAAAATCAAACACTTTTATAAACTGATGGCCAGAAAGCACGAGGTGAAATCCTCTCGGTGACCATAGTATTGACCCAGCAAAAATACTTAACTTTCCTGGATGCAGTCCATAGCAAAGATGGGGCAAGGAAATGTGCGCTGAAGGCAAGTGAAGAAGGTATGTGTTTGAGATGTTGGGCAACCAACAGAATGAGGGACCTGAGCTCTTATATTGTTCTTCTGTTGAAGTTCAATGTTTGGAAAATGGTGTCTTAGGAAAGAAGTAGCCCCAGAAAAGAGCAGTAAAGGCAGAATTTGTGAGCCTTACTTTTAGGAAGTGGTCCTCTTGGTACATGGTCTAGCAGTTCCAGGAGTTCTGAACAAGACATATCTGCCTAAGTTCAAGTTTGGTTACTCACACTCTGAAGTCACTGACACCCATTGGCCCATCTTTGCCCTTGAGAAAAGGCTCTGCATTGCAAGCTCTGCCTGGGTTATTCTCTGAGAAACCAGAAGATCAAAGGGTGTCCTTCTTGGCTCCTTGAGAAAGGTCACTTTGCTTGGTGAGAGACTATAAGTAAAAATAGAAGTGCCGTATAGCCTCTTGGGCAAATGACTTATTCATGGGTTCTAAATTATTGAGGTCATTGAAGAGAGTGTTATTTTTAATCTTTGAGAGAGGAAAAATGGGGTGAACTGGGCTGTGTCTTTGTGGGGCAAAAGGTAGATGTGTGAACAATGACTGAAAAGAAAACTGTGTGTGCAGGCACCCTGTGATGAGCATGTGCTCACTGGGCAACCCTCAGAAACCTGTGTCTCTAGACAAGTCTGCCTCATGTGTAGCCCCTGGGCATGAGGAAGGGCCCGTTGCAGAGGTGAGTTGGCATTGCAAGCAGCTACTTTGAGTAGAGTGATTTTACCAGGCTGGGAAGAGCTCTCTGTGACAACATGCTGTCCCCACCTTTTGTCACTCCTCCAGAGCTTGAAAGCTGTGTTTTTCTCTTGAAGTAAAAATACTCCCTGGGAAACTTCACACATTGACGGTTCATCAGCTACCACCTCCCTTTTCGGTGAACACCTTCGTAAGAAAATGAATCAATAGTTTATTAAGAGCAAAAATAAGATCCAGAATAGTCCTTCAGGTGAAGGTGAGAAAGGAGAGTTGCGGTAAATGAAAGGCCTGGGATCTAGGAACTTTGAGAAGACCCTGGGAAAGGAGAGAGAAATGGACACGGTCAACCTACATTTGAAAATATAGTATTTGTTCTGCACTGCCTCCGAGCTCCTTAAGGAATTTTGGGTGATTTCATCTTCTATCACTTTTTCATTCCCTTATAAAAAACTTTTTACCAAGATATGATCAATAAATACTACAGAGAGTCTACAATTTATTCAGTCTTTTATGTGGATTTTTGTGTTTTTTTTTTCACTTAATCTTCTAATACTTTCTTGGTGTTCTCTGCCAATTTAGCTTTCTTTTTGTCTTCCCAGTGTCTGAATTTCATTTCTAAAATTAGGAAATCTCCAAGTTTGTTAGACAGAACTAATTTTCCACTGTAGGAGCTCCCTTGCAACTATGACATGAGCCCTAACCTATGCCACCCATTCCAGGCATGAATCAGAAGCTGCTGGCCCAACAAGGCAGGGATGTTCCAGAATTCCTTCTGGGGAGAATGGAAACAGTGCAAAATCCTGGGTCCAGCATCGTGGCCTCGGCACATCCCAGTGTCTGTGGTGTCTGCCCTTCATGCCACTGCTGTCTTCATGAGATCTGTTCTGCAACCTGCCCATCTATTCCTCCTAAATATTCTATGACATAGCCAGTATCTTCTTAACCAAGTCCAAGACTGCTTAATTGACCAGGGCTGGTTTTTGTTGCATGTCACTTAGAGTTTTGATTTTGCATTTCTTTAACACTACACATTTTTCCATGTACCAGTACCTTACAAATATTGCATATTTTTGCCATGTATAAAGTGCACCTATGTTTTGTGCTCATTATACATGGGATTATTATACCCATGGTATGTAATCATTATACCTATGTATAATGCGCACCCTTATTTTTCCCTCAAAAATTTGGGCAAAAAATTATGCATTGTACACAGCAAAATATGGTAACTCATTCAATCATGACACTATGTCTCTGAAGTAGGGACTATTATTACCCCATTTTATAGTAAGGAAACCAAGATCCAAAGAGGATTCATAATTTGCCTTGGATATCTTAGCTGACCGGTGATAGAGCAGGGATTCAAACCCAGGCTTTTAACCATTTTGTTCCCCTGCCTCCCAGACAGATCTTTCTCCATTTTCTTCCCTTCCACCCTCCCTACCACTCCCCCCTGCCTTCATGCTTGGGCGTCCCCACCCTGTAATGAACCATAAGGGCCTGTGTCTCAGGCCTACCTGGTAACATCCCCAATTTATAAATATAAGTGATTTTTTAAAAAGAGTAGCTGTTTTCCTTCTGAGACCTCAAAACACTTCACTACAATCATGAGAATCTGTTTCTCCTAAAAAATCTTAATATTTGCCTTAACTAAGTAGCTGTGGGAATGCCTAATAATTTTTAGACATAAGAAGAAAATATTGCTGTCAATTAAAGAACAACAAAAGAAATATTAATTCAAACCAACTTATGAGATCCTTCCCTATGTGCAATAGCCTATGTTGAAATTTTGAATGAAGAGAGCTATTTTATGTATGATATTGGGAAGATGTGTGAAAAATATCGATGCTGGTTCTGATGGGCATTATGGTCTCTTTCTCTCTGTCTCTCTTTGCCTTTCTCCTTCCAAGCCCTCTGTATTCTTATTAATTTGCTCATAACCCTGAGCAAAGCACTGACTGGCATCCAAGAATACATACCTTTCACTGGGCAGGGAGCCAAGCGGGGCGACTGTGGTCCCAAAGCCTTGTCAGTGCTCTGTTACCATTTATTCCTCCTGTAACTGCCAAAGCCTCTTAACAACTCAATTCCTCCTGCTGGCTATTGCTACGTGTCTGTCCTCCCAATTACATTCCACTTAGATCACGTATACACTTGAGATATTTGCCAGAAGATACCGTAATGTGAGGAGATTTTTCTGTAAATGAAATGTAATAGTTCAGGACTGGATAAGAGAACAGTGGTCGTACACATCAGCAGTGGTGATCTGGATGAAAAGTGAGAAGGAATTCTCAGATAGTGAGAATAGAAAGGCATAAATGCTATATCAAGGGAGGCTGTAAGTTCTTCTCGGATTTTCTTTTTCAATACAGGCAATTGCCAGTTAGAAATGGGGGCATCGCCCTGCTTAAAGCAGGGGTGAGGTATTCCATTATGCCACCAGAGTGGGCACTGACAGACTGAGAGGACCAGGAAGGGAGAAGAGAAAAAGCAGAGAATGGACTTAGGCATATCTGTAGTGCTGTACTCTTCAAAATCCCCACGGACTTTTAAAAGTTTGTGTTTGAACAAAAGTGCCCATACAGGGTAACCAGTGTACAAATGAATAAAAATTATGGATACAAGTCATCTGCAAAACAAGGAAATATATTCTTTGACCACAAGGATGTTTGCAGTCAATAGACAGAAGTCTGGGTGGCATCCTGAGGAATCTCTCCATTTATCTCCCTCAGTCCTATGAAACGTTTTGTCCTCTTTTCTCAGACCTCACTCGCTCTTTACGACCTGAGTTGGACCCCATATCCTCCATGAAGCTGTCAACGGTAACTCTGACCTACCTGATCAAATTTTCTCTGAAATCCTATTAGGCTCAGGATCTTTGCAGTTAAAGAAAATAATTAGATACTTAATGGGTGAACGTGGTCTAAAGGTACAAATTTCCAGTTGTGAAATAAGTTGTGGGGATGTAACGCAGAGCATGGTTAATGATACTGTGCTGTATATTTGAAAATTGTTAGGAGTGTAAATCTTAAAAGTTATCATCATAATAAAATGTTAACTAAACTGACTGTGGTGATCATTTTGCAATATATACAAACATCAAATCATTATGTTGTACATGTGAAACTAATATAATATTATACTGTATCAAATATATCTAAATATTTAAAAACCTATATACTTATAACCTGTATTGGATTGTTTGTTCTTGTTTCCTGTGAGTTAGTCTCATCTCCAAATCAGGAGTTGAGCTTCTTGAGAGGCCAATTTATCTTATGCATTTATATCTTATACTTTTATATCTCCCAAACTCCTGGCAGAGTAAGAAACAACTTAGTTTTGAGCTGCAGGTAACCTAAAAGTCCAACTCAAATGAGCTTATACAGTAATGACATTTATTATCTCATGGAACAAGAGGATCAGCAATAGTTTCAGCTCCAGGCATGGCATGTTGAGGTTCCAACTTCACCTCTCTCAGTGAGGCTTATGGTCATCCTTGTTTTATGAGTTGATTTCACTTTCAGGCTGGTAGCAAAATAGCTGTGGCCATACTTGAGCCCATTCAGTCATGACAGTATCTGGAGAGGGAAAAGGAACCATGTCTTCTTGTGCATCTTTTCTAGGAATGAGGAACCTGCTGTTAATCCTTCAGCAGACATTACCTCCCACCTTATTAGCCAAAATCTAGTTACATGACCTTTCTTTAATCATGCAAGGGACTGGGATCACCACAACAAACTTGCAAACTGCCCCCAGAACTGAGGTCATCTTCCTCCAAGTTATGTGTGGTGATGGTGAGAGACGTGAGTTATTTGGACACAAAGGAAGGAAGACGGGAGGATGTACATTGGATAGACAACCAGTGGTGAACAAGTGTCTTGTGTAGGCTTGTGAGAGTCATCTGTTAATGATGGGAATTTTGAATTCTGGTGGTTAAACATAATCATTATCAAAAATTAAATTACATAAGCCTACGATCAAAGTACATTAAAGCTAAAGTAATAAATACTCAAAAGTCATCAGCTCAATTCTTTTTACTACATCATTCTATAAGCTATGTTTTTAATGTTATTTACAGTTGCTGATACCAGCAAGTGATTTATTCTTTCACTGTCTAGATTTAAGAAAGAGATGAATAAAATGTTAATAATCCAGCTTAAACACACTTTCTTAAATCTAGACAATCAGTGAAACAATAAATTATGCCCTGATTTGTACCACTTAACTACTTCCTTGGTGTAAATACTTGCACCATAGCCTCTTTAACTGGCCGACATGCTGTCACTCAGTGCAGAGCAGGTTACCATGATATGGTATTTCCACCACAAAAATACAAGATCTGTAGCCATTTTATTGAGAATAGCACAAAAAATTGAAGAAATATTCTTCCAGTTTTCAAAAGCCATTATTTGAACCAGCAAAGTCATTCGCATCATTGACAAATGAGTGAAGTTTTGACATATATCTTCCTTGTTTCCCTTTAGAGAGTTTGTCATTAAGTAAACACCAGCACAACACTGAGATTACCAATATGTTTACTACAACATCCTTGATGACCAACTAACTTAATTTTCTTCCAGTGTCATTTAAAAAATATGTTTAGTAGTTCTTTTTTTCTTTCTGTTGCGTAGTATTCCATTGTGTATATGTACCATACTTTTTGATCCAATAATCTACTGATGGGCATTTAGGTTGCTTCCAACACTTGGCTATTGTAAATTGTGCTGCTATGAACATTGGGGTACATAAGTTCTTTTGTATTGGCGTTTTGGTATTCTTAGGGTATAGTCCCAGCAGGGGAATCACTGGATCAAAAGGCAGTTCCATTTTCAGCTTTTTGAGGAAATTCCACACTGCTTTCCACAGTGGCTGCACCAGTCTGCATTCCCACCAACAGTGGACTAGGGTTCCCTTTTCTCCATTGCCTCGCCAGCACCTGTTGTTTGTGGATCTGTTTATGATGGCCATTCTGACCGGTGTGAGGTGGTACCTCATGGTGGTTTTGATCTGCATTTCTCTGATGGCTAGTGATGCTGAGCATCCTTTCAAATGCTGCTGGGCCTTCTGTATCTCCTCCTTGGAAAAGCGTCTGCCCAGGTCCTTTGCCCATTTTTTGATTGGATTGTTTGTCTTCTTGGAATGGAGTCTGGTGAGTTCTTTATATATCTTGGAGATCAAACCTCTATCTGATGTATCATTAGCAAATATATTTTCCCATAGGGTTGGCTCCCTTTTCATTTTGCTGATGTTTTCTTTTGGTGTGCAGAAGCTTCTTATTTTGATGAGGTCCCACTTGTTTATTCTTTCCTTTATGTCCCTTGCTTTAGGACACATAAAGCAAGGGATATCTGAGAGTTTCCTGCCAATGTTCTCCTCTAGGACTTTGATGGTGTTGCGACTTATATTTAAATCTTTTATCCATCTTGAGTTTATTTTTGTGTATGGTGTCAGCTGATGATCCAATTTCAATTTTTTGCATGTAGCCGTCCAGCTCTCCCAACACCATTTGTTGAAGAGGCTATTATTGCTCCATTTTATGCTTCTGCCCCCTTTGGCAAATATTAGTTGCCCATAGAGATCTGAGCTTATTTCTGGGCTTTCTATTCTGTTCCACTGTCTATGGGTCTGTTCTTGTGCCAGTACCAGATTGTTTTGAGTATAGTGGTTTTGTAGTAGAGTTTGATGTCCGGTATTGGGATCCCTCCTACTTTGTTTTTCTTTCTCAAAATTGCTGAGGCTATTCGGGGTCGTTTATGGTTCCATATAAATTTTTGAAATGTCTGTTCTATTTCTGTGAAATATGTCATTGGTATCTTAATAGGGATTGCATTGAATCTATAAATTGCTTTGGGCAGTATGGACATTTTGATGATATTAATTCTTCCAATCCATGAGCACAGTATATGGTTCCATTTATTTGTGTCTTCCTTAATTTCTTTTTTCAATGTTGTATAGTTTTCTGCATACAGGTCTTTTACATCTTTGGTTAAATTTATGCCTAGGTACTTTATTTTTCTTCTTGCTATATCAAATGGTATTTTTTTTCTGATTTCTTCTTCTTCTATTGCATTGCTGGTGTACAAAAATGCCTTTGATTTCTGAATGTTGACAGCATGGATGGAACTGGAGAGCATTATGCTAAGCGAAATAAGCCCGGGGGCGAAGGACAAATACCATATGATCTCACCTATAAGTGGAACCTAACCAATGATACAAAGATGCAAGGAAAATAACACCAGCAACACTGAAAGGAAAAGAAATCAACAAAGACAAGAAGGAAGGGGGGGGGTCGGGGAAAAGGAAGGGAAGGGGAAAGTCAAGGAACATATAGCAAGGACTCATGGACAAAACCAAAGGGGAAGAGCTGAGGGAGGGAAGGAAGGAGGGAGCAAGGGAAAGTGGTGGGGGGTAGGCAGAGACAAATGTATTTGAAAAAAATAAATTAAAATAAAATAAAATAACTACAAAAAATAAAAATAAAAAATAAAAAATATGTTAATCTGATTTAGATTTCCTCAATAAATGAAATGTAGATTCAGAATAGTTCACTAAGTCTACTTTTGGGTGGGTATGATTTTGCCTGGACAACTTTGCTTTGGTTTAGTTTGCTGGAGTGTTCAGAAAGTCAGTGAAGTTTGTTTCCCTGGGGAGTCTCTAGTTTGAGTCAATTCAAGTTCTGGGCGATGATAAGCCACACTGATAAAGAGATTTACCATAATCACATTACTCTCTTGGACCGCGATGAATTCTCCTGGACTTGTCACGCCTAGGCATTTTGACACCTACTGAGAGGTGAATGTTCGATTATGAGGGTGCTCAGCTTCTCTGGCTGGAAAGATGAACTCCATTCACACAATGTTTCCGCCCTCTTTCAAATTCCTTTTCCCTGAAGAATAGATTAGTATTCACCTCCTATTCTGTACCCCTATCATGTTTCCAGTGGCAGGAGGAAAGGAGAGTTTTTCGTCCTTGAGAAGGAGTGTTAAAATTTGATTCTCCTCCCAGGCCTATTTGGAGATGTGGCTCCTTGGGAGAGTTGCCCTCCGGGCCTTCTTCCTGAGTGATGGTTCCTCCTCTCAGTAAACGTGATATATGTTGACTTGGGGAATGAGACCCAGTTAGTATGGTTTTCTTCATCATCTTATACCTCTGTATTGCTTATCTCAACAGCACTTCTTTTTTAGGTTCTCAGTGTGATTAGACAAATCTTGACACCTCATCTGTAGCTGTTATTATTACTATTAATATAAGAGCCAGCGCAGTCATTTACTGATCTTCTGCTCTATGTCAGGAACCAGGTCGGACACTTACCTGTATCTTCTCTAATTCCCAGAATAACTACGCAGATAGAGTTAATTATTTTCTTTTCACAAATACAGAAACTGAAGCCCAAAGAGATTTAATAACCAAGGCCTTAACCAGCCTGTGTGATGCCAAAGTCTCCATTTTTTCCACTGTACCCGGATTCCTCCCCTCCCTCAGTAACTCATCAGGACTGAATCCTCTTGGAGAAACATACTGAATGATGAGAAATTTCAAATGTTGCATTTGGATAATATTAGCGAATAATCCACATTAGGATATTTCATTTTAAGCTTGACTGTTACTTTGCTAATGAGTCCATTAATAGTATTGATATGTTTTTTTTAAGATGTATTTACTTATTTGGTTTTAGACAGAAGGGAAGGGAGAAAAAAGAGAGAGAAGGAAACATCAATGTGTGGTTGCCTCTCACATGCTCCTACTGGGATCCTGGCCTGCAACCCAGGCTTGTGCCCTGTCTGGGAACTGAATCAGCGACCCTGTGGTTCACAGGCTGATACTCAATCCACTGAGCTACACCATCCAGGACAATAGTAGTGATATTTTAAAAATGCATTTTTAGTGTCCTCACAAGTCTACAAGTCTGCTGTCCTGGTGGAGCCAGGACAATAAGTGCTATGAGACACTTCTTGAAAACTTAGTAATTATCTCAACATGCTGAGGCTTGAAGTCCTCTGTTTCACTGGTTTCATAACCTCTTAGTGTTTGAACCTCAGGAAGTGGGCTGATTTCAGTCTCTTGGAATATGTCTCACCAAGTGGTTGTTTTTTTCAGGTTTTCATTGTGTAGGTGACACACTGTAGAGGTCCAGCAGTACCAGAAATAAAACGTGCCCTGCCTGATAGGAGGATAGCTTGTTTTCCTGGTGGAATCCCAGATTTCAGGACGGAAAAGAGATGCCTTAGGTGTAAGGCCAACCAGGCAAAAAGCTAGCAGCCTTTCAACAAAACAATCCTTGACTGTTATAGAACTTCTTTATTGTAAACTCTTGCATTGCACAATCAGAAGAAATAAAAATGACCAAAGCATAAATGTAGACCCATGGCCATTCCTGGCATTCACAACCAAGGGCATTATGCCTAGAGAGAGAAAGGCTATTGCTGGCATCCTTCTACTTTCCTGAAATGATTCTAAATATCAGAATAAAAAACAGATGGAAATGCTTTGTATCATAACAACTGAGAGGCTCCATGTCATCACAGGTCAGAATAAGCTTGTCCAGGGTTATAGGGTCAACACAGAGCTCAGACATGCAACTAGGTTCAGTCTACCCCAAGAGGATTCTCTCCAGCTCCCTTTACAGATGGATGAAACAAGCACAGGGGCAGCCTTGAAATAAAGGAAGTATAACTAAAGGGCAACAGAGCCTATGGCAGTGTGTTCAAAATGTTTTCCTCATGCACCTACTATGAAAAATTATATATCCCTGAATTATTTTAAATTCACAAGTTTTATAATTTTTGTAGTTGCAAAAATCATGTGTTGCACATGTGTATTCAAGATCGTTTCAACAAAACCTTAAAGTTATGGATTTAGCATATTCAATTTGTGGAAACACTACCATATAATCTAATTTACAAAGGCAGTTTTCGTTGTCAAACAAATAAGAAAACCAGGAATACTTTGTGTCTGGAAACAGCAGCAATTTTTAAACTTCAAATAAATTACTTAATATGCATCCCCCCTGGACAGCCTCCCCTTCTGAATCTTAGCTGTGAGGAAGAGAAAGAGAGAGACTGAGAGAGAACAGAGCATGTCACCTGGATGACAGAAAGTCACTGCTCCCTTCAATATTGCCCATCCAGCCTTTCTTGGTTTTCTTCCACTGGACTCTCCCTCTGGAGTGACGTGTTCTTGGGTTTCACTTACGTTTTCATGCCCAGAACAATGGAGCTTGGTATGAAATTGGAGGTGGTTATTGTGGGCCTTTTTTTCTTTTTTTTAAAGCAGGAAAAGGTCTGCTGTGAAAGTGGAGGTGGGGAAGGAGAAGGTACAACAACAGCGATGTTCTCAGGCAGAGAGTTTTAGAAGGGGTGATGGGGATGGTGAGAGCCTGAAAAGTTATTCTCTCCATACTGTGTTTAGAGTGAAAAGTTGTCCTTACCCCCAGAAGTGAGCAAACCAGTTTTGAAAATCACTGTTCCAAGACATGGGCATGGAAATAAGGTATTGTTGCCAGGACTCTGTGTTTATTGGTTTCTGGGTCTTTTCTTCCTTTCCCCATTCCCTCTTCCTATTGTCTTTCCTTTCCTTCTTTCCTCCCTCCTTTCATTAACAGATAGAAGCAGGGACCATTTGTTTTTCCTCCACTATCTGCTTCTCCTACAGCCATTAAAATCCCCATCCCCAAAGTGGCTAGAAATCCCTCCTTATTCGCCATACATTAGGGCTGACACGCAGGCTTCCTCTTTACACTGAGAGGCACAGAGGGAAATTCACCATTCAGCTCATGGAGGTGAAGTGTCAGAGCACCTCTCTTCCCCATCGTTTAAGGTCCTGGGAAGGGTCCCTAACATGTTTACTGTATCATAGATTTTTGTAAGTGTTTCAAAGAAAGGCATTTTGTTATTCTCTTTTTTAAAGAGGACACCCCTCTCTCAGAGTATAAGCTTATCACCCCATTAAGATTACCAGGTCTAGCAAATAAAAATTCAAGTTGCCTAGTTAAATTTGAATTTCAGATAAACAATTCATAATTTTTTTATTATTCAAATATTGCCTGGGCAGACTTGCACTAAAACAACGAGTAGTTGTTAATCTGAAATCGTGTCCAGCAGCTGCGCTCCATCTCTCACCACTGCGACCTTCTCCTGTATGGGCACCAAATGGCAAGGTAAGCCTTGCTCTTTCTGATCATACACAATATCTTTGAATTTATATTGTTAACTCTTCTCAGACTAGAAAGTGAGACTTTGAAAGGTCTGTGCTGACTGATCATGCAATCCTGCTTCTCCTGCACATTTTTGCTACAGAAACACAGATCAAAATAATTTTCTGCCTCTGTGGAAAAATGACGAAACCTTTCCTAGTGAGAGATGAGAGAACTGTGAAATGTCACTGTTGTGCTCTGTGCTGGGATCCAGCGGGGAACATGTGTGTTTGGAGAGGAAGTTCTGTCAGTGGCTGCAGAGAGACAATAGTAAGTGGAGGAGGAGGAAGTGGCTCAAGAAGACCTTGGTTGTGGGAGGAAGTATCAAAGAAATGTTTCTCAAACGTTTTAAACACTGACCTACAGTGATAAATACATTTTCCATAGTGATCCAAAACACCCCGCCATGTATATGTCATTAAAACAAGTTTCATGACACATTCACCATTACTACGTAAACAATTACTATGTGTAATGCACACTGATATTTTCTACTTTAATAGATTTCATTTTTTTAAAAAAGTTTATAAAAAGTTTACTGCACACAACTAATTTCATGATAGGTCATGATTTGTGGTATAAAAACCTTTGCAGAAGAGCAGTGCTGCTCGGAGCAACTGTTTGTGGTGACCTCCAACAGAAGAGATGCTTGTGCCACAAGGCAAGTCAACGTGCTGCTTTCTGCACTGAGAAAATCTTGCTTGGAAAACAAGTTCAGCTGAACAGCATGCTTAGCAACAGTTGATTCACTGTTCTGCTTGAGTTCCTTATCCTGTCATAATGGGAAATACAGAACTAGAAGGTGAGCACCAGGCCTCAGAGGAACCTCTCGGAAGCAGGGCAGATAAACCCATAGAGTAGGAGTCTCCAGGAGCACAAAGGAGATGCAATCCAGACTGTGAGGAGAGGGAAGGAAGAGCCAACAGTGAGTGCCACTTACAGTGTCCATGACCACAAGGCACTGAGACCAGGGGACCTGCTTTGGAGAAGGTGTAGACACTTCCCCGTATCCCATCCAAGTGAAAGAGAAAGTCCCTTTCAGACAACCAGTTTAACAATAGAAATTTATGTATTTTTTGTTAATATATAACCTTTATTACATTTTTCCATGACTAGTTATTCCCCTTATACTCGCCTCCCCCCAGCAATCACTGCACTATTGCCCATGTCCATGAGTCCTTTTCCTTTTTTGCTCAGTCCCTCTACTCCCTAATCCCCTGCCCCACTAGCTGTCATCTGCTCTCCATCTATGAGTTTATCTCTGTTTTGCTTGTTAGTTCAGTTTGTTCATTAGATTCCACGTATGAGTGAAATCATATGGTATTTGTCTTTCTCTGACTGGCTTATTTCACTTAGCGTAAAGTTCCCCGGGTCCATCCACACTGTCACAAAAGGCAAAATTTTCTTCTTTTTTACTGCTGAGTAGAATTCCATTGTGTGAATGTCCCATAGTTCTTTTATCCACTATTCATCTATTGATGGACACTTGGGCTGCTTCCATTTCTTGGCAATTGTAGATAACACTGCAATGAACATAGAGGTGCTTATGTTCTTTCAAATTAGTGTTTTGGGTTCCTTTGGATATATTACCAGGAGTAAGATTGCTGGTCAAAAGGCAGATCCATTTTAAATTTTTTGAGGTATCTCCACACTGCCTTCCACAGTGGCTGCTCCAATATGCATTCCCACTAACAGTGCAAAAAAAGTTCCCCTTTTCTCCACATCCTCGCCAGCACTTGTTTTTTGATTTATTGATGATAACCATTCTGACAGGTGGGAGATGGCATCTCACTGCCAATACCTCTGATAAGGGGTTAAGATCCAAAATTTATAAAGTATTTACAAAACTCAACACCAAAGAAAAACAACCCCCCAAAAACAACCTAATTAAAAAATAGGCAAAGGACCTGAATAGACACTTCGCCAAAGAAGACACACATATGGCCAATAGACATATGAAAAGGTACTCAACATCACTAATCATCAGAAAAATACAAAGTACAGAAATTTAATTCCTGCATATGGAAGGATGGGTTGGAGAAAATGTGAAACTTTTACTGTAAAGACCTAGATTGATTTTCCTTACCCTCAAAAAAGTAAGCTCCATCTCTCACCTTCATTCTGTAATAGTTTCCTTACTGGTCTCCCCATTGCCACTTTTGTTCCCTACCCCCAGCATGCCCATCTATTTCCTATATAGCAACCATAGTAATACTTCCATAATGCAAGTCAGATTATGGCATTACCCTGTGTGAAAATAATAAATCATTTCCCACTGAATTTAAAACAGAATCCAAGTTCCTGACCATGCAGGCGCTGTGTGATCTGGCCCCTGCCTACCTCTCCAGCCTCTCCTCTGTCCCATCCCCTTTCACTCACTCCTCTCCTGCCCTTCCTACAATTTCTTATTGGGTCAAGGTCTTCCTGCCTCAGGTTCTTTGTAGACATTGTACCCTCTTCTGGGGTTGCCCCCCTTCCACTCCACCGGTATAAGTCCTGATGATTTATCTCTTAGGTGGCACATGATATGTTAATATTTTAGAGAAGCCTCTCCCGAACTACTCCTGCCTCATTTAAATTAAGTTCCCCCAGCTATACTCTCAGCACCCTGAATTTTCTTCATAACATATATCATAGTTTATAATTCAATAATTACCTCTGAGTTCTTTTGTTTGTTCACTTAATATCTGCTTTCCACTGCAGGTCTTAGGGAGCTACTTCCTAGAACAGTGCCTAAAACATCAGTAAATGCCCAAGAATTTTTAAATTAATGGATGAGGACCATGATAATGAATCGTTTCAAATATGTGCTACACATTGACAAACTGTATCTCTTTCAACCCTGAGGTTCTCATACTCTTTGAACAGTGGGTCAGACCCTTTTATTAGAGTTTAAGCATTCCCCCAATCACATTGGTATAATGGGAGTATTTGTACCACAAAAATAAGAATATGCAACAAATGAGGACTTTTTTTTTTTTTTTGGAGAGCTGGTTTAGCAACACACCACTGAGGCCTAATATATACCCAACCTCATGTTAGGTATCATAGAGCCACCATTAAAAGTAAGTCATAGACCCTGTCCAGCAAGAGTCTCCATCATAGTTTAGAGAACGACATACATCAGGAATCAAGGAGAATCAGAGTAGACTGGGCAGTGCGAGCACATCCATGGGCAGGAAAGGATGTGACCAGTACAGGTTGCAATAGGCACCAATGGACATCCTTGGAGCCATGCGCGTTCCTAATGCACCCTCCCCATCACGCCTCCAAACTGCCGGGTGTTCTGGCTAGGTAAGACTTTCTTATCTTAGCTCTCCATTTCCTAATCTGTAAAGTAAAATGGTCCAGCTTGATTATCATTAAGCTCCTGTATAGCTCAGAAAAATCGCATAGTTCTAAATGGTTAGAAATGTGAACCATAAAACACCATTCTGAAACATCCCTTCATGTGATTAAAGGACTCTCAGGGATTCCATTTGGGGATAAAATGGTGAAGCAAAAATGACTCTCCTGCCACAGTTATGTTGCTTTTCTGTTAGCCAAAGAAGAGATTTGACATCTGAGGATGGCAGGAGATCTTGTGAGTTTTCCTCAAGAGCATTGTTCAGTAAATCTAGTGACCATTTGACAGGGAAATAAGGTTACTATTTTTAAATCAGCAGAAAAAAGGCAGAACAGCAAGATTGCTGATTTATCCTGTGGCTAGAGTGCACAAAATTGGCTGGAGAAACTAATCAAATGAGACTTTGTAAAGCTGATGCTGCCTTATATCTCTTGTGCCTAGAAGTCTTGTTGGAGCTGGACTGCCAGGGATCCCGATTCATGGCACAGGCTGACTCATTCACCTGTTCTGAGTAGCAGCCCAATTGCATGCATTTCAATTATTGGATTTAAAAAATAATAATGACCATTAAATATCACATGAGGCTTTTGATGGCACTAAGTAGTGGCAAAAACTATTGTCTATTGGTGGGACCTGCTCTCAGGCACCGGTAGAACCTCCAGGTGGTGCTGGTTCTGGGCTTCCTGGGCCCTCCGTCCCTCTCACTCTCTGCCTCCCCTACATCCCTAAAGGTAGGAATAGCCACCGCCAGGTTGGATCACACAGCCCACTCATCTCAAATCACCTAAAGCTGCAGGAGAGCAGGACAGCCCAGCGGCAGCTGCGCACTGCCGCAGGAGGCCGTGTGGGCATCTGGCTCAGAGACAGGCTATACCGAGTTACCCAACCCAGCTGGCTGCGGCCATGACAGACAGTGAGGGCCAGGGCTGAGCCCCTGCAGAGGACAATTAGACATTTGTTTGGGCCTGGAAATCTTTATCTTTTTAGTTGTAGGATGAGGAGGACAGTAAAACGATCTGGTTCTCAGGAGAGTTCAATTCACCAAACTTAGTGGGGGCCTGCATGAAGGGTGGAAAGATGAGCTGGGTGGGCCAAGGAGAATGAGAACACAAATTCTGCATTTGCAAAGTTCACCGTCTAATGGGTGACATTTATGTGAACAAATTCTTCCAACGAAACAGGGTAAGTGATAATATAAACATATGCTCAGGTTGCTATGGGAGCACAGAGAAGGCATATTAGACCAAAAGGAGCTGTCCCTGAGCCGTGTTGTGAAGGATGAGAAAGAATCAGATGAAGCAAATTAGAAAAAGGGTTCCAAGCAGAAGGCGGTACACAGTGCACTAAGAGCACGGCTCAATCCGGCAATCACAGGTTGTTTGGTGTAAGAAGGGTGGAAGGTGGGAGACGCACCTCTGGTGGGGGAAGTAGCAGCCAGATGATGGAGCGACTTGAGTAACTGTGTCAGGAGACTGAACTCTGCTCTACAGCAGTTCGGGAAACATTGGAGGACACTGAGTAAGGAAGTTATATAATCAGTTTGCATAGATAGATCCCTCTGGTGCAGGGAGAGGGTGGGTTTAAGGAGAGCAGGCAGTTCCATTAGGTCTGTGCAAAGATATTGGTGCTCCAGAGCAGTGCTAGTAGAGAGAGAAAGGAGTGGGTGAGTCTGAGAAGGATGTTGGAGATAGAGCAGGAAGACTAACAGATCTCAATGATGGACTCTTGGGAAACGCCCTGTCTGGTGTCGGGGACTGTAGCCTTGCTGACAGGTGAGAGGGCCCCAAGGCTGGAGCTAATCAAGGAGGCCTTGGGAAAAGAGACCCCTGAGGAGACAAAACCTGTCCCCCTGGCAGGGGCACAGCCACTGCCCCCTTCGCATCCCCCGCTTGGTCCTGTGATGGTTGGTTGTTGATGAAAAGTAAGTTCTCTCAAGAGGAGAGACAACCTAAGCCAGACATCAGCTGGTATGGGCAGTGGGACAAGGACTTGGGGGGACATGGAGAAAGGGCAGAAAGGCCCACACCCCTCGGCTTAGCTTGGACATGGCCAGAGTCCTCATTCTATCTGAAAGAAGGCTCCTTGTCTCTTGGTGGCTCTGACCTGCCAGCCTGGTTCAGGCTTGAAACAATACTAAAGGCAGGTACAGCTCTAAACTGGATCTGGCAGTTCCTGGGGACAATCAGGTTAGAAGTAAGTTCCGCTAAACCCGCTTTTGTTCTCTCAAAGGCGATGATAACTAGCTCATCCTGGGAAGGAGATTTACATTATTCATAGATCCTGACCTGAGGCAGATCTCTTGTGTTCCTTCAATTGTTATCTATGATCTCTATTTGTTTTCTGTAAACATAGCCTTTTGATATTAATAGATGAGCATTGCTCCATATCCCTGTGCCTATGGTTCTCAATAAAAGCCTTTGGACACTGGAGCTTGGCTCCTTCTCTCCCCTGGAGGGAGGAGCCATGTCCCCTCTCCTGGCAAACAGAGAAGTGTTTGCAATAACTCGTGTTTACTCCCCCATCCATGACAACCCTGGGACGGGCTCTGCGGGATTCAGAGCCCCGCTCCCTCTTCAACAGGCTCCAGACAGTAACCCTCAGATTCAAAAACCCTACATTCCGCTGCAGTGTTCCTTGTGACAATGGACTAAATATGGAGGGTGGGATGGTGAGGGAGAGGGATTTGCCTAGGGCGACCGTCAAGCTTCTGGCCTGAGTGATATGGGGGGAGCTACGTTTCTCAAAGTATGTGCCTTGTACCACCAGCTCAGCTAGATGTGAGAAGGTATTGTGTCTAAGTGGCCAGATCCTTAGATGAGTCTGAGAAATGCTGTATTAAACCAAACAACACCAGATCTCTCTACTGCAGGACTTCTCAGAGGCTTTAAATGTGCTGCTGCTGCTGCTAATAATAATAATAATAATAAGTGCGATCATTATTTAGCACTTGTATGAGCTCCACTGCTTATGTGCTCTTTGAGCAGTTTAGAAAGAAACAAAATCCCTGAGAAAACTTTTCTGAAACTTAAAAGTAGTCTGTGAATAAGCTCACAAGTGTTAACTAGTAATGGTGTAGAACTAAGAGCATGGTCAGGAAGCAAGAAGCCCCTACTGCAGGTACGCTGAGGCACAGGCATCATGGGACATGGCCAGGTTCAAGGTTAAATATTTGATAAATATTATTTCAGGTTCCCACAACAAACAACATTGTGGGATAAATTTTTTTTTACCTATTTTATATGTGGGGAAACTGGAACTCATAAAAATTAAATAACAAACCAAAGATCACCACAAATCTAATAAGGATTAGAAGATAAAAAAATTATCACCTATAAAATTACTTCATATCATTTATATGCACTAATGTATTTCATGATCTCTAAGGAAGGAAAGGATCTAATATACCATATCTATCAAATTTAAGTGACCACAGAACTCTTTGTTTATGGAGCATCTTACAAGATTAGTAGTACTTGAAGTACATTGTGTGAAATGTAGTGCTATTAACTAAGATCAGGAATACAGACTGATAAGACGGGAATTATATTTATCAAATCATGGCTGCTTAAGCTTGAAATTTGCCATAATAGAAATATAGCTAACATGTTATAGAAATGCAAAGTGGCCAGAGATTATTTCCAATGTTAATGTTCAGGAGAAAAGGTCAGTTAAGATGTTATCGTCTTAAAGTAATATAACACCAACAAAAAGTGGCTTAGCAAAATCCTTTATTAAAGCATGTAACAGAAGTTCAGAGGTAGAACAATGCCACTTTTAGTCAATTTAGTGGCTCAATATCATCATCCAGTATGCAATTTTTTTTTCTGTTTTTGTCTTTGCCCTCATCATTGTGTTCAATTGCCCCTTGGAGGCCCCAGGGTGGCCAGCACAGTTCCAGATGTCAGATGCAGACAGTAGCACAGGATGTCAGGACTGATATCAGAGTACTGAGACTCTCAGCAAAGAGTGGCTGAAGAGGAGAGATATTAAGTGATGTTACTAAGAAAACATCTTTTTATACTCCTAGAAGAAAGTGATGCTTCCTGCTCAAAACCATTTCAAACATGTCTTGAGTTCATTGTCAAATACAGACTGAACCAGGCAAAGTGAACACAGACACAAGGCACTGGGGTTGAGAGACAAGCTGCGGTGAGCAAGCAGGCCACTGGTGCTCAGCTGAGCACCCTGGAGAGAAGCCAAACCTCTGTGAGGACTGTCCTGAAAGCCGATTGTGAGTCAGCAGGATGAGGATTGGTCACTTCAAAATAAGGACCATCCCGATGCCTGAAGTGTCCTGATGCAGATGGCGCAGGCTAGGAGCACTGCAGGCTAACATCAGTTCAGAGACACAGAACTGATCAAAGTTTGTCATCTGTTCCCTAGTCTATCCCTGTGTGATAGACTGTCACATGGGGCCTCCGAAGGGAGGCATACTGAAAGGAGTGCATTCAGCCACGTCTCAAAAACCCTACTTACTCTTATCTTCATAACTGAATGGTCAAAACACTTCCTGGTGTATTATTTAGAGATATCTGGACTATTAGAATCAATCCTATCTCTGGCTCAGATCGATTCTAAGAATCACAGTGAGCAGAATTGAGGGGCTGTGTCCTATCGAAACTCATTTCTAAATTACAAAAGCACTTAGTAACCTGGAAGACCCCACCCAAATGGTAGCCTTTATTATTAGGAAATGTATTGAATGAGTTGGCGTGGACTTTGGAGGGGAAAAAAAATGCAAAAAAAAAAAAAATGGAGATTGAAAATAAAGGAAATGTAAAAGATGGTAAATGTAGGATGATTTAAATAATTTAAAACAAAAATCTGGCTGAAAGAACATCTTTGTTGTCAGTTTTTTCTCTTTCATTAGCATCAGAAATGTGGTAGAGCTGATAGATTCTCATTGTATGATACATTAATAGCAGTAGCCGGGAGTACCAGGGCAAAAAGTGTTGGAAGGCATCTCAGACAACAAGCAGCCTCTGGGACAGCTTTCTAGTCTAGTAGCTTGGAGTTTGAAGTTTTAAGACAGAAAATGACAATAAAATTGTGATCAGTTCAGATTTTTTTTCCTGCAAGTGTTGGAAGGCTAGTGAGAAAGGAGTGCTACGTTGAAAAGCAAAGTTTTAAAAAGCAGATCAGTTCAATCTATGAAATGATGCTGGAAAGAAGTTACAGAGGGGCAATCAGAGGCCAAGGACTTAAAAAAGCAAAGCAGGCGTAGGGGAACGGCGCTGGGGAGACAACAAATGTTTATGGGTTTGCAGCTGCTCTGCTAAGTGCTTTCACATGTCAAATCATTTCATCAAAAAGACATAATTTTGAGGCCATATCAAATAACGTTGAGGTTCTAAAACAGAATTTATGTTGCAGGCTAAAAGCAATATCAAGTTCTATAAGAAACAACACAACACTGCCCCAGAGGCAGCTATGGAAAGAAGGGCCCTCACAACAGTTTGTCTCAGAATGACCCATAAGATGGTTGCCTGAGGTTATCAGAAAAGCAGAGAGTACACTGTGGTCATGAAGAAAGATTTTACTGAGCCTTATTCAAAAGCAAGCCTTGTGGGGCCTGGTGGCTTCTTTTCCTTGGCTTCATGTTACAAGTGTAGGGGGCTACAGCTTCTAATTCTACCAATTCATTCCATTGTATTTCTCTCCAAAGAAGGAAGAGCTTATACGGCTTGTGGGCTTGAGAGAAGCTAAAGGTGCCTGTGTCAGCCCCCTTCTCCTTTCTCTTCGGGGATCTGCCACCCCCCAGAGAGCACCCATCTCGCTCTGCTCCTCCATGGAATCCACAGGGGGTCCCAGTAGCTGGCGTTGCTGTGACCAGTTGGGAAGCTAAACCTGATTCCGGGATGCATACTGGAGAATCATCCATCTTCGCTGCATTCAAAAGCCATGTCCTCCAAATCCAACCAACCCCACAGCAGGAACACAGGTGATATTTTTATTTCTACCTGCCCGACTCCTACATCTCCACCTCACTGTTTCTGAACTCGAGGGTCCTGGGAGGGATGCTATTTCTGACCCATTTCTGCCTGCCTCTAACTCCAACATCCGGAAATGAGGGAGAACAAAAATCAAAAGTTTTAAGAATGCTTTTTATGTAGTGATTTTTAACTTATTTTACTAAATCAAGTCCTGATTCTGTTGCCTGGCATTCAAGCCCTTTATGAACTGAAAGCAATATGTCCTTGCATGTGATCTAACACAACTTCCCTGCATGCATACCACCCTCTCACAGAATCAGACAGAACACACTCAGCATTTGTTGTCTCTGTGCTCAGGGTATTCCCTGCAAAAGCAAAGCCCTTGTCACTGTTTTTTCATATCTGTGTCTGAGCTATGTGTTCTTCAAGGACTAGCCCAAATTCCACCAAATCCATAGATGCTTCTGTAGCAGCTTCTGTCTAGAGGTTCCCTACCCAACAGTCAGCCCCACTTTCTTTTTTCTCTACAGAATCCCAATTTTCTTTAATTCCCAGGTGGCCGTGTACTCCAGGAGAGGCAGTGCCCCTGTGGACCTTGACTATCTAAACCCAGATTGGTAGTGCCAGTCCCCTGCCAGTGACTGATTTAGGAATGAACTTGTGACTGGGTTTTGGACAACAAGCCATCTAGAAAGAAATTCAAGGCTGGAAAAACATTTCCTTCCTGACTTTTGATAAGAAAACACAGTGTTTTCTGAAAACACTGTCAAAACTCCTTCAGCACCAGAAGTTTCTCTTTTAGTGGCATTTTAACTTATTTTTCTCTCATCAAGCTTACTACCACCTTTTCTCCCTTTTTCTGGTATTTTTAAAGACATTCTATTTCATTCTTTCTTGTTCTTTTCTTTTTTTTCTTGCTCTCCTTTCACTTTGTTTCTCATAACCCTGACTCATGCATAACATTGCAGCTGTTTTCTTTTTGTTTTGCCATTTTTCCCCCCAACAGTGTGTTCCAGTGAATTCTCTTCTAGCCAAAAATGTCTATTTTGGTTTGTAAGTCCTTTGGCTCTACACTTTTCCTTGAGAGAGTTTTATAAATTACATGTTCACATGTTCAATCTCTTGGATACCTTTTATTTTCTTCCCCTTGTAAAGGAATGTTCTGCTGTCTTCAGACAGGATTAATTTCAGCCTCTATCATTAGCTTTACATCTGACAATCTTTCACCTTTCTTGCATACAAGTCACGTCTTGTATATCAATTCACTGAGCTTACTCCTTTTTAAGGTGAAGTACAAATGGCAAAACTACAATAAATAAAGTAACCTTTGATCTTGTTTTTGACCTTCTGATTCTAAATATTTGGTTCATGGAGCACTTCATTATTTTTAGTCCTTTCCATTTTGCCCAAGGCTATAGTTCAAATTTTGTTTTAAAACCACCATCTTAAACTAAGTAGGAATGACTCCCAAATCTTAAGAACTTGAAATTATTTTCTATTTCAGATTTCCTTGTGGGTTGTGGATAGAGATGTTTCTTCCTAATTCACACTGCAGTCCCTTATCCATGGAGGCAGAGAAAAAACAGACTTCTCGGTACACGTGTATTCTTAGCAGTCCCATGCTGATGACAGACAACCTTTCGTAAAAGCAGGAGAAAGGGGCTAAGACATAGCAGAGAAGCTAAGGTGATTGGTAGAAAAAAGAGCTAGGTGAGGAGAGTGGACTTGAAGAGAAAGCCAAAGGGGAGGAAGATGAGGACAGGAAGGGGTGTGTGTAGGGCAGAGAGAGACTGAGAGAGATGGTATACAAAAGGCTCCAGAATATCCTCCCTCAGGACAGAACAGGGAAGAGGAAGAACAGCTTTGAGTGGTTGCTGTGGAGAAATTGGCAGCAGGGGAAGCACAAATGACAATGAAGTCAACAGTTCTTGTAGGATCTTTTCACCAGCCTCATTTAAAAGTAAAATGCAATGGAGGTCTAATCAGAGCTGAAAGCAATTGGCCCTCAAATTTAATGTTTATGAATTTGTAAGACCTACATTCATTATTTCTAACAATGAACCTTGTCCTAGCTGTGTAATGTACCTTCGGGTATTTTCTAACAGTGCTATGTTATAATGGTTAACTCAATAATAAAAATATTATTTCTTTCATCTTTAAATCATCCCTTTGATGTGTTTGATTTCAAATGAGGGGAGTATAGGGGGAATAGGAGGAGGTAGAAGACAGTATATGGGGGTTAAATGGTAATGGGAAGAAACACAATAGAAAATGAACTATTAAAGTGAGGGGAGTATATTAACAGGAAATTTATATGATTTATAAAAATATAAGTATACTTTGAGGGTAGGTGCTCAAAATTTTTATTGGTGGGGTGAATGATCAAAATTATTTAAAGACCACTCAATTATATTCTACCTCTAGTTGTAGGTCCATTTTCCACCATGTGGCCAGGACTTCCCAGATCCTTGAACTCTAAAAAAGAGGTGGAATGAGGAGATAGAGAAGTAAGGGGCAATTAAATCTAAGTGAGGCTTCCCTGACCCTCCTATTTAAAACAGCAGCCATGACATTCTCTATGCCTCCCTTTGCTTGATTTCTCTGCCCAGTACTTATCACTCATCATTTCCTGTTAAATTCCCTACTCATTCCACTTACTGTCTATCTTCCTGCCACTACTAGATTGTAAGCTCTATGAAGCGAGATTTTTTTTTTTTAATTTTGGTTTTATTCATTACTATATCTTTGGTGCCTGGAACAATGTCTGGCAATAAATAGTGGTGGAATAAATGAAGAAAATATCCATTTGTCTTTGAGAAGCAATTCCCAGAACAACCAGGATGGCCAATTTGGTAGCAATTCTAAGCCACTGCATTGTTGGCATGTTGGCTTTAAGTTGCCAAGGTGGGAAACTTAAGCATATTTCCATCTCTATTGTCCACATTCTCAAACTGCTTCCCTGTTGCCTAGAGGGAACATAATGCTACACCACCCTGACCCCACCACTCAGGTGCCCAGTATGCTACCCTTCCATCTCTCTGCCTTGTCCTCTGGTTTACAAACACCTTGGGTTTTTGTTTTGAATGCCATTTCTTAAGGAATTGGTGTGCTACATTGGGCTGTGACTGTGACCTGGAATGCACTTGCCTTATTACTGGTAACTGAAGAAGCAAAGCCTCGACTGGGGAGACTTGCTTGTAGGGATGCTGCAATATCTGGAGCAGAGCGAACTGTGGTTCGTTTACGGTATCTCCAAATCACTCTCTCTGAGCAGCTGCCCTGGTGCCAGCCTGGACCCTCAGAGGTGTGCAGACCACCACCCCCTTTGGCTGTCCCTGGGTCTCCAGGAATTGCTGAGCTGAAAAATGGGCTGATGATAATGATCAGTAGGCACTGGATGGTCCCTGCCTCCCCTCCAGGGAGTCTTTCAATGAACGGCCTGAGTCTGAGATGCAGCTATTTTGTACCCTGGGTGGTTGGTATCAACGGAGGCAGAGAAAGAAGCCCTGGCTGTTTCCTTCTGCTCTAGTTGGTACCAAGTGTTGCAGACACTAACCAGGACTGAACACGATGCTCCCTACCGCTGGTCGTTCGGAATAAGGTATTTGAAATCTCCACATGCCTGAAACCCAGAGACTTGTTTTTCTGGCATGGGCTTGGTTTATAAATAAAGCAACAAATGTTTTGTTTCACCTCTTTCCCTTCTGTCTGTGGCTCCTAATGTGGGTGATAATAACCAGATGTGACAGGCTTCAGGTTTTTATTTATAACAATAGAAAATGATTTTCCTGTCTTTGCAGAATTCTGAGCCTCTGAGGCTCTTTGTACAGCCTCAACTTAACATCCTGAAGGTTAAAAGTGAAAGAATCTTGAAGGTTCCAGAAGTCAGAAGCTGCGATCAGAGGGTAGAATAGAGCATGAGAAATCTGATGGGACTTCCTCAGCACTGAGTGATTGCTGGGGTCCAGCCTCGACAGGTCTCAGTGTCCCCGAAGGAGAGATGGCTCAGCGAAGAAGCAGAGGGAGGCAGTAGGGCGAGGTGAGGGAAGACAGCCAGACTTGTGAGTCTGGACTGACAGCCTTTAAGCTCAGAAACTTTATTTTTATAGGGATAAAACAAGGAACTGCTACATGGCATGATTACATAAAAGGTTATTACAAAAAATAGCACAGCATAGTACAGGGAAACTTAAAAACAACCATTTTTAGTAAAAGTTACTTTGATTGGAAAAGTACCATTGTTTACAGATATCATAGTACTAAGCAAAGGGTATTCTGACCAGGAGGGCTATTCAGACATTCAAATAGAGCGAGAAATACAGAATATTTCCTCCTACTAAATGTCTATCAATAATTCTCAAAAATTAACAAAGGTTAAGAAAAATTCAATAGACAGAGCAGTTAGTCTATAAAGGTTATTTTTAAGCCTTCAGTGGCTAATCGTCTGGGGAGAGAGTTGACGTCTCGTCTGTATTGTTTAGGTGCAGCCCCTGTGTCCTGCGCAGTCTTTAGAACCAACCAAGGTCACAGAGGGTTCAGCAGCCCAAGTGGCTGTTCTGCAGAGGTTCAGCTTTAAGCCGTACACAAAGAGGAGGATTGCTATGTATTTGTTCCCAAGTACTTAAATCATAATACCTCACTAACTTCCCTGGCCTTTTCACCCACATGTCTTCATCAATCCATGCTCCCGCCCACGGTGTTGGAGGGCATGGTCTCCATCATTCTGGGAGGTGACGTCCTCCCAGGGGGAACTCTCAATAGAACTTTTCTCCACTTTTCTGGCAGCTAGTCTGCCCAATGTCTAATATTAACTTTCCTGATAAGGGAAGTGGGAAGCAGAGGGGTGTGTCATAGGCTTTTGCTCTGCAATTAATAATTCTTTCCGGGCAGTATCAGGGGAATTGTGCAGGTTTTTAGCAGTAGGATACAAGTGCCAGAATCCCACAGTGCGTCCCAACTGTGTCAAGGGTTGGGTGTTGGTCGTTTCCTGACAAGTGATATGTGCAGTGTGGCTGGAAAAGTGGGGATTTTAATTACAAAAATCTTTACATCATCATAGCCGAAGTTCTCTTATCTTACACTATCAAACAAACAAACAAAACCTCATAGACACAGGCAACTGTATGATGGTTACCAGAGGGAAAGGGGGCGAGGGGTGGGATGAAGGTAGTAAAGGGGAAAGGGAATCAAACACATGGTGAAGAAAGGAGATTTGACTTTGGGTTGTTTAACACACAGTGCAATATACAGATGATGTATTATAGAATTGTTCATTTGAAACCTATATAATTTTATTAACCAATAATTGTTGAAGAAATAAAAAAATAAAAAATAAAAATAAAAACTGGAAAAGAAAAGGGGATTAAGAAGTAAAAATTTCCAGTTACAAAATAAGTTGCAGGGATCTAGACAGCATAAGGAACATAATAATATTGTAGTAACTACATACAGCGACAGTTGGTTCCTAGCCTTATTGTGGTGATCACTTCATAAGGTATATAAATGTTGAATCACTATGTTGTACATCTGAAACTAATATATTGTATGTCAATTATATTTAAAGAATAAAAATTTAAAAAAATTAATTAAAAACTATTATCAAGACTGAAAAACTTTATTGCATTAGGGAATCAAAATAATGCTTATCTTAGCATTTTATTTTAGGTCACGTAAATATAAACTACAGGATCCAGAAGACATAATGCCTGCTTGAGTGTGGTTGGTAGGGTAATAATATGGGTGTAATAATTTATAGTTTTAATTTGAACATTTCACCTAAAATGTCATATGGTGTGCTTGAGAGTAATATTGTTATGTTACAGAATTACATGCTTATGATTTTGTAATAAAAAGACTTTGTAATAAAAAAAAGGGACATTATTTGTGCTGGACCCTGTATATTCATTTACAAATCATTTGACTACAGCCAAATTCTTTTATTTTGAGATGGGTCTGCTGATTATAGTTCTACATTATCTTTCTTAAATAAATCACATCTATAATATATTTTCTATGATTTATAGTCATTGTTCCTCAAGTGGAAAAAAATAATTATAAAACACTTAAAAGTCTCTCTAAATTAGATCTATCTTCTGGACTTTTATAAATTCTACCCACCTCTTACCATCACCACACATATACCACCCAGTCTGTAATAGTTGTTTCTCCTGCATGTAATTGATATTTTGTAAATAAAATATATATTTTATTGGTTATTCTAAAGAATTCAACTACATTTTATAGAATCCACAACTCCTTTACTTATAAAATTTCTTTTTAATAACCATGAGTTATAATTGATATACAATAAACAGCACATATTTAAATTATATGGTATAGTATTAATATGTGTATGTAACTATAAAACCATCACCACCATCATCGTAATAAGCCTATCTATCTCCCCAAAGGTTTCCTTGTGCCCCTTCGTAACTTCTCTACTCTGTTCCTCCCCAACCATCACCCACTCCCCTTCCCTGGCAACCACCGATCTGCGCTCTCAGCACAGTAAATTAGTTTTCATTCCCTACAGTTTTATATAAATCACATCATTCCGTATAGATTGCTTTTTGACTGGCTTCTTTCACTTGACCTAATTATTTTGAGATTTACAATGTACAATAGTTCATTCCTTTTTATTGCGTAGTATTCTTTTTTGTGAATATAACATAACTTGTTTATCCATTTACCTGATAGAACATTTGGGTTGTGTCTTAGTTTATTAAGGATGCTATAAGAAAACACCACAGAATGGGCAACACATAAACAACAAAATATATTTCTCACAATTCTAAAGCCTGGGAAGTCCAAGATCAAGGTGCCAGCATGGCCATATACTGGAGAGAGTGTTCTTCCTCGGCTATAGCATGCACCTTCTTACTCTCCTCACATGGAAGGGACGAGGGAGCTCCGTGGGGTCTCTTTTATAAGAACACTAATCTTATTCATGAAGGTCTCCCCTGTGACCTAAACACCTCCCAAAGGCTCCACTTCCCAATGCCATCATTTCTGGGGTTTAGAATTTCAATGCATGAATTTTTGGGAGACAAACTTTCAGATAGTAGCATATTTTTTCCTCTTCCTGGCTATTACAAATAAAGCTGTTATAACATTCATGTATACATTTTTGTATGAACATGAGTTTCCATTTTTTCTGGGATAAATACAATTGTTGGGTCATATGACAATTGGGTGTCTAGTTTTACAAGAAAATTTCAAACTGTTTTCTAGATTAACTGTGTCATTTCACATTCCTGTCAGCAATGTATGAGTGATGCATTTCCTCTGCATCCTTACCAATATTTGCTGTAATGACTTTTAAAATATTATTTTACCCATTCTGATAGATGTGCAGTGATATCTTATTGTGGTTTTAATTGACATTTTCATGATAGTTTATAATGTTGAACCTCTTTCCATGTGTTTATTTGCCATCTGCATATCAACTTCAAAGAAATGTTTGTGCATTTCCTAATTAGTAGATTGGTTTTTGTTTGTTTTTTTTTTTTACTATGGAATTTTGAGAGTTCTAATATATTCTATATATTAGATCTTTACTAGATGTATGGGTTACAAATATTTTCCCCCAATCTTGTTTTGTAGCTTGTCTTTTCATCCTCTTCACATAGACTTCCTCAGAGTAAAAGTTTTTCATTTTGATGAGGTCCAATTTATCAATTTTCCCTTTTATGGATTGTGCTTTTGGTGTCAGGTCTCATAACTCTTTGCTTAGCCCTAGATCCTGAAGATTTTCTCTTATGGTTTATTCTAAAAATTTTATATTTTTACATTTAAGTTTTTGATCCATATTGCATTAACTTGTATATAAGGTATGAATTTTAGGTTGAGGATTATTCATCAGTCATCCAAATACTCCCTGTGCTCTTAGTCACACACAATTCCTTGCAGTTTCATGGCAGGAGATATGGTCCGTCCCATGCTGCTTCCTCTGGGCCTGCGGTCATGCTTCCTCCTCCTTCCTTTGCACAAAGCTGGTTTTTGATCCATTCACACTCTACTCACTCTACCTGTTCTCACGATCCCACTCCTCTTGCCTTCTCAAGAACTTTGCTTTTTCAGTTGTCTCCGTCTCTCTCTCTCATTGTTAATCTCTTTTTCCTGGACTATTCTTATCACTGTACAAACTTGTTTTTATTCTTGGTTGACTCCACAGCTCCCTCTAGCTATCTGCCCTATTTCATTGTGCCTTTCATAGTCAAACTTATTGAAAAGAACTATCGGTACCCTCTATGGATGGACAGCATTGGCATCACAGGGCTCCAGTAAAGGATGCAGGGCCTTGGGTCCCATCCCAGACCTACATGGAACTTTATATGCACCTCAAAGTTTGAGAGGCACTCATCTATAATAGTGGTCCTCCAACTTGGCACATTGGAATCACTTGAGGAGTTTTTGATGCCTTAGACCCATCTACATAGATCCTAATTTAATTGCTATGAGGTGCTGCCTAGACATTGGGATTTAAAAAATTCCCCAGGTGTTCTCAAATTCAGCCAAGTTTGAGAACCATGGGCCTCAGTGACATGCTTCCTTACTTCCCATTACCCCTTCAGTACATTACAGTCAGGCTTTTGCCTATACTATCAACAGAAAATTCTCTCATTGAGCTTACCAATTGTGAGAGTTAATTCTATGTGTCAACTTAGTTAAGCCATAATGCCTAGATATTTGGTCAAACATTTTTATAGGTGTTCCTGTGAAGGTATTTTCTTAGAGATTGATATTTAAATCAGTAGACTAAACTTAGCAGGTTAATTCCATAATGTATGTGGGTCTCATTCAATCAGTTGAAGGCCTTCAAAAAAGCACTGACCTCCCTGGAAGAAGTGGGAATTCTGCGAGCAGACCACCTTAATCTCTAGCGGCAACCCTCCACTGGGTCTGTAGCCTGCCAGATTTCCCCGTAGGATTTGGACTTGACAAGCCTCCATAATTGCATGGGTCAATTCCTTAAAATAAATTTGTAGCTAGATGGATATTTAGTGTTGATTCTATTGATCCTGTTTCCCTGGAGAACCTTAATACACCAACAAATGTTATGTTGCCAAAATCAGTGATTAATTCTCTGCCTGCTATCTTACCTAGAACCTTACTACCTTTCTTCTTAAAAAAATTATTTGTCTTAGGTTCTATGATAATATACTTTCCTGGATTTCTACTTATCTCACTGGACACTGCTTCTCAGTTTACTTTGTTGACTTCGAAATGTGATATTGAAGCTCCTCAGAACTTGGTCAATCCTAGTGCATTGTTCTTCTCTCTCTACTCGTTCTCTGGGGAATCCCATCCAGTTCTTCTGAAGCCAATGGCACCCGATTTTTTTTTTCAATCTCAGACTAAGCTCTCTACTTTAAATTCATACGTGCATATCTCAATTCCCTACTCACTTCCTCTCCCTTGCTGTCTCATTGGCATCTCAAACTCAGCACATCCAACATTAAACTCCTCATTACCACCTCCCATCCTTTACAAACCTGTCCTTCTCTATGTTGATAGCTGTCGCTATCAATTCATGCAGCTATTCAAGGTTGAATCCCAGGAGTGATCTGAGATATCCTCTTCCTCAATCCCATGTCCAGTTTAACAGTGCTTCTGATCCAGTCCACTTCTATAGTATATCTTAAATATGTCTACTTTTTGTCTCCATAGATCTCATAGTCTAAACCCCATTTGTGTCTCCAGTACCAGTCAGTGCCTTTCAATGCAAAGTCATCATCCCTCACCTCCTCTATGAAGCCTTCCCTGACTCCTCTCTTCTTGTCCAGGTTTGGTGCATGTCCCATGTACTCTCATGATACTTTGTCTTTATAAGTAGCATAGTACCTATTATATTATATTAAACTTTTGTTTACTTGTTTGTCCATACTGATAGACTGTGCCTTCCTTAAGAGCAGGAAAAGTTATTTTTTTATTTTTATTCCTGGTGTCTAGTATGGTGCCTGGCATAGAATAGGTATCCTGTAAGTGTCTGTTAAAAGTTGAGTGAGTGAACAAATGAATGACTCAATGTACAGTTAGCAGAATTGGGAAAGCGGTATTTGGAGCTACTAGTTGCTACTTTACAAAATTGTCACATGGTTACAAAGTTTTCTATTTTTCATATATTGCTCAAGATCCATAAAAATGAAATTCTTTTAGATTCTTTTAGCACTCTTTACCCAAGACTATAACTATTAAATTATAATTAATCCCATATGCAGATCACTTTCTTTTTTGAGGCTTGACTTTTATATCTTATTCTAATTTAGTTTCACATTCAGTCACAGGGATGTTCTTTTTGCTGTTTCTATGCAATTACTTTAATGACGCTTTCTCTCATGACTCAGAACACAAGGAGAAAAGTCAGGACACTCTTTTTTTTCTGTTTCACAGGCTACCCATGCTCATAAGATTCCCTGCCTTAGAATCATTCTATTGATCTATTAAATATGTTCTCTTACCCAAGGCAGTGCCCTCAGAAGGGAAAGCGTTGCCTGAAATCTCCTTAGCAAGCTGTAGCATGCTTGGTAATGAGTACCCCCTCCAGCTGACCCTCATACTCTCTCTATGTGTGTGATCTTCACATATTTTATTTCAAGTATTAAGGCAGAACAACGGAGACTTTCATGGATTCAGGAAAAAAACCCATTTAATTTCCATATCTTAGTTTCCATTCTATCTCAGTACTTGGTCATTAGTGACTTTGTAAAGTTTGTATGCCTCAGTTATTGTAGAATTTGCTTTACCGTGGTCTGCAACCAAATCAGTAATATCTCCAAGGTGTGGCTGTATATATAAAACACTTTGAAAATGTAAGCAGGATGAGCGTTATTTTCCCCTATTATTGGGTTTTGAAAGTGAAGGCAAATGTTGGAGGTGGGGTATTTAATGGAATGAGGCCCTAGAAAGCATTAAAACAAACAAAACAACTAGACAACCAGTAGACAGTAATTTCTGAGAAGAGAGGATCCAAAAACTGAATGCTGACATCTCAGAACTCTTCAACCCAAATTAAAGAAGAAAAAGTGAAGTTGATGGTAAGTGGAAGTGGCATTCCATACTTCGGGTCTCTAGTGCTTAATTCATGTGCTTTCCGGGGCAGGTCCTGGTACGGGTCTAATTACCTCCCCATGCTCACACTGGTTCAGTAATGAGCTCGCCCAGCAGCTGCAAGCGTGCCCTCAGCCCTCCAGCCAGATGATGGGGTTGGACCTGTGGTTCACAAGCAGATTCTGCAAGGTGTCTGTCCTGCTGAAGTAGAGAGAACTTTCATCAGCCAATTATTTAACGAAGCACGGAAGGGACTGGCTTAACTCTTCATAGCCCTTCTGCGCTTCCAATCTCTTTAAGCAGGGAAATCCTGCACTTTTTGGCCTGGAAGGATTGCTGATTCTATTTTAGTCCCAGTATCTTATACATGATAAATAAAAAGAAATTATTTTTTTTCTCTCTGATAAAAGAGACTTTTATTCCTAGATAGGAGGATATAAACTTTTAGTAAAAAATATGAATTCAGCCTGTTCTCATCACATGCATTTGACTTTCAGTGAAGGGTGCCATGGAGAAAAAGGGGCGCAGTTCTGCTAGCACCCAGCAGTAATTCAGCTCTGTTGGTAAGAAAAAGCACCCGCTTCAGGCAGACAAACTGTAAAAGGTGCCCCCGCTGGACATGGTCATTAGATGTAGGCAACCCTCTGGTCAATTAGAAAAAGACGTCCCCTTCTGTGGGCTGCCGGGCTTGGGACCTGGCCCCAAGAGCAGCGGCAGAATCAAGCCCCACTCCTTCCTTCTTATCTGCTGGCAGAGCCCAGACTGCATGATTTATCCCTGAGGGCACAGCAGTCCCTTTCCCAGAGCTCAACTTTCTCAGAAGGTCAAGAATGGGAGATGCAGGGCTGTGTAAATAAACATCTTTTCTTTCTACCACACACTATGCCTATCACAAGGGCAAATGATAAATGACAACAATAATAATAATGTACCCTGAAGAGGAGGGACAGGTGAGGGATTGTGTTAGAAGGCTGCAGGATGAGTAAAATTCACATGGAAAGGTATGAAAATGAGAGCTTAGTGACAGGAAGTAGCAGGAAAAGGGAGGTTGCTCAATAAACAGGTAGCACCACAGCTCAGAAGTGATGAAGAGAAAAAGGGCAGATTTACTGGGAAACAGTAGAGTTGGACCTAACAATGAAGAGGTGAGTGCCTCACAAGCATGGCTGAGTCTTCTTCAATTTAATAATCCCAGTGCTTAACGTGGAGCCTGGTTCAACATATTTACTTAATTGGGTGGCTGATTAATTAATAGATTTTTAGACAACACCAGATTGTCCTGGAGGGTGTGATGGCAAGGTCAAAACAGCAGCAAGTGATGCCATCCCTACTCTTTCTTGATGACCCAGCCAGCCACTTCCGCATTCACATGGCAGCAGTCACATCTGCCTGGATTCAGATCCACGATTTTAACCAGCGATTGCCAAAACTACCTAATCACTGAGACACCCAGGGAACATTCAACGATACAGCTCCTGGGCCCCCACATGCTTTTGATCATCAGATTGAGGTACCATTAAGTTAACCAACAACAGAAATGAGGAGAAAACAGAGTCCTGGAGCGGAGGGGTTAAGAGGAATGGGGGGCTTTCCTAAAAGAATGGCAGGAGCTTGTTGTCCTCAGATCTGAGAACACTCTCCCTCTTTACGCCCTCCGCCTATGCATCTCAGTTTCATGTATCACCTAACATTGATGCTATAGAAGCATCTAGGTTACATCAGGTTGGCAACCTTCAGGACCACGGCATCGTGTCAGCTGTCATCTAGGTCTTCAAAGTAATTATCCGTGTGGAAAGGCAGCAAAATGCTCAGAACCAAGACTCTCATGTGGTTCCAGCTTCCAGCCTTTCTTATTCAAAATACAGTTTCTGGTCCAAAATACTATATTCCCCCACCTCCTCTCTCCAGGCGTCAAATGCCAATCCTGTTCTTCAAAAATCCTCCTTTCTATGCTGCACAGTTGTTACAGGCTGTTTCCAGGTCACCAGGGATTGTATTCCAAAGTCACTTTGTTGATTAGCTTTTTCAGAACTCAAAACACATTCCCCAGAAAAGTAATGTCTGATTGTTGGACCCACTCATAAAATTCTATTTAACATATCCTTAAACAAATTCACGCATATTGCTCTCACTTGTTGCTCTTCATTTAACTGATGAATAAGGCAAGATCCAGCGGAAGTGAGTTGCCAGCATGGTGAATTTCCCAGCCCAAGGTTCTCAATGGAGTGAAGGCAGGGAATGGCTTGGTGTTTGCGTGCCAGGTGCACAAGCTAGGTTTGGAGGACTGGAACTCAGTCAGTGAACAGACCGGAGAGAGAGATGTATGGATGCAGTTCTGGAGGCATGAGGGGAAGAGGGCTGGGTTGCCACCTGGCTTCAGCATCCAGCCAGGGTGCTACTTGCACAGCAAGGGGACAACCCCCCTTCCCCCAACTCTAACTCCACTTTCCCCCGTATTTATTATAACAGATCATTATGTAAGCTCACATACACTTAGGCAGGGACTTCACTGTGTCAAATACTATACATATGTACTCATAACCCTATGGAGTTGCTCTCCCTACTTTACATGTAAGAAAAGAGAACCATAGGTTAAATAAATAGCCCAAAATGTAGGGGATGAAGCCAGAATTTATAACCATCATACAATACTGCCCCTTTTCTGTATAACTGATCTGTAACAATCCATAGCTAAACATTTCTCCTTAAAGATCCGGAAAGCTGCTGACAAAACACACTGTCAGAAGTGAGATAAAAAGAAAAAGGAAAACATTTATGGCGATCCAGTATAGGGCCTTCGTCTGAGGCGTGGTGTCTGGAATCATGTAACGTAGAACAAACCATTTCACTTCTTTAGGTGCCAATTTCTTCATCTATTAAAGGAAGACATCAGATGAGATGACTTCCAGCTCTAAAGTGCTGTGTTCCTAATTCATGTGAAAAATAGTGTGTATATGGGCTCTAATGCCTGTCTGAGTGTAAATACTGTGTCTAAGACTCAGTTTACTCACCTATAAAATTGGAGTAACAAATACTCTTTAAGTTTATTGAGAAGATTAAGTGAGAGAATAAATGTGAAGCCTTTAGCATGTGATTTAACTTTAGCTATTTGACTAGCATGGTGCATGTTCAAGAAATACTCCCTTTGTCATTATCATCATCACCATCACCATCGCCTTATACATAGGTGATACCTGTCAAGGTCCTGAACACCACAGATGCATTGAAGTGTCGGCAAATTCTCAGAGTTGGAAACTTTGCAACCAAGATATTATGACTGTCTTCTTTTTATACTAAAAAAAAAATTGTATTTTGATTTGGCCTGTTCTAACAGAACTGACATTTTAAAGACTATGGGTAAGGTGATCATTCAAAATCAATTCCATTGTATGAACCCTACGTGCACCAGCGTCACAGTTGATGGAAGAGGAAAGAATTCATTAGCATTTCTAGGATTGTCCCTCATTACAATTTTCAGCCTCTAACCCCAAGCAATAACACGTTTTCTGCAATAAATTAGAGGAAGGCAGGCCCTCTTTTCCACTTTGTGAGAGATTCTATTATGCTATTTCATGCTCCGATTTCATCATCTAGAAAAAGCACTGGGCTGGAGACGGAGTCAAGAGACTCAAGTTCCAATCCCCTGATAGTCGCTAAGTAGCTCTGTGACCTTGGGCAAGTCACGTCTTCTCTCTGTGTCCACTTTTCACCTGCAAAATGCTGAGCCTGAATAGGACAATCTTTATTATCTTTCCAACCTCAAGATTTTGTATTTGTCTCCTCATCAGATGATTGTATTGTTCTTATGACAGACTATTCTCTCTTTTGTCTTCCCCCAAACTTGGGGTGAATCCAGACCTAGGACCCAGGTCATACTCCAACCATGGCCACCAACAAGGGGAGCTGAAACCTCTGACCTGGAGAGTCCGTAAGGATGGAGAGAATTTCAACACTGAATAACACAAGCTTTATTCCCCACCAAAGACATAAAAAGACCCAAAGAATGTGGAACTAATGTGCAGAAATTGTCATGGCAACTCACACCAGGGTCATAATATCACTGGAAAGCAAGCATCTGAGGACTTCATCATCTGTCCTGTGGTTCTCCAGCAGGGGACCGGGCAATTGCTTCAGCAGGATGAGAGGGCAGCAGTCAATACGGTCACAGCAAATGGTTCTGCTTCTTCACTGCCCACTCGCACCGCTTCTCCTCAAGTCCAAAAAACCTCACAGCTGGGCCCTCTGTGACTGGACATAGCCCCCCTCTGAGAGAGGAGGGGTGTTTTCTATCCTTGTCCTGATTCCTGCCTAGTGTGTAGGTGTCCAGAAAGCTGGCAGCCCCCTGGGTTAGGAGACGCCTTCGCTGTGGTCCTGGGGACGACTTGAACACTGGAGGAGGGGGGCTGATGGATGTCTTCACATGCGCCCAGGAAGAAGTGATACAATGAATGCAGAGCAGCGACTCAACCACAATGCTTGTTTAATTCTCGTGGATGTTCAACATGGAATGAGCATCTACTGTGGCTCAAGCATTTGCACATGTTGCTTCCTTCATTTCTTGAAGTTTATTTTAATTTGATTCTACCTGCACAAAAGTAACTGAATTTGGTATTTGAGGGGTGATGTTTTGGTCCTGAAGGTTGCCAACCTGTAGCAGCCCGGGTGCTGTGGTAGCATCAACGTTAGTTGATACAAGAGACTGAGATGTGTTATAAGTATACAGAGAAGTCTGACTTTGTGCAAAACACTGTGACCAATTGTATGTTTTGGCAGGAAGCAGGAAAGGCTGAAAATATAAAAAGAGTCCTCAAAAGAGTTCGCAATTTGTATAGGGAATCAAATGTGCTCTAAACTAAGGAGATGTCAAGCAGAGGGATGCTAGCTATGGAAAGGGGACACAAAGGGTCAGCCTAATATCTCAAACTGGGATTCTGCTCCTGAGAATTCACCTTTCAACAGTTGCCTTCTTCTGAATAAGTAATGTATGTACACGATACAATTTCCAGTGTGGACAAAATGACATTCAATGGAAAGCCTCTCTATCTCCCCTTTCTCCCAGGCTTCTAGTTCCCATCCCCAGAGGCAACCACACTTACAGTCTCTGGTACAGCTTTCTAGGGTATTCAGGGTATTTACATATGTGCTTATACTTTTTTCCTCCTTGGTTTACTCAGCAGCATATCTTAGAACTTTTCCATAGGAACATATGCAGACTTGTCTCATTCCTTTAAATCAGTGTGGGCAAACAGCAGCTCGTAGGTCAAACTGTCTCCACCTGTTTTTGTAAATAAAATTTTGCAGGGTTTTTTTGTTTTTTGTTTTTTTAGCACAGTCATGTTCATTCATTTCCTCACTGTCTGTGGCTGCTTTTGCAGAACAATGACAGAGTTAAATATTGCAACAAAGAATGCATGATCTGCAAAGCTTACAATAGTTACTCTACGGCCCTTTACAGAAAATGTTTGCTGACTCCCGTTTTAAATGATTGTCTAATATTCTACGTAGGATGCGTGATCATTTGTTTTAATAGTTCTTTATTAAAAATCTATTTATTTTTTATCTACTGTTGCCACAAATACTACTGATGAATTGATATATTAATACATCTCATTCTCACATATGTGAGTATATCTGTATAAATAGGAGTAGGGTTCCTGGGGGAAAAAAAAATCTTTCTGTGGATATATCTGTTAATCTAGTCCTACCAGCATTAAAGATGTGGAAGAATGTTCAAGCAGATAAACTAATGGCAAGAATCAGCTGAGAAGTTTCTGCTGCTGGGACGAGCAATGAAGGACAGCATTTCAAAGGAGAGTAAAGGGTGGGTATTTTTAGCCCTACCCTGGAATGGGACTGTGGGAAGCTGACCGGTGGAAAGTGTGTATCTCCGTTCAAATAGCCAGCCTCCTGATGCATCGGGACTGTGGAAACCAATACAACAGCATTCACTGCTGTAAAGGTCACTTTTTGTCCATTTGCAAACTCCTCACCTCCCTCCCTGTTCTCATTCCCCACAAAGCACTGTGTCAGAGCCTTGAAGGCAAACATGTGTGACTGTCATTGCTGCTGCTGTGGGGGACAGCTGTTTAGGGCATTGGGGCCACAGAGAGTTTGACTTTGTGTGGACAGTTTTCCTCGACTCTGACTTTGCTGGCTCAAGCAGGTTTTGATGATGGGGCTCTGGGTTCCCCAGCCCTTGAAGGTCAGTTTGAGCTCTCACACTTAGCAGGGGGATCTAGAATGTACAAGCTTTGGGAAGAATGTCACCCCTCAGAAACCCAGAAGAGTTCAGATCTTTTCTATTGACAGCAAAGGTGGAACAAAAAACTGCATATGGAACAATTCAGACCTCTATTTTCATGCACTAACCCCCTGCTCTGTGCCAGGCACTAGGTTAGGGGTGAGTGTGCAGGATAAATGGGAGAATTTGGCTGCCTGTCAAAGGGCTCACAGCCTAGTAGAAGGAAACCAATAGACCTGTGGTCCCTGAACTGTGAGTGCCTTTTACAGTTTCAGTTAAAAAACAGCAATATTTGACATCTGTCAGACACAGCACAGACAAATAACTCAAAGCAATTCACAGCTTCAACTTTAGATTGAAACCTTCCTTTTGATAATGCCATTTCTTTGCAAAGCTAGATTTGGGGTAGTTGTGCTAAAAAGAAAGTAACGTGCAAAACAACAAGGAACCGAAAATAAGGGTAGTGATACCCACTCTGATTCCAAGTTTGAGAAGCTGTGCATACTAGAAAGACATACCCATCCTACTAAGTTAAGTGATTGATTATTTAAGAATAAAACAGAACATGTTTTTTCTTCCAGTTTATGTGTATTTTTTCAAATGACTACAAAATTGTCAGGACAGAAGTACAGGGATGGGCAAAAGTAGGTTTACAGTTAATGAGTATGCGAAACAAGAGTTTATTCTTCTGAGTTAATGGAGCTATTGCAGTAATCATAACCTGAATGCTTTTTCCATACAAACTCCTGTAAACCTACTTCTGCCACCCCGGTATGTATAAAGTTGTCTGGACCTACCTACTTAATAAATGGAACTGATAGGTATTTCTTCTGGTCTATGTGCACTGTAAAACAAAAAAAAAAAAATTACCAAAGCTTAGTGTACTGTGCACAGAAAAATTTGGGAACTTCTGAGATGGACATGAACATTGCTTACGAACACGGTGACCTTGGGAAAGTTAAAACTGCAAACTCAGCCACCGGTTTCTCAATTACAAAATAGGGATAATAGAACTACCTTAGGGGCTATTGTGAATGTTAAATGAGCTAACATCAGTCGAGGATTTAGCACAGGGCTCGGCAAACAGTAAGCAACCAATAAATACTGGCACATAAATCCACAGAACCCCGGATACCAAAAGAAAAGTACATTTATGCTTTACCACTCAGCTTAAAATTCATTTTTGAGCCTGCATTTTCTCAAATCAGGTGCTGTTGTCATGGCAACTATTGTAATGCCTGTAATATCTGGTGTCAACAAAGTCACTCTGAATCCAGGAAATTACTAATCCCCCTGAAGTTTGCCACAGCACTATGCAAATGATTTCACTGTCAGTCTTCTGTTAGAGCTTTTCTCCTCATATAGCTTGTCCCACTTGATAAAAAAACAAAGTTTAGCCCTGATCGGTGTGGTTGAGCATGGTCCTGTCAAGCAAAAGGACAGTTCCCAGTCAGGGCGCATGCCTAGGTTGCAGGTTCGGTCCCTAGTGGGGGCACGGACACAAATTGATGTTTCTCACATAGATGACTCTCTCTTTCTCCTTCTCCCTCCCTTCCACTCTTTCTAAAAAATTACATAAATAAACAAATAAGGTTTCAGCAAATCTAGTGATACTTTAAGAAGAAGATTTGGCATAGGTAAACACAACTCACCTCCTCACACAACCACATCAAAATTACCACTCAACTATAGAATAGCCATCATTCAGAACTATCAGAAGTCAAGTTGAATGGAAGTCTGACAACTATGGAATTATAGAATCCACATCCATCCAAACTGGCAGGAGGGCAGAGACATGGAATAGACTGGTTCCACATCCACTTGCGGTGGATAAAAATTTGGGAAAGATACATTGGGAGTGAGTAGTCCCAGCCCCACACCAGGCCCCACAGCCCAATCCAGGATTCTAGTGCCAGGAAGATAAGATCTTATCACTTATGGTTGCAAAAACCAGCGGGGATTGAGTCAGTGGAAGAAACTTATGGAGTCCCATACAGTTCCCCTTAAAGAACCCATACACAGACTTACTCAGACTCACTCCCTCTGAACTCCAGCACTGTGGTAGCAGCTTGAAAGGCACCAGCAGCATACAGAGAGGAACTGAAGTGTCTGGCATCAAGGCAAAAGCTGGGGGATAACTTTCTCCCAGACAGAAAGATGGGCAGAGGCCACTTTCCCTTTTCTGAACTCTCCCCGCACAGAGCCACAGTGCCAGCAGGCGGGTGCCATATCTGAGACTCCATCAACCTGGCTAACACTGTTTGCCCTGCCCGTCAGGTCCTCTGAGACTGTCCCACCCAACTTACAGGCCCATCCAATCTGTTAATAGTGACTTTTCCATATAAATGACTGGTCTTGGCTCAGGTTTCACAACTTCCTAAATCCTCACAAGTGAGCAACAGTTGACCTCAGTAAGTCTCCAGCCCTGGACAGAACACAGGTGGGGGCTGACCTTGACCTGTACTACCTGGGAAACCCCAGAACCTGCACACTCAGTGGATAGCTACAGGCTATATTGGAGCACCACCACCCTGCCCCTGCACAGCTGATCTTCCATTGAGGGCAGAGGTTGGCAGTCAGTGGTCACAGCCAGTCCTTGCAGCTGACTACCCTGGACAAATCCCTCCCATTGACCTGCCAATGAGCAATCAAGGCTCAAGTACAAGAGGAGGGAGCACCTCGAGCACCCAGCTGGTGTGATAGAGGACACCTAATACATTAGGCCATGCTCCCAACACAGGGAGTCATAGCAGCTCTACCTAATACATAGGAACAAACACAGAGAGGGTGCTAAAACAAGGAGACAAAGAAACATGGCCCAAAGGAAAGAACAAATCAAATCTCCAGAAAAAGAACTAAACAAAAGAGAAATAAGCAGTCTATCAGATGCAGAGTTCAAAACAATGGTTATAAGGATGCTCAAGGAACTTAGTGAGGACCTCAGCAGCATACAAAAATCCAGTTAGAAATGAAGTATACACTAATTGAAATAAAGAACAATTTATAGGGAAGCAACAGTAGAGTGGATAGAGCTGACAATCAAATCAATTATTTGGAACATAAGGAAGCAAAAAACAACCAATCAGAACAAAAAAAAGAAAAAAGAATCCAAAAAGACAAGGATAATGTAAGCAGCCTTGGGGACAACTTCAAATATTCTAACATTCACATCATAGGGATGCTGGAAGGAGAAAAGAAGAGCAAGAAATTGGAAATCTATTTCAAAAAATAATGAAAGAAAACTTCCCTAATTTGATGAAGGAAATAGACATGCAAATCCAGGAAGCACAGAGAGTCCTAAACAAGATTAATGCAAAGAGGCCCACTCTAAGACACATTGTCGTTAAAATGCCAAAGGTTAAAGATAAAGAGAATCTTTAAAATAGCAAGAGAAAAGCAGAGAGTTACCGTAAGACTGTCAGTGGATTTCTCAAAAGAAAATTTGCAGGCTAGAAGGAACTGGCAGGAAATATTCAAACTCATGAAAAGTGGGGACCTCCAGCCAAGATTGCTCTACCCAGCAAAGCTATCACTTAAAATCGAAGGGCAGATAAAGAGCCTCCCAGAAAAAAAAACCCCAAAAAACTAAAAAACAAAGAAGGTCATCATCATCAAACCATTACTATATGAAATGTTAAAGGGACTTATTTAAGAAAAAGAAGGTCAAAACTATGAACAAAAAATATGTATCTATCAACAATTGAATCTAAAAAACAAACTAAGCAAACAAGAAGAACAGAGAGAGAATCATGGATACAGAGAGTGTTTGATGGTTGTCACATGGGAGGAGGTGTGAGTGAATGGGTAAAGAGGTGAGGGGATTAAGACTACAAGTGGATAGTTACAGAATAGCAATGGTTATATTAAATATAATGTAAGAAATGGAGTAGCCAAAGACCTTATACACATGACCCATGGACATAAAAAATGGTGTAGGGATTGCCTGAGGGGCTAGGGGCTGCTGGATTGAGGAGGGCAAAGAGGGAAAAATCAAGACAACTATAATAGCATAGTCCATAAAATATAATGAAATTTAAAAATTACATAAAAAAGGAAGGAGTAGGTTTAAGATGACTCGTGTCAAAATTATTCTCCAGTGTCTCTGAAATATGTGTTTCTATGTTTCAAAGGCTCTTACCTTGACTCTACTATGGTTTGACAGTGGTTTGTATTTTTTTAAAACTGATTTTGGTTATAAGGTCTTCTTTTCCTCCAAAAGATAGATTTATAATAAGATTAATGATCTCTCATTTAAAAAGACAAACAAAAGAAACCCTCTTTTATTTTAGTAGCTACCTTAATTCCAAAGCATCCACGAACTTGGCTATTTCCATCATCAAACAGAGCCTTTCTGCAAATCTGTTAACTTTTCTGCCAGTTCTGGATGGGTTTTAAGAACTTATTAAGCTTGTTAATTTTAGGAAAGATAGATCAGATAAAATAAAGAAGCGGGGAAAACACACAGTCCAATGGTCTAGATTACTGCTTTTCAAATTGCCTGTGAGGAGGATTACGTATCAGGAGACAGCGGCAATGACTGGAGACATTTTTGGTTGTCATACTTGGTGGGGGGGACCAGGGAGGGGGTGCTGCTACTGGTATGTAGGGAGTAGAGGCCACGGATGCTGCTAAACATCTTACAATGCACAGGACAGCCCCCACACAAAGAATGATCACACCCAAGATCTTAAGAATGCTGTAGTTGAGAAACCCAGACTGGTCTTGCTTGATATTTCATTTTCTCCATTGAATCACAATTTTTGATTTTTCTAATACCTCTTCCTGACCTAATAGGTTCTTTTAAATGATTAGCTTCTGAAATTAGGTTGCCAGCAGCTGCAGAAAAATATTGTTTTTCTACAAATCAGAGACATGTCTGCCTATTAGTATCATCTGGGAGAACTGTCAAACTCTGTCAATGCTGGACTCCACCTTTGAACTAGTTAAATATGAATCTCCAGGGCTGGGGCCTGATGGCAATATGTTTCAGTTTCCCAAATGATCCTCATGTGCAACCAGAGGTGAGCACCATAAATCTAAATATATAAAAAAGTTAATTTCTATATTAAGCATGCACAAAGGATGCAGTCGTGTGTGGGGCCAGGGGTGGGTAGTTCATGATGTTGCACTCAATGTAGAAATATCTTTGTTTTTCTAGAGGTCATGCTGACCGTTAGAACCAACAACTGTTTGAGATTTTTCACGCATGTAGCTTGATCACTTAAGATATTTGACTTTTTGTGGTTGATCCAAGCAGGACCAAAACTTTATGAACCTATATGTTCCCAAGTGTTTCCTTAATCGTTTTGTTTTGTTTTTTTTTTTTAATTTACAAGGGAAAGAAAATCATATATCCCTGCTCCAGTGCCCCAAAGCTTGACTTTCACCTTCACTTGAGTCTAAAGAATACAGGAATGTTTCTCCTATGAATCTCATGCACCAGCTGGACCTGATGCCTCCTAGCATTCTGAAAAGCCAATGGAAGGTTTCCCAACTTACCCATTCTATGTCCCATTCACCCCTACTCCCAACGCCCCTGGTAAATAGTGGTAAAGCAGATGGTTCCAGCCTGATGCCCCAGAGGCTAACAGATGTGAATTCTAATGGGATAATAAGAGGGCAGACTTTTTCCATGGGCACATTCAGACAAAACACATGGTTTGTCCCCAGCAAACAACTGGTACTTAATATGGCAGATTTTAAATATTCCAAGACAGAGTCAAAGACTTTTCAGAATGAGGGGAGAAGTAAGAAAATTCAAGAAAAAGGAATTAATTTCAACATCAAAAGAAATGAACAATTTTTTAGTAGACGACCTACTTCTCATTTCTAAGGATTTGGTATTAACTTATTAAGACTGGGGTTTCAAGAAAACAGACTCAGCCCTCAATTCTGCAGAGTAGGAGACACCGCCGCCTGCTGGCCCTGCCCGCTGCCCTCCTTGAAGGACTTGGGCTGTTTGGGGAAATCGGTCTCTCTCTCAATGAGCTGTGATAAACTAAATGTGTCCTATGAAAGTGGGGCCCAGTATGCTGTATATCTAAAACTAATATAAAATAATATTTTATGTCAACTGTAATTTAAAAATAAAATTTAAAAAAGAACTTAGTAAAAAGAAGAGAAAAAAATGGGGCCCAAACCCATAGGTGTATATCCTTAGGGGTCTGAGAGTTTTCTTTCAATGGGTATTTTTAATTATGCTCTTATTTCATTCTAAAGAGTATGTTTAACACTATTCTGATCACCTGAATAGCGAGCTTATGCGCAAGATGCCAATCACTGGCAGTGACTGAAGTTGTGCTTCAGAAAAGTGGAAGTGGTATTGAGGATCTCATTATGCGGTGCCAATCCTACTATCCCCCGAAATTCTATGTGTAATCAGGTGACTCATCAATTAAATTTACTTAGTATGCAGTGAAAAACATTAGTTTCCACCATTTCTACTCTAAGTTCTACATGTCCTTGTAGATCTCGCAGACATCTAACTTGTACCTTTATCATAAAACTAAGTCATGTTGAAACTACCTGTTTTAACCATTACCTGTTTCCCTACCACTAGATGATGAGCCCCTCAAAAGCAGGGACCATGGTTGTATTTCAGTCTTCTCTCTATGCCTGGCACCTAGCAGACAGTAGGTGCTCAACAATTGTTTGCGGAACAAATGATCTGATAAGTGAATAAATTACTGAAAAAAAAAAAAAACTACTTGGAGTTTTATTTTTCCTGGAAGATTTAGATATAACCAGCTAGTACTGTTAATGTATCCTTTACATCAAAGGTGCAGTAGCACCCTGGCTGGTGTGGCTCAGTGGATTGAGTACCGACCTTTGAACCAAAAGGTCGCCAATTCGGTTCCCAGTCAGGGCACATGCCTGGATTGCAGGCCAGGTCCCCAGCTGGAGGCGTGTGACAGGCAACCGACACTATATCTCTCTCACATCGATGTATCTCTCCCTCTCTTTCTTCCTTCCTTCCCTTCTCTCTAACCTTAACCCTTCCCTTCTCTCTAAAAATAAATGAATAAATAAATAAAATCTTTTAAAAAACAAGTGCAGTGGTAGCTAGGCACCAGCGCAGAGCCACCCATAAGCCATTGCACATTTGCCCAGCCATAGGTGGGTGAGATAATCGGCACCCTGCTTTAACAGGCATTTTGGAGGGGAGATGCCTCACGGTCTCCTGCAGTGGGAAACCTTCTATGGCCTCCTGTCACTGGGAGGAGCCTATTGTTTAATGCTAGCAAGGTAGACACTAACTGAAGTGAGTGAAGTAAAAGCTTTGCCCACTCTCTTCTGTTATTAAAAGGACATATCTTTCCCCTTCTGAACTGCCTTCTTCTTGAGAGTTAGTGGCTTGCTATATAAACAGTTTACCCTAAAGGGGGCAGCAAACATTTTCTGTGAAGAGCCAAAGAGCAAATACGTTAGGCAGTGTGGACCATGCAGTCTCTGTTACAATTATAGCTTTGCCATCATAGTGCAAAAACAACCACAGACAATATGTAAATTAATGAGCATGAAACTGTGGACGCTGAAATTGGAATTGCATTCTTCTTTTTATTTCCTTCCAACCATTTGAAAATATAAAAATGGTTCTTAGTTTGTGGGCTGTGCAAAAATAGGTGGTAGGCCACATTTGGCCCATGGGGTGGACTCTGCCCTAAATCAGTATCTTCCCCTCAATCCTGTTTCTTTTCACACCTATTTCTCTTACCTCAGTTAAACAATGACATTCAAATGTGATCATTTCTTAAAAGATAATGGCCTCTGTCATCAATCATTTACAGCTCATTGTGAATGAGTAAATGTCAATGCCTTTTATGAGGGGCTGGGTTGAAAATGAAGATTAAGAATAGTCAAAGGAAAGAAAACAAAGCCAACTTTAACTCAACAAAGACTTGCTTGGAACCTGTAAAACAGAGACCATGTCTATTGCTGCTCCGGTCAAGTTCATTGATTGTAGGAAAAAAATAAGCTCACTTATCTCATTAAAATAAGTGTTTCCATTTCAGATTTACCAAGGGAGCTGTTGATGTTTTCTGGGCTGCAAGCTTCTATGTGTGTGATTTGCTTACCTCAGATTCAGTGATTGTCTGTAAAGGGTCAGACTGGGCCTCGCTGTGAGGGAAGGAGGCCTCACAACTGACATGATCTGGTGTTCTGCCAGTCTGCACAGAATTAGAAGATGGATTATTGTGGATTTGTTTTCCTTTAGGAATTAAGGCTGGCACTGGCTTAGCTTCAGTGCAGCTGAGGTATTAATGGAAATGCATTTCTGTCTTAACAGCTGCATCCCATTCAGCCACGGTGACTTTGGGGTGACTTCCAAAGCAATCTCATCAGAATGAATTGGCAGATTAAAACTAACTTTCATGTCAGAACTGCAGGCAAGGAGATATGAAATGCACATTGGTCTTCCCACCACAACAAAATGGAGCTGAATTGTGTGATGTGGGCTACTGAATATTGGTTGAACTGTCAAATGGATCCTTTTTTTTTCAGCTAGCTCAGGAAGATTCACAGCATATAAAACATTCAAGACCCGGTAAAAATGTTTTGCTGCTGCTGCTGCTGCTGCTGCTGCTGCTGCTGCTGGCCTTCCACTATGCTGCAAAGCTGTCTTGGTTCTCCATCAAAGTCTTTCCTTTGTCTCCTTACCCTATGGTAAATTCACTTAGCTCCAGCAGAGCAAATACACACAAGTGCATTGACGATGGCTCCCTCTGGACGGCCCTGCCCTTCGCTGAGAAGTCACCTGACTCTTGGAGCCTCAGCTTCTTCCAGATCCTAGGATTGCGATAACGAATACATGAGATGAACATGTGAAGGAATAAACGTGATGTGTCCCAATAACACTGTGGACCTTGAAATTGGAATTTCTTGTGTCACAAAGTATCATTCTTCTCATATACTCTACAAATATTGGCTTTTGTTTTACCTTCTGTCCTCACTTAGAATCCAAACAGGAATATGCGCTATTCAATGAACTGGAAACAGGAGAGGGGACCACTGAGAGCTACCCAGGGAAGAATGGCCTCTTGCCCCATCAGTAAGCACGATTCAAAAGGATATATGCACAAGAGCAGGAGACATGTGATTTATAAGAACATGAATTTCTTGAAAGGTTGGGACTAAAACTATTTTTTTCTGATGCAATTCATTTTTTTCATAGCCCCTCATTTTTACCTGCCCTGCCAAGCCAATTCTGAACTTATCACCTGTCATTTTACCCTTCAAACACAATAGAAAGTCCCAACACATTACCTTGCAAATAAGCACTACATACATGCAGAATCAGCCGTACAAATAGACAGCTCGGTGGCCACCCACATTCTGTAGTATAGGAGTGCTACTGAAGTTTCTCTGCTATAAAATACCTCCCTACAAACTTGGGATGTGTCCCCAAAGTGTCACCATTATGGAGTTGTTCATTTAAACTATAAAATTGCTCCTTTTCAAAAACAAATATTCCTTAGGTGATATTTTGCTGTCAGCAGATATTCACAACTTCATAAAAATTTATTATATCTTTTTCTAAAGTAAGCAGCCAGGGGTTCCTTTGAAGCTAACATAATGGGGGTGGGGGGCACAGAGATGGGAGATGGATACCACAGGGACCCACCAACCACATCTTCCTAATACTTATTGAATACCATGTATAAGTCAGGATTCTTGGTTGTAAACAGCACATCAAGTAGATGTACCCTGCTGGGAACTACATTCTTGCCCCACAGTCAGCTCATTTTAGACAAGTGAGAAGCCTTTGATTCTTACCAGCCTAGGTCTGTCCTCTAGTTTCCCATCTCAAAAGGAGCTAACAATGTGAGGCAGATGGGTCTGATCAGCTCCCCCAACCCAAGGGAAGAGAGTGTTGAGGAGACTCTAGGACCTCAGGGCCTAGCTATTTCACCTTATCCATGCATTTATTTCAAGTGTTAATTATGTTCCTATTGCTGGCAGGCCCTGCACTGGATTCTCTGGGGTTATCTGAAGAAATACAAGATACAAGCATCACCCTAAAGGCAATTACAGTTGACTGGAGGAGACAAGACAGGAAGTCAAGTTAATAAATGTCTCTATTAACTGCATATTGTATTCCCAGAACACTAGAGAATAATTACAAAGCTCCATATGTCATTGCATGCTGGCACTGCATGGCTAGGTCATAAAGATAGCAAGAGGAAGGAAAGCAAAGTATTGGGCAAGACCTATCAGAGAAAGCTTTTTGGAGAAACTAATTCTTAAGTTGAGCCTTGGTAAATACGCAGGGCATAGATTCCTCAGTAGAGAAGAAAAGGGGGAGTTTTCAAAGATAGGGGACCCTGAGGAACAAAGGCACAGAGACAGAGACAAATGGACAGTGAGCAAGGGACAGTTCAGACACTGGTTTCTCTCTAACTGGGTGGCTCCACAGTGAGATATGAGGGCAGAGAGTACGGTGGGCCCAGGCACGAAGAACTTCAGGTATCAGGCTAAGGGTTTCTGATGCAATGCCACAGAAAGTTCCTCTGGGGGTGAATCACATGTCAAAAAGGTGCAAAAGGAGGTTAACCAAAGAATTGATTTACAGCACGGCCCAGGACAAGAAGAACTCAAGACTTACCCTTGGGAGAATGGGTAGTAATTTGGGTGTAAGTGGCCAAAGGCCTGATAAAGAGTAATGTATAGAGTGAAGAGAAAAAAAAGTCAAATCTGAAAAGCACACTGAGGAAAGAGTGAGTAATCCTGATAGGATCAGGATTTGGAGGTTGAGTCAAAAAATCACAAAGCCTGCAGGAAACTTGGGGGATGCTAGTGCCTCTGACAATAACGAAGAAGAACAAAGAAACACTAATATGGGTGGGGTGGAAAGAACAGGAGGTCAGATTTTGAAATGTCCTACATGGAAATAATAACACATCTTCTGTATCACTTGGACATACTAGTTCTGAAGACTGTTGGTGGTTGGTTCTATTTTAACTGTGGAGAGAGAGAGGGAGTTTTATAGGAAAAAAAAATACATAATTTTCATCTTTCCACGTCCACGATGAAACCCCAAAATATTTAGACTGCATGCCTCAACCTGTACACTAGCCTATTGCTTCATATTAACCTCCTGCACTGACTCCAGAGCCTGTGTTCTTTATCCCACCCCCAACTGCAAAGCCTGCCTGTGATAGTCATAATGTGTTTGTCTGAACTAGGTTCCCTCCGTAGCCTTCTTTCTTGACCAAATAAATCAAATTAGTTTTCCTCATAAGTTCTGCAACATTATCCTTTAGTAATACTACTTGTTCTCTGAATCTTAAGATCAAGAACTCTGAACTAATTGGTTTAGGTCATTGGTAGACAAGCATTTCATGTGTTTTTTATATGTGTGTGTGTGTGTGTGTGTGTGTGTGTGTGTATATTCCTAAATATATATATATATTCCTAAATATATATTTTAAAATTTCAAAATACACAGCAGATAATATAGGCATTTTCTTTTGTTCTTTTTATGTGTAGGCCTATTAAAGGTTAAATTTTAGTGATATACTTTAGATCATGTGAACTTTAAAATAAGCTTAAAGAAAGAGAAAGAAGGTGCTAATGATGGGTTAGCAACACTGCACTAGTTGTTTTAGATATAAGGAGACCTTCCAAACAACTGGAATTACCTTCTGGAAGGTGGGCTCCTTGTTGTACAGGCTTCCCCCACTAGGTAGGTGAGTGTTCTAGGAAACTTTCTGTATCAGAGTACCGCCTTGCATTGTTGTGAGAGGCTGCATTTGGCTTCAGTGAATTTTTTTGAAGACCCTTCCAACGCCTTTGCCCATTTCAATGATGGGTGATTTACAAGTACACCTGCCCACACTGAGCTGACCGTTCAGCAGTTTTTGACCAAAAACAGCATGACCGTTGTGCCCCACCCTCCCTCTCCACTATCCACCTGATCTTGTGCTGAGTGACAGTTTTTTGTTTCCCTGGATGAAAACGTCCTCCAAAGGAAACACTTTGACAATGTGGAAGAGGAGAAACAAACAAACAAACAAACACAGAAGGACTAAAAGCCATCAAAACTGACGAGTTCAAAAACTGTTTTGAGCATTGGAAAAACTCTCAATAGATGTATTGCATCAAGTGGAGAGTACTTGGAAGTTTAAACTGAACTGAACATGTTTGACTGAGTTTAAACATGTAAGAATACATACAAAATTTTTTATAAATAGATTCTTTTTTCTGGGGGGGTCCCCACTCATACATTATTTTGTTTAATCTTTACAACAACACTGTACATAGATACTATTCTCCCCAGTTTATAGATGAAGAAACCAAGGCTCATAGGAAATAAAGCACATGTACGATGTCATGAAGCTAAAAAGGGGGAGAGCTAGTACTTGAATTAGGACAGTCTGGTTTCCAAGCTCATGTGACACCACCTCCAAATCAGTAGATGATTTTTAAAAAGTCTGCATAACATAATGCACATTATCAAATGGAGCTGTTTTCTGGGGGCTGTGCTTGGTGTACTCTGTAATCAAGGTGCTTGAGACTTTAGGGATTTTTTTGTGATGGAGAATTATTTTAATTTTCCCCTTCCACTTTCAAGGGCTGCAGATCCATCTTTTTTCACTCTTTTCTTCTTTCTGCAAGCCAAAGCAATAATGCTCACCTGCACGGATACACTCAGTGCATGCATATCTAAACTATAAAAAAAAATTAAATGCTCAACTGCAATGATTCTACTCTTTAAATTAAAAAAGTGTAAAAAAAGTCATAAATAACTTCCTTCATTTTGTGTTATTGGCATTCAAAATTCATATTTGAAGAGGAATGAAGGGTCCCAATAATCTTGGGACTTTTCTAACACGATGGACCTTGTTGCAATAATTATACCTCTCCAAAATCTTCATTTCAAGAATAGCAGTCCATCACTGTTTAATCCTATCTTTTACTGAGAGCATTCACAGTGCCCACATCCTTTCACTTCGTTATCTGCGTCACAAAAGCATACCTTGCCTATGAAGTTGACTATTCGGGCCTTCCTGTCACTGTGTGTTGACCTCTCTGGTTTTACTTCTTGGACAAGTTACCTCACTGAGCTTCCAAATGGTTGTCATAATAGAACCTAGGTCATAGGGTTGTTGTGTGAGTTAAAGAAATATTTATCACAGTTCCAACCACTAGAAAACATTCAATAAATGATTTTTTATCCTATGACAACACCAGGAAATGGCTTTGGAAAATGCAGAGCCCTGTTGTAAGCAGGCTTCTTGGAGTCAGTTCTAGCTACATGTGTGGTGAATAGTCCCCACACAAGTGCTGGCAAAGCAAGAATCCCAGGGGCTGAGTTCTCATGCATATCCCAGCCTTGTACCCTCTCCCTGGACCAGCGTTTTTGGCACTTCATAGGCAGCCCTGATACCAGACCAGAGGGCGAACCCTGAGAATGTACTTCCACCATGGCTCCATAGAACTGAAAGCACTGAGGCCAAATCACAAATGGAGGCAAGAGGGAAACATTCAGGTTTTTAGTCAGGTTTAAAACAACCCCAGAACAAAAGTTGGTTGTTGTTGTTGTTTTTTAAGAATTCTGAAATATCTTCCAGCTGTGCCATCAATGAAGTTAACATGGCCTCCATCCCTGCCTCAAAGGATGTCAGTTTCTCTGTTGACAAGCCAGCCCCACCAGGAGGTCTGACTCAGCCCTGGGAGGCGACCCCAGTGTTTCCTGGGAGCCTCTGAGGAGACACTGCCTAGCATCTTCCAGTGTTTGGAAGGCTGTCACACGGAAGACAGAGAAGATTGTGTGGCTCCAAAGGGCAGATTTGGAACCCATGTGTTAAAATTACAGGAGGGATTTTTTTTTTTTTCACTTAACCTAGTGAAGATCTCTGTAAATTACCACAGTCAAACAAATGATGGGCTGCATAGTGATGCTTTCTAGTTCTAATCTTCTGGAAGTCAATTTGGACTTGGCTGTCTTGAGGAGATATGAAAGACTTTGCACACCACAGGATCAAAAGTCAAACACATTTAATGCCTTTCAGTGTCCGGACTGTTGCGCCTTGAGAACAGTACAAACCTGAGGAAGATGGGATAGCCATGAACTGCAAACCTAGCAAACCCAGCCTCTGCTGGAGCCCACAGGAAGTGTCCCTGATCTGTGACTGCCTTGACTCAAACATCACTTACCCTCTTGCTTGTCACCTGTGTGACCCTCTTGTTCTGCTATGTCTGGAACTAGTCTGGTACCTTTCTAGTCCTGCTCCTCTACAATGTCTAACCTGACTTTTCAAACAGCCTCGGTCTCAGTACTCTGAGCTCCCAACCTAGTTCAAAGGAGTTAGTTAGACCTGCCCTAATATGAGTGTTTATGTGCAGGGGTAGAGGAGTGTAGCCACTGACATTCAGGAGTTTGCCTGGTACTTACAGGTGAGCCGTGTTGTTCTCCCATTAGATAGAAACAATCTCACGGAGTACCAACTTCAGACAAGGTCACTCTGAGATTATGATAAATAAGGCTACTTCATAATTTTGTCTAAACATGCAAAAACAAGGCAAGGTCGCTATGCCAACCACAAAATTGTGAACACTCTTCTCTCAGCCCAAATGAGTGACTTCTTTACCAATTATAACTTTATACTTATTGTAGTCTCCCCTACATTTACTGAGATACCTGAGCACAGAATCAGCCCCACTAACAAGATCCAATCTGGAGCAAATCTCCCACTTGCTTAGACCCTCCCCAGAATCACCCAACCAAACTCCAATCTTATAACAGGTTCTCTCGAACATGATCTTACTGTGATGCCCTGGGGTTCTCTGCTACAATGAGGAATAAGCTCAACTTGTTCAATGGCAAGTATGCTTCTGAGGTTCTTCGGTTGGAGTGCATTGACAACTCATCCTTTGTCTAGAGGAGGAGCACCAAACCTCCTGGTCAGGTGTATATTTTGCTTTGAATTTAGAGGCATCTAAAATCCACTACCCAGTGGATTTAAAATCAATCATATTCATGCTTACTAGTCTCACCCAGGTGCCCCTCTCCACAGCTGGCCTTTCTCTAGTCATGATGCCTCCAGCCCGGTTCTCCTAAAGCCCCTCTTCCATCAGCATCTGCACCAACTGATGGCACTCACAGGGCTATCTTTTAGCCATGATGAAGAGAACCAGAGCACCCAAGACTTCCAAGTCCTCAACTTACGACCCACCACTGTTGTCACTTCACTCTCATTGGCTCCATACTGTGGCGGGTTTGGGGATGTGTTTTCTGTCTCCCACAGCTGATCAGCATGATTTCTTTGAGTCCTGGGGTAACATAAGGAAGGCAAAAACAGGTTAAGCTTCCAAATCTTAAGTCTTACTGATTCTTGCTGGTATGGGCGCAAAACATGAACACCTTTCTCCTTGCTCAAGGGGATATTTTGACTAAGGTTTATATCATACGTCACCGAAGCCCTTCTCTGATTGCAAAAATTCCTAATTCTTTCCCAGTTTCAACTCTTTTCCACCACCCTAACTGCCCATCTAAGCAAAGAATCAGGGGAAAAGCAGGAGAGAATGAGAGTCAGCCTATCAGTACAATCTTTGTTGCCAGTTCAAAGATGTTTGTCTTCACAAGTTCTTCTCCTTAGGGACGGTCAGCGTCATATGAAATTATTTCATGGATGCCTCCATTTAACTTAACCTTCTGGCACCAAGGTTACCTCTTCTGTCCTTCCCCATGTCCAGCATCAACAGATAAGACAAATGCAAACTTTACATAAATGCTAAGTATTAACTAGGTAGAAGTCAAAAGCAAACTATTCTAAGGAAACAGAAACAAAACTGGAACAGTTTGCTTTCTAGAGTAAATAAGAAAATACAGAACTACATAGGGATTAAATATGCTTAACGTTGGAGAACAAAAGGGAAGAAACACTAGCCTTCAGCTTTAGCCCCAATCTTGTAGCTTAATTGAGGAGCCCAGAGCCGACGTCCTGGTTCCATTTGAAGTGCATTCAACACAATCAAATGTCCAATGTTTGTTATTGATCAGCAATTTGGCTCAAGTTTCTAGAAACTCATAAAGGCTCCTTTTATCTAGAATAGAGGAAACTCAAGTGGCTTGTTCCCTGACTCCCTTTTGCTGAGCCTACTGTGAATCTATTCTATTAATCTCCATGCTCTGTGGGCTTCAGGTATAGAAACTAGAGCTTGCTCCTTAGGAACTGGTCACAAAGGCTTCCTGTCTCTTGGACCTCACACTTGTCCTGCTAGGTCTCCCAGGATAGAGGGCAGGACCCTGTCCAAGGGGGCATGGTTGAATCTCTGTACTAGTTTACATTAATTCAGTACTTGTCATATGCCAGGCACTATTATTGAGAGCTTTATGTGCCTGAACACATTTAGCTCTCACATCCATCCTATGAGATATATACTTAATATTATAATTCACAAAGTATACACTAGTAAACTGAAGCACAAAATTAAGTGACTTGTGAAAACTGAGAAAACTGATAAGTGGGACAACCGGGGCTTAAACCCAGGAGTCTGACTTCAGAGGCCATACTCAGCTGCCTCTCAGGAAAAGAAAAGGAAAAAAGGGAGTGACCCCCAAAATGCTTGGCCTGTTAGCCCCACCACCCACATGGGGGTGGTTGAGGATTCATGGTGTCCATGCTGGGAGCAGAACTCCTTTTCCCGGGGGTCCACAGTGGTCTTCACATGGGGGAACAAGGGCTCCTTGGTATATGCAGAGGCTTTCCAAGGGTTATGCAGGTGCAGTCAGTTTTAAGGGAACCAGTTTCCATGTTCTTACCTTTTATGTGTACTTTCCTTACAACAGGTCATCTCAAGAACTTACCAGGGTCAGCAGTCAAGCTCTCATCCCAACTCCTTTCCACAATAGCCCTTCTTCAAATTTACAGCTGAAAAGGACACCTTTTACTTACCCTTCCCAAACATTGATAAGATGCATTGTCCCTGATTGCATCTAGGGCCCCAACCTCTAGGGCCCCAAACGAGGAGCAATTTAAAATTCTAGAACAGAGAAAGTGAGTAACTTCAATGAATGGATAACATATTCTTCAGGTAATCCAATGTTTGCAATACTTTGCTTTCAAAAAAACTGAAACACTACCTAATAGAGCTGACAGATCCTTAAAAGTAACTGTTGATGCTAGAGTACTATATGACTATTAGTATATAATTCAAGAACTCAAGAATTGAGTGACAGGGCTATAACAAGGTTTGTTTGATGCTTGCATGAACAAGATTATTCAGTGCTTACATCTGTTAAAATGGAAATAGGAATATAATTTTATATTCATTTTTAATATTTATTCATAGATATATAATACTGTTCATCCACGTGTATATGACAAATTAAAGGGGGGAACCCATTCATTAGAAATGCATTTCCAGAATTTTTTACTTTTTTAAAAATTTAAATAATATTTTATTGTTTATGCCATCACAGTTGCCCCAATTTTATCCCCTTTGCCCCCCTCCACCGAGACCTCCCCACTCCCTGAGGCAAGCCCCACACTGTTGGGTCATGCCTGTTTGTTCTCTAGTTACTATATTCCTGTATAGCACTTTCCATCCCCAATTTTCCATCATGGCAATTCTGTAACAACCAATTTGTACTTAATTTCTTCACCTTTTTTTACCCATCCCCCTGACCTCTCTCCCATCTGGCAACTATAAAAATGTTCTTTGTATCTATGAATATGTTTCTGTTCTGCTTGTTCATTTATTTTGTTTTTTAGATTCAATTGCTAATAGATAATTATGTATTACCATTTTTATTGTTCATAGTTTTGATCTTCTTCTTAAAGAATACCCTTTATCATATCATATAATAATGGATTGATGGTGATGAACTCCTTTAGTTTTTTCTTGTCTGGGAAGCACTTTATCTGTCCTTCGATTCTAAATGATAGCTTTGCAGGTAGAGCAATCTTGGCTGTCAGGTCCTTACTTTTCATCATTTTGACTATTTCTTGCCAGTCCGTTTTAGCCTGCAAAATTTCTTTTGAGAAATCAATAGACAGTTTTATGGGAGCTCCATTGTAAGTAACTAATTGTGCTTCTGTTGCTGCTTTTAAGAGTCTCTCTTTGTCTTTAACATTTGGCATTTTAATTGTGATGTGTCTTTGAGTGGGCCTCTTTGGGTTCATCTTGTTTGGTACACTCTGTGATTCCTGGACTTGTAAGTCTATTTCCTTCTGCAGCAAGGGGAGTTTCCTTTCATTATTTTTTCAATTAGGTTTTCAATTTCTTGCTGTCTTGCTTTTCCTTCCAGCACACCCATGATGCAAATGTTGGTACCCTTGAAGTTGTCCCTGAGGCTCCTTACACTGTCTTCATTTTGGTGGCGCAGGAGGGAGGGTTCTTTTTTCTTCTTGCTGTTCTAATTGGGTGCTTTTTGCTTCCTTATATTCTAAATTGCTAATTTGATTCTTGGCTTCATCCACTCTACTATTGATTTCTTGTAATTGTTCTCTATTTCAATTAGTATATTTCTGACTAAATCATCTTTAACCTGTTGAGGTCCTCACTAAATTCATTGAGCATTTTCATTGAGTTTGTTCAGTATTTTCAATTCTGCATTTAGTAGGTTGCTTGTCTCCATTTTGTTCAGTTCTTTTTCTGGAGTTTTGTTTGTTCTTTCATTTGGGCCATGTTTCTTTGTCTTCTCATTCTGACAGCTTTCCTGTGTTTGTTTCTATGTATTATGTACAGTGGCTATGTCTGCCAGTCATGGTAGGGTGGCCTAATATAGTAGGTGTCCCTAGGGTACAGTAGTACAGCCTTCCCTATCACCCCAGCTGGATACTCAAGGTGTGCCCACTGTGTGGGCTATGTACACCCTCCTCTTGTAGTTGAACCTTGATCGTTGTTGGCATGTCCAAGGTCAGCCACCACCTATGTTCTCTCTGAGGCCACCTGGCGTGTGCTACGAAGCAATATGCAGATGGATGCTAATTCTGCTGGGCTCAAAGGTGCCCAGGTGAAGCCAAGCTGTGAACCAAGGCCCGCTGCTACTAGTTCTTGGCCTGGGTCTACTTACCAAGAGGTACAGGGCTCAATGAGGCCAGATGCTGCTTGTCTGAGAGACTTAGAAAAATCAAAAGCATGAGCCATTCATATGGAAAAACCAATAGGAACAACTTGGGTGAGCCCAAAAGTTGGGTGGAGCAGGATCTCAGGGGATCACCAGGGTGGGGCAAAAAGTGTGACCCAGGTTGATGAAGTTTCAGACACAGTGCCAGAATTTTTCTGTGGTTGTGCAAGAAGGCAAGCTATGTTACCTACACACCATTTTGACCCCCAAATTTTTTACTCTTTCTTTAATAATCATCAAAATTTATATATAACTGTATTTTTGATGTATTGTATACTAATAGTCATTGCAATAATATCTCACCTCAGAATACTGTTTGTTTTAATTTTTATTTATTGATTTTTAGAGAGAGATAGACATTGATTTATTGTTCTACTCATTTATGCATTCATTGTTTGCTTCTTTATGCACCCTGACAAGAAATCAAACCCACAACTTTGGCATATCAAGATACTCTAACAACTAATCTATCCAGCCAGGACCCGAAGACTGTTTTTTAAACACTTAGACCAGAGGTTCCTAGCCTCTCTAGTTTCACAACATCCTTAGTAAACCAGTGCTATTTCCAGTATGGCCCCAGACCAAAAGAAATACCTACCATTTCTATTTATTAACTGCTTAGATCTAAACAACTTAATAAGTAACAGAACAACATAGTAGCCACTTGCAAAACTAAAACACATGAAGTGAAAGAAAAAACTAATATTTTTATTTCATTCTTGTTTTCCCTTTTATTTCAGTCTTAAGTAAGCAGAGCTACTTACTAAGGAGATGTGTGCGCCTGTTTTACACTGCATGAAGCCACAAACCTGGGAATCAGGTCGGGCGCCTCCACCCTTACTTAAGAATGTTCCATACTGACATGTACACTGACTTACATTTTAATCCCAGAATTGGTCAAAAAGCCAGCTTTGTCAAAATTATGACATCATCAAAGGAATGTAGTTCAATCTAATGTTGTATCTGTGAACTACTCCCAAATTGGTAGTTCATACTCTGTTTACCTCAAAATTTTAAAATACCCTGAGGTACTCCTGTGAATTCACCAAAGAGCCCCAGAATACTTGAGTAAACAGTTTGGGAGTTGCAGACTTAGAGCCTTAGGTTCATAGGGAATGTTTTCTAAAATTTCAATTTATATATTTCTTTTCTTGTGAAGAAAATCATTGTGTAATTAAGACTGACAAGCATAAACTATATTACATTGGAATAACATTCCATGAAGGAAGTGGAATGGAAATATAATTTGTTCATGTATCTTTTAAAAGGATGATGTTAGATATCAGTTTGATAGGGTGTTTAAATATCATAGGATACATTTAAAAGAATGCTATGACTGTTTTATTTTTAAATATCAGATTTAATGATATACCAGACATTACATCTTTTGCCACTGTTTAAACTTATAATGCAACATTACATGTCAACTTAAATATGTGTGAAGGAGCCATAATTTTTCAGAATTCTTTTAGGGCCAGGCTTCATAAGGTTGGCACCATTGGCATTTGGGACTGGATAAGTCCTGGCTGAGAGGCTGCCCTACGTATAGCAGGATGTTTATTAGCAGCATTCCTGGCCTCTTCCCACTAATGCCAGTAGCATCTGTACCCAGGTTGTGACAATCAAAAGCATCTCCTAATATTCCCAAATGTTCCTGAGGGGTAAAATCATCCCCAGTTGAGAACCATTGTTTTAGGGGTTTCTGAAGCTGAAACATACGAAGACAACAAGCTAGCCTTTTATGACATACAATAAAGCATGATCTTTAGGAACTTGGGTTTTAGAAGAACTTCTTGTCTTACTCTTACTGCCTTGGGCAAGATAGCTAATTTTTCTAAGGCTGTCTCCTCATCTGTAACTGAGAATGAATTTTATTAGCACCCTAGAGGGTTGTTGTGAGCCTTGGATGAGAATATACTTCTGAGATCCTTAGCAGAGCCTGACACATAGTAATCTGTTAATACATTTTAGGCATTATTAAATAGTTATTCCCGATACTTCTTCCTGCAGAGGCTCATTGTCTATCGTATCATCTGCCTGAACTCCTCTGCCTGAAATTGAGACATTTTATAATCTCTCTTCACACTATCTAGCTAACTTTATGTCTTAGTAAGAAAGGCTTGCACACCACACTCACAATTACGCAACCTTATTTCTTGTCTGAGTCTAGTTCCGTGCTCTGTCACCACATCACCAAAGACCTGTGTAAGGCACTCAGCCCATTTCCTGGGGGATGTGTGTGTCGGGGCGGGGTACGTAGTAGAACTTGGTAATCTCAAATTGTCTCTTTAAATGCCAGAAGAAGGAGAAGGGGGAAAGGAGGAAGAAGAAAGGAGGATAATTCTGCAGACCTTGGCATAAAATTCTTTCTAGGGAGGCAGGATGGTGACCGTTCTCCTACAGGCCACATTCCCCTGCCTTTATCCACACTGCTTCTGCTTTCCCCTGTATGCTCTGATTCTCTATGGGCTCAGCTTAGATTCCACCACTCCGTTTAAACCTCCTTTGCTCACAGAATTGTCTCTTTCTCTAAACGTCTTTAGCCCTTAACTGTGTACTATCAGGCCGTACTGGACTTCACTTCTTTCTTGTGTCCCTTACATGGCTCCCCTGAGATGGTGACTTTTTGTGCGCAGAGAGAACCTCACATCCTTTTTAAATATGTGTGTGTGATGCCCAAACTGCATCACACAGTGCTGAATAAATACTGGGTAATCAGTTCATTGTCTCGATCCTTATATTTTGGTGTGGGCTGCTACAGGTTAAGTGTGTGTCCTAGAAAAGTTTCTCTAGAAATTATCATAGGGGTGAAAATAAACAGCCACTTAAAGTTATACAAGCATAATCAGACAGGGCCAGGGCATGGAAATTCCCAGCTGTTTTACATTTAGTGTGTCCTTCCATGGCTGAACAGTGACAGGAAGGACAAGGAACATTAGACACCCAGGCTACTCTTGTTCATGTACTTTTACAGACTCTAAGAGTGCTCTCCTAAGTAATTCCTTCCATTGTGGTTCGTTAACAGCCATTAACAATCCCCTTTTGGCCTTAATTAATTACCTTGCCTTGGAGTTAAAGAGGGAGAATGGTTGTCAAGCGCATTATTTGCTCAATTACCCAACACCATAGATAATGTGTGGTAATGAATTGGAAGATGGAACGCCCAGCTCCTCTCCAATCCCACAACTGTAAAACCTTGTTCTGCCCTTTCAGGTGTTTAAAATCAGGACGAAGAAAGAGCTCGCATTCAGGGTGACCGTACATGGAATAAGAGGATGTAATATCTTCATGTTACTTCCAGCAGAAACACTGAAATTCCACATTTACGATAAGGCTCAGGTTTTCAGATAATTTAAGGACCAATTATAGAGGCTTTTTGCTTCTCTCTGGTTTCTACTCATTCTCATAGTCTGTGTTTTGGCCATTTCATGGCTACTTCATAGGTGACTTTATCCATAGGCTGGTTATACCCTTTACGGCACCATTAGACCTCCACTTGTAGGAGATTGGGTTATAAAGCTCCATTTTACTTTTGCTTGCTTTTGAAATCATGTTCTGCTGGGCTTGGATTTGTAATTATAAAAGAAATGTTTTCTTTTTTAAAGAAAGATGTAAAGTAATCTCCATTAGAAAAGAGATAAATCTGATCCTATTTGAGATGTTGCTAAGGAGATACTTGGTGTCATTTTGGAAATAACGAAGCTTCAGGGGGGAAAGCGCTAAAGGGAAGAGAAGTATATCGGAGACCAAGCACTCCGGCTCTAACAGGAAAAAAGAAATCATGGCATTTTTTGTTGATTTACTTATCTATGTGTCAGAGATCTTTTTACTTGAACCAAAAGAATGAAAAGCAAATCTTCTAATTAAATCAGAAATTGTCGATAGCCTGTGGCGTCCTCCCACTCACCTGTAACAGATTTTGAGCTGACATTTGCTTTAGGTCCTAAAACTAATACAGTTCTAGGGTCAGTGGGTGAGGGCAGGGTTGGGGGTTGGATTAAGCAGCAGTTGCAAACCACTTTGCAATTCACACTGTTTGAAGCAATCTAATTGGGTACAACTTCTTACTAAAATTATAAGAAAATTACTGTTTAAAATTGTGTGATATATATAATGTAGAGGCATGTCAACCTGCATTGCTAGTGCTGAGGAAAGGATTTTTAACTATGTGATGTGTACCTGTATGTGTGAAGTCTGCACCCAAACAGTAGCTCTTGAGGGAGGAGCGTTGCAGGTGCATAAGAAGGGCAAGCACTTCAGCAGTAGAGAGGCACTGAGGAAACAGAGGCTAGATCCGGCAGCAGAGAGGGCAAGCTGGGAGCTGAGGCTGGATGAGTGGAGCCAGGCCAAGTCACAAGTGCATTGTCTGCCATACCTTCGCAAAATATATGAGACTTGAGAAAAAAAGCAGCCAGTTTGATCAGCACTCACACAACTATTAAACTGGCCGTGTGGACCTTGCCCTTCAGTGCGGAGGTTTGGGAAACTGCTCCCTGCCCATCTCCGTGGGTTCCCTGATCCTCAGATGCCAACCTTAGCCAATTTGTTTAGATTCACTGGATTCAAACTTCGGTGTGTTTCCTCCTGGTTTGCCAGACCCTTTAGGCAAAGGGCTCTGATTCCAGCTTGCTGACTCTGATTCTGCTCCTTCTCAGCTGAAACACACTTCTGGATCCCCCCTTAAAATGGAGACTTCCAGATCGTTCCCTTTCTGCACACCTTATTTCTGTATCCTTCACATCCACCTCTCCAACCAAGTGTTTATTTTGGACATTCTTTTCAGCCCTTCACACAAACTTCAAATGCCTCTGCATACCTGTTTGAAAAAAATGTTTTTGTGTTTATTGTGCCTTAAAACACAATTGAATGGAAAAAACTGCCTCTCCTTTCTCCCGGTGGCATAAGGAGAAATATATTTGGTCGTTTCCTGGCACAAAGCACCCTTGAAATTTCTTGAAAAATAATAGTGTCTTTTTGTCATTTATATGGAGCCCCTTCTGAGCCCACCTGAGTTTATGCTCATGAGGTGACTTGGGGTGAGGCCCCCTTGGTTGCCTCAGGATCGGGCTGGTCACCAGAAAGACCAAATGATTATAGGGCTGGAATTTTTAGTCGCACACACCGACCTCTGGGAAGGGAAATAGGGGATTGTTACAGTTTAAGCTCTATAAAAACTCTTTTTTTAAAAGTATATTTTATTGATTATGCTATTACAGTTGTCCCATTCTGCCCCCCTTATCCCCCTCTGCTCTGCACCCCCCTCCTTCCAGCATCCCTCCCTTAGTTCATGTCCATGGGTCATATGTATAAGTTCTTTGGCTTCTCCATTTCCTGTGCTATTCTTAACTCCCCCTGTCTACTTTGTACCTACCAATTATGCTTCTTATTCCCTGTACCCTTTCTGCCATTCTTCCCCCTTCCCCTCCCTGCTGATAAACACTCTGATCTCCATTTCTGTGATTCTGTTCCTGTTCTAGTTGTTTGCTTAGTTTGTTTTTGTTTTTAGGTTCAGTTTTTGATCGTTGTGAGTTTGCTGTCATTTTACTGTTTATAGTTTTGATTTTCTTCTTTTTCTTAGGTAAGTCCCTTTAACATTTCATATAATAACTCTTTTAACTTGACCTTATCTGAGAAGCACTTTATTTGCCCTTCTATATTAAATGATAGCTTCGCTGTATAGAGTAATCTTGGATGTAGGTCCTTGCTCTTCATGACTTTGAACACTTCTTTCCAGCCCTTCCTTGCCTGCAAGGTTTCTTTTGAGAAATCAGTCAATAGTCTTATGGGAACTCCTTTGTAAGTAACACTCTCTTTTTCTCTTGCTGCTTTTAAGACTCTCTCCTTATATTTAATATTGGGTAACTTCATTATGATGTGTCTTGGTGTGTTCCTCTTTTGTTCCAACTTCTTTGGGACTCTCTGAGCTTCCTAGACTTGCATGTCTATTTATTTCACCAGGATAGAGACGTTTACCTTTATTATTTTTTTCAAATAAGTTTTCAATTTCTTGCTCTTCCTCTTCTTCTTCTGGCACCTTATGATTCAGATGTTGGAACATGTAAAGTTGTCGCAGAGTTTTCTAAGTCTCTCCGCAGTTTTTTGAATTCTTGTTTCCTCATTCTGTTCTGGTTGATTGTTTGCTTCTTCCTTGTTCCAAATCATTTATTTGAGTCCCAGTTTCCTTCCCTTCACTGTTGATTCCCTATATATTTTTCTTTATTTCACTTTGTATAACTTTTACTTCCTCCTTTATTTTGCAGCTGTACTGAATCATTTCTGTGAGCATCCTGATTACCAGTGTTTTGAACTCTGCATCTGATAGGTTGGCTATCTCCTCATCACTTAGTTCTTTTTCAGGAGTTTTGATCTGTTCTTTCATTTGAGCTATATGTCTTTGTCTCAGTGCACCTGTTACATTGTAAGGGGTGGAGCCTTAGTTATTAGCCAGGGCAGGGCAACCCACTTTGCTGCATTGTGGTACTGTACATAGGGGAGGGATCAGAGAGGGAACAATGTCACTTACTCAGCTCTCACCCACTTTCAGTAACTTCCCCTGCTACCCACAAGCAAATTACACCCTTCTGGTGCTGATTCCCATGTGAATGGGTTTGTATATATTCTAGGACTCCATGGGCTCCTCCAGCAAACTCTCCTGTGAGACTGACAGTTTCTCTCACCATTGCAACCCCCTCAGGTTATACAAGCAGAGATTTTGAGGCTTTCTTTTCCCACTCTAGAGTCCTTGGTTGCACAGTCTGTCTTGCTCTCCAGTTGTTCCTCCTGTATTATTTGCATATGGATGTGGGACCTCCTGATCCTCCAGACTCCGCCTTGCCATGCATCCTCTCCACCCCTGTTACCCATCTCTACCCCTCCTACCAGTCTGGATGAATATTTCTTCTTTAGCTCTTTGGTTGTTGGACTTCCATATAGTTCAATTTTCTGGCAGTTCTTATTGTTTTTTGTTTTTAAATTGGTTGTTATCCTTATTTTGGTTGTGCAAGGAAGCCAAGGAAATCTATGCCTCTATCTTGGCCAGAAATTTCTGTTAAAACTCTTGAACTAGAATTGTTGAATTTACATATTGGTGAACACACCTGAATGCCGTTAGAGTGGGACTCTCTAGTTACCTGGGGACAGAAGCTCCTGCACTTGGGGTCCTTGCAGACACCACCCTGTGTACCTCTTCACCTGGCTGATCATCTGCACCTTTTAAGATATCCAGTATAATAAACTGGTAAAAGTAAGTAAGTGTTTCTCTTAGTTCCATGAGCTGTTCTAGAAAATGAATCAAACCCAAAGAAGGGCCATAGGAACCTCCAATGTACAGCCAGTCAGTCAGAAGCACATGTAACAACCTGGCCTCACAAATGCATCTGAAGTGAGGACAATCTTGGAGGATAGAGCTTTTACCCTGTGGGATGCTATCCCCAGGAAGTGGCAGAACTGAGTTAAACTGTAGGACACTCATCTCCTGAGAAGTGGAGGATTGCTTGGTCATGGGAGAACACACATCAGACCCACTGATCAATTTCATTTGGCCAATTAAGCCAAAAAAATCTCTTCATCCGTGTTCCCCCATCCTTCATTAGTCATGGTTTGGCAGTCCTTGAAAAAAGAAAGATGAATTTGAAACCTACCCAAGTTTCTCCAGTTCTGATGACTTCATGGTTACATCCCTAGATTTAATTATCTGCAGCCCATAAATGCTACAAGTAATGAAAGCTAAATAATACTTCTTGCATTTCTTTTCAGATTTCTGGCGCCTGTAGATCACTTTTCTGTGTTGACACTCTCTCTCTCACAGAAAGAACGATATGTCACTGGGAGCTTCCCTGCTGCCACCCCCTGAGGATAATGAGTGCTGATACACTGAGTAGCATCAACGCACCCTCAGCGCGGAATGCTTCCTGCTTCTGTGGGGCCCCCTTGTTCTAATGAAACATACAGAATTAGGCACTTGACATTCAAGAAACTTGACTGCAGGATTGTTTGGTGCTTTTTGTCCCCCAGTTCACATTTTATTATATCTGAGTCCCTGGCTCAATTTCGATGGTATCACACTATAACTGGAGGCCTGGCACAGCACCATGCCACCTCATCCAGATTTTCTCAGTAAATCCACATATGTACAGTTTGCAAAATGATCAAATCTTGTCTTTGTCCATTCAGGCTAATTTAACAAAAATACCAGAAGCTGGGTGGTTTAAGCAGCAAAACATTTATCTCTCAGTCTGGAATCTGGAAAGTCCAAGATTAAGGTGCCAGCAGATCCAGTGTTGGCTTAGTCCTTTTCCTGATACATAAATGACTGCTTTCTTGTTGTGTCCTAACATGAGGGAAAGCTAGATTGAGAAGAGGCAGTATTATAAAATGAATTGTTTGTCCAAAAATTTACATATTGAAGCCCTAACCGCTAGTATCAAAAATTGTAACTGTATTTGGAGACTGGGCCTTTAAAGACTGGGCCTTTAAAGATTAAGTTAAGATGAGGCCATTAAGGTGGGCCCTAATCTAATCTTACTGGTGACCTTAAAAGAAAAAATTAGGATGCACAGAGAGAAACTAGAGGTGCATCTGCACAGAGAATAGACCATGTGAGGACACTGAGAAAAAGTGGACATCTGCAAACCAGGGAGAGGCCTCAGAAGAAACTTACCCTGCTGACAACTCAATCTTAGACATCCAGCCTCCAGAACTGTGAGACAGATATAAATTTCTGTTGTATAAGCCATCCAGCCTGTGATGTTTTGTTATGGTTGCCCTAGAAAACTAATACAGAAAATAATAGACAATTGTTAATAAGCATTTAAACAAACAAAATAAGAGACTTTTTGAGGCTAGATTGTGCAACACAAATAGAGTGGCACAATGATCTCACAGTTTCACCCTTGCTACCAAGGTATTTGGAAGGAAGGAGTATCCCCCATGAACCCTCTGAGAAACTGGACCTGGTTTACCACCATTACTCAGGTGCCTAGGGGTAAACTATTGACCGTACATCTTGGTTTTCACCTGTTGTAGATCAGTTACTGTCTATTAATTTTTTTTAGTGCCCACTTTGACTTTGTGTGTCCTGGTTTATATAATAAGTTATATGGTCATCTTCACAGGTAAGTTGGGGTAACATGATTCTTTACAGGAAATCTCTTTCAGCTGGGATCAGAAAACCAAGCAACTGTTTCCCAGGATGATGTGCTAAAGGAGAAAAAGAGCCATGTGCCAGTGGCCTTGTGGCAAGCTCATACCAAAATACATGAGCAAGCAAATAAATAAAAAGCAAGGTTAAGTACATCATTGTGGACCTTTGTACCACACACACACACACACACACACACACACACACACACATGCACACACACCCCATCAGCTTAGAAACCCTCAACCATGCCCAAGTCTAAGTGCATGGGGAGGCATCCACACCTGACCTCTCTTCCTCTGTATTTCCTCAAAGGGTTTCTAAAGGATTTTAACTTTTGTGGTTTCTCCCATTATGCCTGCTTTTAAAAGGAATTCAGTTTTACTTGGTTCCATCAGCATAAATACATGTGGGTCTGGGGAAGAAATCCCATCAGGTAACAACCTGCTTCCTTCCATTCCCTGTCTCTACACAAAGGGGAGGAAGATATTTCCCCTTTTCCCAAGTATATTTGCTTCCAGGCAGAACTGGATGCACATAAAATTTTAAAAGAGAAACTGTAAAAAAGATAGATCCTAAGTGTTGTCAGCACCAAAAAATATAATCATGTGAGGTAATGAATGTGTTAACTAACCTTAGCATGATAATCATTTTGCAATATACATATATATGCATCAAGTCATCCTGTTGTACACCTTAAACTTACACAAAGTCATACGTCAATTACAGCTCAATAAAGATGGTATAATAAAAGAGCAGCTGCAATGTAGAAGATAGCCAGCAAGCAACAGCAGCTTAAGGAGGAATAATATCTTTATATGAAATAACAGGAATCTAGGGAAGTAGCTTCCTAGTTGCTATTTTTATTTTCAGCATTTCAGGTTAACACGGATTGAGTTAATGATGTTTTCCTATAGCTCCCAGGCAACTTAGAAATGGCAGGGCTCAAACTAGCAGAGATGCACTTCCTGCAGATTTGGAAGGGATGAGGAGGCAGACCTGGGGGCTGTGCTCATTCCCCCAGCTGTAAATGTAGAGGGAAGTAGTATTATATCAGGGATTGCCTATTGCACCCCAGGCACATGGCAATTTTCACAGGTCTTCTCCTTGTCAGTTTTACTAGTTTGAATCAACTGCTCAATTTCAGTGGCTAACAGGATTTTTTATTGTAGTAACCCCAGAGGTTCAATGATGGAAAATGAGCTCTATTAGATAGAGTAGGGGATCATTTAAGAATCTTGAATTCCATTTCACCCCTAGTGTTTATGTTTTCCATGGGAGAGATAAAAATGTGTAGGTTCAGAAAAAGGAAATTTCTGAAACCCTAATGGGAAAGTCTGAAATGTTTCCTGCTGCCGAATGTATTTTTAAAGACCAAAGAATCAGCTCAAACTGAGGTCCACTTTTTGATTGATGGGTGATTACTGTTTGGAGAATTTATGCCAACTCTTATAAGTCAATGAAGGTCAGGAGAGACATTTGAAGTTCCTGCTTCACTTTCTTCTTTAGAAACATTTTCTTCAACATACGCTTTTCATGAAATTATTTAATTATTTTTTTCAACATTATTTAGTTATACAAAAACCTGACTCAGGAGAGGGTAATGGGGGATAACTGGTGATGGAAGGAACCGTGGCTTGGGGTGGTCAACGCACAGCACAATATGCAGATGATTTATTATAGAATTGTATTCCGGAAACTGATATAACTTTATTAACCATTGCCACACCAATAAATTCAATAAACTAAAAAAATAAATAAAATTTTTAAAATAACCTGACTCACAAATGCTTCATGAACTTCAGCAAGTGGTATGTGTCTGTTTGTCTCTGTGTGTTTGTATGTGCTCACAAACAAACATGTGTATATTTTCATGTGTACCCTTTGGACCACTCTCTGGTTTTCTAGATAATTGCCTGTATTGGGCTCATAGTGTTTGGACTGTAAGCTCCAAGAGGACTACTGCTAGGTCTACTAATACTGAACTTCTCTATTATGTGAACTTGAAACATAAGTAGATAGAGATGGTGAAGGGAGAACAACTTTCCCAAAAAAGGAAGTGGAATTTTGTGGTTATTCATATATTATAGTTCATATTATTAATCCACACTGTCGTATTTTGATATTATATTCAAATATTATGTTATTTATATTATGGTACTTTCACAATGAAAAACATTCTGGATGAATGATATGAGGGCAATCAGGTGGATATGATCCGTAAAATCAGAAATCATGAACGCTGAGCCTTTCTATCAAGCCCTTGGCCTCCCAACAGCGTCTATCCTATTACAATGATCTATGATCTATTGTGATTTTATTTTTTTTTACTGTGGCAAAAAAAAACAACATAAAATTTACCCTATTAACCATGTATAAGTATACAGTTAATTAGTGTTAGATGTATTTCACATTGTTGTGCAATGGATCTCCAGAACTTTTCCAGAAAAAGAAACCAGTGGAGAAGGAATAAATGAAAATGGAAAACAATGGAAATGGGAGAAAATTAATGAAACACTATCCTGAAGTGAAAAGTTAGGTAGGCTCAAAAGTGCAAGGAGAGACATTGGCATTGGGAAAGCAGAGGCAAGGAGAGATGTTCCAAGGCTCATATCTCTCTCATGTAAGAGAAATCTTTCCTTCTCTCACTTTTCAGCAAGTCTCAGCAAAAATGGAATATGGATCGGCACCTCTCTCCATTATTAAAACGAGAGAAATAAAAATCCTATGACCTAAATTTTTACTCCTCTCTCAGCCATTTAAACTCTAATTAAATCTTTTATAAAAATCATGTTTTAGTTTGAATGATCCAAAAACAATAGCAGAATTCTCCTAGGTATTGCTCCTTAGGATGTCCTAGCAAGACAGGAAGTTCATTGATATCCTAAGTTCATTGATAAGGTTGCATGAACATTATGACTAAGCAACCATGTCATTAACATTATCTACCAAAATGGTCTCACCAGGAAATAACCTTATTTGAAGTGCAAATGTTTCTTTGTCTCCTGATTTTGGCAGCCTCAATGTGTTTGTTTGTGTGTATTAGGTAGAGCTGCTTTGACTCCCAGTCTCAACACACCTGTATTGTTGTGTGGGCAGAGCCTTAGATAATCGCCAGGGTGGGACAACCCCTGTCACCACTCTGATGCTCTGTGTGGAGGAGGGCTCGCAGAGGGGAAAACGCAGCTGTCTGGCCTCTGGAGTTTTGTCAGGGAGGAAGCTGTCTCCCCACTCGTACTTCATCTTCTCCCCATACGCCTCTGGTGCCCTTCCAGCTGTTGCCCTAGTGCTGAATCTGAGAGGGGGTGGGTCTGTGTGAGTCCTGGGTCTGTTGCAGGCCCTTTAAGAAGATGCAGTTTCTTCTGCTGCCCCAACCCCACCTGGTTTTAACAGCCAGAACTTATGCAGACTTATCTTCCGGGTGCTGGGACCCTGGGCTGGGTGGTTTGGACTGGAGCTGGAATCCCTCACTCTGAGGTATCCCTCCCATTTTTTATCCACCACCCGTTCACATCTCTTTGCCTCTCTGCGCCACTCAGCATCTCCACCCCTCCTACCCATCTGAATGAATGTGGGATTTCCACACAACTCAGTTTTTCTGACAATTCTGGGTGATATTTGTTTTGTAGTGTAGCTGTACTTTTTGCTATAGTTGTGCAAGGAGGTAAGGCATGTTTACCTACACTTCCATATTGACTGGCAAGCAGCAAAAGAAAAGCAGACAATTACCTACAAAAGAGTTCCCATTAGACTGTCAATTGATTTCTCAGAAGAAACTTTGCAGGCAAGAAGGGGCTTGCCAGAAGATTCAAAGTAGTAAAAAGCAAGTACCTACAACCAGATTACTATATACAGCAAAGCTATCATTTAGAATTGAAGGACCTATGAAGTGCTTCCAAGACAAAGTAAAACTAAAGGATTTCATCATCACCAAACCATTGCTATATGAGATGCTAAAGGGAATTACATAAGAAAAAGGAGATCAAAATGATGAATATTAAAATGGCAATAAATTCACAACTATCAGTCATTGAATCCAAAAAACAGACTAAGCAAATAAGCAGAACAGGAACAGAATCATTAATATGGCAATCATTTCCAGGGTTATCAGTTGGAAGGAAGAAGGGAGAAAGGTGCAGGGATTAAGCAGCACAAATTGGTAGGTACAAAATAGGGGGATGTTAAGAACAGTATAGGTAATACAGTAGCCAAAGGACTTACATGCATGACCCATGGACACGAACTAAGGGGGGGCATTGCTGGAGGGAATGGGGGTACCTAGTGGAGGGGGCAAAGAGGAAATATTGGGACAACTGTAATAGCATAATCAATAAAATATTTTTTTAAAAGGTGCAAATGTAACTCCATACTTCATTTTGCTCTCTCTCCTCCCCCATAAATTTGGCCGTCTTTATGAAAGCGAAAATTTGCCATAAAACACAGAGGATATTTGTTTCCTTGACACCAAAATTAACTAAGTCATTTTGTCCACGATGTACAAAATAGTACCCATGTCCATTCCGGAACAGAAACTGGGAAAATCCTTAAGTGTTGTTAGAGTAATTTCATTTAGAAAAACTTCTATCCATTTACATAACTGCATTATGTTTGTTGCTAGAGAAAAATAGAAAAAAAAATGGCCGCAGTGAATTATAAATAGGACTGAAGTATGAACACTTTTATGAGTTTCAAGGGACTATTTTCTTGAGCAAAGTATGGGAAGGTAATAGAGAAATAACAACATTTATTATTTATGCTTATATTTACTATTAAAATTCTTGATGATAACATACTTTGTGTAACACTCTGAGATGTATAACATCTATTGCTTACCAATTGCCATTTTTCTGAGAGTAGTATTTCTAAGATGGATTATGATGATGGGAATGACAAGAGAGCTAATATTGATTCGGTACCCACTGTAGTCTAGCAATCTTGCGTACCTAATCTTATTTCTCTCTAAACCTGTGACAGAATTATTTCATTAGCTCTTCAATACATCTACATTTATTAATTTAGGGAGAGAGGAACCTCTTGAAGTCACTCCCAGTGATAAGGGCAAGATGACTTGGGAGGAGCAGCCTAGCCAGAGACCCCCTCCCAGGTTAACTGTTAATCATTGCTTATCTGCTTCTGTAGCCCGTTTTCACATCCCTTCCCCCGCCTGGGGTAGCACATCAATCTCCCACCTGAATGCTAATCCCTTCTGCCCATCCGTTTCCCGCCGGAATGCTAGGGCTTATAAACCCCTATCTAACCCCGATTTGGGGCTCAGAATTTGGAGACTGCCTCCTCTGAGCCCGCGCGTGTGAATAAAGGCTTACTCCGTTCCCTGAATCGTGTCTTGAGTCTGGCTTTCTGTAACACCAGGTGTGTGGTTTAGATCCTGCACACTCTTCTCTCTTTTTTCCATGTTTTCTAATAGGGCATCCCTTAAACTCTGCAAGGCTAAGTGAAATTTACTGCTTAAACCCTCTCAGTACTCATCATTCTTTAAACTCATCAGGTACTTTATAGTATGTAACTTGCCAAATGACAAGACTAAAACAATTAGAAAATAAATTTGATGTCCTTTATTTAAGAGAAAACAATCCATGGCTTGGAAGAGTGCGGAGCCTCACAAGCAGTGCAGCGCTCCTGCTGATGGATGTGGGGCAAAGGTGAGTCCTGTAGAGCTTTAGAAGGCGCAACATGGAAACAGGGCTCAATTGAGCTGGAGGCTGGGATTTCCTTATCAGGCTGGCGGGTCCCGTTTTCAAGGGTTTGGTCAAGAGCTAAAGCTGAGTTGCAGGATTGTGATTGACATGTGTTTCCCAAAAGTGCAGGCTGACTTAGGTTTAGATTTGTGACGGACACCATGCCACTGGGGCGGCCTCCGCTTTGCAGGTTCCAGAATACAAATTAACTTTATCAGATTGCTTTGCTACTCAGCACTGTCTCCTACCTGGACTGGACTGCTTTTTTACTTCTCTTTTAATGCTTTTATTTTTACCTTCTCTCTGAAGCTCTCTACAATTCCACTTTGTCATCAGTCCCTCCCCAATACTCCCAGAATTCCTTGACTGCCTGGTGTGCGGACCTCTAAGGCTCTTACTAAGACCACTAACAAATCCATCCTATCTTATCAACTGATGACACACTGTTAAGTGTGTCCCTGGTGGGTCAATAGATAAGATATGAAGTTCTACCAAGACTTAAAGTTCTGGGACTGGAAATATCAATATGAATAGAAGACCTCCAAAGCTGCTAAGTCAAGTAAGTAAGCGAAGAGGCTAGTATTACTCCTAGATCCTATATGAAAAGCCAATGGGAACGAGGGGAAAAAAAGGAGTCATGGACATGGACAACAGTGTAGTGATGTGGTGATTCCAGAGGGGAGGGGGATGGGTAAAGGTGGAACAGGGTATAAGGGGGATAAATGGTAATAGAAAAAAATGACGATAAAAATAAAATTTTAAAAAAGTCAATGAAGTGAAATTGATAAGTGACCTTTCATGCAATGAAATCTAAAGCTGACATTTTCCTTCTCCAGTCTACCAGATCAGAGCTTCCTCCTAAGGGCACAGATTCTGGTTTCCACTGTTAAATTAATTAGGTAAGGAGGCCATTACACTGAGGTCTTTCTAACGTCTTGGCAGCTGAAATAAGCAAACAAAAATCTAAGCTTGTCAATACTTCAAGATTATAAAATCAAAACCTAAGGCCAACTAATCACAAACAGCCAACTAGGCTTTAAAGTATGGCCAATCAATAATTTCCTTGCTTTGCTTCTGCTTTTTTTTTGTAAGTCTCCCCAGCTCCTGGCAGTGTAGTGCTGCTCCTAACCACTTCCGGTTTGGCCCCCCTTGATTGGAATTCATTTGTAATCAAATAAACTCTTAAAGTTTTTTTTCAGCTAATTAGTTTTATTTTTATTATAATTTAAAGCACTTATTTTTAATTATTTTTTGCACCGTAAGAGATATGTTTTACTTTGCTACCCAGTATACAGGCGCACTACAAATGTGTTTAATTTTTTATTGCTGTTCTATTACAGACAAGATCGGGCACGTTCAGGGTGGTATGGTTGTAGACTATTGTTGTTCTATTACAGTTATTCCAGCTTTTCTCCCTTTCTCTCCCCTGCCCCAACCCTCCCCGCCCCTGCTCCCACAGTCAGTCCCTACCCTTTTGTCCATGGGTCCTTTATACTTGTTCCTTGACTAGACCCTTCCTTCTTTTCCTCCCTTATCACTATCCCCTCTGGTCACCATCAGTCTGTTCCTTGTTTTTATGCTTCTCGTTCTATTTTGTTCATTTGTTTTGTTCATTAGGTTCCTCTTACAGGTGAGATCATGTGGTATTTGTCTTTAACTGCTTGGTTTATTTCACTTAGCATAATACTCTCCAGTTCCATCCATCCTGTCACAGAAGGTAAAGAGCTCCTTCTTTCTTTCTGCTGTGTAGTATTCCATTGTGTAAATGTACCACAGTTTTTTATCCACTCATTTACTGATAGGCACTTAGGCTGTTTCCAGCACTTGCCTATTGTAACATAGCTTCTATGAACATAAGGATGCACACGTTGTTCACGTTGTTTTGATCTTAAAATTTTTAATATGCCTCAGTTTAATCTTTTTTTTTAAGCTGGGTGCTATATTTTTCATTTTCACTTTATTTTTTTGTCCTCACCTGAGGACATTTTTTTCACTGATTTTTATTTTTTAGAGAGAGAGGGAGGGAGGGAAGAGAGGGCGAGAGAAACATGGATTTGAGAGAGAAACATTGATTGGTTACCTCTCATACAGATGCCCAACTGGGGGCAGAACCTGCAACCTCGGCGTTTGCCCTGACCAGGAATCGAAACCCTTTCAGGTCACAGGATAACGTTCCAACCCAATGAGCCACACTGACCAGGGCTTAGTTTATCTTTTACCTTCACAGTATGTAAACTATGAATTGAATGAATATGAGGGAGAAACTTGGTCAATATTACTTTGAGTAGATATTGGAATTCTCATCTATTAGTGATAGGTCTTCTCTGTCCTATAAGATATCTTGTTGCAAAATACACTCATTTGTCTCCTCAACTACATTGTTCTTTCTTAGGCAATGGCTTCTTCAATATCTTTGTGTCTCTAATGTCTACTGCAGGAATCACTCAATATATATTTCAGGTTGTTGACCATGATTGTTTTGATATATTCCCTCTAGTTAAGGGTTCATACATTCTAATCTGTCACCTTCCTTCAAGGTCTAGAGAAAGAGATTTTGGAACACTAACTAGCATCCATCTAGAGATAAATAACTGGGTTCTCAAAGGTGTGCGTACTGCTGGTACATTTTAAACCAGCATCAGATTATCCTCCCACATACACTCTTCATCTAAATGTGAACAAAAATGGGTGTTGTAATAAATCATAAATTCTTAACTGGGCAGGTCATGGGTAGTCACACGTGCCCCAGACATATAACTTCTTTAGTGAAAGGTTTTAAAGCAAGCCCTGTCCATTGCTCTTGTGCATGAGGTTAACACATTTTTCAGGTGTCAGAAGTAGTGCAATACCCCTCAAAGGCATAACCACCCTTAAGAAAGCACATAATCTTGTTAACTTTCCCACCTTATTTTCTCCAATTTTCCATATATCCCCTCCTTAATTACAAACAAATACATAAAAGAAGCTGCAAAACTGTTATTCTCAGGAGCATTTGAGATCTTATTTCCTGGCATATGTTGTAAGCTTGGCTCAGATAAACTCTTACAAAAATTCTCTACAGGTTTGGATGTGTCTTACATTAACATAAATAAAGTGGTATGTCCAAGATACAGTTTGTAAAAGTCAAATTTCCATCCACAATGACATACATAGAGAGCTGATTTTGAAAATGCATTTCACTGGAATGTCATTTTAAATGAATTTTAAGAAATAACCATGAAAAATTAAGAAAAATGCTTAGTATAGTAAAATTAACTCCACTATTGTTTTAAGAAACTTGGAAAAGAAAACTTCACACTTGGCAAACTTGGCCATAAAAATGCACTCAGGTAGTTCATTCTTCTCAACTTCTGATTACTTCTGATCAACTCAATGCCTTTGTGACTTACAGGTATATTCATTTGCCTTAATTTCAGACTGAGCTATTCATAAAATCCGATGTTCTCACATGGATTCATTGGCTCATAAAAAAAAGCATGGATTTGAGGACTTTTCTGCCCTATTTAGTCATAAAAATTATCCCAAACTGGAAGGCATTTTGTGTTCCTTTACTCCCCTCTGCTGGTAAATTCTAAGATAGCTTTGTAAATTTTTTTTTTTCCTTAGTTTTAGAAGTCAAATTGATAGAAACATCATTTGTGTTTTTAAAACTGTAAGAGAAAAACATGTTGAAAATCATGAAAAAAAGTATTCAATTTTTTCCTCAAATGTAATTCTTTCCGTTTGAAATATTAAACATTATTTTCTAGAACAAATTCTTGGTCTATATAATTTGTTTCTAGAGTCCAGTTATTTTTTGCCCCACTTATATTTGATTCATGGTTAAGAGAATAGAGCCACAAGGAATAGAAAGGGTATATTGAGCCATAAAAACTGAACTAATTTACAAATTGAAATAGCACCAAAGCACACATTGTTTATTTAATCCATTTACATCACAAAGCATTCTCATGTATGTACATCTCACTTATCTCTCAGAGCAATATCACGGTATAGGTGTACACATTCTAAAACATTAAACTTGTTTTTCCTAAAAAAAAAAGCAAAAAGGATCACTGTATTCATTTTCAGGTAAATTCTGATACAGACTCACAAATTTGGCACATCCAACTCTTCCATTTTTTTGCCATTTTTTTCTATGAACACCTCTGTTTCCCAGGTGACCCAAGTCCAATGCTATCTAGGTCTCCCTTAAGAAAATGAAGTATCTGAAACAATTATTCACAGTGTCTCATTTCTCAGAATAATTTACATTTTAAAAGAAAATCAGAACTAAAGCCAAAGAAAACAGCTCCTAACAGGAAATTACAGACATTAGTGAGGAAGACATTTTTAGACAGAAAAGTTTTCAATTACCACCCAAGTAAAAAACTGGCAGCTTTTGAATTGAAGCTGTTTTCAAGGTCACTGGTGTCCTTCTCAGGAAAGGTGTTGCCATTAGCATTGTGCGATTTAGAGTGAGCATGGATTTTGGAGCCAGGCAGATCCAGATGGGAATCTCAGTCCTGCTATTTACTAGCTTAGGACCTTGTACAATTTTCTTAACCTTTTTAAGCCTCAGTTTTCTCATCTGTAAAGTAGGGATAATACTCGCTTCATAGGGCTGCTGTGGGGATTAATGCTGGGTGAAAGGATAAAGTCGGCATGATTTGCTGAACAAGCCCATGACCTTGTTGAACATGACTGCCATTTTACTCTTCTGAGCTTATGTCCCCAGGACTGGAAACTACTGGAAGCAAGAACAGAACTAACGGTTCCCTACAGCCACAGACAGAAAATAACAATGGAACAAACTGCGACCTCATGTTACAATGCCCCAACAGCAAAGGGGCCACACAACAGTAACCCCCTCACCGACTTTTTTTAATCTAGTTATAATCCAGTAAAAGCTCAAAACCCCTGTCCCTCAATGCTGGTGCATATCTCCGCCCCTAGCCCTTTCCCTCTCTTGGGAAAGTAAAATAAAACCTTTACTCTCTGCACTTTCTTCTCTTTGTGAATTCTTTCACAGCCTAGATCACCAACCACCCTAACACAGGGTATCCTGTACATGATAAATACTACTTTCCTCTGCTTCGTCCTTGATGAAGCTACTCAGATGGCAGAGTAATTTAAGTTTTGAAGGTTAGACAGTAACACCACTAGTAATTTTCATTATGAGATTGTACAGGTGAATCTGTTCTTTCCTAGGTAATTTTTTAAACAGATTATTTCCTAGAAATAGTTCCAAATCAGGGCCCATGGCTGCTTCACTCAGAATTCCTGTAGGTATCAAGGACTCTCTTCGGGATGTGAGATGTCCACATAGCTTCATGTTCCTCTCTGCCTACTCTTTTCATGGGCTGCGAAGCCACTTTCTTTACTTCACAATCACTTCTCCTTGGTGTGGTGCAGAGGAATAGAATCTGTGTAGAGCTGTCCCTGCTACATGGCCCATGAAAGGACAGGTCACACCTTTGAGCCAATCAACATCATAGATCCAGGAGGTCAGGGGACTAATATCCTTGAGAAACCATCAACACTCACTTGGCTATTAGCCTGGTCTCCTATGTGTGAAGATGCCTCACTTGCTGGTTCTATTATTGCCCACCTATTCTCTCTTCCTTTCATCTTCAGGGAAGGTTCCAAAGCATTAACAGCTCCCCAGAACCTTGAGTTCCATAGAGACAGAATTCTATGAACACAGAAGGTAATTCGATGAATTTAAGATGGCTAGCAGGGGTTAGGTGACTCCACCCCTCTTTTAATTTTGACCATAAAAATGCACTGAGGTAGTTCATTTTTCTCACCCCTTGTTAATTCTCATTAAAAGTCAAGGCATTAGTATTTTAAAGCTTCATATATTCTGTGGATTATAGTCATGTACTTTACTGCTATGACCTTTTCAGTATTCTCCAATTTGCTTGACTGAGCCTGAAACTCTCCTGTTTACAGCATTACTGATGTCTGCAGAAGGCACACGGAATAAACACACTAAACTCTTCAAGAAATACTTGCAAAGGTGGGGGTGGTCCTCATTCCAACCATGTCAATCCAGTGCGGAAATGTGGATGTTGTCTTTTTCCCTTATATTATGTGTTTAAAGTGAAGTTCAGGAGAGAGTAACTTTGTTCTCAGGAGCAGGGAGAAAGGGCCATATTCCAAAGATCCTGGAACAGAGTTCTACATACACGGTATGACACACAAGTAAAGACGTTCTCCTGCCTCTCAGCATTTTATCCAGCTGTCAGAACTTCCTCCGTGCTGGGACTTTTGACATTGTACCAGTTACAAGTACCTATAATAATAATAGTTAATGTTTTGAAATCTTCAATGTTCTGGGCAAAATGCTCAGAATTTCATGTCATGTTATCCTCATAACAGCTCTTTGAGATGGATGCTTTAATAATTTCCATTTTACAGATGAGGTATTAGGTTAGATAACTTTTGGCCCTGACTGGGTATCTCAGTTGGTTAGAGTGTCATCCCCACATGCCAAGTTGTGGGTTTGATACCCGGTCAGGGCACATACAAGAAGCAACCAAGAAATACGTAAGTAAGTGGAACTACAAATTGATGTTTCACTCTACCTTCCTCTTTAAAATAAATTTTTTAAAAAGTTAGATAACTGTCCCATAATTAAGTGGTAGAGCTGAAATTCAAACCCTGATTATTTGACTTCATTCCCCTTGTGTCCATAAAAATTTACCACTCAGATTTCCTGCTGCAAAGAGCGAAGCTCACTGACAGCCCCAGATGCTGGCCCTCTCCATCCACCAAGGCATTTGTACCATGAGCTGTTTCCAGCAAATGACTGAGGGTTCCTACTGCTGGCCCATTCCTGTAGGATAAAAGATTCTTCCAATATGTGACTTTAAGTAAGGAACTCCCCATCAGTTTGGCCAAAATGTCTTAGAATTCCTGTAGTTGACAAGGTAACCCCTACCTAATCCTCCTTCCTTCCTTCTCCCTGTTCACAGGTATCAGACCTGCTTCATGGTCTAAAGATCCTGTCTACTCCTGCTTCCTCCCATTTATCCTTCACAAGCATTTCCACCAATAAATCTCTTGCACATCTAATGTCTGGGCACCTGCTTCTTGGAGAATTCAAACAACATGCTACCCTTGCTACAGTGGCATAAACCTCTCTGTCTTTATCTGCTTACTTCCAAGGGTCAAGCAAAAATTGCTGGTGACATTTTAGACTGATGGACTGTGCATCTTTGAAAGACCCTTGATGATTTCAAACTATTACTTTCCTCATACCCACTCTATTTTCTCCTCCTTTTAAGGAAAAAAATATGTATGATCTACAACTGTGTCCAGCTTTCTTAGAAGGACCACAGAAACGTTTGACCAAACCTCAGACAGTGTGCGTGCAGAGATAGGAAGGCCACCAAATGAGAAAGGCAGTCCTGGAGGGTGTTCCCAATAAGTTCACGTGAACACAGTGCCGCGAGCATCGGAGGTCATTCATCAAACACTAACCAAGTGCTCTGAAATAACCACACAAAAAAATAATTCAGCAAACACTAGGAAGAGTAGCCTAATTCCCTCCTCTTACTGGTTAGTCCCTATGCGCAACGCTGTATGAAAGGGCCCTAGAGAATCTGTGGCAAAGAAACTGGTTTAACCCCCCGCATTTATTTGATGAGGTATCCTGCTTTTTAACACTCGTCGGAATTAGGGATCTGGTACACAAAGTCTGTGCACAAAGCCCTGTTGGCATATAGGTTTCCCTGCTTCCTCTCTCCCCAAATTTAGTCTTCGAAATTTCCTTCTCAGGGGGTATTGTTTGTTTGCTTGTTTACCCTGTGGTGTAAGAGTGGTAACTGAAAGCTTTTCTTGTTTAGGAATCCCTCATTCATTCAAAAAGCATTCAATGAGAACTTTGTTATGGGCTACACTTGGTGGGAAGTAAACATGAACCTGGCTCCAGCCTTCTAAAGGGACTTAGACCTAGAGAAGGAAAGGTAAGGCGTGCAAATAGATCACTCAACAGGAGCCTAAAATAATTACATCCCAGAAAATAGAGAACGCCCTGATGGGATCGCCTGCTCATGACTGAGAATTGGAAAAGCAGCGGAGGTGAGGGGACGCAAGCTGGGTCCGTGCAGTTAACAGAATAACGAAAGTGTCCGCACGGGGTGGTCATCGAGCCGGGTTCCTCCCTGGTCTCCAAACTTCAGATCCGACCGTAGGGAGCAAGTACTCTGTACTTGCCTCTCCCTCTGACTTCGCATTCCTCCCTAACTCTATTCTCTCAAAATCGGTTTTCTTCGCTATATTTAACTACCTATTTGAGCGTCACCGTCAGTCCTCCAAATATGAACCAGCTTCGGTATCCGACATTGCCACCAAAGGCCCTGGCGTAAGGTTGCTAAAATCACGGTTTGTGAATCCTGACTCAACTGGACCCAACTCAGGTTCTGTAGAAACATTTTTTCCGGAAGAAGGCCTTCAGTTTCAGCCAAGGTGGCGGAGGGCGAGGCGGAGGGGCGGGGGGGAGGGGCGGGGGGGGGCGGGAAGCGGTAGCAAAAATGAAAATGAGGTGTCTATCACATTTCCCCGAATATACTGTCTCAGGCTCAGGCAAAGTGTTTTAAAGTACTCTTTATAAAGTATTTTCCTCTAAAAATATGGCTATGAAGGAGAAAGTGGAACTCACATGTCTTTTTATGCTTTTTAATTTTGCCCTCCTCACCCTTCGCCCACACCTTGCTAGCCAGGCAGCTTCTGGCCACCCTCCGAGGTCCTGAGTTTGAAAAGAGGAGCGGGCCAATCAGAGTGGAGCGCTGTTTGGCGCTGCCATTTGAGCCTGGGCGAGAACTGAAGGTGACACGGCCCACCGTGGCTTCAGTTGTCTGCAGGGGCGGTGGGGGCGGAGGCATGAGGAGACCTTTTTGGCTTCAATGAACGCACCAGGATGTGCAGGCCAAGGGCCGCATGCAGGCTAATGGGGGAGGGAAGGAGCGGCCTGTGAAACGGGGTGACGGCGGTGACCAGCCCGGGCGGGGACCGGGACTGGAAGAGGCGCCTAAGCAGCCGGCTGGTCCGGCGGCTGGGCTGACGCGCGGGTTGCGGGGACGGAGACGAACACACTCGGCTGACCCAGCGGGGACGGGAGAGGCGACAAGAGTCGTCTTTACACTTCGAGAGAAGACGAGGGCAAAGTTAGGTTTGGAGGAAGGGCTCTTTGGCTGGAAGTAGTGAGAAGCTGGTGACGGGCGTGGTCGAAAGGACAAGGAAGGTCTGTGTAAGTGGTTGAAAGAAGGTCTGTGTGAGTGAAAGAACGGTGAGGTGTGGCTGGATCAGACGGTTGGTGGAGAAGTGGAAGTGGCTGGGGTGTTCGGAAATTGGAAGACCTGGTGGCGAGCGAGGTTCAGGGCCCAGATCCTGCCTCGGAGAGTGGGCGACGTATCCGGGATGTGGGATAAGAGGCTGGTGAGGCTGGCCTTGTTGCAGCACCTTCGGGCTGTCTATGGCATCAAGGTCAAAGGTGACCGCGGGCACTGCACTCGCAAGAGAAAAGAAACAGCAGCCACGGAAATAGTGGTAAGTTCTGGGGAATATTTAGGGGCGGGGGAAGAACACCCCCTGTACTATCACTACCAGGTCATGCTAAAATGTTCATTCTGTATGGATTCAGGAGGGAACGTGGTGAAGTGTGTCTAATTTAATCCAAAGGGTCAACTGCTGAAATTCAAAGAATGACATTTTTTATTTCTTTACAGGGATTTTTGGCCATTGAGAGAAAGTTGCAGGATTTTTCAGTCTCAGCTTCTTGACATTTGAGCTAGAGAACTGCTGGGCGGGGGGCGGGGGGTACATATGTAGCTGTCCTCTGCACTGTAGGATGTTTAGCGACATCTCTTCTATCCATTAGATGCCAGTGGCATCTCCCAGTTGTGACAAAAATACTTCCAGGTATTGCCAGTTTATTGTATTTTAAACAAGTAGCACATGAGAAAGGAGACAAACCCTACACCGCTGTTGTAGAGTACGATTTGACGAGGAAGGACCAGGGGAACCAGTACATTTTCTAAAGGGATCAGGCGGTGTGATAGAACATTAGGAATAGACTTCAGATAATGCCTCTCTAATCACGAGCTTAAAAAAAAACAAAAGCTTGCAACTTAACTATATCATATTTTGAGACAAAGCTTTTTTTTTTTTTCCCCTTAAATAAGATGAGAAGCCAGAGTGAAATGATTAAAAAGCTGTTGATTTTGGGTGGTCAAGGTAGGGGAATTTTGAATGGGATTTATATTCTCTACTGTATCATCACGAATCTCATTAAGAAAAATAAACTATAAAGCATTTTATTTTAAACTTATTTGCTTAATTATATGGTGCTTTCTAAGTAATTACAGCTGAAAACTGATAAAACTAACTCTTAATAGTTTTTATTTTCTGAAAGATAAGAAGTACTTGGAAAAGGAAAACTACTAGCAAATATAATTTGTATACCTCTTATAAATTCTGGAGAAATTGTTTTTTTGTTGTTTGCAACTTAATGGCAACATATTTGTTTATATTTAAAAAGAAACTGTTTTTTTCTTGTTGTAAAACTGCTTTCCAAGATATCAAATATCGTTGGTTTTGTAAGTGTATGAATTTATATAAGGACTCTTTTTTTAACCTCTTAAAAAAAACTGACGCTTTTCTTTAGATTCTGAGAGACCTGAGTTAGACTGCTGTTCTACCCCTACGAGGGATGTGATCTTGGACTGCTTGTTTCATTTTCCTAAGCTTCAGCTTCCTACTCTAGAAAGTGGGAATGATGGTCTCTCTTCTTGGGCTGTTTAAAAAACATTAATATCTGTAGATAGGACTAGCACAATGCCTGTGACATGCCACTTAAACTAATGATAATAAGTGGTTTGCATCTTGATAGTCATGCTAGAAACACTAATAAAATATTCTGATAAAGAAATACGGAAGATTTTAGTGTTATATGAATGGAATCTAACAAGATAGGTAGTTGTTTGAAAACTAGATTTCTTCAGTTCTTTGGTGTTGGTTAGTAGCTTAATCATAGTTCTTTTAATGATGGTATTATAAATGATATTCCAATACATAAAATTTAAAAAGCATGTTCTTTATTTTATGAGATTAAATTTAGCAGTTACTTGTGAAACCAAGTATTAGAATAATGAGATTTAAGGGAAAAAAAGCCCACCTTGAATTCGACATTTGTAGGCTTACGATCAGCTTCAGCATCTGATTTATTTTTGCATTTTGTTTGCTTTCATAGTATCAAGGAAATTTTGATTTACCCAAATAAGGAATTGCTCATACTAACATTTTTTAAAAGTAGTTCATCTTGAAATGGTAATCATAACACCTATAAATGTTCTTTGAATGCTTACTCTGTGTCAGACACTGATAAAAATGTTTTACATCTTTTAATTCTTTATATAATTATGACTTAGGACCTATGTTAGGATACTGAGGCATAGAGAAGGTTAATTTGATCAAGGTCACTTGGTAAGTGGAAGAGCCAGGATTGAAAATCTGGCAGTTTTGCCTCTAGGGTCTTGCTCTCTTAAGCATTGTATTGCACTGTCTTTTCTATATTTGTCAGTTAAATAGAGCCAGATGCTTGAAAAGGGACTAGTGAGATTTTTGTTAGTGCATTTAATTATTAACAATGCTGAATGGTTTCTTATTGTAAATATAGGGTTAAATAAGATGCTCTTAAAACGTAAGAGCTTCAAGATCATTCTTGGAGAACAGATGCATTTAAACTAAATTAACAGGTGAAATATTAAGTATACCCACTTAGTTGATTTTGTATAAGTAGACATATACAAGCTTTAATTATTTTAAGTTTAGTGAAAAGCTACAACCTTCTTAATCAGTGACACATTTTTAAGAAATTTGAAAGCATGCCCAAAGAAAGTGGCAAGGTGAGTACAAGCATGCAAGTTAACCAGCATATACAAATTTACTCTTAGGATTTTGAGTGTATTAAAATTTGAATAATTGAGTATTACATTTCAATGTGACTGTTTAAAATTACTTTCAAAGTAGTTAAGTGAAATTTGAATTAAGTGTTGCCAGAATCCCTGCCTTGGGTATCTTAGAACATAGTTTGAATTGCATTTTTCCATGAAGTGTGGAAAAGGTAATCAGTTGTAATTTTAGGAAGTACCCAATCAATTAACTTAGCTTTTTGTTCAAATTAGTATTTATAAGGTGATAAAAGTAAGATACAAGGTCAGTATTTATAAGGTGGCTGAAGGAATAGGTAGTATTTTGAGGGAAATGTTAGTGTTTTGGGACAAATTGCATTTAAGAATTTCCTTACTGAGCACTCACTGGGTTGATTTTTCTATTAAGGCATTGGAAACTGATGGAATTTACCACATCCCTTGAGGGCAATAGCTTTATTTTACCATCATCATACTCTCAACACCTAGGATAATACAGTTACTTTTTACCAAAAGTACTTGAAATAATTGCTTTAGTTTTCTTAACTGATAGTTTATTTTTGCTTTTTTATTTCCTGAAGTTACTTACATTATGTTTAATTTTGTGTTAGAGGAACTATATTTGTCGTTTTAGGGTAAAATATTTGGAGTACCTATTAATGCATTGACCCATTCTGTTGTACCAGAATATGGACAAATTCCAAGGTAAGTAAAGTTTGAAATGAAGAATAAATATTTCAAAGTGGTATTCGACTCACACTTTTGTTTTGAACTAGCAAATGATTCCATTTCTCAATAGCGATGTAAAAAATTTTTTTTAACTTTTACATAATATTAACTTTTTAATTCATACTCATTCCTAGGATTGATTTTTAAGATTTAGTAATGAATGAATGCTAGAAAGCAAATTATTTTTGTTTTATCGAATTAGAGTTTTACTTCTATACTATTTTTTCCCACAATTCTGATTACATTCAGTAATGTACTGATTCACCAATTCAGCTACAGTTTTGATATTTTTGTGTGTTTTGGAACAGTTGGATAAAAGAATATTGTGCTGAGGTGTTAGAGTATTTGTAATATAAATTATATAAAACTTGAGCCTTTCTATGTTGCTTACTATTTATAAATAATCTTTTGGACCAACTGCATCAGAAATTACCACAGAAGTTTACATCTTAAGAAAACAGTTTAAATGCATGTTAAGAAACTATTTTAGCTTTTTCTAATTATTTTTTCCTATGTCCAAAGGAGTTTTTAGTGTATTCCGATAACCTAGGTTTTTAATTGACACATTGTTCAAAAACATTTATGGAACACCTTGCTGCCTTAGAACCATTCTCCCTCAGTCTATAGGTGTAGATTCACAATCTTCGTAAGGTAATCCCTTACTATTTTGCTTTTTAAATAATCTATAAAAGGTTTGTTTATGATTTTAAACATTTAGAATTGGAAAGTCACATTCTCAGTAATAATGGCTGCATTTTTGTTGTAATTTCTTTTCATGTTTAAAACAAAAAACACTCTTCTGTCAGTTACCGTCTGCGATGTTCAGCCACTGTTCACCTGTGCAACTTTATCAGTTGTTTACAGCTGACATCCACTCTAATTTGTTGGTACCAGCTGTTAACTAAGCAAATAAGCCTACACTGATTATTAAAAATTGTTCAATATGAGAATAGAGCACATATCTTTAAATATGAAAAGGATTGTAAGAACTGCGATATATATGACTTCTCTGAGAGGTAATGTTGGAGTGAGTGGGGAAAAACCTTGCTTTATTTTTGGGCAAGTTTAGTGGATGGTAGGTATTTTAAGCTGTGTATGCTGTACAAGATCACATGTGGAGAGAGAATGAAGAAGAGAAGGCCTTAGGCAGAGCTCTGGGTCATCTTCGAATGTAGAATCTGGCAGAAAAAGGATCCAGAAAAGGAGTTTGAGAAGAAGCAGTCAGGGAGTCAGCAGGAAAACCAGAAGAGTGAATAAGTATTTTCAAGATAAGCTGGGAGTAGTCAAGTGTGTCAAATGCTGGTAGGACAAGAAGATGAAGACAATGAATTGACCGTAGATTTGGCAAGGCAGAGGCCATTTGCCACTCTGATGAGAGCTGTTTTGCTGGAGGAATGGGGATGAGGGTCTGATTTGGTGCAGTAGAGACTGAGATATGAAGGAATAGAGACAGTGCAAAAGACAAGTCCTATGCTCTGAGTGGAAGCAGAAAAATGGAGGATTGGGAAGGATGTGGGACCTGTGGGTTCATTGTCATGGGTAAATGGGTGGGCCCTCAAGATGAATTTAGGGAGCAAGTAATCATTTATCACAGACTAAAGAGATCTGTGGCCTCGGAGCTTCTGAAAGAGGTGTAGTCCCTAGTCTGCTCATATACTTTGACGGAATATTAGGGCTTAGAAAGATGTGTATTTGGCCACCTGAAAAGATTTCTCTCTTTCAGTTTTCTTGTTGATGCTTGCACATCTCTAGAAGAGCATATTCATACAGAAGGGCTTTTTAGGAAATCAGGATCTGTTATTCGTCTAAAAGCTCTAAAGGTAAGCATATTCTTGAACTGTAATTTTTCTTTTGTACCACTTTTTGGTTTGGTTTTTACTGTTGAACTATTTAGAAGTATTGCATGAATTATTGACAGAAATTGAGTTTGCAAATAGCTTTTTCATGGCAAAAGAACTTTTTTTCCAAGAGAGTATATCATTTATATAATGCTTTTTTTGTTTGTTTGTTTTATTGAGATATAATTCACAAGTACATTTAAGATGTACAACTTGGTGTTTTCAGTTACACATACATTGTGAAATGATTGCAATCAGCTATTTATACAATACTTTAAAAGTTTAGTTTCAAATTCATGGTCCTTGTTCCAATACCTGAAAAAACATTAAATTTTATTATTTTTAGCCTTCTAAAAAAGTCATATGTATTAAAACAACAGTTCAGAGAAATTTATTTTAAAAAGCTCTGTAGAGTATAAGAAAGGGTATTTTATTTGCAATATGCTCGTAAGCCCCCAGATGCTTAGGATTATTTTATTTATTTCAGGATAAACTGGATCACGGTGACAGTGGCCTGTCTTCTGCACTGCCTTGTGATATTGCAGGACTCGTTAAGCAGTTTTTTAGGGAATTGCCAGAGCCCATTCTCCCAGCTGATTTGCATGAAGCACTTTTCAAAGCTCAAGAGTTAGGAACAGAGCAGAAGAATAAAGCTACATTGTTGCTCTCCTGTCTTATGCCTGGCCACACTATTGATATATTAAGATACTTCTTTAACTTCCTCAGGAATGTTTCTGTTAGGTAAGTAGTGATTAAAAGTTGTGGGAAATGAGAGTTTAATTTCTCAATTAGCTGGATTTATTCTAATAGATAATAAATTTCAATTTTCTAAAAAATATTATATATATATATATATATCCTTATTATAAGAAGTCTACCCTGTATAGTTTAAGAAACAACATACCAAATGATTTACTGATTCTTTGCTGTCTTTGATCATTATGAATGCCTTAATAGCTTATTGGTGATTATAGGATCCTTTGTCCCCTGAATTGTTATAGATTACTGTGTTTTTAAAATATTTGTGTTTTGCTTTTCAAATTTGTCTCTTTTTCCTGCTGTCAGTGAGCCTGCTTGTTCTAGACATACTTTCTGCCTTCTAGTACTTCAGATTTCCTGTTAAAGGGTTTGAAAATCAAACATGTTCAATTTGTGTGGAAAAACAAAGTGTGGACTCTGTGGTTTGCATGATTTTTATGATAAATATGTATTTAAGCTGTATATTTCTGGTTCTGTCTTATTTCAAGCCAATTATTATTAAAATGGGTGAGTGAAAGGTAACTGTATTTTAACTTGTGCTTGACTGGTAAAGTAAGAGATCTTCAAAATGTCCTTAATACATTATTTTAACTCTTTATTTTTATCTTTGGTGCCATCTCATAAAATTTTTTTATGAAGGTCCAGTGAGAATAAGATGGATAGTAGCAATCTTGCAGTGATATTTGCACCAAACCTCCTTCAGACAAGCAGAGGACATGAAAAGATACCTGCCAATGCAGAAAAAAAGCTACGATTACAGGCTGCAGTAGTGCAGACTTTTATTGATTGTGCATCAGATATTGGTAAGATGTAGTTGCATTATTAAGTAATGGGATTTGTTTAAAGGAGGGAGATCCCCCCTTCTTCCAAGCGAACTGTGCAGATAACTGTTAGAAAGTTGGTGTATACTATTTAAACATTTCAAGGGATAGAAGAGGAAAGATCTTAACTGTGAACATTTTCCATTAGGGCATGTTCCAGATTTTATCCTGGAAAAGATACCGGCTATGTTGGGTGTTGAAGGTCTCTGTGCTACTCCATCACTGGAAGGCTTTGAAGAAGGTGAATATGAAACCCCTGTTGACTATAAGAGAAAGCGAAGACAAAGTGTAGGAGGTAAGTGGCAGTAACAGTCTGTTTTATGGAGGTACAGCAGTTTGCTTTTATCTGAAATGTATATGAACATGAAGCAGAAATTATGGTGTATGCCTTTTTGGTGCTTACAGCATGGTTGGAAAGACATGATATATGCATGTGAAAAGTAAAAATGACAATACAATCTAATATTAAGAGCTAGATCTTTAGTGCAAACCAAATGTGTTCAAATGAGAAAAGTTCCCAGGATTGTAATAATCAGGGAGTCTTCAAATAGGTCAAACTGAACCTTCTTGAAGAACAGGTAGAATCTAGGGGGGGTTGGGAGGAGGGTTAGAATACTTGTATTTTATTCTGGATGAGAAGGATGCTATGAAAGAAGATTTTTGTAAGGAAGAACTAATCATTATGTAAAATGACCAGTGTGACTTGATTGAAGTATTTATTAGGATGATATTTTGGTGAGCTCAATGTCAGGCTAAAGAATTAGAATATTAAGCTGGGCATTGGAGAACCATTGAAGGTTTAATGAGAAGAAGCATAACGTGATTAAAATATTTTAGAAAGTTACCTGGTATGGAGAATTGAGACTTGGAGGTAGGGACAGTAGTCACAAATGTGTGGCAATAATCCAGGTGTGAGATCATAATTTTTAAATGATATGAATTAGTTAGGAATATGAAATAAATAGTGAAGGAACATTGCCAAGGAAGAATCAAAAAGACCCAGAATGCTGTTGTGGTGAAATCAGTTATAAAACTTCTTATCTCCTCATTGATGAAGTCTGGCCATACCTCTTCTAATTGTCTTAGAAATTTATTTTTTGAGTATCAGAAGAAATTATTATTGTCACATTTGGTTTTTAATCTTTTGGTTTATATGGCATTGCCTTCTGTTCTTTGTTTCCTTTGTAGATTGCTCTTACGCCTTCTGCATCAGCTTCCTGGGGTTACTGTAACAAAGTACCACAAACTAGGTTGCTTAAAGCAAAACTTGAGTACAACTGCAAAGACCTTAGTTACAAATAAGGTCACATTCATAAGCACTGGGAGTTAGGACTTAAACGTATCTTGGAGGACACAATTCAGTTCTCCTTGGAGGCTATTCTCAGACTGATTGCCTTTATTACCCTGCTTCCCTTTATGATTTCATTCACTCCTATAGTTTTGGTTATCTTATCTAAATAGGTAAACACTGGATCTCTAACTTTCACTGTTATCTTGCAAATACCAGTTCTACTTTATTTTGTAATAATTTATCACATTATTTAATAACAATTTTTTATTTAACCACATCAGTTCCACTTTAGTAAAGAACTAATAGGCAGACACCTTCCACTTTGGCTTTTCCTTGGTAGTTTAAGCTGAGCAGTTTGAAATGATCGTTTTTACCTTCTTTAAAACTGATTCTACTTGAATTCCATTTCCTATTAATAGCACTGCCATTCTCTAATCACTTGGGCTTTAAGCCATTGATGCCTTACTATCTATATTTCCAGTTTTCAGATTCTATAAGATTCTATCTGCAATGTTTACTGCATCTTTACTGTAAGAATCACCTTGGTTTTTGTGCCTCCTCTTTGAATCTGCTCTGCCGTTGCTGTCAAAGCTGATATTCTTGATGTATAACTCTAATCATGTATCTCACACACATACTCTTCAGAAACTTCCATTGATAAATACTGATGTTCATAGACTGACATTAAAGCATGCTTTAGCATGCCTTTTGTACTTTTTCTTGTTTCTCCCTTATGCAATCTATGCTGTAGTCAAGCTGTATTCTGTATTGTTTTCTAGACACTTTGTTCTTTTGCATATAAAGTTTTTACTTCCATCTACTCCTGCTATTCAAATTATATCCAGCTGTCAAAATTCAGCCTGAATGTCTTGTCAACAACTAAGCTTCCCCCTCCTTTTTTCAGTAGGAATATTTCTTCAATCCAACAGTCTATAATATTCTAGACTCTAATAGTTTTCATCTGGTTTTATATTCACTCATTGTGCATAACTCTCTTACCTATTGTATTTAATGCTCTTAAAGGTAGACACCATGTTTTATACGTCATTTTATCCAGCCCAGTGTTTTGTTTTGTTTACTGAATAAGCATAAATTACTGAGTGAATACAGCAAGTTGAGTTACTGATTATTTGGCTTAAACTCAGAGGTACTTTATTCAAACAGGTTATGATAGCGTTTGTCAAGTATCATAAAATACATCAATTTTATTAGCAATTTGAAACTGTTCAGGAGCTCCAGACCATTAGTGTTTATTTTATGTTGTAGCTAGCCTCTTTTTTTGCATCTGACTTTAAAATGCCACACAAAACAAACAGCAGTGTGAGCTGTTTGCAGTTGCCTTGAAGAATCTTTTGACTTCTTAAATTGTGGAAAACTATAATAAAATTTACCATGTGAGCCATTTTTAAGTGTAATTTCAATAATGGTCAGTACATTCACATTGTGCAACCAATCTCTAGAACTTTTATTTTGCTATTATCTGAATTAGTTACTCTAGCTTAATTTTATGATAGATACAACAATTCTCAATAATCGTATTGCTCCAGAATCTACACAGACTTCCATGAGCAAACTCTTAAGTAAGAAGAATTTGGTCTATCATAATTTTCCCATTCTTGCCTGTGTATGCAAGTGTGTGCACCCCTCTGAACTGGCTTTGTGCTAACCAATGTCTTTCATGGACAGTGATGCAGCGCTGAGCTGATTTAATTAATGTGATGCCATTCTTAGTATGGTACTTCCTAAAATACGTATAGTAAGCTCATGAAACTATTAAAGGGATTAGGACATAATTTTTCTTTTTCTCTAGAGAGATGGTCTGTACTTTCAATGTGGCCCACTATGCATTCAGGACGGTTTCAGATTATAGAGGGAACAGTTTGTCTTCATACTCCTGGTTTTGCTCTGCTGGTCTAGTGTGTTACCGCTATGGCTCAATCTGTTGCTCTATTGTTTCTTCTAACTACTCTGGCTCTCCTTTCACTTTTCTTCCTTTTTCATTTTATTTTCCTTCTCCCATATTAATCTTGTTTATCTGCCCTGGTTTCATGAAGGTTGGCTTGGTTAGCCATTGCCTGAGAGTTAGATCATTGCCTATTTTTCACTCTTCATTGAGGTTTTCAGTATTCTCCTCTGATTTGTACATATTTCATTTGAGGGTGTAAAATCTGAGCTTGAATTTAAATAACTATTTTGAGTGGTATTTGGTGATTAATCCAGTAAATTAACATATTTAGAAGACTTTTGTGTTTCATCGTGACTGAAAATTAGGGGCGTATTTGTGCATGAAAATATTCCTGTTGAAGGAAAATATTTCCTAGTAGCTAAATCCAGTGTATATTTTCTTGGTTACATTATTGAGAGCTTCTTTGACCACTTAACTGTTTCCTTTCCTTCCTGATATTTTTTCTTTCCTCGTTATTTGTTTTTGTTTTGTAATACTACGCTTTCATGGTTTTCCTACCTCTGTAAGCCATTTGTTTTCATTTTTCTGGATTTCATTTTTTTCTTACCACCTCTTAAGTTTTCCATTTTTTCATACTTGATCATCTTCTTACTCTTTGTCCCCTTTTTAAATGATCTTATTCACTGTCATTTTTAAAAACTACCATTTCTAGGCTGACAATTCCCAAATCTACTTCTCCAGCCTAGATCTTCCTGCAAATGGAATCATATCCATCTCAGTGTCTCAGAGACGTGTCTAACTCTTCCTTTCATAATCTCCTTTTTCTTTTGGTAGCTCTATTGTCTACTCAGTTACCAAAAGCAGAATTTTATATTTATATTTAGAAGAGTATATTATATTTACTCTTTTCTCACCCTTACATCTCAATGCTCACTAACTCTTGTTACTTTGATCTTCTAAATACCTTTATTCCTGCCTCCATTTTCCACTGTTCCTGTCTCTGCTCTGACCTTCATCTCCTGTCTGGCTAATTTCCCTTCTTCCCTCCCTCCCTCCCTCCCTCCCTCCGTTCCTTCCTCCCTCCCTTCCTTCCTTCTTAAAACTTAGTGAGAGGGAAAGAGAGGGAGAAAGAGAGGGAGAGAAACATCAATCGGTTGCTTCTCATTGGTCCCCAATGGGGGACCTGGCCCACAACCCGAGCATGTGTCCTGACTGCTAATTGAACCTGTGACCTTTTGGTTCAGAGGCTGGCACTCAATGCACTGAGCCAGACCAGCCAGGGCCCATCAGATTTCAAATATAACTTCTTTAGGGACACTGTGGACTCCCTAGTATAAACCTGTTGTTATATTTTAACTTCAGACTACTTAATCCATTTGTCATTATACATTTAGTATTTTCTTGGGGTATTTAGTTTGTTTCCTCTCAGAGAATGAGTACCTTAAAGGCAAAAAACTGTGTTTTGGTCACTGTTGTATCGCTAATGCTAGCAGGTGCATGATGCATTGTAGGTACAAATTACATACTTGATTAATGATGTAGTAACATACGTAGAAGAACCTTCAGCTAGTTGGCCTGCCTCCGGGGAAGCTTGCTGCCTAAGGCCTGTCTTTTAAACTGCTGCCAGAGTAATTTTTCTAAAATGCAGGTCAGACAGTTTTGCTCCCCTTTGCCTTTGGAGAAGTTCAAGTTTTTCAAAACGACAAACAGGCGCTGTTCTTTCTAATATGGAAGGCGTATCTCTTACAATATCCACTGCTGACTGTTTGCTCCAGCAACATTGAACTACTGGTTTCTAGTATACATAAATCCTGTTTTTACTTACGTGCTTTTGCATATGCCATTCACCTAGCCCAAGTCAGCACCTACTAATCCTTCAAGAACAGGCAAGGTTTTACTTATCCTGCAAAGCTTTCTCTCCTGTTACCACTTCTTCTACCTTCCTCTTCCTTACCTTTCTGTACATTATAAATATTTGTCTTACATATCATTCAGTATTGTATATCTTTTTTTTTGAGAGATATGGGAGTAAAAGTGGAATGGAATAAAAATATATCATTTAGTTTTTTCCTATTTTGAAATAATTCCTTTTAAATAACTTTAAATTACCTTTAAAACATATAGGTTGACACGAACTTAGATGCTAGAAGACCACAAATATCAATGTGAATTACTGGTGAAAGACAGGTAAATGTTAAGTTATAATTGACTATATGATTGTGTATATCTTGCATTTCAGACTTTGTCAGTGGAGCACTAAATAAACTTAAATATAACAGAACACCCTCTATTACGCCTCAACAAGAAAGAATCGGTAGGTATTATACGTATTTATTTAAATGAAAATGTCTGAATTATTTTGGTTTAATTAAATTCAGTGTTACTTTCAATGGGGATACTGTGCTATTATATGTTTGTGACTTGCTAATTACATTGAATATAATGAAGCCAAAATTATAAGAATTTCTTTTAGTCTATTATATCTTCAGTCTTCAAAATTATGCTTTTCTGTTGCTTGTAAGTTAGATGTTATTGAATATGTGAAAATAATTCAATCTTTTGTTTTATAAACCAGAAGTTTATTAGTGTATGTTCCAGTTTTTTTATCTTACTTTGCTATGGCTGAAATTATTTAGTCCTATAACAGACAATATAATCATTTGTTTTGTTTTCCAGATTGAATAAATTAACTGATTAATACTGAGTTATAATGAAAAGCAAAAATAATATTTAGTTTTTGTTTTAATTCCTTGATTATAATTTTCTTTCCTATGTTAATATTGTTTAAGGCGAATTACATGCATCTTTTAGTCCATTTAGTTTAAGTTAATAGTGTGTTAAGAATCTTGCCTCTTTGCAACTTGCCTATTTTTATTTCATGGAATTGCATGGTATTAATTTAGTTTTATATAACATTTGATAATGTAAACATATTACCTCATTCTTTAGCCCTAAGTAACAGTTTTGTAAGAATAAATTTATAAAGTTTTTAAAAAATATATTTTATTTATTTTTAGGGAGGGAAAGGGAGGGGGAAAGGGAGAGAAAAATTAATGTGTGGTTCCTCTCGAGTGCCCCCTGCTGGGTAACTGGCCCACAACCCAGGCATGTGCCCTAACTGGGAATCGAACCAGTGATCCTTTGGTTCACAGGCTGGTGCTCAATCCTCTGAGCCACACCAGCCAGGCTATAAAGCTTTTTTATTTTATCAACTTTGTGGGAGAAACAATAAATTGGTTTTTTTGTTGTTTTTGTTTTTCCAGCACAACTATCTGAGTCACCAGTGATTCTTACACCAAATGCTAAGCGTAAACTGCCAGTAGATTCTTATGGCTTCTCAAGCAAGAAAAGGAAGTCTATCAAGCACAATTTTAACTTTGACTTGTTGCCAAGCAACCTCTTCAGTACCAGTTCTACACCACTATCAGGTACCAAATGTAATTTATATAATTGGGTTGTAAATATTAACATGGGTGCCTATTCTAGGCAAAGTGCTATTTCACATTAATACCACCCTTGAAAAGCCAGAGCTTTATTCTTTTTTTAATCAGATCTGAATCTTTATAAAGTCCCCTAAATTTTACTTATATTTTACTTTCTAAAGATTTTATTTATTTTTATTTTTTAATTTTTTAAAAAGATTTTATTTTTGTTTATTTTTAGAGGGGCAGGGAGTAAGAACAGGAAAGAAACATCAGTGTATGCTTGCCTCCCACGCACCCCCTACTGGGGACCTGGCCTACAACCCAGGCATGCGCCCTGACTGGGAATGGAACCGGCAACCCTCTGGTTCGCAGTCTGGCGCTCAATCCACTGAGCCACACCAACCAGGGCTTTTTTTTTTTTTTTTTTTTTTTTTTTTTTTTGGAGAGGGGGCCGGGAGGGAGAGAAGCAGTGATGTAAGAAACATCAGTCAGTTGCCTCTTGTACGTATCCCGACTGGGGACTGAACCCTCAACCCAGGCATGTTCCCTGGGTTGTGGGTTCAGAACTGGTGACCTTTTGTTTGTGCCATGTCGGCCAGGGATTAATTGAGGTTGGTTTCTAGTTTCAATCCCTTGTGGCTCAAGAAAATGCTTGTTATGATTTGAATTTTCTTGAATTTATATAGGCTTGCTTTGTGTTCTATCATGTGGTCTATCTTTGAAAATGTTCCATGTGCCTTTGAAAAGAATGTGTATTTTGCTTCTTTGGGGTGAAAGGTTCTGTATATATCAGTTAAGTCTATTTGATCTAATGCATTGTTCAAGTCCATAATATCCTTTTTGATACTTTGTTTGGAAGATCAATCCATTGTTGACAGTGGGGTGTTAAAATTTCCTACTATCAGTGTGTTTACAGAGAATTACATGCACCTTTTAGTCCATTTAGTTTAAGTTAATAATGTGTTCAGAATCTTGCCTCTTTGCAACTTGCCTATTTTTATTTCATGGAATTGCATGGTATTAATTTAGTTTTATATAACATTTGATAATGTAAACATATTACCTCACTCTTTAGCCCTAAGTAACAGTTTTGTAAGAATAAATTTATAAAGCTTTTAAAAAATATATTTTATTTATTTTTAGGGAGGGAAAGGGAGGGGGAAAGAAAGGGAGAGAAAAATTAATGTGTGGTTCCTCTCGAGTGCCCCCTGCTGGGTAACTGGCCCACAACTCAGGCATGTGCCCTAACTGTCTATATCTTTCTCGAAGGCCTCCAAGATTTTCCTTATATATTTGGGTGCTCCGTGTTAGGTGCATATAGGTTTACAATGTTTTTGTCTCCTTAATGGATTCTTCCTTTGAGTATTATGAAGTGTTCTTCTGGGTCTCTTTTTATGGCCTTTGTTTTGAAATCTGTTTTGTCTGATATAAGTATTGTTACCTCTATTTTTTTTTCCTGTCTACTTGCTTGGAATATTTTTTTCCATCCCTTTACTTTCAGTCTGTGTAGGTCCTTTGTTCTGAAGTGGTTCTCTTGTAGGCAGCATATATAAGGGTCATGTTTTCTAATCCATTCAGCCACCTGTGTGTCTTGATTGTAGCATTTAATCCATTTACAACTAACGTTGTTATTGATAGATACTTATTCATTTTTCTCCTTTGTACCTGTGTTCCTCTTTCTCACTCTTTTTCTTCATCTTCTTAAAGCAGTCCCTTAAGCATGTCTTGCAGTGCTGGTTTAGTGGAAGTGTATTCTTCTAGCCGCCTTTTGTTTGGGAAGCTCCTTATTCCACCTTCCATTTTAAATGTGAGCCTTGCTGGGTAGAGTAGTCTTGGTTGCAGGCCTTTGCTTTCTCTTATTTGGAATATTTCTTGCCATTCCCTCCTGGCTTGTAGTGTTTCTGTTGAGAAGTCAGCTGCTAGCCTTGTATGTTATTTGTTTCTCCCTTGCTGCTTTTAAGATTCTCTCTTTGCCTTTGAATTTTGCCATTTTAATTATGATGTATCTTGGAGAGGGCCTCTTGGGGTTCCTCTTGATTGGGACCCTCTGTGCTTCCTGGACTTCTGTGACATTTCCTCTTCTCAGATTAGGAAATTTTCCATCATTACTTTTTCACACACATTTTCTATCCCTTGCTCCTCTTCTCCTTCTGGTATCCTTATTATACACATAGTATTACATTTCATATTGTCCTGCATTTCCCTTAACCCCTCTTCATTCTTTTTGAGTGTTTTTTCCTTTTCTTGCTCTTTCTGTGAGCTTTTTTCTACATTGTCCACCAGCTGGCTCATTCGATCCTCTGCTTCCTCTAGCCTGCTCTTGATTCCTTCTACTGTGTTCTTCAATTCAGAAATTGTATTTGTCATTTCCTCTTGTCTTATTGGTAGTTCCTGTGTCCTTTTCCATGCTGATGTAGTTTGCAGTAAGTTCCTCATATTTCCCTGTAGTTTTTGGTAATTCTCACTGAGCACATTTAGCTTCCTTATAACCATTGTTTTGAACTGAATATCTGATCGTTTATTTGCCTCTATTTCATTTAGCACTCTTTCTGGGAATTTCTCCTTTCCCTTCAATTGGGGGTTGTTTCTTTGTCTTCCCATTATTTGTGAGACTCTTTTTGTTTGCTTCTGCTTCTTAAATTGATCTCTTTTGACTCCCTGACTTTGTGGTGTGAACTTCTATGGTAGGAGACATGTGAAATTCAGTGATGCAGTCTCCTTGATCTCCTGAACTTGATGCTCTTGGGATGCCTTTAATGCTGTTTATGTTGGCTCTCTGAAAGTTGTTTACTTGTTCTTTGATGGGTCCTTACCTCCAGCTGGTTGACTGACGGTCACTTTGCCTACCATGTTGTTGTTGTGCAGGTGCTGCCAGAACAAAACCACAAAGCACAGGAAACAAATCCACATCCACAAAAATAACTCCTCCTGGCAATCCCACTATCAACACCAAATGAACCAATCTTAATAAGGCTCTAAAGAGATTAAAACTATTATAAGAAAGGAGAGTGATGAAATATAGTATAAAATCTAATGACAATATGCACAGACTTGATGGATAAGAAATGAATGTTTAAAAACTATGCAGTAAAGAAAATATCGCAAATCATGGAGAAGACCACAGTGGATTTCATCTCGGTAGCCTCTAGTATTTACCATTGTCTTTTCTTTCTGGATCCACCTCTGGTGATGTCAGATGTTGACCCCATCTGACCTTGGACAGTCTGTTGGAAATTTTCAGGGGTCTACTGTCTATGACTATCTCCTTCAGCTGTTAATCTTGTCACTCTGCACTCAGTAGTCAGGCTTAAGCACCATAGGGCAGGGTAGAATCCCTCCTGAGGTCAGGGCTATTGTTTCCCCTTTGGCTGCTCAGAGTGGAGTGATCTACCTGAGCGGGATGGCTGCTGCCCTATGGGGGATGAGTTAGCACTGGGATTCCAATGGCTATTCTTTCCGTTCTCTCCCCAAAAGCCTCTGTTCCCAGTCTCTCCTCAGACGTCTCTAGCCCACTCTGTCTCCTCCTTTTCCGGAGCCCAGGGTAAGTGGCTACAAATGAAAATTTGTGCATTGGCCCTTTAAACGGCTCTTTGCATCTCCAGCTGCCTGTCTCTGGCAGAGACCAACCCTGCTGCTTTGTGCAGCTGGTTGTTATCTGTATTTTTTGGGTTCTGGTGCTGAAGTTGGGGATCCCCACTTATGGTTTAGACCCCACTCTTCACAGGGGGATACCACTGGCTGCTTACATATCCCTCTGATTCTGCTGCTTGTGGGCACCCAGCCAGCCTTCTTGAGTTTCCACTACACTCCTTCCCAGTCAGGTTGTGCTGAAGCTGATTCTGCTGTCTGTCCTAGGTTATAAGGCTTCTCTCTCACTATTGCTCAGTTCTTTGTTCTGGATGATTTCTCCACAGTTTAGTTGTAATTCCAGATTGGTCCTGGGAGGAGGTCAGTGTGACTTCCATTCACTCCTCCATCTTGCTGATGCTCAGCCTTAGGCTGAATTTTGAATTGGCTCCTTTAGCATGTGTAGAATACAGTTGGCTCATATTAATTAACCTTATGGTCAACTCAAAATGAAACCATAACTAAGCTGGGGTCCTCCATCTCATATTTAGCTCACATTTAGTCAAAATGAGTGATCTCTGATCTTTGAGATTTTTATTGTTTCCTGACAATGCTAAGAGTCCCATTTTGAATTCATTAACTGCATTATGAGATCTTCTCAGAAGCCTCTTTTTGTTTCCATTGTCTAAAAGGTTTATATTTTCCTTTTTTTGTTTTATTAAAAAAATAAACAGTAGCAATTTGTTTTCTGGTCCTTCACAGGTTCTCCATGCTTGATTAAAGTGTAATGATAAGAACTCTGAGGCTACAACTGTAGCTTTCTCAGTATTCAGAGGTTGAAGACTTTAACTTTTTAAAAGTAACTTTGTGTTTTCTTTATATTTAAAAAGGCTTTTCCACTTTGGAGGACTTTTTCCAAATGGCACAGTAAGCCTTTGCTTATTGGCATTACAGCATCTCCCCCAAGGATGAACCTGTTGGTTCTTTTACTCTTAAGTTCCCCCCAAATAGGTTATACATTCTTGTGTTATTGTAATAGTAGTACTAGCCTGCTTAATCAGTGAGTTTTCTTTAATTTTGTTATTTATTCACCAAATAAATTTTGTTATATCAAAATTTATTTGGTGAAGTAAAGAAAACTTCACCAAAGTGAGTTTTCTTTAATTTTGTTATTTTTTAAAAATTTATTTATCTTCACCCAAGGACGTTTTTTCATTGCTTTGAGAGAAAGAGAGAGAGAGACAGAGGGAGAGAGAGAGAGAGATGTTGGTTGGCCGTGTTCTTGTATGTGCTCCAACCAGGGATCTAACCCACAATCTGGGTATGTGCACTGACCAGGAATCAAACCTGTGACCTTTTGGTCTACAGGACAATGCTTCAACCAACTGAGCCACACTGGCCAGGGCTTAATCAGTGAATTTTTTTAAAATAAAAAAGTAAAGAAGTTCAACAGTAGTAATCCTATTATTTTAACCCATCGTTTTTCTTTGGCCCTACTTTCTTAGGCATAATTTAACAGATTCCACCTACTAAATGTGTTTTGTTTTGTTTTTTTTAATGTATAAAGGTAATGACATGAATCTAAAACCCATGAATACCTATATATAATTTCTTTCATATATATATAACTTTGCACTATGCCATGTGTTCTGGCTATGCCTGCTTGTGATCACTGCAACCTTAGAATAAAGCTTACCTATGTCACATTGGCTATATCATATTGGCCTCCAAAATTTTCTTTAGTCAAATGCACCTCAAGGTCACTCTAATGATTATGTTAAAACATGGATGTCTCTGGGGACCCATGTGAATTCTTTGTCATTTCCAGTGATGAGTTAAGAGGGCTCATGTTTGTGGAGTGTATCCTGGGCATGATTCAAATATAAGTCAAATGTATAGGGAGCTTTTGTTCATAATTATTTTACTTGTTTTCTAATTTATAGTCAGTTTCATGATATAGTGTTAGAAAACTTGATAGAAATGAGCTGTTGTAACCCCCAGTTCTTAGCATGGAACATGGCAGTAGCCAGGTGATTAAGCATGTGTTGTAGATAGTTTTTTTGCCAAAAATATTGGACAAATTATACTCAAGTCAGATAGACTGCAGTTGGCTAGCAGGTGCATACTGGATACTCAGACTCTAAATTGTTTTCTAATAGTTTATTTTGGGTAAAATTATTAGTATTACGCATCAAGTAGTGTGGTGGACATTTTACATACATTACAGTAATACTTATATGTGCCATAGCAATCCATATTCAGAGCTTAAAGCCATTTAGTAAGTTATGGAACAAACTCAAGTCTGTCTGTCATGAAAGCTTGCATTTTGTCCAGTCTCCAACAGTGCCCCATCCTCCCTTGTATTCCTAAATGAGTCTAAAGCAAAACTCCAATGTGAAAGCAATGGTACCTTTCATTGGCATCTAAAAAGGAGAAAATTGAAACCTTTTTTTTTTTAGTTGAGTTGAGTTATTTAGGCCCTGAAATTTTTAAGCAGAAGTTATATGATTTTTATTGTGACTTAGTGGTAGAAATTAAGACTTTAATTCTAATTGCTATTAATAGTTTCTATTTTGAAAAAGAAAATAAGTATGTGTGGTATATTTGCATGTGTTTATTTTTCTAGTTCACGTTGATACAAGCCCAGAAGGGTCATCTCAGAGTTCACTCTCTCCTGTAGCCATCAGTGGAAATCCCTTGATCAGCACAGATGTGCCAAGGCGAAGTAAAAGGATTGCAAGCAAAAAAGTTTGCAGGTAACTTATCCAGGACATTGTGTTTTCATTGGATAAGTATTTGATGTAGATAGTTAATAAAATATCTTGTCTTTATCCCGAGAATTATAATTTTAAAAATTTTCTCTGTCTTTATGGTCTTATTAATCAGGTGCCCTTTATATATCCTCCAGAGAAAGATTCCTAATCTGAGTCATTTGCTTGCTTAAAATCCTACTTCATGTTTTTGTGGGTAATTTTTAAATTTCTGGTTATTTGAAAAGAGTTTATTCTAATGATTATGGTTTATAAGTAACTAGACAATTCTGGTGATAGGAAAAATCATTTTTATATGCAAATACAGTATGTTCATATATGGTATCTTAAAGCTTAACTGATTTTAGAAAATTAATACTCTTGAGTTACTAGCAATATGATTGGCAGTGGACATTCTCAAATTTCATTTTGCAGACATTTCTCCAGTTTTTGTGCTATAAATTGACATTTTTAATTCCACTCTTTTCAGGGTGGAATCAGGAAAAGCAGGCTGCTTCTCTCCTAAAATCAGTCGTAAAGAAAAAGTTCGAAGATCTCTTCGTTTGAGATTTAGTCTGGGGAGAAGTAGCAAAGATGTAGTAAGTTGTCTTTCATTATTTCACTGATGTTCATCTTAGCATAAAGCTGTAGGCTTGATGCCGAAAGACCCTCCCAACCCTGACTCCCCTCCAGCTACTTTCTTATTCTCTACTTCTCTGTATACCAAACTGTTACACTTGCATATCTCCAATTCCTCCTTTTCTACTCTGCTTAAGCCAATTTCAGTGAGACTTTCATTCCCAGCACTCATCAAGGTCACCCATGAATTCATCACTACTCAAGCCGCGGAACAAATATCAGTGCCTGTTTGTCTTGACCTGCCAGCCACGTTTGTCCTGGCTGTTTACTTGCTCATCTTCAATATATTTTCACTCCTTGCTTCAAGGACATTGTGCTCTCATGATTTCTTTCTTCGTTGGTTACTTTCCTAATTCCTTTGCATTGGAGTGCTCAGAGCCTCATCCTTGGACTTCTCTTTTCTCTCTCCACTCACTAGAGGTGATCATCAGTTTTAAACATCTATATTTACTTCAGACTTCTAAGTTGATATCTGCAGCCCAAAATGCTCTCTTGAACAACCTGGTTGTTTCTGAACTTCTGCCTACTTGACTTCCCTCCTTGGATGTCGATCCAGCAGACATCTCTAGTGTAACCTGTCCCGAACAGAGCTCTGAGATGCATTTCTTCACTGCCTCTACTTCTCCACTCCTCCCCCTTTCCGCCATCCACACTTCTACCTGCAGTTTTCACCCCTCAGTTATGGCCAAAAACCATGCAGGCATTCTTGACTCCTCACTTTCTCTTGCATTTCCTGCCTACGCCATTAGGGAATCCTATCTAACTTTTGCTTTCAGACCAATTCTCACCAGTACTACATTTTTAACTTTCTCTAAGTCCTGCTGTCTCAAGCTTGGGTTACTGCAGTAAGGTTCTACTAGTAGATCTACTTGCTTCTACCTGGCTGTAGTACTCTAGCCAAAATTATCCTTTTAAAACCCAAGTTAGGTCATGTCACTTTTTTGTTCAGAGCCCTCCAGTGACTCCTCATTTCACTCTGAAAAAAAAAAAGTTCTTCCACCAACTGCAACCCTGCGCATGATCTGTTCTCAGCCTCCCTCCCTGAGCTCTCCTCCTGCCTCTGCCTCTCACTCAGTCGGCTTCATCCATTCTTGCCCCCTTGCTGTTGGTCAAATATGCCAGACCTGGCTTCAGCCTTAGACACTGCACTGACCCCAGTTTTTCTGTCCCCAGACTGTTTTCCCTCTTATATGTTCAATGACTTTCATCCTCATTTTTCTTGACTCACAAACCATCTTATGATCACTCTGTTTAAATTTACACCCCCACCTTTTATCACTGCATATTCTTTTTACCCTACTTTACTTCTTTCCATAGCACTTTTCATCTTTTATGTCAGTGGCCCTCAGCCTTTTTGGCACCAGGGACCAGTGGGGGAGGGGAGTGCAGGAGGCGGAGCTCAGGCGAGCTTTACTCACCCGTTGTTCCTTACAGGGCACTGGCACGTTACTGGTCCGCGGCCTGGGGGTTGGGCAACCCTGTTTTATATTATACAATTTAAGTGACTGATTATTTTGTTCTGGTCTGAATCTCTCCACTTAGAATATAAATTCCATTAAGCTAAGATTTTGGTCTTGGGTTCCGTTTGTTTATTTTTCTTCTTTCACTGTTGTGAATAGGCCTTGGCTCAGAATCAACATTATTTTTTAACCTAATGAATATTCAAGGCTATTTTTTATTTTTGATCATAAAATCAACTAATATCCAAGTCAAATGTTTACAACTTATCAACATGCGAACAAATATATTTGTGTTTGCTATAAAATTGTTTCTCAATCATATATATCATTTTTAATTCATTATAGAGGATTTTGATAACCATAAAAATTTAACTTGTCTTAATATTTTGAAAATCACCTGGTTTATTTTTTATCCAAAACTTTTAATTTTTCTTTTTTTGTCTCTGCAGAATGGGTATTCTGGTGTCAATAGACATGAAAATGTTGGTCGAAGACTTGCAAATCAACAAAGTTTAAAAAATAGGATTGAATGTGTAAAAACAGGTCTGCTTTTTAGCCCAGATATTGATGAAAAACTAACAAAGAAAGGTAAAGGTACACTTACATGGTATTGTTAGAGTTTTACTCAAAAAACCAACATTTAGTTGATTTAAAAAAAAAAAAAGTTTCCACCTTTATTGAAATAAAATTGACACATAGCCTTTAGTTGCTTTGTTAATGATAAAATGTATTAAGTAACTTATTGTTTTAGAAATTTAAAATTCAAGTTTGAATAAAAATATTTGAATTAGCAATGTCTATTTTGTGAACAATTGGAGGATGCTTATAAATATGAAAATGCTTGACACTTAAACATTGCTTCTTTTAACAAATCTAATTTATTGTAATCAAATGCTTAGTACCTTTATTTACCATGTATTTGGATAATATTTCAAAACTATGTCAAATATAAATGACTAAAAACCCTGAACTGCTTTATTTTAGGTTCAAAAAAGATCAGTAAGTCGGAGGAAAACTTACTAACTCCAGAACAACTAGATGGAACAAGTTACCGAATGTCTTGGACGGGACCAAATAATTCAAGTATTCGAGAAACAGAAGCAAATGAAGCTTCTCCGATAGAAGGAAGTCTTGAGGTAGAAAACTCCTCTTTGGAGCCTGATATTATGATGGAAAAGTCATCTATTAATTCATATGAATTCACCCCTTCTAATTTACACAACAAGCATAATAACAACATAACCACAAGCTCTCTTAGTGGGGATGAAAATAATTTGAGTACAGAGACTTTGGTGAAAATTCAGAAAGCATTTTCGGAATCTGGAAGTAATCTTCATGCATTGATAAATCACAGGCAGTCATCGATAACTAATGTGGAGAAAGTAAAATTAAATGAAACAACCTCTATAGCATATAGCCCTGGGAAAAATCTCTTTGAAACTAATGATTTGACTGTGATAGAATCAAGTGAACACCACACTAGTAAAAGTGAAAACAGTTTTTCAGAAAGAGATTTCTCACTACATCAGACTAAAATATTAGATAGAGAAGCAACTACAAAATGTTACTCTACTGAGATGAAGGTGGAACATGATGAAAGCGTTTATTCAGATATACCAAATGGTTATTTAAGCAAGCAAGAATTGCCCAGTGATGAACAAATAAAAATACAACAGTCTCCAAGGGATAAACTAAATACTAAATTAAAGGAGGAGAATATGATGGAGGAGAACTTACCAAAATGCACAGCTTCTAGAGAGGATGCAGCTGACCCCTCTTCCTCAGTGCGGATTACACATAATATAGCTAAGTTGTCAAAACCTAGGCCCGTGAGAGTGGTTAAACAGCTGTCACTGGTGGAAACATGTGATACAACAGTTTATAAAGGTTTACAAGTAGCAGAGCATGGTAAGGTTTCAGACCATATACAGTGGTTTAATAAGCTTTCTTTAAATGAACCAAATAGGACAAAAGTTAAATCACCTCTTAAGTTTCAGCGCACACCTGTCCGTCAGTCTGTCAGAAGAATTACTTCTTTATTAGAGTATAATAGACAACCTACAAGGCATAAATTGGCACATCTTGATGATACTGCTTCTCCTCTGGTTAAAGCAGTGAGCTATGACAGTGCTCTTTCCTCTTGCACAGAAAGTTCTTCAAAGGATTCCTCAATTTCATGTACTCAATCAGGTCTAAGAGAACAGAAGTCTTTATCATGTGAACAGTCAAGTGTTGATGCAGCTTCGAAATCAAGCATGGAATTAACTTCTAAATCTTTCTCACAGATGGAAAGGCACCCAGACTCCGTGAATGCTTCTCTTGGGTCAACCAGAATTTACAGAGAGAAAGTTATATCTGATGGCCAAATTAAGGTTCCCTTGGAGGATCTGACAAATTATGATATATTAAAACCTGTTGTAAATAACAATGTGGGCTTTTCTCCTGGGATAAATAACAGGGTCCTTAGGAAACCATCAGAAAAACAAAAGATTTCTTATAAAGGTTCTCCCAAAAATCCTTTTGGAAAAGTTCAACTACTACCAACAAGTAAACCTGTAGACTTGTAATTGGTCAGTGTTATGCTTGTCATCAATGTAAATAAAATTAGCTGTTAGTGACGTGCTTGCAAGGTAATCTACATGTTAATTTGTAGCTCAAGATGATATGTGATAGGTTTTTTTTATTTTTTAAAGATTTTATTTATTTTTAGAGAGAGGGTAAGGGAGAGAGAAAAAGGGAGAAGAACATCAATGTGTGGTTGCCTCTTGTGCAGCCTCAACCAGGGACCTGGCCTGCAACCCAGGCATGTGCCCTGACCGGGAGTCGAACTGGTGACCCTTTGGTTCGCAGACCAGCACTCATTCCATGGAGCCACACCAGCCAGGGCCAGATTTTTAATTTCATTGCAAAAGCAACTTGAATTCTTATGTTTGTATAAATAACTACTTTGTTTTCCTTAATTATGGCAGTATTTAAAACATTTTAATTTTATTGTGATCTCTTAAAACAGGTTATACTTTTTAAAAGAAGTTGACTGGATTTATAAGAAATTGAGTTCAAAATTGCATGAATTTTATTAAGGGTGAGAGGAAGAGTAGAATAAGTTGTATCTATTTCCTGTTATTCCTCCTAAATCACATAATGTTTTTACAAGAAATTCCTAACATATAAAGGGAATAGATAAACCTTGCGAATCTTTTTTTTTTTTTTTTTTAAGTCCTCACCTGAGGACATGCTTATTGATTTTAGAGAGAGGAGGTGAGAGTGAAAGAAACATTGATCGGTTGCCTCATGTATGAGCCCCGACAGGGGACAGAATCCACAACCCAGGCATGTGCCCTGCCGGGGAATCAAACCTACAGTCTTTTGGTGTACAGAACAATGCTCGAACCAACTGAGCCATACTAGCCAGGGCACAAACCTTTTTTCTTGAAATACATTAATGTTTATTGCCTTTACCTAAACCCCTGGAAATTAACCTGTTTCAATAGCATCTTAATCCTTTATTCCTATTTGGGACAAAGTAATTAGGTTTCTATTGCCTGTAGATGTATACAGGGTGCTCACTTAAGAATAATGCCTAAAGTAGAATAATAACTCAAGTGTGCTTATATAGTATGATGCTGCAGGAATAATTGATGACTTTTAAGCCATACTGTTTTTTTTTAAGTTAATTTGCACAAATACATTTGTATCTGTTATGTCTCATGTAGAATTTAAAATTGAGGACTAATTAAGCTTGAAAAATTTAATCAAGGTGATTTCTTATATGCAGATGCTTGATTGTAGAATTTGAAATAGTTGATCGACCTCCACATTTACCTTGAATTCTTGTACTTTGGATTTTTATAAAAGCCAAGGATGGTTTTGTCTTGTGTGTAAATGTTATTTATTTAGCATAGACATTAAAGATAACTTTCTGAAAAATTACTTGCCTGAGACTAATGAAATTCAAAATATCTTTTAGAATTTGATGCAAATTGTAAAGCAAAACTGTGTTTATATTTCAAATTACTAGAAATTACAAATCCTTAAGGAAGAAATAGAAGATATTCTCTAAGTTTTACAGGAAGGAATATGCAGGCAGAATCAACCACTAAACATAGTTTTGTAGGTCAGTTAGAATGTCATTTTCAGATATTGGGGCAGAATAGGACAGCATTGCACACCTACTCAGACCAACCAGACTTAGTATATATTTGTATGATGACTTTAAAGTCATCAGATATTTGCTTTACCAAGTTTTACTTGATAGCAGTATATCTCTTATTTCAAAGCCATTTCCTGTCTCTATTACTAGGAATCAATCCTTTCTCAGAACTAGTAAGTAATTGACATATGAAAACTGTAAAAATCTATAGGTGTAAATATCATGTTTACCTGGCATCAAAACAGGTTTGTAGTGTTTACTGGGTATGCATTTCAGGTGTTTATGGTATTTCTCTAGTAGTAGAGGTAGAAAGTATTCATAAACTCTGAAATACGTTGTCTGTTTCAAAGACTTTTTTAAACTTAAGAATGCATTAATGTCCTTTTATATCCATGGGGATGGGCAAAATGTTGAATTGGAAAGTTAAGTTAAAAAGAAGACATGGGAAATTAACTGTACAAATTACCTGAATTAGTGGCTTTTCTGAGAGATAAGTCAATAATGAGAGATACTTATTTTAAAAAAGATACCCACATGTCACTCCCATTTTTGTTAGCCGAAAGTGAATAGCTTGGAGGTACGGTAATTGGAGAAAGTTAGGAAAGTTGAGTTTTAGACTTGATTTAATCTATGCTTTCATTGTTTTTCTTTTACACAAAATAAATAATGTTCCTAATCTCCTGGGGACATTTGATCAAATGATAAACATAATTAACAAAGTTAAAAAGTGCCTGGATTGCTCTTACAAGTAAAGATCTAATATTAATTTGAATATTATGAGAAATAACACAATTACATAGAACTAAATGAGTTGCTTGGCAACATCCTATAATCACTAAGAATATAGGATTTTCATAATCATCAAGTCCAACATACATGTTGTAGGTGTTTTTAAAATATCAAATCTCATACATCATTTACATTTTGGTGTATTTCAACCAAATTTCCATTCATCCCAAAAGCAGTAAGTTTTAATGACTTCCATTTTCCCAGGCTCAAAATGAAGGTAACAGTGAACAATGTTAAAGTAAAATTCAGAATTGGGGGGAGGACCAAACACCCTCATGTGTGCATAATAAATATTAAACCCCAGCTTGGCCTTTGAACCTAGAGCCAATAGATTATCTGCACTGTTGATTGAACATACCCTGAAAGAAAAAGCTGGAAACAGAAGAGCATCCATAGAAGAAAAGAGTAGGAAGGAGGCTTGGCTTCAGAGCGAAGCCATGTGTCTCAGGAATGAAGTTTGCGTGCCCCTCTGCGTTGTGTAAAATTGCTGTGGGTGACCATAGCTGCCTAAAGCCGGGCTGAAGCCACCTGGATTCTAACCTCAAGTCACTCAGTTATTCTCAGGTACCCCCAGGTACTCCAGCCATCCCCAGTCTTAAAACAAATCGGCAATACTACATTGTGTAGTTTTACATTTCAATTTTTGTATTTGGACAAAATTCAAATGTACAAGTTTGCTCTATAAAAACTTAAAATTCTGCATCTACACAGATAAATTTGCACAGTGTGCTGGGAGTATGGTTTCTCTTGAGGCCAAAGGAATATTACTTGATAGTTGGTGTGGACGTTCAGAAATAATACTCAAAATTCATATTCCCAGAGATTTTCCCACATTTTGGGAACAGAAGTTGCTAGCATTTTGCTATATTTAATAGCCTCGGTTTCCCTGCTCAATGAAAGGGCCTCTGAAAGCACCCTTAGGATATGCCCTAGAATTGCCATCACTGAGTGTTCTTAGGATATCTTCATCTTTTGTTTCTCCTTCCATTGCCCCATATCCTCTTAAAGCTGAAAGATGAAAACAAAATGCTGGAAGGTGGCAGAATTAAAGATGGGCTATTGGGGGCAAAGTACACAGTGGCGACCCGGCATGATAGATACTTGCTTGAGAAAGGGGGTCGGTGGAGAAGAGCATCTCCAGGAGATGTGCACGTGGAATGCCTGAGTCAACGCCAGATGGCTCAAGGCAGGAGGCACCGGCTCTGGGGCCTTTCTGGGCGGCCCTCACCTGCTGGGGGAGGGACCGGGGCGGAGCTAAGATGCGGAGGTGACGCACCAGAGACCAGAATCGCGGCTCCCGTCCGACCCCCAGCAAGGCCCAGACCTGCGTCAGGCTCCGGCCCCTTGGTGAGTCCCGCGGGGACGCCGGCTCGACCTCCGGAGACCCAGCCCAGACGCGCGGGATCTTCGGGATCGGGAGTCGGGAAGGGCGTCCTGCAATCTTTGAGCTGGAGGTTGGGGGCAGACAAAGGATGGGTGCGGGGATTAGGAGGTTCGGCAATAAATAGGAGGGAAAGAGTACCGACGGGAGGAGATTGTGTAGCTCATCAAATGAGAACTGTGTTGGCCGGGGATGTAAATGAAGCAGAAAGACATCCCGCATTCAGCGAGGAGGAGGGAAAGATGGAGAGGGATGGAGGCTGGCGGCTGCCGCCGGCCTTTTCCGTCAGGATTGCAGGTTTTGCTCTTTGGGGAACAAGGCTTTGTATCCAGGAGGGGCTAGAAAAGGCCTTTTCCTATACAGAAAAAGATAGGGGTTATGGATATTTCAGTCTCAGGGAAGAAAATGCGTAGAAGAATGGTCAGAAGCGTGGGCCAGCAGCTGCAGAGGATCACTGCATGAATGTTTGTCCCCTTGTTCTGCAGGCGTCTGGCTCTACAGAAGCCAACATTTAAGACAGTCACTCTCTAGACTAGTTTTCTCCCTCTCTTTCCCCTGTCTGTCTTTTCTCTCATCACTCACTTCCCCAAATGCTAACCCCAGAACTGTAAGGTAATATTGCCAAGATAATGATAGCAATGTGGGTGCTCTGCCAGGCATGGTTCTGACTCCTGATGTCCATTCCCACACACCTATTCATAACAATCCTATAAGACACATGCTTTTCTAATCCCCTTTTTGCAGATGAGAAAGCTGAGGCTTTTACCTAAGATCACCCCGCCAGCCTGTGGCAGAGCGAGCATGCTTCATCTCCCCTCCCGGACTGCAGGGCAGACCAGAGCTGCATGCATTTTTAGTGCCCTCGGGATCTCCAGTGTATTAATCCTGGACATCTGCTAAGCTAACCTGTTCCCTTCCACCTCTCTAACCCTTTTGTGATTCTTTAGCTTTTTTGTCTCCCTAATTCCTATCTGTGAACCTTCCCCACCCTTCCACCCTGCCCAAGACCTAGGAAAACTCAAGAGGTCCTTCTCCTTTTCTCAAAATTGAAACAGGTTTTTGTTGTTATTGTTGTTTGTTTGCTTTTGTAAGAAAGGAAGAGAGTGGTGGGTTTAGGGTGATGCCTGATTTCCAGGGAGCTGCAAGGAGGATAAAAACTGACAGAGAGCTGCCATTCTAGTCTGGTCTTCCCAAATGAAAGGACAGAAGGAATTATCTCTAACTGTTCTGTTTTTTAACACCTTCCCACAGCAGATGTCCTGACCACAGTTGATATTTAAGGCAAAAGCAAACTCTTAGGTTTTTAGTCGCTTTCTGGGTGGTCCTCAAATTAGTCCCTTGCATGATGGCATCATCACCATTGCCAATTGTGTCCTATCGATATAATTTGGTCTTATTTCTGCAGGTTAAAAATGGTCTCCAGGATGGTCTGCACCATGCTCTCTGGCCTAACATTTTGGCTGGCATTTGGGTGGACTGCAACATCTGCTTATAGTCCAAGGACCCCTGACCGGGTCTCTGAAACAGACATCCAGAGGCTGCTCCACGGCGTCATGGAGCAGCTGGGCATTGCCAGGCCACGGGTAGAGTACCCAGCTCACCAGGCCATGAATCTTGTGGGCCCACAGAGCATCGAAGGTATTTACTGTGTTCTGCCACTTCGAAGTTTCCATTAGTATTTAAAATAATTAATACACAGTGATTACTTCCTCTACTTCCTCTACTCTGTTTTCCCTTTCTTGTTACACTGCACAGGATATACATCCACATGAGAATATAAATCCTGTGACAGCAGGGACTTTACCTGTCTACTTCGCAGAGGTAGTCCTAGCACCTAGCGCAAAGTCTGGTGCATCAGTATGTATTGAGTGCGTGAAGGAGAATCCAGTGTTATGGCTCAAGGTTGGAACCCAGCCCCACACCTTCTCCCATACTGATCTTTGAGAAATTGTGTCCCCAGCTGGCTGTGTCTTGGAGTCTCTGGTGGCCAGTGCCATATAGGGTCTGATTTGATTCTTAAGAATGATGTCATATAAGCCCAGAAGAGCCAAAAGAGGTACTGACATTAAGAGTTTATGTCACAAGCTGTTAAAAATATTTTAAAATATAACAAATGTTAATTAACGTGTTTTCATGTGGCAAGAGCATTTCCTCCCAGAATTTTTCTAACTTTCTATGAATGTGGTTGTAATACTTTCATGAAAAAGCAGCACCTTGGCCGTGGCCGGGCGGCTCAGTTGGTTGGAGCATCATCCTGTACACCAAAGGGCTGTGGGTTCAATCCCGGTCAAGGCATATGCCTAGGTTGTGGGGTTGATTCCTGGTTGGGGCTTGTGAGGCAGGCAACCAATCGATGATTCTCTGTCTCTGTCTCTGTCTTTCTCTCTCCCCCCCGCCTTTCCTCTCTCTCTCAAATCAATGAACATATGCTTGGGTGAGCATTTAAAAAAAGACAAACAGCACTTTGTTGTTCAATGATTTATCTATGGAGAGAATATGAATCTAGCTCTTAGGAACTGGTGACCAGCTGCTCTATGAGCAGGTCCCTTATCTCCGTGCCTTGCTCTGTGTCCTCTCTGAATCAGAATGATCTCTCTCTCCACCGAGGTGGAGCCTTAAAGCAGTGGCATGGTTAACGTAGGACAGCTGCAGGGGGCACTTCAAGTGTTCACCGACAGGAGGGGGTCCTAAGGAAAAATGCAAATTCTTTCCCTGAGTTTTGTCAAAACACACATGGGGGCCACAGGGCGGAGGGATAAGGGGGATGAATGGTAATGGAAAAAAATACAATTAAAAAATATATATCTAAAAGACACCCCTTGGCCCTGCAACAAATGCCACTCCCGGCCGACTGACGATGCATAATTTTGCCTGAGTTTTTAATTTCCTAAAAAATGCTTTCTACCTTGGGATCCTGTGAATGCCATGGATGTTGTTCACACATGATTCTCATTTCTGGCTTGTTACCCATAGTTTGAAGCCATTGAGTAAAACTAACTCTGCAGGGTTATAGTCTGTTTCGGCTGACATTTGATTTTCGGAGTAGATTAACATGAATTATATGAATCAGCAAGCATACCAGCCTAGCCCAGGGCTTGAACCAGGACAGATCGGACAGGGCCTCATGCCACCTCTTGTGGGAGAATTTAAATCCTTCCCAGCACCTGCCATCTGTTGCTGCAAGCACACCTATCCATATCAGACCAGCTCTTTGGAGACAGTAAATATCCGCCCATTTAATGAAGTAAGTGCTAGGTTAGTCACCCAGCTGTTGTCATGGAGAAGGCTTTCTGAATTTCTATTAATACCCAAGGCCTGATCATCTATGTGGAAAAGAAACAGCAGCTCCCTGACATCAAAAGCCCATGTTAATCTCGAGCCTCATTTTCTTCCCTGGATACGAACTATTTAGCAGCCACTCTATGCCAGGCAGGGTGCATGAGACTGGGGCAGCTCTGCCCTAAGAATTCGCTGTCAGGGGCTGGGAGGAGGGCAGGCATCACCGGACATCATGGCGAGTGTTTTGTAGATGGGCAGACAAGCTGCTGCCTCGGAAGCAAATAGAAGTAGTTTATTCTGCTTGGGAGTGCTTGTGTTTGGCTGTAAGGAAATGCTTCTTTGAAGAAGCAACATTTGACCCTGGTGTTGAAGTTTGAGTAGAAATTCATCTGGAATGGCAAGTGGAAAGGCATGCAGGTTGAAAGAACATGGATTAGGACAATTCAGAATTAAAAATGGGTTCCACTATTACCCTTGGGGTAATGTGAGGTCACAGCTATGTCAGGTGTCCTCTGACAATGTCTGCACAAGAGATGAATATTGGCTTGTGTTTTACTTTTTATGCTACTGTTACAGATTACCACAGGTTTAGCAGCTTAACACAATAGCCATTTATTATCCTTGGTTTCCACTGGTCAGGAGTTGGGACATGGGTTTGCTGGGCTGTCTCTGTCCAGAGTCCCAACAGGCTGAAGTCAAGGTATTGACCAGAGGTGCAGCCTTGGTGGAGGCTCATGGTCCTCTGCCAGGCCATGAGATTGTTGGCAGAATTCTGTTTCTTGCTGTTGTGGGACCAAGGTCCTCTTTTTCTTGCTTTTAGCTGAGGTCACCGTCAGCTCTATGAGGCCACCCTCAAGCAGTAAGCCACAGGGCGGCCCTCTCACCTGTGGCAGAGGGAGGATATCCCTCTAGTCTGCTAATTGTAATGTACTTACAGGAGTGACTATCCCCTCGCCTTTGCCATTTAACAAGGAAGCGACATTCCATTTTATTCACAGGGCCCACTCGCAATCAAGGGCAGAGGATTCTGCAGGGCGTGTTTACCAGTGGGCGGGCATGGGGGAGGTCATTTTATTTATTTATTTTTCCATTTTTCATTTTTCAAATAGCTTTTATGAGTTTGTTTGACCCGAACTGATGACATAGACTGGGGAGCAAGACTTTGCGAACTCCTTGGGGGTCACTTTAGAGCTCTGTCTGCTAAGCTTGGGTGAGAGCTTAATGGAGAAAATAGCCCACAGACTTTAGAGAAAAAAGGAGACAAAATAAAAGGCCGGGTGTTTCCCAGCCCTGCACCTTGGCATTAATGCACTGGGTAGTGTAATACTTATTCAAGTGAGTATATTATTGCTTCAACTCACCTGTTTATTTGCCTTGTCTCTGCTCATTCATTCATGCTAATTCCCAGGCTTCTGACAGATCTATGTAGTATTTTCCGTATCCCTTCCAACATTTATTTTAGGATTTTATTATACAGGACTAAGTTAGAAAAGTTATCCATTTTCTATTTTTTTATAGAAAAGTACACATAATACATGTATTCTGGTGTGAATTTTAACCCATATTTAACATAGACTCTTCCCAAAGATACCTGGTTTTCAATGCCAGACCCATTGTTTATTAGTGAAGTGAGCTTGGGCAAATTATTTAACTTCTCTAAGCTCCCTTTTACCTTATAAGTAGGACTTAGAGAAGCAAAATTACATGTTAGCATACTGTGAAATCACTTCTGAAGGAAACATTATCACCACTTTCTATGACAATCACTAGATTTTGAGTTCCTTGCAGGCAGGGTTGTTCATTGTCTAATCCATGGCACAAAGAAGACAATTTTCTCTCGTTTATTCTGATCAGTTAATTTGTATGATCCCTAGATAAATCTCATTATGGAAGATCCATATTAGCTCTCAATTATAGTATTATAAACCAATCTTTTAGTCTAGACATGGTATCATATAAATTGCCATTAGGTTCCTGAGGTCATATATCCATTAAAAAAATTTTCCTCTTTTACTTTCACACCCTTCCTCGTTACCGTACCATTTTTCCGCTCCCCTTCACAGCAACATTTGGACACATACTGATTGCACCCCCTCACTCCCATTCTTCCCCAGTTTGTTGTAGCTCACTGTTCCCGCCACTCCTTTGTCAAGACGTTATTTCTTGAATGCCAGGCATGGTGTTAGGTTCTGAGAAAAGAAACATGACTCTCAAAGATTTGGCAGGGCAGGGGAGGCATAGCCCTTAAATAAGCAATATGTAAAATATACAGTAAGTCAAATGGTTATAAGGGCTATAAAAATAGGAAGCAGGAGAGGGGCCTGGAGGAGACGACTTAAAGCAGGGCCAGGGGACTCCTCCCTGGGAAGGAAGGCAAAAACCAGAGGGTTAAGAGTGAGCTGTGTGATATTTGAAGCAGGACATTCCAGGCAGAGGGAGCTGCAAGTGCAGAGGCGGTAAGACAGGAGCCAGGAGACTAGTGTGGCTGGAAACTTGGGTCATGGCAGGAGGGGAGGGAGGTGGTGTGTGTGGGGACAGGTCCCATAGGGTCTTACAGTCCTATGATGCTGTCAGCCTTCCTTTGAAAAGGATCACTGATTGCTGTTCTAAAATATTCCTGCAGGGAGAGAGGACCGGGCTCGGGGAGATGAGTTCGGAGGCTACTGTAATACTCCAGGTGAGAGATGTACTAGCCTAATAGCTAGAGACGTGGTGAGACATGTCAGGTTCGGGATATATTTTTAAGTTAAGCCAGCAGGGTATGCTGGTGGGTTGGAGGTAGGAACTGAAAGAAAGAGAGGAGCCAGGGAACAAATTTACAACTGGAAAGTAGCCACAACAAACAGATCTTCAGAGGCAAGTTCTCAAGTTCAGTTTTGCGCCTGTGAATTTTATTCCCTCTGTCTCAACTACGCAGCCTCTTAGCAGCATGCAGCACGCTTGGCCATTTCCTTCCTAAAACCCTTTCCTTTCTTGGTTTTGGTGCCAAGATGTCAGGATACTCCAAGATGGCCTACTTTTGGCTTTTCACCTTTTTTCTTTCCCTTTAACCATTTCTTCTCGGTTTCATTTTTATTTGTTTCCCTGCTCCTGTAATGCAGCCTTTAATTGCTAAGTTCTCCAGGGCTTGGTGCTGAGTCCACTTCTCAGATTCTTCTAAATCCTCTGACTAGATGATCCCATTCATTCTCTTGCCAGTTCTCTAAATGCCGTCTCTTTTCCTATGACTCCAATGTTTGTGTTTTTGAGTCTAACTGTCTTTCTTCTACCCCTATGAGCTTATGTGATCACTAAATTACCATGTGTCAACATTTCTCTACCACCACCTTCCTCAGCCTGTTTCTGTGACCCTTTTCTGTATAAGTGAGCAGTGCCACTGGTGACCTATATGCAAGGTAAAAAACAAAACAAAACAAAACACCAAAACCTAGATTTTCTGCATCACACATCATCCTCAAGTTATAAAGCGGTTTATTTCATTTCTGTCCCTCACATACATCTGTCATTTTGCCTGTTTTCTCTTCTTTCCGGGTCAACTCTCCATACTCTGGTGAAGATCCATGTGTCTGCCATGGACTTCTGAAACTGCCTGATCTTCCTGCCTGTACTCTTGGTTTCTTTCTGGTTATTCCCCACAGGAAAGACACAGCTAAACTTTAAAAGTTTAAATCACATCAAGATCACTCCCCTGATTAAATTCAGTCAGTAGCTTTGCATGGCACCTGGATACAAACAGCAGTTGTTGCCATGACCTAGAAGGACCCTCAGCCCCTGTACACCCTCCCCCTCGCTTCGCTTCCCTTCCAGCCCCTCAGTCACGCCAGCTCTTCCAGCCTCCGGGCTCTCGCACCATGTGTCCTCCCTGCTCTGCGCTGCCACGTCCTCCTCTGCAGATCTCAGTCCCAACGTCACTCCCTCAGGCAGGCCTGCACTGCCAGTTGTCTGAGTGGCCCCCATTCCCTGTCACAGTGTTCTTTTGCTTTTATAAGCTCCATAGAATTTTTTTGGGGGGGGATTTATCAGTTTGTTTCCTTGCTTATTGTCTGTCTCCCCACTGAAATTCAAGTGTCATCAGACTATGTCTATTTATTCTTTGCTCTCTACCCAGACGCACAGTATGTACTATGTGGGAGGAAGGAACTTTCCTGTACCCTCCTGGGTTCTTTCCATTGGTCTAGTAATTAAATCAACATGAAAGAGGGAGAGGTAAAATTTACTGAGTATTTGCTATGTGCCATCACTTCCCACAGACATTCTCATTTATTTACCACCAAGCAGTATCTATGGCCTAGATATTACTATTTTCCAGCTGATAGAACCAAGAAATGAAGAGGTGATATGATTTGCCCAAAGTCACACAAGCATAATGACTATGAGAATTCCACCCAGGCTTCCGGACCTCCAAATCCATACCTCTCACAATTTCTTGGAGCATGAGCGGCAGCCAACCTAAAATACACCCTGGAAGAAACAATCCAGGTTTTCTGGGACTATTCCTGAAAAAAATAAAGTTCAGGAAGGACTGAACTGATTTTCAAAAAGCCCCCAAGGCTTTTGACCATGGTGATCTCTTATGCAATCTTTACACTCTCATTTATTCAAAAAGATTTACTGAGTGAAGACAAAAATACAAGATTGAAAATCCCTGTTCTGAAGCTGCTCACTATATTTAGGCATAGACCCAAGTAAATAGACAATTATGATAGAGCGGGATAAGCGTTATAAGAATAAGCAACTGGTCTTAACCCAGTGTTGCTATTGAAAAAATAAGCAAATAAATCAGCATGAGACAGACTGCCAAGAGAAAATGACCAAATTTAATTATGTATATATGCCTAGGAATCCTATAGATATGAGAGGTTCAAAGACAGAAAGGGAAGGTGAGGTGTATGTGACACCCTGAGCTGAGGGCGAGGTAAGATGCCTTGGAGGGTCGTCGCAGGGTGGTACGGAGGGCAGGTGTTCAGTAATTGGCAGTCGGCTCTGTCACATAGCTAGGTAAGAAAGACTGTCTCTGATAATCTCTTATTGTGGGCAAGGCCCACAAATTCTTCCAGGTAAATAAAGGGGGAGGGACCGAAGTTTCTTCTGAGCCCACAGGGTCTCTGTTGCCTTCAGCTCAAGATAATCTGCAAGCTACAGAGGCACATCTTGGGGTGACTCATTCAGAACCTGTACAGTGCTCAGTAAATATATGGATGTTGAATATATGATATCTGGGGAAAAATAAACATATCTGGAGGCAATGAGTATGTAAATCTATTTCACATCTGGATCTGTTAAGACATTTTTTCTTTCCATTAAAGAAAAATATTTAATTTCTATTCTTAGTTAAAAAAAATCTACCTAGAAGTTTTTGCCAAGAGCTCAGTGAAATATACTTTTTTACTTTGTGACCCATCTCATAATGCAAGGTCTGTGCCCTCCGCACAGCTGCCTATTGAGAAACAAAAAAGGACTTTCTGCAGTTCTGGTACTAAACCAGCAGGGGGCCAACCAGGCTCAAAGTATATCACAGGATTCCTGCAACCTGGCAGTTATTCGCACTAAGTGTTCACTGGGAAGGAAGCTTTTACCAAAAACATCCAGAGAGGGCTAGGGGTTATTTTTTACTTCTCCATAGGCACTTTACGCTCCTTGGTAAAGAGCATCTTTTAAATGTATAAATTCTTAGCCCAAAGAAAAAAAAACCCAACAAAACTGAAAAAAAGCCCTTAGTAAGTCAAGACAAAACAGGGAGTAATGTATAGAGAAGAAACACGTGCTTTAACAGTGAGGGAGACTGGGGTAAGTCTTGGCCATACTATTTACTAGCTGTGGATGATCTTGGCAACTTTTCTGACCCTTAGTTTTTTCATCTATAAGGTGGGGCTTCCAACCCACTCTCTCGAATGCAATAAATGGGTGCTGTTAGTAATTGAATTGCAGGCCTGCCTCCTCTCACTTTGGGGATTATTGACAACACATTTTCAATCTTGAATGGCTTTCCCTGATGCTCTTTTGATTACTGAGTCAGTGAGCAGCACAGGTCAGATAGGCTTCAGTGAACCTCGTATTTCAGCAGCGCCCATCTTCCCCCAAGCGCATTGTTGCTCGTCAGGCACTATGACCCAGCTAAATGACGAGTTGCTATATTATCCTCAGAAACAAGGGAGGTCACAGCTGTCCAAGGGGTTGAAGCAGAAAGCCATTTGCGAAGGGATAGAGACTCGTGGGAGTCAGAACTGGCTCTGCCAGCTGACCCTGCTGTTGGCCTTTGATGAGTCCAATCTGAACATGTACTTTTTTCAGAGTGTTAACAGCCTCAGGTAAAAGAGGTTCTTCTCCTTAGTGCCACTGGTTCATTTTCTTCACCATTCTAAACCACCAGGTATCTAGCTCTGTGAAAACATGAAGCATTAAACCACTGAGGCAGAAATTTATAAATATTGGCATTGATGGTCCCAAATAATTTTAAATTTATACAGCCGGCTCTCTAAATCCTTGGGTTCCACATCCACAGATTCAAGTAACCATGGATTAAAAATATTTTTTCAAAAATGTTACATTGTTCCTGATGTGTACTATGTAGTTCGGCCTATGATAGTTGTCTGTACTGAACATGTACAGACTTTTTTTCTTGTCATTATTCCCTAAACAATACTGTATCATAGCTATTAATATAGCACTTACATTGTATTAGGCATTATAAGTAATCTAGAGGTGATTTAAAGTATGTGGGATGATGTGCAAAACTTATATGCAAATACTACATTTTATATAAGACACTTGAGCATCTGCCATGGAGAGACCAATACTCTATTGACAAACATAAAAGTATCAAAATTCTTTTTTAAAACACTGTTCTGGAGGCTCAATCACTTCATGTCAAAACAAAGAGAACCAAGATTATTTTCTTAATAAATACAAGTGGAGAAAGAGTCCTTTGTAAGATTAAAGCCTTCTTGAAGGGTCAGATCCTAAAGTTTCTACTTAGCCAACTTTGGCCTTGGTGAAGGAGCTGCAGTGCCTCCACTTTCCCATGGGGGACAACAGTTGCTTTCCTTTTGAAGGTTGGAGGGTGAGAGACTAGTTTCTCCGGTGGCCTCTCGCTGCAGTTGGAGGAAGGAGTGGGACCGACTTTTGCTCCAGGTGTTCTGACTAAAACCTGTCTCTAGGTTATCCCCATCCTGAGAAACCACTGAGAGCCGTGGCTTGGAGAGCTGTCTTTGAGTGGACCAGGGCCTCCAGTCTGGCCCATGTCCTTGGGCATTCGGTTGAGCCCACCCTGAACTCAACTCCTTAAAAAAAAAGTCCCTGGATGATTTACGATTTTCTTTCTTGGGAAGCTGCACAGATAGTGATAAGACATTGAAAAGGAATAGGGGGAGGTTTGGGGTGTGTTGCTGGAGGAGGCAGAAGAGGGAGATGAAAATGATGACTTATTTTTGCGTTGTGTTTAAGGTGCCCTGGGGCGTCTAGGTGCTGGTGTCTGGAAGGCCCTCGGGCGTAGAGAACACAGGGGAGATGCTGGTGAAGGGAGAGATTGGGGGTCATCCCAGGTTGGCGGTGGCTGATGCTATAGGAACAGATGAGGTGGCCCGGGGTGAGTATCAGGAAAGGGAGCAGAGCACCTAAGAAAAAGACCTTAAAGATCAGTACCTAGGGCCAGCTTGAAGAACCTGAGAAGGAAACCGAGCAAGACTGAGCATAATGAGAACCAGAAAGGTGACGTGTGGAAAACAAGGAAAGAGTGTTTCAAGAGGGGACAGCGGTCACCATTGTCAAGGTCAGCAGAGAGGTCGTGTGAAATAAGAAGCACTGGGTATAGCAACAGCAAAGTCACGGGGGTGTGGACAGGACTGCAGCCCTGTGTGGGCAGGGGCCACACCGCAGGAGACAGAGAGGCCGAGGCGTGAAAATCCGTTACCTGAGTCAGCAGGTAAAGGGGAGAAGACAGTAATAGCGGTGGAAGGATGTGGGTTGGGGCAGGGGGTGATACAGAGAGGAAAACGGTTTTGTTTAGGTGTTGGTTTTAGAGAGTGAAACTTGTCTAAGTGCTAATTGGCAAGACCCGGGGGAGAGGGAGAGTTGATGAGGTGGGATGGAGGGCAGACGAGTGAGTGGTAAAAGTTCCTGAGGAGGCGGTGGCGGGGGGTGCTGAGAAGCCGGAGTCCAGGTGGGGGCCTGGGTCTCCCCTCCGCTGGGAACAAAGCGGGAGGCAGAGGCGTGTTGGGAGGCAGTCAGTTTGGAGGTTTCGGCCTTGGCATTTGTAGACACTCTGTAGCTTCTCAAGCCACCTGTTCAGAATTAAAATAAGAATGAAATGAAACCAGCCTCCCAAATCTCTATTCTTTTGTATACATCGCATACACTGACCTATATGTTTTTTGATATTTTACAGTTTCAGACAAGACTGGTTTAACTTTCCATAAATGTAATTGACCAGTAGTTATTTGCTAAATATGAACTTTTCTGTTTATATTATGTAATTCCTAGATATCTTGTAAAATGTCATCCAAGATCAAAAGACTTAGAGTGTCATCTTTGTCTATTTTCTTTTTTACTTAATAGCAATAAATGCTTTGATGAGGCATAGCCAAGAACAAAAGTGGAAAATAATCTTCATAATTTTCATGTGTATTTTAAGTGACTTTGCAACAATACAATAAAAAAATTAGTACGGTTTTACTGCATGCACAAACTATGAAGTTACGCGAACCCTGCAAAGTAAAAATTTGTTAAGAATCACAATGTCAAAGTATTAAGCTTAGTTAGTAATTGTAAACAGTGCTTACTGCCTGTTGGCTGATAAGCATAAATGGTTATCATCCTTGATCAGGATTGTTTTGAAATTACATAAATGTTAAATGATGTTAGATCTTCAGTCTATCTCTTAAATAACGTGACTATCTTATAATGGCAAAGAGGTCCACAGGAAACCAACACAATTATTGAAATTAAGTTTTCTGTATCACAACTGATAACTCGTATGCCAGGTATCTGACTCTAGGACAGTCCTTGTGAGGTGCCCACTCCCATACATGCGGGAGTCTAGGTGCGTCTGAGCCTTGATGTGTTACCATGGAAGTGAGTAGAATCCAGATGTATTAGTCAGGGTTCTCCAGAGAAACAACAAACTACATATACATATACATATACATATACATATACATATACACATACACATATCTATACACATATAAAATTTATGTTTATAAATAAATCTGTCTATATATACATATAAACATTACTATATGTAGGCTGATATGAATAAGACTACATTTATGTCTTTATTATGGTATCTAAAAATCATGAAGTTCATCACTTTCAGGAGCAGAAATACAAACAAATCGGAAGTGCATCAGAGCCACTCGTCAGTGCACCATGACATCACAAAAATGATGCTTTCAGGCTTATGAAAACATAACCATAAATTATATTAACATCCAATGTGAGTTTGAGTATCTAGAAAATATCACATGTATCTCAGAATACGGGCCTGCTGTATGATGACTAGATATTGCTGCATCATTTTCTTTTATTGTCCCATATCCTTTTGGGGAGAAAGGTTTAGTGGCATTTGAAAGGTGCAAGCTATCTAAATAAGATGCAGTCAAATAAAGTATGACCAAGGCTATAAAAAAGAGCCATACAGATGAGAGCCGTTTGTTCACGCATTTGGCTGGGCTGGGAAATCTGAAATCTGCAGGGCTCACCGGCCGTTGGCAGAGCTGACGTGATGGAGTCTGCAGGCAGGCAGGACTCCTTGCTCCATAGGGGACCTAAGTGTGTCCCCTTCAGGCCGACAACTGATTGGATGAGGCTTATCCACAGTATGGGAGATAATCTGCCTTGCTCAGTCTTCTTTATTTTTTTAAATTTAGTCTTTAGTGTATGTATGTATTTTTTCCATTACCTTTTAGTCCCCTTATATCTTCCTCCCCCAACAATCCCCACACTGTTGTCCATGTCTTCCATGAGTCCTTTTTCCTTTTGGCTCAATCCCTAAAGTCTTCTGATTTAAATGTTAATCACACCTAAAAATATACCTTCACAGCAACGTCTAGACTACGGTTTGACCAAACGACAGGGCCCTCTAACCCAGCCAAGCTGCCACTTAAAATTAACCATCACACCAGAGTGGGTGAGGAATATAAGAACACAGGTGCCATCAAGCCATTATTTTCTAAGGAAAATAGTTTTTATCCACATAAAGACAATACAGTCCTTTTCAATACCTCTTTATAGATTCTAGATCTCAGAGTGTCTTCATGCACAGTGTCATGCGACAGATGTGGAAAGAGAAGCTCAGAAAAGTGACTTATCTAGGGATGCAGCCGGTGTTGGTATGTGGGTTCAGCACCCTGGTGTTTTCTGTTCTGTACAACACAGCACGCTGCCTCTTAAGCTGGCTGATTGAAGGGATAGATGTGGGCAGGGTTGATCTTAGACCAAATTGTGAAATACGTTTATCTTTAAGGGTGATCCTCACTCCTGAGCTCATCATTGATCCTTCTTTCAATTGCTGCTTATAGAGTCTTTGTGAGTCAGTATTTAGATGGAAGTGCACCTTGCCCTCCCCACTAGGTGGTAGGATCCTCCGGAGCAGAGACAATGCCTGCCTTGCTTTGTCATCAGTACCTCGACAGGGCCAGGCACAAAAGAGACACTCACTAAATATTTGTCGAAATAACATTGACCTTTGAGACTAGTATTGTTTCAGCCAAGGTCAAGTGAGACTAGTATTGTTTCAGCCAAGTGAGACTAGTATTGTTTCAGCCAAGGTCATCCAGCGTGTAATACAACCAGTAAGTACATTTGGAGCATTTTATTTTATTTTATTTTATTTTATTTTATTTTACTTTATTCTTTTCGCTTATTTTATCTTCTAATTTAAAAAAATTAGTTTTCAATTCCAGTTGCCATACAATATTACATTAGTTTCCGGTGCACAACAAACTAATTAGACATTTATAGAACTTCTGAAGTGATCACCCCAGTCAGTCTAGTACCCATCTGACACCCTGTCATCAAGGGGTGTCCAACCTTTTGGCGTCAATGTGCCACACTGGAAGAAGAGTTGTCTTAGGCCTCACATTAAATACGCAAACACTAATGAAAACTGATGAGCAAAAAAAAGGTTTTAAGTAAATCTACAATTTTGTGTGGGGCTGCCTCCATAGCCACTCTGGGCCGTGTGCAGCCCACAGGCCGCAGGTTGGACACCCCTGCACCTGCATAGTTATTACAATGTTACTGACTACATTCTCTATGCCATACTTTACTGGAGCATTTTAACCTTAATAATCCAAAATTCACTGGCCTTTCTTACAACTGCTCACTCAGGACCTCGGCTTCCTAGGAAGTGCCCTGACAGTTCCCAGAGACCCCGGAACACACCCCCATGCATGACCCTGAACGCAGTGAGTCGGTTGGCTCCCTCGGGGCACTTCCCCCTTTCCCCTTTTTTCTTTTTCTGCTCCATTTAGCTGGGTACCACCTTGTCCTCCTTCCACTAAACTATTGCAGCCCAGGAAGTTCTTTTTTAAAAAATTGTTTTCTAATTTATTGATTTTAGAGGGGTCGGGGGAAGGATGAAACAGAGACAGAGAGTGAGAGTGTGTGTGTGTGAGAGAGAGAAATGTACGCATTCATTGGTTGATTCTTGTACATACCCTGACCGGGCATGGAACCCACAACCTTGGTGTATCAGGATGATGCTCTAACCAAATGGGCTACCTGGCCAGGGCCAGCCCCAGGGAGTTCTGTTGTAAAGTGTTGGGGGTGAGGGCAGGGGAGGTCCTTCAGTGTAACTTGTGCCCCTAAATCCTAGAGAGTTTTTACGAAAACAGAGCTTTCCATTTCATTTCTCACTGTTCCCAACAAACCCTCCATCCCTGCCTTGTGCTTTCCATGGGATTCCCATGAATGGCTGGACATAAAGGACAAATCTAAACATCAAGCACCACAGGAGCTAAAAAGCTCTCCCTGCCATTGCCCAGGAAGGCATGGTTTACCCCTCCTCAGGCTGAACAAGCCAGACTCCTCTCATCTTTCCTGGGAGCTTTTCCTCAGGAGGCATCTCAGTTCCTAATGCAAACAGGTTCTGACAGGGGTCCTCCCCAGGCTGTACAATCTGTCCTATCTGAAGCCCAGAGCAGGTTCAAGCCGGGACTTTGCTTCACGGCATCGAGACCTGCCATCTGGAAAAAGGGTGAAGCAACAGGAAGCGTGCAGAGTCCCTGCGGAAGCCACAGTGAACAATTTTCAACAGCTAATTGACAAAGTGCATCGTACCCATGCAGGAATGGGGTAGTGGTAGCTAAATTTTATACGATATTTGGTGGTTTGCAAAAATTCTTTCCCATACCCTATCTCATTTGATGTAAACTTTATAAGTTTTTTATTTTTGAGTTTAAAGTTGCCCACATCACACGGCTTGCGCTTTACAAGTTGGCTGGCAAACAGCTGGGTTAGGTTTGAACGCATCTCTCTGACAAGCTGTCTTCTATCCCCGTAGACTTGTATACTTCTGTAAGATTTAGCTGAGAAGCCACCATGATGCTGGGAGTCATGGTAAACCACTTGTGGATTTGGGCAGATGGTGTATTAGGGACATGAAGGACACGTCAGGAGGCCAATTTTCTGTCAAACTGTCCTCTTGGAACAAATTGGTGCAAATACCTTGGACACCAAGGTTCGTAAGGAAAGCTCTTGAGGCAGGTGGGAAGGGCTTAGCAGACCCCGGCTTGGCACCGCAATGAAAACTAAGAGTGCTCTTTGGCCTGTGGTGCGCCATGGGACCAGGGCAGCAGATGGGGCCTGAGGTGGGGAGGGGGTCGCTGAGTAGCAGCAGGAAGGACACGAGGCAGGTGGCCAGGTGCTCTAATCTTGGCTCAGCCCCATCATGCGGCACTGAACAGATCCCTTAGACTCTGTGAAGTTCATATTTCCCATCTGAAAATGGATGTGAGTGGTGCAGTCCGTCCCACAGTGGTGAGAGAGTGGCTGAGGAGTGTGCAGGTGGGTTATGAGTACATGAAACAGAGTTTATTCTTGTATTATTGTTTATTAACTATTGTATTATTTTCCTTATGAACAACTGTAAACCTCCTTTTGTCCCTCCCTGTATATCCAAGTGTTCGAGACAATCTCCAATGTCACACAGATGCGCAGCATCATTCTGCCGTCATTGCTTGTCTCACCCCAGCGCGTCTTCCCGGGCCTCCATGGCTTCACGGCTGGAAGGTTGTCACAGTCTCCGTTCCCTGTGCCCGTGTCCTCCTAGGCTTGGCCTCAGAAAACTGCCCCCAGTAGTTGCATGGTCAGCTTTACAGGATCCGTCTTCGCTCCTGGCCTCAGGAGGCGCTCTGCTCCCATCGGTGTTGACCCCGCGCGTCGGGAACGTGCACCTGTCGTGATGATGGACGCTTCCCGCACAACCTGGGAAAGAGCAGCTTTTCCAAACTGTGCCGTCTTCTGTTTTTTTTATTGTTGCTCAATTACAGTTGTCCCCATTTTCCCCCCATTACTCTCACCTGCCCTTCCCACTCCCCACCTCAGTCAATCCTCCCCCCACCCATTGGCCTTGTCCGTGGGTCCTTTATACATGTTCCTTGACTATTCCTTCCCCTTCTTTCCCCCATTATCCCCCTCCCACCCCTTTCTGGTCACTGTCAGTTTGTTCTTTATTTCCATGTCTCTGGTTCTATTTTGTTTGTTTGTTTGTTTTGATGATTAGGTAGGTTCCACTTACCAGTAAGATCACATGGTATTTGTCTTTCACCACCTGGCTTATTTCAATTAGCATAATGCTCTCCAGTTCTATCCATGCTGTCATGAAGGGAAGGAGTTCCTTCTCTCTTTCTGCTGCATAATATTCCATTGTGTGAATGTGCCATAATATTTTGGTCCACTCACTTACTCACGGGCACTTAGGCTGTTTCCAGCGCTTGGCTATGGTAAATAATGCTGCTATGGACACTGGGGTGCATTGGTCCTTTTGAATTGCTGTTGTAGGATGCATAGGGTATAATCCCAGCAGTGGAATTGCTGGGTCAAAAGGCAGTTCCTTGTTTTATTTGTTGTCCTTGCAGCTAAGTAAATGTGGTGATTTGCCATGAAATAGGTTATGGAAGCATCTTTAAAGTCAAGAAGACTAGTCAAGGGAAGCCAGAGGGAAGCATGCTCATGTGGACGTGAGAGAGAGAGCGGGGTGAGACAGGTGTGCAGAGGGGCTGGAAAGGGCGCTCTCGGGGGTGTGAGAGCAGAGAGCAGGCTGTGCTCGGGCTGGCGCGTCTTGCAAGATGTGATCCACTCACTTCCCCTGAGCTGTGTGTGCTGTCAAAACGCCATCTAACACATTTCCATTTTCATGCACTCAGTAGGTAATTACTGAATGCCTACTATGTGCCAGGAACTGTGTCCTTGATGCCTTTTACAACTAATAAGCATGCATTTAATTTACTTACATAGGGTCTTTTTAAAGTAGGTAAGAGCCAGGCATTCTCTTTGTGTAACCTGTTAGTAAAGGTCAAACCCTGACCAAAGGAATTAAGTAGTTTTGCAGAAAATCAGAGGTGGAGCAGGATGAGACTGCCGCTCCCCTCGCTCCCCCATTCCCTGGCTGCGTTTTCCGTTGGTGCTTCAGTCTAGAGGCGTCCAGGGGTGTGAAAATAACACTGCACAGAGAGATCGGGAATGATGAGCACCGCCTCACTCCAGGGGGCGGGTCAGCTATGGTGCCAGCTGCTCCTGAGAGAGCTGCACAGGGGGAGCAGGGCCTGTTTTTTCTTACTGTGACTTGCAGCCCTTGTTTAAGGAAGCTGAAGTCTAGGGGAGAGAAAGGGCCACAGATACTGAAACGCATCTCTGGAACACGTTGGGATAGAACCTGAGAGCTCAGGATGTGGGTCAGTCACCACCAAAGGAGTTCTGGAAGGGGGCAAGACGTTGGCCCCCGAGAAAAGACATCACAGTACTTGAACTGAACTTCCTTGAGGAGAAGTAGGATGTGGATTATGGGGACTCACGTTCAGACAGGAAGAAGTGGGAAGAAATATACGTTTGAGCCAGTGTGTGTTGAGTGTAGGTTGGCGAAGGGGAGGGGCAGTGGCAGCAAGGAAGGTGGACACTTTGAAGGATGTCGGGAGGTTTCTCTACTTAAAAGCGTCTGGGCACAGGAGCACGTGGCCTGTTTTGCTCGGAGCCCTCAGCTCCCCCAGGGAAGCCGCGGCCTCCGCGGCCTGTCTCGTCCTTCACACTAAAAGGCTGTCCCAGACCTGGAGGCGCCCTCCGTGGGGCAGCGGTGGAGCTGGTGGTACTGGGCGGCAGGGTGCGCTGGGTATGTCTTTTTGTGTTGTGCAAATGCACGCACATGTGGTGCCAGCCCCCGTGGGGTCTCAGGGATGGAGGAGGTGGGTATTTTTTCAGTCACTCAGCATTTACGGACATCGAGACAGAATGTGGCTGTTCACTTGCACCCATTTGGTGGTAAGTTCCCAGAGGACTGGACACCGACCTCTCACAGCTGTGCCCACTGTACCTGGGTGTACAGTGGGGCCAGTGCCCCATGCAGTGGGAAGAGCAGTTGTCACCTGGCATTTGGCCTGGGTCCTAAATGGCCATGGTGATGGCCCTTCCAGTGGGGACTCATGGCAACTCATCTCTGCTGGTCATCTCCCCCAGCAGCCCGTCAGTCTTTCTACAAGAGAGATTGTGGCTTAGGTGCGTTATCCAGGTGACTGGCCTGCTCTGCAGTGGCCCAGGGGACCTTCCTGATGCCATCTTTGTGGTGTAACAGCTCTTCAGGCCTGTGTCCACAAGTCCTGCACAGTTTGGACAGATGCGGTGACTAACATTTTCCTCCCAAGCAGCAGGAATGATGGGCTTGCTGGGGAGGATTCCTTTGCCATAAACTACCGAAGACACCTGTCTCCTGAACTGAACCCGGGGGTCTCTTCTCCTCTCCCTTGCTTTCTTTCCTTAAAACATAAATATATGTATCTCCTTCAGCTATGATGTTCAGTTTTTCCAGACTCTGAATAGTCCTTGGTCTCTGGAGTGTGCAAAAATATGGCCACCCTGCAGGCCTGAAAATGTTTCTGAAGGGAAGGGGTGGGGCGGGGGTGGGGGGTGGTCAGGAGTTATCCTGACAGTAAATGATGCATTATTCTAATATCAAAAGGATTTTCTTTTTTTGCATGCATGGTCCATGAAGAGAGTTTTTGGCAGTCGGCTCTCATGTAACTAGGTCCGTATACAGCACCCTGGAGCCTGGAAGCACTTCTAGCTTTTTACAGGCAGTTTTGGTGCCTATGGGTCTGGGCTGTGGGCAGGGAAGTGCCTACTGGAGGGAGTGGTCAGCTGGCTCCCAGCTCAGGGGATCCATGGCTGTGACTGCGGTTAAGTGCCCATGCAGCGTTCTGGAAGCGCGCCTCCTGACCCTGCCTCAGCGTGTCCATCCACGCTCCAAGGCAAGTCGCATCACCTCCCTCTCCCTCCGTGACAGTGCACGAACGACTGCCAGCCTCCCTCCAATTTAGCAACGGAGCTGAGAGGCCACTGGTGGGAGGTCCCACCGCGGCAGGTCGTACCAACACTGTTTTGATGTAGAAGCAGTCAGGAACGGGGACACCTTGGGTCTAGAGTTTTGCTCTCTCTAGATCATTATTCATTTCTATGAGCAAATTTATAAATAGAGCTTGAACCATTCAGTGGAGGGGGAAAGTGTGAGAAACTCAGTTGGATGGATGAGCCCCAAATCGTTCACCTGTAGCCTTGGTCGCTAGAGAGAGATGACCGCACAACATCTACTTGCGTGTCCTCGGGTTCGCTGCGCCCCCTCCAGGCTCGGCCTTTCAGCTGCAGGGCGGACCCAGCTGGGTGACGTCGGGACAGGTCAGCTTCTCACCCGTGTTAGCCCAATACTTCGGAAACATTTGTCTCTATGAATTTTGGATTATCACCACCCAAATCCATTTTGTAGGCCCAAATTTAATTTTTCATCCTATCAAACTGAATATTAAAGTTCTACAATCTGGGGAGAGCACATCAAAGCTTACTTGACTCCGAGATTATGTTTGAAATGAATAATTGAGAAGTAATTAAAAGATTAGTAAAAAGTACTTTATAACACCTACCAAAAGAAAAAAACCCCACAAAAATGAATAATAGCGTTCTTTCTTTAAATATGGTCCTAGGGGAAGGGAACTAATATTGATTTTGTAAATACTATGTGCCAGACTCTATGTAGATCGTTATTTTGTCCTGAGAAATGCTGTGGGATCATTCCCTTTTACAAGGGAAAGGTGAGGCCCAGGATGGACCAGCTGGGGGGATGGGATCTGGATTCCAATTGTATGTTTGACTCTAGAGCAAGGTTTTCACTCTCAGCGCTCTTGACACTGAGCTGGAGAATTCTCCGTTGTGGAGGGTGCATCCCTGGCCTCTGCCACTACACACCAGGAGACTCCCCCTACTTGTGACAACCAGAAATGTCTCCAGACACTGCCAAATGTCCTCTGCGAGTCAGCATTGCCCGCTGTGGAAAACCACTGCTCTGCAAGCTTATCTTTTCCCGGCCACTGCACGTTCAGAAGGAAATATGAGGTTATCAGTAAAAAAATGATAGGTAGTGTGGATTACTTATGCTTACAGGATTATTATCATTATAAAGTAATGAAGACCATATGGAGTATTTGGAAAATAAATTGTTTATAATCTCATCATCCAGAGATAGCCACGTTCAACATTTGGTGTGTTTCCTTCTAGTGTCTTTTCCTGTGTATATACGTAGCTTTTTCGATCATACTATAAATATTTGTATCTGAATTTTTATACTTACTATTATATCAAGAGCATTTTCATATATCATAGAAAATCACTGTTGCTTTTAGTAACTGCATTATATCCAATCATCTGTTTGTGCCACAGTTCAATTAAGTGTTCCCCAAAGTTTGGACATTTAGAGTTTTTCCAGTTTGTCCCCATCGTAGACATTGCTTCTGTGAGCCTGTCTGCACATAAATCTTTGTGTGGACTCCTGACAATTCTCTAGGGTGTATGTATCTACAAAACAAACAAACAAACAAACAAACAAACAAAAACTGGCTTGAGCTCCATGTAGATGTCTAGGCTCCATTTCCTGCAGTCTGTCTGCCGTGTTGCTTTCTGTAAACGTTGCAGTTATGGGGCTGCTCTCTCGCCATCTGTTTGTTCATGGCAGTCTTGTCTCTCCTGCTAATTATGAGTATCACCTTGTAAGAAATCTAACAGACATACATCGCATCTCATAGTTTTAATTTGATTGCCAACATGACTCACCATCTTTCCATCTATTATCTACTTATTTGCCTTTCTGATTCTCCAAAATACTTGTTAACGAGATGGAGTGCCTTTTTAGTATCTCTAATTGTGTCTACCTGCTTTATGATTTACTACTTTTTTTTTCCCACAGAACAAACTCATAACTGAAGTTTCTTAAGCTTTTTAGCAGCAGTAGAGGGAGACCCTTGGCAAGAGTTAGGAGGAAGAAGTAGAAGGGAATGCTTGTGTATAAATTGGAGCTTACCTAAACTAGAATTAACTGAACCCTGAAGTAGGACAAAGATCAGAGGGAAGAAGGGCTTGTGCATGCATGAGGTCCACGGACAGTGATAGAGATTGTGCAGAGATCTCGTCAGGAATTTCCCAGGATGGCCACCAGGTGGTGCCACCAGCTCAGGATGAATTGGTTTCTCTAGTCTCCCAGGGCTGGGGAAGGCTATTAGTGGTCATAAGGTGAGGGGTTAAGGAGGCTGAGTGCCAGCCACACATATAGGACTTTTACTAGTTGCGAATTTGTAATTGACCTGTCATTGATCACAAATTGGCATGGGGCGTGTGTGTGTGTGTGTGTGTGTGTGTGTGTGTGTGTGTGTGTGTAAGGGAAGGGAAGGTTAGGGCTGGTTTCAAAATATATATATAATATATATTTTATATACAATAGTCTTATTAAAATATAATTCACATACTACACACTTAAAGTATAAAATTTAATGTTTTTATTGTATTCGTATCATCACAATCAATTTGATAACATTTTTATCACCCCCCCCAAAGAAACACCATTTCCCTTAACGGTCACCACTCTCATCTCTTCCCCTCACCCCACCCCCAAATCCTTCCTCAGACCCTGACAACACTAATTTCCTATCTTTCACAATGACTTTGCCTGCTCTGGACATTTCGCATGAAGGGAGTCATACGGCAGGTGGGCTTTTGTGATAGGGCCGCCTTCTGGTTGTCCCTTGCTGGGCCAGCGCCGCCCCAGTTTCCTTTGTGGCAGGAGGCATCGGGGCAGCTGGATAGACTATTTCACCGGCTTTCGCGTTTCCAGGCTTGTCAGGACGGAGAAAACTACCTGGAACAGCCATGATCTGATCTGACAGATAATCAGAATCACCTGGGAAGCTTTCAGAATTAAATATTCCTCGCCCCCCATGTCTCCGGGAATTTAAATTTGGTATTTCTGGAGAGTTGCTGCTTAGGACTGTTTACCAGTGCCCCAGGGATTTCTAATCTTTTTCTCACTGACGGCAATAGGCCGTCAAGACATGGAGAAAAGCCAGCCTGGTTTTGAATGTAAGCGAGAGAAGAAGCTGCCTTTCCCGGAGACTGGCTGTATGGCCCCCGTGGGAGAGGAGCCCCCTTCATCCTTTGCCACATGGACACGCTACGATGCTGGTTCTTGTCACAGTGTCATCTTTGACTCAGCATGACAGCGGTGCATATTTGAAAGCCATCAAAACCAATGACATCAGCCCTATTTACTCTTCAGCTGGCAAGTCTCTGCAATGTGGTATAACAGGAAGAACACTGAGTTAGATAGAAGGCTGTTACTTGCCAGAAGATTCCAGTAAATACTCCCTAGGGCTCTGTGAGCACCCGCTGAGAGTTTGTGTGAGATGTGGCACACTGCACAAATCAGGATGTTGGAATTACAGATAAGATGGCACTTTAGACAGCATCTTGCCTACCTGCCTCATTTCCTAGAAGAGAAGATTGTGGTTCCGAGAGGTGAAGTTTCTCACAGAAGGTCATGTACCAGCTGTTGGTAATGCAGTCAGGAGGAGGGCTGGGGGTCAGATTGTTTGCCTCCTCTCTTCCACTCTGCCCACTTTTCCACAGCTCTCTCTTTTGGGACCGGCAGAATCACAGCCAATCGCCTTTCATTTTCAGAAGCAAGGAAACACAGGCCTATTTGTCCGTGGTTACCGAGCTAGTTGATTTATATTTGCTTTGGTTAAGTAGGAGTTAAAGTAATGACAGATGAAATCTCCAAGGTTGCATTTATGGATGGCTTTTCGGAACAGCCCAGAGAAGAACCAAATTCTGTGAGGCCTGAAGCGTGTGCAATTTTGAAACCCTCTTTAAGAAGAAGAATACAAAATCACAAATACAAAACTAGATCCAGGGCCTTGGAAGCGATCTATGCAAATGAGAGGCCCTGAATCTTAAGCTCCATTCACTTTGCTGTAAATCTACCTCTAGGAACAGTCATAGCAAGAGTCCTAGTCATGTGTGTTCTGCTAGATGATTTTATTTGTATAAATAATGTGTCCTGCCGAGAACATTTAGTCATCACCAGTTGCACGGAATGGAAGCCGTTCTATAAACAAATACATATTGAGTACCTGCTCCGTGTACAGAACCCTGGGGGAGGCACAGAGAGGTAAGGACACAATGACTTAATTTAGGAGATGAGGTTCGAATGCATAGTAATGGGTACTGATACCAGTCATCGTCCCCAACTCCGGTCTGGGCCAGTGATGGCTCAGCGAGCCCGGCCTTTACACGTCTCTCCAGTTTTGGTCTCAGATACTCTTCTTTCTCCCAGTCATTCTTCTTCCTCTGTCACATGGATAATGAACATCAAATAAGTAAGACCCTTTGGGATTTCTGGATGAAAATATTTTCAAGGTTTAAGTAATATTTTTGTGGTTATGCCCCTCCTACCTCCCCCAAGTCCTTTAAGTCTCAAATCACTGCTTTGAAATGAACTAAAAGTACATTTATTCATCAGGGCCACCTTTCCATAAAATGTGCCTAATGCCCCTGAAATCATTAGAATAATGTGAGTAGTCTCTATGCATATTCTCAAGAAATTTATTTTATTTCCATTTTGGTAAGACAGCATCTTTATTCCACCCTGTTTATTTAAACCATCACATTAGCATTTACTCCTGTATTTAACCACAAACAAAGCCAGGTTTCTGCCACTTTCTGGAAGATAACATGGAGATAGAGATAGATCTAGCTTAGTGCAGGGTGTTTTGCTGTTCGTTATGTTTTTTTATTGGTACATTTAGTTTTATTGAATTCCTGTGGGAGAGTGAGGAGTCAGAACTGTGAGGTCACAAGTCTCTTTAGGTAAAACCAAGTACTGCTTTGCGTCTTATCAAAATTTCCCTTTCTGCCCTGGCCAGGTGGCTCAGTTGGTTGGAGCGTAGGCCCGTACACCAAAAGGTTGCAGGTTCGATCCCCAGCCAGGGTGCATGTGGGAGGCAAACAATTGATGTTTCTCACATCAGTGTTTTTCTGTTTCTCTTCCCCTCTTCCTGTCTCTCTAAAATCAATATGCATATCCTTGGGTGAGGACTTAAGAAAAAAATCCCTTTTCATTGGTGGAAGAAGTGGCTGCGTCCTCGGTGTCACCCCCACCCACTTTGTTTCTCCCGGCAGTTGCACTGTCATTTGGGAATGAGCCTCCTGGGATGTTATCGTGCAGGGGGCGTTAGAACCTCCAGAGGGCTCACAACACCTCCTTGCAGTAAGGCCGAAGGGCCCCGCGCTGGCGGTTCCAGGAGCGGCGGTTACCTCTGACGTCATAAGGAATCCTGTCATTTGTGTCCCTCCCTGTCTGAATCAGGGATTTCAAACATCCCCATAAGCTCTTCCTTGGTAATTCCAAAACTCTTCACAAATCAATCGTAAGAAAAAATAACCAAATATGCAGAGGATTTGAAGGATATTTAGGATATGGTTTTAATTAAACTTTTCAAGTTTTCTCTCTCAAAGTCTTGTACAAACCATTAAATATGAAAAAACAAACCTCTGGGTAGGAAAGCAGTCAAGGCCATTACCATTAGAGATTTTGAATTCTATAACAAACAAATAATTTGTTTGTTTTTCTCCTTCTCAACACCAAGGGAGGTGAATTATTGCTGTAGCTTTAAATACTGAATGGCTGTGTGTTGAATTAGCCATATGTAGGGATATATCATGGAAGATGCAGATACATCCTCATCAGCCCATGAGTCAGGGAAACTGCTTGCTGTTATATAGCTTCTAGCAAAGGGACTACCAAAGAAATGCACCTAACAGGCACTCCTCAAACTGCCTGGGGTAGGTTGGAACCATCCGGATTCCTGCCTGAGGCATAGATGCCTCGTGACCATCCTGTTTGCCAACTATCCAGGCCCGTTTACCCCTGTTCCCACTGTGCTGGTCCTTTGGCTATTCCTCTGTTTATTGACACCTAAATCCAAGGGGAAAGAAATGAACATTTATTAAGTGCTATGTTTGTACCAGTTAATCTTCTCAACGAAGCATTATTATCATCCCGTTTTAAAGAGAAGGAAACCAATATTCAAAGAGGTAAGACGACTTGTCCAGGGTCACATAAGTCTAGAGCTTGTGCATTGAAAAATGACAGCTACTTAACGTTTGCCAGAATCCATGCAAAAAGCCTTCCAAGGCCTATTTTATTTTATTTTGTCCTCATAACAACCCCTTAAGATTGGCATTACTCATATCCTGTTTTACAGATAATGTCATAGAGTTAGTATGATGGAGCCAAGATGCAAACTCTAGCTCTTGGACTGCAGAGCCTGCACTCCTGCCCGCTGCACCGAACCTCTGTACACTCGAGCTGTCCCACATGGAGGCCAGCCACACGAGGCTGCTGAACATGGGAAGGTGGCTGATGTGCTCTGACTGTAAACTACACATCAGGTTTTGAAGGCAGTATGAATAAAAAGGATGCAAAAGATCTCATCAGTCATTTTTTATCTTGATTGCATGTTGAAATTTGAGTATATTGGAACAAATTAAATAAGCTCTTAAATTTAATTTTACCTGTTCCTTTTTATTTTTTGAAATGAAGCTACTAGACAATTTAAAATGATCTGTATGACTCAAAGGTTGGACTCAGCAGGCAACAGAGCCCTGCTGAACGAAGTCCTGCTTCATAGGGTAAGACCCTGCACAGCCAGTCCTCTGCAGTGGTCACAGCCAGTCCACACAGCCAATTGACTGGGGGAGGGGAATCTTTCTCATTGACGTGCCAACAGCAATCAACGCTCAACTACAAGAGGGCATAGACAGGCCACACGGGGAGCACACCTGGAGTGCACAGCTTGGGTAAAGAGGGAGGCTGTGCCACTGGACCCTACCGAAGACCTACTACATTAGGCCACTCTACCAAGGCTGGGATATGTAGCAGTTCTATCAAATACACAGAAGCAAACACAGGGAAGCTACCAAAATGAGAAGGCAAAGAAATGTCCCAAATGAAAGAACAGAACAAAACTGCAGAAAAAGAATTAAACAAAACGGAGACACACAATCTACTAGATGGAGAGTTCAAATCACTGGTTACAAGATGCTCAATGAACTTAGGGAAAGAGTAGATGAACTTAGAGAGAACTTCAATAGCGTAAAAAGGACATAGAAACCATAAAAAAGAACCAGTCAGAAATGAAGAATACACTTAACAAAATGAAGAATAATTTACAGGTAATCAATAGTAGAATGGATGAAGCCAAGAATCAAAATAGTGATTTGGAGTAGAAGAAAGCAAAAAACACCCAATCAGAGCAGCAAAAAGGAAAAAGAATTTTAAAAAAATGAGGATAGTGTAGGGAGCCTCTGGGGCAATTTTAATTGTACTAACATTTGCACCATGAGGGTGCTAGAAGGAGAAGAGGGAGAGCAAGAAATTGAAAACCTATTTGAAAAAATAATAATGGAAAACACCTGTTGAAGGAAATAGACATACAAGTCCAGGAAGCACAGAAAGTCCTGAACAAGATGAACCCAAACACACCCACATCAAGACACATCATAATTAAAATGCCAAATGTTAAAGGCAAAGAGAGAATCTTAAAAGCAGCAAGAGAAAAGCAGTTAGTTACCTACCAGGGAGCTCTCATAAGGCTATCAGCTGATTTCTCGACAGAAACTTTACAGGCCAGAGGGTATTGGCAAGAAATATTCTAAGCGATGGAAAGCAAGGACCTACAACCAAGATTACTCTACTTAGCAAAGCTATCATTTAGAACTGAAAGACATTAAAGAGCTTGCCAGACAAGAAAAAGCTAGAGAAATTCATTACCACCAAACTAGTATTGCCTGAGATGTTGAAGAGTCTTCTTTAAGAAGAAAAAGAAGGAGGAAGAGGAGGGGGAGGGGAAGGAGAGGAGAAGGGAGAGGAGAAGAAGAAGGAGGAGAGGAAGAGGAAGAAGAAGAAAAGAAGAAGAAAGATAAAAATATGAGCAATAAAATGGCAATACATACATATCAATTCAATCTAAAAAACAAAATAAACAAACAAGGAGAACAGAAACAGACTCAGACACAGAGAACATTTTGATGGCTGCCAGATGGGAGGGGTGTTGGGGGCATGGGTGAAAAAGGTGAAAGGATTAAGAAGTACAAACTGGTCATTCCAAAATAGTCATGGGGATAAAGGTACAGCATAAGTAATATAGCCACCAATATTCTAATAGCTATATATTGTGTGAGATGGGTATGAGATGTATCTGAATAATCACTTAGTAAGTTATATGATGGGGTGTACACCTGAAACTAATATATGTCATCTGTAAGTGAAAAATAAAAAACTTTAAAAAATAAAATTGTTAGTGTGGCTCACGTTATATTTCTTTTGGGGAGTATTTATTGATTTGTTTTTAAATTTTAATTACTTTTTCAATTACAATTGACATTCAATATTATGTTTCAGGTGTACAGTATAGTGATTGGACAGTCATATAACTTATGATGAAATGATTCCTCCTCCCTGATAAGTCTAGTATCCATCTGCCACCATACATAGTTACTACATTATTGACTATATTCTTTATGCTGTGCTCACATTACATTTCTATCAGACAGTTTGCTGTATGTTATTCCAAGTAAAGAGAGGCTGTGAAATGTACTCAAACCACCATTGTTTGTCATCAAAAGTTCTAGTTAAAATTTTGGTTGAAGGTGTATGGGGAGGTTGCCGCCATTAAAAAACAAAAATCCCAGGCAGAGATTATACGGATATGAAAGGAAGAAGTTGGGAATATTTGTCTGGGATTGGAAAACTACAGACCAGAAAAACTATACCAGAGGTTTGTAGCGGATTTAGTCTGAACTAACCTCCTTCCCCCAAACATCACCTGCCCTCCCCTCCCGAGGCCGGAATTTTAAAAAAAGGAGAAGGAAGGGGGAAAAATATGTAATAACTTCCAGAAACAGAAAAGAATGTCCTACAAGGAGATCACTGTTTGTCCAAAACAAACGCTTATGCTAGCTATTTATAAAAGACGTGTCCTTGTTTACAGCAGGTTTGAATGGAGAAAGGGAAGTAGAGGATCGATAATTAATATAGGCATGAATTTGTAAGGCCAAATGAGAACGGTCCAGAAGGCCATCCCTGACCCGAGTCCAGTCCCCTTGTCTTAACCTAGAGACAAGTAGAAGGGACTGCCAGGTGAAGTCATCACATTCCCGATCCATGTACCCCCAGTACGGGCCAGGGTGCTGCTCCCCTGCCCAGAACAGAGTGTCCGAACTGAGACTTGACACCAAGCCAGTCGACAGAAAGGGACCCTGGACTGGCACAGCACCACCAGAATGGGGCCATCAAGGCCTCTGATGGCCCTTGATCATACCTCCTCCTCAGCCTTGTGTTCCCACGGACCTCCTTCCTCCCTCTGGAACGCCCGGGCTGGCTGTGAGAGTGCAGCCTTCAGGGAAGCCACCCAAGAGCTTTGAGTTGGTCAGAGACCACCTCCATTATCATGCTATCTTGGTGTCAATGCCATCTGTCGGCCCACCCATTCATTTCGTCCCCATTTCCTAGGCTTCTGCACGTCTCCTTTATTATTTTCTTTTGTGTTGGAAGCTATCTCCCTGGACACTTGTTCACTAATCATGGACTTCTTGCCCATTTACTTGGCTCTGGTTTGGGCTCTGATGTCCTACGTATGTTGGTGTCTGCCTGCGCACCAGGATCGTCATTGCCGTTGCCCGCTTCTGACCGCAGAACTCCACACAGCCTGCTGGTCTCTTTAGCTGGTACACTAGGAGACCTAGCACCCCTGTTCATGAAGGCACTACCTTAATTTAAAATCATTATTCTACACTTTGTACATTCTGTGATTATCTAACCACTACGTTGGACACCAGAAACTAATACAAAATAGTACCGAATGCAATCAGTAGCTTAAAAATGATATTTAAAAATAAAATAATTATCCCAGAAATTCTCTATGTCATGGGAGCAGAGTACGCATGTCAGTACACATTATCATGTTGTTGAGAACTTTACCCAAAGGAAAGACACACCGGACTTGTCGTAGCTCTGAGGACAGAGATGTGGGGTGCAGGTACTGGCAAAGGAAATCATCTGCAAATGATGTTTCAGAAAAGAAGATGCAGTTGGGGCTTTAAATAACCAAAGGCAGCAGGATTCTAGGTGGAACTAGATGCTAGAAGGGCTCAAGTGTATCATTTGACTTTTGCTCCGTTTTGTCCTTGTCCTCAACTAATCCCAACCCCCACCAAAATTTTGATTTATGCTGCATTATGTTATCAACGGTAGTTGACCCTCAGCTTAAGCTCCACTCTGACTGACATTTAAATCATAATTTCAGCAAGAATCATAGAATAAAGTTTTTAAAGAACCCCAAATGGTCCTTAACCTCATGCCAAAAACCGACTTGGCATCCATACAGATGGTGAGGAGAAGCTGTTTCAAGCAGCACATAACGGGGCTGAAAGTGCTATTGTAAATTACTTAGTAAAATGACTTTCAAAACCTGCAAAATTCACAGCCATCCTAAAACTGCCTCATTTTCAAATTAATGCATTTTATTTTAATTTTGGGTTTTGTGTGCATGTGTTGGGGAGGGGCGGGGCTTGTGGTGGCTGAAGGAAAATTAGTTAAATTCACAGAATAAAATTTGAACTTTTGCAAATGAGTAAACAGCCAAAACAAACACCACTTTGGGGGAAAAATACACATTTTCTTATTTTGAAAAAGCAAGCAATGCTTAAGCAAAATACCTTAAAACTGAACTAAAAAGCTTTCCTAAAATAAACAACCCTGCTTGTGATCCTAAATTGGGACCACATGTAGATGGGAAAGCTACAAATGCAGTGCGCGCGTCTCTGAGTCTCTGCCTTTGCTGTTTGCGTGCCTCGGAGTAGATGATGATAATGTTGCCTTTGGTCCCAAAGGACCCCGAGCTTTTCAGATCCTAGTATAAGGAGGGAAGGAGAAGAAAGAGAAGGAATGAAAACAAATACCATTCAAGACAAAACATCTGAACAATGAGTTTTATTTTGCTTCTCTGCCAGCATGCTCAACTCAATTCAAATCTGTCCCGCATGTATAGTGTGGGGCCTGCTAAGTGTGGTATGTTTGACGATGATGCAGGCTTCGTGGGGAAGTCCCTCTGAGGGACCAAGCTGCGCTCAGAGTTATTAGGATGGCTCTAGCAAACCATCTGGACCAGCCCCCTTCCCTGGGGCAAATCAATGAATAAGCCAATTCAGCAAAGATAGAATCATTCCTTTGTTTTTCTCAATTACCAAATGCTGTGTGCTTTGGGGTCACTTGTCATGGGTTTAGAGAATGTGGATATTGCAACACAAGTGCTCGCCATTCTAAACAGCTTCAACTAAATTCTGTTACCAGGGAGGAGGAAAGTTGAGGCCATAACATGCGCTGCTAATTATAAGCCACCATAATGCTCATTTTCTCATTCTAGGACACATATTTCTCTGTCCCCAAAGTGCTCCTGGGCTCTTCTGCTGCACTGCCATGTACATCAGATATGTGTGGATGGGGATGTGTTTTGTCCCCTGTAACTGGATGGCAGATCCTTGAGATAGGGGTTATGTCTCCTGGGTGGGGCTGGGGGCATGCCTGCCCTGAAAAAAATGAGTAGGATGAGGTCAAGTGTTAATTTAATTATTCTAAGTTGAGAAGGAGGCATTACTGCTCATTAAACACTCAGCTATTTTGAGCCCCTGTTGTTCACCATCCGAACACAGGACTGTGAACACCAAAATGAAAAATACGTGGGATTGTTGATTTGGGCTCTGTTAATTGTGCTGTTAGAAAATGTTGATTGGATAATAAAGGCAGCTAACATATGTGGAGTACTTACTACATACACACCGGATACATAGCTGAGCATTTTACATATAATTTTATTTGATCCTTCCACAAGCACACTATCTCCAAGTTAAAAAGATGGAAATTGAGGTCCAAAGAGATTGGGATGTAAACTTGAACCCAGAGCCCTAACAATAGGAAGTTTTAAAAGGGATTTGTGTATGAAAGGTTTTCCCTTGTCTACGGGTCCTCAGTAAATGGAGATTAGTTGCTTTTCATAACTATGTTTGAATTTTGGGACTCTCCTTTTCACCAGAAGTGAAGGCAAAACAGGTCTTAATACATAGAGTTGATTTTGAGAATGGACATGTAGAGAAAGTACTCTAAATTCTTTTTCTTTTTTTCTTTTTTAGCTCATTTAAATTACTTGGGTTGAAGGAAGCAGACACATGGATATTAGACATTTAAAATTTCAAAATCCCACACTTAGGCTGGTCATTTCTTTCAGGTGTCCCCCCCCACACACACGCATGCACACACACTAAGGACTGATTTGTTTGTCTTTCTGCAGCCCTTTCTCCTGCTTCTTTGCTCCAGGGCAGACAATAATTTAGTGAAACTGCCTGAATGTTATACTAAGGAGGAGAAACCCAAGGCATGGATTGTACAGAAAGTCACAGATTAGTCCTCTGACCTTTGAGAAGTGATTGCACTTTTTGTAGAAGTCTATGTGTTTACCTCAAGTCATGGAAAAAACCAAAACTTTTGGGTCCAGCCAGACCTTTTTCTGTAAAGTCCTCAGGATTTCCTGGGACTTGGGGTTTCTCATGTCCCCCCAGGGGCTGCGAGCTGACTGTGCCCTCCCTCATCCCCTTCCGGCTCCGTTGTGCAGCCCCTGATACCAGATGTCAGTCACCTCGCCTGCTGCACTCTAGCTTCCATCTCCCTGCCTTCTTCCCTTGTTTCCTCAGGTGCTCTCTCCTTTGCGCCTTCAGCTCCCTGTCAGGAGTCCATGGGGGAAAACACAAAGGTGGGCAGCCTTAGGTAGAATAACCTATCCAACTGCTTCGGTCACCCAGATGTTAAAAAGTGAAAAACTGGCCATTACTTTATAAAAGATGTATCGAGACGTGCTGGGGGAATGAGGGCCCAGACCACAGTGTATTTTTAGTGCCTGCTGTTTGTGGTAACATAAGTGAAAACTGCTGGATCCTTTCCCTTCAGCTGAATGGCTGGTATTCAGGAGAGTGGTCCCATTCCCTGCCAGACTCTCCTCACGGAGCTCCCATTTTATGAGCTGGGTGACTGGCTCCTTGGCACCAGGCTGCCCCGCCACAATTCTCCTTTATTGCCCAGCTGTGGTGCCCCCTTGCACGGTTCCACGGGCAGCCCCGGCAGGCCTGTGCGCAGGGGTGGGTATGGATGAGACTGCTGGCTGCGAGCTGGTCAGGGTATCGCCGGATTGTGAGGCAGAGTCTGCAGGGCAGGGGCTGTGTCTGGATGCCCTAAACCAGCCATTGTCGAATGATGCACTGCGAGGATTTTTAAAATGTGCAATGCCTGACTATTTAGTCAAGGGGCACTGACCTCTTTTCTTTTAGATTTCCAAATTAAAAAGTGACAACAGACAACACAATAATAGCCTCCAGTGTGAATGGATCGAAATTATACCTATTGTTTGTCAGACCGGCCAAAAATAGAATATTTTTTGGTGTGCTGCAGAGTTTTAGTAATTATGTGTGCCACGAGATGAAAAAGGTTGAAAATCGCTGCTCTAAACCTTCTGGCGTAAGGCTGCCACCCAGACACAAAGGAACCACAGCCACGAGGACCATGGCTGGCGCCCCGTCCCCGTCGCAGCATCACCCCCAGACCACTGGTGGTGCCTGGCTAGAGTGGAGTGATGGTCCCCACCCTCCACGCCTGGTCACTGACACTTCGGATCCTCACAATGAGCTAGAAAATATAAGGGGCCCCTATTACTCTGACAGGTTATTCTGCCAACAATTGTTCTTGAACTAGAACCAGTAGAGTCATTGGAAGATGGGAAACCAGTGAAAAGGGCGTGGAAGGGTGTCCCACGGCCCCATGGGAGCGCTCCCGGTGCCGTCTTGGAGAGGAAACTGTGCTGGGATCCCTGGTCTCACCAAGTTGCGGAGCGGCTTTAGGCAAGTAACACAATCCCAGGAAATCGCACTTTCTTCACTTATAATTGTGAATAGTAACTCTTGTCCTACTGAACTCAGTAAAGCATTTTTAATAAGGGTATTAAAGTACTTTCAAACTTTGGAAACCATAATATTACAAAAATGAGGGAAGTGGTGCTGTCCCCATTTTTTTCTTCATTCCCAGCCTGCCTTTACTTCTATCAAAACTGCCTCCACCAGCCCCAGTCTTGCATGATTATCAAGGACATCACTTGTACTGCGGGAGGTTTTCACCTACGATTCCCACGGAACTAGCCTGAATGAGAAAGGGTGCTGTGCGGTCCTCTTCTTGTGAAGTGTGATGGAGTTCCTCTTTAATTAGAATAAAACCTCAGATAAAATGATTTCAACTGTAGCTACAGCTCTCTTTCTGAAACCTCAAGTGGTATTTCTTTTTTGCATCACCTTTCTTTTTATTTATTTAATTTATTAAATTGATTGGGGTGCATTTGTTAATAAGATTATATAGATTTCAAGTCTACAGTTCTATGGTATAACACCTGTATATTGCATTGTGTTTACCACCCAAGGGCAAATCTTCTGTCACCATATATTTGACCTCTTTATCCATTACTAACCCCCATCTCCCTTCTCTCTGGTAACCACCACACTGTTGTCTATGAGGTTTTGTTTGTTTCTTTTTCTTATTTGTTCATTTGTTGCTTTCAGTTTTATATCCCACATGTGAGTGAAATCATATGATTCTTGACTTTTTTTCTTTCTGGCTTATTTCACTTAGCATGATATTCTCAAGATCCATTCATGTTGTAACAAATGGTAGTATTTCAGCTTTTTTTGGCTGAGTAGTATTCCATTGTATATATGTACCACAACTTCTTTGCCTAATCATCTATCAAAGGACACTTCAGTGGTTTCTATGTCTTGGGCACTGTGAATAATGCTGCAATGAACTTAGGGGTACATCTATCTTTGCAAATAAATGTTTTCAAATTTGGGAGGTTCTCTCATATATTATCTCTATTCCTAATTTTTGAGGAATCTCCTTTTGTTTTCCATAGTGGCTGTACCAGTTTACATTCTTGCCAGCAGTGAGTGAGCATGCTTTTCTCTCCACAAGCTCTCCAACCTGTATTTTTACTTGTCATGTTAGTAATAACCATTCTAACAGGTGTGAAGCAGTTTTAAAAAGCTTCTCAGCAGCCACACTGGATGTCACAAACTCTGTGAACCAAGATGGTCACTTCAAGGTTTCTCTCAGAGCTAACTTAATCTTATTGTATATATAACATGACAATGAGTCTGGCTCTCTCATTTTCCAGACCCTTGTTACTATAAGTGTAGTTTGTGAACCAACAGCATCAGCATCACCTGGGAGCTTGTTAGAAATGCAGAGTCTCAAGCCCACCCCTCACCTGTTCACTAAATCTGCATTATGACAAGATCCTCATATGGTTCATGTGTGTGGTAAAGCAAATTAGAAGATGGGGCTCACAAGCCTCAGCCCACTCTTTATCTATCTATCTATCTATCTATCTATCTATCTATCTATCTATCTATCTGTCTATGTACTATATTATGGAAAGGATTTGGGATGATCAGTATTAATAGCTTACACAGAAGGAAGAGGCAGAGAACATTAAAAGCCATAGCAGCCGGGTCCCTTTAATACAGTTGTATCACTGTATACATTTTAATGTTCTGTGAGAACACTCTGCTACAACACTATTAAGAAGAGGTAAAGTCATATTCCAAATCTGCTGTTTATTTACTTAAAGTTAATAGTGGAAATTTTCCTTTGATGTGGTTAAATAAATGAATATGGATGTTTAAGGGGGTACATCGGTGATCTGGATACTACATTGAAAACCATGTTCTCCAGTAAAGAAATAAGTGAGCTGTTACTTTAATTGGAAACCTCAGTTCACTCAGATTTCGTTTTTCATGCAGTACATATAGGAGAGGCAAATGACATCAGGATAAGGTGTTATATCAAAGATTTATTCTACAGCTAAACAACTAAAATGACTGTTCAGAGCCAGGTAAAATTTTGGGCATCAGTATGTGTTCAATTTGCTATTTTCATTTACAAGGTATTGGCAACCAATTGTCAAAGTCACTAAGGTAGGAAAATGGACTTGAAACTGAAAGGAGTTTTTAATTAACCAGAAAAGTTAGTGCCCTTTTCCAAATAAGGAAGTATTGGAAGCACTGAACCCCAGGCAGAGGTCCTCAGGAGTCTTTCTGGGAGCAGCCATGCCCTGACAAGTCCATGAGTGTGGAAAGGCGGGGTTGAGGTTGACCAGATAGCCGACTGAAATGAGGCTCAAGCACCAGCCAAACTGCCACACAGTGGAGGGAGGATCCAGGCACAAAGCAGGGGATGGGAACATCAAAAAGAGAGGAAAGCTGTTGAAGAAAAACTCCAAAATGTGGAAAAGAGCCTCAGCAGGTTTCTAGGAAGTGTTCCAACACAGGCCAAGAAGGAGATGTTGGGGTCCTAACCCAGATCAGACCAACCCAGGTCTCTTTCCCCTTCTTCTTCACTCCCGGCCTTGCACCGCCTCTGAACATGACAGCTGACTGGCACTTTATTGCCAAAACAATGCGAAGAAGACCCACCAATAATGTGATATCTGGAGCTTAGGAATAAACAGCTGCCTGGTACCAATTTTATTATATAAAGCAAATTTATATAAACAAAACTAGGCCTAAAATTTGTTTGGCAAGAATTAAATATTTTCTGTTTATTCTAGACACATTTGTGGAGTGCATGGCTGTGATGGAAACAGATAAATAAAACATCATTACAGGGTAGAATTAATTAATTGCCTGGAATACTTTTAAAGCTGTAGTGAAAGGTCCTATCTTTACCAATGGCATTATTTTCCCAAAAGAGGGAAACTCAAACCTTAGGGATGCATGACTCATTTCTCCCTTGTGCACTGTTTGAAATCTCTAATATTTCTCCTCGTGTTGTGGCCACTCTAACCCCAATCCTTGTCTCTTCACCCCTGAGTTTCAGCAATAGCTTCCCAGCAAGCTTTCCTCTAACCTATCTTTGTGTAGCAGTCTTAAAAAGGACACTTGGCTATATTGGTTTCAGAGCAGGAGCATTGAGATTAAAAAACAAACAAACAAGAACTCCACAAGTGATTCTGGTGTGTACCCCTGGACAGAAACAAAGCTATAAACGTTTGCTATATTAATGTTCCACACAACATCCAATTATTACATTGCTCACCTGCCCAGAGAACTTTGGTTGCTGTTTATCACTAGATGAGCATAAATCTATACTTTTCTGCTTGGATTGGCCTTCTCCCCTCCTGTCCAACTCCTCCCCCAGCAGTGCTCATCACTGATGCTCAGACATTCCATGTTCACACCCACCTCTGTGCCTTCAGTTGTGGATTTTCCTTTGCCACCTGTAAGCATGGATTCTATCTTTGATGATTCTATTCAAGTGTCACCTCTTCCATGGAAATCTCCCTGGCAGGTTCTTTTTTTCCTGAATTTCGACATCATATATAACTTATACCATAATGAATTATACTGGAAAATATGCCTTATCACATACCATTTTCTTAGTTTGTTAGCCTGAAATAACCAATGAGAATGAGGAACCAACTGGAGAGCAGGAATCATGTCTTTCACATTTATGGCTTCTATGGCACCTAACATAATCATAGTCCTATTTCTTCTTGCAGGAAGTCCTCCATGTCTTAGATCTGGGTTAGACATTTCTCGTCCACATATCCATGACATCTTGCTGGATCCCAGTTGCATTATAAGTGCATCACAACTTTGCATTTTAAGTGTTCGTTCCTTTGTATGCCCTGTAGACCAAACACTATGAGAGCAAGATCCACATTCATCTCGTTCATCATTGACCCTCTAACACATAGTCCAGGTCTTGATATATTCTCAATACATGTTGTTTAGACTTACACAAAAATTAATAATTTAAAAATATATGTTTGGTTGAGACTGGGACAAATAGATCAAATAACATCCATAGCATCATAACATGTTGGTTGACTTGGTTTTGGGTGTAGTAGGTTAGCAAATCCAAACAATATAGTGAATCCGGTAACTAGCATTTGGTTGTGTATTCAACTATGTAATTTTCTGATATATAATTGATAGTGCACTTATCAATTAATTATAATTATCAAATTCTTTTCTCTATGTGGTTACTTTTCTTGTCTATAACATTCAAGGTCCTGGGGAGCAAAAGATAGCATTTGTCACTTCCACATCTCCCACAGTTCCTACCTCAGTGAGTATTTCTTGATTCGATGTCATAAAATGTAGTTTTTAAAGAGCCTGTGTTATAACATATCTGCCTGGTGCTAAACATCTGTTGCTTCCTAACAAGTGCTGCATTCATTTTAATGGCACTGGTGCACAGAAGTAAACAGAGCCTTGGCAGGCCTTCCATAAAGGAAACTGTGTTTGCTTCCTTCATTAATTACTAATGGAGCATTAAGACATGTATTCTCCTTTGAGCCAAGTTGGATAATTCCCGGCATTTAAGGCTGGGGTGTTTTCAAAAGTTGAGACACGCATTGACGCACCAGAGAGCATGCCCTATGGCAAGCACCGTGCTGGCCATCTTGCCAAGACTGTTCAAAGCTTCAAATGGATCAATACCAGGTGTGCTGATCTGTCCAACCCTTCCCAGGTCTTGGGTTAGTGTGGCATAATAAATATGAATCACCAGAGGATCTCTGAAGGCAGCCGCCACAACGTGAATCAGGCAAATCACCAGAAAGATACAGAAAGATGAAAAGGATGATCGAAGATTTACCAAACACAAAACAGCAGATAGACAGTGCTATGCTAATTAGGAGGAATATGAAACAAAATATGATTAGTCAATTTTTACTTAACTGCCAACTAGTTACAGTTAAAAGGAAACATTTATACTCTGGGCCACGTTAACTAGCAGAGCATCAAAATGCTAAAGTGAAAGCCGTAAGAAATAGAGTTTGACAGGCACTGGTAGATAAGTGCAGATTGTTAGATGTTTCCACTTATCTACCAGTGCCTGGTAGATATTGATAATTCTTGGTCGATATTGATAGATTTTAACAGATAGCCATCAGATTATGATAATTTAAACAGATAAAGAGTGAATAAGAACATAAAAGAATATAATTAAGCATGCTGACTAATTGACTATATTTAGACATTTATGGACTCTGTAAAATACATCATATTTTAAATGTCCACATGGAAAATTTACAAAAATAACATCTTTTTTAAATGCAGAAAATTTGCTGGCTACTTTCTCATCACAAAGCAATGAGAGATAATATAATGTAAATGTAAACAGAACAACCCAGCCACTTAGTGCTGTATATATTTGGGGGCTAGAGGAATTTGGAATTAAAGGAAGTAAGATTGCCCTTTTAAGGATACACTTTAATCAAACATAATAAATTAAGACAGAATGACACGAAGTCACTTCAGAGATACAGTGTAACTTTCAGGACACTAAGATCTTGCCATGTTACTAATAAATACATTAACATTTATGAAGAAAAATATGTGTCAATCCAAAGTGAAGCTGGTTCAGCCAAAAAAGAAAAAGGAAAAAAAGCAACTTTCAGAAAGCACAGCTGGCGGTGCTCCTGCTCATCCCGGAGAAGGGAGCCTCCTCCAGCCACTGGAATGAAACAACGAGACAATTCCCAAGACCAGCCTTCTGGTGGAGATGGAAGTGTGGAGTTATTTAACCTGACCTGGGTTCTAATTTCATGCACACCGTTGGATTTTGATGGGTCCTTTTGTCCGGGTCTGTGTGCAGGATGATTGTGCATTAAGGGAGCAGGGAGTGTGGGGCCTCCGTGTCCCAATGAAGTTAATAAATAGGAATTCATTCCAAGAAATGAACTGCTCTTGTGCTGGAAAAGTAAGGTTCCTGGACCTTAAAGGATATTAAGCTACAGGAAAAGAAAGAATCCAGAAATTGATATGCATTTGTATGAATAAGTAAAGTGAGTTACACAGTGTCCATTGTTCTTACTGCTGTGCCTTGGTGCTCAGAGCAGGCTTTGCTATGTGTGGAGCACTTGAATATTTGTTGAAGGAACGAAATAAATGGGGAAGGGCAGAATTACTTAACAAATCCTGGTAGAATAATTGGTTAACTATTTTACATGCACTAAAACACAAAACGTACGGAACAAAGAATTAATTTTTAAAATAAATAAACTAAAAGAAATATCCAAATGTTGGTAGTACTTCTGAAGGGACAACAATTTTGTAGGTTTCTAAACTTCTAAGGATGAAAAGGAATCATGAAGGAGGATAACAACAACAGATCTGACTACATAAATATTAAAAACGTATGTTAACAAAATATTATTATAATATCCAGAGTTCAAAATCAGACAACATGGGAAAGCATTTGCAAGAAATGTGACATCCAATGGCCTGATATCTTTATTATATAAAATGTTCATACAAATTTATAATAGAAATATTAAAATTCCAAGAGCATGAACAGACAACTCACAAGAAAAATTAAAACTAGTAAATAAGCACATGGAAAACTATTTGACTTACCTGGTAAAGACATTCAAAATAAAACAGTAATTTTTCTAAGGGCCTTTAAATTAGCAAGGAAAACATAAGAATTATTTTTATAAAACCCAGTGCTAGTAAAGATGTTGTAAAAGCGATTTTCTCATATTTTGTTGTCGATTCGTTATAAATTGGTACCTCCTTTTTGGGAGAACAGTCTGGCAATATAATATAAAGAGCCATAAAAATATTTATAGCCTTTGACCTAGTAATTTAACTTGTGGGAAACTATCCTGAGGAAAATTAATCTAAACTATGGAAAAAATTAAATGCCTAGCAGTAAATTGGGAAACAGTAAATGTCCCACATAGGGGAATGATTAATATGCCATGGTACAGCCACTGGCTAGGAAACGACGAGCCATTTATAATTATGGGCATAGAGACCATACAGCCACATGAGAAGATGCCTGTGTTTTAATATTAAGTGAAAAGTGAACCAACAAGAGATATGCAGAAGAGAAAAGATTAAAGTAAATATACTAAATTTGAAGTGGTTGATCTAGAATGGCAGGAGAATAGTGACTTTTTTCCTTACCTACCTCTTTTTTGGCTATGTGTTGTCATTCAGCCTGTTCTCACCTCTCTCTCCCCCTCACCCCCCCTCGCCCAGCCCACAAGCTCCATGCCCAGCTTCCCAAGCCCCACCCATCGGAGTCAGTGCCACTCAAGTTCCAGCTGGTCCAAGGAGCCTTCCCATCATATCAGTCAAATGAAACTTCCCCTTTTCTATGCTCCCATAATGCTGTGTTGATATTTATATCATATCACGTATATAATGCACTATGTGTGGCAACAATATATGTATAGTATGTGTCTGTTTCCACAACTAAATTTTTAAAATTTAAAAATTGTAGTAGAGGCAGGACTTGTTTGATTCTGTTCCTGTCCCCAGCATGGACAGCATGCCTGAATAAATATTCATTGAAGTGAATTTCATTGCACTGAGATGAACTACTTCTGGTTGCCCGGCAGGTGGAGCTCATGAAGGTCTGCAGCACTTGGGTCCTTTTGGCAACATCCCAAACATTGTGGCAGAGTTGACTGGTGACAACATTCCCAAGGACTTCAGTGAGGACCAGGGCTACCCAGACCCTCCAAATCCTTGTCCTGTTGGAAAAACAGGTAATAGATGTGCCCTTTGGTTCCCATGTATGGCAGGGGTTTGGGGAGGAAACTAACAATTTTAACATCAGCTACAACTATTATGAGAAATAGTATTTCTAGTCCAATGAGCCATCCTGTGTTTGTAAGTGAATTGGAAAGAGAAGTTTATTCTACAATAAATTCCTGCCCTGGCTGGTGTGGCTCAGTGGATTGAGTGCTGACCTGTGAACCAAAGGGTCTCCAGTTTGATTCCCAGTCAGGGCACATGTTTGGGTTGCGGGCCAGGTCCCCAGGAGGAAGCATGCAAGAGGCAACCACACATTGATGTTTTTCTCTCTCTCTCTCTCTCCCTCCCTACCCCTCTCTCTAAAAATAGATAAATAAAACCTTTTAAAAAAATTCCTTGGTGAGTTCTGGTATTCGGATTCACCCACAATAGGACTCCTTTGCCGAGACTTTACCTCTGTCTCTTTCCTTCTTTGTAAGTGGAAGCTGATTCTCTTTTCTGCAGGAAGAATGCTTTTCCCCCTCTTCTATGATAGAACTGCTGCCTGTTTAGTGTCTTTGGAAATGGTTATTTAGTTTGTGGATTATCCATACCCACTTGTTTTACTTACTTCTCCTGACAATCAACATTTCAACTCTCTGTTGACTAATTAACATTGATCCTGAAATGTTTCTTCAGGGGCCAGGAGGTTGCATGAGAGACAGGGGTCCAGTAATATAAGCTGGCTAGGGAAGAAGGGTAAAACTTTCCTTGCTATGTGTGTGTTTTTTTCCCACTTTCCTACCTCCTAATGCAAAGAGAATGAATGGCAAGTAGCTACACTTATGTTGGCCTTTGAGCATCTTGCCCTGGTGGTCAAGGATAGTGGCCCTAGGCTTGGACTACCTGAATTCATATTCAAGGTCAAAACATGTGACTTTGAACAAGCTAATTAACCATGTTGCACTTTAGTTTCCTCATTAGCAATATGGGGGTTGTTGTGGGAATTAAACGCAAGTGTCTGTGTTAGCACTTGGCATAGCACCTAGCACAGAGTTAAGTACGCATGGCGTCCAGATTATAATTAGCTATTTTCCTAGTAAGTAATGCATCTCTCTTTTTGGGCTTATGTTAACTTCAGTACCAAAGTAGTCTCTTTCCCCAAGCCTAATAATAATAGTTGGTGCTCATTACCCTTATTCTATATATGGAAACTGAAGCTTAGAGAGTAACATGCCCAAGGTTACCTGCATAGCAAGTTGCTGAGTCAAGGTCTACCTGACTGAGTACCGTGGACTCAACCACAGTGACAAATTGCCTTGCTCTGAAAATTGTGACAGCATTGGCCCCTCAGCTTTCCTAAAACACAATACAAGTTGTATCTGGAAGGCACTGTCTCTGACAGATAGTCCTCCTTTCATTTAGGGTGAGGTCTCTGCTCTTCGTGGGGCACAGAGCCTCCATCCTGGGATGGAACGATCAGAGTAAGTGGATGTGACCAGCCAGTGTAGGGATGCTGGCCCAGGACTGCAGGAAAACTTGGGCTACTGCCCAGCGCCTATCACTTTTGCTACCTTTTGCTTGCTTGTAGGACCTTGGAGGGTAGGAGGAAAGACCAGTTTAGAGTTTAAAGACCAACAGTTCCCATGGGAATTTGTTTAAGTGGATTAGATACAGCGCAGGGGTCCCTAAGGTGTGGTTCTGGGACCAGCAGCATCAGCATTACCTGGAAATTTGTTGGGAATGAAAACTTTTGGGCCTTACACCAGATGTATTGAATCAGAAACTCTGAGGGTAGGACCCAGCAGCCTGTATTTTAACCTGCCTTCCACATGGTTACGGTGTGTACTAGAGTTTAAGAACTGCTGTTATAGGAGAGTGGAAAGAGAAGCAGAGTTGGAGCCAAGAGATCTGAGTTCTAGTCTTCACCACAGGAGTCACTTTACTTCCCAGAACCTCAGCCTCTTCATCTGTTAAAATGGACACATACTCAATGCCTTTAAAAAACATGCAATGCAGGTATCCTAATAGAAGAATACAGATCTATGTAATGAAGTACTTAGGAGCTCTAAGACACAGCAATCAAGGTGAGCTGAAGGCATTGGATAAACACCCAATTCATCTGCCATTTCCTTTGTTATCATTCCATTAAGCTAACTTATTTCTCAGTCTTTGTTCTACCATAATTTGCATTCTAAAAAGGAAATCACTTGTCAATGTGGTTATTATTTCTAAGAAATTGCTTGAGATACACCTCACTGAGAATCATGCCACCACACAGTTGAGAAATCCAGGATAAAACCTTGCCTTCCCCTTCCCAGGCCTCACTCTCCTGGGAATCATGACCCCTCACCAAGGTGGAGCAGCAGAACTCAGAGAGCCCATTCTCAGGGTTGGGAATTCCAGGGCACAGCGTCAGGTCCAAGACACCTTCGATTCCCGGAGCACGCCTTTATCTTTACCTGTCAGCCTGGGCCCTCAGAGATACTTGAGAAAAAGTATGAAAAGTTTGTAAAGCTGCCTTTTGCCGACTACCAGAATTCTTTTGATTCACTCTCCCTGTCCTGTAGGTTCATTGCTATAGATGAAGAAATGAGATAAACAGCTCAAGGAAAAGTGGGGAGCCACCGTAGTGCCACATTAAGGGTTTGTTCAGAATGCTTGACTTCCACACAAGCTGCGTGTTGCTAAGAACTGAGAGGCTGGATGACTGAAGGTGCTGGAAGGCTTCAGTGCAGTCCCAGGCGATTAGACTACCTGACTGGTTGTGTTAGACCCCTCTTAGCATTGACATCAGTGGCTCATTGTCCCTGTGAAAAGAGACTCTTTTTCTCCCCTAACCCTACACAAAATTCACAATCCCTCCCCTCTCCCCTTATTTAAATGGCTGTCTATAGCACATTAGAGACAGAAAGAAATGATTCCTTTTCAGAGCATGGTGTCTAGTAATGATAAAGTACAGGTAACAGGAACAGTGAAGAAGGATGACCTTTTTTGGGTTTGAAGGGAAGACGTGCTTTAGTCCCAAGAACAGTCACAGTGTAACTCATTGAAAGAGCAATGGTGAGAAAGGAAGTAAAACAAAGAGCAAGGCTTCTATGTGCTGGAAGCTCTGAATATGATCATCTCTATTTCTCACAGCAGCCCTATAAGGTAAGTACTTGATCATTCCCATCTCACAGAACAATAAATCAACGTAGAGAGACTAAGTTAACTTTTCCAAGGAACTGAACTCATCTATCCCTTATGAGCTAGAATTGGAACCCTGGGCTCTGGTCTGTCTGACTTCAAAGTTTATCCCATCACCACAGTAACACCCAACCTCAAGCATTGTCTAGCGATGGCTGTTGTTCTTGTATAAGGTGCATTGTCCAAGAGCTGAAATTGTTGCTAACGACTCACCCAAGGAAAAACAGAGTGAGTCATGGGGAATGGAAGTATATTAGTTAAGGAAATGCTGGCTGTTATAACAGATAAAAAATTATAGTGGCTTAACACAATAGGAGTTTATCTCCTACTCCTGTGAAGTCCTGCCTGAGGTGGGTGAGGTATGGTGGGGGTGGAAATTTCAGCAACCCAGACTGCCATCTTTTGTCTTTATACCTGACATCCAAGGTGCCCTACTCGGCCACAGGTAGCAACCTGAGCAACAGGCAGGCATGGGACAGGCAGTGGGGCTCGTATAGGAGGTTTTGATGAGCAGGACCTGGAAGTGGAATACATCGCTTCTGCCCACGTCCCATTGGCCCAAACTCAGGCACACAACGCCATCTGCTTGCAAAGCATGGCTGGCAAATTGGCTGTGTGCGGAGGAGGAAGGAGCAGTGGGTTCGGTGGACAGCCAACCAGTCTGTCACAAGAAGGGGGATGAGTGAGAGTTCGGGATGAGTAAATCCCACAGGGAAAGTGACTTAGAGTGACTGATGTGAATACAATCTGACCTTTGGGTGTCTACTTGTTTTTAGTACATTAACTCAGAATAATGATAAATGCCTTGGCCGTTTCTCAAAACCCTTTTGCTGTTTGCAGTCGATGATGGATGTCTAGAAAACACCCCTGACACGGCAGAGTTCAGTCGAGAGTTCCAGTTGCACCAGCACCTTTATGACCCAGAACACGACTACCCAGGCTTGGGCAAGTGGGTAAGTCCAACCTTAGTCACTAGGTGATTTTTAGACGCTGCTGCTCTGAAGGCACTGGTGGCAGAGATGAGCACTGTGGATGGGGAGAGAGGAACAATTATTTAGTGGCTGATATTTCAGAAATCTCTAGTTGAGAGGGACATTAAGTAATCACTAGTCCAAACCACACTCATGGCCACAACATACGAGCCTATCCAAAGAGTCGATGACCTTTGTCATCAAATGTCATCAGTGGTAGTTGCAGAGGCTTCTCCCACTCTTTCCCTGTCTGGGTCATAACACATCCTAAAGTCTCACCAGTGTTGCACACAGCTCTTACAGGAAGGATAGGATTTAAAAAAAAAAAAAAAAGAATACTGAGAACATTTGCAAATTGTATCTCTAGACTGAGGGTAATGACCTCTGCAGAACTAAGGAAAAACAATGCCAGAAGCTTAGAAACAGATGTATGTAATTCTGAGTTATGGAAAGAGGGGAAAAAATTCCAGAATGTGCAGCCGTGAACTTGCTGTCAATATCAGGCAAGAATCTATAATTGCCAGTTAAGGAAATTGTTTATAAGCATTTGGAAAGAGAAATCACGACCACTTGGCACAGGTTTGCTAAAAACAAGTTTTGTCAAATTAATTGTTGCCAGCATTATTCATTTACTTGCCAGCTTGATGAGGGAGATGAAGTGAGCATGGTGCATTTGAACTTCAGCAAAGTATTTGATGAGAACTTTCATGATCTCCTATTGCAAAGGTGGAGAGACACCCCACCAAGAGAACATCCCCAAAAGGGGGCTTGTTAAAAAGTCCACATCGACAGGGAGAGAGATTTCACATGGCATCCTGAATGTCCACATTTTTATAAATGTTTGTAATAAAAAAGTGTGGAATGTGTACAAATCAGATTCTCAAAAAGTGACACAAAGTTGGAAGGGCTAGCATGGAATGACCGAGTTGGGACTCAAGATGGTTGTAACAGGCTGGAACAATGAGCCAAATAAGATCCCAGCTGAATGGGGATATATCCATCTATGTTACGTTTCTGTGGTTGAGCCGTATAATCAAATGCTGAAGTTGTGTGAGAAAAGTGGAAAATACAATACTATGGAATGTTATTCACATATCAGTAGGTGGTCAATACATCTGTGGAATGAGTGAATGAGAAGATATTCCTCACTGCCTAAGCCCTTCGAAAGCTATCCATCCCATCTCAGCTCCTTACTGGCAGCTGAATTTGCTTCCAACTTCATTAGGGATTTTGTAGTCTCAAAGACCAACTTCTCCCCTTCTTTTACACTGTTTTAGAGTTACACCTTTAGAGAGAGGTCATTAACTGTCTCTCTTCATTAATGACCATTTTTATTTTTTCATCATTTTGCTTTAACACTGCACTGAATTGATTTTACATGCAACCTTCAACATGCACATGCTTCCAGTCTTAAAAGAACAAAGCAACAACACCCCTTAAATTAATCTTGCTTCCTCCAATATGCATTATTTTATTTTCTTTTTTCCATAAGCAGTTCTGTTAGGGAGAATTGGAGTGGAGGGCCATGTGGAAGTGTACAAATAGAGTTTAAATATATTGAATTAAATTGCCAAACATCTATACATTCTTGGATAGGAAACTGGAATCATGAAAGACTTTTATAAAGGAACTTATTCTGGTGGCAGCAGAGACCATAGGCAGGAAAAAATATAAGAAGTAATTCCAGTGGTGAGGGCTGTGAACAGTGAACTCAAGTGAATCTCACCAACATGATGAGACTCTAAGACATTTCAAAGGAGGCCGGGGAACTGACTAGAATTGGTATGTGACATAAATAGAGCATAAGGGGGAAAGAAGAGATATGTCAGGTTTATATGAAGTGGATGGTATGAACTTTCCTTCTCAGGGAATGTTAAAGAGAAAGGAGGAAAGAAGACAGGGACGTGGGAAGGAAAGAAGGGAGCAGAGAGAAGGAGGGAGAGAATAGAGGATCACAGAGGATCACAGAGAATCCACAAGAGACAGAGAAAAATATTGCTGAACGGAATAAGGGGCAGGTTCACCAAAGGCCAAATGAAAGCTATGAAGCCTGCTTTGTTTCAGGCACTGTTCTAGGTGCTTAATGTGCAATAGTCATCAAGACATGGTACTGGTCTTCATAGAGCTTACAGTCTTCTGGTTAAGAAAAACTAAATGAGAATAAAATGAACCCAACCTAGCACTGTTCAGCATCATGTTCTAGCTATACCGTGAACACCAGGTGCAGTTACTAGGACAGATGGAAGATAAGGGTAGAGGAAGATCCAGGACTAAGGGCTCACACAGCGGATTGTACAATAGCCACTGAGGAAGTCAAACTGGCTAAAAAGGGCAGAGCCAAGGTGGAAGGTAAGGAGGTACCCTGCATAACTGGCAGACTGAAAATGAGCAAAAGAAACAGGAGGGAGACTGCAAGACATCTGCCTGAGGGCGGAGATCCCACCTGGGGAAGCAGGAGAAATGGAAACTTCTCTCTTGCCAACTTTCCTGGCCTCGTCTTAAAAACCTTTACAGATTTCTCTTACCAAGTTCCATTCACTCTCAACACTCCAGTGAGAGGCCAACACCACCCTTCATCCACTTTGCATCTTTTTCTAAGTACCAGTTTGTTTTCTCAGTCTTCCCCACTCTTTGTCTAAATCAGAGCTCAACCGTAGAAGGCAGGACTAAATGAAAAGGGAAGAACGATTACAGATCTGTAACCAAGGACCAATGTTTACACACCTTTTATCATCTATGATTATGTGTTTGTTTAAACTTACGTTTCCTTCATTTATTTTCTCATTATCACCTTAGCAGTAAAACATGGTTTGCTTGATCTTCACATGGAAGTGTGAATTGAGTATGTCTTCTTTTCTAAGCTGGGGTCCGCAAGCATCCTCACTGTGTGTATAGAGTGATGGCCTCAATCTTCTAAGCTCAACCACCCTTTAAGTTAACAAAATAATTATCTTTCACATGAAACTGCATATAGAACCCTGATTCTGTATTTGCAGATAATGTTTCCCTGGAGCTGAGCTTGGTTTTTAGCAGCAATTCACATATAAATATCAGTGTCTTGTTTCCTGAGTTTTTATCTTTGTTAATGCATGAAGACACATTTATTAAATGCACATCATATGCCTTCCAGGCCTGTGTTAGGTGATTGGAATAGAAAGATGAATAGTAATTGTCTTTTGTAATACACTAATCAATAGTAATATTTATTGAGCTCATACTATGTACCAGACACTATGTTAAATACTTGATATGAATTATCTCATTGAATCTGCCCATCCCTATTACTCTCATTTTACAGATGAGAAGATACAGGCTCAGGGAGTTTGAGTAGGCTGTGCAATACCACAGAGCTGATGATTGTCAGAGCTGAGATTTGAACCAAACTGACTCCAGGTTCTTTGAAAGTTGGATAAATTCCTTACCTGGTCCATGGCTCATGACTCTGAATGTGTCCTGTTCAGTGATCCCATCAAGTCCTATCTAGGGCTGGTTGTCTTTCACACCCTGAGGGTCTATGACCAAAGGCTGGCTACTATAGATGTCAGTCACTCCCCTCCTTCAAACATTAAATAGGAAAAAGTTGTATGGACAGCAAATATTTCTCCTTGCCAAGTGTTTATCCCATCTTTTCAACAGCAGCTTGGGCAATTAGAGGCTCTTCCTGAAACAGAAGCAGCTGATCGATCATGGCCAGAGCCTAAGCCCAGGGAGAAGTGGGAGACGAGGACCCTGTCTGTCTTTCTTTGCCTTTCATGACCTCAATGTGTCTGAAGAGTCGAATGCTCTTCAGTTAATGTTTGTCTCGTTTTTCCATGTGATCAACTGGAGTTATGCCAGCCCTTCTAGTATGTTCTTGTTAGTGTTTTACATCAGGAGGCACGTGATGCCAGTTTGTCCCAAAATTGGTGGTAACCTGGTTAAAGTAGTATCTGCCAGTTTTCTGTGCAATGTTAACATTTTTCCTTTTGAAATTAGTAATTCATCTGTGGGGAGATAGTTTGAGACTGTATAAATATTTGTCCCCATTGAACTTTTAACTAACAATTTTAGTGTCTATTGATCTTCACCAGAATCAGTTATAACTATGGTAGTATTAATGGTGATTTTCTCACTCTTATATTTTTGTGCATTTATTGATTGGCATTATATTCTAAGCAAGAGCTTCCCTTGCTTGCTTGCTTGCTTTATTTATTTATTTATTTATTTATTTATTTATTTACCTAAAATTGTATTGATCTATTTAATATCAGTATGGATTTGTTGATGCCTATTATTATTTATTTTGGTGGTCAGACCATCCTAAATTTAGCCAGTGGTAGTCTCTGCAAGTTGGCTTCTCTTTCCTTTTAACATGCCCCATCATTTTTTGAGCACTTCCTAACTTTCTGCCCCAATTAGATATTCCAAATTCATTCATCCTTGTGCTTTCCTTTCCCTAGTCCTGGAAGCAGACATTTCTGCAAGAAGCCTCCCTGGTTCCATTTAGGAGTGGAATTTGAAACCAACATCTGGGCGCTTGTCCAAAATCTTGATGGCACAGTGGAAAGCCCTCCTTATGAACTCGAACCTGCTACTCACATGGGAAGCAGGCTCACCAGTCGCCCCTCCCCACCCCGTCGGCACGGAATGGGTGTGAGGAGAAGGGGCTGGTTTCTTCTCAGCCTTCCTCTACCCACACTATACCTGCCAGTCCCTGCCTTTAAATCCATTCAAAGCAGGGCTAACTGATATGCCCCAGCCACTTTCTTGCAGAGGTGAGACAGCATCGTCCTGCTAATCCTAACCCTGGCCCTTCGGGAAACACCGGGGCCACCCTTGAGAGGAAGACTTGCCAGACCTTTTGCACGTCCTTTGGAATGAAACTTCTTATGGGCATAATCTGGCCCGCCCCCTTCTAAAGGAGAGTGACTAAAATGATGCCACCTCTACCCAGCTGGTGGCAAGGCGGAGCTCTGCCATGGCTGGTTGTCTGTCCCACGTGATGGTGCCAGCTCTCAGGTGCCTGTGCACTCACTCCCTCCTGTGCACGCAGCTGAACATGGAGATGCACATGAAAAAGCTCTGTCCTCACCCCAGTTTCCCCAGCTCGGGCATGAACTCCCAGGACATTCTCTGTCCATCAGGAATTGTTACATCCCAGAAAGGCAAGTATAGACAACATGAATGAGCCTCACAGAGACATCATCATTCCTCAAGTGAAGATCTGCAGGTTCGCCTTTCTCCCTGTATAAATATGCATATATATACCTATATGTATACACGCACAAATATATTTTTAAATTGAGGTAACATTGGCTTATAACATTATATGTTTCAGGTGTATAACATTATAGTTTGATACTGCATACACTATATATAGTGTGTTCACCACCAAAAGTCTCATTTCCATCCATCACCTTACAACTGACCTCCTGACCCCCTTTACCCATTTGCCCTCTCTCCATTCCCCTTGTCCCCTGGTTGCCACCCATCTGGTGTCTGCCTCTGTAAGTTTGTTTTTGTTCTGTTGTTTTTTTCCGTATTCCACATATGAGTTAAATCGTATGGTACTAGTCTCTCTTTGTCTGACTTATTTTATTTAGCATAATACCTCAAGGTCCATCCACATTGTCGCAAATGGCAAGACTTCACTTGATATGAAATTGATCAGTTCCCTGAGTGACCACAAGACACAGACTGTGGCCAGTGTGGCCCTTTGACAGCGGAGATTCCTCCCCTCCCTGGCTGGCTCCCTGCATAGTTGAGGTTGGGCAAGACATACTCATTGTAAATCATGGGTGACATGGAGTCTAATGGACACGAATATTACGAAGCTCATTCTTGGCATTTCTCATTTTCATTTCCAAATCTACCATAAAAATTCTTTCTACCCAGACAGTTCAGAGGATACAAGTGCTGCATAAACTTGTTCCTTACCAAAACTCTGTCATCTCCTTTTCTTTCTTTCTTTTTTTTTTTTTAAATCTGCGTCAGGGTATTTTATTTGGAGTAAGATGCATCACCTTTTTTATTCATTATTTCCCTTCTCATTAAAATTCAAATTAAAAAAGAAAACAACACAAGTAAAGCCCCCCAGTTCCTCTTCTCTCACTGTGCCTCCAGGTTACGTGTCTGTCTTTTGTAATCCCAATAGGAGGGAAATCTGTTGAGCATGTGTCTGATATTCTAGAGCTCATTTAAGTCCCCTACGTGTTTGAAATACAGCAATATGTGGAAACACTTATACAAACTGTGGTAACAGACCCCGTTTTCTTCCCCCAACATAACTTTCCTTTCTGCCAAAAAGGTTTTTTTTTTTTTTTGGCAATTTTTAAAAGGTTCAGTCTATTAAAAATGTTATAGACCAAATGGTTTTCCGATTGTCTTGACTGGGTACATGGATTTCAGCCACAGGAGGAAAGGTTGCAGAAGTCAGTGTTTCATTTATTTACCTAGAAGATTGTTATTAATAGTCAGACACTACTCTAGAGAACAGTTTATGTGTACAGCTCATAACAAGGGAGTTAGACACGAAAGTAAAGTGAGATAAAATTGTTTGTTTTAAACGACGGCTATTCAAAGTGAAGAGATGGGTTTCCAATGCCTCTTGGGTTTTTGCATGTCGTATTTCCCTGTTTATATGATTGTCTATGACACTGAAGGCCTCAGGGCATTGCAGAGAACTTTATTCATAGCTGCGCAACCACCAGCTTCTCCCCTGTGGTCTGTCTTTCTGACACGGCATTCCTTTCATCTAGTTTTGTTTCCAAAATATGTGTATGCAAATATCCAGGGGACACACCAAGGCTTGCTTTTAAAATAGATGTTCACCAAATTTGATCCATATTTCTACATTTGTTTTCTTTTCTCCCCACTCTAGAACAAGAAACTCCTTTATGAGAAGATGAAGGGAGGACAGAGACGAAAGCGGAGGGTAATATGCAGCTGGCTGGGTCGTTCTGGGGATGCGCAGAGCTTCCTGAGTGGGGCAGATGACAAGCCATAACCTTCGGTTGTTGGAATGTAGCAGCATCCTTTCACGTGCAGGCCTGGGAGGGCTGAGCAGGGGTCCTGTGTGATGAGGGCCATGCCCAGAGAGTCCACCCTGGGTTTCTGGGATGACTTTCTCCAGCTTTCACACGTACACTTTAGGGCGACTCCAAGCTTTGTGGTAATTCCATCACCTCCATTGCACACGCACAGGACAAGTGTATTGCATCTCCATATGGTGTGGGAAATGCAGGGAGTACATGAGGGTGTGTCTTCCCTCAGAGGGTCTGTAGGCCACTGAGGAAACTGCTCACACATCAGCATCTATTATATAAATGCACAAGATAGGAACAAGGAAGTGATGCAAAACATGCTCCAGGCAAGAATTCTGAAGGAATGTGGGGACAAAAGATGAGATGAACAAACCTCATTCTTCCTACATACCTTTTCTCTTTGCCTGGCCAGATTGATGTAAAAATTGACTATCAATTATATTGGTTTGCTGACCTCTCAATTTACTAACCATCCCAGGGCTGCCCAGGGTGGGGCTTTGGTCTGGATGCTCCACACTTAGCCACTATGGCATTGCCTCGTGTAAAGCTGATAGATTTGCTTTGGGTTTCTTGTGCATTTGATGGCATCTGGACTTAATCAGTGATCGTTGTCCACTCTGTTAACCCACTGGTGCCTTCCTACATGGAAGAGTCTGGCCACCTGCCATCATTTTCTGATCAGCAGGAGAAAAAGTTAAAATTCTGCTATGGCATAGCACGGTGCTGCCAGAAAGTAACCATTTTTGTTAAAATACACAAAGCAAACCGTACACCCAAGGCCACCGACTGATTGTTTAGATTAGCAAATACCAGGATCCTGGCAAAATTTGGGACTCTGGACAGTGGTCTTTGTGGCCGTCCTGAGAGTTTTACTGAATTTGGTCAGAGGGGGCTTTAGGAGACGTGGAGTTCTTGAACTCAGCCCTAAGTCTCAGGCCCCTGCAACAGAGAGTGCCAAGTCCTTGTGCTACCTGGCAAAAATGCAGACATCCCATGGCCAATTTTGATGTCTGGAAAAGCAGATCTTCTTGGGAGAGTTAACAGGGTTGTTAGGGGTTTTTCTTGGGTGATTACAGTTTCCGGTGGCAGATGATGGCAGGAAGCGTCCAAAGGGTGTTGTGTGGTCTTGAGAGAACATCAAGAAATTCTATTCTAAGAGCTCAGAACACACATAATTTACCAGTAAAATGGCTTGAATATCTCTCCATGGTACACCAAGGACATTTCCAAATAAGACCAATGATGGGCCCAAAATGAATGACTTAGCCTGAAGCTTTGATTGTCCCTACTTCCTGGCTCACCACCCCTTCTTGCCTTGACTTAAGTAATGGCTGTGGGTTATGATTTAGGTTCAGTGATGAGACCAAAAAATCAGAATTCTGGCTAGGACACATGTTATAAAGGTTTTACTTTGGCCTCAACTTCCTCCTCATAGGAAAGGCTTAGAATTTGTGAAAATAAGGGTTGCTTTGACCTGTACATATCAAGTTCTTTCTATTCTCAGGCATCTGCAAAGACCCGTGCTCATGCCATAAACCATGAGCCTTTTGGGACTCTTGGGGAAACAGAATTTGCCTCCCTAGTCATCAGACCTCAGATGGTGTCCCTATTCTTGATTGAAGATTTTACCACCTCAAGTGCATGAATCAATATAAATTATGGGCTTCCTTTTGGGACTAATTAAGGCTTTCTCCAATGAAGCTCAGCATTTTCTGTGGGTTTCCAGAAGACATGAAAAGTAGAGATTTGATTCCAATGGTTCTTCCAGTTGTGAAATGGGAATAATGTTCACTTTATAACCTATCCAGTCTCTCACCCAAAGGAGGAGATAAATGTGTAAGGGCCTTAAGTTCTTCAGAGGATAATTAAAACCAAGTATCACTATTATTATTACTCTTAAGATTCAATATTAATAGTTCATCAAAAAAATTCAGCTGATCATTCTTTTTCCTTCCTCATTAATTTACTTCCCCTTCCCTCCAATCTTTGTCATGTTCTAGATCTGGGCAGGAGGTCTATCTCCCATAAAAGTACCTCACCAAGGAGATTCTCCCTGAAGTCATAACTGAGCCCTTGGTGGTTTTATGTAACTTTCTATACTTGCTTGGTTGCAATTGAATTCCTCCTTGCTTCATGAGTCAAAGGCTAATTCACCTGTAAATGACTTTGCAAAAGTTTTAACTCTTAAGATGTATCTTGTTAATATTTGAGATCTACTATTTATCTTATTTAAAGAGCTAATCAAACTTTTATTCCATTGTTGATCATTGCAAACACCTAATATCCTTTTTTAATGTACTAGAATTTTGAGAATAAATATTTTTACTAGAAATCACTCAAAATATGTATGATATTTAACATACTTTTTCAGTTCACACTCATTCCACTTACCCAAAGATTCTAATACAATTCCCTATCGTCGGCCAGGCCAGTCTAGTTGACAATCTGCCTGGTTTAGAAATTATGTGAGTAGTTTTAAATATTTTAAAGACGCTTTCCCAGCAAAGTATTGTCTTTTGTGACATGTCGTTTTTCAGATCTATAAGGACATTGCATATTTTGTAATTCTCAGCTGGTTCGTGGTGCATTTTTGCAGGGTGAGTTGGGACTTGCACAATTCATTACCCATCAAAATGTGGAAAGACATTTACAAATACTAAATTCAGGTTCCATTGTTTCTCTTTGGAGAATGTCTGCTCACCCTTCAAAAGAGTCACAGCAGACCATGTCCCATGGGGAAGAGAGACCCACTTGTGAACTGCGTCTGTTCATTCCTGGGGACTTCGTATCCAACAGAATTGCCGATCATTTGCAGCTACAGCTTCTTTCTTATATTTTTGTTCAGCTATTGGAAAGTGACTTCAATAAACTAATATTTCACAACTTTAAATTTTTTTCTGCTTGCTAAAGGCGATTACTTTGAGGTTCAAATCCAAACCTCAAAGAATAGGTACATATTAGAGAAGGAATGGAAAAACCTTGACTCATTCAGCATACCAACAGATAAAAGAAATTTCAGACTGTGGAATCTTGAATCAAACATAGTGGAGGTTTCTGTATAACCTTTTTTTTTCAGCTTTTCAGTTGGACTGAGAGACAGTGGAAATGACTCCTCTTGAGGAAAATCCTCTTTAGGAAAATACTGGCGTGAGGAATCAACATAATAGGATGATCTATGGCCAGTCTGCAAATATAATTTCACCTTGGCCTGCTCTGTCATCTTTAGAAACTTCTTTTTGTAAGATAATTTAATGCATTTCAGATTCTCTCTCCCACCTAAATAAGGCCATAGAATAGTAATTCTCTTTCATATGGGTCTTGTGCATTTAGTTAATAGTGAGGGTGTATTAGCTGGTTCACTCCAAATTTCTGTGCCAAAACAAGGAGGGGGGCAGATTGCGCCCAGGAAGAACTTTACAGATGTGTGAAGGACACAGTTAGACACATCAGTCAGACAATGTCCCACTGAGGTGTTGGATAGTTCACTGGAGTAATCTTTTGCTAGGTGATAGTTGCTGTTGTTACCTTATAGTTAATCCAATAGGCCAGAAATGATTCTCATCTACCTGTTCTGTGAGATGTCTGTATCTGATGTTCAGGTATAACACCAAACCATATATACTGTTTCAGAGTGTCAACCCGTATCTACAAGGACAGAGATTGGACAACGTTGTCGCAAAGAAGTCGGTCCCCCATTTTTCAGAAGAGGATAAGGACCCAGAGTAAAGTGAATATGCTAGGTGGGCACCCACTCAGCCATTAGTCCTCGGTATTGCTTATGTGCATGTGTGCATGTGTTAGAGCCCCCGTGAATGGCAAAATGTTTCTAATTTAGACAAGTGTGGAAGAAAAGCAGTCTTACTTTGATATTGCATTGTCCTTCACATGGATAACTCTGCTTTCTGCTAAATTAGAATATGAGCTTTTATTTTTTTTAAATGAAGATCTGAAATGAGCATTAAAATTAAAGCACTTATGTCAGTAACAGTGAAAAGCAAGACTGTGAATGAAATGTCCTCAGGTTTCTTGCAATTTGGGCTGCATTGTTTGGGCCAGGTCTGTCAAAAGGTGGTGTTTATTTTTGATGATGTCAGTCACCCAGCCCTTGGGCATTGTTATACACCAATAAAGAGAATTTGACACATTTCACTTCGCTGCATCTTAATAAATGTGTTTGTGAGCATTGGCATAGGGAGTTTTCTTTTAATATTTAGAGCATTTTAAAACCATGTCTTTGCTTTCTAGAACAAACTCATACATACGAGCTTATCTGATCTTAACAATAATACTGTGAAGTAAATGGGACTATAATGTTATCCCCATTTTACAGATGGTAGGACTGAGACTCAGAGAGCTTCCACAGAAAGCTGAAAGTGGCACAGTCAGTACCTAGTGACTAAGGTTTTCTGACTTTGAGTTATTTTGTTTATTAAGTAAATAATGGGTGTTTGTTGTGTGCCAGACACAGGCCTGGAGGCCAATCTGAAGTCTCTAAGATCCTCGGGCAGCAGATCATACAATCTGTGAAACAGGTTTCAAAGTTTCTCTCTGTGAGCACCAAGTAGGTTGGTCAGCTGTACTCTGCCTTTTCTTTTTTAATTTAAAAAAAATATTGATTTTCAAAGAGATGGGGGGGTGGAGAGAGAAAGAGAGAAACATCTATGTGTTTTTTCCATTTATTTATGCATTCACTGGTTGAGTCTTGTATGTGACCTGACCAGGGATCAATCAAACCCGCAGCTGTGGCATATTGGGACAATGCTCCAACCAACTGATCTACCTGGCCAGGACTGCACTCTGCTTTTCAGGGTTAGAGTGGCTGGTGCTGGAGCACTCTCCTGCCTGATTCTGAAGAAGTACCCAATGTCCTTCCAGCTGAGTCCTCCCAAGTCAAACAGTCGCTCAGTGGAAGGCTGGCAGGAGACAGTTCACTGGTGAGGTTATTTCCATGCCCTTGACAACTCCTCACTCCAAAACAGACAACAGTTCCACGCTTTGATATCATGGGCCTCAGTTTCCTCATCTATAAAAGGGAGACAGCTGTGAGGAAGTACTCAGGGCGAAGCATCATTCTTGATTTGAATTTTAACAAGTGCACATTTACGGCTTGTCTAATAGAAATAGCTTGACCACATTTAGCTAATATGCAAGTTTGTTATTATGGCTTATAAAAATCAAGAAAGGTATGGGCACCTTCTTCACAGCAGGAGGCATTTTTCTAAGACGGCTTCTGCAAGTAGTTTCCCCATCTCACGCAGCATGATTTCAGGAATTGGGAGGGTCTGCCCTGTGCATTCTGGGCTTTGCAGGTATTTCAGTTACATTTCATACCAGTTTGAGCTCTCAGAAAAGCCAAAGACACCTCTTTCTTGAAGATTAGACAGAGGAAGGAAAAGATGGTTAAAGAAAGATGTTTTGAGATCATGAGGAAGAAAGATCATGATCATCAAGAAGAAGCAGGAGGAGGCAAGGTCACTGTGCCTGTGTTTGTCCTGTTCGCCTTCAGACACGTTCTTGTCCTCCCCTGTTGTTCTCTGACTGGCAAGTTGGGTTTCTCAGGCTCCCCTGTCAGCTGATGTCTGGCTGAGTTTAACGAGAGGTCACTAAGGGCAAAGGAGAAGGTGAGAAGATGGGAGAAAAGCAGGCAATTCACTCTCTTTCCCAGTAGCCACCTCTCTGGGGCTCCCGTCGCGGTCAGGGGAGGCGGGCTCCAGGCCCCAGTCGTGCTGCCTCCTCCCCTGGCCCTGCAGCCTGAGGGAGCCATGGCTTCTGCCATGTTGTTAATCCCTGGTTACTTCACTACTAACCCCTGCAGCCTCCTGGCTCTTCCATCATTTGTGTTACCAATTTTTTATATTAAACTCTTCCTGTTTGAAATTCTCTGTATCTGCCACAGAATCACAGGGTGATGATTAGGGTGTCACTGCCTTGGCCCGGGTGCAGGAGGGCTCAGACGAGCCCACACCCACGTCTCGGAGGTGGCATCGTGGAGTCAGATGGAATGGGACATAAAGACGATGGAGGCCAGGATGTGGGTGGGGTCAGACTGGGCAGGACGTGGTAGCCGCTCTGGTTCAGAGCCTAGTTAATTCCACATCTGTGAAAGCTCCCACTTCTGGACTCTAGTTTTCCCATGACTGCAAAGTTAACGCAAAACAAAACAAAATAGTTATGGCCCTTTCTCTGACACCAAAAAGCCGCATCCCGTTCAGTCAAACCTCACCTGGAGCTCTTTACCAGCGACAGTACTGGGAGTCAGTGAACATCTATTTAAGGGGGGAAAGATTACCTATCAGTACATCGAAATGCAAGAAGCTCCCAGTGGGCTCCTGGGTTCCTCATCGCTGTGCAAGCAGCATGAACACTCCATAAACTTTTATGTCTTCCATCGTCATTCAAGCACACACCTGGCAGGTGGTCCAGAATCTCCTTACTTAGGACCCTTCCAAACAATTATCTAAGACCCTCCAGGGTCTTCATCAGTCTGAAGTGAAAGTGGGGGTGGAGGAGAGGTGTGATCCCTGAGACATGGGCATTTCTGGCTACCATGCAGTCTCACCACCTTTGTCTCGCCTAAAGCCTCCACCCTTAAGGTAGCAAGATGGCAGACTCAGGCCCCAGGACAGCTGCCATGGGTGCCAGAACTGGGCTATGGAGTTAAAGCCTGCTCCGGGATCATGTGGAGCTGCTCCAGCACATGCCTCCTTCCCTCTTCCATGCCCTCTCTCCAACGACCACTCAGAAACAGACCAGCTGCGGTTAGACCCTTTTGCCAGGAAACAGGGGCCTTTCCGTGATAGACTTTGATCATCTAGAAGAACCAGTGGCTCTTCTCCCAGGAACAGGGCTCACTCTTTGTCTCTGCGCCAGATGGTCCTCCACTTAGCCCCCTCCACACAAGAGGCTGGCATTTGAAGTAGCCTTTTCCTTGGAAACCTAGTTAAATCTTTGCAGAGGACATTCACACACCTACAAGGAGAATAGCTGAGATTCTCTCTAAGGTTCTGTAATTCATTCACAAACATTGCGTGAGTCAGGACTGAGCCAGGTGGGGAGACAAATGACTTACAAGTCCAAGGAACCTACACTGCAGAGAGGCTGATAGGGAAACAGACGTCACAGCAGAACCTGTGCGGGTGTAACGAGGACTCGGAAGAGGGGCAGCTAAGCCAGAGTGGATGGGTTGGGAAAGGAAGCCAGAAGGTGACATCCGAGCTGAATCTTAAGAGTTTTTTCAAAATTAGAAAAGAGAGTGAAGGCAGAATATTTCCAGCAAAGAAGTGCATGTACAAAACTACAGAAGAGAGAGGGACCACAGAACATGGGGGTGCCCGGTCTGGTGGTAGTTTTAAAAGTAACATGTATGGGAACGTTAAGTGGTTAAGTCTGCGAGGGAGGCAGAGGCTACGTCAAGAAGAGCCAGAGCCGAATGGGCCATGCTGAAGTGTGTGGATTTTATCCTGAAAGATGGGACATCCCTAGAGGATTTCACATGAGGAAGGGGCATTATCAAGCTCACATTCTAGAACAGCCCTGGTGTCAGTGCGCAGACCAGAGCAAAGGCTGCTCAAGTTCACAATCTGGACAAGAAAGAACAGGAGGAAGAGGCAATTAGAAATGCTGAATATTCAGGACACATAGAAATTCTAGGTCCTGCGAGCCCTGAGAGCTATTGGCATAGCGAGGCGGTCTCGGTGCCGGGCGTGTGTACAATCTCCATCACATTATGCCCGAGTATTTAAGTTTAATTCAGGAGAAAAGGCACCCCAACATATTGGGTGGATAGTCTTCCCAGCAATCTTCACCTAGCAATGCAGTCAGGTCCTCAGAGGTCATTCTTTCCCCCAAATTCAGTATTCCGGATTCTTTTGTTACCTCCCCTGTGTTCCTGGGGGCCTCACGTACACTTCTGTACAGTCCCTGTAATGGGGTAGACTAAGAAGAGCGATTACACATGCAGAACAGGCTCTGTATATGGGGTTTACTTAATCCTCCCTCCCTACTAGATGAAGCCACTGAGCCTGAGAGGTTCCATGACTTAATCAAGACTCCACACTTAGTAAGTTGCAGAGTTGGAACTTGAACTTAAGTCTCTTGATCTTCACTGTTGATACTCAACCCTGGACCACACCACTCCTTGGTACTTCCCAGTATTTGCTTATTATGTGTCTGTCTGGCTCCCCTGGGCTATGAGTTCCTTGAGGCCATGGACTGTGCTCATTTCTTTTTCTATCCCAGTACCTTGCTTAGGGTCTGACAAAGGCAATCACTGCTTGCTGAACAAGTGATCATTAAGGGACGTTTTCAAGAACCAGGAAAGATTGAACATCTTAGACTATGTGTAAAGAAGGAAGGGTGGTATGACTTCTTACGTTGGTGGGGCTGACAAATTCACTTGAAGTTATGTATATGATTCCCAGGTCCTTCTAAAACCAGCCAATAGAACGTTCTTCTTCCCTTTTCCCCCCAGTAACTGCCCAAATGTTGGCAGTTCACAAAGTGTCCAACCAAATACTTCAATTTGCTGCAGTCCGAGGATGGCTCTGCACAACCTATCTTAATTAGAGAAGTAGATCAGACCACTGCAGGGGTTCTGCTCACCCCAAGGACAGATCTGTGGGCAGCCTCAGCATTGGCTTAGGCCATGGGCTTCCATCTGCCAGGGCTCCTCTTGACCATGGGAATGTCCAGTAGGCGTGTGAGTGGCTCACAGGGCATATGCCAGCCTTTGACTATATCACATGCTGTGACAATGGCTGTGGGAATTAGAACAGAGAGACCTTGGGAAACGCTGGTCAGTTGATGGGGAGCTTGATTAGAGCACAAGGGGAGAGCCCCAAGAGGGAGTCAGCAGAGGCGGTCAGTTCCATCGTCTTCCAAAAGCAGCACCCGAGACATTGTTCGCAAGGTCCACTGCAAGGCAGAACTACATGAAGAGACTAACATCTTGAAAAAGTAAAATTCCTCGAAACCTCCTAGGGACTAGGTTTAATCAGCAGCCTTCGCACAGCAGTATTGGGGCTCACATACCTCACTTCCTATGTCTAAACGGGGGAAAAACACACTCTACCAAGACTTTGTAAAGACTTTGTTACTTTCTCTGCTCTCTGTTTGGTGACTTCATTGTAGGTGAATCTGAAACATACGGATCAAATTTCCTCCTAAAATACACGTGTGTGGCATATATCAGATTTGGTGGCCACCAGCCCTGTGAGAAGACAGGAGCTACTCAAACAGAAAACTTTGTTGCTAATGGGCACACAGGAGACTATGCAAAAAACTAGCAAGAAAATTGTGGATGTTATACCTTGGCTCCTGAAGTCTGTAAGCAAAGGCAAAGTGTTTGCAAAGAGCCTAGTAGAAATGTGTCCTTGAATTTGGGTTTACAAACATTAACTTAAAATTGTAAAGAAACACTCTTTTAGAAAAGAGCTGCTACAGGATGAGATGAGATAGACCTCAAAGACCGTCCTCGCAGGCTGAATGTTCTGTTGTTTGATGAATGTAATGTGGCAGTAGAACTTGTCAATAAGATACTCCTCTCAACAGAAACCAAAAATATATACAAAAGAAACATTAAAATATTTGAGATCACTTTGTAAAAAATATTTGTAATTACACAGGCAATTAAAGGCATGATACATCTTAATAAAACCAACTTGGCAACTATAGTGATTTATGCCCAAACAGACCATCATATGAGTTTTCATATTTTGTGCATGATTATTATGTATTTGATCCTGTACAATCTCAGTTCAAAGGAGACCAGTTAGGCACAAATACTTTGTAATTAGATCTGCATTTGACCTTGAGTCCTGCTACTTACAAGCTGTGTGACCTGGAGTGAGTTGTTTCATCTCACTGAATTTTCTTCTATTTGACAAATGGAAAAGGTAATATCTACTTCATCAAATTAATGTGAGAATAAATTCCCTGCAATACAGCATTTGTATTAAACCTTGATATGGATGTCTAATTCAGAATTAGGCAGATTATAGTGCAAGAAAAAAATTCTTTACTCTGGATATTTTTAGATGAAAGCAATATAGTACAAGGAATTGGGTGCTTATTAAATTATTTAATGATGTGGAGGAGCAGGAGTTGGGGATCCATGGCTGGACTTTACCAGCCAAGGTCACCCTCATCGCTGGGATCCAGGGGTGAGGAAGCAGATGTCACTGCCACCACCAGGCTGCTGTGACTGAGGCATGACCCTCCCAAAGCTATTGTCTTGACGCAGAGATGCTGAGTGCCTGCAGTTACTATCTCTCACAGAAGAAACAGTAGCAGAAAAAGTTTTTCTCTTCCACCTTCAAAATCTGTGGGAGTGCATCTATTTTGTGTTCTACTTTGCTTCCAGAATCCTCATTTCCAGGGAGTCAGCTAATACAATTTTAGTTTTCCAGCCGCTGCACTACAAGAAGGCACACGGGGGTAATGGGAGTAGAAATGGGTGCCAGTTGATTATATCCAATATTTAAAGTATTTGTCACTGTCTTCTTAAGATTTTATTTATTTATTTTTAAAGAGGAGAAGGGAGGGAGAAAGAGAGGGAGTGAAACATCAGTGTGTGGTTGCATCTTGCGTGCCCCCTACTGGGGACCTGGCCCACAACCCAGGCATGCGCCCTACACTGGGAATTGAACCGGCGACCCCCTGGTTTGCAGGCCAGTGCTCAATCCACTGAGCCACACCAGTTAAGGCAGTGTTTGTCACAGTCTTAACATATATAAGATCTTTAATGTTAACTCTCATTATTTTTTTTGCTATTCAATTTATTTACTTTTACAACTTACTCATTCCAAAGGCTTAACTTCTTTGTTGGTATAACAGTTTTATTAGTTCAAATCAAGGCATCACATGTTCTAGCCCATTAGGATGATGCAACATTTAGCTCTTCTTTGCAGCTAGAACCTAGTAATTTGTTTCATTTCATTCCAATAATTCCTCAAACGATGTCATGAATTCCAATCTCTCCTGGGTGGTCATACGTTCGTTCAAAACTTACTATCAATGACTTCAAATGGCATGACTTCAAACAATGGCATGTTTGATCAACATGCTAATCAAAGGGATGGTCTCATATTCAGCAGATCTTATTGCTGCTGGGCCAGACAACATGGGGATAGAGAGAGCTCTCTGACAACCTAGTTGCCATGCATGCCTCATAATAAAACCTTTCCTTAGAACTTGGACTACCAGCTTCTTCAAAGAGCCATTCTACCTCTCATGCTTTGTCTTCCAACTCACAGTCATATGAATCATTGGGAAGCACAATGTTCAAGGTGTCGTTTTTGTTCAAATACACTGTCTTTCGATGTAAGAATACACTCTTGGCCTGGTTTGATTCTCTGTCACTGGACCTTTTTTCTCGATCCTTTTGTGACAACTCTTCATTTACCAAGAGCATTTGCTCAGGGGACCACTCTAGCTTGCCACCATCTCATGCCATGCTGGATGGCTTCACTGGCTTTGTTAGACTGGGCCAACCAGGCAGCAGAAGGACTTCCCTTCCCCCTGGGGGTAGCTGTCCCACTCTCCCAGTTCCTCTTCATACATTTTATTGGGGGAGGGGTCTTTACCCTCATGAGGGTTACCAAGCACACCCCTGCTTTCTCAGGAACTCTGTGAAATCCCATTGTGCTGCACCTGCTGAAGTTCAGTCTGAGTCTCTTGGGTTCTCACGTTTCTCCCAGAGCAACCATAGCGCTGGAATCATGCTGGATTAGAACACACAGGGAATTTAGGTCTTCAGTTGGGGTAGCAGGTGCAGGGGATTAGGTACGAGGAAACCTGGGTACTCATCAGGACCACCAAACATGGTAAATATAGATTTCCATTTCTGAATCCTGCCCCAGGAACAGGGACTGGATTATAGGCAGATTTCTGGTACCAGGAACTTGCATAAGGCTGCTGGACCATACCATCCATATAATTAAAGGGACTGGCATTATCTTCTTCAGAATGTCTGCTTTCCTCTGAAGAATTCACCTTCTAGGCTGCCTTAGTTTGAAGTTTGCGACAGGCAGACTCTGCCGCAGCATGCTGACCTCTTTGCAGCCTGACCTCTGCAACCTGGAGCATCTGTGGTCAACTCTCTTTATTAATCGACATGCTACTTAAGCCAGCATTCATGCACTATTATTCTTAGAAACACAGGTAGTCCATGTCATATTTTCCTCCTCCACTTTGTCAAAAGTATATAATCAGGAAATCGACATTTTCCATTTAGAAGTAGCAAAGCACAGGTAAGTTGAACGCTCTGGCGAAGGTCAAAGTGGAGCCCAGTTGTTCTGATCTCAGTTTAGCCATCAACTCACTATTTTATAAGAGCTCCACAGCAGATAGTGTGGCCAAGTGATAGACTGTGGAATTTTAAAGGCGACTTTTATTTTCCTCCACAAACTTCCTGTTTGACAAAATAAGAAAGTGTGATCCAAAGAAAATGAGTAATAGCAGCAAAGATGCACATCATACTCAAGTTTCATCATCAGTATTGACATGGGAACCTTTTTTTCCCCAGATGTACAATGGCACGAGTGAAAAGGTAGAGATGGAGGTTTTTTTCTTTTTTCTCTTTCTTTATATTTAGGCTCTTTTTTGTTGTTGATTTTTGGATTGGGCTCTTAGCTTATTTCTCCTCCACAGATTTTGGGAGCTTTCGGACTAGATGCTATTTTGAGTGTCTGATAGGGCATAATGCCACATATTTAGATAGCGCCGGTTATTTTTAAAAAAATCAGACTATGTGTAATTAGTTTATCTACCCCAGAAAGCTCTGAGAGATGTTGGTTCAGGAGGGAGGTTATTTTTACTGTAACAGCAGACGATCTTAGAAAGTGAAAGGAGTCCATGGAAGAGGCAGAAAGAGAATGAAGAGATGCCCAGCAGTCTGTTCGCCACCCTACCACCCCACCAAGAGCCCATGAGAAATTCTCCAAATCACTTTTCACATATGCCTTGACTGTTGATTCATCAAAGATGTCTTCAATAGAATCACAACTCAAACCACATTGCAGTATTTTTTTAATAAAGAGGATTGTAAATGTGAATGTAGTATTTCTTCTATTTTTAAAAATGGATGTATTCAATACAAAACACTGCCAGCAGCTAACACTGTATTTGTTAATATGTTCAGATTAACTGGGTACACAACCAGCAAAACCGTAACATTCCTCAATGAAGTATGATCAGGTCCTCTCACATGCATTTGCCTCCTGCCTCACATCATAAGAGAAGGGGTGTTTTTGGATACATTTTGTCAACACTGAAAAGTGTAAACAGCTTTTTCAAGAGGCCAGAGTGTTTTCCTCCTGATTCACTGCAGAAGACTACAAGAGTGTTTCCTTTGAAGTTAAAGCATTTTACAAATATTTCCTACTGAACCAATTTACCGTGTTTTTATAACTACTACTTTTAATAAGTAACTATTTTGATAACAATTTATTTCCCATTGTTCCAACCTTTCTGTGATACTTGGGAGAAAAGAAACAGAGTTCATTTAAAACACTTTTGTTTATGATGGATGAAACCACAAACTTTTTGTGATGTTAACCCACTCACAGAAAGAGAATCTGAACTTCAGAGTATTTTGTGTTTGGACAGAAGACACACCAAAGAGAATGGGCTCATTTCAATTCAATATATTATAGGAAGGAAAAGATCAAGGAAGAGCTGGTCTTAAAACTGTCAAAATATGAGAATTTGATGGGAAGAAAGAAGGAAAACAGAGCAGTTGGAAATGTAAAGATAAAAGAGTTGGATCCAGACATGTCTATGTAATTTCCCAGAAATGAAAACTGCATTGGCAATTTGGAAAGAGATATCGAGAAACAATATGCATTAAATGTTGAGTGTTTTTTTGTAGCAATGAACTTGGAAGGCTCTTGGAACACATGGCATGATGGTCTTATGATTCATCTACATATGGCCTTATCCTCAGTGACTGACAAAGGGAGAAATAAAGGTTCATAAGGAATTAAACACAGAAGAGGAAGCTAAACACTATTTCAGAAAAAGACTCTGGGAAGCTTCTCGGTCACCAACAGAATATTAACTGCATCTATTAAACACACATAGGGATAAATCATATGCAAAATGTCCTCTAATTCTGCAACAGCCCTGTGATATAGGTGTCATTTTCTCTGCTTTTCCAATAGTGCAGAGGTTGACTTGTCTAAGTTGCTTAAGTGGTTGAGCTTTGGTGCAGACAGAACTCTCCACGACACCAGCGATTCCCAAACTTGTATGCTGGTCAGAATCATCTGGTGAGCTTTGTAGAAATACAGATTCTTGGGCCTGGCTTAGGAAATTCTGATTCAGTAGTCTGGAACAAGCTCTGAAAATCAGATTTTTGAAAATTTCCTCCAGTGGCTCTGATGCATGACCAGTTTGAGGAAACAATGTCCACAATTGCAACCAGAGATAGCATGGGGACGGGTGAAGACAGGAGACCAGGAGAGAAGCGGGTAGAATGAACACACCAGTGTGGTGTGAGCAGCCTGGAAAACCATACAAGTCATCTCACAAAAGTCGACCTGGTCAGAAAAACATGTTTTGGTGGCACCTGAATTTATTTCTAAGATCCCAGATCTTCCTAACTAGCCTACCTCCTCCCAGAAGTACCAGATACTCCCGCGGTTTGGATTTGTGCTTTCAGAAGCCACGAAAACCATGCTAAAACACTGTTGTTATACCTTGTTCCTCGGGATGAATTAGGATGAGCTACTTGGGCCCCTACCAATAAATAGTGAAGGAAGAGACACTGGGAACTATGAATGGCCTCAACATGTATTATGCTTGGCTACTTACTTCACCCTGCTTCAAAAAAGAGTGAAAAATGAAATCAGTGGCAAAACGTGCATCATGCCTGGCCACATAGGTAAATATTCCTTCTATTATTCAGTATGGCTGTTTTCCTTCATGCCCTATTTCTCCAGGCTAAGGAAACAAAACTATCTGCTGATAACAAATCTTTAAGGTCTCCCAGAAACACAAAGGGAAGAGTGAAGAGTAATAATTTTACCATGCTACTTTTAGCAGAGGGGCTGCTAACCTATCTGGCAGGCCAAGTAGCTTACTTCTCTGGGGTCTTTGGAATGCTGTCTCCTGACTGGTTGTACAAGGAAAGTTAGTCAGGATGCATTGAAGTTCCCAGAATCAGGCTGCACTGTCATTTCCGGCTGTCCCTCCGTGGGTGGGGGTATGCTCTCTGATTCGACAACCAAGCTAAGGACTGAGGTTCCACTGGAGGGCTTTGGCCTGCAACCACGGCATGCTCATTGCTCCAGTAAGTTCCAGTTAAAGAGCAGAAGCTGCGGCAAGGGAAATGGGAGGTAGAGCGAGGCTTACAATGCACAGGAGAATGATAATGACTCTGCGCTTTTTACCTGTTCATTCAGCAAATGTTTGCGAGCACCAGCCATGTTCCTAGCACCATGTGAGAAGCAGGAGACAGTGACCCAGACAAAGATGATTGTTGCTCCCCAGAACTTACAGGCATGTGGAAGAGATGACAAAATGAAGCAAATTAACAAACCAAGTAACTTACAAGTCTGATAAGAGCTAGGAAGAAAGGGTTTTAGGCAAGGGAAAGACATGATCTGGTGAGGGATTTCAAAACCTTACTCTGGCAGCTGCATGTTGGCATGGATGGAAGAGGAGAGCATTTAAGAGGCACCTGCAGCCCCCCAGATGGGGCATGGCCTTGACCTGGACTGGGGCGCTGGCAGTGAAGAGGTGAGATCAACTGAAGCTCGACGCCTGAACCGCCGTCACCCGCACCCAAGCTTTGGATGAACCCTAGAGCTTGGTACTGTGGATGAAAAGGGGGCGACTTACTAAACCTGACAAGCTCAGGGGGGACCTGTGTGGTGGTCTTACAAACTCAGAGACCGAAAGTAGCCACGTATGTCTGAATGTAAAAGTTCCTAACTAAAAGCAAGCCGTGGCCTGTAGTCAGCTCTTAGGCCTGCAGCTTCCTAGAAAAAGATAAATCTTTACCTTAAAGGAGCCTGTCTGTTGTCTTTATGCATGTAAGACAACATACCTTCGAAAGGTCAGACTCCTCCCACCGGAGCACGAGACCACAGAACTCTCATCGTTATCCTGTTCTCCCACACAGCGCCTCCATGTGCTGCAAATGCTCACTGTTAACTGTGCTGTACCCACCAAGGTAAAAGAAATGCATTTCTTCATTTTACTTTTTATCCAGTCCTAGAGATTTTCCCGCTTTGCTTTCTCCCAACCCCTTAATTTACTAACAATGAATTTCAGGTAAGCCTCCTTACATCTCCTCCTGCAAAACTGCCATCCTCTGGAACATTTTCTCAATCCCTTGAGGTTTTGCTTCCTCACAATGTTCATCAGTTTGGTTCAAATAAACATGTAACGATTCTTTCCAGTTTTGGATGTTTCTTATATCACCTGTAGTTCTGACACAGCTCCCGCAGGTGACGGAATAAAACAGATGGCTGAGGGGATGCGGAGCACTCTGGCAATTCAGCCTCCTTTATTGGAAACAAAATCCTTGTTTCCAGTTCAACAAGAATCTGCTGAGTGAGCATCTCCTTTGTTCAGGGCACTCAGCTGGACCCCAGGGAACTCAAGGATGAGGACAGAAATGGTGCCACTACTCGAGCAGTCTACCTGCCATGGGAGAAGACAGGTCAAGTATACATGTGACAACAATAAAGTTAAAACACTGCGGAGGAAATGCTGATGGTCTGAGAGGCAGCCCTGAAGGCAGAGGATGACTGGGACAGGAAGAGATGAGGGTGGGAAGCTCTAAGCGGAGGGCGCAGTGGAGGGAGCAAAGGCATGGAAGGGGGGGTGGGTCTGTGGTTCACTTTGGCTCAAGCGCTGGATGTGCAGAAAGTTCCACTGAGAAAGTTCCACTGAGAACACCGGTCAAGCACTGACCACAAAGGGTAGAAGCAGACACGTGCCGCTCAGCCTCTTGCCCTTTCATATGCACGGTTGTATTTGTGCGACTTTATGCCTGTATCAAATGTTTGTATCACAAACAAACTCTCCGTTTGAAATGCCTCTTCCTGGTGACAAGGTCCTTTCCCCTAGCTGAGCTCACACTGTAATAATTGCTATTAATATAGGCACTTAGAACAACAGAACAAAAGCTTAAGTACCAATTAATGAAAGCTATTGTTTTCTGAAGTAACATTTCTTTCTTATTGAAAAGGAACAATCCCTGAAGTAACATCTCTTTCTTATTGAAAAGGAACAATCCCTTCCCTTCCCTGGGTCCTTCCCTCCCGCCCTCCCTCCCTCTTTCTTTTCCTTCCTTCCTTTCAAGGAAGATCAGAAACACAACCAGGAGCTCAGGGCAGTGTCCTGAGTTTTCGGCTAGGCAGGTTTTTGGGGGTTGCTGGTGCAGAGAGGTGGCCACAGAGATTCGTCTGGGGGCAGTATGTCTAATCTGTTCACGGACATTCAGGGATGGCTCTGGCTAGCGGAGTAGCTGCTTAGGGAATCATTATGATTTATTTTCAGAAAGGCTTTCTCCTTTGGCTCTGCATCCCTGTGGCCAAGAACCACACTTGACAGTTTTGAGGAGCCTGTCCTGTGCCCAGCCCTGCATTCCCGTACAACACGCGGGGTAGGGAGACATAAGCTTCTGAGAGGTCCTGAGAGCCCCTTACCAGTCAGGCCAACGGGGTGACCAGTCAGCAGGAAACCCCTGCTGCCTCTGGGAGACACACAGGACATCAGTTGGAAGCCAGTATCTGGGGATGCACTGCCATGTTCTCCAGTCTGAAGAATGTCCTCTGTATTTTATCCTTCGTGTAACACAGACAAGTGAGAGTAGAGAAACAAACAGTACAGGCAAGGCTGCCAAGTCTGCTTGGAAATGTTTCTCTCCTCCTGCCATAGCCTTCAACACGGGAAAATCAGCTCGGTGCTCGTCTTGAGGATTTCTTTCCACATTCTCTTACCATCAAGTACAAAGGCATTTCTCCTACCATTGATTTCTTCCTTCTCTGATCCTCTCTCCAAAGGCACCACATTTCTCTAGAGAGTATGTCCCAAATGCCTCGTATCTACAAAGCTCTTTACAAACATTAATAGATAAATGGTTGGTTTATATAAACCACACATGTATTGCTCTGACATAAGCAGTGAGGAGCCCACAGTTTACATTTTTGTCTTTCTTTTTAAAAGGAATGAGAAATCATATTCCAGATGATCCACTCTTTAAGCTAGGGAGGGAAGGATGAAGGAGGGACTAAGACTTGAAAGAAATTTAAATTGGGGCCCTTTGGGAGCCCAGTGCACATCAGCACCCAGCTCACAGTGGTTTTTAGAAGGGAAAGCAGGTCTTGAACTTTCTTTCTCATCTTCAGCGCCACAATTCTCTGCCCTGAGCAAACCCGAAAACACTGAACTTATAAGACTTCCTAATTAAAAAATTAGATGGCTGCTGTCACTAATAACAATTCTAATGGTAGTAAGGCTGTGTTTATATAAAACAGGGCTTGTCTGAATTTTCAATAGCCATGTGTTCAGAATTTTTGTAAGTAAGGTCATGTAGAATCCAAACTCATATTTTTTATATGTGTTCCTATTTTATACAACCAAAGGTCTTGACAATACCAGCTACTGAATTATTTAAATCACTTAGTATTTAGGGTGCTTTCTTAACCCTTGCCCAAGGATATGTTTATTAATTTTAGAAAGGGAGGAAGACAGAGAGAGAGAGACATTGATTAGAGAGAGAAACATTGATTGGTTGCCTCCCATACATTCCCCAACCAGGGACTGAACCCTCAACCCAGGTATGTGCCTTGACCGGGTATCAAACTCTCAGACTTTTGGTGTATGGGGTGATGCTCTAATCAAATGAGTCACCCATCCAGGGCTAAGTTGCTTTTTTTTTTGTTGAGTAATCATGGCATTTGAATATCAGTTCTTTTTAAAAAAGTATTTTACTTATTTATTTTTAGACAGAGGGAAAGGTGGGGAGAGAAGGTAAGAAACATCAACATGTGGCTGCTTCTTGCACTCCCCCAACTGGGGACCTGGCCTGCAACTCAGGCATGTGCCCTGACTGGGAATTGAACTGGTGGCCCTTTGGTTTGCAGGCTGGCACTCAATCCACTGAGCCACACCAGCCAGGGCTTGAATATGAGTTCTAACTCAGTGTATAGTATAGACTCTAACTACACAGTGTACAGTATAGAAGGTAAGTGGAGTAAACATAGAAATCAGCTCACCATAAAAATCTCCTCTGCCTCACACAGGTGTGCGCTCTTGAGATACTTATACAACCTCTCTGGATATCAGTTTCCTCACCTTTAAAAAGAGCAAATAATAGTAAAACATTATAGGATTGTTGTGAAGATTAAATTAGATAATGTATGGAAAGCCATATACAAGGTAGGGTAAAAGCAGGTTTACAGTTGTGAGTATGCAAAACACAGAGTTTATTCTTGTATTATTATTTATTAATTATTGTATTACTTTCCATATGAACAACTGTAAAAACCTATTTTTGCTCCACCCTTTATTTAGTTAATAAAAATTGACTGTAAGGTAGACATGCATACTTTACATAACTGGAAAGAAACCCATATATGTATACGTGTATGTGTGTGTGTGTGTAAACAGTGCTTATTTGTGGGATTATGGGAATTTTTTTTCTTTGTATTTTCTCTGTTTTCCAAGTTTTCTATGATGAGTTTATAGTATCTTTATAATGCTATAAACTCTTTTAAAAGATGTAATAAACCAGTACAGTGACTGTTTTGAACAGAAATTACATCGATGCTTCTTCCATGCCTTAAAAAAACCCCAAAAAGTGGAAAGTTAAATCTTAAGATATGGCTCCTAGTAAATAGCAAAGATCTCAAGGGAACAAAGGCTGGAAATAAATTCAATAAGGCACAAGGAGCGGGGCAGCCAGAAACAATGGCGTAATACCCGGAGACCTTCGGTTTAATGAGCATTCTCAGCAGATCTTCTCCAAGATGTTGGCACTTAACAATTGCAGTAGAAGGAGATTTTCTTGGAAAATACACCTAAAAAAGACTGAGAAAATGAAGAACCACAGCAGTTCAATCCCTAAGGGAAAACAGAAAATCAATAACTGATTAAAGTCCCATCCAATTTTTTTCTTAGAGTGAGGTCATGTCAAAGATCTCAAGACAAACAGAAACTTTTCAGACTGAACAAGTCACCCGGGCTGCAGACAAAGATGGGAGCCTCATCTGCAGCAGGGTCCTTCGTATCCTGGAACTGCGTGTGTGGTTGCTGAGAAAGGCCTTTGTCTCTCTGCCTTTCTGTCTTGTTTCACTCCCACATCTCTGCCCGCAGTCCTGGGCTTGGGAGATTCAGCCTCCCTTGCTACATGGTTAGGCATCTTCTGACCTCTTTTTCTCAGGTTCTGCCGTTGCGGTGAAAACAATCTGAAAACTATAACTTTTAGTTAAGTGATTGTTAAGACTCAGGCAAAAGAGAGCCAGGAGGGTTTGCTGTTCTGCCCGTGCCACTCTGTGGGGTTTCATACCACCGACTGGTTTTGCCAAAGATAGAAGTTGCTGTGGCATTTCGTGGAATGACAGCACTCCTTCCCTCCCTTCCCCTGCCTGCCCTGTCTCCCCCTTCCCTTTCTCTCCTTTCCTCTCCTGTCCCCTTCCCTCCATCTCCCTCCCTTTCTTCCTTTCCTCCATGCAATCACCTACTATGTGGCATCCACTGCATTATGAACTGTAAATATAAAGATGTATGAGACAAGACCCATGTTGATATTATGCTTTCATTGTCTTTGTTTCAGTTCCCACTGAACTCTGTTTACTAGGTGTCTGTCACATGTCTGGCACTCACAAAGCTTATTTTACTTACTTCCATCATCCACCCAGAGGTAGGTATTATTACCATTCCTATAACGTAAATTATTGAATTTAGGCTCCAAGGGTTTAAATATCTAACGCAGGGGCATGGTTCATATGAGGAGGAGACAGGAGTTTATTCTGATTTTTTTGACTCCAAGTTCAGTGTGTTTTCTACTATGGCTACATACTGATTGCGAAGGACTATAGTATATTTTTTATGCTGTCACCTTTTGCATACTGCAATGCACAAGTAGCATGTACAATAAATACTTGTATGGGGTTAGGTCAGAATATTGTATTAAAATGGCCTGCATGAATCATCTTTTTATATATTTTATTTTGCAGCACTGTTCCAAATTGTCACATGTATATGTATTTTCCATGTACAGCAAACTGGTAAACATTTTACTGCCAATGTGTAGAGAGCAAGGCGGATAGGCAGGAGCTGGCCCTCCAGGAGGACACAGGTAAGCAGACATAGAAACACCAGGGCTCGCATGTGTTGTGAAAACATGCCTGCCTTGATTGGAGCACACAGGAAGTAGAAATCCTCAGTGCCCAAATGATGTTAGAAATCACTTGAAATTATGATTAAAAGCTCAGATTCTTTTTTTAATTTTGAAAAACTTTTAAAAAATTTGCATGTAAAGGGACTAACAAACACCCATGAACCCATCACCTAGAAATGAAAATTGTCAATATATTATCCTATTTATTTTAAGATTTTTTAAAACAAACATTTTTAAAGCATTAGAAAGTTGAAATCTCTTTGTTTTCCATCCCTGATCCATGCCTCCCCCATTCCATTCTGGTGGGCGCCATGAAAGGTCTGGTTTCCAGTCCACTATTTATACATTTACATGAACACATATGTTTTCATAAACAATTTATATGATTGTTTTATATGTTTATTATAAAATATACATAATGGTGTCATACTGCTTGTATCATTTTGCAACTTACTGCTTTTTTTTAAAACAACACTATGATTCTGAGGTCTATATAGCATCTTATATGAATAAAATAATTTCTTATGCCTTGTACTGTTGATGGACACCAAGATCATTATAAACAATACTGTAATAGAAGTGCTCACACAAGTTTCTAGTTCTCGTACATGCACTCAAGTTCTTCGAAGGCGTTTACCTAGAAGTGGAATAGCTGGGTGGTATACTAGGGGCATGTTTAATTTTATCACATATTGACACATTACTCTCTGAAATGGTTGTGCCAGTTGACACTCTCAATGACAATATGTTTAAGTACCAGCTTCGCTATACCCTTTTCATTGCTGGATATTGGCAGGCTTAAACCTTTGCAAATCTGCTATATAAGCAAGGGTTATCCTCTATTTCAGTTTGCATTTCCTCAGCTTACTAGTGTAATCTAGCACTTTTTAATGTTTACTGTGTGTTCAGCTTTCTTCTTTTGTGAAGTGCCTCATTGTGTCCTTTGCCAGCCTTTTTTTTTTGTATTAGGTTATTTGTGGAATATTTTTCTTATTAATTTTTTATGATAAAGTGACTATTTTTAATAGTTTATTTTGACTGCATTTTTTTATTATCGTTTGTCCCCCTTATACTCTCCTCCACCTCCACCCACCTCCCACCCCCTCCCCCACCACAATCACCACACTGTTGTCCGTGGCCATTGGTTCTTTTTCTTTTCTGCTCAATCCTGCCACCTCCAACACCCCTCCCCTCACCCAGAGCTGTCAGCCTGCTCTCTCTGAGTCTGTCTCTATTTTGATTCTTAGTTTAGTTTGTTCATTAGATTCCACATATAGGTGAAATCATATGGTATTTGTCTTTCTCTGACTGGCTTCCAAATCTTGACTATTGTAAATAATGCTGCAATGAATATTGGGGCGTGTATACTCTCTAGAATTAGTGTTTAGGGTTTCTTCAAATATATTCCCAGAAGTGGAATTGCTGGGTCAAAAAGGAGTTCCATTTTTAATTTTCTGAGAACACTCCATACTGTTTCCCACAGTAGCTGCACCCGTCTGCATTCCCACCACCCATGCAGAAAGGTTTCCCTTTCTCTGTTATTAATTTTAAAGAGAAATCCATTCTGGATATAAATCATTTGATTTTTATTTGATCATTGCAAATATCTTTTTCTTTAACCGTGGTCAAGTTTATTACCACCCCCTCTTTTTTAGGAAGGGCATACAAGGTCACTTTCAAATGAAAAAAAAAGGGGCTTTTATTCTTCTTTACTCCAGTACAAGAAGACAGACACAGCAGGTGACATTATACTGTATATAGAGAACCCTAATGATTCCACCAAAAATAATTACTAGAACTGATGAATTAATTCAATTAAGTAGCAGGATACAAAATAAATATCCAGAAATAGGTTGCATTTTTATACACCAATAATGAACTATCAAAAAGGAAAACTAAGAAAACAATTCCATATACAACGCATCAAAAAAATATCTTGGAATAAATTTAATTAAGCATATGAAAAATCTGTACTCAGAAAATTATAAGACACTGAAGAAAAAATTGAAGATACAAATAAATGGAAGTATATATTGTCTTCATGGATAGAAATAAGTAACATCATGTAAATGTCCACACTATCCAAAGCAATCTATAGGTTCAATGCAATTCCTATCAAGATAGCAATGGCATATTTCACTGAACTAAAACAAATATTTCAAAAATTGATATGGCACCACAAAAGGCCCCACATAGCAACAGCAATACTGTGGGGGGGAAAAAAAGTTGGAGGAACCACTCTACCTAATATCAAACTACACTATGAGGCCATAGTAGTCAAAATAGCATGGTACTGGCATAAAAACAGACATATAAATCAATGGAACAGAATTGAGAGCCCAGAAATTAACCCATACCTTTATGGTCAATTAATATTTAACAAAGAAGGTAAGAATATACAATGGGTAATGACAGTCTATTCAGTAGATGATGTTGGGAGAATAGGACAGATACAGGCAAAAAAAAAAAGAAAGAAAGAAAGAAAGAAAGAAAGAAAGAAAGAAAGAAAGAAAGAAACTAGACCACCTTCTTACACCATGCAAAGAATAAACTTCAAAATCGATTAAAGACTTAAATATAAGACTTGAAACCATAAAAATCCTGGAAGGTAACATTGGAGATTTCTCATAGCACTATTTTTTTCTGATATATCTCCTTGAATAAGGGAAACAAAAGAAAAAAAATAAACAAATGGGACTACATCAAACTAAAAAGTTTTTGCACAGCAAAGGAAACCATCAACAAAATGAAAAGACAACCCACTGGAAGGGAGAACATATTCACAAATAATACATCTGATAAGGAGTTAATATCCAAAATTTATAAAGAATTTACACAATTCAACATCAAAAAAAAACCAAAACAAATCAAATCCAACAAAAAAAATGGCAAAGGATCTGAATAGACACTTCTCCTAAGAGGACATACAGATGGCAAACAGTCATATGGAAAGATGCTCAAAGTCACTAATCATCAGAGAAATGCAAATTAAAACCACAATGAGATATCACCTCACACCTGCCAGAATGGCCATCATCAACAAATCAACAAACAAGTGTTGGTGAGAATGTGGAGACACAGGCTGTTGGTGGCAATGCTGATTGTGCATCCATTGTGGACAGCCGTATGGAGTGTTCTCAGAAAATTACAAATGGAACCACCTTATGACCCAGCCCTTCCACTTCTGAGAATATATCCAAAGAAACCTGAAACACTGCTTGAAAGAATACACACACCCACATATTTATTGCAGTGTTCTTTATAATAGCCAAGATTTGGAAACATTCCAAGTGTCCATCAGTAGATGAGTGGATTAAAAAAAGCTGTGGTACATTTGCACAATGGAATACGAGTACTACTTGTCTGTAAAAAAGAAGGAAATCTTACCCTTTGTGGCAGCAAGGGTGGACAGAGTATTATCTAAGTGAAATAAGCCAGTCAGAGAAAAGACAAATACTGTACGATTTCACTTACATGTGAAATCGAATGAACAAAATAAATAACAAAATGGAAACAAGTTCATAGATACAGAAAACAGCTGTCAGAGGAGAAGGCGGTTGGGGAGCTGGGTAAAAAAAGTGCGGGACTAAGCAAAACAAGAACCCTCATCGACACAGACAACTGCACGGTGATTACAAGAGTGAAAATAGGGCAGGAGGAGGTAGAGGAGGGTAAAGGGGGATGAATGGTGATGAAAAGAAACTTGATTTTGATTGGTGAACACACAATACAATATACAGAAGATGTATTATAGAATTACACAGTTGAAAGCTATAGAATTTTATTAACCAATGCCACCCCAATGAAGTCAATAAAAATTTAAAAAAGAAAACACAGCTACAGTTGTATTTATATATACCTATATACACACATGCATAATATACACACATACATATGTACCTATGTATACACAGTTAATGGGATATTTTTCAGTTTTAGAAGAGAAAGAAATCCTGCCACTTCACATAACATGGGTTGACAGTTGGACTGTATGATAAGTGAAATAGGTCATACAGGTAAGAGAAATACTGCATGATCTCACTCGTTGTGTGGAATCTAAAACAGTCCAACTCACGGTATTGTGGGTGCCAGGGACTGGGGGGAGGGGTAATGGTGAGATGCTGGTCAAGGGCGCACACTTTCACTTACAAGGGTAATAGACTCTGAGCCTGGTTATAGTTACTCGTACTGTATTATGTTAAAATTTGCTAAGAGAGATCTCAAGTGTTCTCACCACATTCAAAAAGAGGGTAACTCTGGGAGGTAATGGCTGTGTTAATCAGTTTGATGGTGGTAATCCTTTCATAATGTACATGTACCTCAAATCATCATGTTATACAATTTAAATACAGGCAGTTTTCATTTGTCAAATTATACCCCAGGAAATCTGAGGGGAAATAAAAAATAAAGTGTTTAAAGGGGGGAAAAACACGAGATGGCAAACGTAGCCTCACAGATAGGCTGAACAGCCACAAACAGCTCTTATAGCTCTAAGGAAAACTTCCCTAAAAGGCCTTCCAGGGTCGCCCCTGAATCTGGAGAGGAACTCTCTCCTAGCGTCTCAGGAGTTAGATGAAGACATGTTTAACAGATGGGTGAGTAATCAAAAGAAATGGACTCTTCCTTTTACAAGCCAGTAGCTGAGCAGGATCTACACATCTCACCACAGGCTCATCGTTTGAAAGTAGTTCCTGTAAGTGCAACCTATCATTTATGGATCATTGTTTAGGTCTCAGGCTTAAAGTTTTAACTTTAACTACACGGAGTTATTCGACTTCTTTCCCCTCTTACCGACGGCAGGTTTCAATTATGTAATTATGGTTAAAGAGGGCTGAAGAGTTTTTACTCCTATGCCTTCATCCTGATTGGATAATGGTTTGCAATGACTGGTTGAGAGCTGTGGAAAGACAAACATGAGGCAAAAAGCTTGGATAGCTATCTAAATATTTACAAACATACTAGACCATAAACTGTGAGGTGAGGGCCTGTGTTTACCGCTCTTGGGTTGGTTATAACCCCGCCATTCCTGCGGGGTGGATACTCCCAGTTAGTGGGTATGTGCTGAATTTGCCCATTCCACAACTACTTATTGAGTCTTAATTTTGTGTTAGACACTTTGTACTCTATGTGCACTGTGTAATCACAGTGACCAAGATAGGCAGAGTGTCTGCCTTCATGGAGCTTACATTCTAGCGGCAGGGAGAGAGAGGCCGACAGACAGACAAGAAAAGGGATGCAGTGCAGTGAGGTGAAGAGTTGTGTGGTGGTGGGATGGGAGGGGCCAGAGTGTTTTCATTGTGCCCAGTGTGGGGTGAGAAGCCTCCTGAAGAGGGATCATAGTGATTATCAGCAACATGTTCTACACAGAGAGAGAGTGATACAGACGGAGATACACAAAGCTGCGGTGTCAGGGCTCGGAAACAGTTCCTTCCAGTTCAGCAGGTAAGCTCTGTTCTTTGTATTTTCATGTGGAGTCGCTTGTGTGAGTCTTGGGAAAAAAAAAAAAAAAGATTAAAGCATTGATTTTTAGGCTAGAATGAGCTAATGAATTTGTTCCCTTCTCTTTGAAGGACTAGTTTACACAGACAGGGCAGCGTGGCGGTGGGCTTGGCTGACTGTTAGTTGCCTAAGAATTTTGTGTTTCTGACTCCCCACCTCTTCTGCCGCCAACCTCGCCAGGGCACATCTTTAAGTCCTGTCGACTGTTCACATCCTGCAGGCAAAGACTGACTGTGGCTCATGAGAAGACTTAACAAAAAATAATAATAATAATAATAATAACTGAGACCATTTGAAGTGCAGCAATTAAGTTCGGGAGAAACTGCCGTTCGCGCAAACAAAACATTCCAACGAGGAAGATTCTCTAACTACAGAATTAACGCAGATCTCCTTGTGTCGTTTATTTCGAAAGCTCCGTTTCCAGTTCCTAACAGCATCTAGTAGGTGTTCACCGAGTGCTGTCCCCTCCCCCGCACGCCTGCCTAAAAGGGGGGAACTCCTGTTGTTTGGAGGTTTGGTTTTGTTTTCTTAGCCAAGCACTTAAATCACCGATGTTTCATAAGTACCTTTTGATGGGTTTCATTGTTTTGTTTATTTTGCTTTAGTCAGTGCAGAAACCTTCACATTTCCTTCTGTAACAAGCCTTTTTTCAAAGCCACCCTCTGACCCGTCTGCGGGAGGCGGTCTGCAGACAGACCGTGCAGCCGGGCTGACTCTTGCACGGGCTCTATCTTCCACACAACACTCCCGGCCTCTTTGAGGAGCCAATTTCCAAGCTAAAAGAACAAATGAAAAATGTTCGCTCATCTTTCGAAAAATATACTCTCGGTATGTTCGCCTCTATTCATGGTGTTCTTGAGTAATGGATACAGACTGCGACATCGGCTTTTCCCATTCGGAGGTTTTGTCTTAAATTTCTGGCAAGTTATTTCCTCGTCCGACGTTTTATTTTCCTGATTGATGAATCTTTAACATGCTACACTGAGCCTCCTCTCCTAGCGACTGTTCTCCTCTCCCCTTTTAAAAGGGCTTAGGGATGGAAAAGCTGACTTTGGAGGGTCCCGTGAGGTTCCCTCTCCCGACCCCCGCTCCTCCTCTCTGCGCACTCACGGCCGAGGCCGCCGGCTTCGGAGCCGAAAGAGCCCGTGGCGGGCGCGGCGAGGAGGGCGTCGCGCTGGCGACCGGCTCCCGCTGGCGGCCGGCGAGCCCGCTGGGGTTCACGGGGGGCGCGGGGTCAGCGCCTTCGAAGTTGGGGGCCTCACGCGGCGCCGCGGTGACCGCTCAATCAAGGCGTCCCGCGCCCCGATGCCCTCGCGGGGAGAGAGCCGCCGGATCTGTCCCGGCCCCGCAGAGTCTTGCTCTTCCCGGTGCCATCCTCGCGACTCAGCCCGTCGCGGGGCGGGCGCAGGCGAAGAGGAGCTGGCGAGAGCGGAGCGCAGGCCTGGGGCGGAGGAGGAACGAGGGGCCGGGAGCCGGGGGGGATTTCCTCCTCTGCTTCCCCCTCCAACGGGAGCGGAAAATGTGATTTGCTGTGCATTCCAGGCGCGGTTCCCTGGGGTGACCTCTCCCAGCCGGCCTGGGCGGGGGGAGCAGACAAAGAGGCGAGGCAGGCGGAGAGGGGACCCTGCGGGGAGGCAGGCGGGGTGCCGGGGGCGGGGGCAGTACCGGGAAAGGGGGCGGATAGCGGGTCCCGCGGCGGCGGCGGCGGCGGCGGCGCTCGGCCAATGGAGAGGCGCGGCCCTGGGCGCCGCGCTCGGCCGCCGGCTTTTAAACGGGAGACGGCGCGATGCCCCGCACTCGGTGCGCCGTCCGCGGACCGGGCGACCCAGTGTGCAGCGTGCGCGTTTCTCGCTGTCCGGCTGACCCCGCGCCGAGCGCCGGCGGCTCGGGCCGCGGCCGCACACCGCGCCACGCGTCCAGAGCGCCGGCCGCGACTACCCGCCGCATTGACAGGTGAGCGCGGAGGCGCGGGTCTGGGGTGTGTGTGCGTGTGCATATATGTGCGTGTGTGTGTGCGCGCGCGCGCAGAGAGCCGCAGAACGACTCCCGCGCTCGGGTCGGTGCAGAAGCGCGGCAGCCCGCGGTGCGTATAGACCGAGGCCCTGCGGTTTTCTTGGGTGAACCACGGAGAGTCATCGCGGGTTCATTCCTGCCAAGGTCGTGGCTGCCATGACTTCACTCTGTGCTGTCTGCAGGGACAGGCTGGGAAAGAGGATGTCAAGAGCGAGAGCGAAGGCCCCGCGTCCCATTTCCAACCTCCCAGGGCCCCGCTAACGCGCTCCTCGGGCGCGTGGCAGCGGCGGCGCCAGCCGCGCCTGCGTGGCGAGGGCACGGAGCCCCCTGCGGCCGGAGCGCGGGAGCCCAGGGCTGGTGAGCGGGAGCAGCGGGGCGCGGCGGGGACCTCAGCTCGGCAGCCGACGGCGGGGCAAGAGAAACTGAGGGGGTCGCATGTATTTGAGGCGGGGCGCTGGGGCTAGGCTACCTCTCGGGGCGACCGTCGGAGTGCTGGTAATGATTCTACCGTGGGCTGGACGATCGATCGGGGGAAGCCGCGATTGTGCCCGTTTGCCCATCCTCAAGGTGAGATGGAGACTCTCACAAGAGCGGAGCCGCAGGGTTCCGCCGCAGCGGAAGCAGGAGGGTCGGGTGTCGGGACACTTGATCCCGGATGCGGATTTCAGAGAGCACTTAGTGCTTGCACCGCACGCACCCACGTGCTGGCTGCGCACTCGTGGGCGCTCGGTCCCCTCTTTTAGGCTTCTCTCCGACCCACGAGCTCCTGGGCTGAACTTCGGACGTCCAGACTCCAGCAACGACAACCCGTCGGGCCCCGCATCTGCAGGTGCCCCTTAGTTTGTGTGCTAGAGGCCCCCACCACTCCGCGCCTCGCCGATCCTCGCTAGCGACGGACCACACGGGACTGGCGGCAGGAGGCTGGTCTCTGGCTCGGACGCCCAGGTCGTCCTTCATCCTCTCCCGCCGCTTCACACGGCTGACCCCTCTGCAGCTGTAGGAGCAAGGCCAGGGGCTTCGGGGCTTCGGGGCTTCTGGGCTTCGGAGCTGTCACCGCATCAGCCACAGTCATTTGTAGACATTAGGCTTGGGAAGTACAGACGCGCCCCCCGCGCTAGCTTGGCGTTGTCTTCGGATCCCAGTTCTGCCTGGGGAGCGCCCCAGCCTGGCGTTTCTCCGCACCGGTAACAGTGACGGTCCCCGGCTAAGGCGGGGGCACACAGGAGGTAACCAAGGCTTTACAATAAAGCTCTTTCCGCGCGCCCAGTGCTGGCCTGACTGTGCTCCCCGGTTGAACCCGGCTGTCGCCTCCTGCTCCCCTGCCGACTCCGAACCCAGGCTCTTTTAGACAGAAATATAACCTCAGCCTTAGGGGTTAAAATCTCTTCTTAAAAAATGGTACAGGGGCAGAGGGGCGACCATTGGTAGGTAATTGGATCTCCTGCTGGAAAGAGCAGATCCGAGTGGTGTGCGCCTCTGTTTATGTTCTCCTTCAAAATGGTACCAGGACAAGAGTTGATTAAAATAATATATTGTGTTAAGTGGGTCGCCAGGGATTTAAACTGTCCCAGGGACCCCAGAGTAGTGGCTTCTTTCTGGCTGTTACACAAGTTAAATAAATAGCGGAGAAGAGGTTAAGATAACCCCGTCCCGGGGTGAGGAGTCGTCTTTCTCCCCAGGGCTTTCCAGCTCCCCCTCCTCTTTCTTCTTTTTCTTTTCCTTTTTCTTTTCTTTCTGGAAGTGGGAAAGGGGGCATAGGGACTTAAAGGGGTGGACTTTTCAAAGCAATGAGGGGAAGATCTTAAGAAAACTACGGATTATCATTTCCTCCCTGGCACACCCAAATCTACAACAGTAAGTAATTTGATTACTGTCACTGGATAAATTGCCCTCTCCAATGGTTAACTAATTACTTAAGGGTTCTTTAGTTCTGTAGTCTCAGTCTCTCTCTGTCTCTTTCTGTGTGTTTAACCCCCAGGTCAGTTAGAAATTAAAGTCTTTTTGTAAACTCTGTAATTTCACAGGTTTCCAATTTTCTTAAAGTTCATGTTGAGTGAAATGTTTTCGTAACTCATAATCTATAGGGAATCCAGGTTGGCTGAGTCTTTAGGTGAGTGCTTGCTTATACAGGGAAAAATAGAAACTTAATTTAAGTCCCCACATCTCTGAAAGAGAATTGCCTGCCTGCCTTGTCTTCTAAACTGAAGCCCACCGTCTTAAGTATTAAAAGTGTTATAAATCCAAGAAGTATTATGCCACAGACATCTCTCCCAATAACAGCAAAGCGGTGGAGCGCATCCTAGAACAGAGTAAAGAACAGGTAACGCTAAGCCTTTTATGAAAAGGAATATGGGAGGAGGTAGGGGAGGTACAGCAGGCACTGGGAGGCACAGGTCGGGCAAGTGTTGCCAGCCCATGTCATACATCTGCAAGGAATTTTCTTTCATTTTAACATATGCTCTTAGAAAAGCAAAGCCCAACAATAGTTCCTGGGATGAGGAATTTTATCCACAGTAAACATGAAGATAAAAGAGATAATTACTTGAGTTTAAGATATTTTTCAAATTTTATTGCATTAGAAACGAATCCATGTGCCCCTTGTTAAATGCTGTGGCAGGTGTCCACTGAACCGTGGTTGAGGGAAGGTGTGTGGGCACTAGATGGAACTGGACTTCAACCTTGGCTCTCCTGCTCAGGAGCTGTATGACCTGAGACAGATTCCTAACTTCTGAATCTAGATTCCCTGATTGGGAAAATAAAGACAATATTATCTATCTCATATTATGCTGTGGAAAATAAATGCTAAGATTTGCTCAGAATTTAGCATAATAACCTGGCATAGTAAGGGTTTAAAACTATAGGTGACTCTTAGTATCAGTGGTCGTATTGGGAGAGGAGGTAGCAGTCTACAGCGCCAGGATATATTACAAGGTGGTTCTGAAAGTAAATCCTAAACCCCACTCACACAGGTACACATATACATCTTTCACTGCGAAACAGCACATATACTTGGCTGTCTCTCCATAGTGCTGCTCAGTGAACATTTAATACTTATTACTTTCTAACTTATTTCCTGTTGACCACAAGAATTCTATACAATCATTACCTGCGCGCTCGCAGGTGCACACACACACACACACACACACACACACAAATCTTCCTATGAGTTTAGAGCTCCGGGGATGCCTAACTACTAGGTGGTCTTTTCTCTGTCCTATGCTATCTTAGGCCCCAGCCTGAGTTAACCTGAATGGGGTTCAAAATAAGGATGTTGTGGTTAAGGTACTTGCAGCATATACAGGATGAGACTTTATGGTCTACTAGTTTGCTAACCACCATCTCTCTTCTGTACAGCTTGTCTGAAAAAATAATCAACTCAGTATATTCTTAAATTCTCTACTTAATTTCTAAAAGTTGATAATCTTTTTAAAAAATAAAGAGCAAAATAAAAATGACCTTGCCCTTCTCAAAGATTTAGTCCTGAGAAAAAGGTGTAGTGTATTCTCAAATCCAGCCTGCACTTAGAGTGTTCCACTGTTTGTTTTTTTGTTATGTTTTTTTTTATGCTGGGAGAAAAATTTGATGCCATAACTGTTGAATGTCTTTCTAAAACTTTATTCATCAGGAGGAATTGATCAGACATTGAGGCACAGACATCTAGCCTGGTGACCATTGTCTCTTCACTGTAATGCCCACTGAACACTCCCTTTAACTGACGATAAGCAGGTTGGTTAGCTAAAATGAGAAAGAGACCAAGAAGAGTGTGGAAAGGAGCTGGCCTAAAATTTTCCAAAGACACCAAGAACATTGTAAATGGGTCATACACAGCATTTTTAGTTTTGATTCCTCAGAATTAGATGATACTTTCATCAAGTGAAGACTGGAATAAATCACCATGACCTGCACAGGACAGCAGTGGTTGATCTGGTTTATCTCACATGCAGATGTTTGCGCTTGATCCCTAAGGGAAACATGGAGGAAGGCATCAGGTAAAGAAGACCTGCGGTGAGAGGATCTGCATCCTCTGGGACGAGTGGATTGGTGGCGGGGGGAGAACAGTAATAAAGGGAAAAAAGGTGTGGGATGGGTCTTGGGGTGGGGGTAGTGGGGGACAGGAGCAGAGAAAGCTCACCATGACAATATGACCCCATCCCTTGGAGGAGAAATGCATTAAGGGGAAATTGAGGCAGGATTTTACAAGAAGAATATTTTCTGTAAAGGAAAACTAATGGAGGTCTTCGTAGGTGTCATGATGCACTCTGGATCCATGACTTGCAGCTTTAATTTAATGACATGTGTAGGTTGTTTCATGAATGCAAATCACCAAAAATGTTTGTAGCTTATGGTTGGACATGGGTGATAATTCATAGGAACCTAAACCTGGACTAGCATTTGAGTTGAGGTTTGATAATAGGGCACTCTGCTAGGTGTTGATGCGGAAGAGGATTGTCCTCAAGGAATCTGTATCTTCTTGATTCCCTCCATGTCTACGATATTTACAAAGTCCAGCTTCTGTGGTGGCTATATAAATGGGATTTAAAGAACAAAACAGTCTTATACCCTTCACTGAGGAATCAGGACCAGTTTGGTGTGGGGGAGGTTGGGTGAATGACCACAATGAATTGATCAGGCACTGGTTCCAGTACTACTTCCAGTTCTCACCCCCCTCACTCCTACTCATGTGGAATATGCAGAGTCCTTCAGAGCACTGCTGTTTGCTAAAAAGATGAGGACTCTATTGATGGAGATTCCAGAAGTTGGTTTTCACTTCTCTCCAAATAATTAGTTAATAAGGTTTAAGAACTCCAAAACCTCATAATTAGTGCTGAAGATCTTTGAAGAATAGGCTTTTTATAAGTGAAAAACCATTTCATAATATTTTCCACATCCAATAAATCTTATTTGGAGACAAATTTACTTTTCTTATTAAAAACAAAAAACAGCCTGTCGTTCTATACCCCTTTGGCTTATGGGGTACACATGCTCCCATAGGAACAGGAAGTCTGTCCAAACTAAAACTGAAAACCACAATTGCCCAATTGCTTTATTGTTGGTTTCTGCCACAGTGAAAACAATAGCTTCAATTAGAAAATAAAACCCACAGGATTCTGTGCAGGATCGGGGAAAAAGAGGTGGGTATTTGGGGTTTACCTAGACTGGAAGGAGTTTGCTGTCCTGAGGGCGAGAACAAAAGGACTGCAATTGGCCGTGCAGCTCATTGGTCTGTGGGAAGGCATTTTAAAATGCAAGGAATGGAAACTCTTTAAGTCAATGTGGTCTGTAATAATCATTCATTTAAGAGCACCTACTGTATGCCAGACACAGAGGATAAGGTGATGAGTAAGCCCTCATGACTCTCAGATTAGGTATTTATTTAATTAAAGATGCGAAAATGCCAGGAAATAAAAGCTGAGTACAAAGGAGGTCCTAAGTTGGTCTGCAGGAAAAAATGACCTTTTCAGACAGATGGTTGTGGGAGGGGGTGGCCTCGGACGTGAACTTGTCACATGCAGTCAACATGCACTCCTAGTCAGCCTCAGACTGGCCTCCGTGATGTGGCTGTGACACTCTTAATCAGGGAGGGCTGGATGTGGAAGGCGGGAGAAGACCTTGGGTGGAGGCCTAGGGCTGTCTTGAGTGCCCCTCTCCGAAATGGGCAGAGACTGCCCTGGCTGGGAAGCTCAGTTGGTTAGAGCGTCATCCCTGACAAGCTGGGGTTGTGGGTTCAATCCCAGGAGAGAGCACATAAAAGAAGCAACCAATGAATGCATAAAGGAGAACAACAAATCGATGTCTCTCTCTCTCCGTGTCTTTCACCTTCTTTTCTCTCTCTGAGATCAATTTTGAAGAAGGAGAGAAAGAAGGAGAAAGGATGGAGAAAAGAAAGGAAGGAGAAAAAAGAAAAAGAGGTAGAGACAATTTAGGTTAGATCCTGGCCCTGCATTGAATAAATAGCCAGAAACTGGGCAAAAATACATTTACAGTTGTGAGTACATGAGAGACAGAGTTTATTCTTATATTATTATTTTTTAATTATTATGTATTTGTGTTACAACTGTAAACCTACTCTTGCCCACCGCTGTGTTTGCTGAGGAGACTGGACTGCTGTGGCTCAAGTTCTCCCGGCCTCTGGAGAAGATCAGCACTGTTTTACAACTGAACTTCTCTCATGAGTGATTTTTTTTAAAAGACAAAACAAGGGAATTAATTTTTTTGTTGTTGAGGCAAAAAGGGCTCTGTTTAAAGAACAGGGATGTTGTAACATAAACTGACGAAAGCCAGGGAGTCTACAGCCAGAGCAGAGAGCTAAATGTCACATTATCAGCTCCAAACTTGAACTTGCCCAAAAGTATTAGGTTAATGTTGGGAAGATGGTACCATTTAGGAATATTTTAAATCTGATATTTAATTATCCTAATTTGACATTGTCTTTAGGGTCGTGTGGTCTTTACTTACAGGCGCTGTCCCTTAGAGAATGTAGATTCCCACACTACCTTTGTCTTTGAAAAATAATTGCCCTAGGTAATAGTACCCACTTGTACCATTCCTGGGGGAGGGGCATGATAAGGTTACTATTAAATTTCACTTTTATCATGCGTAACACTGGTTCTGAACTGGTGTTCAGAAGAAAGCAGGGAAATGGGTGCTTCAGGGCTTTGTGCTTAAGTTCAGAAAACCAGGGTGGGGCTGGGGGGCAGGGCAGGGGAGCTTCAGGACTCAGGTCAGATTTGGTGCGATGGCCTAAGGAGGGGGGCTGTGAATTTGAAAATGCTCTTGTGGAAAAGCAAGTCCTTTCACATTTTAATAAGTCCCTCTGTACCCGCGTTTGCAAGCGCTACAGGCCTTGCCACTCAAAGCCTAGAAAGGAGGACCAGCTGAACCAGAATCTGCACTTCAATGATGTCCCAGGTGGTTGCCTGCAGTCAGGTCTGAGAAGCTCTGTCCCAGGACATTCTTCATAGTCTGATGCTTCTCTTTCACTCTCCTTTTTAAAAATATTCTTCTGCTCCTCCCCCTCTCCCTCCTCCGTCTGCCCTACCCTCTCTGATTTACATTCCTTACTCCATTCATTCTTTCTCCCCTCCATCCTTGCTTTACTGTTTTGTTTTTTTGGAAGGGTCAGTTTTCCCTCTGCCTCCCCACTTTTTAATTGTTTTTGTCATTGTCTATATGCCATTTCCCTTTTTGATTCTTACCTAAATCCAGGCCCATCCACAATAACTTACTGTCACTAATATGTTCAACATATCTATGGTATATATTAATGTAAATATTTGCACATACCTGTTCTGCCTATTTTCTGCCTTCCAAGTTTTATACACACACACACACGCACACGCACACACACATGTGAATGACATATTTCACCATTTAAAGTAGAAAAATGTACATCTGTGTAAAGAATGGTATAATGAATATCTTTTCTCAGTTTAAAAATGAGAATAAGTGAGGGGTCCAGGAGTCTATGAGTTATGAGATCTTTCTGGTAAAGTAATTCATTCTGTCTGCAATCCTGTCATACATTTGATTAGTTCTCAAATTGCTTTCACTCTTACATCCACTTTGACCTGAACAACCTATCTGGGAAGATAAGGTATTTGTAGCTGTGCTTAAACGAAGTCATTTATTGAAAAGTAGTGGAATTTTCCTCAGATCAAATAGCAAATCGCTGCTCCAGGATTCCAAATAGTAACTCAGTCATGACTTCTGTGTGCTCTTCCTGTGAAGTGTTCTCCCCTTGTCAAGTGCTTTCTGGTCTCCTGTTGCAGTCTCCTTGCGATGCCTGGTAACAGCAAACATCTCATAAGTATCCAAGGGAATAAAGCACAGGTCAGGATGCACTGAGGCTGGTTAGGGGGAAAGATTGGGAGACTTTCCTGGCGGGTGAAGCTCTCTCGGCAGTAAGACTAATTTATTTTTGCTACAAAGCAAGATAGAAAATGTTTCCCTGAAGACCTGAAGGGTAATCTGACATTGAAATAGCAGGAACTTATTGAATATTGTCAAATACAAGAATGAATACAGGGGCCCTGGCCTGGTTGCTTATTTGGTTAGCGTGTCTTCCCAATACTCCAAGGTCATGGGTTCGATCCCTGCTCAAGGCACATAAAAGAATCACCCAATGAATGCATAAATAAGTAGAACAACAAAAATCAATGTTTCTCTCTCCCTCCACCCCCCCTAAAATTGGCAAATAAAATTTTTTTTTTAAAAAAGAATGATACCGGTAAGTGACCATAATACAAAATCAAATGTAGTTGTTGTCAGAAGCCAGGAAGAAATTCCTGTGGGAGCACATGCGAGGAAGAGATGGGCCCTGGTCAAGTTCACATCTTGACTTATTCACTGTGACCTTGGGGAAGCCGCCTCGCAGTTTGATGGCCAGGAGGGTAATAAGAAGAATAGTACCACTTCATAGAGATATTGTGAAAACTAAATGAAATATTTTACATAAAATGTTTAACAAGTGCCTGATAAAGTATGAGCTGCTCCTACATGCACTGCTTAACCGTGGGGTACAGTAGGCAATATCATCCATGGGCCACCATCGTAGGGTTCATGAACCTAGATAATCTAGGCTACTATACATCTGGGCTGTACGGAACAACCCGTTGCTCCTAGGGTACATGTCTGTCAAGCATGTTCCTGTACAAAACAACATGAGATTAAACAAAGCACAAGAAAACATGGTTTAATCAAGAGATGTGGTAAACACAAGATGTGTGAAGCTGTCTTACAGGAAACTTGAAAGAATGCAGTCTAAAGTAACAATAAAAATGTAGCACAGTACATCCATAAACCGGTAACACAGTCATTTGTCGTTTTCGGTGTTATGGGCTGCACGTAGTGGCACGTGCTACATACTCTGTGACCAGCAGCCCGGTAGGTGTGTTCACACCTGCACCTCCACAGACGCAGGAGTAATGCAGTGGGCTATGACGTTATGACGGCGACAATGTGACTAAGCAGAAGTGGTTTTTTTTAGCTCCATTATAATCTTACAGGACCCCTTTTGTATCTGCAGTCCATCATTGACCAAAACGGCGGAGCAATATTAACATTTTAAGTAATTAACTTTTCCATTTTTCGTATCTTCCCTCTCTGTTTCCTTCCTTTAGCATGAGCCGCACCGCCTACACTGTGGGAGCTCTGCTTCTCCTTTTGGGGACCCTGTTGCCAGCTGCTGAAGGGAAAAAGAATGGGTCCCAAGGTGCCATCCCCCCGCCAGACAAGGCCCAGCACAATGACTCTGAGCAGACTCAGTCTCCCCAGCAGCCTGGCTCCAGGAACCGGGGGCGGGGCCAAGGGCGAGGCACTGCCATGCCCGGGGAGGAGGTGCTGGAGTCCAGCCAGGAGGCCCTGCATGTGACCGAGCGCAAATACCTGAAGAGAGACTGGTGCAAAACCCAGCCGCTCAAGCAGACCATCCACGAGGAAGGCTGCAACAGCCGTACCATCATCAACCGCTTCTGCTATGGCCAGTGCAACTCCTTCTACATCCCCAGGCACATCCGGAAGGAGGAAGGCTCCTTCCAGTCTTGCTCCTTCTGCAAGCCCAAGAAGTTCACCACCATGATGGTCACACTCAACTGCCCCGAACTACAGCCACCCACCAAGAAAAAGAGGGTGACCCGTGTGAAGCAGTGTCGTTGCATTTCCATTGATTTGGATTAAGCCTGGACACCCTCTGCCAGTCCTAGGGATGCAGCCCCAGGAGGTTCCAGAGCCAGACCTAAAACAACCTGATTCGAACTTGGCTTAACCCCAGAGGCAGGAAGAACCACCAGCTGCCTCCTGACAGGCACCTGCTAGTGCTTAGGTTCTGTGCATGAGTGTGCGTAGGTGCCTGTGGCTGTTTGCAGACACCAGAGGAAACACAGTCTCTGCTAGAGGGCACTTCCTATTATCTAAATGAATCTGCTTCTGCAGGGGATGGTGCAGAAAGCCCGCTCCACCCAAGGCACATTTAACAGGCGCAGAGCTGAGCTCTGCTTCCGCCTTTGCCTTCCAGGTGCCCTCCTGGGGACCAGAATCTCTCTTTAGAATGAATGTTAATGGAAGAGGCTACTCTGAGGGCAGGAGGCCTCTTTTAGTGCTGTATAAGACTTGGAGAAGGTATCTCAACCTGTACCTGCTTCCTGCCTTCCTCCTCTCTTCCATAGTCAACCCCTTTTTGGGATCTCAGTGACTATTTCAGTCTAATCTATTTGCCAAGCGTTCTAAATTACCTCACTTGACCATGGATATAAATGTTTCCCATTTTTGGAATACCCTTCAGTCTCTGGGGGAGGCTGGTATAGGCAAGGGCAAGAAAGATGGAGGGGTGATTGAACGTGAGGACCAGTCAGAGTCGCCCAAACTCATTAGGGAGATGTGCAGGCTCTTGGGAGGCCAACCTCAAAACACAGTGAGGCTCCTGCATTAGTAGTTTTCTTTCCTGGTATTTAACAGAACCCAAGTGAACAGAGGAGAAATGAAATTGCAAAAAATAAAATCATTAACCTTGGCTGCCACTCTGATTTGCTGAAACTAGTTGGAACCCAATACCAAACTTAAAACATAAATACTGACCCTGCTAGTTGCAGAACTGAGTGAATGAGCTAAGCCAAGACAGATGCTTTCTGCTTTGCCCGCCAGGTGGACCATAGATGTCCAGAACCCCCTCCCCAGGGATAGGAAAAGAACAAAAACCTCGTAAGCAGAAGGTCCTAACTTCTTTTGCTTGTTTATAATCATCTCTTTCCCAGTTCACTCTTTTCTGTGTAATGCTTCTACGAGCCACAGCCCTTTGTTTTAAAGATTCTGCCTCTGCTGAGTGTTACCTGACAGTGAAGAACTAGGCGGAGATGAGAGCAGTCAGGGCCTGCTCCATTTTCTCTAGAAGCGTATTTTGGGTCTCTTGGTTTTAGCCATTGGTGGGAGTGGAGCTGGAGAGCAGAGGGGATTAAGGAAATAAAGCAGATTGCCTCTGGCCAAGGAGTAGCTTAATGCCTGGCAGGAGGTGTGAAGACTATGCCTTCCTCTGCTCACTTTGCCCTCTGAGGGTCTAGTGGGAAACTCCAGATAAGAAATCACAGCATTTGGCTTCATAAACTGTCCACTTACTGCTGGTGGGGTTTGTGCAACATTGTAACTACTCAGAACCTACCCCTAGACTCTGTCCTCTGATTAAACTTGGGCTACTAGCAATACCTACTTAGGATTTACCTAACAGCCAAAGTGTGGTGTGGGTGAACCATACTGCATTTTGGGTTTGGCGAACCTGTTCTCTTCAAGCCCGAGGTTTTATGTGTAAACCGCCCTTCCCCACTTCCCCGGACACTTTTGCCTTGTACTGTCTCAGCCTCACGAGCCAAGTCACATGTAACATGGGAGACAAACACCATTGACTTGCACTTCAGTAGCCGGTCAAGGCTCCAGCGTTTAAAGATCCATCACAACTAAAGAGGCTGTTTTTATTTTTTGTTTTGGTTCAGTGTTCTCCCATTAACAACTAAATAGGAACCGTACTTTGAGGCAGAAGTTATTTTTGAACACCCAAAATACTGGGTCTAATTTTTAAACTTTAAAACTCACTACTGATGATCCTGCTACACTACGCGAATCTCTGCGGACACGCTGCCTGTGCATTTCGTATACACTGTACGCCCCTGCCCCAAGTCTATCGTCCACGCCCTCCGACAGTAAAGCACAGAATGGGTTTCACTGAGCACGCAAATGCTAAGCCAGAATTTTGATGGTGGGGGAGAGAAAGAGAACAGGGAAGGAGCTAAAAATGTAAAACCATGCTAGAGAGGGGAAAAAGACATTCAGGACCAGCCGGCACTGAATTTCTCTTGTAACTCTGCCACAAGCATGCAACTAAGTGTATTAAAAAGAGATGACTTAAGTTGGCAGCAGTAATCCTCTTTTAGTAGTGTGTACCACAGTCTTGCATTAAGTTGAATTTGGCTGAAGTAAAGAGAATTTCCTCAAAATGAACTTCACTGGGATGATCAGCATAACTGCCCTAAAAACACAGCACCGGCCAAAGAAGGAACTGTCTGCTTTTCTTACTGTGCCTATATTAAGACTAACACAAGTATGGTGTCTTCCAACATTTATTGAAGTGCCATATCTGTTGCATAATGTATTGGAGTCACCAATGATGTGATACTTTTTTTTCATTACTATAGTAGAATTTTTTTTTAAAATGGCAAGATATTTGTGATCTCGATCAAATAATGCCAAACATCAAATAGGAATTTTATGATGCCCTCTGAGAGAAGATGTGCTTGGCATTGAAAAACACACAAAACAAATACCTTGCAAGTCTGTACATTGTTTTTTTGTTTATGTTATTGTAGTTCTTCAAAAAAGTTCAAAATGTAAGTGAAAATTCTGGAGGAAAGGATAATTTCCACTGTGTGGAATGTGAATAGTTAAACAAAAAGTTATGGTTATTTAATGTAATTATTAATTCAAATCCTTTGGTCACTGTGATTTCACACATTTGTTTTCTCCTTTATTTGTCTTCCTTTGAGCCGAGCAAAGAAGAGTCTGGCACATTGCATGCTGTTGGCGGCTTTTATCTGGTCAGAGGGAAATCACAAGATCTTGACATATCTGAACATGCATCACAGAGTCGAGACCTGAGCTTTAATTTTTTTTTGATTGAATGTTCCTTAAAGGTTAACATTTCTGAGGCAATATTAAGGATAATTTTAAATGCTGTTTTGGAAGACTTATGATGTGTGTGTACAAATAGCAGATAGTAGTGAATAGTTCACAAGTCCTTTTAAGGAGAAAATCTAAAATGAAAAATGTATGTGCAGAACATTTATAAGTGACAAGTTAATGCTTAAGAGTGAAAGTAGTCTATTGATTTGTTCTCAAGATATTTAATATCAACTGCATTGTGTATTATGTCTGCTTTAATCATTTAAAAACAACAGAGGATTATATAAACTATGATTGAGGTACTTTGCTCTGTATGAGGATGAGAGGGGATTTGATAGTATCATAAAAGTTAATTTGATTTAAAGCAGAGTTTTATGAATCTGTAAGTAGAATGTAATTTCACTCAAATTATGTTCTATATAACCTTTCCCAAAGAGCAATCAATAAACTGAACCTCTTCTGTGTGTGTGTGTGTGTGTGTGTGTGTGTGTTTAACGGGAAGTGATTACAGGGTAGAGGTAGTGCAAGGATTCTTTTGTCATGGGGCTGGAGATAGGAAAACAATTCTTGTGACCTCAAAGGGAATTTATGTCTCCCACCTAGACCTTCCAGATCCTGCTGATGTCAGCACGATACTTCAGGCTGTGGCACTTAGAGGCAGGGAGAAGCTGGCGCACAAAGGAACAGACCAACCTCTTCCCAGAGCTAGAGAGGAGAGTGAGAAAGGGTTCTGAGAAGCCTTCAGATAGTGGAAGAATCATCCCAGAAGTGATAATAGCTTTATTTGGAGGTGTTGAAGGGAGAAATGGGAGAAAGAGTTTGGTCTCAGCAGAAAGAAGAGCTCCCTGATGGTGCGGGTGATTCAGCAGTGCCGTGAGCTGCCATGAGAGGGGGAGCTCCGTCCTTTGGAAGCATTAAACCATACGCTAGATAACTCTGTCAAGAAAAGTCACTAAGCAAAGAAACAACAACAAACAGCAGCAACAAACAGTTCTGGGGAGGGGAGGAGAGACTGATTTCAAGAGTTACCACATTTTATTACTTAAAATGCCCAGCTTTCAACAAAAAAGTATTAGTCATGCAAAGAAACAAGAAAGTATGGTCCACATACAGGGGAAAAAAACCAAAAGAACTGTCCCTTAGAAAACCCAGATACTGAACTAATTAGACAAATACTTTAAAACAACTCTTTTAAATATTCAAAAACTAAGGAAAACCATTCTTAAAAACTTTAAAGAAAAACAGGAGAATGGAATCTCATCAAATCCTGGATACAAGTATAAAGAAGTTACTATAACAAAACAAAACAAAAAACCCACATAGGAACTTTGAAGCTGGAAAGTATAAGTGAAATGAAAATTTTACTAGAGGGGCTAAACAACAGATTAGAGAAGGCAGGATAAAACTGGGAAACTTCACCTAGACCAATGGTGATGGGGGGAGGCGGGAAGGAGGGCTCTATTAAAATCAGGAATGAAAGAGAAAACACTATTATGGAAAGAAATAAAAAGGGTTGTAAGAGAATACTATGAGCAACTGTATGCCAACAAATTAGATCATTTTAATGAAATGGATGTATTCCCAATGTAACAAGAAGTCTAATTCCATTTTTTCATGTTTGACTCCTAACACCTTTTAAGCCTTACTCCTCTCTCTTTTTCTTCTGCCCCATATCTGGGCAAGCTGACAAGCAAGCCCAGGCTCTCCCTCCTTTGGCACTGATGGAATGATCAAACCACTCAAGGGCCTCCTTGCCTGTGAAAACCCTCATCCCAGCCTCACCTTTCAACCCCTGTAACAGCTTCACATCAATCCCCTGTCCCCACTCTCAGACCAGGTTGGGAGGCCTGCCCTGCTCTCCCCTGAAAGCCTTGTTATGCGAGTAGTAAAACTTTTCATACACTCTTGTGTGCATGGTGTCATCATCAGTCTTGACATCTGAACCAAACTTTGAATAAAGGTCTAGGTGTCTACAACACCTAGTAACACACAAACTACTGAAATGATTCAAGAAATAAATAATTGAATAGAACTACACCAATAAAGAAATTGAACTAGCAATCAAAAACTTTCCATCAAGAAGAATCCAACACCAGATGGCTTCATTGGTGAGTTTTACCAAATAATGAAAGAATTAATACCAATTCTTTACAACCTCTGCCAAAAAACAGGAGAGATGAGAACAAGTGACCACTATTACTCTGCTACCAAAACCAGATGAATACATCACAAAACAAAACTACAGACAAATATTCCTTACAAATGTAGATGCAAAAATTCCCAATCAAATACTAAGTAACTGAATTCAGTAACATATAAAAAGGATTATACACCATGACCAAGTGGGATTTGTCCATGAAAGTACGGTTGGTTTAATCATCAATCAATGTAATACATCATATTAGTAGAATAAAGGACAAAAACCACACAGTCTTGCAGAAAAATCACTTGACAAAATCCGACACCCTTTCATGATAAAATCACTCAACACACCAGGAATATAAGGAATTCTGATAAAAGACCTGATAAAAGGCATCTATGAAAAACCCACAGCTAATATTACTGAAGGGTAAAAGACTACAAGCTTTCCCCCAAGGATATCTGCTTTCACCACTTCTTTTCAACATTGTACTGGAGGTCCTAGCCAGGGCAATTAGGCAAGAAAGGAAATAAGAAGTCATGCAGATTGGAAAGGAAGAACTAAAACCATTTATTTTTGCAGATAGAATCTTGTATGTATGAATCCTAAGGAATCCACAAAAGAAGTATTAGAGCTGTCTTAGTCCATTCAGGCCGCTACAACAAAATACCACAGGCTGGGGAGCTTCTTAAAAACAAACATTTGTTTCTCACGGTTTTAGAGGCTGGAAGTCCAGATTGGGGTGTTAGCATGGTTAGGCAGCAGTTTGCTTCCATGTCTGGAGCCTCATTTATAAGGCACTAATCCCGATCACGAGGGTTCCACCCTCCCAAAGGGCCCACCTAGTAAAGCCATTACCTGTGGGGATTAGGATTTCAACATAGGAATTGGAAAGGGGAGAGGACGCAGACAACTGGGCCATGGCAAGAGCTAATAAATGAGTTTATCAAGGTCGCAGCAAGCTGAAGATAAAAAAAATTAATTTTATCCTCTACACTACCACTGAAAAAAAATCTAAAACTGAAATTAACCAAGTAATTCCATTTGCAACAACATCAAAAATACATAGGAATAAATTTAACAGAAGAAATACAAGACTTGTACACTGAAAATGATAAAACATTGCCAGAAATATTAAATACCTAAAAAAATAGAAAGACATTCTGTGTTCATGGATTAGAAGAGTCAATATTGCTTTGCAGATTCAACACAACCTCTATCAACATTCTAACTGATTTCTTTGCAGAAACCGACAAGCTAATCCTAAAATTCATATGAAAGTGCAAGGGACCCAGAATAGACAAAATAGGCTTGAAAAAGAAGGGCAAAGTTGGAGGGTTCATGCTTCCTGATTTTAAAATTTACAACAAACAATTGTTACAAGGCAAACAGACTCTCAAACCACCACTAGGAATGTTTCCATCCTCTCCAGAAGTTTGTCTTATGACCCACCTCAACTTTAACCCGTTCCGCGCTGCAATAATAATCACTCTCAGCTTTTGTAATAACGTCTTCTTTGCCTGTCTTTATAGTTTTATCACCACAGTGTGAATCCCTAAACTGTACACTCTAGTCTGGTGGTAAACAGCTTAAGCGAGAAAAGATAAAGGCCTGAATTAAGGAGGCCCTGACCCCTTCCTAGGATCTCGGAGGGATTACTGTGTACTCAGTGTCCGCGTCCTCCTGTTGCACCATGTTTACTGGGAAGAAGATAAAAATAATTAGATATTTCAAATATTTTAAATAATTATTGTGTTTCTAATTATCATAAAAAAAGCTTAGAGGCTGATGCTCATGAGGATTTTACCAAGAATCTTCTATAGTTATGATTGAAACCACTTTTTCTCTCTTTTTTGTGTATCATTAGCACATTGGAAATGAACTTCAGTGCCTCCCAGATGTTCCACAGGTGCCAACACTGACCCCTTGAGTGGAGAAGTTTATAACTGTGCACAGCGATAGCAGAAGTTTAATATGTGAAGTAAATATTTATTGTTTTTGACTTCTGGCATCTCGTTTCCTTAAATTCCTTTTTTTTTTTTTTTTTTAAAGCAACTGTTCCCCCATTCCATGTGGTTCCATCCAGGCTTCTTATTACTGTGTCTTTCATCCTTGCTCCCTCGCCAGGCATGGGGGTGACTTAAGACCATGCTGGAAAATCAGAAGACTCCTTTCACTTGTCCACCATGATTTATTTAAAAAATGAGCTTGAAACAACTTGGATGCATAAGAATCTTCCTTAAGATTTGAATATGAAGACTAGGATAAACAAGATCTTTCCTTCTTGGATTACAAATTAAAATATTCCTGTCGACCAAATCTGATGACAGCTATCTTTCCCAGGTATAAAGATGAAATTTCCTGAAAAATGAGACCGCCACACACAGAAAAGCAGAACCAAAAGATGGACTAAGTATCTAAGAAATTTTTTCCCTGGATCAAGCTATACTGGAAGTCAGGCTAACTTCTGAGTCATCCTGTATTAGTTATATACTGCTTTAAAACAAATTATGCTAAGACTTGGTAGCTTGAAACAACAAACATTCATTATTTCACACATATTCTGATAGGGAACTGGAAGTCACTAAATTGGGTGGCTCTGGCTCAAAATCTGTCATAAGCTTGCAGTTTAGGTGTCGGCAGGGGCTGTACTCATCCGCACGCTTGACTGAGGCTGGAGAATCCCCTTCTAACATGGCTCATTCACATCGCTGTTGGCTGGAGGCCTCAGCTCCTCATGGTGTGGACCTCTCTTCACAACATGATAACTGGCTTCCTCCAGAGTGAATAACGGAAGAAAAAGCGAGGAGGAAGCACAGTACCTCTTATGACTTAGTTTCCGAAATCACACAACTTTTCTTTCACTTCATTCTATTTGTCAGAAGCAAGTCACTAAGTTGAATGCCTACAATAAAGAGGAGGGTTTTTGGCCTTCACCTCTTGAAGGGAGAAGTGTCAAAGAACTTGTGGTTATATTTTAAAATCAACACACTCTTAGTTATATGAATCATTAAATTCAATTTTTGGCTTAGCTTGTATTGGGCTTATGTCACTTCAAGACCCAAAGAATCCTCTATCTGTGTCACTAAGAAAGGTTTAGATATCATTATTTATTGTTTTTACTCTAGTGAGCTGACCTCTCACAATGTAATGCAGGCAGAGCACTGCCTCTGTGTCATCTGTAGAACCCAACTGATTTTGCAGAAGGTGGGACCTTAACATACTGCAGAGAGAACTTACCTTGCAGCAGGATGAGAGTACCATTTTGTAGATAAAAGTTAATATTCAGTGCCCTTAGAGACCTGTTACACTGTTTTCCAATTCCTACCCATTCCCTCTACATATCTCAAACCCAGGCATCCTCTTCATAGATCAACATTTGGAATCAATTTTCAATTAAAAAAAGAATGGACCTGATCAGTACTTGTCCACTCTGCATTTTTCCATTTAAGGACCCAGAAAGGAGCTATTAATGTTGAAAATTCTAAATTTTATATTTTCAAAAATTCTTTACAGAGAAGCAAAGTAAAGGATGCTTTGAATGGGAGAGAGTATAAACCATGGAAAAGAAATTGTCCCTTGAATTACATTTATAAACTAGTTTACTCAAACAATTATCACAGATGTTAAAAATTATTATTTTTATAAAATATGGCAGTGAATGTTCTTGGTTACAAGCAACAGAATCTACTCTAGGTCATTTAATCAGAAAGACGTATACTAAAAGTTACTAGGTAGCTCATGGACTCTCTAGGGGAACCAAGAATCTTGTTTGAAGGCTACATAGGGATATAAAGTCCAGAAATGGATTAACCATGGAAAAAATGCCCTACATAACATGGGGCTGTTGCAGAAAACATCACTGGTTTACTCACCATTTCTTATTTATGTCACTAGGGACAGATGTAGAAACTGCAAACCAGATGCCCAAAAATCCAGTGACTCCCTCTTCATGCTTGACAGAAGTTAGGAGTTCTTATGAATGGCTGCTGACTCAGGTAGTTGCTTCTTCCTACGAGACCAGTGTTGCGTATCTTCTCATGGAACCCTGGCAATTTATAAACATAACTTCCCAGGAGTCTGGTAAGTGTGAGTGTTTAGCTTTCTATGCTCTTTAGCACAGGAGGCAATCTCAACGGATCCTGGAGTAGATGCCGAGAAGGCAAGAGGCGACATCAAAGTGATTGTAAATACTGGGAAGGAAAAAAAAAACCATGGTGAAGGCCTGTATGAAAAACATCAGTCTCTTGTCCTATCTCTTTTGCCTGACTCTCAGTCTCATTTCTCAGGGTCAGCCCTTTTCAGTTCTTTGGCCTGTTTCTTCTGCCATCGCTGAAGGTTCAACTGGGGTCAATGCCCAAAATGACTCACTCACATGGCTGGCAGAGGATACTGGCTAGGGCTGGAAGCTTAGATTCAAGTGGTCTCCTCATATGTCTTAGGCTTCTGAAAGCACAGTGGTTGGGTTCCAAGAGTAAATGTTCCAAGAAGAGGAAGATAAAAGCTGCCAGTTTTTTGAAGTCCGGGCCTGAAAACCCATACAGCATCACTTTCACCATATTTAATGGTCAAAGCCATCTAGACCTACCCAGAGTCAAGAAGGAGATTTTCCCACTTCTTGATGTTAGAAATGTCAAATAATTTGTAGCCATCTGACTACAATATCTGACTTCACTGGCTAGGAGAAGGGACATGGTGGTCAGCTGTCCTGTATACAAACTTTGACTCAGTCTCCTTGTGTTCAGCCCTGCAGGTCACTGTGACACCTATTTCCTGCTGCACTTGCCTCTGAGCCTGGGTTTTCTTAGGATTTTTAACTCAGTTTGAAGTTTCTTTCACTATGCCATCATTGTTGACTCTTCTGTCTCCCTTCCATCTTTGAAACGATTTATTGAAATCACTCAATTGCTATTGTCTCTTTTTTCTTATTCTTTGTCCTTGTAGGTTTGTACATTTAAAGTTCCTTACTTTCATGTTAGTGGAGTTCTACAGAAAACAACAGGTAAATTTATATAGCGTATTTATCTGAGTCCAACAAAAATTAATACCCATTGTTATGCCCATTGATAGCAACTTGACTTTTTAAGAATGCTTTCAAATAAAAAGCACACTTTTCTGTACATCATTTTATTTGATCCTCATTAATTTTGAAAGAAAGGCAGGACAGGTATTTAAATGACTCTTCATTTTAGAGGAGAATAAGCTGAAATCTGAGACATAAAATGATTCACACAGTGTTGCATCAGTGATTTGCTTTCTATTCAGTCCTCTCAGGAAAGGTTCTGGAATTTAGTCTAAAAGTGACAAGGAGAAGTCAAAGAAAATAAAACTTGTTTGTCTCTTAATTTGAGGGGAAGGGTACAGTATATGGAATTCAGGAAAACTAGAATTTGTATAGCATTGGAACACACAATTCAGAACCTGGGATTTTTTTAAATATAAATGTATAGTTATAGGGGTGTTGGTTAGGAACCTAGTATTAGGAAAGTAAGAAGACTCTAATGACCTCTCTCAGTTTCCTACTTCAGGCCACACTGCTCATTCTGTTCACTTGATCCACATGGTGGGACGTGAGAATTTTTTCCCATTTCCCTTTGCAGGAGCCCATTTTGGCTGTTGTTATGGTAGTGACTGGGTTTCAAAGAGGAAGACCCTATAATGTCTCCCAGGCATACTACAAAGGAAATATAAGTCATCAGATAGTTGGATCTGGATCAGGGCCAGGATAACTCAACTCTTCTTGTAGAAGGTGCCATGGGATCTATAGTGATGGCAGGTGATGGAAGAAGGGGATCCCCTCAGCTTTACATCTTCTCTGAAAGATGATAACCATGCTAATAAATTTAGTGCCACATTCTTTACAGTGTGCTCATCCGACCCCTAAAATAAGGCCATAAACCATAATGGGGTCCATGATGCTTTCAATTATTAGACATTCATTTCTGCTCTTCATTTTTATTCCTCTTCTGCCAAAATTTGGCTTTATTGATGTGCTTTCAGGAGAGATGGGAGAGGGCAGTGGTCGGGAAAAAGGTCCAATTTTTAGAAATCTGAGAAAAATGATATGTCTATCAAAATAAAACTCAGGCTCTCTAAAAGGGAAGACACAGCATTTTTGCCATTTTGTGTACAATAAATACATAGCCATATCATAATGAACAGAGCCTGTTTGGGGGCATTCCTGGGTATTTTCTGAGTCATAGGGTTTTTTTTTTATGTTATTAACACCCTAATTAAGAGAAGCATTAAATTTTCCCCTTTAGTAGTTAGTAGTTAGGAGAGTATAACCCCACCTCTCAAGCTCTTTTGAAAGTAGAAGGACATCCAGAAAAGAATTTATAGGATGTGGCACTGAGACCCAGAGAGAGGCTGAATTTGTAAAGAAAAAAAGTAAAAGAAGAGAATTTGGTGTTGAAGAAGATACCTTATTTGTATTTCTTACCCTGCTACACAATATTGAAAATTGTCCTTTTCAGCTGTTCAGAACAAGGCTGGGAGGATTAATTTCTTTGTTGCTGGTCTCTCCCTCTTTAGGTTTTTAACTAAGAATTTTTTTTCAATTACAGCTAACATCATAATAGTCAGTCATTAATGTCTTATAAAGGAATCACCCCAATAAGTCTAGTACCCACCTAACACTATACATAGTTATTATATTATTGACTATTCTCCATTTATATTTTATTAAGCATTTCAACTCTTCACTTCCTCTCTAGATACACTGTCAAAACTTCAGTGTTAGACCCATACCAAAATCTAATTTCTGATGCTCACCCACAATTCAAAAGAAACTGTGTACTACTCAAAATAGAGTTAAAGAACAATTAATATTCATAAAATACTAGGCAAAAAAATTCCACTGCCTCCAGAAACTGCAGACCCTCAAATATCCTTCTACTGTGAGACTTTGTCCTGCAAAAATTTAAAATTATCTCATTCATTCTTATCTCTCACTTAAGATTCTTTGTATTTATGAATGACAATTTTTCATCAGCAGCAAATTGGCATGCTTAGTGAATAACGAAATAAGATTATGAGAGAGAATCATGTATCTTGGAGAAGATCATCAGGCTAGGATCAGGCCAAACCTCTTGGTGATTTATTTTTAAAACTTTGGCAGAGAATCTTGCACTTGAAGGGTTAGGGTAGGTGAGAATAGGTTAGGAGAAGGGAATGTTAGGTAATAAGTGCAGACAGAAAATTATGGTTTGCTTTCTAGTTTTCAGAAGGCCCTTCATACAGGGAAAGAGCTCAAATCAGTAGAAGGATATTGTGGTGGAAGAGAAATATACCAGGCAGACCGGGCACTATAGAGGAATTTGCGGGACTTCTTCAGTAGAAGTGTTGTCCGTTACATAGGAAAGCGAGTCGACCAAGTGAATGAGAGAATGCTGTGGGGCGCTCTGAGTGATTTCCCAAAAACATAATTCATGCTGCCATTGTCTGCACTCCCCTCTAGACTTTTGGAGGTGAGGAACTGGTGAGGGGAGAGAGGTTTGTATTGAGGCACTAGTAACTGGAAAATGTCCTTCATTGTGGTGATTAACTTCTTTGATTTTTTCCCTTCGAAACAATTGGAAAAAAAAAAGACAAAACAAAACCATCTTGCCTTTGTGCTATTAGCTCATGAGAATAAACTAAATCAGAGCCATGTACTGACTAATAAGCTCCTAGTTTTGGATATTAATAAGGACTTTTAAACTGCTGTAATTCTCTCATCTATGCTAGGATGGAGATTTTATATAGTAATTTAGAACTGAATCATATGTAGAATTTGTACAGACGCTAAGTAAATTGCACAGTTGAACTCTCTTTCAAAGCTGTAGAAAATTTACAGTAAGCACAAATCTATGCTTTTATAACCAAAATGAGGAAAAGAAGCACATAAGTTTTCAACTAAGCATTCTGTGACTCAGTGCAACTGGACTTGGACAAGACAGATTCAAATAATCTAACGTGGATGTGCATCCTCAATTTTGAGATTACCTTTGCAAGCCAGAAATGTTCTAGCTTTGGGGGAGGGCGCTAGAGAAGAGTGATCGGTGGCCTGGGGTACACAATGGCAGTGTGGCCATGGCACTGAGCTCCCGAAGGCCTCACACATGACCAGAGAGGCACAGGGCTGAACTCATCAGTACATTTTCATAGGATCCTGCGGAGCTTGTTTCATTTCAAAAGTCTCAGGAAGTTTGACTGAATCACCCAACATGCTTCCCTGGGAGCTAAAAAAGCCACGTTCTCTAGACCTCAAAATGGGGAGAGTGGATGAACCTAGTGATTGGTAGGTAACGTGATCTGCCTTTTGTAGCAAGCCAGAAGCCAGATGTCCCCTCCCCTTTGATCTGAATAACACTTTAGGCTGCAGACAATAAGATTGGTTTTAAATTTATTGTCTCTTTGATTTCTGCATTCTAATGCTTTTTAAATTCTTTACACAAGACAGGGCTATATATAGGCAACTGGGGTGGTTCAATGGAGGCCAAAAAAATGCCAGTAGCTTTTGAGAAGTGCGGAGTAGAGCCTCATGCGTATTTCTCTGCAGGGAAACAAAGGCAACTTATTTGGGGGAGGAACTTTTTCGTTTCCAGTCGTTTTACTCCAAAGTTTTGCATTCCTGGTTCCAGCCAGATTTGTGGAAAGGTTCTTTGCAGAACACCCCTCTCAGCAAAGCGCTAAAGCAGAAGAATCCAATTTACGTGAAGGAACCTAATTCAGAATGTCGTCCTTCTCTAAGCCCTCTGTAAGTCCCAGTCAACGTTTTATTCCTGTCCTTGCTATGCGCCCTGAGAGGCAGTCAGCTGAGGTTAAGGGCTTGATTTCATTAGCCCTGTTGATGGTGGAGATGCAAATGTCTGAATCCAACCTCACCCCTTGAGAAGTTCCATGGCATTTGGGAATCTTTTTCAATTAATATTAAGTGAACAATAGTGACTCAGCATGCAATCAAATGGGGAAAACAATTTGGCCCAGTTTCTGCCCTCAAGGAACTGTCCCCAGAAGTCTGACTGTTCTGGAAATAACACCGGAAGTGTGGTAGGCAGTTAGACAGATAAGAGCAGAGCAAGGACAATGAGCCAGGTACAGAAGGACATCAGGACGAAAAGCCTCTGGTGCCTACCAATGGGGAAAACAAGGACCTCGTCCTCAGGGTTTAGACCCCCGACCTTTCATACCACTGGTCGTGCAGTGTGAACTCTCCCTTGATCTTTCCTCTCCTGGCATGTTGCTAGTCACATGATAGACACCCTTGTAGGAAGAACATGGGGCCACAGAGTGGCTTCATTTGACTCCCATGTGGGCCCTTGCCCAACCACTCCCATAAGCGTTAATCCTTAGGAATAATATCTAGGCTCAGTTGTGTTTTATCTCCAGGCTGAGAAAAACAGCAAAACTAGACAAGGGTGCCATGGCTGCCTCAGGCCTAGCTGCCCTGGCTAAGGACCCCCTACCCTGGTGCTAACCAATCACTGGAGACCACGACCCGGACAGGACACACCTGGAAAACTGATGAATATTCTGTTGAGATCCTCCACTGGGAATGCCCGTAAAATCCCTGCCCTTAAAAGCCCTTAGGACAGAGAAGCCAGGGTATGCTCACTCTCGGGAACAGGGCCGCGCCTCTTCTGTCACCCTCCTCCGCCCCCTCCCCTTCCCCCAACTCCAGGGGGAAGACACCTTTACCCTTCTCTCTCCTGAGCTCCAAGGCCCCTTCCTTTCCCCCTATAACTTGTTTCCTGAGCCTATTTCTTCTACCATTCAATTCTACCTCCACGGCTTTCTAAATAAACTTCCTCTTACAGTCTGAGTCTTGGCTCTGAATTCTTTTTCAGTCAAGACTTAAGTACTGAGGTCGCTGAACCAAGGCCCAGTCTGACTCCACCAGCCTAACGCTTGGTACCGTTTCTTGCCGTCAACAGAAGAATGGCAGGAAGAGGGGTTCAGGTCTCAACACATTTTCATTGCAGCTCTGTGACCTTGAGTGGGTCATGGCTTCCCCTCATCTCCGTTTTCTCTTCTGGAATATTAGGTGAACTCATATTGACCTAGCATTTTATTAGATTAGAAAGCCTTTTCACAGACGGATCTTATTTGAGCCTAATGATCACCCTGTGAGGTAACCAGGCAGCCCTGTCCATATTTTAGGAGGAGGAAGTTGAGCTAAAGGATGAAGACTTTTCGGAAGACTCATTACTAGTCTGAGACAAAGGCAAGACTGGGACTCAGATCTCCTGACACCTTCTCCAGAGCTCTGTGCACTTCAGGAAGCTTGCCCTGCCTCTCTGCCTATGAATGATGAGGACCAGAAGGGGTTTTGTCTCTAAAAAGGGTTTGCAAAGGAACACAGTGATTACAGCAAAATTCTGATTCCTTTGCCCCAAGAACCCCCCATGAACTTCTCCCAGAAGGAAGGATAAGCCAAGAAAGCAGGGAAGGCTTTCTCCCGTGGGCTGTGGCGCTGCCTACCTTGGCAGCATGGTGGTGCGGTCCCAGAGGCTTCCCCTTTGAGTGAACATATCAGATTTTCCAGTTCGTTTTCAAGCAATTCCTTGGATATCAAGTATTAGGCCGTAAAAGCACTTCTTTCTGCTTTACGGTTATGAAATAGGAATGATGGCCACAGCTGAGGCTTTTCAGTCTCATGGGGATGGCCCCCAAGACAGGCTCTCAGAAACCTAAAGGCTAGTCAGGAGGGGCTGTGAGATGGGGAGCGAAGCAGGGCCCCCCGCAGCTAACAGTCGGCGCACCCTCCATTATCCTCCATGGTCCATGGTCACAAAGCACGGTGCCAGAGGGTAGGAAGACGATATAAGACCCAGTCTGCATACCCCCAGAGCAGGGGGTATTACATACAATATGGTAGCAAAAGCATTTTTAAAAAAGCCTATGACATCAGCAACTAGAGGATTATATTCAAATAGGTGTACATGGAGACAGACTCTCAGAACTGTTGGCGCAGCTGGCTTCGTTCATGTTTTATACAGAGGACTCTTAAAGTGACTGTTTCAAGGTGTCCTTTCGGAGCTGGAGCCCACCTGCCTCTTTACACGTTCATCCTTTTCCAAAACAACTTACCATTCGTCCCAGCTGAAAGAAGACCTCCAAAGTGTTGAATGAATGCCAAAGAGGCATTAACTGTAAAACCAAAGAGGTTTTAACTGTATAATCAATTTACTTTAGGTGGCCTGAGAAAGAATTGTATAAGAACTATGGAATTTCATTCCAAAAGACTAGACCCTCAGTTTATACTCAGTTCCTGAGAATGAGCCCCTGTTCTCAGTTCAGACACACAGGCTCTCCCTCTGCCTCCCAGCCTGGCAGATGGAATTGGGTGCTCCCAGCCATAAGGGCTGGTCTGCAGGGGGCACAATGCTGTAGGCATGGAAGCGGGGCACTGCTTCTTGGATTCTGCATGAAGGAGAGACCACTGCTAGGAACTGAGATTTACACGTCAGTGTGTCCTTTCCCATCGTGGAATCCAAGTGCACATGAGAGCTCAGAGGAGCCTGGGGGTCCTGTTGCCATCCCTTTGGGGCAGCCCGAATCAAAATGTGAGGAGGGGAGCCAGCTGACGCCATTTAAATGGGTATCATCTGCTCTGCTTCGCATGGGGATATTCAAAAATGAAATTTAAAATATAAAGAATATTCCAGTCCTATCGTCTTACAATGTATAGCTACTTGTTCTTTCTAAAGTGCTACCATCTGATATTATTGTATTCTTCCAACTTTGTGAGGTAGGGGAGGCGTGAATACACATTCGGCAGACTGAGAAAGCAAGACTCCAAACGGTCCAGCGACTTGCCTAACGTCATAGAGCAGAGTTGTGACAAGACCCTGGACTGGAGTCTCAATGCTGAATTTAGAGCTTTTCAAATTATTTGTTTATTTTTGACCATAGAGTCTGATCTGCATTAGCCGCCAAGTCTCCCTGGATTGGAATTAATTTGTGGCTCCAGTGTTTTGTTTTGTTTTGGTCCTTTTAAAGATTTCCTTTCTTCATCGTACTGTATCATACACAGACAGAAAAATACACACAAACAAATTCAAGTTGATTGACATTAATGAACACAGACTTGGGTCGCGTTGCCGGCACTGTGGAGGCCTTGCTCTGTGCCACCTGAGGCAGCCTGTGGGCGGGAGTCAGGAGCCGAGCATTAGGAGCGCTCCACTCTGGCTTCAATGCTCTGCTGCCACTGTTCTGAAATTCCTCAGCATTTATGAACGATTTTTCATTTTGCACTGGGCCTGTCAAATGATACCTCCAGTCACATTCCTGCCCAATCATGTTTCCTTCCCCCAAGTGACCATTTTCCTAACTTTTATGACAGTCCCTTCTCTTCTCTGTAGTTTATCACCATAGTAAGCATGTGTAAACAATATAATTTATTCTGTTTTTGAATTTTATATAAATGAAATCATATGGCACATCATTTTGTGTGTATGGCTTCTTTCAGTAAACTTTTTTTTAACAGACTTATCCACGTTATTTGTAGCTGTCATTCATTCAGCCTCACTGCAGTATAACATTCTAACACATGAATATATATCACAGTATATTTTTTTATTTATTCTACTTTTGATGGAAATCTGACTCATTTCCAATTTTGGCTATTATGAATAAGGCTGCTTTAAACATTCTTGCATGTGTATCTTTGAACAAAGTGTTTGCATTTCTGTTGAGCACTTACCTATGAATTGAAATTGCTAGATCATGCAGTATATGTTTACTCAGCTTTAGTAGATAATGCTAAACTATTTTTCTTTTTTTAAGATTTTATTTATTTATTTTTAGCGAGGAGGAAGGGAGGGAGACAGAGAAGGAGAAAACCACTGCAAGAGATTGGTTGCCTCCTTCATGCCCTTAACAGGGGAATTGGCCCACAATCCAGGCATGTGTCCTGACTGGGAATTGAACCAGCGAACTTTCAGTTCACAGGATGACACCCAATCCACTGAGCCCCACCAGTCAGGGAAGATGATGCTAAACTATTTTTCTAAAGTAGCTTCCTCAATTTATGTTCTCTCCAACAGCATGAGGGTTTCCTTGCTCTCCATCTTTACCATACTAGTAATTTTTTAATTTCAACCATTCTGGTGCAAACAGTGTAGAGCAAAAGGAGTTTTATAGTTGTGAGTACATGAAACAGTTTAATCTGGTATTATTATTTATTAATTATTATATTATTTTCCAAATAATTGTAAACCTTCTTTTGCCTTACCCTCTATATTAAATTACAGTGATATCTCACTATGATTTTAATTTGGACTTCCCTGATCAGTAATGGAGTATCTTTTCAAAAAATGTATTCCCCATTTGGATATCCTCTTTTGTCTAGTTTTTCGTTGATTTTTTTATTACATTATTCGGAGTCTTTTCATGTGACTTTATAGGTGTTCTCTATGTATTCTGGTTGGGAGTCCTTCATCGGAAATATGTATTGCAAATACCTTCTCCCAGTCTTTGCATTAAAGACATTTTTGAACTAAGAGAAGTTCTTAGTTTTAATATAGTACAATTTATCAATTTCTATGGCTGGTAATTTTTGTGTACTGTTTAAAAACCTTTAAGCTTTTAAGGCTTTGTTTTTGTTTCTGTCTTCCTTAAGTTTCATTATGGTGTGTTTAGGAGTGAATTGTTTTCATTTATACTACTTGGGTTTCTTAAAGCTTCTTAAATCTGTTGCTTCATGTCTTTCTTTAGTTTTGGAAAATTCTGTCATTCACTCTGTTGATACTGCGTTATTACTCCTGTTCTGTGTCATCTGCTTTTCTTGCCTTCTCTTCAGTCATTCATCTCTCTGGGTTTCCTTCTGTGTATTTCTTGTCCTTCACCTTCCCATTCACCAGTTCTCTATTAAATCCTTTCTAATTTGCGGTCACACCTGTCCACTGCATTCTCCATTGGGATCATGGTAGTTTTCAGTTCTAGAATTTTTCTCTCTCCCAAATTTGCTGCGTAATTTTGCTGTGGCTTTCAGTTATCTGCCAAAATTTCCCATCTTTTATTTTTTACTCTTTGAACAAAGGGAGCTGATAGTTCTAATATGTGGATCCTCTGCACATTTATTGAGCATTGTTCCTACTGCTTCTCATTCATAGTTTTTGTCTCCTCATATGTGTGTTTATCCTTGTGTGACAGCCATTTTACTTGAAAAATTGGTTTGTTTCTACAGAACTAGGATAAAATTACATTCTTCCAGGAAGAATTTATGTTTGTTGTTCCAGGCACCCGAGAGCACTAGAGATCTGGTATCATCTTACCTCGGCGCTATTGACATATCATGCTGGGAAATAATTATTTATTGTGGGGGGATGTCCTATGCCTTGCAGTATGTTCAGTAGTATTTCAGCCTCTTTCCACTAGATGCTAATAGGATCTCTCCCTAGTTATGACAATAAAAAATGTCTTCAGATGTTGCCAAATGCCACCTGGTATTTATTTGAGAACCACTGTATTAAGCCCAAACAAGGGGATTTTATCAGATTTAAACATGGTGAGGCTTGATCTCCACTTTTGCCCCCCTTGCACATCAAGGCTGCCCAAAGCACAGTCTAGCCTCTCAGTCATCTCTTTCCGAGTCCTCAAGTGGAAAGCAATACCAAATATCAGGTTTATCTCTCTGGTTTTTAATCTTCTCTCAAATCTTCGATCAGTACTTTTTACTTGTCAAGGCTTTCCAAAAGTCTTTCAAGTAAATTTTAAAAAATCATCCTCCTTTTCTAGTTGTCCTTGGTGAAGACTAGATCCAAATGTGACTTAGGGATGTATGTGCATACACTGTCTGTGTTCCCAGTGTCTGAAGAACATCGTGTGTGTGTTCCCACTGTCTGAATGTGTTCCCGCTGTCTGAAGAACACCCTGTCATATCTTATGACTTATCTACAGCTGTGAGTATAGGGATTCTGTCTACACTGCCTGCTTCTCACATGGGCCATTTTGCATTATGGTAGATGCTCTCTCTTTGCCATAACAGAACACTTTTTGTTATTAAAACATTGTGAGCCAAAAGGTTGCCAGTTCAATTCCTAGTCAGGACACATGCCTGGGGTGAGGGTTAGGTCTCCAGCTGGGGGCATGCAAGAGGCAACCAATAGATGTTTCTTACACATCAATGTTTCTCTCCCTCTCCCTCTGCCTTCCTTATCTTCTCTCTAAAAAATAAATAAAAGCCTTTAAAGAAAAAACATTCTTCAAGACACACATCTAAAGAACCAACCTTCAGCTCTCAACTTCCATGACCCAGTTTCAAATATTAGTATGTGTTGACTATAAATGCCTGTCTATTTTCATTAGTGATTCACTTTCTCCTTGGTATATTGCATGTCTTGAAAACAAGGGCTTATAGGGTGTTTTCTACAATAGCTGCTCATAGAGAAATCAGGGATCCTAAAAATCATCTAGTAAAAACTGATATGAAAATTACAATGTAGTAAGTCCACATAAATAATATACTCTTGTTGAATAACTAGAACTGAAAGTATGTGTCACCTCTAGAAGAATGAGAAAGTCCAGAATGAATCAACTCACATGCAAACCAGGAAATAAAGTGATGAGGCCTGTGTTGAGGAGGTGGGAGAATCCTTTTGCATTGTGAAGGTCAATGTAAAATAAGCTGTATTTTAGAAGACCATCTTTCTTTAAGTTACCATTGAGTTTTAGGTGGGGTTCCAGTGAGAAGAGAAACTTGTATCAGAAAATGTCTTTTTGGAGAGACTGTAAGATGGCTACTGGGCGAGCCCTTGGTGGGGTCGATGTCTTCTTACTGGTCACACAAACCAGGAGAAGCTAAAGAGTAGAGGTGCTCTAACTTTCTAGATTAGCACTCTCTCAATAGTTTCTCAAAGGTGAGCAAACTGCCTTGGCTGGTGCTGCTCAATGGATTGGCGCCGGCCTGTGATCTGAAAGGCCATGGGTTTGATTCCTGGTCAAGGCACATGCCTGAGTTGTGGGCCAGGTCCCTGGTTGGGGTCTTGTGAGAGGCAACCGATCAATGTTTTCCTACCTTTCTCTCTCCCTTCCTTCTCCTCTCTCTAAAAAATAAATAAAATCTTTTCTTTGGGGAAAAAAAAGGACCACCAAACATTCTGGCCTCTGGAACTAGACTGGGAGTCTTGGAAGATCAAACAAAAATATTGGATAATTAGGTAACTCTTGATGTCTTCTAGAACTTGAAGTATGAGGGAGGGCATTTTCTTTCTTGAAGGAATTTCCTCTTTCTACTTCTTGTTCTGGGCAGTGTAAGAAAACTGAGTGTACAGCTATCTATTCATTTGTGGTTCTTCCACTAACAGTAAAATACTCTCCCCAAAGAAGAATTTAATTTCAGCAGTAAACATTTTCAAAATGACTCTAAATGAGGTCCAACTGGATCTCAATTTGGCCTCAAATCAAGCAATGAACATACCACATAACATTGGTAGAAGATTCTGGAAAATTCTAAAACTACATGATCCAGTTTTGTTTAAACATTATTTTCTGTGGATAGGATGTTGTTTTACCATGTCAGATATATTTACAGACTGATTCATTACGAGGTTAATTCAGGACAACTACTCAAAGATACATATAGAGGCTGCTTCTCTTAGTCTTATGGTATTGCTCATATAGTTTTCACCAGCTCCTATTTTCTTTTTTTGCTTTGTATTATACCCTCTTAATCTCTTCTATAGAAAAAGAAGAATTCTTGAAGGCATGTATTAGCTGTTCTTTGAAGGATACTTATACCGTTCCATTCTTTTAGTTTCTTTGGCTTCTGCAGAACTGCTGGTGGTCCCTATACTCTTGGGTGAGGTATTTGACAAAAAGTACACTAAAGTTCAAATGGGGAGTAATGTCTGAGCAAAAAGCATCTTGCTAGAAGGAAATTCTCTTTTACCATATCTCAAAAATGAAATTATGTTTTCGTTTTTGACCACCATGTTTTAATTCCTTATAATCTTTGCCTATATCCTTCCCTTTTGTCTGAATCAGCGGATTCTATTTCTGCGACCTGTAGTGATAAAACAGTGGCTGAGAATGACTCTTTGGAGTGTCTGAATTCTGGTTTCTCTGCTTACCAACTGTATGAGAAAATTATCAGCTTCTCTAAGCACTGGTTTTCTTATGTGTAAAATGGGGATAGTGATGTTTACCTCATAGTTTTATAATGAGGATTAAACAAAGTAATGCATCTAAAATACTTACTATAGCACGTGGCTATATATGTATGTATAAGAAAGCCCTTAATACATATATACTATTTTTATCATGGTAAAATATAAAGAAACATAAAATGTACTATTTTGCCTCTTTTTAAGTGTACAATATTCAGAGAATGCAAGACAAATATTTCTGTGTTCTGATGTACAGGCAGAAGGAATAATGAAGTAGAAGACATTTTGAAAAAGACACCTGAAATTTATTTTTAGAACAAAAATAAGAACAAGAGAAGAAAGCAGAAGAAAGAGAAGGAACAAAGCAAACTACGAGGACAGATTGTATTATTCGAAGATGGTTGTGCCAATACAGCTCCTATCTCATCTGCTCTCCTTACAATGTGGTGTTGAATGTTCCTTCATCAATCAGTGAGGACAATGTCTTCATCTCTTCAATCTGGGAAAAACTTAGTAAATTCCTTAATTAATAGAATATAATGAAAAGGGCTGTATATGATTTCTGAGCCTTAGGCAAAAAAGCACACGATCCCCCTTGGGTCACTCGAGCAGCCTGGTGGAGAGGCCCCGAGGCCCTGAGGCCCCGGCTCCGAGCCAGCACCAACTCGACAGTCAAGTGACTCGGCCGTGTCCCAGCCCCATTCCAGTATTTTGGTTTTCAGAAGATGACAGACCCAACGGACATATTACTGCCACCTTATGAGACTCCAAGCAAGACCTGCTCTGTTGATTGCTCTCATGAAAAGTAAGAAGTGATTATTGTTGATTTAATCCACATAGTTTTGGGGCATTTTGTGATGCAGCAACTGGTAAGCAGGACAGTCACCATCTCTTATCATTCATTAACACACAATGATGGGCATGAAACAGATGTTACTTTAAAGAGACCAACTCAGAAGCATCCTACACAATGCAAGCATCCGAGCAGGCAGGGCCCGTGCAGGCAGGCCAACTTTAAAGTTTTTATTTCCATGAATACATCAAAGCCAGGGGGAAAATGGGCAGCTAGAGCTTGAAGTAGAATGTGTAGCTTCAGGAATTTATGGCCTGTTAGTTGAACCACCAGCATACACAGGCTATTTAAAGAATAGGCAAAAATGTACACTTATAAATTCAACAGGTATCACTGTGCTCAGCAAAGGAGAGTAAATCTTGGCTAAACCAGAGAGGAGAGTTTTCCTAAGGTGGGTTGATGTATTCCCTAGGTTCTTATGGTGCCCAGGCCTCCACCTCTCCTAGGTGCTTTAATTTAGAACACAACTTTAATAATGGTTTCTACAAACCCTTAGGAGGATGGGGACCCATATTTTCAATCAACAATTCTAGAACATTTCTCCATCAGGGAGTATTTTGAAGAGGAGAACAGCTTATTGTGATGAATGAGTTGAGCAGTGGGAAGCGTTTTGCCTTGGGGTCAAAGGATTTGGAATCTAGTTTTGCTGTGTTCACTGACATGAAGTATGACTTTCAGCCAGTCCCTTGAACTTCAGTAGATTTACTTCATGAAATCGATTTTATCCAATGTTTAAAGATGTTTGAACCTCTAGGACTCCATAATTTAGAAGGTTTTCTAGTGACAAAATGTCTTCCCAGATAATAATTATGTATGTTCATTAAATGAGTATACACTCTAGGCATATTTCAGCAAACTTCTAGAACTCAAGAGCGCATGGCATTCAGGAACACTGAACAGATGAATGAGTTACAAAATAATCACACCTATTTAAACATAGGTATATTCTGCTGGAAGTATTTAACTTTAGATACCTAAATACCTGCATGTATCATATCATTGCTTGAAAAGAACTGGTACCTTGTGCTGAGTGCTAGAAAACAACACAACTATATTTCTGTTCTGTTTCTCGAGTATATTGTTTACCAACCCACAACTTGAAGTCACCAATCCCTGTGGTTTTCCTGCCACTCACCCCACCTTGGGCAATATGTGTTCAGGTAGAGCTGCTTTTGGGTCAGCCTCGCTGAGACAATGCCTGGCTGGGGCTGTCTGTTTGTGTTAGCCTTGAATGCCTACGCAGGTTGGCTTCTGTTGGTGTGATAAACAGGGCAGAAAGAAGGAAACATGAATAACGGACCTCCTGAGACCCAGCTCTTGCAGCTCAGTAGTAATGCTGAGCTTGGGCAGCAATGAAAGTTAGAAGTGACTGGTTTCTCCATATTAGAGTGCTGTTGGAATACTTTCCAAAATGCCTCCTGAAAACAAATCTGCACTGCACGCCAGACAGACATGAAACCAAGATTTATTAAAATACCCTTAGCATATTTACAATTGGAAGCTATGAATGCAGTTCCCTGCAAATTCCAAAAAAATAGAGTTCTATCTCTTAAAACAAATTAACAGAGGTATCAATAGATTGGAATAAATATAATCTATCAAAGAGATAGAATTCTTTGAGTAGACAATCTACATTTTCTAACCAATATATACTATGTACAAAAATACACTTGATGTGGTAACCAAGTAGTGTCAAGGAGGAAAATATATATATACACATGCACACACATATTTGCATTATGTACAATCAATATTGGTTCCTTCACCTTTTCTTTTTAAAAATAAATACTTCATTTGGTTGCAAATGACATTTACAAACTCAACTAATGAGCATTTTCAGCACTGACAAAATTAAATATGCAAACAAATTAGAAATACATATTTTTAAAATTTAAAAGGAAAAAATACCTGAATCCAATTAGCTTATTACATTAAAAATATCCAAGACCATGTAATACAAGGTTTCATGTCTTTAAAGTGCCTTCTCACTTCTCAAACTGCCTTCATTGTCGCTTAAAATCTTTTAGGATTATATCTACAGACTGGTCTAATATACTTAATTGAACAGAAAAGCCAACGTTTTTCCAGGTCAAATGTTTGACTATTGGGGACATGCTTATATTTTTCTCTTTACCCCCTTTCAAGAGTCTCGCAGTGACTGCTGATGTGAAAACGACCACAAATTGTCAAGTCCAGATCCAGATTCATGTAGATGTTTGAATCAGTAGGAGTTGTTAGAATGGAGTGTCAATAAAAAGCGTACGATTCAAAATGTTTGCACAGAATTTAAGTCAGTTTGTCCTGTAGCACAGAAAAGTTATTTGAGCTTCAAAAATTTAGTCTTATGCATCATAGCTGGTGACCTGGACTGATTTGTAATTTATCAAAAGAATGGTCCCAGTCAGACAGTTTTTAAAATCTATGAGAAATCGAGAAGGACGAGAATAACCCTCCCCTCAACCTTCCTAAAATAAAGTAGAATAAAATGAGAAAGAAATGTATTTTCCATCTCTTTTATGGATTTTTCCCTCTTTACCTAAGTGATGAGGTGATGCTGACATTAACAAGAGGCAGTCACAGCAGTGTGTCTCACTCGGTGACAGCAGAGCGCCCTGTCCAAAGGCCTGGGAAACGGAGCACAGGGCGAGAGGAGGGAGACGCTCGGCTGTCTGTGAGGCGGGGCAAAGAGAGCCGGGTCCTGGAGAAATGGTAAAGGGGGAAGAAAGAGCTGTGGGGTGTGAGGGAAGGGAGGCCAAAGCAGATGTTTTGAAAGGAGGAAACAAATGAAGCTAGATGCCAAAATGATTTTTGGGCAAGCACAGAGAAGAGAGGAAGGTCCCTGGACCACCAGCCCCATGGAAATGAATCTGAAGTCAAATGGCACTATTTCTACAAGTGCACCAGTTTCATTAGGGTACCTGCTTTACAAGCACGTTGTCAGGCACTGACCAGTATGACATACCGGGCACTCCCATTTGCCTAATAGATTCCTTGAGTTCCCATTGAAAGGCTGTCCATGATATGAACAGGCCAAAAATCACTAGCTCCCTAACGAGGCAATGTGTCAGCCAAACAGTGCGCCCTGGCCTTGTTCAGATTTTTCTTCTTCTCTGTCACCTGTTCTCCCTCACCTCATGGCTTGCAATCTTACGAGGCAGAACTGAGACACACAACTGCAGAACTGCAGGCATCCAATGCATTTTAGAAAAGCAGTGTCCAAGGTCCAGGGTGTCACTAAGAAAGCCAGACCTTAAAGGACTTGAGATAATTTACATTTCTTAGGCCTGATTCCTATTAAGATGCTGACTGATTTCACTTAGGTTCTGGGCATGCAGGCTAGCACTGATTTTCTAGGCCAAAGCACGATTCCCTAAATCAAACTCCAGGGAAGCATGCTGCTTCCCCCAGTAGTCTAAATTAAACCTCAGTGAAAGAAAAGACTATAATGAGTCCATGACATGTTCTATCTAGAGAGTCCTAAAAATCACTCAATTTCTAATTTTAAAAGTTTCTGCCTTTTTAGTAGTATCTCAGATTGTTTTTTTAAAAGAGAAGTCCTTTTATAAATGTTTATATTCTTTGAAGATTACACATTCTACTGTATTGATAGAATATGTAATGATACAATAATATCATTCTACAGTAGAGTGATATTATTTGTGTTTTGAGAAATTGAGAATTGCAGAATTGTAAAATTAATGACTTGGAATAGACCTGTTTCTCTGGTAGAACTAACAATGCGGTGTGTCACCCTGGGCGGACGGAACAGTTGCTGCTAGACTTCCCCTCACTCCTGGACTTGTTTACAAAGGAAATGGGTATTTTGGAGGATTATGCAGCATCTCAGTGGGGCTGAATATTATTTTTGAGATTATGCAGCATCTCAGTGGGGCTGAGCCCACCTTCTTTACATCTTGGTGGTCAGGTGTGAAGAAGTAAGATTATAGCTATGGACAAATTGTCAAGAAAGGAAAAAAGAGCTATTTATAGTTTCCTTAAACCTATCTAAAATATAAAGATTTTTGAATCTCCCTTTGGTGTCTTATTGGAAAGAGTAGTACAACTTTTGTATGCTATAAGCCCATTTTTATATATACCATAGAAACAAACCTGGAATTCAAAGTTCATCCTAAGAGTTCCCCGAGAGCTGTTCATTCCTGAACACATCTATCACCCACATCATGGGGAGGTAGCGAGTAATTTCCCTGTATAGTCAGTGCTCTATGGGACTAGCCTTTCATTTTGGAAAGCTGACCAACTACATAAACAAAAATGCAGTTGTTCCATGAGACAAGAATGGAAGTAAGCCCTGCAAGAGAACAATACGGAAAAGCAGGTACACCTTTGCCAAAGTTGTTGATAAACGACTGTGAATGCAGACCTGAAAACACTTGATTTCTTACCTGATGTGCTAAGTATAATGTGTTGGCAGCTCACACTATATATATGGGGGAGAAATATTCATTCTCTTCTCAGACATTTTTATATTGTTTCAAGGACAGGGAGCCCTTGGTCTCTGCATAGGTAGAATTTCAGGAAATGCTTGGCCTACAAAACAGACTAGGTCTGGTAGAGGGTTGTTTACTCAAAGGAGAAGAATGCCAAATTCTTTGGAGGTCAATGTCTACTGGAAACTATGGGCTCCTATGCATTTTGCTAGCCCAACACTATGGAATTTCACATAAAGCATTAAAAAAAATAGCTCACAGAAGTATCTGGATCAGCTCTTAGGAAAAGAGGCAGACTAGAGATTCTTAGTATTGAAGGAAGAATTATTTTTTAAAAATAGAAAATTATATAAACCTAGACAGAATATAGAAGAATGGAGAATAAATTAATGGCCTTAGCTACCCCTTTCACATAAAAATTGAGGTAAGTCAGTCTTTCTCAGACCATAGAATGGAGCAAAGAATTCATGAACAAGTACTTCATAGATGTAATATGTAATAAAGTGGAGTGCATTTGAGCTGCTGATTGAAGTGAATCATCATACCAGAGAAAGTAGGGAGAAGGAAAAGGCCACATTACTATCTCCAGGGAGGTTGGGTGAGGGGTTGCGGATAGAGGGGAAGTGAATCCAATAAGCTCCATTTGAAGACAGCCAATCTATTGAAAGAGACTGGATTTGCTTCCCTAATCTCTTTATTGGTAGAAATTGCATAGGGACTTAGGGGACAGAGTGAGCTAGCTGCTATTTTACCCTCTTCACATTTCCAAGTAAGTTGTCAACCACACAAATTCCCTAAGCACTAAGTTTATATCACAGTGTTGATTAAGGTTTTAAAACAAACAAGACTACTGAATCGTCTTCAAGTTGGGCATGTTAAAACTCTTTGGAATTCACTATGGCCCGGCAAATCATTGATCAGGAGGAGGGACTGCCCACTCCTTAGGAGGGAAATAAAGAATTGTGCCCCTAACAATCAGTGCTTCTAACAAGGTGTCAACCACTGATGGGTGTGCAGAAATGCCCCAAAATGGGCTTCTCAGTCACATACAACTGTGTATAGAGACTAGCTATGCCTGGATTCACTCATTAACAGAGTTATACATACTGGTATGTGAGTCTAAAGGAGCCAGATATATTGAGGCCTGTTTTTGAAGGTGCTTTTCTTTAAGCAACTTCTGCCCCAATGACAGAGAAGGTTCCAAGCAGCTGGGTTGTATCTCTCTAGAGAAGGAAAGTGGAAAAAATCCGATAAGTTATTTACATGTAGAACAGCAAAAATGATTCCTACTTTTCAAATACTAGGCACTATTAGCCTCGTCACACAGATGTGTCCCTTATTTGAAGATTTCTTTGTGATGACAAAGGAGATGACATGAACGGAAGTTCAGGTCTTTATTGAACTCATGCTCTTCAGTGGTATCGCTCCTAAGGGCACAATACTTAATATGAGAAATGTGATTGTCATGGTCTTCTGGATGTTCCACCAATTGATAAGCTGCTCTTGAGAAAATCCAGAAAAAAACTGTAATACCCTAGAACGTCTCTTACTACACCGTGCCACTTCTCCTTGTATGTGGCTTTTTAAAAAATAAGCCCACTGGATTTAGCAGTATGCTCATTTTTATTTTGTGATTCAGGAACTAATACATTATTTTGTAGATTACCAAATCTGATATTGTTTTTTATTTTCCCTTCCAGCTCTTGGCCCTTCTTTCTCTCTCTCTCTCTTTCTTTCTTTCTTTTCTTTTCTTCCTTCCTTCCTTCCTTTTTTGTTTCATCTTTCTCTCCCCTCTTTTCCTTCCTTCCTTGCTTCCATCTTTCCTTCCTTTTTCTTTCTTTCTTCTTCTTTTTCTTTCTAATAAAACAGGCAGAATCAAAGAAAAATGAACCTCAAATCTAACACATAGTTTTTCCTAGCAATTCCTGAAGAAAACTAAACTACTTTATAAAATTGTATATTTTATATTTGGATTTGATATTTGGGAATAAAAATCTATATTTTTTGGACTTGTTCCTTCTCTTTGACACAGAAATCCCTGAACTGGTTTTATCTTTGTTTAGGGGAAGGGAGAGTATGACAAAATAGACCAATTTAGGATATTAGGGAGTGAAGAGTTAAAATCTGCCAGAGTTAAAGTTGGTTACTGAGAAAGAGACCGCAGGTCTGCCTTGCTAATTCCCCTTCGCACAGGCTGTTTGCGTTTGCAAGGGAGCTTCTAGCACTGATCTGCTTCACTGACTCCAGGCAACGGGGGAGACATAGAAATGAGAAACATAACATTCAAGAGAGCAAGAATAATTAAGGTGAAAACTCTCCACTGCAGGCAGTGTAATCTATGGAGAGAAGTGCAAAAATACTTATATTTCTTCTGCTACATCCAATCCTGGTCCATGGGAGAGCCATACCGATGGTTATGTTTGTGGAGGTTTCCAATACCACCAAAGAATTTTATTCCTTCAGTTTCTCCAGTTGCTCCACCAGCAGCACATGAGCTTTGATTTAGGAAACACCTTTCCTTATGGTACTTATGGACCAAGAGGGCGTGAAGGCAGCCCAGCAGGTGTGCAGTTCCCATTGTCCTTTCTAGGGGAGCAGTACATTGGAGACCAGCATCCAATCTGACATTCAAGTCCTCAACCATGTCGCTTGTTTGTTTAGGCCACACTTCCAGACAGCACCACTAGGTTTCCCTATCCTACTTCTCAGATTTCAGGACTTCCTCCTCCGTGACTTGCTCGGTAGTTGCAGTGAGCATTTGAAGAGACATCATGGACGTCAGCTCAGGAATTCAAAGGCTGCTGTTGGGCGGCAGGCCCGCCACCTGTGCTGACTGGTGATTCACCATTATCACTTTCTGCTTGACCACGCTTTCCCCTTTTTTCTCCCCTTGGTAAGCAGCTTCTTCTTAAGTTAAAAACCGTATAGCATACCTCCTTATAACCTGCTTTTGATACCTCACAGGCCTGATGTCCCCCGTGCCACCATATGGTTATAGTATACTCTGGTTTAATATATGATATACTTGTGTGCTTGAGGATGATGCCAGTTATTCGTGCAAGAATCTGAACTGCTATCCACCTGTGCCCTCAGATTTAATGAATCTTGTCTAGGAAGAGATGATGTTACTATAAGTAAAGGTTTCTCAGAGTCTGGCTAGTGAGTCAGGTGAGAGTGGTTAAATAGAGTAGCATTACTGGCCACTCTTCCTCTTGTTCTAGGGGGTGGGACTTAGAACAGCCACTTAAATCCTGTTTGCCTGAAATGCTCAAGCTGCTAAGTGGTACTTCAACTACTTCCTCTCTTTATAAAGTTTAGAGACACCTGTTGTATTTAAACTTCATCTCAACTGTATTTTAGAGGGAACATTCTAAAGGCCTTAAGGTTGTTTTAGATGGCCTACCTTGAACAAATTCTCATGAACCTTGACTTATCATCAACTTAAGTTAGAAATGAAGGTGGTGTCAACAGTGCAGGCTGAGTGTGGGTAGGGAGGGGACATTTGGATACATAACGCAGTATTCAAACAGCGCGAAAATAATGGAGATCTTGGCCTGGTGTCTTAATGCACTAACATACTGTATTTGACTAATCTTACAAAATCACCATATTTCACCCACGTAGGCAAACCCTGCTCTTTAGAAATCGGTATTTTACTGCCAATTTCTAGCCTGTCCATGAGGATGAAACCCTCCTTGGGCTGCACTTGCCTGACTCTCAAACTGAATGTTCCCGCTCATTACTCTTCAGCACCGGACCCCTGAGAGCAAGTTCTCGCAGGGTTATGTGGCTGAAGAGACAGTCCTGCTCATCTCCAGTGGTTTTCTGATGAGCATCCTACTTCAAGACCTGAAGTGGACCGCAGTGACCCCATTGGAAGCCACCAGCAGCTGTCTCCCATCACGTCTGTAAGGACCCACATGGATCTAAACTTCTGTTGGTCTTACTGAACTCAAAGTTGATTCCCAAGGCCTGGGCAAAACAGGTCCTTTTCTCTTGCATGGTCATACCAAAAGGAATGCCGCAGAGCCCAGGATAGCTGTAAGGGGAATTTGTTTTCCGCAGATGAATTTCTTAGGTTTCCTTCATAGTTAAGTGCAAAGGAATGAACAATGTAAGAAAACATCATGAAAAGCTTGTTGCTCACAAGGAACTTCTTTTAGTCCTGTAAGCTTCTTACCAGCTTTTTTATTTTGCTTATCTCATCCTTTTATTTTGACTTGGAAAAAAAAAATCGGCAACCCAACTATGTTACCATATTTCTCTCTTTTGAATTGTTAGAAAAGGTGGTTAGCACCTGCATGAATATGGCTTTGGAGGCTTGCTTTGATCCTGACTGCATCCTTGCTTCCCGAGATGGGCATTATATTGAGGATATGGTACTGCTTTAATTAGCAGGATCTATTATGGGTCCCTGAGGAGGCTGGTAACTGGCAGGCATGTCCTGGGTAGAAACTCAGGCACCTGGCAAGTTGAGAGCTTCTGGGAAGATCCTGGGACAACAGCAGCTGGGCTGGGAAGGGTTTTAAGGTCGTTGCTCATGTCCAGACTGTTGTCCACCAATTGGAGGAGAAAGCTTTGACCGCTCTCCCTTCAAGGCCCAAACCTGATAGTCTTCGATCCTATTATCAATTCACCCCCAGTCCTCTCTCTGCTCCCCTCTCAAGATAGATTCATTTCTCTTGTGACTCAAGGGGCAGTGGTCATGTCAGCTCCCGGGGTTAGAAAAAGCTGCATTTACATGATATTCCACTCCAAGATTAAGATGAACATAATCATCTTCTTTGCATCTGGATGTAAAGAACTTTCCTGACCTTAATTTTTCAGACATCAAAGACCCCTGCTTCACCCTACATCACATGCCTGTCAGTCAAGGTCATGATAAAAGGCTGCGAGTAACATTTGCAATCTTGTCTAGAAACTGCCTCCTGGGGTTGTTGGGAAAGGTCCGGCGGCACACGGTCCCAGAACGTGACATCTGGCTCATGGCACTGCTCACTCACGAATGTCCTGACATGTTAAATGTGCTCTGTTACTTGGTCACTTGTCTCCCTGCTCAGGTGTCATTGTTTCTTCTAGAATTTGGGGTGGAGAATCCCTGCTGGTCCAGGAAACCACAATTAATTGACATTAAAACAAGGAATGGGTCTTGCTTCATGGCTGATGTCAACTCCCTGTATCATACTTTGTTCTCCAGGATGAAGTTTGTGGTTATTCTGCCCCTTCTCTGTCCATGGATAATTCCATTTTCTCTCCTTGTCATAATATGAACAACAACAACAAAACAACCATTTCTCTCATCTGGGGATTACAAAGTCTTGGACCTTTTTAAAAGTAGTTTTGGTAAATTTCAACACTTTTGGCGAGAAAGACACTTCAAAATCTTCATGCAGTGGGACCAAAATTAAGACCAATAATCAAACCAGCAGCAGGTAAAGGCTTGAACTCCTTCAAGTCAACTGCCATAAAATATCCTTTTCTTCCCTCACAAATTTACATATATGAAGAGTGGGTTAGAAAGTTCAAAATCTCTACTTTTAAAAAAAGTTTGGAAAATCGTGGTACTTGTTCTGGTCTTATAACAAAGTAGACTTTGAACCCCTATAAGAAACAATGATCAACACTCCCGCAATGTTTCCTTTAACAGCTTTTCATTGTTTCTGTGGTTTAACCAGGGACTTCTTTGAGAAGGCAGGGGTTCCCACTGCAGATGACCTCACATAGAGAGGAGCAAAAGAAGCATTTAGTAACATATCTTTCAAGAACCTCCTGCAGCGCTGGTGTGACAGAGTAAGCAAGGAACCCGGTCTTGCCATCACCGTTTTCGTGTCTCTTTTTCAGTTGGTAGTCACGCTGGCTTCCTTCTGACGCAGTCTTTCTTTCTGTAGTTTAGGAAGAAAATGAGCTTATTATCATTCCTTTTTCTAACTTTTCATCTTCCTCAAATTTTGATACGTTTCTCACATTTTGGTCTACAATTCTAGAGTTGTCCTACATGCTGCAGAAATAAGACTATCTTTATCCTTCTTTCCTGAAACCCTCAGTTGCCGGCCCTTCCCAACATATCACCCTTCTCTCCAACAAACAAACAAAATTAATAACCAGCTAGCAAACCAAGTATATCCATTGGAAACACTGACCTTTGCGATTCCAGGCTGTTGTTCTGTGACAAAAGTCCTAACTTTGTGGTGTTGCTCACCTCGGCCCACTAATGGACTTAGGGAATGCTCGAGAAATAGTTTCTAGGGAGTCTAGATAGGAAAAGTCACCCTGGAGGAGGGCCTGACTTACAGAGTGGCAAGAGTTCCCGCTTTGCCCGGGCGCTCTGCTCTCCCTCTCTGAGCTTCCTTGCCAGCGCCAGCCTTCTAATGGGGGAAGAACCTGGAAGTCTGCTGGCAGGAAGGCAGAGAACAAGAGTGCACAAAACAGAAACACGGACCCTCCCTGTTTCCAGGACTCTGGAGAAGTAAATAGATTAAACACAGTGATGGGCGTGTCTGCTTTTAGGGGTGGGAAAATCAAAGGCTAAAAAAGAAATGGGAGAAGTGCACTCTTTTGGAAAGAGGAGATGCAGAGAGAAGCCCTTCGAGAATGGATTTCCAGCTGCTTGTGATCTGTGCGGTGCGATGCTACAGTGAATTACTATATTGGCTTAGACGTAAATGTAAGTTGATGATTTTAAACACCCGTCCCGAGTCTGAATCCCATGCCTGACTTGAGAAACTAAATCAGGAATCAGTCTACAAGCTCTTCCCTAATTTCTATGAAAATAAACAACACAACAAACAACTCTAAGCTGAGGACCACAACTGGGAGCTTGCTCGTGGTGAAGGTCACTTATAAAAGCATAGCACTGTTGACCTTTCGTCTATAGCAGTGATTTCCAATATTTTTCATCTCATGACACATAAACTAATTACTAAAGTTCTGTGACACACCCAAAAATATATTATATTTTTTGCTGATCTGACAGGAAAATAGGGGTAATTTTGATTCACTCACACTGGATGGCTTTTTGTGTTGGCACCTGCCATTTTTTAATCTGACAGTCTAAGGGAAAAGAGGTCAGTGCCCCTGACGAGGTAGTCAGGTATTGCATATTTTAAAACTTCTTGTGGCACACCATTTGAAAATACCTGGTCTGTAAAGCTGAGTCCATTTTCTTTACCTCTGGAGATAGGGTTTGGCAGTAAAAGTTAGGATAGAGGTCCAAATGAGATGCTTGGGGAAAGGAGTAGAGGCCAATGAAGAAGAGAGATAAAAATCAGCGTTGTGCTCACTGCCTCTGACAATCACACAAATGAGCGTAATGAATACAGTGTCAACAGGCATGGAGGACACATCCACTCAGGTAGGGGCTGTGTGTCCTGACTACTGCTTTCCCTGACCAAGCTGTATGGCTCAGACTTCTCCATTGCTCACCTGTGAACCTCACTCAACACTCACTTAGCTCCCGAGGCGGTTGTTATGAGAGACAGCACAGTCAATCAACGGAAGTCATCTCACTTTATAACTTATGCTCCACTTCGACTGTCAAAGGATTTCAAGGGACTGGCAAAAAGTACTTGTGCCACAAAAAGATAACATTAAGTAGCTGTAAGAGGTCAGGGCACAGGGAAGGCAGGGTCTGAAAAACAAAGTGAGGGCCTGAAAATCAGAGTGATAGTTCCACTCACTGCCCATTGCCGCATCAGCCAAAGCGGCGGAAATTCTTAACAAGGAAAAGAACATTTATTGAGCTCTTATTATGTGCTAGACACTTGACATGTCTCTTCTCCGCCTCCTCAAAATAACCCTAAAGCCAGGTAATATTATTTCCCTCATTTTGCAAAAGGCAGAGAAGCAAAATAACTTCACTAAGGTTTTACAACTAGTTAAGTGTCTGAGCTGGAATTTGAACTCTTGACATCTTGGGTTCATAACCATTTATCTATTTCGACTATTGTCTGTAACAAAGAGGTGGAGATTCATTGTGATCTACCCTGAAAACGTGACTGTGGAGGACAACTTGGCCTCACAACTAGGAGGCCTGATGAGGCTGCTAGTTTCTAGGACAGGGAGAGACTTCTGGCGCCTGGAGCCTGGTCCTGGTTCTTGTTATTCACTGTAGCGATACGATGTAGGCTGCATTCTTTCTGCATCTCTGTTTTCCCAACCATCAAAAGAGGATAAGTCCTGCCCATTTCTTTAACAGGGAAAAGAAATTGATGAGAACAAAATGCTTAAACATTTCAGGAGAAAGGTGCTTTGAGATAAGGGGGATCATGGCATTAGAGGGGCATGTGAAAAGGCGTGAAATGGCAAGTGACTCAATTTGGTTTATCGGAAATGACTTAGCTGAGTTTGGTGGGCAAATGCATGAAGCTGCGTTTTGTTCCTCAATCCCTCCTCCCATATATATATATATATATATATATATATATTTTTTTTTTTTACCGTATGCTACTCTGGGAGGAGAACGGAGAATGTGGATACTACCTGCTATTGTCCTGAGTTTTAGCCTTGAAATTCAGACACACTGCTGGGTGCACCCTACTTGTAACAAGAAATCTTGAGGATATGTTGAAACATGCATCTTACCAGACTGGCCGTGGGGTTGATTTTCTTTGTTTCCACTTTCTTCTCTGACGTCAACTTGCTGACTGATTCCTGAGCCATTTTCAATCTGAAATTGAAATTGAGTGGGGAGGGGAGAGGAGGAAGAGAAAGAGGAGAAAAAGGAGAGGAAGAAAAAAGGAAGAGGCCAGGTTAAACAGAAATCCAAATGAGGCTGAGTTAACCAATCAACAGTTTGGAAATGTAAGGAATGGTCTCGATGCTTTCCATTATTAAATTCAAACTAATTAGTGTGTAAGTATATCTCCTGTGTTTTCAAAAGTGAATTACCTTCACTGGCTGAGAGGCTCACCTAGACAACCGTGGAAAGTCTGTATTTTTGAGATAAATGCAGGAGCTTCTAATCTACAGAAAAGTAGATGCAGTCACTTTATTGTCCATATACACTTCGGGGCTATCTGACTTGTGGTCCATCCTCTCAGCAGACAATATGGACACAGTCTGACAAAGAACTTGTATTCCGAACACATGAAGAACTCTTACAACTCAGAACAACACATCACCCAATTAAAAACAGGCAAAGGATTTGAACAGACATTTCTCAAAGAAGACATACAAATGGCCAATAAGCACATGAAAAAAAGGCTCAACATCATTAGATCAAGGAAATGCAAATCAAAACCGTGAAATAGTTGCCTTTTTATACTCACTAGAATGGCTAGAATCAAAAAGACAATAAGAAGTGTTGGAGGCCAAGACTTAGAGAACTTGGAACCCTGACACAGTTTCCTGGGAATGTAGAATGGTGCAACCACTTTGGCAGGTTCTCAAAGTGTTAAACATAGTTGCCATATGACCCCACAGTCCCACTGCTAGGTATTTAAATATATGTATAAGCAAGGAAATAAAAAAAATGTGTCCATTCAAAAATTTGCATATGAATGTTTATAGCAGCATTATTCAAACAGCCAAGGGTAGAAAACCAAATTTCCATTGGCTGAAAAATGGACAAACTGTGGTATATCCACTTAATGAACTATTACTGGACCATAAAAAGGAATAAAATGCTGATATAAGCTACAAAGTAGATGGACCTCAAAAGCATGAAATGAAAAAAGCCAGTTACAAAAACCCATGTATTATGTGATTCCATTAAACAGAATGCCCAGAATAGGTAGAGACAGAGAGAGAAAGTGGGTTAGCAATGCCAGAGGCTGGGGACGGAGGAGAATGGGGAGTCAGACAACACCAACTGCTACTGAGGATGTGAGGAAATGGGAACTCACTGGCTGCACTAGGGAGTGGAAGTTGGTGCAGCTGGCTTTGGCAGAACCAAGTAAAACTGCAAACATGCATAGCCCATGAGCCATCAATTTCTCTTCTAGGGACATACCCAAAAGACACTTTGATACACAGACACAGGCTTTCATTGTGGTGGTAAGTGCAATAATGAAAGTTGGAAACCTAATAATTAGGTTCCATAGGGCAATGGATAGATGGTAATAGCAAATAATAGCTAACATTTATCGGGTGCTTATTACTTCACACCAGGTATTGTTCTACCTGCTTTATTCGAATTAAACCACTTATTTCTCACAAGAATCCTGTGAGATAGGAGCTTTCACTATTCTTATTTTACAGGTCTGAACTACCAAGCAATACTGCTTCTTAAAAGTTATATTAATTTAATAGAATATGAGTAACTGTACACTAAATAGATCTATTTTTATTGGCTGAGTGTTTTATCAACAATTCCGTGGAAGAAGTGTGTTTAGGTTCTCAATCACTATAGAAAATGGTAGAGGCTCCTCAAAGGATTAAGAATAGAATTACCATATGATCCAGCAATGCCTCTTTTGGATATAGCCCCTAAATTCGCAAAGATATAGGCACCATTATGTTCATTGTAGCATTATTGCTAGTGGCCAAGACGTGGAAACAGCCTGTGTCCCGCAATAGATGACTGGAGAAACAGGTGGTACATACAAGGGTAGGCAAAAGTAGGTTTACAGCTGTGAGTATGCAAAAGAGTTTATTCTTGTATTATTTATCTTCTGCTCATTATAATTATTATTATTTCATATCTTATAGGTAATAATAGCTGGTAATTTAACCTACTTTTTCCCACCCCATATTTACAATGGACTACTACTCAGAGATAAGAAAAACAGTATTGTGCACAAACGCCTGCATGTCTGTATAAACAGACATATAAACATCTATCTAAATTTATATACAGCCTGGAAAGATACTCATTAGTTTCATGATAGAGGTTATTACTAGAAATATGGAAGAAGAGAATGGCTTGGAGAGGTAGTATGTAGAATAATACAATTTAATTTTTATCTATAATGATGCATTTTTTAAATGAAAAACTCTTAAAGAATACTTGGTAAAATGTGAAAAGATAATGCCAGGTGGTATAAATATGGGCATTATGGTATTCTTTGTATGTTTCCCTATTTTAAAATTTTCTTCAAAATTATTTTTGAAATACTAAAAATTTGAAAACCTGCCAGCTCACAGACCCTTTAAAAAATGAACACGCATATGAAAAGCAAGGACCTACAGCCAAGATCGCTCTACCCAGCCAGGCTAGCATTTCAAAGCTAAGGAGAGAGAAACAGCTTCCCAGACAAGAAAAAGTTAAAGGAGTTCTTCACCTCCAAATCAGCATTACAAGAAATATTAAAGGGACTATTCTAAGAAGAAGAAAAAAATCATAAATATGAATAAGGAAATATTATAAAGAAAAAAAATTCTGACTGACAAAGGCAAACATCATAAAAGCAGTGGCTCAACCAAAACTAAAACGAGTACATAGGTTAAAAGGCAAAAGTAGGAAGATCATACGTAATTATAACAGTAAATTAAAGGATACACACAAACACACAGAAGAAGTTAAATATGACAACAGAAAACAAATGTGGAGGGGGTGAGTAAAAAGAGTAGTGATTTTAGAATATATTCAAACTTAGGTAACCATCAACTTAAAACAGTGTTTATGAAGGACGTGTAATCACAAACCAAAAATTTACAAGAAATAAAGAAAAGAAATCCAAATGCGACACTATAGAAAGTCATCAACATGCAAGAGAGGAGAGCAAGAGAACAGGAACAGAAAAGAACTATAAAAACAATCAGAAAACAATGAATAAAATGGCAATAAGTACATATCTATCAATAATTACTTTAAATGTAAACAAATTAAATGCTCCAATCAAAAGATAATTGGGTAAAGAGGTGGTACATTTATATACAATGGAATGTGAGTATTGTTTGGCCATAACAAAGAACAAAATCTCACCATTTGAGACAACATGGATGAATGTAGAGGGCATTATGCTAAATGAAATAAGTCAGAAAAAGACAAATGCCACATAATTTCACTTACATGTGGAATCTAAAAAACAAAAGAAATGAACAACAAAACAGAAACAAACTCACAGATAATAGAGAACAAACTGCTGGTGGCCAGATGGGAGAGGGGTTGGGGGGCTGGGTGAAAAAGGTAGAGGGATTAAAGGGTATGAATTGGCAGTTATAAAAACAGCCATGAGGTTGTAAAGTACAGTTTAGGGAACACGGTCAATAATATTGTAATAATATTGCAGTAACAGGTAGGTGTTTCGAGACTTATCAGGGAGATCACTTCAGAAGTTATACAAATGACTGATCACTATGCTGTACACCTGAAACTAATACAATACTGGATGTCAACTGTACTAGACAATTTTTAAAAAATGCTTTTCTTTCCTGGGCCTCAAGGAAAAAAAAAATCTCTCCTTCAACATTAATCATATACTTGTTTAATATTGAAGAAGTGGCTGAGTGCCTTGGCTCTTTCCTTAGCTAATTTTACACAATTTACTTAAAACCTACGCCTAGTAAGCTAATCTCTCAGTCTACATGCACAAGTTGGTTACAATGCACTCGACATGCTGCCTTGTGCATCGGAAGAGAAATAAAAATGAGACAAAGATGAGCAATGATTTACAAAACCCAAGCAGAACTACATCTGCAAAGCTGCCCTGAGAACAGGCATTTCCCAACGCTGACATAGGCCTGTGTCTCCACCGCAATGTCTACTAAAGTTTTCCATGTGCAGCAATAACCACGACTATACTCCACAAAAGAAAAGAATGCACTGAAAGGATCAAACCCAGGTCAGATTATGCTGAAGGCTCTGGCTACTAAGGGATTTGCAAACCAAGGTGATGGCGCTGTGTAGATGAGGCCACAGTTTGTAGCACCTACTCTTCTTGGCTTCTCTCCAGCAAGGTTTGTTTTCAAAGAGAACACCTAATTAGTGACCCCTTAATCCCAATTCCAACGGAGAGGTTTGGAATTACTATTTTGCTTTGGACTCCCGAACTTTTAGGGATCTTTTTCTGGTCACCCCTGCTTTAGTAGTTCCTTTTCCCCTTTGAATTCTGGTCGCTTCTGACAGAGTTGGTCCTCTCCTATCCTCCTGCTCAGCATTACCTCTTCCAGTTTCCACATCCCTCTGCAGCCCTGCAACTCTCTTCACATTCCCTGGGTGTCAGGGGTGATGCAGTGGTTGGCAATGTAGAGGCAGGGGCCTGGGAGCCAGCCTAAGGCCCCACCTCTACTGCAGACCTTTTCCTACTGGTCAGTGGACAGACGACAGGTCGCCATGCACACCCCAGACTCCCCAGCACAATCCTGACCTCAGTGATCATGTCCTGTTCTTCTTATGTTTTCATACAGTTACTGATTTCATTTTTTAATTGATTTTAGAAAGAGAGAAAGGACGGCAGGGAGGGAGAGGACAGGAGAGGAGAGAGAAAAGGAAGCATCACTTTCTTGTTCCCATTACTTATGCATTCATTGGTTGTTTCTTGTATGTGTCCTGACTGGGATCAAACCCTCACATATGGCATAACTGGATGACTCTAATCAACTCGGCTGGCCAGCCAGGATCTCACTCAATTGTCGTGCCTCCCTTTCACAGGGCACTCTTGAAAATCACACAGGATTGGACCAAGGCAAAGCTTGCTGGCAAATAGCCTCAGCGCCTGCTAGACTTGATTCTAATTCTAATTCTGCCAGTTATTAGAAGACTTGGAGGGAATCAACTTTTGTAAATTTTAGTTTCCTTTTTTATGAAATGGAGGTATAATTATGAGGATTATATGAATTAATATAGGTAAAATATCTAGCATATATAGTATATTTGGTATAAAGGATAACCATTATGGAATCTTCCATGACAGAACTGGAGAAATGGCTTAAGAATGCATGACCACAGTTTCTGACTACAAACTAAACAAGTGGAATTATTAGCTAAGTACTATCTTGCAGTAATATCTGTTATATGTATCCTGAAAGCAAACCAAATCAGCTATTGCTATTCTCTGAGACTTAACAAACCAAAGAACTCACCTCAGTTTTGTGATTCTAAAATTCTCATCTAGAAGCTAAACTTTGGTGCAGGTATGAGAAAAATTTCTCAAGCAAATAAGAGAAATTATTTAAACTTCAAAACAAATTTTGCATCTATCTCCTTATATTTTTTCTAAGTTTCAGTGAGGTATTTATTATAAATAAAATTTAAATTTCCAATACTATTGAACTTGGCAGTAACTGCCTTTTTTCATATTAACCTTGTTTTTCTGATAACCCAAATAACATTTGTTTTTTTATAAAAATGTTATGTTTTTACACTTCAAAATCATATTTTCAATTCATACTATATATGTGAAAATATAAAGAAGTGAGACTCATTGGTCATTTAAATATTTTTCTCTTCAGGTTGTTAAGACATATCTGGACCAGGTAATGAAAATTATCACACACAGAACTCTCACCTAGACTATAAAGTACACAAGGGAAGAGACGGTGGCTATAATTCTTAATGCCCTGTCCCCGGTCCTTGACACAGTAGCTGGCGTGCATATATATGCCCTAAGTGAATGAAGGTCTATAGAAAAAAATTTTTTTAACTCCTTTACTTCCCTAAAATACTTCCTACTCGAATTTCTCAAAAATGCTGAGCCCACAGGGCGCCACAGCATGCACCCTGTGCAGGCGCACGCGCCCCTGCGTCCCACACTCTGCTGTCACTCTCATGAAAGTTTTTCACCCAGAGGTTCCACGAGGTGTGCATCTGGCCCTGCCTAAGGATATTTCCGGTCATTTTTATTAATAAAGTGGAACGTTTTTCACCTTTTTTCCAAGGCATTTTTATTACATGAAGAAGGGTATGTTTGATTGGATAGAGTGGATGCTCCCTCCAAGGTTCCTTTATCTTTCTGTGCTATGACCATTTCTAGGCAACTGCCTTTTACCCTAGATGACAGCTCCACAAAAGCAGGGGATATGACTTCTGTGTCTTTCTTCCCTCTGCATCTTATATAGTACTCGGCATACAGCAGGTGACCGATGAATACTGAATGAATGAATGAATAAATGGTTATAAGTGATTAACCTCTAAACTGTAAAAATTCAGGCATCAAGAATGGTTATAGGGAAAATATGAAAGTCTATCAAGATCTGTTAAAATATAAAGTTCCCTAATGTCACATGAATATAATATCACCAACGCTCAAGACTGATCCTTTAAAATCCAAAACAGCAAATTCTCACTAGATTTCTGTATGTCCTTAACATTGGAGCCCACATCATCTTCTGAGGGCAAGGCTGTTTTTCAGCTGCCCTTGGATATCTATGATAATAAACAAATGCTCCAATATCCTGACAATCTAGCTATATTGTGAACACTGGAACTGCAGAACACATAGGTAGGTCTTAAAAACTGCTTTGACCTAACAAGAGATTGATGGTTGGTTGGTTGGTCTGTCCGTCTATCTCTTGAAAATGGTCTTCAGAAACTGCAGGCAAAGTTTCTCAGGCCTGCTGAAGAAACTACAGCAGCTGCGGTTGTTGACTGCATTAAATTTCCTCAGAATTAGTGTTCTGGCAATGATATGGGCAAAGGCTGCAAAGACTGCTGCGTGGTCGGCCTCAAAGGGCTTAAATATATTCAAATGCAGTGGCCAATATTTGTAAATGCAGAGATGTCACACAAGAATCCCAAGTTCTGACCTCTCTTAGAAAGCTGGAAGGCAGGGCAACATCGAGGGACATTTCCATGGGGCAGCCTCTCGGGTCCTGGCACTTCCTGTCACTCCCTATTGTACCCGCAGCCTGGAGGCTGCCAGGCGATGCCATAAGTCAGCTTGCTGCCACACTTCGCCCATTTTTGCTGCCTACCTGGACTCTCTAAGCTTTGAGATTTTGGCTGGGAGACTTACTGGAAGGCCACTGTGATGCTCAGCAGTTGAGAGGTGAGAGCCCAAACCACTGAAATAGTCTCCTAAATGGCCTGTGTCCCTCCAACCCACCCTCCAGCTGATGGACATGGTCTTGATCGATAATGCATAACTCAAAAATGTCACTTCTCTTCTTGAAAACTGTCAGTAAGACCCAGCAACTGTGGCCAGCATTAACAAAGGTTTTCTGTAAAGGGTGAGACAGTAAACATTTTAGGCTTTGACGGCTATGTACTCTCTGCCACTACTCAACTCTATGTTGTAGTGTAAAAGGAGCCATAAAAATACATGTACGAACAGCAATGCAATGCTGTGTTCTAATAAACTTTATTTACAAAAACTTGTAGTGAGATGGATTTGGCTCATAGGTTGTAGTTTGCCAACCCCTGAGCTATAGTATATGATTTAAATTCTTTATGCTGTCAATTAAAGCTCACCCATTTTCTAAACCTAGTTTAGTTGTTTATTTTACCTTCACAGATCCAGATCTGGCTTTATATTATCCTTAGACAAATCACTCAAACCCTTTGAGCCTCAATTTCTTCATCTGCTAAAAGGGGGAATAACACCGCACCTAAACAACACTATCACTGTGAAAATTAACAAAAAAAAAAAAAAAAAAAAAAAAAAGGATTACTTACCAAGTGTCCTTTCCTTCACCTCCTTGTGCTCCCTGTCTCAAGCAAACCACTCCCCATTCTTTGTACAAGGCTTTTCTCGCCTCTGTATCTTGTTCTTACTATTTCCTCAATGACATTCTTACTCCTTTTCATGTGCTCAAATTCTTCCCATTCTTCTATTCTCAACTTAAGTGCTAAAGTCATGAAAGCTTCCTTCATCTCTCTTAGTCAGAAAGTAATTGCTCTTTTTTCAAGTGAAAAGGGCACTTTGTGTCTCTCTTAAGGCACTTAGGACTTTTCATCTAAGGACTGGATAGGTGTCCTGTTTCCTTTACGCCATTGGAACCACTTGAGCACAATGATCATGCCCTGTGCATAGCTGGTCTCCTCCCAGTTCCTATAACTAGCACTGTGCCACACACAAACCCACTGTTAGCGAACATCTAAGTAACAAATGAATGATTTGTGTTGATGTTTTTTTCCTCCCTACCTTAAACAAGTAAAAATGTTTAGTAAATACCTACAGTAATAGAACAATTATCTATTGTATTTGTATTGCACTTATTCTTGGGGGGAAAAAAAGTAAAAACATTTAAAAATCTAGTCCCAGTTACTGATTAGCCGATTAAGTCCTAAAGAAGGAAAAAGAAAGGGTGCTTGAGGCTGCCCAAATGTGCTAATATTTATACATGTTAGCTTATATATTCCAGGATGCCAAAAAGCATCCACATGACTTTGCCCACAAGGAGACTAATATTCAGATAGTTTATACAACTGATCCCAAATCTGAATTGTGTTCCTTTCACGCAAGAAGTAAGAACTTCTCTTCATTTGGTCAGAGAACTCATTGATCAGACAATTTCTAGCTACATACATATGCTCAATCCCCCTTGCTTCATTGTTTATGAACTTATTTTTGATGCTGGCCTACTATATTGATTCTATTTTTTGTTTCTGGTCTAAATATGTGCTCTAGAGTATCACACATAGTTGTTCATGATTACTCATTAGCAAATACTAAACTTGATTTCAAAGTTATACCCCTTCAAAAATGGATGTACAGGAAAAAACATACAAGTAAGTTAGAAAGAAAATAACTATTCTCAATTCATAAATGCCTCAGTAAAATTGACATCTGGAAACCCTGCCTTTTCAGCTTCTTTATAATGCATATGATTGCCAAGGAGTTATTGAGGCCCCAGTAAAATCTAACTGCTGCCAAAGTCTACTGAGGAAAGACATAGTATGAGATGAGACGTGTCTTCTGATGTTCCTGCATAGCCCTTACTCTGTGGAAGTGATTTGTAAGCTTGGTTTCATAGGAGAAGCAGCTGGGGAGGGAGTTTTGCTCCTGCTTAGAATGTAGAAAGCTGCAAGAGACAGTGTTCCCATCCTAACCATGAAAAGAGCTGGATGAAGTATGAAATCATACTTTCTCTTTAACAAGAGAGCTGGGGTCACATGGCAGCTAAGTAAACTGTACCCTGAAGAGTGACAGGCCTGGAATTTCCACTTAGAGGCTTAGGCACCCCAGGACTAAACTTTGTCTGGGTGGACGTTACACTGGACATACTGTGGGCTTTCTGCGGGCTAGATTTATATGCCTGGAGCTAAATCAAACCAATTCAGAATGCAGCCATATAGGACTGAAGAAGTACAATGCTTTTATTCTTGTACTTCTTCACATTCAGTACAATCATTCTTGTACTGAATTATTGACATTCAGTATTTCATTGATTCATGGCACAAGAGTCAGAATATACGGAAATCAGCATAAAGTTTATGTAAGAAAAATGCTGTCATTTTTTACCATAGGAAACGAACCACAAGAGATAAATGAGATGAGCAGGTGAAGTAGACAGTATTTAGGCTCTTTCACACTCCTTGTCACTATTGTAAAAATCAGTATTTTAGAGCAATGTTTTCAAACTGTCTTCCAGAGAGCCTTAATGTTCAACCAAGATGTTTTAGAGAGAGGAGGAAGAGTTAGGGGATCCTCTAGACCTTGGACATCTGCAAGTCCTGCTTCAACCAGAAAAGCTTTAGTTTATCTGTTTTATATATTGGGGCTTCATGCATGTTTTCAATTGGACAAAACAAACAAACAAACCTTTGCTTTTTCTTTTTAAATAAAAAATTGGAAAACTCTTGTGCATGAAATTCAACAGAACTGATTGAAACTCATAGGGGGAGAGAAAAAAAGGAACAACCTTCATCTCCAGGAGAATGAAAGCCTGTAGAAGTCTTTTCCTAAAGAACTATCCAGAGATATCTTGGAGATGGACAACTAATTATGAAGACAAGGCTTTTTCAAAGGACCATTCTTCTGATAGCCAGAGCTACCAGATTCCAGCTTTGGGGCTCTAGTAAAATATCAAATGTTTAAAAATCAGAAACATGGCCAGTTCCACCACACTTCTCTGCTTGTTACTTTCCAGATATATTCTAATTCTGAGAGATATGTTCTAATTCTGAGAGATCAACAGTCTCTGTCAAATGCTCATAGTCGGGACCTGTGGGGACAGATTCACATGAGCTGAAACATGGGAAGAATATGTGTCCACTGGGGAAGGCACTTACTTCCCATTCATAAACACAGAAATTATCTCATGTTTCATGATGATTCACTGTCTTTATGGTCTTGCTTGGAATTTTGCATGATCTCCCTGATTTTGGCCCTACTTTACTTTCCAATTTCTATTTGCTTCCTTTGCTTATAACAATGCTGAAATAAAACTGAAATGGATCCATCTGATTATACTCTAAGATTCCTCCCAATTCAATTCTGTGACTGCCATTAACTTTTTTTTTTTTTTTGGTTATCTACTCTTCCCCATTCTGAATAGCTTTCTAAATTGTAACAATACTGCCAGCCTATTAACTTTTGAATATGTCTGAAGTATGAGGCCACATAATATTTTTAAATACAAATGTCACATAGGCAATTAATTGGTGTCTGGACATAACTCATCTCAAATCATGTCTCAGGGTAGGGGACTATACTTTAAACAGTGGGATTAATTTCAGTGTTTAAAAATCAGTAAATGTTGTGGAAAATACAAAACTATGAAGACAATAAAAAGATCAGTGGTTGAGAGCACCAAGGAGAGATGAATAGAAAGAGCACAGAGATTTTTAGGGCAGTGAAAATACTCTGTATAGCATTATAATGATGGATACTACTCATTATACATTTGTCCAAACACAAAGAGTGAACCCTGAGGTAAACTATGGACTATGGGTGATTATGATGCATCGATATAGGTTCATTTTTAAAAAAATTAAAGGTACTATTCTGATGTGTAATGTTGGTATTGTGGAAGGCTATGCATGTGTGGGGACATAATGTACATGGAAATCTTTGTACTTCCCTCTCAATTTGGTTATAAACCTAAAAATGCTCTAAAAGAAGTATTTTTTAAAAAAGGGTAAGGGGCCCTCACAAAATACTATTCTGTTTAAATACTTATTGATGATATTTATTATAAATTCTCTTAAGTGATAATGGCCAATTCATTTTAGCAGGTAGAAAAATAAAAAGCCTGGTAATGTTATTAAGGCATACTTGTTAAGTCACTCACTTTTGTTATTCAGACAATAGGACCAAGGAAGTGACTTCAGGAGTATAAAAGTTTCTGCCTATAGTGCTACAAGCTTCAAAGAGGAAACTTGATCAGACATCGTGTACTGTGTGATCTGAAAACATTAATCACTGCACGACCCAGACCATGTACACGTCTTTACTGAAAGTCAATGGCTTTGGAAACACTGGTGGATAAAGGTGAAGAAAAGGGAGGCATCGTGGGGAATATAGTTCATGAAATGCATGGTGATAAAAACATGAAATCCAACCAGCTGCAACATGAATCTCTTTAAAGAAGACTTAATGTCACTCATCACTGAAGAGAGGAGGTCAAAGCAGCCTAGAAAAGGAAAAGGCGGGCTCTGCGCACCAGCACGTGCAGCAGGGGGCCTCTAGGTCAGTGCGCCGCAGGGAATGCCTGAAAGCTTCCCTGAAAAGCAGTGTAATGAAAGCTGAAGGTCCAAATCACTATTACCACTAGACAAATCCTAAAATCCAAACACCTGTTAACCTGAATCTCTCTAACAAGTACAGGACCTTTTCATTCTGGTGACTATTTTGAAATACAAGGAGAAGCATGACTGGCAAAGGACATGGCCTCTGTCAATGATCCAGTAAATTCTGGCTTTTGGCCCTTTAAACGGTGGATAATGTTTTGGTGGGATGGAACAGGCATTGGCACCTACTGGGGATCACACCTGTAAAATGAGTAACTTGCCAGTCTGACTACCCAATGGGGGTTGACTTTACCAATGATGGTTAGAGAGGGCTTCTTGTAATAGCAAATGATGGTATTTTTATGGTCTCCCTTTAGAAGAAATACTCAGAGAAGGGGTACAAGAAGCTGCAGAGAAGAAGTACAAGAAGGTACAAAGATCAACTGGCTGTTTACTCCTCTGCCACGAACTCCTTTCAGCCATGAAGTAGGTAGCATCAGGCCAAGGAACATGAACATCATACAAAGAGGCTTTGGAAAGATGTGGAAGTGGCTTACTCAACTAAGAAAGCTCATTTCCACATGATTTATGCCACTTTAGATGGAGAAGATTGAGGGTAATATATATATATTTTCCCCATGAATAGCATTCTTTATTTGTCACCATTTAGTCTGATTTTTAAACAGATTCTTTGACTGGGGCTCATATCCATCACCTCGTTCAACTTTAGCACCTGCCTCATTCCCAAGAGCTTTTCCAGAACTGCTACCTTTACTGTGAAGCTCTCTAAGTTTTCCCAATTCAATCTTGGGCTTCTTCAGTGTTTTTACTTTTTAACAAAAACATCATGGAGCAGATAGATTGGCGAGTCTTTTCTATGTCTTTTCCAGGGCTATCTGGAATCAGTTTATTGACCACTCCTTGCAGGTCATTTGTCTGCACTTCTTGGATCATGATCTCCTCCATCCTCCAGATTTGGCAGACCTGTTGATGCTGAGCGTAAGAGGTCTCCCAAATCTGATCGCTGCATTTTTAAGTAAAACCAACACAGACCAGAGGAAGCAAATGATCACCAGTAGTCTTGACATCAACATGAGCTGCAATCACGGTCTGCCCTTTTTTGACCATGGACCACATTTTGCCACAGGCAAGATCCAAGCCATGGAAATTAGTCAGGCAGTTTTTGCCCTGAACACCCTCAGTAATTGGCTTGAATTTTCTAAATGCAACTTCATCATTCTTCAGGTCAGCTAGGCTCACTCCAAAAACATGACCCCCAAGACCATCAGATGTGATTTTGGTTCTTTGAGTTCTTGTGACTAGTGTTTTTCCAATATTTCTTATATTGAACATAGCTGGTACTTTCATATCACACCAATATTCCTTAGAAAAAGGATCAATCACTTTCTCCTTGGCTCTCCTTTAATGTTGTGCTTTCAGAAGAGCATAGCTATATCAGGCCATGCTTCCAGTCATTGCTTGGTATTCTGAACATTAGACACACGGCTCTGAGTGCTTTCTGGGGCTATTTAGGGTCTTTTGATAATCCTCAGCTCTCCATCATGTACTATCCTCAGTTGACTGAGTCAGGTCACTTCTCCACAGCCAGGGGAAAAGGGGCTAATGCCCAGCTTTGATTCTAAATTCCTAAGTGCAATCATGGAGACCTGCCCGGGACTGTGGGAGCCTCCCTTATGTCTATCCTCCTGGACAAAAAATCCCCTCATGAGGTATTTCTGAATTATTGATATGACTATTACACATGGATAATAGTTATGAAAGTGAATGAAATAAGTCAGTCTTCACTGTCAGTAAAAAACAAATACCACAAAGACTAAGCTCATTAATTCCTCAATGTAAAGAGATATTTTTTCCTCACTGCAGCAGTTGATGAAAACATTATTGACTTGTTTATGTTTCCAAAGGGAAAGAAAATAAAACTCAAATAAGAGAGCCAGAGAGAATATGAAACGAGTAACCCCACAATCATTTATCTCAGACAGACCAACAGGACTACACACTTGAACAGACACACACTCTTCTATGATCATTCTCTCCTCACAGTCTGACCCTTGACCCTGACTAACCCTCTATCCCGACGTTCCCCACCCCCCAAGTCAGCTTCACTAGCAAGTCTTAGATTAGAAGACTTAGCTCCTTACAGGTCAGAATCTAGTCTCTAAAAGCTATGCCATGATAAACCAGCCCATCACTTCTACTTCCTAAATTTATTTTCCCTACCTCATTCTTAAGATATTTTTCTGTTTACAGTGAAGGAAGTCTTCTTACAGACCAAATTTCACCAGCTACGCAATCAGCCACGTCGAGGTTTTAGAGGGCTATCACTTGTAGCGCCCAAACACATTTTGACTGCAGATGATTAATTGCAGAACAAAAGCTGCTTCCGTTTGCAGAGCTTCTCCCCCAGGCCACAGGGGAGTGGAAGTGGCGGGGGTGGGGGCAGTCCACGGACTTGCCCTGGAATGCATGATCAGTTAAAGCCAATCACTCCGCACTTGGTAGACGAAACACCCGGAGCCGCCCAGCGATTTAGGTGCAGAGTGAAAGGTAACAGCATTGCATTTCCTTGTTCAGGGAGAGGTAAGTGTCTGGGAGGCAGACTGGAAGCTGAAGTCTGTCCTGTGTCATAAATCTGCAAATTTAATTGCAACGCACGGCTAGTCTTTAGAAGGCCTTTCCAATCCTGATTATGAAGACATGCATGTGCTTGTAGATGCCAACTCCCCTCCCTGTGATTTTGAAACTGTACCACCTACTGAGTCTCCCCCAAAACTAGAACTGATCAGAGGCTGTTTGCACAGTGACTAAAAAGGGTGAGGGAACAGGGGAGATTGTGTGGAGCAGGCAGCCTTTCTGGCGCCCCTTAAATCATACTTCCCAGGCAGACCCCTATTCCATCTAGTCTATGCCCAAGGCAGGAGCTGTCAGGAGGCCCGCAGATAAGCAATTTAGAAATATTCTAGCTGAATGAAGGAGACTCACTTTGGGTTTCCATTGCTGTCTGCCAAGCTAGGGAAATAGAGTGCAGACAGATGCTCTCTAAGGTTCTTGTTTGAGCTCCAAAGAGGTTTGAGGCTTGGCACAGCCATGAATCATGAGGATCTGAGGATCTTCACTTCCTTGTTTTTTTCTAGCTTTTTTTTAAAAGACAAATTGAAAGTAATACAGTCAAGAACAGAAAAAGTGATTGTTTTATTCCTTTGACTAATCTTTCTTGTTCTGAACATGTCCATTCTCTTTAACAAAGCTCTTAAGATTTTAAATTCTTGGACAAAAGCAACCGATATGGGATGTATTTGGGGAATTCTACCACCAAAATCCAAATAAATAAGATCTATCAGCAGCAGACAGAAAATTCTGTAATCAACTTCAGTGTGGCAAAAGGAAACACAGTGATTGTTTATTTGTTCAACAAATATTAATTGAGCACTTACTATGAAGAAGAAAATATAAAGTACTATGAGAAAAGGAAGAAGTACAAGACATTGCTCTTGTCTTCTAGGGCTTATGATTTATTTAAGGGAGGAGTTGTCTATAACTAAAAGGGTGAAACAGAACTCATGAGTGCTGAAATTCAAGAGACAGAAACACCCCAGATTTTTGGAGGAAAGAGAGCTCACAGAGATTGGGAAAAACTTCATGAGGGAGACAGTGTGTGGTCACTAGATCAAATTCTTTCAGAATAGGGTCTCATAGCCTGTAGAGCAGTTAAGACATAATAGATATTTTAAAAGTATGTGTTTAAGTCAAGCTGATTAAGTGCTGCAAATTTATATCATGAGAACGAAAAATGCAAATGTAGGAGAGACTGATGTGGACAGAGCGTTCAGAGAGGGAAATAGGAATCATGGCATTGAGGACGGCCCCAGAAATCACACTACGTGATTCTTCCAAAATATGTGTTGAGCTTCCCAAATCTAGGTCTTTGCCACTGACCTCCAAGAACTATCCCTTTCTTCTCTGAGTAGCTCAATTCATCAGTTCTCTCAGTGCCCAGCTCATTTCCTACTTAAAATCACAGTGAATCAGGGTTGGGAGAGACCTTCAAGACCACCTAAATCTAGCAGTTCCTAAATTGGGCTGAGAACGTAGCAAGATCCACTGGGGAGGTGCCCTTTTCCCTCCCACCTCCAAAGCTTACCTGATAGGTACATTTAAGTAAGGGGTATGTGAAGGCCTAGACATTTATTGAGGTGAATAAACATAAAATGTGTTCTTGCACTGGCTTTTCTGGGCAGAGCTTTCTAAAACTACAGAGCCCTCTATTCTACCCCTGGAATTAGGATTTTAGATTTGTTTACATTTCTACAAGGCTCTCCAGGTGATTTGGAAGATCTGCCAGATTTGCTAGCTGCTGATCTCCAACATTCCTCCAGTGGCTTCTGAATCCCCTCCATAAAATTTCTGCCTATGCTGGTCCTGATTATGACTAAACATCTTCCTAAGACCCTTTCTGGCCTCCACATTTCTTTGGGATCATTTCCTCCTCCAAACTCTTACACCACCCAGGATCTTCAATGCTCACTTAAAACCATTTCGTTCTATGTTGTGAAGTCCTTTCTATATCAATAAACAATTATCAGGCTCTGTGCTGAAGAATGCACCATAGAAGACAGAACAAGGAATGGGTTTATATTGAGCAGGTGAAAAAATACACATAACTGTTAAAATAACACGTTGGAATGAATTGCCAAAGGATGGTAAGAAAAATACGCTGTCAGAGACCAAAAAACGAAAAAAGAAAGTCGTTCTACTTAGAGGCAACTCAGAAAATTTCTAGAGAAGCTGGTTTTGGAGGTAGTCCTTAAAGGATGACTATATTTCTACCAACAGGATATATCCAGGGGCAGTGTAATGTAAAGGAAGTATCCAATGAGAATTCATGGCAAGAATGTGCAGGTGCGAGAAACAGTGAGCTGTCATGGGGGATACATGTGGGGTGAGGATATAAGAAAATGAGATTTGAAAGTGAAGTAAGGGCAAGTTTTTAGAGGCTCATGTTCTAATTTGGAAGAGAATATAGAACACCTGAAAGTGCTCAGGCTTTAGTGTCAAGTAAGACCTAGGTCATTTTCCCCAACACCGCTGTTTACTAGTGAAACTGTGACACTGGTAATTTGCTTACTCTCTCATGCTTACCCATGAAATAGCAATACACCTTCTTTTCAGGGCTGTGCTTTCAAGGACCCAACAAGTTAATGAATATAAGTACCAACCTTATATATATGTGGCTAATTCTCTTCCCTTTGTTTCATTAGTAATAGAAAACACCAGTACCTGTTTGGAGAAATAGATGTGATCTAACTTTGGTCATAGAAAGTCAACTGGATACAAAAGGATATTGAAGTGGAAATAGAAACACTATAGGCAGAAAGAACAGTTAGGATGATGTTTCAGTAATCCAGGTGAGAGATGAGGTCCTGAATGAGGGCAAAGCCACTGTGAAAACAGGGTAAAGAAGATTCACTGAGAAGGCAAAACTGAGATGTCAGCAACTGGTAGAAAGTGAATCTTACAGCACCAAATGTGATTCAGGGTTCTAGCCTGTCTTTTGCTCCTAGGAAGATAGTGGTGCAATTGAAAGTTAGGGAATTTAACATGAGTAGGACTCAGTAGAGATAGAATATATTCTAACTGGGATGTACTAAATTGCAGGTGAAAGTTGGGTATCCTGCAGATAGGTTTAGTGTGTTTTAGGGGATTTGGGCCTAAGAAATAGAACTAAGAGGTTTGCTCTGGATAGTAAGCCTTGGGAGGCCTTGGCAGAGTGGTGATAGCTGTGAAAATAGTTGGGTCTAACTAGGCAGAGAGTGCTCAGTGGAAAAGAGGAACACTGAGATCTGAACCTTAGGGGAAGGTTCAAACTTAAGGAATAGAAGGAAAAGAGGAGCTAATGAAGGAGGTAAAGGAGTGGCCGCCTTCAAAGAAACAGACCCAGAATGCTCTTGGAGCAATGAGGCATTTCAAGATAGAAGAAACTATCATCAGTGTCAAAAACTAGTAGTGGTTAAGGAGTTAGAAGGAGCCCTTAGATTTCACAATTAAGAAAGGTGGCAAAGTCTGCTGATGGTCTCAACATCCTTTTCTCCTGTTGTCTTTAGTACTAGAGCCCATGAGTCTTTCGCTGGGCACATGGCTCTCTGATAAGCCTACATTTCCTGGTGTCCCTTGTGTACAGCCATGAGACTAAGTTTTACTCAACGAAATGTGTGTACTTTCCAGGCCACATGCTTAAAAGAAAAGGGTGTGCCCTCCGCTTCCTACTGGCATGAACTCAGCAGCCCTGGTGCTGGTGGATATGATGTGAGCATCTTCAACCTTGTGAATAAGGCCCACGCCTTAATGACGGCTGCCACAGGACAGAGGGACCTGAGACCTTGACATTCAAACAACCTGTAAGCAAATTATTATGCACAAGTAAAAGAAATATTTCTTGTTTAAGCAACAGTTACTTTAGTCTTGGCTATGGCAACTAAGGCTTTATCCTTAATGATACAGGAAAGAGTAAGTATGCAAAGGAAAAAGAAGTGAGGAAATTAACATAAACTCTTCTTTTAAGAAGCTAGAAGGGCCCTGGCCAGGAAGCGCATGTAGAAGACAACTGATCAATGTTTCTCTCTCACATCAACATTTCTCTCTCCCCCAGCTCCCCTTCCCCTCTTTCTTTTTCTCTAAAATCAATAAACATATCCCTGGATGAGGATTCAAAAAAGAAGAAGAAAAGAAGCTAGAAGGGAGCAATAGTTTCCAAAGGAAAGGGACTCAAAAAAAGTGTCTTCGCTTTTTTTTTTAAGTCAATGATTTTATAATTCTTACCATTTTAAAGTCTATTATGTTTTGTCCTGATTCACAGGATAGGTTTAATTTTGCATAAGTAGTTTTAAATTTATTGCTTGGGAAATAAGCAGGTTTTATTTTTTGTGATTATGATAATGGTGCTTATAAGTTAGCTCTTTGGGACACTTCCTGTTTATGGGTTTGTACAGAATGGCCTTCAAAATGTGACTTGGGAAAATTCAAAGTTTTGCTAGTCAGCTAGAGGGTGATTTGTATTCATAAAGGGATCCCTTAAAACATGAAGCTTCTTAGCAGTTAAGTGTATACAAAGCATTTAACCACAGAACAGAGGGCTAAGAAAAAGAAAGTTAACTTGTTAGAGGTTACTGTAATGATCACGTATGGATGTCAGCAGGAAAGCAGATTTCAAAAAATAAAAATTTTAGTTCATGGAACTTCTTCCAGGAATAACTTTCTCGTATAAAGAGAGGAATTCCTACATCGTGTACACTGCAATTAATGGCTCCTTTGTGGGTTGAGTGATGGTCTCTCTAAGTCCCCAATTCCTGCTCCTACAGTGGCCTGAGCAACAGGGAGCTCTGAGAACAGCTTTTGGGACAACCCCACAACAGCGCTGAACTATCTGCTGTCAAGGGTATGGCAGTTGCATAATTAACCATAATAGCTGCAAATCATATACTTAAGAACCCTGTTGGTATTTAGCTGAACTAAAAAAAAAAATGGTGTAAATTATAGCTATGTGTATAATAAAATTTCTTATTTGCATTTCACATAAAATTTACCACGCTCCTTATTGACTCATTACTTACCCATTATGGGTTTTTTTAAATGGCACTTTTAAAGTTTGCTTTGGCTTGGAGTGAATTATTTGCTAAGACTTTATTCCTGGAGTCACGACTCCTCTGGGACTTCTTTACCTTTTGGCAAATTCATAGCTCATTTTGTGGGTGGTAGTGGTTTGTGGACTCTATGTATGCATGTGTGGTCATATGTGGGAAATAGTCTTAAGATATCCTAAATGGTGGAATATTTCATAAGGAAGGGTCCTATATCCCAGAGCAATTAAACAGTAAAATAAAAGAGCAGAAAATGAGTAAAGAACAGCAATAACAACAAAAATTAGGTTACCCCCTTGCAATTATGCATGTGCTTGAATAGTCTGCTGATTTAATAGGTGGGAGAAATGTGTATTACCAAAAATCCATTGAATGTTTGCATACAAAGGGGCACAAATACGAAAGTGCATGAAAAGGTAAAATTGAGGCAAAGCTCTTTCTGAGAATAAAAGTCTTGATGAACTTTAATAAGCCACTAAATGCAATGTTGGATACAGGTGGGCAGAGGAAAGAATTTTTTGCATGCCCACTTACAATAAAAAAATGAGGTCTTTAAGACCAACATTAGTATGTTAGGGGAAGAACTGGGGGTGTAAGGCCAGGTAGCTAGAGACACTTACCAGTTCCCAAAGGGCAATGGAAATTCTCCCTGCCCTGAATCTCCCCCGACTCACTGCCAGACATTGGCTTCAAATGTCTCCTAACGTAATCTCCGATGAGCTCAAGACTAAAGTTAAGGAATATTTCAGAAATGAAATACACAGTTTTTTCAGGACATTAATAAAGTAGTTCCTAGGTGTATAGAGATTTCAAGCTAGAAGAGATCATCATAAACATTTAGTTTCTGCTTCCTCCCAATGTGTACATTTTATGGATGTGATATGTCATTGGTTTCACCAGGTAATAATAAGTGACTGACTAAAGATCACATAGCAAATTAATGGCATAAAAATGCTGGTTTCTAGCTCTCTATCTAGAGGTATTTTTTTACACTACTGAGCACTCACTGCCTGTACTCATAAGGCGGGGGCGGGGGGGACAGTGAGTAAGAAGAGAAGGGCCTGGTACATTTCACTGGAGGATCCGGTCTAGTGCTAGGGGTGGCATGAGGGCTGGGTGAGTCACGGAAAGATGATCTAGGGAGTGGGGCATTCTGGATTTGTACCTGAATACAGAAATTTGCCATTTTGCCTCATATTGGTTTAAAAGACAAGGAAAGTTTAATGCCAGCAATATACCATCATACAGTAGCTTGCCCTTCTACTGGGCATAGTTAATCTGCAGGTAAACCATATATCTAGTGAAATATCATGTCTCTTCTCCTCAGACACAGCAACTATGCCCTGACACTAGCTCAGTGGTAGGGTTTATCTTTCACTCACAAGGCACAAGAACACTGGACACTTTTATAAAGTCATTTGTGTGTTTTTAGAGATTGTTCTAGGTTTCACGAGGGGCAGTTGTTATGCCGATGTGGAGCTGCATCAACCAATTTTGCATCGGGGTAACGTGTATTCAGGAAACCATACTAAGCAGAGCAAGAAGTAAAAAAATCTCTACACATAAAATTGACCGTAAGTGGCTTAAGGTACTTAAGTTTTTCAATACTTCCATTTCATTTAGAAGTCATTCTGTCCCTTTGAAAATACTAATATTGATACTTAATTTTTTCCAATCGCTGCAGTTTTAGTTGGGCTTCAAATATATCTAAAAATCAAGTGGGTGAAATTTCTTCTGCTGAGATCCAAACTATTGTTTTCTTTTTCCTCATAATTATAAGCTATCAGATTTTCATTTGAGTTTTATTTTTGAGGATGACTCTGTACTATGTTATGTTACCACCTCCTGATGTTTAGTGTTGTTGGAATTTATTGTATTTCTGGGAATAGCATAATAAAGAATGATAATGTCAAGCACAATTAATTGGATGTCAGAACAAAGTACTCATTGTTTCTCATTTTAATTACAATAGGAGAATTGCAGTTAATTTTGCTTGTTTTACCTTTATAATACGTGATTCTAACAGTTTAAAATCTAAAATCCTTAGCAGGCAGAGGACAATTATAAAAAATTCTTACTTCATAAAAAAAAATCCAGGCTATTAATCAATTTAACTGGCTGAGCAGTAATAAACATAATGTGCTAACATTTCTTAGCAAATAGATTTTTGTAAACAAGCTGCTTCCAAAAATATTTTATGAGCCGCCATTAACTTTCAGAGATGTTGTTGTTTCAGGCTGGAAACCTCGGTGATCCATCTCGCAAAGCACGGCTGGAATGAAGAGACCCCTGAAATCGCTCAATGAGAAGAACTGAAAAGGGTCCTGTGAAGTCATGACCCTTTAAAGGTGTTGGTTTACAGAGTGTGAAGTGGGCAATTCACCAGCTGCACCCAGGAAGCAGCGCTGCAGATGACTGTGAGTAGGAATCCGAGCACATGTCATTTTAAAGGAGGCCACCACCACTGCAGACCCCCAATTTATCTGGTATGACTTCAGTAGTAGGGGAAAAAAACCTCTTTAATTTGAAATACACTTGAATATTTCAAGCGTAGGGGAAAAATCTCTTTAATTTAGAATATACTTGAATATTTCAACAGAAGAAGAGTATAGTGAAAAGCAATTAATTACCCTCTCTGTTGTTTTTGGTTTTTGGACAATTTTTAGGGCTCCAACCTCAAGGACAAATTTACTAAGGACTATACTCAAAATGTAAGGTGCAAAATCTTAAGTGAAGGCCATACCTTCCGAGAGCACTGCTTGGCTTCCTGGCCTTCAGGTGTGGTGTCGGGAGAGGAAGGGGAGCTCAGTGCTGCCACTTTTCTATGAAGCTCACAAAGTAGAATTAATTCCCCAGAGGTTTGAAAGGGTTAAATAAGCAATTGCAGGGCAGGAGCAAATGAGTCGGGTGTCAGGCTTTTTAGGATTTTTGTCATGTTATTATCAATGATCTATTTTCTTAAAAATGTCACTTAACTACTTCTCTGTTTCCATTTCTCTATATAATGGATGTACTCACTGTTCCCAAAGAGGTAAGTGGTGGAAAGATATGTTGATCAATATTTTTAAAGCTCTTTGACTTAGAAAGAAAGCAGACTTTTGAAAAAATTCCCCAAGAAAATATTTAAATAGTAATACTGGATAAAAAAATCTCTAAATTTTTATCGCTTTTAAAAAATAGTTTTTTAAGGAGAAATACATTAGTGTGTTATATGTGTGTGTGTATTCTGCACACACCTATTTCCTGATTACAAAGTACTGAACTAAGGCATTTTAGGTCTCAAGGATTAGTGAGACATAGATGCTATAATCGAATAAACCATTTCCCTTATTTTGTAGAATTTTTCAGTCTCCTTCTACTCCACTTTGAATGACACTCTTATGCATCTGTTCTGCAGGGGTAGTGACAAGACCCATTTGAAGTTTAAATCCATGACACCCTTTGTAGAGCAGTGGCAACCCGATCAAAACAGTGATCAAGCACAAATGCTTTCTTTTTCTGATAAACAGGGCCAAATTCAGTCTCTTTCTAAGAACGAACACACACACACTCTCCTTGCATTCAGAGCAGAGGTTTTCCTTCTACCCCCAACTAATAAAATCAGGAGGCTGCAATGAGGCTGAGCGGCAGGCAGTTTGATGTCCTCAGCAGGATACGAGGAGTCAGAAGTGGCGCTGTAAATCCAGAGCGGGGCTTCAACACTGTGTTAAGTGTGGCCTGAGTCTCAGAGATTTCCCTTTGATGCAAGTTCAGTATATTAATGGGAAAAGCATTCACTTTTATTTGTACTGTCTGCGACAGCAAGGCTGCCTCATTTAGCCTGGGCCAACATGAAAATACACAGAGAAGCAATCTGTTGCAAATTAGCACAGCTCCCCTTTCATTTACTAGCTAGTAATTGGAAGGGGTTAAGAAAGTGTAACTTCTCAGACCACGTGAGTGTATCTGCTTGTGCGGACAGCAAGCCTCCCCCGAATCTCCCTAAGAGCCCTGAGGCAATAATCCTTCCTCACGTCCACCCAGCCTGAAAGACGACACTGACACGTGTGAAATGTGTCCACTTTGTTAGGTTGGAGAAGGCAGTTTCCGAGACTCCCAAAGGGGGTATGCATGACCCCGTCAGAACCTTACCTTTCTTTAGATATGTTTTTACTCTCCCGTTTCCAAATCGTCTTAAAGTCACTGCAGAACTCGTACCACACAGTAAACACGTAGCTGGGAGTGATCTCCTTCTCACCAGACTTTGGCTTCATCCCAAAATACCCCACTGTCGTGTCAAAGCTGCAAGAGGCAGGGGAAAAAACAGAGTGAGGTACAGGGTGAGAAGCTGTCAACACCAAAACTCATTAGGGTGAGGAGAGGGGGCGCCGGGCGCAGTTTCCCACTTGTCCACTCTGTCTCAGAGCTGCTGTGGCTTAGCCTAACCCCCAGAAAACCTGTTTGGTCCAATCAATTTTCCAAGAAATTCAACTTGACTGGGATACTCCAGGACATAACATATTCGTATAAAAACCAGCGTGCATAATTCCATGGGATATGGAGGGTAAAACTTTTTGAGTTTGTTCTTTATCTCAAATCTATGTCATGTACCTGCCCTTCATTTGAAGTTTAATGATGACATGGAGCAGTGATCATATAATGATTCTGTAGCATTAGCAGTGGTCAGTCAGAGAGCCCATTGGGAATAATTAATCTGTGAGGGTTTCATGGAAAGTCAAGACTGTTCTATCCTTATTTTGGCATCCGCTGGCTTTGTAATCTGGGGCCAATCACTCAGCATCTGACTCAATTTTCTCAAGGGTAAAATAAGAGACTGAGCCTCTATGATTTTAGGAAGGCTACATTTTAAAGCTTTATATAATATAAGAATTCATATATATATATATGAATTCATATATATTTGAACTGAAGGCATTGCAAGATTTGGATGGAAAATCATCTTTGATCTTAATAGATGTTCTCCACTCGGGTCCAAAGTTTTGCAAAGTAGATTGCCACATATCACCCAGAACCTCCCGATCTGCCCCATGGAGGCTCGCTGCACACCAGACTACCTGGGCCTCCCAAGCAGTCCTTCTTGGAGGCGCTAGCTTTGCAGCAATTTATAGCTCTGCACTCAATCTTTCTACCCACCCACCCACCCCCACCCACCCCAAGCCCCAGAAGCTCATTTGCCATGAGCAAGAACACTTAAATAAATGGCTCTCTTTTCTAGGGTGTTGGAAACTAATCAAAGCAGGAATGGCTGGCCGGGTTTATTACTACTCAATGCTCTATCATTTGTTCAGACACAGCATTTTTTTGCGGCCATCCTGAATACTGAGTCCCTAATGGAACTCTATTCAATGGCGATTGTAAAACCCTGAAGCCCCGTTACTATTACGGAGCATACTTTCATCTCATTCTCAGTTATTGGCCAATATGTATCTCATAAGATTTTATCACATTTCACAGATGAACTGTTAATTGATTCCATGGCTATGATTAGGCGAGATCCAAGCTAGAGCTGCAGCTCTGAGTCCCATAAATTCTTTGTGCTTCTGTAAATAATAAATCTGTTTTTAATGCAAATTAAAACTACTGGTCAGGGAATTTTGGTTCCCAGTTATTAAAAGACTGGAAGTGTATAAGTGGAGAAAGGCAATAACTGCAGTAATTTCTTAAGGGACTCTCTCATAATACCAAACATACATATTTTGGTGCAAAACCAGCAATGGAAGAAAGTAGCAATGTCCACTTTCATCTACACAGGACTTCTAATTCTGTGGCAGACAAAACACTGATAAAACTAATGTATACTCTATAGCATATAGTTTTATTTCCTTCAAAATGAAAATTATACTTACTGTAGCACGGAAATACATAAGTGGAGAGTTACGCGACCAACAGGAATAGGCCATGATTTTCTCATAGAGTCCTGAGGCTTTAGAATTGGAAGAGACTTACATTACAGGTCAACTAGTCCGAAGTTCTCATTTTACAGATGAGAAAACAGAGATCTGGAAAGACTGAATGTCCCTGTTTACTGGCAGATTGGGCCTATATCTGGGGTCTCCTGATTCTCAGGGAAACGCTTTTTCCTCTCTGCTTTTCTGTGGCTCACACTCACTGACACAAGAATTCAAGACATAAAAGTTATTTTTTTTCCGGTTTCCACTTTCGACACAGCTGCTCCCTGTATCATATATAACGTGCATTAACCCCAACAGAGCACATTGTTATTTTTTTCTCTTCCTTATGCTCCCCTTCCATATAGAAACATAATAATTCGTGCATTAATAGAGAGGAAAAGTCTTTCACTCTGAGTCCTCAGTGGAACCAATGGCCTTCCTGCTTCCCAGCAGGGTATGGGGAGGAGCACAGAAGCCCCAGTCACTGTGCCTCTTGGGTCACCCCCACACCTCTGGCCTTCTTTTGGAGTCTAGACTGTGAGACTGAGATATTGCATATACCGGTACAGTTTCAGAGAATGATAGCATTGTTCAGTGGGTCATCACAGAGCTGGAGAAAAGCATCTCATCATCCTGTGGGCCTCACTCCTCCCAACTCTAAAATGAAGCTAACCATGCACCCTCTCCATCTCTCCCTGTGGGGAGCTGTGAGGCCCTGCTTACCCTTAAGGTGGGTGAAAACTAAAGGAAAGACAGGATTTCAGCATTTTTCCCCCTATGTGTTTTGGAAACTAAGAAGGCAAGTGAACCTCTTCAGAAGAACCAAAGTAAACAGTGTCCCGGAGGGTGGCCTGGCTTTGGCACTCCGCAACGGTGACAGAAAGGAAGCTGCTCTGAGGATGTGCCTTATTTGATTTCAGGGCTGTTCTCTTGTTCAAGGAACAGCTACCAGCCAGTGTATCTGATAAAGTCTAGACTGCTGTCCTCCCTACACTAAACTCTCTTCCTTAAAATTCCCTTTTGATTCACAGAAGACTGAGGACTGAAAATCTTCTGAAGTTTGGGCATGAAAATTAATCAATATTTAACAGCGAGGAGAATTTTCTCCAACAGACAAAGGGGCAATCATGCTTTTTGAAACTCCTATTTGTCAGCCGTTGACCTTAAATTAGCTTCCAAATTCTAAAAGTTGATGGATTTCTGATCATGTTATAGTTCACAAAACTTTTTTTATTTCACCCTAAACTATACCTTGACTCCTTTTCTCCCTGCTACAATTCCTTGTATGATTTGTATCTTTTCAATTCAGCTAAACATTTTAAAGTACAGACAATGATCATATCAAAGAGCCCGCAGCCAACTGAATGGTTTTACTTTTACAGTGTCGAGAGGCCAGAGCGGAACACACCCACTTACTGTTTTACATGCGTGCCTTCAGAAACTGCTTAGGAAAAGCAAATATTCCTTCGCCTCAGAGTAAACTGTTTCTCTTGAGAATAAAACAGAAGAATTTCCTAAATCTCACACAAACATTGCAACACTGACCACCAACCTCCTTAAAGAGTGTAACCAAACAACTGTGGTTTCTACATTAAAGATGGGATCGGACATATTTCATGAATGACATGAAAGCGAGACTACCTTCCCCACAAAGTCACGGAAAATGCTGACAACCAGAATTTATGGCCCCCCTCAGCATGGCTAATGCGCAGCAGCAGCTTCGGCCCCTCTAAGGTGGGCCCCCTTTTCCTTACCCAAGAATCTCGGAGCAGTATTAGAAATTTGACATCCACCGCATGCTGATGACTTCTTAAACGTACTACTTTTACACGCCAAAGAAGGGAAGCTCTCTACAGGGATAAGGCCAATAAAGGGGCACAAAAATCTAAAACCACAACCACAGGATTGTTTTGGTTTTCAAAGATCATCGTGTGAAGATGATAATCATGATTCAAGAACATGTCTGCACTTAGAAAAACGCAGGATTTGCCCTAACTTCCCTTTCATCTGCATTTAAATTTTATTGGCAATTATAGTGGAAAGCAGGGCAAGATGTTGGTACCTGTCAAAATGGAGCCGACGGCACTGTCTTCAGGCTCCTTCAGGCTTTCAGAACTCTCAGGAGGAAAAGGGTGCATTTCTACTGTTTGGTCACTTGCATTTAATGGACTAACTCTTTTCCTTACACACTTGTGAAGCTCATTTTCCCATAAATGCTTTTTCCTGTTCTTATCTCTTATTTAATTTCTAGTACTTTTAGACTTGTGCCAGCAAAATTTATCTCAGTTCTCCGTGCTGGACTATGGGAATGCCTTAGCAGATTCCCACTCCCCCTTTTAAGAGGGAAGGACAGCCAAACTGACTAACTCGGTCAACTAAGAGAAAAGCCCCTGTGAGGGATCACAGCCGGAAACTATTGGCCTCTACCACTCTGATGTCTGGTCAGAGAGAGAAGAGTCAACAAGAGGCTTGAGGCAGGGGAGAGGTGAAGAGAAGACCTCTGAGGTTTCTGACAGATTCTGGGGGAGTTTTCCAAACAGAGTCAGTCCTCTTCCCCCCATGACATTCTCTAGGATCTGAGGAAAGACATAGTAAGTCTCTTAGGCATTTGTAATAATTGGTTTAATCTAGTCGTAATACTAAGAAGGAGCACACTGTTCCTAGCTTCCATGAAGCGGTTCAGGAGCAGAGCAATGGAGGAGAGGCAAAAGACAAAAAGAGTGTGATGACATGTGAGGCAGGTGAGTCACTTCTGGATGATCTCCTGTTTTTTTTTTTTGTTTTTTTTTTTGTGATCTCTTGCTTCTTGAGGAAAACTGTTCCCAAGCCCTGTTACAGGGCTTTCATTCCAGCTCTCCACAAACTGTTATTGTTCATGAAAGCAACGTCTTAACAAATGGGGCCAAAAGAATGGCTAGTCAGACATTATGCTCAATGAAATAAGCCAGTCACAAAAGGAAAAATACTGTATGATTCCACTCACATGAGGTAACTAGAGCAGTCAAAGTCACAGAGGCAGAGAGTAGAATGGTGGTTGCCAAGGGCTGGGGAAGGGAAATGGGGGACTTAGGGTTTAATAAGTCCAGAGTTGCCTTTGGAGAAAATGAAAAAGTTCAGGAAATGGATAGTGGTTGTGGTTGCACATCAATGTGGAGTATACTGAATAATAATAATAATAATACAGTGGCTAGTCAAAGAAAGAACTGGGGCCATGTCAGAGCTGCTTACCTTTTCTGTGCATTCTCCAAGTGACTTTCTTCCATTTTATGCTCTTTTTTGGCTGTAAAAGAGAAATAATTATGATTAAAACATTATTTTCTTCCATCATATTTTTAACATAATATTCTAACCTTGATTATACCCATTCATTATCAAAATGAGTCCAGGTGCAGGGGTTAGCAGCCCCTACCACACATCCTGGAAAAGGCGCTCAGCTCACTACTTCTACCACCACTGCTTTCTTGACAACAGCTAGGGCTAAAGGGGGGCATTTAATTTCTGTTCTTCTAGGACACCTGTGAGAGTGGAAGGGGGTGATACTAGTAATTACACCTGGACAAAGGCATAAATCGGAACAACCCTGGCCAGGGTGGTTCCTGCGGTCGCCCTGGCTATGTCTAGCCTCTCTGTGAGCCTTGGTATGTGCTCAGCACTTTCCCTCCTCCCGCAGACATAATAAACCCAGTACTATTTGCAGTTCCACTCAGATTCAGACATATTCATTGAATCCTTGCACACACTCTCTCTATACCCACAGTCCCCTTTGACAACCTGGAGAGGTCTATGGTCTCCTTTTTCAGAGTGATTTTAAATGCATTGACAAAAAATACTTAAAGTTACTAAGGAAATCAGTGAAACTGAGATACAATTCTGAATTTACAGATTAGGAACCTGTGCTCTATAGGGTCTATTTTATTTGGAGATTTCATTTTGGGTGGTTCTTTTACATGTTCTTTCTCAGCAGAAGATATTATTATACATAATAATATATACCACTCCTATAGTTTAAAAATATGTAGAAAAATAGGTATCAAAATCTGTATGAAACTTAAGATTCCTTTCATTTAAGGCTGTAATGATGGAAAATGAATGAGAAAAAAAATCAATCTTATCTAGGACCTACATTGGGATACTCCATGAAAGGTATTAAAGGGTTTTAAAATACCACTATTTCATTAAGCCTAGCTCTGCCATGTACTACCTGTGTGTCTGTGGGAAAGTTACTCATGATCCACTGTGTAGTTACTGCCTCATGTGTCCTGTGAATGACTATTCTCATAGTACGTAAGTGAATTATAGTACGTAATACAGGTTATGCATAATTGTGCATTAGAAAGATTAAACGAGATGATACATGTAAAGTGCTTAATAGATAACATATGCTCAATGATGATGTAACAGGTATTACTAGCACCTCATCATTCTCAATGTCGCAACTGGTTTTAAAATGTAAATTTTATCAAGTCACTCCTATGCTTAAAAGCTTCCCACAGCTTGCCATCACCCTTGACATAACCTTTAATTATGACATAATCACAGTGTCCTGGAAGGCCCTGCAAGTCTGCCCTCCGGCTCCTCTGAGGCATCGCCTTCTCCTTTCCACGCTCATTCCTTCCCAGGCTGGCGGCTACCTTGCTGACGCCTGAGTACCCTGAGCATGCGCCCTTGCCCGTCCTCCTCCCTGGGGCACCCTGCCCACAGTTTCTGCATGACTGGCTCTCTCACTCCAACAGGTCTCAGCGACCTTCTCTGATCTCACTAAATTAAAGATCATCTCTTACTACTCATGGTCCCCTCCCCTCCCTTACCTCCTCGGGTCATCTTTTTTCCCCCAGAGCCTTATCTACCTGACAGACTAATTGGTTTACTCTATTTTTTTTTTTTTTTATGACAACTGAATGTAAGCTCCAGAAAAGAAGCAAGTTCACCTGGCTTGTTTTCTATTGTGCCTTAAACATGGAAAGTGCCTACATATTAAACAACTTGTTTTAGCTTAAAAGTGTATATACTGAAGTTAGGTTGCTTAAAAAGGAGATACTAGGTTTCCTAAACATAAAACTTTATATTTAGAACATGAATATAGGCTAAAGAAGATTGTGAGGATAAAGTTGTATACTGTATTCTCTAAGTTCAGTATATTTCATCTAACAAAAATGATTTCTTTGTAATATTAAAATGATTTGGCTTTGATAACTACATCGTTTTTGGTAAAGTCATAGTCATGGCCATCTTTGCGGTGTTATTTCCCTCCCCTCCCCCCGGCATGAATTCCTGTGAGTTTGTCTGGTTCTTAGCCAATCAGATACAGAGAAGTGACCTATGTCTCTCATAGGCTGTACAAAGCTCCCCAAAATGTGAAATAAACTAGCGTTTTGTTTTTATCCACTGAATCTAAATTAAGCGCATGGTCAACAGGAGGAAAATTCTTCCGAGGCCTGAGTGATCTTCCTGGAGCACCTTTGCTGTTCTCCATCACCAAATGGTTTCTAAGGGGCTGCTCCTGTGCCGTGTTAAGTAAACTGTGGTCGAGTTGTCATTGCATATAAATTTGTGACAAAAAGTATCTTTTCCAAACTGAATTAGGCATTAGATAGGAATTTGCAATGACTCTATGAACATGGTTGTCTGGGAAAAAATGGCATCCAAATATAAAAAGAGGTATCACTAAGAGACAATGCACATAGGACAACCTCTGAGGGTTTTGAGGAAAGAGCCCTCAGGAAAACGAGAACCTGGAGATATCAATTTTCCCTAAGCAAAGGGTTTATGCAGAAAGAAAAGGTAGCTCCCTTCATGGTGTGACCTGGAAGCTCCACCCGCCTCAAATACATCTCCTGCCACAATGTGTGAAATTTCTAAGCATGTTATTAATACATTTTAAAGTCTTCAAGCAAAACAAAAAGACATTATCTGGAAGAAAAATATTTAAAGACTGGAGTCACAAAGGCAAATTCTAACATCTCGAACAAACACGGTAATTGTAGGCCAAGTGCAATGCCCTAATATTCTCAAATTTGATCCCTAGCGTCTCAACACTGGAACTGGCTCCATCTCAGTACAGGGAAGCCAAACGGGAGTGGCAGGGGAGCAGGAAGGCCAGGCTCCACGGGAGGGAGGGAAGGCACTTGCCAGTGTTACCAGGTTTTCTACCTTTTTCAGAGAAGCTATGATTTTTAAATGATGTTTTCAACTGGAAAAAAAAGTGTTTCAAACATTGGGCAGGACAAACAGTACATTCCTGTTGGTCATATCTCACTCTGCAAGCTCTGACTTAAGCCTTTAGTAGCTATTGACATAATGACATAGGTGGATTTGTTCTTTCATTCCATGTGCCAGACCCTATTCTAGGTGCTTGGGGTCCCCCAGTGAAAAAAGCAGACAAAGGTCCCTATTGAACTTTCACTGTGTTTGGGGAAGATAGACAGCTAAACTCAAGAGAGTATGATCAAATGTGAGTAATATTTGATGACAGGTAGCAAAAAAAACCCCAACAAAACCCCAAACCAAACCAAGCCAAACCAAACCAGAGCATGGAGTGTCACTTATAAAATGAAACTCTGTACTAAATTCAGGGTACCTGGGCAGCCAGAACATGCCACATAGGCACTCGGCACAAAAAAGGAGAGAGGCAGTTTAAATTGAAGATGGCAAGTCCTGGATAAAAATTGTCATTGCCTACCACTTTCCTCAGCTAGCTAGCTAACTCAAGATAGCTAACTGCCAAGTTTTAAGCCCCACTGTGCCACTTAAGGGTCATGGATAAGTTGCATGTATTCTGTGCTCCAGTTTTATCCTCTTTAAAATGAAGTTAATAATTCCTACCTCCCACACAGTTATGAGAGCTGCATGCAGAGGGGACAGTGCTTGGCTGAATCAGAATCTTTGCAGTGAGATCTCGGATGGTTCCATGTCATGCTAAGGCTACTGGTGAGGCTAGCAGGGGCCCTGAATCTACGCGTGGGATTCATTTAGACTTCTTTTCCACAAAGCCAGATGGATAGTCGTATTTAGGTGTTTCTTTCTCAGGTTAAATTTAGTACCGCATGTGTGGTGATGGTGGGGGTTAGGGTGCTTCTTAGAAGTTTGAAGAAGTTGTCAGATACCGACACAGCACCAGGGGAAACAGAGAAATAACAGGCACCCCCAACCTGCTCTTCCTCCTCCTCCTCCTTCTTTCACAAAAAGGTGTCTTATTGTCTGCACTGAGTGAAATATAATTATTTTCCAAATAGGGGGACTAAAGAAGCTGCTTAGAGTGATGACAGCCTCACAGTTTAAGACAATAAAAGCAGTAAGAAAAACAAAGCAGAGTACTGAAAATGAAAATTTTTACTTAACATCAATTCTGCCTTCCTTTCGAACTTCTTTACAAAGGCTACATATACACTGTGTTGGTGTGAATTTCTGGAAGTGTTCTGAGGAGGTTGAGTGGTTAGTTTGCCTGATGACATACCAACAGCATGCAGTAATTTTTCTGTCATTGGTAGAACTGCGTTGCTTTTCTTAAACTTTAATTTTCTCCATTAACAGTTTTTTTTTTCATAATTCCATGTCACAGAAAGAAAGCAACATAGCTTCTTTTGAAAGCTTTTTTTCATTTAAGATATATTTATGTGGATTTTATTTAATGCAGCCTTTACTGAATAAAGACCATTTGCTTTTGTGCAAATTTTTAATGCCTTGGAATTTTGTTTCCTGCTTCATTTCACGGCCATTGTTTCATTAGTTATCATAAAATTGCCCCACAAAAACAATCCTGAAATTCATAAGCATTGTGGCCTACCAAGTTAAGTAGAAATCGCCCTTTTTATTCAATGGTTGTAGGCCCAAGGAATGCAAATCAAAACTCAAGATAGCTAACTGCCAAGTTTTAAGCCCCACTGTGCCACTTCAATGTCATGGATAAGTTGCATGTATTCTGTGCTCCAGTTTTACCCTCTTTAAAATGAAGATGATAATTCCTACCTCCCACACAGTTATGAGAGCTGCATGCAGAGGGGACAGTGCTTGGCTGAATCAGAATCTTTGCAGTGAGATCTCTGATGGTTCCATGTCATGCTGAGGCTACTGGGGGTTCAAGCTCCCAGTTGGACAGCTGTTTTGACAAAGTTACATGCAAGTGTAGCATAGTAGTAAAAGCTTGGGCTTTGCATCAGACAGACATGGGGTGAATTTCTGCTCTGCCACTTATTAACCGAAAGACCTTGGGGAAGTCACTTAGTTCTACTGAGCCTTACCCATAAAATTGGAATAAGAAGATTTGCCTTGCAAAGTGGTTGTGACGACCGGATATACTGAATGTGAGAGATTAATGCAGTAAATAACATGCCAGGCACTCAGAAATGGGAGCCATTTATTACTGATTGGTGAGGAGCAAATGCTCATAATCTCTATTCTAGCTCTCTGACTGTGGGATGAATCACACAAAATTTCAAGCAAAATGCTCCTTTCATTCTTAAGAATGTCCACAACCATGCTCAGTGGACGCTAATTTTGCTTGTGATCTTTTTCAAGTTGGAGTGTCCTCTGCTCAAAACCTCAGTTTTCCCGTTTCACTCACAAAGCCAGGGTCCATACCATGGCTGCTGAGGCTTTCTACAGAAGGGTTTTTCCCTACGTCTGGCCTAAAGTAATCTTATTTGCTGTTTCATTTTGTTTTATTTAATCCTCAGGACTGAAAGAGAGAAACTAATTTATAATTTTGCAAATTCTTGGGGGTTGAGGGCAGGGGTGTGGTGGGTTGAGTGGGGTATAAGTGTGAGGGGGCAGATGCTTATAATTATTCTTACCTCATTCTTTTTCCCACTAAATGATCATTGAGTTACTCAATCTTTGATCTGATTAATCACTTCCCCAATGCTAAATGAAAGATAATGATGCAGGGACCTGTTTTTAAGAAGTAGGTTTTCTGAGAACAAAGATTCCTTCTTTAAGCTCTAGACTCTAATGATCTATGATAGCTCCCTGCATGCACAATAAATCTAGTTTTCTCTAGTGACACCAGATCGTCAACTTAAAAGGCAAATTGAATGCAATCCCTATCATAATGCCAATGGCATTTTTCACAGAACTAGAATAATTAATTCTAAAGTTTATATAGAACCACAAAAAACCTCAAATAGCCAGAGAAATCTTGAGGAAAAAGAACAAAGTTGGAGGTATCATGCTACCTAATAGCAAACTATACTACAAAGCAATAGTAATCAAAACAGCCTGGTACTGGAATAAAAACAGACATACAGGTCAATGGAACAGGATAGAGGGCCCAGGAATAAACCCATGCCTATATGGTCAATTAATCTATGACAAAGGAGGCAAGAACAAACAATGGGGTAATAACAGTCTCTTCAATTAATAGTGTTGAGAAAACTGAACAGACACATGACAGAAAGAAAAAAAAAGCAAAAAAAAGCAAAAAAAAAAAAGAAGCTAGCCCACTTTCTTACACAATATATGAAAATAAACTAAAAATGAATTAAGACTTAAATGTAAGACCTAAAACCATAAAACTTCTATAAGAAAACATAGGCAATAAACTCTTTGGCATTAGTCTTAGCAATTTTTTGATAGGTCTAGGACAAAGACGACAAAAGCAAAAATGAAAAGGTGGGGACTATATCAAACTAAAAAGCTTTTACACTGCAAAGGAAACCATCATCAACAACAAAAGGCAAAAGGCAACCTACTGAATAGGAGAAGATATTTGCCAATGATACACCTGGTAAGGGGTTAAAATAAATATATAATGGACTCGTACAACTTAAAAAAAACCCCAAACAATCTAATTAAAAAATGGCCAGACTGTTGGTGGGATAATAAATTGGTGCAGGCACTATGGAAAACTTATGGAGGTTTCTCAAAAAATTTAAAAAAGACCTACTATTTGACCCAGCCATTTTACTTCTGGGTATTTATCTGAAGAAATCAGAAACACTAATTCGAAAATACTAAGTACCCCTCTATGTTCATTGCAGCATTATTTACAATGGCCAAGATATAAGTGTCCACTGATAGATGAATGAAGAAGAGGTGGTGCATATATACAATGGAATATTATTCAGCCATAAAAAGAATGAAGTCTTGCCATTTGCAAAAACATGGGTGGATAGAGAGTATTATTCTAAGTGAAATAAGTCAGACAGAAAACAAATACCATATGATTTCACTTATAAGTGGAATCTAAAAAACAAATTAACAAACAAAACAGAAATGAATTCAGACACAGAAAACAGACTGATGATTGCCCAGTGGGAGGGGGGTTGAAGACATGAGTGAAAAAGGTAATAGGATTAAGAAGTACAGATTGTTAGTTTACAGAAGCCATGGAGATGTAATGCAGGGCATAGGGGATATAGTCAATAATATTGTCATAACTACATATGGTCACATGGGTACTAGATTTACTGGGTGATCACTCTGTAAAGTATATAAATGTCTAATCACTAGTTGTGTACCTGAAACTAATATAATATTGTATGCCAACTGGAATTGAGAATAAAAAAAATGCCAACTGGAATTGAGACGAGTATGCCATTGCTTTATTAATATGCTCACTAGCTCCCCCTCTGTCCACTTGGAAGGACACACAATGCACAGCAAGCCCTTCACAAGTTGGCTCCAGGACCTGCCATTAAACCATCCATGCTCCTGGCCATTGTCCCTGGCACTCCACCTTCTTTTTTTACACCTTTATTTTGGGTGCACTGCTTCCCGTACTTTGAATACTTCTTGCCCCTTGACTTTCTCCTTCCCGAACACACGTATTGTAAAAATATTTTCTTTCTTCAAAAACCAAGTTTCAAAGTCACCTCCTCTATGAAGCCCTCCCCATGGGCTTCTCCTTCAAGGACAGCCTCTGCAGCACTGTGATCACACACATGGGACATGGTACTGAGATCACCTGCAGGCAGTCTGCTCATCCTATTAGACTCTCTGCTTCTTGAGGGCAGCAACCAAAATTTATTTCATATTACTTCTCTCAGCGAACGCCGGGCAGGTACTCCACTTATCTGACAGATGGAAAAACCAACAGCAAAGAGCCCATGCTCACAGGACCCTGCCCCTGCTCATTTTTTCCCCATGGCAGGCTCCGGGCCCTCCTCCTAGCCAAGCAATTTCTAAGCTTCCAATTTTTTTTTTGCAACAAAATAAAAAGGGAGTCCAGCAGAGAATACTATTTTTCATCTCATTATATCCTGTTTTAGATTGATGTATTATTTAGATTAATATATCACAGGCACAAATAGCATTAACCCTTGAGTTTCATCTAGTTCAGATTGAATTTTTAAAATACAGCATAGCACAAAAGTAGGTTTACAGTCATTCATATGGAAAATAATAATTAATAAATAATATGGGAGTAAACAAACTCTGTTTCACGTACTCATAAGTGTAAACCTACTTTTGCCTAATCCTGCATAGTAATTATAAACATGTAAAGCTTTCACAAATAAAATTACACTTCCAGAAAGTATTCAGACTAAGACTATCCATCATCTAAATATCCCCAAATATCCAAATTTTATCCTCAAGAAGGTCACATTTGTGCACTAAAAAGTGGCTGAAGGAGGAGGTCACTCTTCAAAGAAAGTGGGGGTTTTATGCCAAACATAATTAAGTCATATTTATGGATACCCATCTGGGAGGTAGTAAATTGTGAAATGAGGGGAAGGGATAGAGGATGGAATATCTTCCTAGTATTCTTTACACAGTCTATTACACTTTAATATACCATGGTTTATAGACCTGACGTGGTTGGTGTAAACCAACAGGACACACAGTAAAGAAACTGTTTTTATTACAGCTCTACAAATAGAGGAGTCAGGTGATGCTAACAAGGAAACAAAGGTACCGCACTCCACTTCATGTGGTATCCATCTGATGAGAACACGGCAGTCATTTTTCATTTCTTAGAAAATCACCCCGTCATGCACTTTCCAGGAGAAAAGAATGCTTTCACCCACACAGGCAACAGCACACTGACAGTGGAAACAGGGATGCCTTTTTAACATTTATTTGAGAGGAAAAAAGATAAATATGTGAAACGACTGAGTTTTGGAGCAGCCACGCCCTTACATTTTTTTGTCTCTTGGTATGCTTGCCCACGAAGGACGATATCCTTCTAGCTGGTCTTCCTATTTTGTTAGTTTTCTTCATCGCAGTTAAATGAGGACAACCATTGCTGGTCTTGTCATAGAGTTTACATGTGCAAATGTCCAGCTGGATGGTAAATCTCAGGAGTGTAAGGGGCCATTTGTGAGATTTACTGTGTAAATTGGTATGAGGCTGTGAAAAGGCATGATATCAAGATTCCCAATGTATGGGTATGATTTGATTTCCAGGTCACCTGTCTAAGGCTAAAGTGGACTAGAAAATCCAGCCTTTTGATGAAAGTACCAAGTAAAAGACATCATATCAGAAGACTTTGAAGAGATCTTTAGAGTCATAAAATCAAAGGAACCCAGATAAAAGGAGTCTTAAAAGTCATCTAGTCTAACTCTCAGGCTGATGTTTGAGCCAAGATCCTGTTGTGTTCAATCAGGCTTTCCAAAGCTCATCTTTTTCATCATTTTTATCTGCCATTTTTCAGTTGCCCTTTATAAATGAACCTGAATATTTTTATGGGCATCAAAGAAAAGCAAAATGCTGGCATCACCTAATGTGGGCACCTGGGGCCTTTTTCAACCAAAGTTCTTCTGAACTGCAGACCTCGGAAAATGACTCGGACAGCTTATTTCTCAGTTTCTTCCCCCCATGTGCACATAAGTAGTACCATTCCAGATGCACAGGGAGATGACAACTCTTTAGGCACAATGGTGGCCTTAAGCCAATAGGGCTTAATTCTCGCATAAAAGGTTGAAAAAGCCCTGATACAACCAAGCTTACAAATGGCTTTTGGTGTTAAGTTATGTACATTTTTATATTTCCAAACCCAGGCACAATAATATTCAATACCTCATAAAACATCTTATTGCTATAATGATTTGAATTAGAAAAATCTCCCTGATTTTTCTAGAATGGAAAGAATGGAAAGAAACAATCTTTTAGATTCCGTGATAGTTGTTGTCATTATTTATGTAGGTGATGAATACAGTTTAAGAGATGGCAATAATAATTCTAAGTGTTCATCAGATTATGCATCTGGTTTTTCTCTATAGTAATTATTGCAAAAGTAAACATTTTATCTGGTCAAATTCTAGGAGGAAACCAGGTTACGAGTACAATTGGAATGGTAATGGAGTAAATTTATCCATCATTTATGACTGACTTGAGTCAGCTCTCTGTAAAAGCTGCATGACTCTTTCAGTATGCCTTCACCTTAGATGAGACTTTTGTCCCCACAGGTAAGTTTTTCAACGACTGGCAATAATGGCAGAACACTCCACCTTTAGACATCATGAAGAATTCTGCTCATTCTTCTTGAAGGTAACTGTTTGATTAGCTCCTAACATCCCACTATCTTCCACTTTGCTTCTGTTCAGCCCAGCGAAATCCCTCAATGCTCTGCAACTCTCCGTACGCAGCAATTTTTTGGCTTCAAGGTGATACAAATGAAATTACTTGAGAAAGCTAACCAGACAATATAATCTGTGACCTGCTATAACCTAGTCCAACAATTTAATTTTATACAAATGAGAAAATGGGTATCCAAGTTGATGAATGGGCTTTCTTGGGTCACACTAATAGTGCCAGAATCCAGGTCTCTCGACTCATAATCCGATATACATTCTAATCCCCCCTGCTGCTTCCCGGGCGGGGGCAGGGGGGGGGCGTGTTTTTCTCCAGAATTCTCAAACACTAAGGTGGTATCTTGGAGCTGCACTGTACTGCACATTTTTCATAAAAGTATATACATCAGAGAGAAAGTGCCAAGATGGAATTTCAGCTTTCACTCTAAATTTCCTGACTCTTGATGCTTTAACACAGACCATGGGGGTAAAATGTTAGAATGATCCGGTGAGAGGCTCATTAACATTAATGGGAGTCAGGTGGCTGCAGTCTCAGACGGGGCCTGCAATTCTCCCTGCTATCGCATCTTCTAGGCCCGTATAGACCTTTAACTTATCAGCATTAAAGGAAGTGACATGTCTTTTGTAAAAATGTGTTTTCTTAGTCATTTTGTCATAGATACTTCTAAATAAGCATATTTATAAAATACGATTTTCACTTAGAGAAGACTTATCCATAAATCCTGGTTCCTGGGGCATCTACCTTGTCTCACTGCCATCACATTCCCAAGGGGAAGGCTCAGGCCTTCCACTGCGCTTTAGAATTTTTCAGGCGTCATGGAGGAATAGTGCACTCTGTCCGCAGCTTTATCACTCATGGAGCAGACACCACATGAATCATCATTTAGGAAATATGAGGAATGGCAAAGAAGCTAGATTTGTAAAAGCGGGCTGCCCCCATTTTGCTCCATAAAGAACCTTGGTGAAATTTCAAAGACAATGGGATTTGGAGTCAGGAGATTGTAAAAGGCCATTTGGTGTTAAATTGCAGGTATACTGATACCGGAAGAGCTTCTCCTTTCCCACATCCCTCTGCCCTATCTTGGTGTTAGCACTAGCCTAAAGGTGTAGCTTGTATAATTTCTGGAAGGCACAGACTGTGTTTTTTTAAACTTTGTATTCAAAATGCTTAGCACTTGAGACTATAAACAAAGTGTTAATAAATCAATAATTTGTTGATCCATTAACTGGTGAGAATGACTACAAACGCAGCTGCTAGCTCGAATGTGGGGGCAGGTGCACGAGCAAAGTGGTAACAGGATCCGTGCTCATTTTTTCTTTCGTATTTATGGTAGTGCTCTTGAAAAGCAAGGGTCTCGTTTATTCATTTGGTTTTTATTTCATAGCATTTTAGTTACTTGATTTTCAACAAGTCTTTCTTTAAGCACTGCATTAACAAATTAGAAAAAAAATAAGTTCACCAGTGGGCTTCTTTGGGTTTCCTATAACTGCCTCTGGTCACTATCCATGCTACCTTAGGGCCAACACTTGATTCTTTGTACCTCAACTTGTTCATCTGTATTCTGGATAAAATCAAACCATACACTTGAGAATTTTGGAGCTAGAAGAAATGTAAGAAATTACCTAGTGTAAACTTCTCATGCTACAAATGAACTAAGCTAAACAATAGGAGACTGAATAAATAAACATTAGATTTACGATAATAGAACACTGAGCTGAACCATGTGTGACCACTTCAGCCCACCAGCCTCAGTTAATGGGATCCAAGGAGAGTCAGTTCACTGGCTGATCAGTTGCTTATGAAGCAGTTTAGTACAACTGACTAAAATGACAAGATTGATAGTGATGGCAGCGATAATGATGATGACAGACATTCACTGAACAATGAGTGTATGACAGATAATATGCTAAGGGATTTATAGAAATCATTTAATCTTTACAACGCACATTTCAGATGGGTTCTGTATGGTGGATGATAGCCAACCCAAAGCTTCAAATTGCTCCACTATTTTCTAGTTGTTGGCCTTGGACAAGTTGTTTAACTTGGCTAAGACTGAGTTTTCTAATCTACAAATGGAGGTAATAATAAGATCTATATTAGACAGATGTCGTAATAATTAAATGAGATGTTTGCAAAGTGCTCCGCTGTTGCACCTGGCACATTAGGCCAGTAAATGTAAACTGTTACAATCATTACTACCACCACCACGGCAATTCTTAGTCATCCAATGACATGCGCTCATTCCACTTTTCTTGGGTTCCCATGAGACTTGCCTGAGTAATTGAACCTCCTGTTTTTCCTTTAGTAACGTGTATCTCTACAATAAACTCCTCAAGACTTGACGCAAATGTACTAGATCCAAATGCTTCAAGTTATGCTTCCAAATAATATCACAGGAAAATGCTATGACATAACTATAAGTGCAAAAATTTAAAGCAGTAGACATAGTATGACTAAAATTATATTAAAATTTATTTTACAGAAATAAATGACACATATATTTAAAAAACAGACTGATAACTATCAGAGGAGGGGGGTGGAGGGGCTGGGCAAAAAAGGTGAAGGAATTAAGCAAAAAAGAAATTAATAAAAAACAACTCATGGACAGCAGTATGGTAATTACCAGAAGGAAAGAGGTGGGGAAGGTAGGAGAGGGTAAAGGGGGACAAATGGTGACGGAAGGCGTCCTGGGGTGGTGAACACAATACACTATACAGATGTGTATTATAGAATTGTACAATTGAAACCTATGTAATTTTATGAATAAATGTCACCCCAATAAATTCAATAAAAAGAAAAAAGAATATAAAGCAGTAGATATGGTGTGACTGAAATTACATTAAAATTTGTATTATAGAAATAAATGATACATCTATTGTTAAAAATCAGATGTTATACCAAAATGTTACAATCGCTATTTCTGCCTTTCTGGTTAATAGGCTTTTCGTTTTTCATAGGTTTTTCAAAGAATTTGCATCATTTAATATAGTAAGAAAAAAATAGATGCTGTTAGAAGCAGTGGCAGAACACATTGAAAATGAGTGACTTGCCTAAGCTCATACAACTCGTTTTGGGCAAAAAACACAGAAAAAAAATAAAGAATTTTTATAAAGAATTCTTTATAATTCTTTATAAAGAATTATAAAGAATTTTTATAATTCTTTATAAAAATTATAAAATTATCATATCATTGCACAGTGAAAAATTAGAAAGACAAGAAGTCATAACTGAAAAATTAGCAGTTGAAGAAGTTAATTTTAAATGACCAGTCACCTATATTAAAGTCCTAAAGTTCTTATTTATAAACTTCCATATACACACACAAATGTGGAATTCTAGGATCTCTATAAAGTAACCATCCACATATTTTTATAAATTGTTCAGAAATATATTCAATATGAAGAATGGTTTTAATCACATTTAAAGACTAAAACTCAGATAAAAAGCCGATACGCATGGTCAGAGATCTTAATAGCTTGAGATTGATCTTAACTAATCAAAAATGAAGAGAGTGGGAGGAAAGCCATACTCACATATCAGATAAAATATAATATGGCACTTGTACCTTTACAAAGAGTTCTTCTTTGTCTAGATTTTATACTAAACCTCTGACATCTTTGTTCATAAGACATTTGTTAAATAATTGAAGGTTTCCCTCTAGGTAATAAGCATTCAGGTGTTTAGTGATGAACATGAATGGACCACCAGAATGCCCAGTAAGTAATCATGAAATACCCATTGCTACCTTTAAAACAGTCTTCTTTTAGAACCCTGGCAAAGGCTTACTTATTAGGAAACTGGATTTACAGAGCCATGGTAACTGGAAAAAAAAAAAAAAGTCTAACTTCCTCGACATCTGCTATTGCTTTGAATATTAAAATACTTTATCTACTTTTCTTTCAGATGGTCAAGAATTTGTTATAGCTGAGGATTTAAATAGATCTACTCGAAATGGTAGCTGAGAATAACCATAATTTTAGTAGTTGTGTTGTTACCAAGAATCTAGGTGCAGGGAAGGTAGGAAATAGTCTGTTTCTTGGGAGATATTTCCAAGAAAAAATTACTGGGAGAACTGGGATTCCCAAAGAAGGTGCTACAGAAAGTATCTTCCACATTAAAGTCCACTTAATTTGTTCTACCAGTAGAAGTTATGCGTAGGCAGAAGGAACATTAGCACAGCGATCCTAATCAAAGTCAGAAAAAGAAAACTAGGAAATGAGGCTTGGTTTTAAAACTGACCACACCGCTTGCTTATCAGACTGCAGAGGTGAAAGTGTGGATGGGAGTTTAATAGAATTCAAGGTGGCTCCTCTGGAGTCATCTTTCAACGATAATTGTCATCCTTTTTTTCCTTCCCCCATTTTTTTTTTTTTTTACAAATCCTTATATTTTCAAAATATATATATTTTCAAGCAAAAAGGAAGAAAGACTCATGAACATGGACAACGGTGTGGTGATTGCTGGGGGAGGGTGGTATAAGGGGGCTAATGATAATGGGAAAAATACAGTAAAGATTAAATAAAAAAATAGAATGCGAAAAGAAAAAAATCTACTAACATTATATTTTCCTAAAATAAAAAAAGTAGTAAATCCTTAATGTAGAACATTTGGATATTTGAGGAAAAAGAAATAAAAGTACTATATAGACTTTCTTGAATAATGGCCTAAATTAATATTTGGATTCATTTTCATAAATGTAGGTGTATATTTATAATCACATACTCATTTGGGTTTTTTTAAACATAATTGAGATCATAATGAATTTATAATTTAATTTCTTGCTTTTTCATCTAACATGTCAAGGCATAGATCAATATTTAAGAATACTTGTATAGATAATTTGTTATTTAATTTATAATTCTTGACAATAATTTTTGAAAAATAAGCTTTTATTTCAAAGTGGTTATGGAACCCATTCTAATAAAACAAAATAACTTTCTAGAAACCCAAGATAACATTTCAACATGATTTTCTGACAGTATTTTTTAAATGAGACTTTGTGGGAGGGAAATGTTTCATTAGAAAAGACTATTGAAATATTATCAAGTATAATTAAAGTAGATTTTAATCTTTTGATTCAACTTGGAAATAATCCATTGCTTTCAGAAAAAGAAAACTAAGAAATGAGGCTTGGTTTTAAAACTGACCACACCGCTTGCTTATCAGACTGCAGAGGTGAAAGTGCGGATGGGAGTTTAATAGAATTCAAGGTGGCTCCTCTGGAGTCATCGTTCAACGATAATTGTCATCCTTTAGTCTTCCTCTTTCTGTGGCTTAGTAGACAAATGTTTTAGATGCCCACAAGTATTAAAATCTTGTCTAATGCCACAAAATAAGTTAAAATATCTGTCCACTATACTTAAACCTAATATAGTTGCCTTGTATTTGAAAAGAAATGGGGAATAAAAAAATATCTTGAATAAGAAAAACTATTGAGGGTCAGTATATGCTTTGCAGTAAGTGTGAAGCCTCTGAGCATATGACAAGCCCCACACACACCTGACAGGAAACAGGTCTCCCTGAAAACCTGGGAGAGGTGGAGATGTTCAACGCTAAGTTGGAGAAGTGCCACTGTCTCCTTTATGCAGGAGCCTGAGGTTAATTGTGCAAATGGTATGAAGCTGATTTCGGGAAGGGAAAAAAAAAAAAAAAAACCCCACTCATGAAACCAGAGGCTTGAAATGTTTTACTGGAGAAAAACCATAGCATTCCCCCTCCTGTGGGATGGTAACACTGATTTATGAAGCTGAAGTCATTTCTTGTGATTGTGCTTTGGGGAGATTGGTTTCACATGATCTGCGAAGCTGGGCAATGGGAGCTGAAGAAGAGCCCCACATGTTCAACTGAGGCTTGGGATCTGCCCTCTTCAAGGGGATTCCAGAGCTCCGAGGAGGGGGAGGGAAAGCAATTGCTTTCTGATCCGTGAACCCCCTTCTCCCCTCCCACAAGCTCATTAGGTGGACACACGGCTCTCTTATTCTCTCTTTCCTTTTAAAAGTATTACTACTTCTGCTGTGTGGGAGTAGAAGCTCATTGTAAATGCACAGCAGGATAGTAGCAAAGCCTAGATTAATTCCCCATGGATTTATATGGGTCGTTCTCACCCACGATGACTTGTACCGTTTCAAAGGTGCTTATGCTGCTGTTTTTATGGCTGGTCACTAACTTTATTCTGGCATATGGCGGTTGGCGCCATGACACGGAGTGAACATTTTATACCTGAATTAAAGTGGCTATTTGACAGTTTCTGTCAGAAAGTTCAGAGCAAAGAATTTGTGGGACAAGATTTATTGCATATTTTATATGGGACACATCTGTTTCTTTGCTAGCTTTGTTCCTTCCCTAAAAAAAAAAAAAAAAATTAAAGACATTTCTTAAAGAAATATAACGACTAATGGAAAAATAAATTTCCAAAGCAGAAGAAAAATATGGTCAAAAGTTGGGTGTTTTAGGACATAATTAAACAAAACAAAACAAAAATCCGCTTCTCATTTCGAGAAGGAAAAATGACTCATAGTCATGAATAAAATCTCAGTTGAAACAATGCAGTTATCATTGGTAATTATTTTATGATTGGTTGAATGCCATCTATATAATGAAGTTAAAAATTTAAGTGCATAACCTACCATTTTCTGCACACTTGAAACAGGACTGGAAAGAATAATCTGCCTTTGATGTACTTTTAAAGATTTTGCCATCCCAAATGGTGGACTAAATAAGTCCAACCACATCAGCGTTAAACAAACAAAAAAAAATTACAGATGTTTAAATATTTAAAATTGATATACCTAAAGATAAACGCAGACAATTTCCAACCGAAATTCATCAACACAATGTGAAGGGCATACATAAACTTCATCCTTGTCTAAAAACTCTTCCTATTGTAGCAAATGAACACCATTACAGAGATTCATGATTACATAAACACTGGGCTCAACCTGGGGCCTTGTATTACTAACAGACAGGCTACTTTTTCTTTTAACTGCCACAGGAGAGCCTTATTCTGAACACTGAAAAACTGAAACTAACACTTCCACTCAAAGATTTTGAGAAATTAATTTTTAATTACTTTAGGTAAAACTCATTCTCCTCATAAAAATATTAAACGTTACAGAATAATTTCTTTTTCACAACCTCTGTACCACACCCTCCATTACCCTGACAACATTCTCATCCTCTCCTGTGACTCAACTACTGTTACTGGTGATTGTGCAAATTTTGAGTGTCCTTGTGCAAACGTGCAAGGTTTTTCTAAGTCAGATATAGAGAAGAAAATTTGCTTACTCACCAGGTATATATGTTTTTAATTTTAGTTGAGACTGTCAAATAGTACTCCACAGTTAGAGTACCATGTTATACTATTAATAACCACTAAGTGATGTCATACTTTAATTTTTGCAAATCACATAGATTTTGGAACAAATCCTTACTATATGTAATGCGAACATCTTTTCTCATGCTTTTGCTTGCTTTTTTGACTTTGCAATGTCTTTTATTTCTACACTTAATTTTGAAGTGGTCAAAGTAGTACCTTCTTCATGTCTTTGAAGAGCTTTTAAAATTCACTTTTAAAAAGGTTTGCTATTCCCATGGGTATAAAGATGTCCCATATTTTGTTCTATATACTTTTGTCTTTTTTTAAAAATATATTTAGTTGATTAATCATTTGGAACTTTGTGTGGGGCAAAACTCCTTTTTTTCCTGGCAGGGGTTGCGGGGCGGGAAATGATAAGCACTGTTCAAACAGCACTAGTTCTCTAAAAGATCATCACAGTATGCAAATTATGGCAGTTTTGTTTCCTTTCTCATATTTAAACATGACATTTCATTTTCTTCCACAGCACCCAAGGTCTTACAGCCTCTGGATAAAGATGGCCTTCGTGTTCGTTGTGACTGGGTGTATTTGAGCTTATAGCGACCATATTTACTTTTGCACCTTCATTTACCAGTCTTTCCAGCTATTTCCTTTCTCCCTTTCCTGACTTTTTGTTAGAGCTACCAAATTGTTTTTGTTTTATTTTTCCTTTGCCAGGTTGAAAATGATTAATTTTAACTTTTGGATTGGTGAATAAATTTAAATTTCAACACTCATCACACAAATGCCTGTGATTTTAAGAGTATCTAGAGTCACTAATAGCTCTGTGCCCTAACCCTGAACAGCACAGGATGGCCTGATTTTCCTTTCTCCCTTTGCCAAACCTCATGGTCACATTCTGCGCCACATCTCATGTTGGTATCATCTGCAATTCTACTTTCAGATTACCCAAAATAAATTTTTTACAGTTAATAGTTAATCATCATTTTATGATTTCATTTGTTCATTATATCTTTTTCCACTCCACTTCTTCCTGGATTCACTTTCTTATTGAAGGAGTGAAACCTCAGGAATGGATTTATGAACAGTAAACTTCCTGGGCTCTGTATGTCTTGAAAATTCACTTTACTCCTTCATTCTGATGGTCATTTAACGAAGTACAGAATTCTAATTTCAAAATTATTTTCCTTCAGAATTCTAAATTTATTGCTATATTATTAGCTTGTCTCCAGTGTTGCTGCTGAGATGTTTGTTGTTTAGCTCACAAAATTTTTCTAAATCCTTGTTTCTCAAAGTTGATTATAAGGAGTTGAAAGTGTGTACATGTGTACATTTTATCTTTCATTGACCTGAAGAGCTCTTTCAATAAAAGACATGATGTCTTTCTTCTTTTGTATAAATGTAATTTATAAAATGTTTAATAAATTAATAAATTTATTAATTTAATTATTTATTAATTATTAATTAATAAATTACATTTCTAAAAATATTTTTATATCTGAGAATTTCTCCATACTTTCCATATATTTTTCTCTTTATGCTCCATTCTGGAAGAATTCCCTTGACTTGATCTATCGTTTACCTCTCTAGTTTGATTTCCAGTGCTGTCGCTTTACCATCCTGTGAATTCACTGATTTAAAAATTTTTTTTACCTAACCCAAATTTTCATTTCTGTGTTCTACATTGGGTTCTTTTTCACGGAGTGGTGCCCTTATGTAATTCCCTGAGATTATAAAACAAGACTAAAGACCTCTTCTGTCTACAAGTATATTTTCTCAGGTGTAAGTTCTGCTTGTCAAGTTTGCTGGCCTTCCCCAACAGGTGGTTCTGGAGCGTGAACCTGCCTTTGTAGCTGAGTCTCACCGTTGGGTGCAGGAGTGATTATGTTACGGTCCAGCTTGTATCCTAGTCGTCTTGGGGAAAGTAGAGGAGGGACGGAACGTTTACTTAGGCAGGGTGTTCCGTCATATCCCGAGACTTCAGCAGCTACCCAAGGCACTGCTCTGACTCTACCTGCAAGAGCCCCCTTTGTGGCCATGTCTCAGGTGGACTCTTCCCACTCTAAGTGTCTATTCCAGGGGTGGCCGAAGGGGCTGCCTTTGTGGAATGAGAAAACTCCGCTGAGAGTTCTAACTATAAGCAATTGCTTAAATTTCAAAACTCAACATTTCACGCCTTCCCCAAAATTTATAAGATTGCTTATGCATGATTTCCTTAGATTTTAAAACCTAATAAATTGCCGAAGTAGCAATGTCACTATTGTATTATCACAAGCAATGACATGAGGTGTAAATAATCATAATTAACCACTTAAAAATATATGTATTTTAAAGGAAGTACCTGGAAACAAAGCCCCTAAAACACACTATTCCAACTCACACTGGAAATACAGTCATACATATTTTACAGGTAATATTCACATTTGCAAAGCATTCCACAGAATGGGCTACTCTGAACGTACAAGGGAGAAGGCACAGAGCCTGGAGCTATAACATCCTACGGCAAAAATAGCGGAAGGCTATGTTGGAGCTGTGTGCACCTTCTGAAAGCCACGTGCTTCCTTTTTTAATGTTCGGTTTAATGTAAGGGCATCTGTGAATAAACAAGAATTCATTTAAGTGCTGGAAGTTACAAACATTTGGAGAACAGGGGGGCTCGGGATGGCAGCACATGGCATCACCAACAAATGCCATATTGCAGTGATGGGGGGCTGAGGGTGGAAGTACCAGCAGGGTTGGGTAAGGAGGGAAGTTTTTAAAACCCATGGCCACTTTATTATTAATTATACTGTTAAATAACTGTGAAGACCATTTGAAAAGGGACACGTCCCATTTCCTTTGTGCTGCGAAATGCAAATCTACTGGTGCAGGATCTGGAGTCCAATGGTGATTTGCAGAGGTTCGGATTCTTACACAGTTTCCTTAGTTCCAAATAAATCATATGTCACTGATGCATAAGTTACACAGAGGTAATGATTTATAGTTTATCATGCACTTTCAGAAAGTGTGTTTTGTTAAAATGATCAGGAAAGACAATGTATTTGTCCCAGCAAGCCAGGTAGGTTCATGTTTAATATTGATCAATATGTCCACCTTTCTAATCACTTTCTCTCTCCCTCTTTCTCCTCTTGGACTCTAAACATATTCAGCCTCCAGGGGGTCCCTTGGCTCTCCTCTCTTCTATCTTTATATGATTAGCTGGACCTATGAAGCTACCATTCTTCTGCAGATGAATCTCAAGTTCATACTGTTGACTCCACTAGCTTAACAACAGATTTGCATTTCTCATGCTCTGCAGGACACCATGATGTGAACACCTCATGGAAATTCACCTGTCCGGAAAGTCAAAGGATCCCGGACTCTCCCACCATAACACAAACCTGTCCCTTCCAGGCTCTTCCACCACTCAGTCAATGGCATCACCATTCACAAAGATGATCAAAATCTGGGAATTACTTTTGGCTCTTCTCTTTGCTTCAACTATGAGGTCAAAATTGTTATCAAATGCCTGTCTTTGCTCCTTCCAAATATGTCTTGATTGAATTCATCCATATTTTTCCATCTGAACTTCCACCATTCTGGTCCAAAGTGCTTCTGTTTTTTCACCTGAGTTATTTCAGTCATCTCCTTATATCTGACTTTGCCCTCTCCCATTTATTTTCTACATAGTAATCAGAATAATCTTTTAAAAGATAAATGCAGTCATGTTGCCTTCATTTTACCAATTCTCCTGAGGCTTCCCATTGAATACTAGTTAAAATCCAAATTCCTGCATGGTTCTGCATGGGCAGCTTGCCCCACTTCCTGTGGCACTAGCCCGTGTTAGTGTCCCAATATGCCAAGCTCTTCCCCAGCTCAGGGCTGCTGCCCATAATATTCCTTCTGTTCGTGGTGTTTTTCTTCCTCCGCTCTCCAGGACTAGTCCCTTCCCTGGCCTACATATCCACTGCAGAGAGGCCTCTCTATTCTTTTATAGCAGGTTTCTTAACCTAACCTACGGTTAGGTTTGCCCCCACCAAACCTAAACATTCCACAATTTGTAACATACATTGCATTAGTTATTTGCTTTTTTTTTTGTCTCCTTCTCTTCTTAACTGTAAGTTTATTTATTTTGTCCATAACTACATAAATTGTGCCTGCACAGAACCTGACACACTGTAGGCCCTCAACATTGCTGAATGAATTTTCTGTTATTCTTTGCACTGCAGTTACCCCTACCGCACAGTCATCTGTTTAGGACTGGCTCTCCAGGCTGGGCTGCAAGATCTCTAAGCCAGGGAACTGTCTCCTGCCTTTGCTTGGCACAGTATTCGACACATTGTGGGCCTATACATGAGAAATGAATGGTTATGATTAGGTACTCAGTAATCTTTTTTCAAATTGTACAATATTAGACCTGACATGCAACATCAACACGGGTGATGTTGTTTAGAGTAAGTAGTCTCGAGAGGTTAAAAAAAAAAAACATTAGTAATAACCAGAGGCCAAGGAAATCATGGATAAGGTCTGTTTGGATAACAAAACTTGAATGATGGAAGCAAGTTTGAAATAGTAGTCAGAAATAGCTCAAAGAGAGACCCAAGGGAGCTGACTCTCCCTCTGGATGTCTAAATCTATCACTGACTTAGTAGACAGTCACTGGGCTGTCTCTCAGAGCATCCCTTCCCTCATATGTCAGGAGGCCTGATAACTGTTTTTTTCACAAGGACAGTGGGAGGGCAAATGAGGTGGTATAATGTCAAGGCTCCGTAGTCCACTGGAGAAAAGGCACTCTGAGGAGAATGGAAGACTCTCTGAGGGCACTGCCTACTGTAGCCTGAGAGGCTGTATGTCAATGGTGAAGGTGTTGAACAAGGTCAAAGTTGAATTCCTTAGAAAAAATGTTTCCCTGACATTAAAAAAAATTTTGAAAGGGGAAGCAGACCAAGACGGTATGCTCAGAATCTGATGGAAGGAGTTGATGCCAACCAATCAAACAGAAAGATTTAGTGAAAAAAAGACCAAAAGCAGAATCAAGGAATCCCAGGGACGCACAGACCAATTTTACGAGAAATAGGGAAGCAGCGAGAAACACAAAGGTGGTCTTTCCTGACATTCTCCCTAATCCACTGTGGATTCCAGACTTCTCGACACTGAACTCTAATGCTCTGCTCCATTTCTAAGTCATGCCCACCTATGAGTTTACTTGGGAATTTAGTATAGAAACCAAAAGAGACCTACCTTACATTAGAACACTAGGTGATATAATACACAATGGTTTCATTAAAATATTCCAGGCAGTTTCAGATAGCAATAGAACTGTTATAAAATACTATTCTGTAATGCCCTTCCCTGTTTTCTTCACGGGCTGTCTCCAAAGTTACTCATTCTTATCTCTTTCAACTAATTTCTTGATAAACAAGTTCAGAACACATGGATGTCTGCCTGCAACTGAGGCCATTCGCTGTGACCTGAAACTAAATAAAACTGAGAAGGAATTAAAAGAGAGGCTGAAGGGCTCACATTCCCTCAGGCTGGTTGCCATGTATCCATTAGGTGCTCAATATGTGTTTATTTTTATAGCCCTTTCGTGAATAGATGGTGTGAGACAGAAGTCTTATTTCCAATGTTCATTTTACTGAGCAGCCTGTAGTCAATCTTTCCAAGAAGAAAGATGGAAAATTATGATCCAAGAGCATTACTGTCCATCGAGGGAACAAGGAGAATCCTGGACCTCATTCACTCAACAGCTTAAAGATCATTTATGAGCAGTAAAATGATTGTCTTTTGTTCTTGGCAGTATTATTTTGGGCTGAGTTTATGGCTTTAGGCCCAGCTAATCACAATTATCTGATTTTGCATTCCCATCACTTTCACATATGGACTATTACTATTGCATTTCGTATAAAAAAATGCTTGAGGAATCCTGCCCTTCTAGATGGAAAACACACATATAAAGAAAGTAGAAATAGTTTTAATGCTTGTGCCACTTCAAAACAAGAGTTCTAGCCATTTCACGTAATTGCCTTGTTTATCTTTCCAAGTCCCAGTGAAGAAGAAAGGATACACAGATTACCAGCTCTCCTTTATAGTGGAGTTCCAGACTGATGTAACTAACTTAATGACAGAAAGGAAAAGGTGTATAGATAAAGAAAAGCATGGCTTATTCATGCAATGGAACAATCTATAGCAGCTAAAGAATTAGATCCATATGTATCAATGTGGATAGGTTTTCGAACAATCTGGAGAGAGAAATTAGGACGCAAAACGATAAACCCAGTTATGAGCTGCCCTTTCTGCCCTGCTTTCACTGCCCTCCTGAAGAAAGCCAGGATTTCTTTTTCTAAATTTGCCAAATTTTGACCACTGACAGTCATCCAAAGACAACTTCAGTTCTCTGTAATGAAGTAATGAAGCCAGCTGAACAAGTGATGGCTTATCTTTTTATCGTGTAGACTTTTCTTTCCACACCAGGTTTTTGTGACAGTAAATGCAGTTTAGTCTGGCTGTAAGATCTAACAATTTGGATAACAGTTCTGCATAGCATCTACTGCATTCTGCAGAGGATGATCCAAAGAGGCTCTCTGTCTCCTCTGAGAATGAAAAATAAATATTTGTGGTTACAATGGTGTCACGACTCTCAGATAAAAGGAGGGATTTAGGTCTACCACTTGGCTCATGATCCCTTCTAAAAGAACCACTTTTATTTATTTATTTATTTATTTATTTATTTATTTTTAGCGACCTAATAAAATTACTGGGGAGAGAATGCATGCTCTCTAACTACTAGAAATGTTGACACAATAAAGGAACCTTGTAGTAATTTTAATGTCTTTTTTTTTAAGGATTTCAGAATTCCTCCCCTATGTTACTTGATGGCATTTCCAGTAAATAGGGAGAGAGTTAAAAGACAGTATTTCTTGGAAGATGACCGAAGGCAAACCTCTTATCTGTTGGCACCTTTATACATGTGCTACATATCAAATGCTTTGTCATTTCTGAGAAGAAAGGTCCTGGTGGATGGCAGGTATGTTAATAATTGCATTCCTGTAACAACAGCTAGCCATTTGGTCACAAACTCAAAGTACAATTTGTAAGAACAGAGAATTGGGACAGCAAAACTCCAGCCAAATTGGAGCAAACTTCTCTGCTTCCTCAAGGTCTACTCAGCTTATATTGATATAACTGGCTAAATACCAAGAAGAAAAATTTGTTATGTAATGTCTAGTCTAAGACTATACAACAATTCATGAGACTAATCAAACCTTAATATGTTAAAAAGAGACACTTAAGCAAAAATCCTGTCTACCTTATGGCTCTTTGGAGTGAGAGACCAGGAGTACTGGATGAGCCATCTTGTACTTGCCAGTGGCTAGTTGGTGAATAATCCAGGCCCCAGGGTAGTCGGGGATAATTTTCAAAGAATGAAAGATTTCTTCTAATGTACATTGTCATTAATATTAAGAAGCCCATACATAGCTGCTGGGGTGGAATGATGTGAGTCAAGCCAGCAGCCCACACCTTTCTTGAAGGCCAGTTTCCTGGGATTGGCCCTCTGTGCCTAAATTGTATGCGCTGAAAGGAGATGGGTGCAATCACATCCCAAGTCCCCTTATTTGGTGTCATTAAGAGCTGGGCCTTCTCTCTCAGCTTACAAAAGCAGTAAGGATCCTCTAACCCATACCAAGCCATGTAAATCACTCTCTCATCTATTTAAAGTCTAGGATCCATGAGTTATGAAAACAGTTATGACTCTTCTATTGCTGGCATATAAAACAATACCCTACACCTAGATACAATTCTGACCATGAATATAACCCCTGAGAGACCTCGCTGTAGGAAGGAAGAAAAGATTTAGACAAATACTCCCACAGAAATGACGGGCGAGAGCATGTCTCTCCTGTGGGACAAAGGTAGGAGGTACTGAATCCAAATTCTGTACTTAGAGACCTTATGCTGACTGAAAAGAAGAAATAAATAACTAAATAAGGATTACTTGTATCTGCAACTCCTTTTACCTCTCTTAAATGGCTCCTTTGTTTTTAAAAGCAATTGGACCAATGAAGGGGATTTTCCTACATTTTGCTGGGTAATACATGATCCTACATTTAGGTTGCCCAAAATTTCAGGGAACCTGGAAGGTTAAAGACTGGCCCCAAAGTTATTAGAAACACACTGCCTAACAAATGATAAGATTTAAGAAAATCTCATAATCCTTTCATGGGACTAGACATAAATTATTAGATAAAACCAGATATATTTTTTTTTCTTTTTAAACCCCCTAGTTGTAGAGGAGAGGCCCTCCTGACTCACTGTCTTCCATTCTTCATTAGTTTGTTATTTTGATCACATTTCTGACCTTGTTCTTTTGATTACAGAGTGGTAGGGAGACTTTAATATTCTTTTTTAAATCTTTTTATATCCAGATACATTTTGTTCAATTCATGATTTAAACGAGGAAGAACCACTTTAAATGTTTCTTTCCTTTTTTTGGACCAATTCAATTTTTGCTTACTCAGCTCTCCCTGCAATCTAAGCAGTGTGGATTCTAAGTGAGCAAAATAGAAACCTTTCCTCTTTCATTATCTAATGTCTCAAATACTTAAAAACTGAAGGAAGTACCACAGAAGGAACAGAAGGAGTGACAGTTACATTAATAACAGAGGTTATGTAATTTGCAGTGGCAGGTCTAAGGAAAGCCCTGCCTCTCTGAGGGAAGAGTTATATCTCCTAAATACCCCTCATTTCTATTACTGCTCTCTACTTGCTCAACCACTCTAGCCCAAGCCACTAAAGTCCACACTGAATTCCTCTTTTACTCTCACTGGGGTCTTCCTTTGACATCAAACAAATCTAGCCTGTCTGAGTTTGGTCTCTTCATTTGTAAAATGGGAATAGTAATAGTGCTTCTCTCAAGGCCCTTTATAAAATGAGAATAAGTGGTTGGCATATAAAAGTGCAACTGATTTCTGATATTAATTTTGTTTCTTGCCATGTTGCTGAATTCATTTATGAGTTCTAGTAGTTTCCTGGTGGAATCTTTCGGGTTCTCTATGTACAGTATCATGTCATCTGCAAATAAAGACAGTTGTACTTCTTCCTTTCCAATTTGGATGTCTTTTATTTTTTCTTCTTGTCTGATTGCTATGGCCAGGACTTCCAGTACTATGCTAAATAAGAGAGGTAAAAGAAAACATCCCTATCTTGTTCCTGATCTTAAGGAAGACGTTTGTAGTTTTTGCCTGTTGAGTATGATATTAGCAGTAGGTTTGTCATATGTGGCCTTTGTTTTGTTTAGGTATGTTCACTCTAATCCCACTTTGCTGAGAGTTGTTATCATAAATGGGTGCTGGACTTTATTAAATGCTTTTTCTGCATCTATTGATATGATCATGTGGTTTTTATTCTTCATTTTGCTTATGTGATGAATCATATTTATTGATTTGCGAATGTTGTAGCAACCTTGCATTCCCAGAATAAATCCTACTTGATCATAGTGTATGATCTTTTTGATGCACTGCTATATTCAGTTTGCTAATATTTTGTTAAGGATTTTAGCACCTATGTTATCAGGGATGTTGATCTAGAATTTTCTCTTTTGTAAGGGAAATTATGAAAACAATACCATTCACAATTGCTTCAAAAAGAATAAAATACCTAGGAATAAACCTAACCAAGGATGTAAAAGACCGGTACTCGTAAAATAAGTGGTGGCACATACCATGTTCAAGGATAGAAAGATTTAACATCATTACTATATCTACTCTACCCAAAGCAATCCATAGATTCAACATAATTCCTATCAAGATTTCAATGACATATTTCACAGAATGAAAACGTATTTCAAAAATCTATATGGAACCACAAAAGGCCACACATAACAACAGTGATCCTGAGAAGAACAAAGTTGGAGGAATCACACTTCCTAATGTGAAACTAAACTTTAAGGCCATAGTTATTAAAACAGCATGGTACTGGCATAAAAACAGATACATAGATCAATGGAACAGGATAGAGAGCCCAGAATTAAACCCACACCTTTTTAGTCAATTAATATTTGACAGAGGAAGCAAGCACATCTAATGGGCTAAAGATAATTTATTCAATAAATGGTGCTGAGAAAGTTGGGCAGATACGTGTAGAAAAATGAAACTAGACCACCTTCGTATACCACACACACACACAAATAAAGTCAAAATGGATCAAAGACTTAAATGTTAGACCTGAAACCAAAAAAATCCTAGAAGAAAACATGGGCAGCAAAATCTTGGACATTGCTCATAGTAATTTTTTATTGAATATATCTCCCCAGGCAAGGGAAACAGAAAAAAATAAACAAATGTGAGTACACCAAACTAAAAAGTTTTTGTACATCAATGGAAATCTTCAACAAAATAAAAAGACAACTCACAGAATGGGAGAATATATTTGCTGATACATCTGATAAGAGGTTAATATCCAAAATTCATAAAACTTATAAAACTCAACCCCCCCCCAAAAAAACCAACCAAGTTAAAAAATGGGCAAAGGATCTGAATAGACACTTCTCTAAAGGAGATATACAGATGGCTAATAGACATATGAAAAGATGCTCAACATCACTAATCATCAGAGAAATGAAAATTTGAACCACAATGAGATTAAGCTGACACCTGTCAGATGGCTATCATCAATAAATCAACAAACAAAGAGTGCTAGCAAGGATGCGGAGGAAGGGGAACCCTTTTACGCTGTTGGTGGGAATGCAGATTGGTACAGCCACTGTGGAAAGCAGTGTGGAGATACCTCAGAAAATTAAAAATGGATCTGCCTTTTGACCCAGTGATCCCACTTCTGGGAATATATCCAAAGTAACCCCAAACACTAATTCAAAAGGACACAGGCATCCCTATGTTCATGGCAGTGTTATTTATAATCGCTAAGATATGGAAGCAGCCCAAGTGTCTATCAATAGATGAGTGGATAAAACAAGTACGGGACATTTACACTATAGAATACTACTCGGCTGTAAAAAAGGAGAAAATTGTATCCTTTGTGACATTGTGGATGGACCTGGAGAACTTTACGCTAAGTGAAATAAGCCAGTCAGAGAAAGACAAATACCAAATGATTTCACTCGGATGTGGCATCTAATGAACAAACTGAACTGACAAGTAAAATAGAGACAGAGTCATAGATAGATACCAGGCTAACTGCTATGAGGGGAAAGGGTAGGGGGTGAAGGGATTGAGCAAAAAGGAAAAAGGAGTCAGGGGCATAGACAACAGTGTGGTGATTATGGGGGGAGGGAGTATAAGAGGAATAAATGGCAATGGAAAAAAACAATAGAAATATGAATAAAAAATGAGAATAAGTGAGACTAAGTATCACCTGGCTGAGAATATGAAATAAATGTTAGTTTGTACCATTTTTTATTATTTTTGATATAAAGAACAAATACCATAGGAGCATGAGAGTTTCTGTAGAAGAAGTGAGACTTGAGGACAATTCTTGCAGGTTATGTTTACCTTGGCTACAAAAAGGGAAGTAGGGCTGGGATTCCAAGATTCAAGTTGAAGCTGCTGTTTCTTTCACATGAACAACGGTCTAGACAGGCTGGAGGGATGAGGAAAGGTGGGGGTGTGTGTGTGAGGGGGTGTTGAGGGGTCAGGGAGACAACAAGGGGACTCACTATAGTGGAGGAAAAATTTTTTGTGGGAGCGGGAAGCTTAGACAAGGGGAATGGAGACCAGGAATATAACCTCTCAAAGAGGGACAGAAATAATCTGCTCCTGCAAATAATCCCCACAAATGCAGCATTTGTTTTACTAACTTCTGATTCCCTGGAGTGAAGGAGGCAGGTAGGAAAGGGATGCTTGTTTCTGGTATCAGTAAATAAAATCCTCTGATGGTAAAGTATTCTATTGAATATATTTGCAGGAGAAATCCAATGCTCTCCAAAGTGGGGAAAAATTGGCATCATCAGGGACTTCTGTATACCTGCCTAGAAATACTGGGCTTCAATCTTTCACTAATTTGAATTTTTGCAATGCTTAAAAGCATCATCATTCCTGAGGGATTTCAGGCTCTGTACAAAAAGGCTTTTCTGTTCCATAGGTTAGCACCAGCCAGACAACAGAGATCCTGTGACCACTTACAATTTAAAACACAAACTCAGGCTTTGCATGTTTTTGCAACATCCCTATAACTATGGGTTGTTTAAAAATAGCTGTACCCCAAAGATTTATTTCCAACATCTGACATGATTGTAGTTTGCAGTGATTTGTTATGTAAACAATGGTAGCAGAAGAGAAATATGAAAAAACATTGCCCCTTCTCAAAGCCCCATGGATTAAATGCTTTTGTTAACTCTGGACTCCAAACCTAGGGGTTGTTTGTCTGTTTGTGGTGTATAAAATAAAATACTGTATGCCTGGCTCAGCTTTTCTTCTGGTGTAGCAGCAATTTGCAAAGGCACTCTTGTGCCTCTATGGTGTCCCTAACTTTCCTTCACAGACAACTGTGCTACAAGTGGGGAGAAGGTTGTTAATGCAGTTGCTGCAGAGACAGTGCTGTGAATATTTTTAAAGCAAAGGGAAGAGTTTTCTGAGATGATGACTCAAGCCGTGTTAGAAACTGCCAGTAATTCAAGTCTTGATGATGTGTAACAACATGTGCTGAAGCTTCTGTAATTCAACTCTCAGCTCTGATTCAGGGTTACCTGAGTACGTACACTTTCTGATTTGAGGTGTGTGTGGAGGACAGGAGGTAAAGCAACTTATTATTCTTAGGTTTATCAATGGGAGAAAAGATAAGGACAGATGGCTTTGCCCCAGTTCTGTCCGTCTTCTAGAACACTGTCTTACTATCTCTCCTTCCTCTCCACCATTTATTGAATGTCCACTGCATGCTAGTGTTCTCATTTCCCCATCTCTTACGGTCATATTTTAAGATGTGGTCTCCCTAGTGGCTGCTACCTCTTCTAGAGCAATCCTACTCCAATTCTTCTCTTAGAGGATAAGTAGGAAAGACATAGTGAGAAAAAAAAAATGATTTTGATCTTCAGTCAGTTTAACTGATGGGAGGAAAGGCTTGGGTTATGGGAATGTCTTTTAAAACAATGGTTGTTTTGGAAGGCGCTTGTCTGGAGAAGTGAGACATATCTCATGCTGATGAGGGAGAAGACCTACAGAAAGCCAACTAGGAACAAATACAGTTTCGAAAGCCAAGGGCAGCTCCAACACTCCCCCCAAATCAGACCATGGACAAGATGGAGCAATAGCACAGGGAATGGTTTGCTGCTCACATCCATGACCCAAAAGTGTAATGGGCTTTGTGTTAGAATTTCAGCTGAGTAAAAAGGGTTAATATGTCTAAATATTTCTCTGAAACCCGATGAGGTATCTAAGAATCTCTTTTCTGAAGGTCTCCAGACCTTCTTCATGGAAGTTACTGGAAAGTGGTATTTTCATACTTCTCTGTGTAATGTGAGAAACCTACAGCTATTTTTTTTTTAACTTTTAGCAAATAATCTTAGGTTTTAAACACATTAAAGCCTAAGTAAAAGTTCAATCTGTAGGGAAAAGAAATGTGGGCATCTTCATTTAATTAAATATGATTTTTTAAACTTTGTTTTCATTTTCTCAGGCTCCTTCATAAGCTCAGATTTTATACTAAAAGGCAGATACCTCTCACACTGTAGCAGGATTTTGAGACCCACTATAATCTCTACTCTGTCCCTCTTCATTTTCCCTCATTCTCAGAACCTTTTGAGATTTACTCCCAACCCAGTTCTGTTTGCTCTTAACTGTCTCTGGTAAGTTAAGCCCAGATTCTGACATGCTTGTTTTGCCATATTATGATGAAAACCCAATTAAACCCTTGAATGGTGAACTCTCTCTTCTTAAACTTCTGGGGTTTTTTTCTTCAGGAAAATTGGAAAAATTGTATTTGTCATATCAACCGTTATCTTGAGTCCAGCTCAGATTCCTCTCTGAGTCAGATGAAGCTGCCCAACTCATCTGACTCAACCTCCTCCTCCCACAGGGCTTTGGAGCAGAGTGTGGTCTCCCAGGGGACTCTGTAGCAGCAAATTGAGGAAGTAAGATCTCACTCATGAATGATTTGTTTCTCAGCCCGTGTTAGCTCTGCTCCCTTTTGCTTTTCCTTTTCAGGTTGCCTCAGGAAAAAAAAAATAGATACATAAAACAAAAAAACACGCACAAACAAAGACAGAAGCTAAAGCCCCAAGTTAAGATTGTCACTAGTTACCCCAAATCAAGAGACCCAATTGCCATTGCCTAAACTCTACTCAGCGGGTTCCTCTCCTCCCCCAAATCATGCCTGGAACTCATCTCCCTCCTGGCCCTCTCACTCCCTCCATTATTACTCTCAGCCATTCCCCCTGCCCCCCACCCAAGAAAAGGCAGCATCATGAGGAAGTGAGCAGATAAAGGTAATCCAGATAGGACCTTTTTCTGAACACTTTTTCATCTTTTTCTTATTTCTACTGACCCTGAAGATGGGACTCAAAGTCTAAAGTTGGCGATGGGAGGAACTAATCGGCATCGATCACCTGGTTAACTTTAGAACGGGTGTTTCATAGTCTCTGGGTGGAGAACTTTGAGGCTCTTACTCATTTAAACCCTTCAAATGTTAACATTATGATACCAAAAAAACAAAAAAAGATACAAAGCTTTGCCATGAACAAAACTGCCATGCAGTTGGCCTTGTGGCTTTGAGACATTCTTGGGGTAAGGCTTTGCCTTTGTTACAGTTTGTGAACTTGAATCATTGTAGGGTTGGTGTGGAAGTAGAGCTGCTTCAGAGAATCCAGCCCCTTTCTTCCTAAAAGCACACAGTTGCTGGAAAGGACTAGAGGAGGGACCAGAGGAGACAGCAGGGCACATGGATGGCACCCAACCTGCGGGGATGCACATCAGTTCCTGACACGTGATCACAAATCCTCATGCACAAGGGACAGCAAGGCATTCAGACTGATCATTCAAATTGACTGATTTTAAATAACAGGCATCCCATACTTGAGTTTATTTTTTCTAAATCATGTCTCTAAAAAATAAACATAGAATTATGTTCCTCTTCCAAACTGATATATCACTTTCCTTCCTGGCTTGGACCACCAACCAGGTTTCTGCCACCGGAAGTGGGGAAAGTACTGGAGATCCTGTGAGGAAGCCTGATTGAATGCCCTCTTCTTCCACCATCCAAACCAGACAGTTGGAGATGCAGACACATTTATTTTGTGTGGTGTAAGTTGCAACCTCAAAAACTTTGGCAGTTTTCTCACCAGGGACTGTGATTTCCATGATGTGATGGTTTGCAAGGGTTTTGTTTTCAAATAGATGTTATGGGTCATTCCATGGGAATCCTTCTTCAATCCCCCTGAACTGATAACCTTTCATTCTTAAGTGTGAGTTCGGTGTCCGGATAACCTTGGGACACAGACAAGAAGGATTCGCTGTGGCAAACGTGTACCATGTGGTACAAAGAGGGAAGGGAGAAAGTAAAACTTGTAAACTCATAGAAATAAAAAACAACCAGCTTTGTATGTGCTGTCCTACTCATTGCTGTTTTACTTTTTTTTAGGAGTATAGTAATGTTCACATCTCCTCTTTCACTGGTTCTATTTATTGTGATTCATAACGAGAGTAACTCACATTTTAACTTTGCTTTACTCTGGCAACTCCTTTTCCTCCTTATCTTTGGTTTCAAGACTATCAATGCCCTGATGCTCTCTCCCCAGAACCAAATTTTTCACATTTTCCTACCTAAACTGTATGCATCTCATAAACTTTTCACTTAGTGAATGTAAGGCAGTCCTCCTCATTTCATAAAGAAGATGATATCCCCATTGTTTAAGTATGTCTCCCTTAGCCTCTTTAGTATACACTTAATCAACAAGAAAGTCTCAAGCTTCTACCCACTTCAGAAATCCTGATAAGGCAAACAGGCTTTAATTAAGCAACATTGGGGCAGTAAAAACTGTGTAGGCCCTGCTGTGATAGGGCGTTCTGGGGAAAGGGAAAGAATGACAAGGTGCAGCGGATGCCCACGATGCAGGGCTGCATTCTAGAACCCTTCATGCCTTTCCAGTTCCTCCCTAAACCCCTCCTAAGAGTGCACTCATATACTGAATCAAATGGAAACTTGGCTGTTTTGGGGTTTTTTTTTTACCCTAGTCTTGATAATAATGTAACATGGACAAATGCTTTAATGTTGTGAAAATATGTGTTGAGATTTATTTCTCTCTACAAGTGGAAAGACAGTCTTCTGGCAACCTTGGGTCTGAGATGCAAACATGTGGTTCATGGAAATTGGTGGCTATGAACTACTAAAGAACTCTGCGATTCGAACACTTCCTTCTCAGCCCAGAGGTCAAAAGACTCCTCATGCTACTCCCAGTATTGCCCTGGCAAAGTCTGTTACCTCAGGGTTACTTCTTATCGCCAGTGTCCACTCTCTCTGCGTATAATTTGGCTTTGTGGATATTTGATACTCATCCTCTTCAACCTCTTTGCAATAATTAACACTGCTAACAGAAGCCCCTTGGAATTCTCTTCCCTCAGCTTTAATGCATGCACCCACTCTTAGGTCTTTTCCTATTGCTTCAGACTTTTTCCTTCTGTCTATCTCTTACGGTATATTGCCCACCCTACCCCGTCTCAATTCTCTTTATTGCTTTCTTTTTCCTCTATTCTCTTCCCATCTTAAATCTCACTATAGTTCACCAATCGTTGCTTTGTGGCTATTTCTCAACTGACTGCTAGAATCCAGTATTCATCACCAGCTGGATGCATCCTTCAGGTATATTCCCAGCATGTTCCAGAATGAAGTCAAGCTCTTTGGCACACGTTCATCTTCCAGTGTTCACTTTTTCTTTTAATGACAGCCTATTCTTTCTGTCACTTAAGCTCGGAGTCTCAGTCTCATCTTTAACTCCTGCTCTCCTACATCTAATTACTTTTATTCATTCATCAGCAAACATTCAGCATGCACTCATTATGTGCCAGGCACTGGGCACAGAGCACTGAACACCACTGAGGTGTTCTCTGCCTTTATGGAGCTTGCATTCAGCCATAGAGCTAAATCTTGGACACCTGGATTCCGTCATGTCATCCACATTCAACTTATCACATCTTTTCCCATAACAGTGCACCCGACTTAGGCTCTTCATCACCTTTCCCTAATATGACTGCATGCCTTCTTAAATGATCACTTCTAGCCACTGTCTCTCCTGCCTCCAGTATCATCTTATGTCACTTTCCTGCTCAAAATTTCAATGGCTCCCCTTACACACAGAATAAAATATAAACCTTTGGGCCTAGCTCTCCAGACTCTTCACAATTAAATTTTTTTTTTCTTGTATTAATTTTCGAGAGAGAGGGGAAGAGAGGGAGAAAGAGAGGGAGAGAAACATTGATGTGAGAGAGAAACATCGATCAATTACCTCTTGTACATGCCCCGACTGAGGACCAAACCTGCAACTCAGGCATGGGCCCTGGCTGGGAATGGAACCCATGACCTTCTGGTTTGTAGGTTGATGCCCAACCACCTGAGCCACACTTGCCAGGGCTCTCTTCACAATTTATTAATTATTTTCCCTCTCCTACTACTTTTCACATTTTTCCAATTTTATTTCCTACTACTCATAGCTATATAGAATAGTGAAGCTAGATGGGACCTTTGGTGTCCCAAATCTTCAATTTTATCATAAAGACAGAGGCCCAGAGAAGTAATGTGCCTAAGGGATTCAGGGGAAAGAAAGCCCAGTGTGGAATGAAGCACTCAGTGTGGCATTTAAAGATGGGTAGAACTTAGGTAGATGGAAGATGTCTGATCAATTCAGCTTTTAGTTTTTAGAAGTATATCTCTGACTACAAACTGACTCTACCAAATGATTTAATCCTCAGTCCCTCTACATCTACTTCCTCTGTGTTCCTCACACTCTCCCCAAGGCAACTGTATAATTGTGCTAAGAACACCGCACAGTTCTATTGGTGGCTGGCCACCGAGTTATGTTCTTATGGGTCCAGCACTGGCTGATCAGAAATCCCATCTATGCAAGACAAACGCTTCTAGGTCAAAATGGTTAGGAACACAGCTAGAATTGCCTGACTTCTTGGTCTCTCCTCCTGGCCAACTGGGTCATTGGGTATATAATGTTCCAGCTACAATAAATATATTTACTGTACTTTGTATATGCTCCATGGAGTCAATTCAATTACCTTGGAATATTCTTTATATTCCAGACATCAATGCTTAGCTCATAATCTACCTTCATTCCTGGTTTCTCTTACCTCTGAGTTACATGATACCTTTTATGTGTGTCCTTGAAGGCACGGTTTTTATTCATAAATTCAAAAATATTCATAGAATGCTTACAGGCACTGTAAGCAGGGAGTACAACAGAATTCCTGACCTCAAAAAACATATATTTTTATGGGAGCAGACAGAAAACAATGAAACAAATACATGGTATTTCTGATGGAGATAACTGGTAAGGTGCCATATAAAGCAGGGAAATGAGAGGAGAAAAATAGTCTATAGAGGTGTTACTTTATCAGGGTGTTCTCTTTGATAATTGAGCAAGGACAAGAATGAAGGGTTGGAGCAAGCCACGTGGTATCTGAGGAAAGCACTACAATAGATGCTGACCACAGGAAGAGCCAGTATTCTTCCTGCAGTGGAAATATGTGGCTAGGCTCAAAGATCAGCAGGAAGGCCAAAGGCAATGGAAAGAACAAGGCAAGGAGAGGTAAAAATTGAAGACAGTGAGGATATTGGAGTCAGATCCCATAGAGTCTTGTAGGTTTAATAAGGACTTTGAATTTTATGATGATTGAAACGGGGAGTGTTTGAAGGGTTTTAAGAAAATGAGTCATCTAATTTTATATTTTGAAAGGATTTGAGGGGAAAGGCTAGAAGCAGGAAGACCAGTTAGAAGACAATCCAACAGGTCAAGAAAGAAATGATGATTGCTTGAAATCAGTACAGTAGCAAGAGAAGTGAAAAGGAGGTGTTGGATTCTGGACATATTTTGAAGGAAGAGTGACAGGATTTGCAGATGGATTGGTTGTAAAAATAACAAAATGGTGTGAGTTTCAAAGATTTTTGGCTTGAGCATCTTGAAGAGTAGCAGTTCCATTTACCAGAGGAAAGTAGGTGTGTGAAGTCAATAGGGTGAAGTGGGGAAATCAAAGTTTGGTTTGGGACACCAGGTCTGAGATATTTATTTAGCACCCAAGTGAAGACATTGAGCCAGCAGTCAGACATATAGTCAGGAGTCCAGAGGAGAGGTATGGGCTGGAGATATAAATATGGGAGTCATAAGAATAAAGATGATTATTTAAAGCCTTGATGAGATCACCTAGTAAGTGAGCAGGGCTAGAAAGAGAAGAAATCCACGGACTGAGTCCTGAAGTCCTCCAAAATTTAGAGATCAGGAAGATGAGGAACCAGCATTAAAGATTGAGGAGCATTTATGAAGCAGAAAGAAAATAAAAGAGAATGCCTAAAGCTGAGAGAAGGAGTTTTCTAAAGGATGGGTTGATCATCTCTATCAACTGCTGCTGAAAGGTGGGATAAGTTTTGTGCCAGAGCTATAGAGTCCTTGTGCCTAGAATTTGTATCCAATTCATCATTTTTTTCTGGTCAGGGCCTCCCACACAGCAGAAAGCCTAAAAATGCTGAATGAACAACTGGAAAAGAGTAGTTGTCATTGGTCACAGAGAACTGAATGTGCTCTCTGCTGCTTCCTGGCCCATCAACAGATGACTGTTCTAGGGCAAGATGGGGAAAAGATGACCACTTTCACAGCTGTCATGCTGAAAGCATCACTGAATGCTCTTGCCTTGTCTATGTGGCATGACACTGAGACATCCCCAACTGGAAGAACTTCAAAGGTTCAAGGAGGTGGAAGACGATGGCTGGACAAGGAATGAATGCAACAGGGACAATGGTGAGGAAGAAGAAAGAAGGGACCAAAATGACCCTGGGCAAATATGATGATTCCTGAATGAGCATGAAACTGGAGAGCATTTTACAAGAAACCAAAAACATAAGTGGGGGGAAGGGGATGGCAGAGAGAAAACAGAAAGCTATGAAAGAAGGCACAGAAAATGGAGGTAAGAGGGAAAAGAAAATCAGAGGGAGAAAAGCAGAAGGAGAAAAAGGGGAAAAAACCTGAGAAGGTGAGGCCAACGTCTGAAGAAAGAACAAAGGAAACGCCATTCCATCAGCTTATGCTGAGAACAGGGACGGGGGGCTGATTTCTGAGCACCTCCAAAAGAGACAAAGTAAATGAGAGGAGCCCTCCACAAAGCCTCTCTGGGCATTTTGAATGTGAGAAGAAAAACACAGGCCTGCATGAAATGCTCAAGTAAACACAAACGATAGCAGTCCTGGAGTTACAAGTGACCTGGCTGCATGTTTGACAAGGCCACGGGCAGCTGAGCAGCCCAGGAGACTCCAGCCCATTCCTGGTCCGCCATCTGTGAGTACAAACCACACGGCCGCTCCACAGGGCAAAGAAAAACCCGTGTCCAACTGAGTGACCTCTCTTGTCAGAATTTGGCTAATTAAGGACAGATATTACCTGTAGATCTCTGTCTCAGTCCTATTTCCTGCTCGTTAAAATAAACTGTTTCAGTGAGAAAAAGGAAATCAAGGCAAACAACCTAAATTATTATTTTTTCCCCCAAATGAGCTGAGTGGCAGTGGTTGCTGTTGCCAAAAATACTTGAACAACAGGATTTTGACACAAAGACTGGAATCTAAACAGCATGAAGAAATCTCCAAAGCCAAGCAGTCCGCATTATCTCATGCTTGCATGACTCTAGTCCAAAAGATGAGTGATGAGTCTCCATTTGTGCAAGCAGAGCGGTGGGCCAAGGCTCTGACAGAGCCACTAATTGTCCATCCACTTGTTTACACAGCCCAGAGATGGTGACTGGACAAACAGCTCATCTCCCTTGAAATTGGACCAAACTTCGGGGGGTGGGAGGGGAGCCTGTTATATGTGATAGAAGAGGAGCAGGCAGATTTCTCCTGGGAACAAGGCTCCAGATCAAAGCCAGGGACCAGTGAGCCGAGCAAAGGCTGGTTTGAGCAGCTGGCTTTCCCCAGGTGGCATTTGTCCCACCACCTTCAGCATCCTGTCCACCTACAACCCCATTTCCTGAGGTCAGAAACTTTGAGATACTCAGATACAAGACTCGACAGGTGAGTGCCAACACTAAGCTAACTTCTAAGGCTTCTGCAGCTAAGACAATTCAAGTGGACTTCTTGGTCCTTTCAGACTTCACTTGACACTTAGCATTCGCTATACTGTACGACGGACTGCTCACCATTTTAGTGTCTTCCTTCTCTCCTAAGCCCAAATGTGAGCTACGTGAGGACAAGGACTGGAAGCCTCCAGATTCCACAGCAGGACACTATATGTGAAGAGACATTAGCCAAAAAGTGACTATGATTGCTAATGATGATTAGCAACTCCTAACATAGTTTATGTATCTTTTCTTTGTCTACATCAGAAGGTTGGTTTCTGGAGACAAGAGATCCAGACTTCTCAGTTACACCCTTGGCTGACTGTGGGAGTCAATAATGCCTGGCGCCAATCCGGGTCTGGAAACAGAACTGAGAGGATTCTAATGAAGACCTATTTTTCCTCAAAATGAGAATAGGCTTAAAAAAATAAAAATCTATCTCTGCACAGCCCAGCCCACATGATTGTGCTAATGTGCCGAAATATGGCCACAAAGTGGGAAGTCTCTTGCTTCCAATTATCCTGGACTTACTATCAGAACACTTAAGTGTGAAGACTCTACTTAAGGGGAAGGAGGCCTTCATTGATAAGTCAACCAAATACATTTCAGATTTTGCCTTCTGAGCACTTATAGCACTACCTATTAGAAACTTAATAAACTAATGTCAAACAAACCCAAGAAGGGACCAATCCTCCTAGGGAAGGGTACCACTGCCCTGGAATCCAAAGCAGATGGGGTGATTGACATCCTGAGGTTATGAGCAACAGTTAGCAGTTCCAGCTTAATGCATCCTTCACTCACCACCTCAGCTTTCTGCTTGTCTCTCCCGTGACCCAGCCCTTGATGAGTGTCTGCATGGCTTAGGCTCTCCTATAGGAGCAGCTGTAGTAGTGGGAAGGCAGGGAAAAGCTGAAAGAAGAAGAGACACTGCCTTTCTGGAAGTGGCTGAGGACTAGGTCACCTTGAGGATTATCATACTCTGAAGACGAGCTGTGATAATATTTGAATAGCTAGCTGGTGGCAGCTCCAGTTCCCCCTAATCACTAATATGAGACTGGGAGCATTTAGTATCAACACCTTAAAAATACCACTAAGGAGTCAATAGCATGGCTGCAGCCACTAATCTCTGCAGGCAGATGTGTGCAAATGATTAAAACCACTTTGCTTCAAAAGTATAGCAGCTGTTTGAAGAATAGTTTAGATCACGTGGGATTCCGTGTGCTGTAAAATTATAGGGATCCTGGAGGCTTGGTTATTTCATTTAGTCTGACAGAGATGGCCGCTTGGGGGAGAGGCAGTGTGGGCAGGGCAGTAGAGCAATCCTTGGGGTGACCAGGACAGGCTCGCAACAGGGAGGTGGAATGTACGAGAATGGCACAAACACAAAAGAAAGTTGTGCCGATGGTTTGCACGGCCCAGTCATACAGAGCAGTGCGTACTCTGTAATCCTGGAGAGTGGGAGTGCTGGAGAGAGGGTGCACACAACTGGTGAAGTCTGGGACAGTGTGAGAAGTAGTCGTTTAAAGGAGAAAAGATGACTCTTCACTCCACCCTCCCCAATCTTTGGAAGACACACATAGACAAGAGTGTCTCATAGTACAAAAGGTTTGTATTACACAGAAACTGCTGCTCAAAGAGGAACTTACACAGAAGCACAAAATGCAAAGACAAACAAACCACCACCATTTATCATAACTTGGCCTTCCAGTGGTTTTCTTTATCCCTTTGGCTATTACTTTAGATATATTGATATTTGCTTGGAATTTTTTTTTTTCCCTTTTCCCTGACAGTTCATTGATCTTAGCTGAGTTTGGATAATCACAGTTTGTGGGAGAAAAAAAATCTAGGCTACTTTTCTAGCTTGTTCCTCCTTAGATTCTTCCTGGATGTTGTCCATTTAATATTTTTGAGAAAAAATTACACACACACACACACACACACACACGATATTCTAATCTCAGAATAAATGTAGTGTGTCCCTGAAAGGAAGGTACATAAATCCAAGGGAACAACATCATTATTTTAGATTAAGACAGGTAGTGTTTCAAATCAATCCAACCTGGAACATATATTAAGAGTTCATGAGTTTTGATTACAAGTTCCAGATTCTGATTTCTTATCTATATTTTCAGGAATGGAAAACTGGTAGATAAATTAGCAATCAGAAAACCATTCTTTCAATGCAATTCAGAAGTTGCTCTTAAATCTATACATTCCATTGACTCTTCCCTTGGCCCCATACCAAACAGAAAACATTTTAAAGCATATTTACACAACGTGCAATTAATGAGGTCTACCTCCTCTGTTATTCAGTAGCTTAGAGTTAAGACTTTAAGCTGCAATCACTCTGACAAGCACCGAAAGAGGTCCTATAAGTGCAAAAAAACATATCCTGATCCCACATGACCACAGCTGCCTGCTGTAGCTAAGAGTCCTCATAAATCCGTTTTTAAAACATTCCTTACCCTCTTGGTGTGGGGGGTAACCCTTAACTCTATGGATTCGTATTAGATTAAAATACGCCAGCAAATGCTTTTCTGGGGACGGAGCACCACTTGGTCTTCAGCTCTGCCACAGCACACATCACCGTCCTGGCCGCAGAGAAGCCAGACAGCAAGTCCTAACCCACTGAAAACTTCTCACGCAGAAGTTCTCAGGGGCTTGAGAAGGAACAATTTTACTGAAAGCCGGAGTATAGAATGGGAATGCCCTAGTTCCTAATTTTGTCAATTTTCTGATCATTTACTCCTTTGAAAGTTGTAGAAATAGTTAAACCCAGAATTTATTTACATAGATTATTTAGGCTGACAATAAGAATGTTTGTGGCAGCATAAACTTCCTCTTTTCTCTCATGCCCATGTTGGGAAAGTTGACTTCTGCGCTTTGTTGTTGCTGTTGTTGTTGTTGTTAAAACTCTAAACCGTATTTAAAATAAGAATTATAAGGTTAAAGGCCATTATAAGAATTATAAGAACTAAAGGTTAAAAGGAGGGAGGAAAGTCTCCACTGTGACAACTGCAGGAGTGTTGAGATCTGGGTGGGGACTGATCTGTTGGGGATCTAACTCCAAGAAGAATATCTCAAAAGTTGTGGAACAAAAACTTTAGCAAATAGAACTTTATATCGAGTCCCAGGACAAATATCCTGGCTGATGCTGACGGTTCTCATGTGTTAAAATAGGTGTGTAATGTGAATCATTTGGTAAGGTAGGTTTGTTTTTGAGGGTGTTTATTTCTTTCCATGTAGTAACACAGACAAGGACTTTTCTTTAGAGAGAGATTGAGGAGAATGATGAAGACCCATTCCCTGGAAACATTACCTGTCCAGAAGAAGTTATAAGGACCAGAAAAAAGCACATTTGCTGTTTATCTGATCCCTAAAGACAACATAATCCCTTTACCTAGGGCAAGCACCAGTGGTCAGCTTTGCAAATCTTGATAGACTAAGTCACGTAAAAGCCAAGAACTTATGAGTTAAGAGCTTAGGCATCAAGGGACATGAAACTGAGGAGCAATCATTTATGCACGGTGATAGCTTGACCCTGGATGGCCACCACCTAATCCTTTCCTTCCCTTCAATATGCACTGCTCTCTATTGAGAGGTGGAGTCTACTGCTCCACTCTCTCAAAACTTGGCTGGTTTGTGACTTCTTTGACCAAAAGTGACACCACCTTTTATCTCTAGCCTTTAAGAGGATTAGCAGTTTCTGCTTCTTTTGGGTGGGTGGGGGGGCAGGATGGATGAAACATTTGTCCTGGAAAGGGCCAGCCACTAGTAAGAAGTCTAACTACCCCACAGCCATCATGTTGTGGGGAAGACCAAACCATGTGAGAGACTACCCAGACTAGGAGACGTCCAGCCGGCCCCTGCCTGTGCCATCCATCCCAGCCCAGAATCCATATGTGTGTATGAAGAAATGTTCAGAGGATTTCAGTCCAACCACCTTCTGCATCCAACCTCATGGTAAAACCAAAGCAAGAACCCCTCAATTGAGTTCATTGGGTTTAACCCATAGGACCATAAGAGACAGTAATAAATTGTTGTTTCAAGCTGCTAAGCTGGTTTATGTGGCAACATAACCAGAATATACCATAGGGATTCCTGATGCCAACAAGCTATAACTTCTACTGGCAAATAAAAATTCCAGAGACAAAGGCTGTGTTCATCTTGCTCATCATTGTATCAACAGCAAGTAGCACAATCTCCAGAACATAGTAAGGCCTTAATTAATATTTAATAAACAGTTTGAGCAGGTAGATCTGTGCTAGTATGGCAAAAGAAGGACCCATGGTCTACAAAGTATCTTAGATGGAACTAAAACTGACTTTGCTTAAGAAATGTAAATCACAACAAAGCATAAAGGAACATAAGGGAGGGTAAAGGGAAGACAGAGAACAAATATTTATGCCTATGACTATGTTAGCTATTGTACTAGGTGGCTGACATATGATAGCTGATCTGATTATCAGAACAACCTTATGGTACTGGTGTTATTATCTACATCTTTGAGGCGACAGAACTCAGCCTTGTTTGGATGGAGTAAATCTTCCCAAGGCTGGATAGTTAGGGAAGGGATTTGAATTCAGATTCGTGTAATTTTGAAGCTAGTCTCCTTTTCACTAGAGTCTACCAGGAGACTACAACAGAAACATTAAAAAAACAATTTGAAAGTGATATAAAACCCATCCCTTGAATTCTTACCCAGGACTATCGCACTCCATCAATTGTGGCCAACATGTTGGAACCCGTTTCACCACATGAAGCTCAGATCAATTACAACTAATGCCACAGCCATGACTACAAACTGGGAACCAATGCCAGGGGAAGCTTAAGTTTAAGAATGCAGATGATCACGCACATAATATTTTGTTAGCCTAATTACTAACAAAATATTGCCAACAAAATAATCATAAAACTGAAGGGACAATGTTAAGGGAAGAAGAGTGCCCTCCTGGGAAGAATAATTTCAAATAGATTTTTTAGTGGATTTCTGCATTACCAACTTGAATATATCACACTCCCCTAGAATGACAATTTCTCGCTTCACATTTCATTTCTTTCAGCAAGAAATTGGGATGGTGCGATGAGCTCAGTAGGCAGATGGTTTGTTCATTTCAGTGAATAATTTTAATGTCAGCAAGTCAGTGGATGCCAAGGGTAGAAGGGAAGTGATAAATAACAAAGGTCCTTGTGTCAGACAGACTCTAAGGTGGAGTGAGGATGTGCTATCAAGGACCAGCACTTTAAGAAGCTAAGTACTTAGATTTTGCAAAACTTAAAAAAGGCTGTGAACTGGCATTGCATGTTTGCTATAATGAAAAAGTCCTTTCATTGTTCATCCCTGTTGAAAACAGTTATGATCTACTGAAATACACATTTTTAAATTTTCAGAAGAAAAAGAGTAGGGATCAATCAGAACTTAAACACTGGTAGAGAAAGGTAGATACATTTCTTTTCAATTTAAAAGATTAATAAAAGGATTAAAGAATTGACCACATCCTCTGGGTTCAGCATGCAACCTTTCAAAGTCTCATCCTTCTCCCATCTTCAAGAAAGCAGAGTTTGAATGTTCTGGTTAATAACAGTTATCAAGGAAAGTTAAAGTGATTTATTCTAGTGGTGTTTACTGTCATGTCTAATCACATAGCCACTGAGAAAAGGCACTCAGCTCTGTGGGTCCCAAGGATCGTGTGTTTGCAGTTCAACTCAGCGGCCACTAGGTGGTAATATTGTTGATTTGGGTAGCCATGACACGATATTCATAAGGCATGCCTTCCTTACTGTGTAAGTATTTTCTATCATTAAGATGTAACTATAGAAATTAAAATCATACTTCAAGATAAACTGTTTTAATGATGAGAGAATACAACCCTGTAGAAAAGGTCCATGCATATCTGGTACCTTTTAACTTAACGCTAATTCTTCCTGCCCTATTTTTACTCTATAATTACATACATGATGATATCTACACATTATAAACAAAAGGGAGCTTCAGGTCCTATTGAAATCCAGTGTATATTAATTGCTTTTGGCTTACTTTTAAAGGGATGAACAAGATGAACATGATTTTCTTTTAGTACCTAAGATCTTTCACTGTAATTATTTATTATTTGCTATTTGAATTTGGAACTACAGCTGCTCACTGGAAGGTAGCAGCTTTGTGATTTACTTTCTGCACCCCACCCTCTGAACCACCTCATTAGACTACAATGCAATGATAATGTAACTGCAGCAGCAGCTGCTGACATAGAGATTGGCTCTGCGCTCAATGCTCCACCTCCGCCATCCCCTTCAGCCCTGGGCTCCTACAAGGGCTGCCACAATCCTCCTAAAGTAAAATGAACTCGGCAGAAGAAACAGGCCCGTATTATTTGAAAGAATAAAGAGATCTTTCCAGGGTTGTATATTATCTGCAAAACCACGTACTATATAATATGTACTCTGCAAAATAACTCCCAGAAGGCAGCACAGGTGCTAAGTTCTTCCAGCATGAAGAAGACAATAACTGAGTAATTCAAAGAGAAGTCATGTGATACCAAGTGCAATCGATCACTCATTAAAATCTCAACGATAGTTGTAAAGAATCCAAAGAGGAAATGGTGGTGGAGCCAACAATTATATGAAGCAATTTATCATGAAAACAAGTATTATGCAAGAATTTGGAGCTCAATACTCATTCCACAAAATACTTAACTACTTGTCACCACAGTTATTTCCAAAGTACAAATGAAATTTCTCCATTGTTACTGTTGGGTGAGGTAGTACGGGGTCTCTATCAAGACTCTAGGAATGGGAATCCCCGGGGTTAAGCTATGGTGGGTAAGTCCGCTACTCTCACATTTTTCTTGTTTAGATGATGAGAACAAATACATACTTCTAGTTACCCAGAAGATCTTTGGGACACAGAGAACAAGAAGTGATTTTCCAAATTACCAGGATGGCACAGGACCAGCACTGAAACTGAGATTAAACTGAACTTGAAAAAGTTCCTGAAATCCTCAGACTCAGTTTTCCTAACCTAAGAAGGTGGGAATAACAAAATCAACCTCAAAGGATTGTTGCAAAGATTAAATGAAGCGCTGTGCTTCAGCTGGTGAAGTCAAGAGGCATCCTCCCAACTCTCTGTCTGAACTGAAAACTCGAGGGAAGTTTTCAACCCAAGGGTGTTTCTCACAGAGGGTGAGGATGAGATAATTATTATGTTCTAAAAATAACACACCATGTTTATTAATGCTTTATATAGTTCATACAATGGTTTTACATCTATATTGTCTCATTTAATCTTCATAATGACACTATACAGTAGATACTACTATTCCTATTTTATAGACAAGGGGAAAAAAAGGCTCAGAGAAATTTAAAAACTTATGCAGAGTCACACAGAAAAATTAACGTGGTGAAGCTGGGTTTCAACCCAGGTCTCCTAACTACAAGAACAGTGTGGTTTTTTTTTTTTCTTTCTACATTCAAAAATGTAGAAAGTTAAAAAGCAAAAACAAACAAATAAAAAGCCTATTAAACCTAAAAGTATACATGCAGTAATAACAGGAAGACTGAACAATGCAATTATGGCTCAGTATCAGGAATAAAACTTCAGAAGTTACTAAAATCCTGCTTCTGGGGAACACAACTTAGTCTATTTCTAGTTTTCCTAAATAAGCCAATGAAATATGGAAAGAGAAATTCAGAAGTGGACGAGAAAGTCTATACATAGAGAGGGAGAGCCTGCTTCACTTGGCTTCATCCCCTACTTCCAGCTGGGGATGTTCCTACTCCTCAGAAAGGAGTTACTCTAATGGCAGCTCCAAGACCTCAAAGGGCCTCGGGCTCTGCCCTGATGAAAAGGAAACGCAAGGATCACATCGACGGGGACCCTACCGTCAGGAGGCGGGCCCTAGTAATACTTTAACACTTTCATGGTTGAAGACCTTACTCCAAGTCATAAAAATCAATTTAAGGTACATTCCCTGTTCCACTAAAGCATCTGATGCCCATGAGCTCAGAGCTGTTGCCGCGCATGTCTTAATACCTGCTGCTCTAGACAGGACCCAGTAAAAGTTAATGCCACTAATCCTACCCTTCCCTTCAAACCCCAAACTCCCATCTCCATCCTACTTGTGTGTGGTTCTGAGATACCACTTAAAAAGAGGAGACAAAACCTGTCTTGCTGAAAATTAGAGTTAAGGTTTAAAAGACACACACTCACAGGGGAGGTCAGGTCCTGACCATAGTCTTGAAATATAAATGACTAATAAGTGGTCGTATCCCGTGGCTGGGGTGAGAAGGCGGGCCTGTGTCAAGGCGTTTTAAGAGGTAGGTATTTACTCTCTCAAACACCTAAGACGTCTGGAGAGTTAATAGGACCCAAATGAAATGGAGAAGAGGATTATGATAATAGGGAACAAAAGATGAAGAAAAAGCGAAACACCTTACATATTAGAGCAAGGGGCCCTTTTCATGGACATTTCAGGTACAGCTACCACAAGAAACTGACGGGACCATAAGCAACGTGTGTGTACACACACGTGTGCCCACACGTGCTGGGAGGACTCCACTTCCTAGCACAGCTGTGGAGGGGGGTTGAGAAGTAGGACCATGAGGAAAGAAAGCAAGGCCCTAGCTCACTGATCTGGTTTGCCATTCTTAAGAGAAGGAAAACACAAGAGGCCCTCAAATTTCCTTCTGAGTGGTCCAGTCCAGCCCCCAGAGGCAGGAAACAGTCTGTGACTCAGCGTATGTATTTTCCAGTCCCTTGGAAACTGAACAAGGGTTGGATTCAGTAGCCTAAGGCACTCCAGTTGATATCAGAATGGGGAAGCCTGAAGGGGGAAGCAGTCTTGAAAGGAAAAAATAGTCAGTAGTTTGTTCTTTAAAATTTTTTGAAGAGGTTCACATTGATTAAAAGATTTATGAAAAGCCTGCACAACACCTCTGATCCCCGTCCATTTATTTTCTATCCATTACAGGAACGAATCTGTTTGAATATTAGGGGTAATATTCTAAATATTTAACAACAGCCTGGGTACCTACTAAACAGAACCTGCATGGCTGGTGTGGTAAGTACCAGTGGAATACCAGCCCTAGATTAGTTTATTTGGCCTCGGAGATTTTCATTAAGTAGTATCCATTTTTCCCCCTTCTTCTTTACTTAAATGGTAATATAATATACCCAGTTTTCTGACCCTTGCTTTTTTCCACTTAAAATATATCTTAGAGATTCTTCCTTGTCAATGCATAAAGACTTTCCCCATTTTTTTCTCTTTTTTAAAACAGATGCTTAGTGTTCCACTGTATGAAAGCACCAGAATTCCAAAATGCCATTATTGATGGTCACTTAGGTTGTCTCCAATCTTTTTCTGTTACAAACAATGTCACAAAAAGTAACATGGTACATAAATCACTTTGCCTGTGGGAGCATATCTGAAGGTATGTATCTAGAAGTAGGATCAGCAAGTCAAAAGGCATATGCATTTGTAACTTTAATAGATATTGCTAAATTGACCTCCACATGGATTGCAACAATTTACACTTTCACAAGCAATATAAAGAGCGAAGTTTACCTAACTGCAATGCTAACATATTTTTTAAATCAAAGTTTTGCAATTTTGCCAATATTATAGATGAAAAATAGAATTTCAATGTAACTTATATTGCAACTCTACTTTAAGAGTGCCATCTTTTAATATGTTTAAATTTTTTTCACTGTTCGTATTATTTGCTTTTCTTTCTCTTAGATGCTAGTCTTTTCGAAAATGATGTCCATGAGGTCTTACAATTATATTAGGAAGATTGAGGTTTGTCTATGATATGAGTTACAAATCTGGGACTGTGACATATTTGTTTTTTGTTATATTAAGAAAGTTATGTTACTAAATGTTTTACTGAGCTTTTAAATGAAGAATGGATGGTAAATTTTGTCAAGTGCCTTTTTTACATGTAAAGAGATGTCTACATCTAAATATATGAATTTCTGGTTAGAGCTATTAATAGTGATGTGTTATATTAATAGATTTCCTAATATCATATCCTATTATCCTTAAGTTCTGGGAATAAACTTTGGTCTGGAATGTACTTCTTTATTTAAAAATTTAAAACTATAGTGAGATTGATTTGTAGGGATTTTTCCAGGTATTTATGTCTGTATTATACATACATAAAAATAATTTCAGCATTTTTATTCTTTTTACAAAACTTTTCATTGGAGAGAAAAAGAAAAGTTGAGTAAATGAAAGATGTGAAGGTTGGGGGGCATTTGAGGAGGCAGCAAGAAACGGAAGGGGGGGCAGCGAAAGAGAGAAGGAAATAAAGGGAGAGAGACACTAATTTTTTGGGGGGGGCAGATATGTGCTCTTTGCATAAATTTCTGGGAAGAAATAAAACAAAAACAGCTGATTCAAACTAAGTCTTTCAGGTAAGAGTCTACTTAATCAGCCCATGGTAAGATAGCTTTCTCCACCTTCCAAGGATTACTGCTGTGTTACTTCAGCGACCAAGAAATCACAACAGATTGTTTTAATCCTTGGCCATTTGATGTGGTCTGCAGCCATCCCTGCTGGTACATTTTGAGGAGACGTGAGGCACACAGGAACCCGGTGTGGTCCACACAGAGGTGCATTCCCCAGCCACAGTCCTTCTTCCATGAGCTCTCTAAAGAATGTAAGAATGATTTCCTCCCGTAGGTCACACTGTCTAGATCATCCATCTTTTCTGATCTTGGTAACCCGGGGCTTGAGTATGCTGACTCAGATTGTTCTTTTTCTCCATTCTGAGGGTTGAAGAGGAGAGATTACCTAATAACCTGCTTTTATTCTACAGTTTAGAGGTTTAGCTACGGCCTTGTCAGTCTAATCTGAGCGAGACATTTATTAAGAACGGATTGTGTCAAATCTATAACATCAACGCTTTGACGTTCATGGAGGTTTGACCAGACATGCGTTACAGACCAAAAAATGTGTCTCATCAGCTTCTGGCATGATTTACCAATCCTAAAATAATTTAAACAGGAAAATGGCAGAGGGGGGAAAATATCCTCCAGGAACTTTACAAGACTAAAGCTGTCTGTTCACTAATTCAACAAATAATTATTAACACCTATCATGAACCAGGCTGCTCCTGTCTTATGTTGGGATAAGAGAGTATAGGAGAGATAGGCATAGTCCCAGCTGTCACGCAGCAATCAGCTATTTAGATCATTCTTTTTGCATCCAATGTGGGAAATCAAAGTTATCATTTTGTTTTTTAGTTTTGTAACTTTATCTATTTCCTTTTCACTAGAGAACGGTTTCATGACATTTAGAATATCTCTAATCTCAGCTGGTCAAGTTTGATTAACGAGGGCTAGCAAGGCCCATTCAGATTCATTTTGCTTTGGTTCCATTCATGGATGCCACATAAAATTAATGGCCAATGAGATAAGGCCAAGTGTGGGAGAGTGCTGGTATTAGCACCAGTTTAGGTTTCAGCCCTCCCTGCCAAAGCTATAAATACAAATGACCAATTTAACAGCATGAAAAGACCACCTACAAGATCTATACCTGGGACCTAATCAGTTGTTCTGCGCCTTCCTTCAATTACAGGATCCCTGCCATGTTTATGGGGACTTTTAATGTGGGCATCACATTTTTGAAGGCCATATCATTATGACCATGTTTGATCTGAGGGTGGGAAAACATGAGCTCAAATAATGCCTGCACAAGGTTACACTGAACTGAGCTGTAAATTGGGATCAACAAGAGCCTACTGTGGAAAAGAAAAACCATGTAAGGAAAAAGGCTCAGACTCTGGAGATTGTGAGAAGTGATGCCATTAAAATTACTTTCGATTCTGCACAGGAAATGAAATTATTAAGAACAAGTAGCCCAGTTTTGTCAAATAACGCTATTTAAGGGCATTTTGAGTAGCAAAGGATGACAAAAGACATAAGAATAAACGTATCATCTCCACTTGTGTGTGGCAACAGGATATGATTTACAAAAGAAAAATGAAATCATCGTGATTGTTAGAGGAACTGAATTGTGGCTCATGTAAAAATTAGTCTAACCATGAATCAACTGAGTCACAATGCATGCATGTGACTCCTCAGACATAAAGAATGCAAATGCTTAAGACTATGAGTGGTAAGACCTCTAATAGCAAAGTAGCCACTTCCTGCCAAATATACAAATATTATGGAAGTACACAAGTATCTTCATTCAGTTATAGCTATTACATTACACTGGGTGCTCAGATACTCTGATAGCTCAGGAACTTCTCACACACCCTTTCTTTGTGCTGTTTCTGTCATTTGTGCTACCCTATAGTCTCATTCAGGGCTCTCCCATGAGCTTTACCTGTGTATCTCATAGGTGTATGATATCAATGTGTTCAAAGTTCACGTCATTGTTTTCCATCCCAAACATGGTCCTCCTCATTAGTATCCAGCCAGTTATTTAAGCAATTAAAGGAATTACCTTATACTCACAAAAGGTTCCTATAAGACTTTGTACTTCCAGTGGGTTATCTAGTCCTGTAACTACTCAAAGCTTGATAAGTGTCCCTTCCTTTCTTATTTTTATTGTGATTGCTTTTGCTCAAGTTCTTACCATCACTTGCCTGGAATAATGTTCAGAAGAAGAGCTTGACCGATTGGCTTCTAGTCTTGTATTATTCCAAATCTTCCCTACGTTGCTCTTAGGTATAATGTATTTTTAACAACAAAAAAGCAAAATGAGCCCACACCGAAACAAGACAAACCCAACATGACCATGTCACTCCCATACGTGCTATTTCTCAAAGGCTCTCTGTTGTTTGTAAGACAAAGTTCAGATTCTTTAGCAAGTCATACTGTGACTCCCCTCTCCTTTTTGGCTTTGTGTTCTTCCCGTGTGGTCTGCGAGCCAGCTACGCCAAGTCTTTTGCCATTCCCCAAACCCATCACGTCTTTCATCCTGAGATGCACAGTGTTTTCCTCTGCCTGAAATACCCTTCATAACTTGTTAGCTGAGAATTTCTCATCCTCAATGTCCTGTACAACAGGGTGATAATAGTGCTTACTTCAGAGGGTTGTCATGAGGACTAAATATCAAAGAAGCTCTCCCCATAGTGTGGTGTTCAGCAGCACTCACTGAATGTTATCTGTCATTGTCATTATCTTTGTTTTGTTTTGTTTTTCCCAAATCTAAACAAAACATCTACTTTGATGAAAATCTTCCCTGACTTATCTAGAAGTGTTCGACATTACTCCTCTCCAATTTTATATCCCTTATTCTAGTATCAAATCAAATCAACTTCAGAATGGATGGAATGTTCATATTTTAGCACTTCTGATATTCAAAAACATCGCACAACCTATGATACATCATGGTTTAATTCCCAGCAATTTTTCTTTTTTAGTAGTACTTGTAATAATAATGTTTCTTACAATGAATGGCATATTAGATGAGATACTATACTTACGCTGTAAGATAATTGTCATAAAAATTTGATTATCCAGGGTGGATAATGCATACTGATTATGGATGGAAAAAATCCTACATTTTCTATGAATCAGTGAAATATTAACATAAGAAGAGGGATCACTAGTTAGAACTCCATAGTAGCCAAGAGATATTCCACTTGTGTATTATGCAGCTTGGCCAAGCCCCACCCCTGGAACCACAGAGGAGTGCTCTGATGAGGTTGCACGCTGGCATCTCATTCCATGTAACATCCCTATCTGAGAGTCAAACCATGGCCAGACCCAGAGCAAAAGCAGGGAGAGGCAAGTTTACGAACCTGAATTCCAACCCAGATTCACACTGAAGAAGGAAGAGTAAAAAAGTGCAGAGTGGGGGCAGAGGAATGAGATACAAAAGGCCAAGAGACCATGTCTTCTAGACGCGCACTTTCCAATAGAAATATAAAGTAAGCCACAGATATAACTTTAAATTTTCTAGCAGCCACGCCTAAAAACTAAAAGAAACAGGTAAATTAACATTTTATTTACTTAATCCAATATATTTAAAATATAATTTTATCACGTAACCAACACAAAAATCAGAAATGAAATATGTGGGGTTTTATTGCACTATGTCTTCAAAAATCTGCTATGTATTTTACCCTTACACATATCTTAAATTGGATTAGCCTCATTTCAGTTGCTCAACAGCTGCATGTGGCTAGTGCCTATCATATGTAATATTGGACAGTACAATTCTACATTGATTTTTGACCAACTTAGTTAAGTAATGAGATAACAGTAATAGACTACTTCAGCAGTGGCTCTTTTTATCACGCAATACTGGGCATATTTAGGGCTCCTACAGTATTTATTACTTTTTATTTTTTTATTTTATATTTATAAGTATTTTATTACTTATTACTTTTAAACTGTTTACAGAATGATAATTTTCCTTTAGATTCTTTTTGTGCTGTGTTTTGGCCGATTTTGTTTAAACTATGATTCAAGGTCATTCTTAATATCCTTCCCATATTCTCTTCCCTGTGTTGGGTACAGGAGAGCTGACTCCTTTATTCCATCAGATCTTTCCCCAAAAGAAAGTCCTGGGAGAGCAACAAGAAGGATACGATTCCCCTCAGTATTCCCAGCATTTATTGCAGTCCCAACATACAGCAGACTCAGAAAAAACATCTTTGAATACACACTGAAAGGTGAAGGAAGCTAGACAATAGTGGTTTTCAACCTGGGCTGCCGGCTGGAATCCCCTGGGGAGTAAAAACGCAGATGCCTGTTCCTGCCCCCAGAGATGCTGGTGGGAGGTCTTGAGTGTGGCCTGGGTGTCAAAATTTTTTAAATCCCACCCCCCCCCCCCCCCCCCCAGGTGATTCTCTTGTGCAGCCAGGGTTGGGAACCACCGTTCTAAGGCTTTCTTAAAGCATCTTTCTGTGGCCACGTCCTTCCCTCTCTGACGTGAGGTCCACTTTGCCTCAAGTCAATCCCCTCTCTGAGAACAGACAAAGTGTTTCTAGAGAAACCTCATAAGGACGAGACTAACACAAAACCCCAAAATGAATTTGCAAATTCCTTTTCCAAGGCACTAAAGAAGATATTCAAGGGTTTAAACATTTTCATATTTATCTTTTTCTAACAAAAAGAATCAAATGTACAATTTAAGTTTTTAAGATGCCAGCTGGTTTAAGGAGAAAGGATTAAGGTCACTACAGCATACAGGCAGATATACACCTCACAGAATTTTCCAGATATAGAATAATAGGAATTAAAATAAAAATGAAACCTAAGTACATGTAAACCTCATTTCAAGTCAATTCCATACATATCAAAAGCAGTAATTCTTAACTGGGGGTCAGCAAAGGGAAGTATTTCATGCTTTTCTTCAGCACCTCAAGGTTATACTTACATGGCATAAGCATAAAGCAATTCATCTAGTTTGATAAGTCACATACAAAACCCACCTTAATTTAGTCACCCAACACATAAGTGCTGGTATCACTGTTTGCCCCCAGCCTGGCACTCTTCCCGACAGCATTACTTGCGTCAGGTGCAATATGCAGCAGTGTCCAAGGGAAAACCCTGACTTCCACTTCAACACAAACAAGCTCTCGCTGCGGAGGAGGGGCGAGTGAGCTCTGTACCAAGGGAGCAGCTGAAACGGAGTTCCCCTGAATCACGGTCTGAGAATTTCCCTACCAATTCCCAACGTGGTTTGGCCATATTGTGTGGATTCACCCTACTTAATGATCCATTCCTGATGGTGTGGTATCATGTGACCTTATTAATAAATAGAAACAGTATGTTGATATATCTCCAAATGTTCCCATGTGCATTTCCTCTGGCTTTCCAGCAAACACAAAAATTCTAACTACGCTACACTTTTTTCCTTATTGAGACATAATTGGCATGTAACATTATATTAGTTTCAGGTGTACACATAATGATTCGATATATGTCTATATTGTGAAATGATGATCATAATAAGTCTAGTTAACATCCATCCCACACAGTAAAAACAATTTTTTTCTGCAGATGACAGTTATTAAGATCTACTTTCTTAGCAACTTCCAAACACACAATACAGTACTATTAGCTATAATCACCATGCTGCATAGTACAGCCCCAGGACCTTTTTCTTAAACTAGAAGTTGTGCCCCACACTTATTTTTGTTTCACATCTTAAGCTGAATTTGAGAATTTAGAATAGAAACTATCCACAATGCAGTACACTCCCATGTTCACTAACAGTGACTGACAAAAGTTCTCTACTCCTGCCAAAATCATGGAGGAAGAAACATAACCCGGTGAGCTTTCTAAATAAGTGCTGGGTCTCATGCATATCCCTTCCACCTACTAACCCCAAAGGACCGATGGCTGCCAAGTGACTGGATGTGTGACATTCACATGCCCCCAATTTTCCGTTTTGAAAAGTAATGGAAACTACAACACAAATTTCCAAATTGCTACATTAATAAAACCAACAAGATAATCACCATACTCCCATCCAGGCTGACCGCAAACCTGAAATGCACAATTGCCTAAGCCTTGCACATATGTTGTCTGTCAGTTATCATGCTCAGGATCTGCCTGGGTTCCATGAAGTCTTCTGCCCAAAGTTTACAAAAATAGGAGTAATGTTAAAAATTTAAAATAGCAATACAGATTTGAAAGGTGACATAAAAGTTATAGGACAACTCCATCTTCATGGAGTATGTAACTACCATGGGAAGACAGACTAATAGGATCATTGAAGCTGCCAGTGGTCAGCCAGGATGCATGGGGCAGGGGGCCTCAGAGAGGGATCGTGGAATGAAGGATGCTGCAGAGCATCATGTATGTGCAGCTGACACAGCTTCCTACCTTTCTGGAAGAACTCTTCCAGCTTGTCTTTGAAAGGCTGGAGATACTCCCTTGGTGACTCCTTGCACACCACCGCCATCTGTTTCTCACTTGCTGTGAAGAGAAGTTTGGAGTTAGACTTCCCAGGAACATGTATTTGCTGAATTCGTGCTGTGAGCTATAGTCTCCGGTATTAATTGTGCAGAATCCTTACCAATCACTGTTTACTCAAATTCAAGCAGAGAAAGCACAAACAAAAACAACACAAACAAACAAAAGTAAAGAGCTCACTCTACGCCTTTGTTCAGGAACAGGAAGATGCACCTTCAGCTTTCCATTTAGAGATGCTGCAAAACCTCTGACTTGGGACAGATGAAGCACTCTGATTTGGGCCTCTCAAAAACAGAGGCAAAAACTATTGATGGATGAGTCCCAGGGAATTGAGGGTCCTAACCCTTCTCAGATCACTCACCAAAAGTAGAGCTTGAAACCAATTTCGTAGAAATTCTCACACATTCAAGTTGCCTTGAACAACCAAAGTAGCTATTCCTCAGGGTGACACCCATTCCCAACATGAGAACTAAGCCCAGGTTAGGGAGGACCACATCTCTCTTCATGCTTTCTATTCATCTACCCTTCTCACTGATACTCTGCTGACACATGTGAAATTATTTCATTTGTGACTTACATCCCTAGAATTTTTAGAAAGGGAATGGCTGTTATTGGAAATAAAAATCTGATAAATTCTTGAGTCAAGTATCCCACCATCCCCAAATGAGGACCTGGGTGAGCGTTACATAATATTCTGGCTTCAGGAAAAGAAAAGTTTTTTTTGTTTTTGTTTTTTCATAATGGCAGAAGAACTTTAATCTCTTTCAGGTAAAGAGATGGACATGGAAAGACAAGGGTAGCAAAAGAGAAGAACAATTGGATTGGAGAAGGATGGCCCATGGGCCATCCCCACAGCTTCAGTAAAGCCTTCGGAACTCAATGTGGGCTGTGAGCACTAAAGGAGGGGCGGAATTTTACACTGAGTTTGGGTCTAGTGCAGAACAAAGACACCTCTCAAGGAGGGAGAGGTACCCCTTCCCATGCACCTCTTTAATCCCCTTTCCTTCAAATCTGATGGATAGCTTTATTTTTCGACAGAGATAGGATTTTGGCATAAATAGTTCTTAGATCATAGGAGACAGGGTGGTTTCTAGCCCTACTATGCATATAAATAGTATTATACAAATACTCATACATTCAAAGTATTTACTGAATATCTGACTATGCCACTGTGCCAAATGTTAGGAAAAAATATTGAACCAGACCTATTGGTCATCTCTCCTCTAAAAATGTTCATCAGAGTCTAGAAATAGAGGGAGAAGGGGATCAGCATATTGTATTACGTTTTCATGGGATACTGTGGTCGGGTGGTGGTCAGGGAAGGTTTTCCAGAAAAGGTAACATGTGTTGAATTGCAAAGGTCAAGGAGGACTTAGCCAGCTAGTCAAGGAGAATTAAAAAAATAAGGAATAGTTTCAGAAAGAGGAAATATAATGAGTAAAAATTAAGCAGAATGGGAATGCATGGGTCTTTTGGGATAAGATAAATGGTAATAGTATGACTGGACCTCAGGACATGGACCTTCACCCCTTCCAAGGCCTATAGTATCCTGTGTCTAGATTTTGATTCAAAGGCACAAGATTCAAGGAACTGGATTCAAAAGCATTGGAACTACCCTGATCAGGAAAGAGAGGTCAGATAAGGCTACAGAAGTGGGAGGCTTGTATAATTTTATTCATTCATTCATTCATTCATTCATTCATTCTTTACCTGAGGACAGCTTTTTCATTGTTTTTTTAGAGAGAGAAAGGGAGAGAGAAATATTGATAGGCTGTCTCCTATACATGCCCGGATCATGGATTGTACATACCCGGCCCGGAGATCAAACCCACAACCTAGGTATGTGCCTTGACCAGGAGTTGAGCCCAGAACCTTTCAGTTACAGTACAACAATCAAAGCAACTGAGCCATACCAGCCAGGGCAAGGCTGGTACAAATTTAAAGTGGTCAAGAAAAGTTTCACTGTGAAGATATTTGACCAGAGACATGACCAAGGTAAAGAAGGGAGCCATGAGAAAGTTTGAGGGTAAAAATCAAAAGTTATTTAGAACACAGTAAGTTTGAGATGCCAATTAGATATTCACATTATATACAAAAGTCTGCAGTTTAGGATGCATGGGCTGGGATAGAAATACATATCAGGAAGTTGTAGGCATAAAATTGGTATTTAAAACCACAAAAGCAAATGAATTGGTAGAGAAAGAATGTAGCCAAAGAAGAGAAGGGGTTGCAGACAAACCCCGAGGCATGCATGCAATGGAGGAGAGGCCAGAAAAGAATGGGGGAATAAGCAAAAAAGCAGGAAAGTGGAAGTATAGAACCACATGATTTGAGAGGAAAACAGTATGGCAAGAAAGAAAGAGCAGTCAGCTCTCTGCAATCCTGTTGAAAGGTCAAGCAGAAGACAGAGATATGACCACTGATTGCAGCAACATGGAAGTCACTGGGCCTCTCGAAAGCAATTTCAGGGAATGAGGGGTGCAGGGAGGAAACCAAATTGGAGAGGGTTAGGGTAGGTAGAGAGAGATTCTACAGCTACTTGTTTAAAAAACCAAGCCTGAGAAAGAAGAGCAATATAAGGAACATCCTTCTACCCAAGAAGATGGTATCTGGGTTAACTCCAACCAAGAGTGGGTGTCTCTTTCCCCAGAGGAATGTTGTGTAAAAATAAATCCACTAGGGAGCTTGAGCTTAGAGGAATCTCATGATGCTGATTCACCTCACAGAAGGAGGCTGCCCAAGATGAAATTCACCTTCATGTCCTATGATCATGAGTGTTCTCCATGAAAAAATTTAAGCAGAAATGACAGGGCCAAGTGAGAACATGCCAATCTGCTTCGGGACTTTTGGAAAGACTTGCAAAGCTGGGTCACCGACTACAGCCTTTGCACGGAATCGTCTAAAGCACTATTCAAAGATCCCTCCTATGGAACGTCACCGCTGAGTCAGAATTTCCACTGTGATGATTATGCGGTTATAGAAGCAGCCATGGTCTGCGAAACATTAGCGTGAAAAATATTCATTAATCACCTACTCATGACTAGGCCTAAATATGGACAGATTGGGCATGATTTGATTTATGGGGTGCTAAGTGATCCATCTATTTGTTTATTTAAAAACATCCCTTCAATGGTTCTCACAAAAATCGCCACCATTAGAAGCTTTCCCTTGAAGAGAAGATGCTAACTCCAGAAGATCTCCTTCGTAAGACATCTATATTAGTTGAAAAGAAAACATTATCAAAGAAAAATTTATTAACACTTGAGTATAAATTTATTTCTCAGACTCGTTTGGGAAGGCTAGGTTTCAAGCAATAGACTGGACAGCTGTGTTATAATGGAAGAAAAAGGAACATTCACAAAAGGCCTGATCTCTGGGTAGATTGACCGTACAATAGGAAGCCTTAGCCAGACAGCCTCAAACATGGAGTTCCTGAGCATCTGAAGGGAAAGGGTGCTCATCTTTGGGAGCAGAATAGCAATTAATTTCTAAAAAGTATTATGAAGGTAGCACACATAAAGAAACATGAAAAACATTTACGGAAAATAGAAGGAAAAGATCATTCATGATACCATGGCCAGAAAAGTTACCATTTCATACTTTGGTGCCTATTTTTAGTGTCTCAGCCTCTGCATCACACATACCTCCCTCCCTAATTTCATGAGGGTTGCCTTTATATATATATATTTTTAAATATGCTTTCATTTGATAGAGAAATTTGTGTACCTTTATTCTTCCTATTAAACATATTCTGCACACTTTCTCATATCATTTCACAAAATCCACAAGCATCGTGTTTAAGAGCCATATAAAATTTCATCAACTGGATGTGTTCTAGTTCACTTGAAAATTCCCCTGCAGTTGAACAGTAAAGTCCTTTCTACTTTATTCTTACCTGGAATCATTCAGGCTTTAAGTAACATCGGTACCCATTAAAAACTTATCCTGAGTTTAAGATTACTTCTTTAGGATAGATTTCAGAAGTAGAATTAATGGGTAAAATAGAGGAAACATTTTTAGAGTTCTTGATAGAGAGTGGATATAAACTACATTCGGTATAACGTGGATTGTACCAAAATGGGAAAAACGAAGAAGAGAGGTTTTGAAAATAAAGTGGTCACTTCTCTACTGCTTTGCAGGGGTGGCTGGCTGCATGTAAGCTAGGATGCGCCTGCCACTGTAATAAAGGGTCTGTGGTCCTCGCCTTGGAAGTGACCACATGCTAGGATGGCAAGCACTGAGACGACCATCCATGCATCGAGGTAATTCACTCAAAGATGAAGAAAACTGGTGACATATGAAAGTGGATACATGATAATCTAGGTTTCACCACAGTGTAGGACCAGGTTTGAGGCCTGTCCCTGAAAGTAGCTTTTTAGAAAGGTCCTAGGCGTCACACTTCATTTTAATGTAAAATAGACTATCAATACCACGGCAGTTATCTGAGCTTTGGGAGGGTCTAGAGGCAGATTTGAAATTTATATCAAATGTTCAGGTTTTACAATACATTTACACTTATGTCATTATAAACACATAATTTTAAGATGCTCAGACCTGTGGATCAACAATATTAAGTAATGATCGGGACATGTGATTACAATTCAAGCCACTTGTGAAAATCATATAGAGCCTATATTTTGGGGCAAACAAGTGAGTAATACTTTAAGAAGTATAGTAAAAATCAGTGGGTGAAAATTAAGGGGTTGCTGATGGAGTCATCGAAGGCAGAGACAGCAAAGCCCTGTTGGCTAAGATGCCTCATTCTCACAGAAATTATATTAAAGGTCAAGCAATACATCGCACCCATTGCTCAAACCAGGAAAATGATTGCTTATAGGAAGTCTTAAATATTAGAAAATACTTCCAAATACTCTGGATCCAAAATGCTTATTGCAGTTTCTACTAAAATTAAGTGATGAATTTTCTCATCCATGTACATCTTGAAGCTGACGGGCCTGCCTCTTTTTCATCCCAGGAAATCAGTACGTGGAAGAGGTAGCAATGCTGATTTTAGTTATTTCCTTGCAGCAGTGCAACAGCTGGTTACAGAGAGAGCAGTGATTAAGATACAGAAGCCCATTACCAAAAGGCAACCTGTTTCCACATTGCTCACCCAGGGCAGCTGCGAGCCTTCTGCCGTTCCTCTGACCTCTATCTGGGCCCACATTCCCCTCTCAGCCTTCACTGGCTAGTCACATTAACTGTAATTTTCTACTCTGTAAAGTGTTTACATCTAAATAAGACACCAAGAAATAAAAGAGAAAAGCTGGAAAGGAATAAGGAGAAGAGAGAAAAGAAAAGGATGGAAAGTTATTTTAAAACTCACAACCTAAACTGGTAGATGAATTCTGGTACATAATCACTGGCAAAGCATGAAGCTGGCAAACACTGCTAATCAGTTTGCCACTGTCTTCAGATTTAATGCAATATTTGGCTCAGACATTTAAAAAAAATCCCCTCTTACAGCTAAAATATTTACACAGCCCTGTGTGTCTCACTTAATGCCTGTTAAGCAATCGTCTTTTAAAACCCCACAGTCACTTGTAAATCTGTCGGGAGAATTGTGGCCGATAAACAAAGCTTCACAGGAAGAGGGCTGCATTGTCAATTTGCTGGGAGTCAGGATTTCTTAGATGTGTTTGAAAATAAAAGTTGAAAATCAGAAATACTGTGGAGAGAGTAGCAAAGTGGCCGATCGTCTTGCTGGTGGGATGCTGTTAGTGGTATTAACGGGAAACCTCCAGACACTGACCTCAGTTATTTAAAGCCCCACTCTCCTGTAAACCTGTCATTGATCCTGCCTCTCTGTTGAGTTATGGCACAGGGAAAGTTACTGGTCCAGCAGCCCCAGTAGCCTGCATCCCAGGGCCTGCCAGGTTAGAGAAGGTGCGTTAGTGAGGTCTGTAACAGGAGGCTATTATTATATGGTTACATGCCACGTGATGGTGTGTAAATTTTTTAGGAAGGATCAGGGATTCTCAGAGGAAAGGGGAAATTCTTTGCTGGGAGAAGAAGCTTGGTGTAACAGATTCTGAAATGCCTATTAAATTCCCTAATGTCTTTAGCCCTGATGTTAATGAGCCCAAGTGATAAAATTTAAAGGCAGCGGAGGCCCCTCAAAGCTATCTCCTGCGGGTCCAGAGAGCCCGAGCACTTGTACCTGTCTTCAAGATGAGTCAGGTTCTTGGGATAAGACCTTGGGCAAATTGTTCAATTGCTTAATTATTCCTATTAGATTAGCTGCCTTTTTACTTTTACTCCATGTCACTGACTTGAACAGGTCATTGACTATGATTCACAATTAATTTTACAAGAGCTTTAAGGAAGAAAAATAATATACCTCAGTCTAAAAACTCAGCTCTGGCTTAAAACAACTCAATTTTGGGTAGGTGAAAAAGGAGAGGAGTGTCCTGGATTTAATTTTTAAAAGAAACTGGGTATTTTTAATTTCAAGATACAGTTCCTTGATCGGGAGATAACATATATTTATCCATTCTCTTTATAGTATCACCATCAGAAAGGGCTTTGCAAATGGTATTGTATCTGCTGAAAGCTGGAGGGCAGGCCCTTCCCACCTTCCCCCATCGGACAGACAGCAAGTTTAATCACTGTGCTCAGAGAGCCATTAGTGTTCCTACGAGAAGAGAGAAAGTAGGGATAAGTTTGTCCCCTAGAAAATGAGAGTAACACTTGCTCTTAAAATGGGTTTACAAATGACTTAATATTTCAGTCAGTTTATTTAAAGTTAGCAGCTAACTCAGTGTTTTGAATAAATATTTGCTGAACAAATAAACTGGTTGAAAGGTCAAACAAGGTCTTCCTCATATTTTGGAGGGTTTTTTTTTTTGATATCTGGAGATTAGATGGTGTTTTTTAAACTCCATCAAAATAGTCACACACACACACACACACACACACACACACACACACCAACCACAACCCAACAATAACAACAACAAAACACAACGGTTTAAAAGCACAGTCAAATGAGCAGTTTTAGTACCTTTACCATTCTAGATTTTCCTTGGGCTTCTCTCTTTCCGTACATTACGCCATCAGGAAAGTCACTGGCCTAATGGTGCCTGCTTGCCTACACTGAATTGTACATACTAGCTTTTATCTCTGAACTCAATAACTTCATGAAAACTAAAGCAAGTTCTCAACTTGTATGATTAAAAACGAATGGCTCTTAATGGCCTATGGTGTCCTGGGCCTCAGCCTGCTTTACGTGTCTCACTTTACTCCTCAGAAGAACCTTGTGGACTTGGCCCTCCTATTATCCCTATTTTTAGGTGAGATGAGTAAAGTCACATAGCTACTAAGTGACTGAGTCAGAATCTGATCTCAGGGATGTCAGACCCACTGGCCCTGTGCTGTCCTGTTTCCTACTCTAACCATCTATAGGGAAGTGCTAGAAACCATGTGAAGTACCTATGAGAGTGCTTTGCAAAAGGTAAGGAATAAGACAATGAATGCTAAAAATCACCAAGTATCACTTGTGGGACCCCTTCATTTTAAAAGGGAAAACAGAAGGCAAGGGAGGTTAGGTGAATGTTAGGAGAAAGTCAGGTGATTAAGGGCAGCGGAGAACTGAACGAGGGCTGCTGATTCCAGGTAGGTCAATGACCTTTCTCTGAGTGTCTAAAAAGTAGAGTCACAGCCCATGACCTCTATCCACGCAGAAGCCATGCTGCTGCCAAGAAACTGGGAGAAAGGAAGATACTGGCAAACACTCCAATCCCCTTTGTTGGGGCTAAACAGGTCTTCCTCTAACTTTATCCATTTGGTTGTCTGACACAAAAAGAATCCATTTGTGTATTGTGAATCCTCCACAGGGTCCAAGAAACACAATTTATTTGGGCAAGAAAGTATTTTGATATTCACAAAACCACCCACAAATCTATTTGTGTGAAGAAAATATGTTGAGCTGACACAGATTTACAGTAACATAGGCTTGGCAATCAAAAGGCCCAAGTTCTACACCTGGCTGGGTAATCCCAGCCATATTACTTCCTATGTTGGAGACCCATTTTCTCCACTATATATGCTTGCCCTCTCTACCTCAACGGATGAAATTCCATATACAGGTATGTTATAACCATTATAATTACATTAATATCTTTTTCTTTTTTTGAATGGGATATGTAGAAGACACTCTTGCCAGTAGACTTGCCAAATTAATGCTATTTTCCATTCATTCTACTTGATTTCTAAGTATGCTGAAAGTTTGAAGCTGGAAGACTACTGCTTAGTTTCCCTGGGCTACTCTTCCCACAGTTGAATAGAATCCTTATTAAGAGCAGTGGGTTGCTTCTAAACAAGGAATGTGAAAGAAGTTAAAATATTGCTGTTAGTCCTGGCCGAGTGGCTCAGTTGGTTGGAGCATTGCCCAGTACACCAAAGGTCATAGGTTTGATTCCCGGTTAGCGCACAGACCTAGGTTGTGGGTTTGGTTCCTGGTGAGGGCACGTATAGGAGGCACTGGACCAAGGTTTCTCACATCAGTGTTTCCATCTCTTTCTCTCTCTCCCTTTCTCTCTAAGAGAAATAAACATATCCTCAGGTGAGGATTAAAAAATGTATGTATATTTCTGTTCAATAGAGGTGTGAGAGATCGACGAAGACTGGGGAGACAGGGCAACTCAATGCAACGTGGTACTCACGGCTGGATCCTGGAACAAAGACAGGGCATTAATGGAGACACTGGTGAAATCCAAATAAACGATATAGTAAGGTTAGTTTACAGAAATGTATCAGTGCCAGTTCCTTAGTTTTGATGAATCACAACAATGTAAGATGTTAATGGGGTAACGGGATAGGGGCTGTATAGAAACCTTCTATACTATCTTTGCAACTTTCGTAAATCTAAAATTATTCCAAACTAAAAATAAAAAAGCTCATTTTTTAAAAGGTGTGGGCAAGGCAGATGTAAAACGTTTAAAATAATTATAAATGTCTCGAAAGATTCTGTGGTGATATTTGCAAAAGCCTTGTTTCCACTTTAAAAATACAAAAGGGAAACCACGCGTGATCTACTGTGGATGTGGAGTGTGTAGGGAAGGCGCAAAACTCCATCCAAAGATTTAGACTTCAAGAAAAGGCCTCAGCCCCACATCGAAGGACAGACGAGTAAGTGATACCCTATTTAACCTGTTTTAAATGAAAGGTTAAGGAATAGTAGTATCATTTTTTATGATTCCTGATTTGGGCCTACTTTGTTCCATTAACCAACCATATTGGATAAGAATTCTCCTCTATAAAGATTATTTCTAGATGGTATCAACATTAGAGTTTTTGAAGCATGTGTTAATTCAAGAACAGATCCCTGAGAGACATTTTGAAAGAGAAGACCTGAGTTCTAAACCTGATATAATCTTCCAGTTGACTTTTAGAAGTCAGCTGACTGTAAATGGCCAGAATTCCAGACCTTTTTTAACTCTTTTAATGAACTACGTCCAGGGAAGAACCCAACAATCCTTACTGAATAAGGAGAACTGTAGAATGCACTGAAATAGCACAGTAATAATAATCACCTTAGAAACTTAAAATCATCCAGCACAACTACTCTTTCTAATGTTATCTGTCCTGCCCACCTACCATAACATAATCTTCTAAGTACAAGTGGGTGGGGCACCCACCACTTCTCAAGGCCATCAGCCCTTCCTTTGGGCAGTGTTCAATCTGTCTTCCTACACCTTCTACCTATTTATGCTTGTTTGACAACTTTGTCCATAAGGAAAAAAAAATATCATTTCTCTCTAACAGCAAGGTCAGCAATGACCTGAAGTAAGCTGAGTCTTTTCTACCATTTATTCATTTGCTCATTCATTTATCCATTCAACAGATATTGGATGAACAGCAACTACGTGGCAGGTACTGACCAACACAGGACATATAAACACTAAAGAGGTCATTAGATCCCTGCCTCCTTGGAGAGGGGAGGGGGAGAAAATTTACGAATAAATAAATAGAAAATAATAGCAGTATCAAAACTGTGGGCTATAAGAGAGAGACTATTCAAAGTGGCTGCTGAAGTTGAGGTAGTCAGGGAAGGCACAGGGCATAGGGATACTGACAGGAAGGACATTCTAGGCAGAGGAAATACAAAGGTCCTACAGCATAAACAAGCTTACTGGGTTGGAAACCAAAGAAAGCCCGCGAGGCTGGAACTTAGTGGGCGGGGCGGCGGGGGCGGGCGGGGTGGCGATGCGGTTCCAGGCGATGAGACAGGAAAGGGAGAAGTGGCCAAATCCTGTAGAAACTTGTAAGAGAAGGCTACAAGTTTTGAAGTTGGATTTTATTCCAAGAGCAATGAATATGAAACAACAAAGTGGCCTGACCTGTCATGGCGTATGGAGGTTTATTTAAAGGGAGGGCAAGAGTGGAAGCAGGGATACCTGTCAGGAACCTGGTACTATGCCCTTGGTGTGGAGGTAGAAAGCAACAGACGGATTCAAGGCATGTTTTGAAGGAAGTCAACAGGATTTGCTCATGGATTGGATGTCAGATATAAGGGCACAAAGGGAGCTGGGAATAAGTATTTTCCTTTGGCTTATACTCTGCAAAGGGGTGTCCTTCATACAATCCCCCTCTCAAATCATCCGTGAGGTGGGCAGGGATGCCCTCCGTTGTATACAAGGATACTGAGGTGTGGAGGATGACACTGCTGGGTTACACAGCCTACGAGACGTGATTCTGAATTCCGTGCTTGTGACTCAGACTTTTCCATAACAATAGCTTTATTTCAGTATTTTATGTTTCTTGTCAAAAAAACCCAAAATAAATTCTATTTACTGTGTTGATTTATAAATAAAGGGTAGAAATAAAGTGAAACATAACTCATCCTTCCCACCTAGAGATGTCACAATCATGGCTTCAAAGGAAAACACAAACTTCTTCTATTAATTAAATGGGTGAATCAGGTTTCAGTTTCCGTATCCCCTCTCCTTTCTGTACAGCTTGTCTTTGAAGGCATCCCATTTGGGAAATGTGTGACCTTTACCCATTGTGTCGCACTTAATTGAATGCTTTGCATCAAAAGTCACCATGTTAATCAACATTTTACACCCACTGTTTTTCTGAAATTCTTACCCCAGCTCCTTATGTCTGTTGTATTGAAATCATTTTACAAAAATAAATCATATCAAAGTTTTTCTTTTATTACTTCTAAAACTTTGCTTGCAAAACTAAATATTTTTAACACCATGGCAACACGGTCAGCACTCTGGCTAATGTATCCAGTGCGTACTACAGTTCAGACTTAGCACACCACTGCCGTGGACAAATGGGCTGCAGGAGGAAAGAGCTAATAAATTAGGCACGGTCAATAATCATTCAAGGCATGTCTTCTGGAGCTTCCTAAAAGGAGATAAACTAGCCAGTCTGGTCCTAAGGGATCAGTTTCCCCTCTCCCTCCTAGGACACACCGAGATGCTGAGATGTGCACAGAGTGAGCTGCAAGGCTTTGAATGGAATTAATACCACCCTCATCTTGGCAAGCACTTCCTCATCCTTCTGTTCATCTGACCCTCCTAATATCCCTCTGAGTTGGGCTGGGGTAGGGCGATCAGCTCCACCTTTTTCAGCCGAGGCTCATCAAGATTAAGTGATTTGTCAGAGATGCATGGCTTCTCATGTGGTTAGCAACAGGCAGAACTAACATTTTAAACTGCATCTCCTATATCCCAGGCCAGTTCTCCTTTCTACACACCAGCCTCTGCTGCTGAAATGTAACTAAATTATCGCAAATGCTGTGGGGTTTTTTTGCATATTTATTAAAGTTATACATGTGCACAGTTAAAAATAAATAAATGAACTCTACGCACTCCACGAAGAGCAGTTCCTGATCTCCCCCACACCCACCACACATGAGCCTCTTCCCAATACAGCGCCCCTATGACTTTTAGACTAGTATCCAGTGTTGACATTTTTATGACTTTGCAAAAACAACTCCCAGTCCCAGGTGACATATGTAAATTCTGGTTAATTAACCTTTGTAAAAAACTTTGCTGCCCAAACTGCCTCATCCTCAAAATAAATAAGTTTTTTTTTATAATTTGCTATGCTTTCTATGTGCTTATCACTCATGAACTCCAAACTTGTTACTAGTGGACTAAATCCTGTCAAAACATTCACATACATCAGACTGCATATCCCTCACAAATCATCTCCATGGTTATTCTGACCTAACCTAACCTGGAATGTTTGCTCTTTGTGCTGGTTGTCATCCTGGGCTCCCTGGCTGTGGAGCAGCACTTCACTTCCCTTACCCACTGGCTTTATTTCCTGTCACCATTGTCTACCCATTTTGTGATAAAGCATTCTCTCAGCATCTTGAGGGTGGTTGGATGGGAGATAAGGTTTTTGAGAAATTACGTCTGAAAACACTTGTATTCTGCCCCATATCTGATCAATGATTTGGTGGCTATAAGATTCTGGAACAGGGATAATTTTCCCTCAGAATTCTGATCCATTTCTAGCTTCTAGTGTTGCTGTTGAAAAGTTGGAAGCCATTCTGCTTCCTGATTTTCTGTGAGTAATTTGTTTCCACATCTCACTCCTACCCTCTTTCTTTTTAGAAGTGTGTAAGCTTTTCTTCTTTTTGTGCTGAGTATTCTGAAATGCTCTATCAACGGTATGGATCTGCTTTATTCCTTTGTGCTGGAATTTCTCTGGGCCTTTTACAATTAGGAACATGTGTCTGTCATTTTCTTGAATGATTTAATTGACTTATTTACATATGTATATATATGAATGTTTATGTGTGTATACGTAAAAATTTATGTGAGTTTGTGGTGTGTATGAATCCTGTGGTAAAACTGGATTGCTTCTTGCCCTTCTCCACTCCTGGATTAGACTTCCGCTTTCTGGTTTGGCTAATTAATTTATCAGTTTTCCATCTACTTTTTGAACTTCAGAAATGCTGTGGTTACGGTTTTCTCTCTCATTCTGTGTTCTTGAGTATATGCTTTTAAAGAACTCTCTTTACTACTGTTTTACTAATTTTCGAGAGAAACTGAAATCCCATATGAGTGTGTAATCCAAATGAGTGTTCAGTTGGCTATCCTTTCTCAGATGTTCTCCAAAAGTCTTCCAAAGTCTTCCCCCACTTACCAAAGCCGTACTGCTTTTGGACAATGCTCAAATGAGTAATTAAAGAAAATATTCACTTTCATGATGAGATCTAGTTTTACTCTTTCCTTCCTCTCTTGATGCATAGTCTCATGGAGAGAAAGCCATTGGATAACGTTAGGTGGTAGAAGTCATTCATCCTGCAAGTCAGGGCTGGCCCCAAGCATAGAAGCAGCAGTCTGCTCTGCTGTATGACTTGACGAGTCCGGGAAGGTTCCCATACCGTCTCTTCTGTGCCAGAAGCCCATTGCATATAATTTCCACAAGTGGAAGAGATAACAAAGGAGTCAAAACCATGTGGGTTGTCTTGGAGTAGTCCTGTAGTACTCTGCTATTTGGCTAACCACATCAGGCTACTTTGCTCATCTTCTGGGCCATGGAAGGATAGAACACAGGCTAGGTAATGATCAGAGAGAGCGAGCGAGTGAGCGTGAGCGAGCTGAAGAGAGTATGTTGGAGTGCTCAGAAGAGATCGACTGGTAGGTCACTGGACAACAGAGACTATAACAGGTAGATTAGTTGAGTGGTTATGGGTGGAAAGAAGAAAAAAGCTAACTTGAATCCAATTATCTGTAGCCCCTTTAGAAGATGAACTAGAGACCTAAGTGGAGCTTATTTTCCAAGTTTTATTTTTCTATATCATATTGTTAGTGTCTGAGGGGTAAGCCTACAAATAGTAAAAAAATAAAGTATGATGCAGTAGAAAGAATGTAAGATTTGTAATCAGATAAACCTGTTTCAAATCTCAACTTTGTCATTAGTAGCAAAGTTGCTTCAACTTCCTTGCTATGAAAATGTAGGCAGTACTTATTTTGAAGTAGTTTTAACAAGTAGAGATGATGTAAGGACATTTGCTGGCATTTAGTAATTGCTCATTAAGTGGTAACTGTGGTCATTAGTGACGGTGGAAGCAGACATGCGCTGTACCCTTGAACATATTGATAGTGCTTGTGTCCACTGTCCGCCCTCGCAGGGAGGAGGACTTGATCACTGAGAGTGTTTAGAATTTCCAGTGCATCATGGTAATAAAATGTGAACCAACTTCCACTAGGTTTTATTATTGCTTTGAAATTCTGGACAGATGTGCTAGATAAAAGACAGGACACCAACTAAAATTTAAATTTGAGATAAACAAGAAATATTTTTTTAGTGTGCGTCCCATGCAACATTTGAGACACATACATGCTCAAAAACTCTTGTTTATCTGAAATTCAGACTTAATGGGGCCTCCTGCATTTTATTTAATAAATCTGGCAAGTGTAAGGGTACTCCCATGTCACATGCACTGAGGGCAGAATACTCCATCACAGTCCCTCCCCCCACCACTTGGTAGGCCCCCTGATTGCATCTATTGTAAATTCAAAGGAACAGCCATGACAGACTTTCATTAAATTGTTTCTTTTGCTTCTTGAGATAATATCAATAGGTAATCATTTTTTTAAAAAATCTGGTTTTGGTTCAACAGCACTGACTGACGTAGTTGGTCAAAGGCCATACTTCCATCCAAGTGATGAACAGGTACATAGATTCCTGGCTGGGGAGCCAATGGGGCGGTAGAAAAGATGGAGCCAAACTTGCACTAAAGAACTGGTCAGTGGAGCTGGGACAGGATCCTGTCCTCTCCCCTCAATGATACGAACTTGGATACCCATTAGCAGATCAGCAACAGCAGTTATTAGCATTTCTTTTCCTTTCTCACAGTCAACTGTTGATTAACTGCAGTAACAGGAGGAAAGCAGGACACAATGCATATCCCAAAGCAAAATTAAAAAAGCAAAAGCAGTCAAGGGCAAGATCAAGTGCATGTTCTGCTAACCACCCCTCCTGCCTTCCTCCACCATGGGGGACAAGAACTCTTCTTCTGCAGGTGGCGTCCCTTCCACATGCTCCCAGTGCTCAGCATCTCAAACCCCAGCTCCCCATTCAGCATCTCACCTATATCTCAGCAATGCACTTGCCCAGACACGTAAGTGAGCTAAATGGCAAAGAAGAGAATTGATTTCACCTTTCAAGAGAAAAAAATAGGTAGTCTAATGCTTACCATGTAGTTTCAAATAGGAAAGGTTTTCCAACATGTAAACAGTATAGTTTATCATGATTAATATTAAAAATAATATATTAACATCTAGGAAAATATGGCTAATTCTTAACCTCACTAATTTACCTACCTATAATTGAGAGTAGATTATAACATGTTTTTTAATTTAATTTTAATTGTGAAAATTTCACATGCATATCCAAATAGTCAAACTATTGCCTCTATACCAGCCGTTGCCAAGGACCATGAGATATGTAAAGCTGTTCTCATTTTGTTTTCCATGTGTAGGTATGTGATTCCTCTCTGATACCCACTCTTTTAACTGATTGTATTGGTATTGACTGTATGAGTCTAAATAACATGTTACTTTTTTTTGGTAAGACTTTAGAAGAGAGTGGCGCTAAATGGATGAATTCAATCTGCTGTCTTTATCTGGAAGACACATTGACTATAGTTTCGAAAATCTACCAACACCATCCCCTCCCCCAAACAAAAATCCCCTCTCTCTTGAACTGTTACTTTCATATATGTATGAATTTACATCCTCTTATAATTTAAATTTTGAGTAGAATATTCAGGGACTAACTAGTGTTATACAAAGCAAAAGTTCATCTGAATGGATTTTGGTTAATCTGATCACTCCATTAAAATAAGGACATCAGAACTGAAAATGCCTGAAGATGGGATGGGTGTACTTCAGTGTATAGTTAGTTTAGGACTATTACTACTATTCTAACTTAGAATGAAAATTTTAACATTTATCAAATGTTTGGACTATGCACTTCACACAGCATATCATGTAAAGAAGGCTTAAAAGAGTTAACATGTTAGGATAAACATTTATCGGACATTTATTAAGTGGTAACATATCAAAAAGTCAACAGAGACTCTTGCCTTTCCAAAGATGTATAACTGTACTCTAAAATATTTCTAAATGGTAAAAAGAAAGGACATGTTCAAATATATAGTCTTAAATATTTAGAGAAAATGAAATCATTGGAATTATCTTAAAACACATACAAACTTGCGTCTCAGCCAACATTCTCAAACAAGTTTGAATATCTTACACAGAGGGTTAAACAGAAATTACATTTTCCCAATTTATATATGTAATAACAGGGCTAAGAATGCATCATTTTCAATGTACAATTTAGTACATAGTTAGCTGATTAAGTAGCCCAGTCTTAATGATAGGGGACAATAAGTAACTTTCATTAGCTAATAAGAAAAATTTATTTTTATTCTTAAACTTTTCAAAATACGGTGACTTTTCAACAACTATCTGAAGAGTTCCTGTCTCATCTTCCAACAAAAAAATTAATTAATGTTCCTACTTTCATAGCCAGGATGAAGTTTTCATAATGAGATCCTGTTATAGGATGATGTCAAACAAATGTGGATTTGGGAGTGGTGACATTAGAGTAATTTTGAGTAACACTATTGCTATTCATTTTGGCTTTCAGGCACCAAGATATCAAAGAGCATGTGATGCACTGTCTGTTTACATGGATAACAAACTGAGTAAGGACAGTGTAGCAGGGAGTACACTAAGAGCAACTTCAAGGACAAAGGCCATAATTGTTCATCACAGCTTCTCCTCTTAAGGTTTCCAGTGATGACAATTTAATCAACGGTTATGTCTTCATTCTAAAAATTGAAAAGTAAAATCAACATTGCCTCAAACTATTTCAAAGAATGCATATTCTGCATCGTATTAATAAGTATTCAGTGAAAGAAAAATAGAAAATAATCAGTTTCATCTTTCAAGTTGAGATGCTGCTGTAAACAGGGTTAAATCATTGTGTTTTGTTTTTTATTGCACAACTTCTCAGAATCGTTAATAAACTCATGTGTGCTGTGAATCCCTATGATAGGATTTTAGGATAGAGCATTTCCAAGTTTATTGGACTAGAGACTTTTTTGTTTGTTTGTTTAGAAAGCACTAATTCACATTCATGCAATACTGGTGACTGCTAGTACTTGGGAAATCCTACATCTATGGCCTTAGCAATGGTGTGTGCGTGCGTCGGGGGGAGTGTGGGATGTGTGACTGGTATTAACCAGCACAATCAGAAACATACATTCATGGTGTGTTTGTCTCCTATTGCTACTATAACACATTACCACAAACTTAAGTGTCTTAAAACAACACAAATATATCACCTATAGTTCCTGTATGTTAGAAGTGTGACATGGGTCTCACTGGGCTGAAATCGAGGTGTTGTTTGACAGGGCTGCTTGCCCTCTGGAGGTTCTAGGGAGAATCTCTTCCTTGCCTTTTCCAGTTTTAGAGGCTTCCTGCATTCCTGGTTTCATTGCTCACTTCCCCATCTTCAAAGTCAGCAACACTGCATCTCTCTGATCACTCTGCTATACTATCTCCCACTGACCACAGACAAGGAAAGTGCTCAGCTATTAAAAATTCATGCTAAAGATTTGTGTGATTAGATTATGTCCACTTGAATGGTCTGGGCTAATCTCCCCATCTCAACGTCAGCAAAGTCCCATTTTGCCATGCAAGGTAACATCGTCACAGATTCTAGGAATTAGGGGTTGGACATCTTTGGGAGCTACTGCAATACTATTCTGTCTACCATACATGGGTTGGTAAGAATAACTTCAGAATTTTGGCCAGCAAGTTTGACAAATAAGAAAGAGAGCAACTGTTCCTACTGTTTGCTTGGTTTTTCCCCAGCTATTACTGATAACGTCACGGTATCAGGGAAATCAAAATTACTGCCTCATTAAGGGATGTAGAACAGTAAACATAATATGAAACATGTTCCCAATCACCGAGAACTTGGTTCTGCGTTCACAATGTAGAGAAGAGCAGAGCACCCAGAAGTGCTTTGGGAAGTAGATTTTCCACAAACAGCCAGCTGTCTTCTCAAGAACGTGGGCCTGATTCTTGAAGTTGTACATTTTCCAGTAGGAGGTACACACATGCGCCTAAAAACCTTTATCAAAGCTTTCCTTACTAAGGGACTGTGTATTCATTACCTCTTATGACAGGTACTATAATTGTCCCATCTCAGGTAAGAAAATGAATACAGTCTATAGTTATGTTACTTGGCAAGATCATACTTTCACCAAACCAGTAAAAAATACCTGTCTGATTCCAAAACCTGAGGTCTTAATCTTACACAACTCTGTGTCTCTTCACTTTTATAACCCATCTCTCTTGCGTGTCTTCCCTCTACCTCTCCCCAACCCAAGGGTACACACAAATGGTTTTAGGCAGGGGAGAAAGGAGGTGTATGTACCTGCACACACGCAGACATCAGTGACTCCAGTGACTCTCTTCCTGTCCTTTGTATCTTTGTGAGGCTTTATGCCTTGATTATATATCTTTCTGATTTGATCTCTGATAAGGTATGGAGAGACTTCTGGGCCACTGGCAGATTTAAAATGTGGCTAGGTCATCCCCTGTGAAGTGACTCAGCAAGTTACGTGAGCACAGTAAACTTCAGTTTTCTCCTCTCTGAGAGATCGGTAATAATATCTGCCTCACAGGGGCATTGCAAGGATTTAAATAAGTGGTATATGTAAAGTACCTGATAGACAATAATAATGCATTATTATTATATACATGCATAAATTGTAGTTGACACTATTGTCATCAATTCTTTGCTGTGTTTACCTACATAAAAGAGCTATTCAAAGTTCTTGTCTCTGCAAAATATGCCTATTGACATCTACCTGTGTCAGTGACAGTTGTACAACCAACAGTCATACTTTAATTCACACCCTATTGTTAAGGTGTGGCTCATGCTACTCAAAACAAATTTATTCTAAAGGACCACGGCTGCCGGGAGAACTGGGGCCTGAGACTACTTGAAATTTGCTAATCACATCTGGTTTAGCTTTAGACATTTTCTGGGGTTTTGCCAGCAGCCACGACATTTTAATGGCTACAATAAACCTCAAAGCCTCATCAAATCTTTGCTGTATGTGTGAAAATTATGTCCTCTTCAATTAAACATTCAATCGAGGCTCACACCAAGGCATTATGGAAACAGAGGTGAAACCTGAATGAGAACATGAGATGAAACGGACCGCCACGACTCTGGCCATCTTGCCAGATGGCATTTAGAAGAAAAAGAAATTCATTAGAGAACCAACGGTCTGTATTTTCTTTAAATATTTACTAGGTACCTTTCATGTGTGAAAAACACTGGCATCCCTAAAGATTAGCAGGGCATTTTTGTTTAAATATTCAATGTGTGTGGGGAGCCCCAGTTTCCTCCATCGCCCTTATGGTACCTCGTGTCCTTTGGTTAAATCACTGAGGCGATGCTCACTTTTCCTTCCTAAGGCAGCTCCTCCAACTTCAGAAGCTTGGTATTTCCTTAAAATTGACTGAGGAAAGTGTCAGTTGAGTACTGAGAGATCTGGAATGACAGCTAGGATCTCCCTGGAGAAAATAAGGTATACCAAAGTGAGGAGCTTTGGGGGAACCCCTGCCTGTCCACTGTCTTCCTAATTCACTCTTCTCATCCCTTTGTTATTTATCATCAAACACACAGGAATGTCAAAGGGAGGCAGCTGAGCCAGGATGCCTGAAAGGGGCAGCCCCTGGAAGGAAAGCAGAAGAGGAGAGATCCCACATAGATGAGGTTTCTGTTCAAAAGACTAGATGAGAGGGCAGGGTGTTACTCAGGCCGAAGGACGAAGGTTGAGCATCCAGGGACGTCCATGGAGGCAACAAACACGGGTCCTCCCTGCTGCTGCTCCCCAGGCAGCCACCCTGAGGTCTGGATGCCTGCACCCTAACTCTGCCATTGGAGATAGAAAAAACTGCTATGCGATAGCTTACTTTGCTGTATTCCAATAAGAATCAAGCTCCTCATGTTTGACAAGGATAAAACTGTCTTTTTTTTTTTTAAGGAAAGGGAAAAGAATAACCACAAGTTCACATATCACATTCCTGAACAAAGCATTCATTTGGTTCAATTCACGCTCTCAACCACATCAACAGGAGGGGGGAAAAAATCCACATGTTCCTTTAAAAATAATTTACAAGGTAAAAGTATTCACTTGTAACCGCTATCCTTATTTAAGCAAGTTTTATGCCCAAAGTAAAAACAAATGGCTTTTTCTGCCACTAGGAGCAGATCTTTCTTACTTTCCTTCCATTTCCAAGCTGTTCTCTGTCTAAGACTTAGATTTCTGAGCACTCTTTCACAATAAACATTTTTTAAATGTTTATTTTATGTCTTAGTGTAAAAATATTCCTGGTTCAAGTTCTTCATTTCCTCAAGCTCTCCTTTTGGCACTCTGGGCTCCATTTCCACATTAACACGCTCCCTAAATCCTCCGCAGAGCTCTTCAATTGGAGTTATACAAGCTCCAACGCAAGTATTTATATTCTTGGACAAGGAGATGTCTCCACAGTGAAAACACAAGGCTCTAGAAATGCCAAAGGAAAATTCCTGCCCAAGAAAGACATATTTTCACCTTTTAAAAAAGCCAAAAGGGGCTTTCAGCATTTTGCTTTGAATAATTAAAAATGTAAATTAAACTAAAATAGAATGTTTACTATGATCTTGCCATCATTATTATATATATATATATATATATATATATATATGAAGCAAATTTATAGGAACATGTGTGTGCATGTGTGTGTGTGTGTGAGAGAGAGAGAGAGACAGTGAGAGGGGGAGGGAGGAAGGGAGAAAGGCAGAAAGACGGAGAGACAAACAGACATACAGACAGAGCATAGTAAACTTGCTTAGAAAATGCATGAGTTCTAAGCAGATAGACCTGATTAGAGCTTAGCAAATCTGCTTCGCACTGGCTTTGTGAACATAACTTCTCCAAGTCTCCTTTTTTTTATATGTAAAAGAGAGTTAGTATAGTTTCTGCTTATAAGGATTGTTATAAGAATTACATGAGACAACAGTAAGCATTCCATAAAGGGTTGGTGTTATTATTATTAAAATTATATCCATTGTATGTTGGGAAATGTAGATGAAACAAGATGTAGATGTAATAAGTACTAATTAACACTAGTAAGAGAGGGATATGCAAATACGGTGCCCTGAAAGTGGGCAGAGATGGAAGGTTTCCTGAGGGCTGCAGAATACTATCACTGAACACTGCACCAATCCCATTCCATGAGCCACACATAAACAATTCTCATAAATCATTTTTAAAAAATCTTAGCTATTTTCATAATAATGGAACAGTTCCTGTTACCTTCTAGTTGCTTCTTCAGTTTTCTCAAGTCTTTTATGAGGTCTTCAAACTTGACTTGGGAAGCCAGAAAAAAATCTTGTGGTTCAGGCAGGGGGAAGACACTCTTTTCTGTTCCTGCTTCCTAAGAGATACAGTAAAGAAAAGTACAGTTTACTTCCAATTGTCACTTTCAGTTGAAATTCCAAAGCCTCTTTTATTGAATGTTTGAATAAAAGTCGTACCAATGCTCCTCTGCTATTCCTAAATTTGGACTGGTGACTTTGAAGTGCTTTCGTGTCTTTCACAATATCATTTTGGTCTTACTGGCATTTAGATTGGCTATGGCATGGGCTAGGTTCTATTTTGCCTCATGAATCAAAGAGAAAATTGTCAGGTATGTCCTGATCTTGGACACTCTATGTCCATGGAAAAAAGGCTTAGAAGGAACACATGAAAGTACTTAAACTGAAAGTCCGGGTTTGAATTGCACATGGTAGCAATTAGGTAACTCATTTTTGGGGTATGTCAATGGGTATGAATTAGAAGGTGCTGGATAAGGCGGCACTACAATGGAAGCAATGATCACCCTCCGATGCCTTTACCTACCTTCTTCTGCAGCTTAAAGCATGTGTGTATGTGTGTGATAGAATTCTTCACATATTTGTAAAAATTTTGTTTGGCCAGTCTCACCAGATATTGACCGAGGGCACAATTGAGTATAGTTTTTGACAAGCCCCACAACTCTACCTCATAGAATACCTGAGCTGAGAAACATCTTGACGGACAAAGTCTTCATCAGGCACATCAAAAGATAAGCTGAGCCTCCAATTTCTTTTCCAGTCTATCTTGCTTTTTCCTGAGTTGTTTAATGTAAGCTCCGTATCTTGCATACCTCAGACAGTCTTCAGGTCTCCCCATACAGGCAACTTTGCCAGATTTCCTTCACATTCCATCCTTCCTACTGCCATTAGGACGAGTTCCAAATGCTAAAACTGCTTTACAAGGCACTTTATGATCTGGCCTCTGTCTACATCTCCAGCATTGTTTCTACCTTCCTCCAGTCTATAACTCCCCTCCCCAAATTTAATGAAATAATAGAACAGGCCACAGCCTCTTGCCTCTGGGCTTTTGTAAAACTTTTACCTGAAACTGTCCTTTTCTAACCTTTCCCTGGAACATCCTCACACCTCTTTGTTCATATTTGTCCTTCAAGTCTCAAAACAGATGTCACTCTCTCAGAGATTTCCCCTAAGTCCCAGCAATCAACTCTTGGGTGTTTCCAAGAGGCCCTCCTACTTACTATTATTACAGCACTTATCACCATTAATTAACAAATTGCCATGTTAGCTTCCATGTCTTCCCCACTAGAAAGGAAGGCAGGAACAGTGTCTTGTTCTCAGTATGGAACATAGCCTCTGGCATGCCAATACATGTTAGGAACATCACAGAGATGCATAAAACACTGTTCTGGGAAATTTATATCTTTAGCAGGAGACACCTAACTTACTTTCATAGTTTCTTGTGGTTTCTGGGATTCCTTGGGCCCTTTCCTTTCCTTTAAGACCTTTAGCTTTACGTGGAATGCCAGCAGAAGGTGGTTTTCCTCATTTGATAAGAACATTTTACATGATCAACACACTTGTTTTCATCTTCCTATACTTATTTTAGTACTTTAAAAAACCATGGAGGCAGTATCTAGTCTGAGTACTCAGATGAAGTGACATCTAAGATGCTTGCCACAAAGCGCCAAGATGATCTACCCTGGAAGAACTCATAAGTAATATCTCTTTCTCTTTTCCAAAAGTTTTTATCAGACTCAGTCCAGCTTCATTTTTTTTTTTAATCGAGAAAAAGAGAAAATGGCACTGAGCAAACCAGCCTGGTGGTAGGTCTTGTGAAAGTTGCTCAATTAGGGTTGAAAAGACATGGCTCTTCATGGGCTTCTTTAAACTTCACAGACCTAGACTTGGACCCAAAACCTGGCATGAGTGGGAGAGAGCCTGGAACAGAAGTCACCTTTCTTCACTTAATTGCTCATCACCACTAACCACAAAAATCATCACTTAATGCTCATAGATGGGGAGGAGGGTTTAATAAATCACATAATTCTACACTCTTGTTGAGTGAAATGCGTTTTGCACAGCGAAAACTAGGAGAAGACCACACAGATGTTGACTTATTATTTTTTCTAAACTGGGCCATTCTGAGTTTGAAACCATTCTCATGGTAATATTTCCTTCTGCGAAGCTGATTCCACTGAGTTCAGCTCTCTTCAGTGAGTCATATCATAAGCAAATTTCAGCCTTCCTACACAATGCATCTGACTTGGTTGAGGCCGACACCATGAGGTAAATTTGCTCATGTCAACCTTGGATTAGAAATGCCACACTCAAAATGCTTCTGCCATAACTTCTACTGCTGCTAGAATTTGGGGTATTCTAATTCTAGAATTGGGTATAAAAAGGTCCAAAGATCAACACACCTGCCCCAACTCCCCTCAAAAATGGCTTTGACCTCCTCGTAACTACTTCACTACAGATGCCTTTTATTACATTGTTGTTGATATTTGCAGTATATGCAACTCAGCAAGTATTAATCAGGCACCTACATTACAGGCACTAAAAAAGAGACAACAATGAGTTCTGGATCTCAGCGAGCAATGCCAGGATAATGGGTAGTTGCTCATTGATACCTATAGATAAGGCAGAAAACAAATTTTGAGAGAGTCATTCAAACAAATTGTTCCCAGGTTTCAAAGGAGTAAAAGATGTGGAACTGAGCAAAACATTCATGGAAGTAGGATCATGTAAGACTGCACTATTTTTTATTACATCCTTTTTTTTCCTTTTACAGAAGTGACATGTGCTCATTATGTTTAGTAATAAAAAAAAAGGAGAAAGTAAAAATCTCTTATAATTCTACTACCCAGAAATAACCAAACATTTTAATACATATCTTTCCAGGTGTTTGTGTGTATTTATATTTACATATTTGAGATTACACTATATACTATTTTAAACATGTTTATAATTTTAAAAAGCAGATCAAGAACACTTTCCAATTCCACTAAAAATTCTCTTATACAGTTTCCATGGCAGTCTATTATTCCACTTTATGACTCTAGCATAATTTATTTGACCTTAGTTTGTATCTTTGGACACTTACTAAAAATTCTGCAATATTTTGTTATAAATTATTTTAAATAACAGTGATACATGTCCTTATTTTTCATTAGGAAAAAAATCCCTAGAAATATTATGCAATTTTCTAAGGCTTAGGAACAAAAAGGTCAAAGCCTTGCTATCCCATTCAGCACATTTGCATGAATCAGAAAAAGGCGTCTCTGAATGTAAGCACAGTTCCATGGACAAACAGCTTGACAAGCACACGACATGTAAAGTTTTTTTCAAGGTGCCCTTCATAGGACATAGTTTGATGAATCCAAGGCAGACTAGATAAAGGTCTCATTTGACCTAGAGATCTCAAACAGAGAAGAAAGAAATCAGTCAACCATTCATGACAGGCCTGAGAAAGGTTTGATCTGTATATATTACTAATGCTATTCTAGGTATCTAGTTTGCAATTCATATATCCTATTTGTCTTCTGTAGGTACCTGCAGTCTCTTTGCCACTTATTTTTTTTAACAGGAAGGGACAAGTTGACTTTTCTTGTTGATTCTGAATATATTTATATATATATAATATATAGTTAAGTTAGAAGCTTTATCCAAAAAACATCTTTTATTATTTTAAAAGAGTACTTATAAGGGAAAAAAGAGCTTTATTAAAAGGCTAATGACAAGGACAGTTCCATTTAGGGAGAACATCAGATATAAAAACACATCAGTAAGAAGGCACAGGGTGTGTTTGGAAAACATCAAGTCTTGAGTTGAATCACAGAATGTGCGTAGAGGGAAAGTAATAAAAGTCTGGTTGTAAAAGACTGGAATTAAATTGGATAGAGTCTTAATTCACTTGAAAAATGGGAGCTATTTAGTTTTTGAGTAAAAATGTGAAGTGATCAGAACTATAAAATGTAATCAGGCCACAGGGTGTGGGAGGGGCTAGAATGGGAGTGACCAGAGGTGGGGAGGCCAGCTGGGAAGCAGGCGAAATTTCCGAGGTGAGTTATCTTAAAGCCTGAAGGAGCAGGGGTCAGTTGGCATTACACACACACACACACACACACACACACACACATACACCCGCCCCCCCTACTCACCCACCCACAGAAAACAGGGAATAACATGACAAAAATTTGCCTGACGGACAGAGATCAACCAAAGAGATGCACAGCTTCATGTCTAAATGACAAAACATTATAATATCCTTAACAGAAACAGAGAAGAAGTTGGGGGTGGGGTGGGACCAGAATCCGGTTGTACTTAGATATACTGAGAACAGTTAAGTAAATCCACCTGGAGGGCAGGAGAAATAACTATAAACCTCATCAGTACTTAGCTTATCTTTTGGATGAAATCGCAGGCCTTTAAAAAAAAAAAATGAGGCCCTGGAATCTTTCCTTTTCTTCCCTCAGAACCTAGGAAAAGCTTTGCTGACATGGATAGTTAAGCAGGAGTCCTGAGAACATTTTCCTGAGACTTTTTCCATTCATATTGATCGCTAAATTTGTCAGCAACTTACAACAGTACCTCTTTCTTCTCAAAGTTAGGACTCCTTGTTCTCCACTTAATGAGAAGGAATAAAAACAGAGAAAATTGTGCTCAGGTAGATTCTCACAGAAAATTTTATTTCTAATTGCAAATGCAACTTAAGCAAAGAGGAAGGATTTCAGATTCCATATCTTCACCTTGTTCACAGATGAACATTACTGATAATGTGGTGGGTATTACTGAATATTAACTTCCTAAATGTTGGTCTGCCTCCCAGAATCTAGTTTCAAACATAACCAATTACTGGATGGCTATAGATTTCACAAAGGCCCTGACAATCTGGTCAGAAGGCACTGAGATAACCTGAGGTCTCTCTGAAGTGTGTCATGTAGTGGATTGGGAGTCAGTAGATTTGTACCACGAATAATGCTTCCCTTTACAAGAGTCAACTAAACTACTTTGCTTCAGTGTTTCCATCTGTAAACCAAGGAGGCTGGATAGCTCTCAAATTCTATGTTGGACTTGAAATTCATCCATCCATCCATCATCCAATTTCTGAATGCCAACAATGTGTAACAGTTGAAACCCCATTAGTGTAGTTTTCCACATAATGCCATTTCTTACCTGATCATAGTAACGCAGGTAATATTTCACGACATAGTCCACCAGATTAATCCCATTATCCTAGGTTTAAAAGAGAAGCTTAAATGAAAATCATTCACATGAGACTTTGCTGTATTATACAGTTGAGAGCCAAAATCTCAGTTTGTGACCCTAACACATACTTTCAGTTTGTGCTACCTGGTACTAGTTCTGATTGAGACTAGTAAGATTTCCCTCCTTGTCTCATCCTTTTTTTCTTAAGGGCATCCATACAAAGAAATGACACTACACTACTCTTTGTGTGATTAAAAAAAAAATAGTAATAATAATCCATAAGACCTCTGAAGTAATGGCTAGAACAGACAAACAAACAATATAAACAAAACACTGTCTCTATATATTCTGGTATAAAGCCAAGACAGGAGGGGACAGGGGAGTGCTAAAGGGAACCAGGGACTAGGACAGAAAACCATCCCTCTCTTCCCACCTTTCAAAAGATGTGTGCTCTTAATGGCGTGAAAAACAATCAGGACAGCTTAAAAGGAATGCAGTGCCACTTTATGACCCTGGCAGGCAAGGAGTGAGCAGGCCCTCCCACAAAGCAGCCTTTGAGTCTTGTTCACATGGGTCTAATTCCAATTTGCCTGTGTGTTTCCCCTCCTTCCACTCCTGCTGCCCCCGATGGGATGCCTAGGTATGGGCCGGCTGTTTCTAAAGAGGTGGCTCTGCAGGGGTGTGGAGCCAAATGATAATCAGGCTCAGAGAGTTTGACAGTAGACATCCCGCCCAACTGTTGTGGGCAAAAGAATAATTCAAATGCTCTGGTCAATTGGTGATTCAACATTGTTCCATTAGCAGGAATATGTAAGTTACAAGGCTTGAACACTAAATTCAAGCCTTGTATCACATGTTATCTGTTTTATTCTTTCATTACAGTTCAACACCCAACTGTGTATTTTAGAGCAAACAAATATTGGGAATTTTGTCGTACAAATAAGATGAAACAAAAACCATATCATTTTTCAAAAGTTAAAAGAAAGCAAAGGTAAAATATATTGTTAGAGGGAGGACAGAGATAAATAGAGCAATCAAAAATATTTTGTCTTTTTTTAAATTAAAGGTATAAAAGAAAAATAATGGCAGATCATAGACATTCATTATGAAACAAATAAATACCCGACTTTTGACGTCCTTGAGTTTGGGCAGAATTTCTAAGCTATATCCATCTGCTTGTCCCCGAGTCCTATTTCCTCCATTCATATAATTTCCAAAAGCCAGAATGAGAGCCAAAATATCCTTCACACTCTTCATGTGCAGTAAGCCCTGCGACAGCAAACACCAATTATCATGGAGCTGAACCCCAAATACACCGATGTTCATTCAACAACAAATATTCGTCCTTTACTTTAGGGAAAAGAAAGCCAAATGCAGCCCCAGGCTGACTTCTGCTCCTGACTTTTAGGGTGCTATTAGAGGATATATATTACACTTTGGTAATATGTATGCATTCCTTATTGAAATCTTTTATATTTGAGAAAGAAAAAAACCATGCCTTCAGATAAGCGACTCAATACCACAGGATTCGTGGAGAGGATTATGTTCTTAAGGATGCTGGTCATTGTGAGAAAAAGCCGAGCACTAGAATTTAACTTTATAATGAATACCAGTGTTGTAAAGCCAACAAAAATTTATTTGCTCATCATTCATTGTAATAATCATTTATGTCATATGTCAAATCTCTAGAATCTTTTTTATTTCACTATGTAGCACATTTCAGATGATCAAATTCATGGGTCTACAGCAAAACCCCTTTTGTAATCCAGACAGCTGAGTGAAAAACAAACTATATTACTTGGGTTGGCGTTATATGTCTAGTATGTACATTGGAAGGTATCTGGAATATTTGAGAAGAAATCTGTAAAAATGTCATTTCCCCCTTTTCTCCTTTTCTCTCCCTCTTTCCCTCCCCTGCCCCCACCTCATCCGCATGCACACACCCCCTCACACTTAAGCAGGATAATCATCATAGCTCTACTTAGAAAAATATACAAGGTTTTGGCAAAGGAACTCTAGTCGATCTCTCCCACTTCCCTCTTCATCTTTTACTCCTAATAAGGGCAAAGTTATCTTTTTAAATCAGACAGCAAACCTACCTTAGAAGCTCGTGTAATGATCTCCACCTTTCGGTGCAAGGAGGTGATACCCTCGGAAAAGACAGATCGGAAGATGATGCACTGGGCACGTTCAGCAAAATTAGGGATCTGGGCTAACTCATGCAAAAATCTGTAGAAATTAAGAAGGAATCATCTAGCTTCGTATAAAATCACAAGGAAAGTGAAAAGACAGCTGAGAAAGATCCCCCATGAGAGCATTCCTTCTTTGACAATGTCAACTTAACAATTTTAAAAGGTATCAGGCTGACTGACTGTGTTCTACTGTTGACAACAAAGCCACTTTTTTATGGGTTTCTATGATGGTAAACAAATGCATGGTGTATAAATTACTTTAGGAAGAGAAAGTTAATGCAGCTATACCAAACCACAAGTTATCTCCTGCCACCCAAATAGGGGACTGAACCCAAATGAGAAGTGCTACTCTTTAGTGTATGAGAAAAAGTACACAGTACACTCCTTTTACAATGCAGTCTTCTCTAAAGATATATGTGTACAGGCCGAGTAAAGTGAAGACTGGAGGTAAATGTCTGTAGACAAGTGATAAAAAGTCTCTTACTGAAGTGAGATAACTATTATCTTCTGCTCAGTGAATTAGGTAATAGACGATAATGTTCCCTCTTCTATGGATACTTGTTTACTTTTCCACATCATCTTACCTATATAAACAGAGCTCAAGCTTCATACCTGGAACAAAGCAGCTACTCATTAAGTGGACACAATTTAAAACTTCTTTTTTTTTAATTAATTAATTTATTTTTTCAAATACATTTGTCTCTGCCTACCCCCCACCACTTTCCCTTGCCTCCGCCCTCCCTCAACTCTTCCCCTTTGGTTTTGTCCATGAGTCCTTGCTATATGGTCCTTGACTTTCCCCTTCCCTTCCTTTTCCCCCGCCCTCCCTCCCTCCTTCCCTCTTGTTTCTGTTGGTTTCTTCTCCTTTCAGTGTTGCTGGTCTTATTTTCCTTGCATTTTGTATTGTTGGTTAGGTTCCACTTATAGGTGAGATCATATGGTATTTGCCTTTCGCCCCCTGACTTATTTCGCTTAGCATAATGCTCTCGGGTTCCACCCATGCTGTCGTGAAGTTTAGTAGTTCTTTTTTTCTTTCTGATGACAAGGCAGATCTTAATTGCTAAAGGTGAGAACCAAGCTACCCACAAAAGCTCACTGTCTGAGCAGTTGGGCACTGCTGCCCTTTGCAAAATTAAGTTGGAAGAGCTACCCACTCTTCAGGCCAACCACTAGAGGAAGGGATATAAAATTAAAATGAGTGGGAAGAGTTGGACATGAATTCAGAAAAGGAGAGAATCCACTAACAGCAATTAAATCCATTTGGGGTTGGAATGATTATTACCTGACATTTTTGAAAGCCTCAGTCTACTCATCACATCATACTCTGATATTTTGCAATCTCTCCCCAAGAATGCTTTTCTGAAGGAGCAAAGCTGGAACCTCCTTCTTTCCAAACACACCCAAAGAAATTCCCTTAACTTATACTCTGCACCTCTTTTACTTTATTTTAGGAAACTATGGGTTTTAATAAAATTCTAATTATCAGCTGTTGTTCTTATTGATCCCACAACCAGGTGATATTTTTTTCTTTTAATGACACTGAGATGAAGCAAAGAATACCCATAAAGAAACCACACCTTTGTTTGAAAGTTTTGTAATGGATAACTAGGAAAGCTGTGTAATGGGATATAAAAGCAGAAACCCATAGGAATTCTGAATTAGGACAAGATGAAAAATTACATTTTTATGTAAACTGTTTCTTTATAAAATTGATATTAAATCATTGATTCATTTACAATGGGAATAAGGGGTACCACCAGTTTTCACAAATACGAGCAGTAAAAAGCTTGTGGGAAAGGGGGCATTTGGTCCCGTGGTGAGTCTTGAGGAATTTATTTACCCAATGCTGCTGAGAGCTACCTCAGGGGACGTGCCCTGCATTTCTCTTATTCCAAATGTGACCATGACACTCCAGTCCCCAAGTAGGACTCAGATTCCTAGACCATGCACACTTCCTAGAGTAAATGAACACATGAGTGAAGTATTTATAGAAACTGTGTGAGAGAATATACTGAGAAACACTTCAACTCAACAAGGACATAGATGAAAAGGAGGAAATACTTAATGAACAATTACTTATAATTACTCTCATAACAGGAGGTTTAGGACCAACATGGGGGGAAATGCCCATAGGATCACCAGCTTATGTTACCCAAGAAAGAGTAAAATAGAGCTGCAAGGCTCTCTAGGATTAGACGCTCCCTGGGCTCAGGGCCTGTGATAGGACAGCTGACGGAATCTTAGAGCTAAAGTCCTGTGCATGGAAAAGGGCCTGAAACATCTACCCTGAGCTGGGCGGGAAAGGGAAATTTGGGAATTTTACATGATTTTGGGATAGAAGTGTAGAGAATGTGTCAGGGAAAATGAATGCCAGAACATCAGTGACCAAGACTGATTTTGGTTAGTCCTTTAGACACATATGAAGCATATACACTGTCAGGCAGCATGCTAAGACCCGCAAACAGAATTTAACATATCCACAGTTCCTTCTTGATAACCTGAGAAATAAATCAACAATCACCATGGAGTGCGACACGTGCTATCAGTGATGGGACCTATAACAGGAGCTATGGAAGCCACACATAGGAAGTCAGAGCCATGGAGGGTCAGTGTCAGGTACGGTTTCCTGGAGCTCTCTGGCACTTGCGGGATGCAGGAGACTGCCAGGCAGAGCCTAGATGGTTTAAATAATATTTGCGGGGGAGGTGAGTAGGAGTCACATGCTAAAATGGGCTTGGTGTTCTAAAGACTTCAAACTTTTTTCTAAGTGAATCCTTTCACTTAGAAATCACTTAGAGAAGTGATCCTTTCAGCTTTTTGTTTTAGAAAAGTCACCATGGCCGTGGCTTGGCCAATTGACTGCAGGTGAGAACAGACGTGAGGCTGGGAGACCTGTACAGCCATAGCCGCAATATTCTAAGAGGGAAGGTAAGAGGGCCTGCAGTGTGAACAGAGAGGGCAAAAGGATGAGGAAGTTACTAAGGCAGCAAGAACCAAAGTTAACTGACCAATCCCAAAGGATTTTGAGTAGCATGCCAAATGACTTGTAGGTTTTTGACTTGGAAACCTGGTGGAATGTGAAGATATAATGAAGAAGCAAATTTGGAATAGAATGATTTTATGTCACGTTCTGCCCAAAAATAGCCATGCAGAGCCTTCAGGAAGAGCATCATACTCCTTTCCCATTCATCTGGGAAAATATAAGAAGTATACATAACTTCAAAGGCTATGAAGCAAGGGTCTGATAAATATCTTATCCCCCAACTGTGTTCTACTCACTAACCATAAGAAATCTTGGTTTTGGACACTGGGCCTTGGTGTTTAAGGGTATTTATAGATTGATTCCCTTTGGACTAGTCCAACTTCATACCCTAGGGCCAGTAATAGGACTAAACACTCCCCGAAGAAGCCACAAACCAGGGATCTTTCCTTTCTTTCTCTAAGGCAGGCTAATTTTCCCAGGAACTGCTATCATTTCAGCCTGTATACAGGAGGGAAGTTCTACACCTCGTATCATGTGGGTTACATATCCAGAGAGGCAACTCAGCTGACAGGTGCAGTGACACCCTGTGGTCCATTGATTTTAAGGAATTAACATTTGGTTATGATTCCCTAAGCCACCGAGTGGTATTATCTCAGATGTGTGTGCACATAAGAACTGTGTACAACATTTCATGTTGTAACCTGTGTTCTTCCATATAGGTCTACACTCACAGAGCCTTGTTTCAGACATCAATGTGTCTTCTTTGTGGGAGCTCTAGGTCAGGAGAGGGCCTTGTGGAGCATTCCAATAGGCTGTCTATGGTGTCCTCACTCTAGGCCACAAAGAACTTGTGTCAGCCAAATCAAACCCAACAGAGCTGCCTCGCCACCAGCCCAAGGCAGAGTGTGCAGAGTGGAGGGCCATCTCTAAAGGGAGTGGCTCTCAGACAGCCTGGTCCCAGGCAGATGACACCGTTATGGGAAATGGCTTTCTAAAACGGGTACTGAGATGCATGGATGCTGATGAGGTGAGTGATGAGGCCAGCCTCTCCATGCTGTGATTTATAGGACTGGGCACCACAGGATTTTTAGGAAATTGTAATGCCCAAACTATAAATGATTCACATTTTCCAGTATGTAAAACATGCACATAGTCAACTAACTTGGAGCTAATGGCAAAGAAATTGTCAGAAAATCAGACTCTGGCACAATCAAACAAGTGTTGTGCTGTGCAGGAGATCAAAAGCAAAGGTGAAATACACTCAGGCCCGAAGTCCCGGCCATGCTGCGTCTCACGCTCCAGCAACTGAGCCCAGGCACATCATCTCGCCAGGACAGCACAGCAGGCCTCTTTGTTGTCAGTACAACTTAGCATGTTCAGGAAGCTGTTGTAATGACTATTTACAAGCTTTAAAAATGCTCTTCTATCTATATCATCAGTAGAGAAGGCAGGAATAGTAAGTTATTTGCTAATTACCTGCCACCATTACTCTGTGTCCTGGCAATTAACCTTGAAAAAGAATGCTGGAAAAACATTAACACAAAAGGAAAAAGAGAATACTTCCAGTAGCAGAAACCCGCCATTCAATTTCACTGGGTTGGCAATTGCGGTAGCTTAGAGCAGGGGTTGCAAATTGTAGCCCACAGGCCAATTCAGCCTACTACTTGTTTTGTATGGCCCATCAACTAACTACGAATGGTTTTAACATTTTTTTCAGGTGTTTTGTTTGTTTGTTTGTTTGTTTGTTTGTTTTATTTAATGATTTTTGAGAAAGAGAGAGATATATGTTGTTCCACTTATTTGTATATTCACTGGTTGATTCTTGTGTGTGCCCTTACTGGGGATCGGACCTACAATGTTGGTGTATCAGCACAATGCTCTAACCAACTGAGCCTGGTTTAAACCTTTTTTAAATGGTGGGAAAAAAATCAGTAGAAGGTTAACATTTCATTACATGTAAAATGAAGTTTTAATTTCAGCATCCCTAAGTAAAATTGTATTGGGCCACAGTCATACCATTTGTTTATGCATCAACTGTAGTTGTTTTTGCACTACACACAGCAGACTTCCATAGTTCAAACAGGTCAGATGGCACTGAAAACCTAACTGAAGTACTTACTGTCTGGTCCTCTACAGGAAAAGCTGGCTGACTCTAGGCTTAGAGTAACATTGCTCAACATGGCACAGTTGGCACTCCCTAAAGGCTTGATATGTCCTATTGCCCCTGTTAAGGACTGAATGTGCTCCCACCCCCGATCCACATGCTGAAATCCTAACCCCTCTGTGATTATATTAGGAGGTAGGGCCTATGAGAGATAATTAGGTCACGAGGGTGGAACCCTCATGAGTGGGATTAGTGCACTTAGGAAAAGAGACACAAGAGCTTGTTTCCTCTTTTTGCTTTTGGCCATGTGAGGATACAAAGAGAAGTCAGCAGTCTGCAACCTGCAAGAGAACTCTCGCCACGACCTGACCATCTTTGCACCCTGATCTGAGACTTCCAGCCTCCAGAACTGTGAGAAATAAACTCCTGTTGTTTATCAGTCAACCAGTTTAGGGTATTTTGTTATAGCAGCCCAGACAGTCTTCAAATATTCCGCATGTCCTCATTAGTGTCTAAATATTCCACTATTAGTCACTTAATTTTTAGTAACTAGCTCATCAGTGAGGATTAATTTATTGTATTAAGGAAACATGACTTGGAATGGACCACAGAATCAGCGTGGGGGGTGCTGGTAAGGAAGACGGCTCACGCTGCTTGAGCAGAAGGGCTGTGGAACTTCATTTGCACTGATTCACAACATTTCCAGGCTTCATAAACTAACGATGGGGCAGGGTGACCCATGCTACAGGTGAGAAGCCATCACTGAAGCTTCCCAACATTATCATGAAGGTTTATCAGTTACTGAGTAAGCCTAGAAATCCCCCACCCAGCCATTTAGAGGTGAGAGAATGTACCTCACCCAAGGGGAGAGGTGCATTCTAGAGGATCCAAGCACAAGGCAGGAGGGTTTCTGTACAAGCCACAGAACCTTGAATGTCTGTAGGGCTGACTTGTCACCCTCAACTTGATCACTCAGTTTTCTCTTTTGTTTCCTACCCTTGCTTCCCCTCTAGACTGAGAAGGGTGGTGTGAATTGGACATGAAGCACTCAAGACAGCAACAGGAAAAGGGGCCCTCTGTCTACTCCAGGCCCCATTCCACATTCTCACAGAGTCCTGGGTGGGGCCTGGTGGCTGCAGAGCCACAGAAGCTTATGTGTGGTTTGCAGACCCTAAAAGCCCAGCCAAGGACAAGAGTCACTCAGTTACACATGAGAGCTCTGGGTTTTCAAAGGATGTGGAATGACACCCCAATCTATAAAGCAAACAATTCTAGATAGTGAATGGAGGGAAGAGCACATGCCAAGAAAAGATGAAAAAGTCACATGTAAATTGGGCAGAGCAGGTGGAGAAACTTGGGGAAAAGCTGGCACCTTCAGGCTACATTTGCTGGATACGACACTTAGGAAAATCAATTTCAGTGCTGTGCTCTGACATCTTTTTAACTGCATCTGCAGGACCTTAAACAGAGCAATGACTTACTCCTTCCTCAGTTACCCTTTTGGCCAGAATGTTTAGTCTAGGAGGAATTAATAAGTTGCTAGAACAAGGAAGGGGAGTCACGAGGGATGGGGAAAAGGGTTGAGAAATAGTCTCTCCAGCAGAGCAAATCTTGTGGCTGCTTTTCCCAGCAGTGAGGTCATTCTGCTACATGCAGTAGGTCACAGGAGTGATGGAGCTGAGACTTAGCTCACTGCATGATTTGAAGGTGATTATTCAGAGCTGGGATACAGGAGGATAGAGACTGTACTTTTGACCCAACAGAAAAGTGTTCAAGCATCCTTACTGCTCAGGTTTATCCAGCAGCTTCAGTTCTTCTTCTTTGGATGTTTCATAATACTTTCTTATTTTAACCAATTCATCCTCTTGGGCTCTCTGTATTCAAAAAGAAGCCAAACAAAACACACACACACACACAGAGCAATGAGAATGTGTCTGAAGCAGTAATTTTCAACCTTTTTCATCTCATGGCACATATAAACTAATTACTAAAATTCTGTGGCGCACCAAAACATATTTTTTGCTAATCTAACAAAAAATAGGTATAACTTTGATTCATTCACACCAGATGGTTATTATTGTGTTGGCTATTGTCATATTTTCATTTGACAATCTAAGGAAAACGAGGTCAGTGCCCCAAACTAAAAAGTCAGGTATTGCATGTTTTAAAAACTCTTTTGTGGCACCACAGTGTGCCATGGCATGCCAGTTGAAATTCGTTGGTTTAAAGCAATGTGTCTCAAAGTGTGGTCTTTGAACCAACAGCATCAGTATCACCTGTCACTAATTAGAAGTGCAAGATTGTGGCCCTACCTCAGATATAGGAAATTCCAAAGGCAGAGCCCAGCAAACAGCCCAAGTGATTCTGGTGCATGCTAGTGTTTGAGAATTCCTGGCTAATGCAAACAGTCATAACAAGTCGCATGTGCTGGATACAGAAGCCAGGGCATTAGGTTGCTACCTCTGAAACCTCCATTTGCCTGTAAGGAGGAACGGGTCCAATTGTTCTTAGCACTTGCTTCTTGACCCTCAACAGCCCTCCTAACGTAGGTTGGCTGCTTACTTTTTTATTTCTAATCACTGTCTTCTCTTTTTCTAAATTTTGTAAGCATTCCCCCTGTCTATACCACTTATTTTAGCATTTGATCACATACTTGTTCAGCTTCTCCAGCTGTTCCAGTTGCATGCCGCTTACCTCTACTGTGAGCAAACAAGTACTGGCAGTGTACAAAGTCCTAAGTACATGGTAACAACAAAAAGCATCCAGAAGGCACTTTGCCTTTTACGAAGTCCTTCAACATCAATTATTGTATCTTCATTTTACAGATGATTCTGCCAAGGCTTACTCTAAGTACCTGGCAAAGGACCTGACTCAGAATCTTTCTCCAGTGATATCGTACTGCCCTCCAGGTACTAAGAAAATGCACCATCAGCTCCTGATGGCCTTCTTGTCGATTAGTGAAAGCCTTACTGATAAAAACATCAGAACTTCCCACCCAGTAGTACTAAAGACCTCCTGATTTATATAAAGGATGTGAAAATGTATAGGGAACTGTCAATGCGACAAGGCTGGATTATTGCACTATAACAATGTTCTGTAAGAAACTGAAGGTCCTAGGGTACATAAGTATTCAAAGTAATCATTTTTTGAGCTCAGTGACTATTCATATTATCGAGCTCCAGGCAGCTTCTGGGAAATACCATTACTTCAGTAAAGAGAATCTGATTCAATCTATTCAAATTTCAAATACTAACAGAGTCAGTGAACAAGAACAGTTAACAATTATGGGAATTCTGACTCTCCTGTGCCAGCTTCTCAAGAGAGCCTGCCATTGTGCTCGCTATTTCCACATATAACCCAAATTTAAAGACCATATGTGTGCAGAGTGCTGTATTGTTCAAAAACAATACATTGTTACTGATACATACATTGAATTCTTTTAATACTTCTGAAAAATCAGATAGAGGCCATTATAATTCCTATTGTGTTGATAATCAGACAGGCTTAAGGAGTTTAACTGGCCTAAAGTCATTCAGCAGCCAATGATAGAGCTGGACCTGTCTGATACCAAATCTAAAACGCATACTTGCCATCCTGTACTACTCCCCAGACTCAACACCATCAGTTCATTTGCACTAAGAATAATTATCCCAGCTGCTATTGGCATTTCCATTCCTCAAAGAAAGACACTGGTGTATGCCAACATTAAGTCAGTAGCTTACCCTCCGTAACTCTGATAGTAAGCTCTAGGGCTGACTTCTGTGGCAAAGAAGTGGTTTCTACCTTGAACCACACTCCCTTGCAGGTGTGCAAACAAATCTACTAACTCAGATACCACAGTGGGGGTGAGAAAGCAAGTGCTTTTCTTATATCTGCTCTTAACTGAGCTTGCATTTCTGTGCCTTAATCTCATTCATGCTATATCTAAATCCTTACGGCCAAAGAACATGAATGAATGAATCAGTGATTTTTTCATAAGGAAGGAGACACATATAACTTTTTTTTAGACCTTAACATTTCTTAAAACCTCACCCAAGGATATGTTTATTGACTTTAGAGAGAGAAGGGTAGGGGAGGAGAGAGATACATCGATGTGAGAGAGAAACATCGACTGGCCTGGACAACTGGAGACTGAATCTGCAACCCAGGCATGTGCCCTGATTGGGAATCAACCTTTTGGTGTACAGGATGATGCTCCAACCAACTAAACCACCTGGCCAGGGATAGGCCTTGGCATTTTTTTCAGTTAATAAAGACATGAAAATATGGAAACTCTGGCTCTGTATGTCTTTGATACTCACGTTTTCATATAATGCCGCCAGGGTCTCCAGATCAACCACAGAGTCATCAACACTGAAAATGGCTGCCAAGCACCCAAAAAGAGAGAGAAAAAAGAATAAAAGGTTTGATTAGACTCCCCCATACTAACATTTACTCCACATCTGGCTTCCAAGTATTATAATATTGTGCTTTCTCCTGCAAGTTGTGTCTTAGCATGTTCCTGTCCCTCTCCTTTTGCACAAGGGGGCTCTAATGACAGAAACCAAAATGGTTGGTTGCTATTGCTGGCCTGAGCCTTGGCCTCGCCTGGTTTAATCCCCCAAGCTCTGCGTCCTTTCTGCAGTTTAATTTAGGCTCCACAGGACAAGTGTATATGCTTTAAAACTAAATCAGGTTGTGGGTTTGAAGCACGATTTTAAGTCTTTCTTCCCGGCTGGTAATTGAAGAGATTTAGTACCTAATGCACAAGAACTGACTCTTGCCCATTACAGGAAGAAAGAGAGAAAAAAAGACAATGTTGGCAAATTAAATGAATTCAGGCACATGATTTCAGGCACTTTTCCATGGCCACTGCAAACATCTTGTTTGGATTAAAAAGACAAGAAAAAACAATAATTGCATCAATGGCAAATTAAGATTATGGAAACCTCCCAAGAGTCAGTCTTAAGGCAAATTCTCATTCCCATGGGTTTATCAGGATTCTACTTGTTGTTCTGTATCTTAAATAAGTCACTTGGCTGTTAACAAATATGCTGATGATTTCAAGTAGAGAGATTCCTTCCCATATATGCCAGGATGCAAACAATGAATTTAAAGCCTTAATGGATTTGGCAATCAAAGTGTTTGAAATAGGCTGCTCCACATCTTTAAATAATTATTCAAAACTAATAAGGTTTGTTCCCTCAACCCCACCTCCCTTCTCTGACTTTACATTGTGAAATTAACCAGCACGCTAGTAAATTTTCTCCGTGGCAGGCTAATTAATTTTATTAAACCAACCAGAGATATTTAGAATGCCTTAAAATTCTGCTCGTCAACCATTATTCTGTTCATTGGCATTACACCATGGTTTCAGAGAAGGTAGGGATCAAGGTAAAGGGCAGGTTGCTTTCAAATTGTTTTGCTTCTTCTGCAGTTTAGAATCCTATGAACCCCTTTGCACAATTTTAACAAAGGTAATTAACTCAGCTGAGATCATGTAACTTCACAGAACACCAAAAAAGGTACTTAAAATTCCTTTATAGGCCATGTTCTCTAACTTAGGAGTTAATCGGCAAGCTATTCCTACGTACATGGGGTAGTGAGAAAAGAAGAGGTTAACATGCTAGTGACAAAGTCAGTCATCTCAGATTCTACCAAGACAAAGAAAAATTACACTTCTGAAAAAGCCAGTCTGAAACCACAAAAGACAAATGTAGTTTGAGGGGAAAAAATAAGTGAAAGGCTGTCTCCTCCCACGACTGTTATTTTGTACATGGTGATAATATGAATTCACTAATTTATTAGATAGACTAGGCACTTTAGCATGTCTGTTGCTTTAAAAAATAGAAACTGACCAGGAATAATGTGCATTTTATGTAAATCCCAGTCTTTTCCTACAAAAAGTCAGCCATCAGGAATGCAATGAGAAAAGGTAAAATATAAATAATTTATCAGAAATGTTCACTTCTAATTATACATCCTAGGTACTATCTATGAACTATAAACTTAGGTATGATTGAGTAACCTTAACTAATGAGAAAGAGAATGCCTGCACATTCCTTTTCCTAGAGAGTAAATATTTGGTTATTAAAAGTCGGTCACTTTGTGATTCTGGCAGATAAAATTGTCTGAGCTTCAGCATATCCATAAAACAGGTGTAATGGTCCTTACTGAAAATATTAAGAGAGGTAATGAGTATGCTTGGCATAGCACCTAGAACATGGTATAAACTCAAAGTGGTACCTATGAACTATGTCTATTATGATTTTAAATATATATATTGTTAATGTGTTTTAATGTTTGTTTATCCCTCAGATGCTCTAAGATAGGGAAAGAATTAGAGAAAGAAGACTGTAATGACTGAGTAGTTTGTGCTATAAATGTAACTTTCCAGAATTCTTGAGTGTCGAAGATAGGAGGCTCGATTTTAGGAAGCATTACTAACAGCAAAAGTATGTACACAAATAACCAAACAAAAAATAAAGTATCGGATGTCTGAAGGGAAATGCAAGATACCTTTGCATCCATCCAGAAAGTTAACCTAATTTTTATCTCTAATTTTCATCTTTTCCACCAGTCTATCCTTGATCATGCCACCAAAGTTATTTTTTGAAAATACAGGTCTCAAAATTTTGCTTTGATCTTTAAAATACCTTAGATGTCTTCCCGTTAAATATTGGGTGAGGTCCAGACTCCTTGACCTGATTTTTAAGCCCATCCCCTTCCTGGCTGCACGCTGTGTTTCCAGTCTTATCTCCTACCGCTTCCCTTTCTCCCGTGAGCCCTGTGCTCCGGCCAGATTGGGCAGCTCCCCATTCCTGAACAAGCGCAGCTTCCTCCCTTCCCAGACCTCATTCTCCGAGGCCCAGGTGAAAGGTTTCTCCTCTGGAAGGACCTCCTTGACCTTGGGATCATTAAGTTCTCACTCTTTTCCTCTTTCATGACATTGTACTTTATTTTAAGAAGCTATCTTATAGTATATTGTATAACAGTTTCCCTCTCCCACCAGATGGTAAATCCCTGAAGTCAGGGGTAGTTCTATGTACCTTGATAACCCCAGCTCCCAGCATAGCATCTGGGGTGTAATAGGAATAAAATGAACATTTGTGGATGGGATAAATGCTAAAGGAATCCCAAAGAACGAGTCCTTCTGTTAGGGGTCAAAGTTTCTTAATACAGAGAGCATGGGGTCTTGAAAAAGAAAACGACGTATGTTAAAAAGGAATATGATTGCGACAGATGATATAGTATGGCCATGTTTCTGAATTAAGATTGTTTGCCCACCCACCTCCATTTGTCCCTGTTAAAAAATCAAGGCTTAGTCAGAAGAGTTGCATAACCAAGCTCCGACCCAGGATAGGTACATTGCTTGCCCGAATATTCCATATAAAAAAAGTAACAAGTGAATCTTCTCATTTTTTAAAGAAAAAATATCTTTCCTTGCATTCTTAACCTTCAAAAACTTTTAAAATAGAGGCATCACCTTCGGAATAAAGGTTACCAGTAATATTTCAACTGTTGTGTTGCTTCAGGCAGACACCTGAAACACCCACTTATTAACCACCATTAATTAAGCCAAATTCATTCCAAGCGATGACAATTTGTAAATTTACAACAAGTGCCAGCGAACATCAACTGGAAGGATGTGAGACATTCCAAGTGGAAAAAGCAGATGCAGACAGGAGGATGAAACACGCAGGCAACAGCAGGTAGTTCAATTTTGGCTTAAAGAAAGCATCAATTAAGTGCACTAAGGAGATAAGATTAACACGGTTTGGACCAAGATCTTGTGGGATTCTGAATAACAAAGAGCCTGCCATGCACTTGTTGTACTGTAGGGAAGCATTGAGTAGTTATGAGTGGGGGAGTAAGTTGGATAGAGTTATAGGACATAGGACATGTTAAAGTTTGGAATGACTGGTTTTGAACCTCTTCCAGTGGGCAAAGGTAGCAAAAACCTGAGTCTTGTGGACAGAAAGAGCAAGAACAGAGGACAAAGACGCTAGAGAGCATCTTGGGTGTACCACTCAGCTCTGGGACTGAGGAAAATGAAGTGTAAACCATTCAGAGGCTTTATGCCTAGATTTGGGGGAAGACCGTTGGGCCACCCACAGAAAAAGGCAGAGGAGCCTAGGAGCTGGACATGCCAGCTGATCTTCCCTCCAGGACCTGGGGGAGGAATGGGAGAGAAGAAATGACTGGTAAAGAAAGAAGCAGATGACAGATAAATTTAGGGTCAGCACCAAGAATCCCACTGAGGTTTCTCCTCTTCCATGTAAGGGTCTTAAAAATAATAGTAAAATAAAATTCAAAAGTAGTAGGGGCACTATAAAGAGATCACCTGGTTGAGCACATGAGTTTAAGGAAATTAAATTATTTATATCATTTCTATCCTACAAAGTGGCCAACAGAAGTTAGGTTATTGGCCAAAGGTCTAAAATGTAAAACAGACAAACAAACAAACAAAACTCCAAAGTCCTAGTTCTCCTAGGAGAGCTGTCTTGCATGTACATAATTCTGCCCCCTACTCACCAAAAAGTTAAATTTCTACATAAAGCGAGAATCAATACCAGATAATTCTACTTCCAAAATTCTGGGGCAGTGTATTAAAGATTCGGCTCCTGAAGGCACTTACCATCAAACTTATTAGCATCACAGGAACCCATCTAATTAGTTAACTTATGATTATGATATAGAAAGAAGTCAATCATTGATTAAAACATTTTTGGAATTGCCTCGGATCAGGTAGCTCCCTCCATTTTATACCTTAAAACACACACTCTATTTCTCTTGCTCTGTCTGCCTGCCTCTCTCTCATACAGAGAATCACACACTCAAACACCCATACACACCTTTTATCTTATAAGCTGAATAAGCAAACACCAGCCTGCATAATTCTACAGCACGCCTCAAAGCCCTGATACAGTAATTCCACGTAATCCTAGCTTTTGCTCCCATCTGTACAGGGCTCATTACAGCAACACCCCTGCAGATGGTGCCAGAAAGGTGAAGTGTCAAATCCACAAAGGGGAGACCCCAACAACTCATTGCTACTGCAATATCAATCATTGCTGGTGGTTTTTACTTTTATCTCCCTCTCTCCTTAGTTATTCCCACTCACACTGTCAGTTCAGCTAGAATATTTCACCTACACCTCACAATATGCCGAAAGGAAGTAGACACACGCTGTGAAAAGCTGGTAATTTTATTGGGTTCCTTTACCTTTAAAAATCTGTTACTTGGTCAAGTCTGGTTTCTGGGCTCCTTTTTTGCAGGGAAATTGAGGCAAACATTTTTATGTGGTCCTCTGGTGCCTGCTCTGTACTCCAAGAATTATATACACAAGGATCATTAGAGTAGTGTTTCGCCCATTAAGATATAATAACCGTCAGCAGGGACAAAAAGCAGATCAGTATCACAAATTCAAACTAACAGGCGCACATAAAAACTATGTGCCTGCTTCAGGCACATGCACAGGGTCAGGGACTCACACAATAGGCAAATTCCCTCCCCAGTCTGGAGACAGCTTTGCACTGGACCAGGGTAAGCAGAAAGAACATGCAAGAATTCTCTCAGCCCTGCAGCCATTTTTAACCCTGCACACTTTTCTATCCCGAAGTGAACCACGTCACATAGACAGAGGATGACTGCTTGCTGTCTGAAGGGCATCTATCTGATAAATAAGAGTCAAGCAGTTACTCATGGGAGCTGTTATATTTTTGACTGAAAAAGCACCTTGAAGCAAGAAACACGTGGGATATTAAGAGAGGAAGGCATACTCCTTAGTTGGTTAGATTAGCCAAAGGAAATCTTGTCATCCAAGGTGTGGAAGATGTCACAAGTAGAGAAGCCTAGGTCAGTGTGCCGGCTTTTACTAATGTTGGTTTTAAAAATATGTTCTAAGGGGAAAGTCAAGGAACATATAGCAAGGACTCATGGACAAAACCAAAGGGGAAGAGCTGAGGGAGGGAAGGTGGGAGGGGGCAAGGGAAAGTGGTGGGGGGAAGGCAGAGACAAATGTATTTAAAAAGTAAATAAATTAATTAAAAAAAAAAAATATGCTCTAGCCCAAAGCGAAAGAATGCCGCCAGTCTGATTCCCAGCCAGGGCACTTGCCTGGATTTTTGGCTCAGAGAGGCAACCAATTGATGTTTCTCTCTCCATCAATGTTTCTCACCCTCTCTTTCTTCCTCTCTTCCCCTCTCTCTAAAAATAAATAAATACTTATTTAAAAAAATAAGCTCTATGTAGCCTACTTTATTCTTCTTCATGTTTCCTTAAGTAGTTGACACGATACCTTATACAAAGTGGGATTTTAATAATCATTTGCAAGTGTACTAGATTTATTCTTGGCCCAAGAAAACAAAGATTAATAGGATTGTTTGATGCTATTAATAGAAATTATTTTGTTAATAATTTTAACTTGCAAATAGCCAATATAATACCTAGATGTTTTGTTCCAATTACTACTATTTTCAGGGCTTGATAAATACTCAATTTGTAAGAAAAAGAGAACAGGATATCGAAAGTGAGAGAGAAGGCCTTGCATTTTTAAAACTTTCAGGTAACCCATCCCCCCACACTAATTCCCTTGACTTCTACCAAGGAAAAGGCAAGGATGTGGGGTCATGGGAGGAGGCAGCAGGAGACTCTGAGAGACTAGGAAAGGCAAAGCAGGAACATCTCCCCAAAGCCTCACTTCCCAACAACAAGACCATCGCGAACAGGAAAGACCAAGTTCATGACATAACTGGGCAAGGGGTGAAAAGAAGGAAGGAACATGGAGGTGGATCAGGACAGGAGCATCACAGAACCTGCCCCCACTGAGAACTCTGTAACCACGTCCTTCACAGTGGTCATAGCTCTCGTATAACCTCCCCTCAATATGCCTCGCTTTTTTCCTACTGGCCACTATGTTCCACCTCCAATCGGCAGCAGGCACACCTGTGCAGACACAGTTGTGCCCCAAACTTCACTCTAAGCACAGAGTCGGATAAAATTCTGAGGGCACCAACTATTAAGCAGCTTAAAGGAATCTCTGGCCGCTACACTAGGGGGTGGGGACAGCAGGAAGGTTTTACTGGGGATTAATATGCAATAACTTAATAGCAAGCATTTATTGGGAGCTTTCTGTGTGCCAGGTATGGCTCTGTTTTATATTTCATTGTACAAAGTGGATGTTAGTGCTGTGCCAATTTTTAAAAAAATTTTTTTCTTAATTCCCGCCAAGAACATGTTCATTGATTCTTAGAGAGAGGGGAAAGGAGCAAAGGAGAGAGGGAGAGAGAAAGAAAAAGAGAGAGAGAAACATCAATCAGTTTCCTTCCATATGCATCCCGATCAAGGATCAAACCCACAACCTAGGTATGTGCCCTGACCAGGAATCAAACCAGTGGCCTTTTGGTGTACAGGACAATGCTCCAACCAACTGAGTCACTCTGGCCAAGGTATGTTGTCCCTAGTTTTACTGATGATGGTACTAAGGCACAAAAATCACATGGCTTGATTTTCAAGGCTCAGTTCCATAATCAAATTTACTGGACTATGTATGATATTATACTTCTTTTATCCCTTTATAAGTTTTAGACTATAAATAGTCACTGCCCATAAAATCCTCACCACCTGAAACCTGGTACACACACACACACACACACACACACACACACACACACACACACCCCTCCCCCAGTTAAACCAACCACCCACAACAGTCCTTACTGAAGCCTTGGTAAATAGTATCACGGGCTTTTACATTAATCAGCAGTTTCCCTGTGGGAATCACATACAGCCCCTGCCACAAAAATTTCATTTGTATTTTCTGCACCATTATTTAGTTATCACTAATACTTAATTCAAATATGTTGTTGCAGTTGTGGGATAAAATTATCAATACGCAATCTTTTTAGCTACTTCCAGCTATTCAAAATAATCAGTATTGCAGCTGAAGTCATAGCAAAACAAATTTCTAGAAAAGAGAAATCTGGAACTTGTAGTCATTATCTTAAAATATTATACATTTAAAAAGAAAATAAAATCTAATATAAAGGCTAATTTTCTTAAAAAGATATTAATAATTGCATTTTTACAGCGCATGCCAGAACTGACTAAGAAGGCAAAGGTACAAAGAATAAAGAAACACAAACAAAAATTGCCTCCAGATACATAAAGAATAAGAACTATCTAGGGAATATATTTCACAACCTTATCAACATTGTGTGTCGCATTAATTGATATGGACCTTAATCCAGGCATTGATGGAAACGGGAGGTAAGTGTAAAGAACACAGGGAAGAGGAGCCGGCTGGGAGTCAGAAGGAATGAAAACCCCAAAAGGGACACTTACCTATTCCAAAAACTCAAAATCACTCAATCTTATAAAGAAAAATCCCAACTGTCACCCAAGTCCAGGCATGTACTATAAGCCTGGAGGCGCCCAAAGTGCCATTTTATAGGTGCAATTAAAATTGTACATGGTTCAAACCTCAAAGAAGGGATACGGCATAGAATTCACACCACTTCCCCTCCTTCATCCCCCGATTCTCTGTAGGGCAGTGGAATGAGAAACAGTTTGGGTTAAGCTGCTTCTGTTCTGCCATTAGTTCTGGTTCTTTTAAGCCAAAATTACATTCCAGGCAGATTGGATGGTCTCAGTCAGTGCCTGAAGGTAAAGTACAAAGAAAGGCCACCCTCTGCTTTCTGGCCTCAGCTCTGAGTGAAGGAATGTACAGTGGTTTAAAAAGAGGTGGGCGGAACCCTGCTCCTCAGGTGTTTTAGACACAGTGGGAGGACGAGAGAGGTGGAGAAGGAAAGGGCAGTATTAAAGCTACCGTTTATATTTATCTAAAGATTTTTTTAAATTGAGCTCTGCCAACATTTAAGAAGTTGATTGTCCCTACATCTTCACTCCGTATGTCAGCAATTCATGATCACATGTCACCTTCGGTGGGTAGATGCCTCCATAGGTGGCATCCTCCCTTGTTCTTTTACTTTCAACATAATGTGATGGTAGGGGGGGCAATTAAAAGTTTTCTGATTCTAAAATCTGCTTTTAACTAAATTTGACAAAACAAACAAGTTGGCTTCAAAAGAGTCCTGCAGGGAAGCCCAGATTGAAGATAATCCATCAACAAGAAGAGGACAGAGCCGACACTTTGATTGTAAGTACAAATTTTTCATCAGTCATGGAATGACAAAACCAAGGACACTCGGATCAGATTTGCCAAGACTCGGATCTCCCTCATTTACAAAAGAAGTTATTAAGAGACTGAAATCCAGGTCTAAACCCGCTATTGTCAATAATGAGCCTCACTCTACTTACATATTGAGCCTTGAGGTATTAGCTAATGACGACCCAAAGCCATAAAAATTAGAAAAACATTAAAAATTATTATTAATCTCATTTTAATTCATATTTTCACATATGTTTTATAACATGGATATTCTATCACACATTTACATGATGGACATGTTTTAGAAAACATACCTTGAGAAGCATGCTCTAAACCTTTTTATTGATAGGAGTACACAGTATAAATTTTGGAGACCAACTGCCTTTGAGCATAGGGTCTTTGAGGCTAAAATCACAATGTTCCTCAGGATACTCCTAGAGAATTCATGGTGAATTTCAGGCGTCTGGTCAAATTAATCATATTTTAAACAACGAGCCTAAACCTTGACAGGTATTTCTAGAAATTATTAGGCAAAAGTGAGCAAGGTCTAGCGGGCATTCTCAGATCTGGGGGTCAGACTCTGGGCATATAACTAACTGGCATCCTCTTATATTTTAACTTAAAATTTACATTTTAAACAGAAACAAAGTCTTCAATGCTGCTGAACTTCCAAACTGAGATTCTGGACTGGTAGGAACTAAACTGAAAAATGTCTTATTTTGATGTTAGATTAAATGTTATAAATATAAATTCTGAGTGTACGGGAAATTCCAAATGAATGCCAGGAGGTTTCTGGCACCTCGTCTGTTGCAATGCATGCAGAGGTTTATATCAAGAATAGTCAACAGCAATTTTCCATCTCCCCTGGGAAAAGAATAAGAGAAAATCACTAACGTGGAATGAAAACACTGATTTGCAATCATGCAGGCAGTAACTGTGTCCAAGGATCCCAAAATGCTTTTAAATACAAGTCATCCAGTTTAGTGGATGGAAAACCAGCAAGAAGTAAATCGCTTCTTCAGAGCCTCTCCAGGATCAAGTACAAATGCTGTGGGTATTACGGTCAGTCTCCTTAAACCATTCTTCCTCTGTGACCAAGGTCCTGGCTTTACTCATACAGTGCTTTAAACTTAGTCAGCAAATGGATTTGACTTTCTCCTACAAGATGCCCAACCACATCTTGGGTAGAGAGAGACAGATAAAGGTGGGTACCCTCTGGGGGTGTTGTATCTCTAACCTAGCTCTATCTTTTTAACACCAGGCTAGAATTTTCAGATGCTCGTTGTATGCTTCAGCTTAAATGTCTCCAGTCATCTCAGACTCAAATCATCCAAAACTGAATTGACCTTTCTGCTTCTACCCAAGCCTTTCCTCCTCTATTTCCAGTTTATGTTTTTGGCGTCATTTTACACATTCTTGTTAAGGCCAGAAACCCAACGTACACATAAGACTTCTTCAACCCTGCTTGCATCTGACATGGCTAACTACAGCAATTCTCTCTCCAAATAGCCCTTGTACATGGTGTCCTCCTTTACATTTCTACAGACACAGCCTTAATTCTGGCTTTCATCACTTATCTCAACAATCACAATCCCTTTCTAACAGATTTATCCACTTTCAGACACTTGATGATCATCACCCAGGAGCCAGGCCCCATGCAAGGTGCTAGGGATACGTCAGTGAGCAGTCTCCCTCCTGGAGAGTATGTTCTGGAGATGAACACAAATGAGAACGTAAGTAGATGAACAAATAAAATATTCAGTGCTGTATGGAATAAAAGATAATTAACTTAGGGGGACTTAAATGAGGGGGGATCTGGAAAGGCCTTTTGAGCTGAAACCTAGAAAAGAAAAGGAGCCGGCTATAAAGGGTGGGGTGGAAAAGTATTTTAAACAGAGCATACATGCAGTGCTGTTCACTTAAAATGTGACGTGCCCTCAAAGACTCACAGGAAGGAAAGAACATGGCCCCTTTAAGGAATGGAAGAGGTTAGAGGGCAATGAGGGGGGAAGTAAGCACAGCCAACTGCAGCAGGAGATGCAGCAAGAGATGCTCAAGGAGAAACAAGCTGTGCCCAGAACATGGCAGGCCTGGGAGGCCTGTCTTTTTCAGCCCGAAAGATATATCTGTGCTCAAAATCAGATCACAGACTGCCCATCTTAAATTGTCATTCCCTGTTACTGATGGGATAATGTCCACATTCTATGTGATGAGACTCAGCCCTTTCTGCACAGGATGCTGGCTTGCCATTCTAGCCCTGTGCCCTGAAACAACACTCACACATAATCTATACACCTGAGCTGTACCTCCTTTACACATGCCTTCTTTCCTCTGGAATAGCTTCTCTGTGTGATGACCCTCATTTTACCCTCTAAGATTCATCTGACGTTTTATGGGAGGAGACAGGATATTGCTTTGTTGTTTCATAGATGACTCTATTGTAATCTTGGGCTGCTGTTTACATCTCTCCCACCATCCTGTGAACTCTTGAGAGTGCTAGAGTCTGAATCTTACGTATTGTGGTCATCATGGTGCCTGATACAGAGCTGGCCTTCAAAGCATGTTTACTAAGAGAGGGAGGGAGGGACAGAGGGAGGAAAGGAGAGAAGTTTTGTCCAAATGCACTAATGGAATATATGACATTCAGAGTCCATCTAGTCTAAGGTTTAGTTTATTTTTAAAATAAAGATAGATTTAAAAAAGTTTATTGAGTAACTTTTTATGTATGATACATTAGCCCAATTAGTTGCACACAATGCTTAATTATCAGAGAAATTCTTAGCAAAGAAATGCAACATGGCATAATGGAATAGACACTGGTTCTCTATTTGCAGATTTAAGACTTTGAGGTATAGCCCCCAAATTTCACTTCTTGAATATACACTACAGGCAGTATCTAGTGGGCAGTGGAGAAGTGCCCACTCTACAAATGAGGAAAATAATGTTCCTTTTTAAGAGTTGAACCAGTAAAAACTGTTATCCATCCGTGGAAGAAAACTGTGGGCTGAAATACCCCAAACAATTTTCTAGGTGACCAACCTGTAATCGCAGCAAAAGGCAAAACAGAATTAACAATATATAATGCCAAGCAGAGACAAGTGATAGGGAGCTAATGATGAACATATATGATAAATATTTTCATCGTGACAAAGGAAACACACTGGCTATACAATGTATACATCAGCTCCTTGTGAGTTTCAAAAGTAAGTTAGCGAGCTTGACTTTGTGCAGTGATAAAGACGGACATGTGCCCAGAAGGCTGAAGAACAGCCTCTGAACCATGGTCACTTCACCACGGTTGTCGTGCTGTGCGACCTTGCCTGGCTGCCAGCTGGCCTGCCCCAATCAGGTCTCACTGCAGCCACACCCCCCACATGAAAACAAACGTTTTAGGCCAACGTCAGCACAGGGAGTCCTTTCATCAGGATGACAACACAAGGCCAAGTGCATTCCATTCACAACCAGACATGGACTCAGAATGAAATGTAACTGACATAGCCTGGCTCCTAAGTGACCTTCGGATGCCAGTGTCAGTCAAATGATTCTGAAGAAAAATTAAGCTCAGGTTATATTGCCATATTCATCTGGAATGCATTACTAAATGAAGACATGAAATGGAGCTTAGGAGCCAACTGTGTGGTGGATTACAGAGGTTCCTGAAGCAGGAGAAAACTAAAATGGCGCCCACAGGTCCTAGAAGTCTGTAATGCTGCAGTTGGCATTTCCAATGCTAAAACGTAAGTTCACTTTTGCTACACATAAGCATGTTCTTGTCCAGAGTAGAATATTGGAGACCTCCCTTACCCAACTCACAGTGAACATTCAAGCCAACGAGGCTGGAAATCCATGGGAAAGTTTATGGTCCTGAGTTGGCAGGAACAACTCTTACCCATAGGGCAACCTGATATACTAGAGCAGGACATACCTAAAAAGAACTGAGTAAAGCCTAAGGTGCTGTTGTCAGTGTGAAAACTCATATCCATAGTGCTATACATCATGGTGATGATGAAACTATGCATACTTGGTTTTTATCAGGCTTATGAAGAGTGCTATTTCCTAGGACAAATCTCTGCCTCTGAACCTGAAGAACCACTTTTTAATTGCAATGATTGCATAAAAAATGTTAGTATCCTTGACGTATGACTATAAGCTTCCCTGCTGCTATTTTGTTGTTGTTTTAAAATTTTTCCTTTGTGTAGCATCATCATTTCCTGGTTTGAATTTACCCCAAATTCAATTCTACTAGAAGACCTAACACCTAAAGTTACTAAAGAATTCCTTTCTAATTTCAATAGTGGACCTTTTTAACCATGATCTGCACCTACTTCAAATTAATCACTGCAACATTTTTGGAGGTCTAGTATTCATACTTAAATATTTAGTTCTACTATTAAGCTTAATTATTAAAAATAGACCATTTATTTGAATACTCTGTGACTGTCACCTAATTCAGGATGTTTTCAGTTTTGTGTGGAGTCTTTATTTTTTGCAATAAAGCAAATTTTAAGCCCTTAACAAAGCTCTTTTGAGAGGAAAAGTAGTGTGTGAAAATATTGAAAGTGTCCTTCCATTTACAACCTATGGGAGTCTTCTGATGCAAGCAAAATAAAGCAACTTGGAGGCAACACAGACTGAAACATGAGGGACAGTGTGCTTTGAGAGGGTTTCCACTGTGGTAAGTTCTACTGGAAGTATCTACAACAGATAGTGTTACTACTCAGAAAATATTCAGCAATATGTTGAAGATTTACATTTAACTGATTACTGAGAAAGGGGAGTATTGTTTTCATGCAAGACACAGATGTCAAAAGATAAGATGGTTTGGGTCTTTTTTTTAACAGACTAAGAAAACCATATACACATAAAACTTCCCTCTTCAAATGTCTCATTTCAAACTGAGCCAAAGACAGCAAAATTGAAATAGTGCCATTTGAATAAAAGAAGGGATTAAGAAACAGTGATACAACAAGTGAATAAAGAACAGCGCTTCTCCATAATAGTATCCCAACTAATAAGGAAATGATGGAATTTGTATATTATTATTTTGAAAACATCTAACAAAATAATTAATCTAGGTAAAGATCATTAATGCTAACATCATAAAGAAGTAACCAGATATTATGTAGTTCTTGACAGAATATACAATAGTATCTATGAAGTATTTTCCTCCCATTCAGATTAAGTCTCTAGATCAAACTAACAGTTTGCAGGAACCATAGGCAACAGAAAAACTTAACAAATAAAAAATGGCAATACTATCAGCAAAATCTTGTAGGAAGCTCCACAGGACAAGTGACATGGTTTCTTCAAAAAATTAATTACAAAGGAAAAGATGGATGGTAGAAACCTCTAGATTAAAAGAAACCTAAGAGACACATCAAAGGCAATGCATAAAATTTGTTTGGATCCTCAATCAAACTAACTGTAAACAAAAGGATAAATCAGTGAGTATACAAACAATCAGGGAGATTAGAACTGCATAGTTGATGATATTGAGAAATAACTGTAAATGTTTTTAGTGTATGATAATGGCACTTGAGTTATGCTTGAAAAAATGTCTTTTATCTTTTAGCCATGAACTTACATTTTTAACAGATGAATTATGTCTGAGTTTTGCTTCAGAATAATTTAGTTGGTGTAGAAAGGGTGCTTCATATAAAATAAGAGGGAGCTGATTGTTTTGTATCTGGGTAGTGGGCACATAAGATTCACTACGGCATACTAAATTTTTATATCTTTGAAATCTTTCACAATAAAATGCTGAAAAAGTAAAAGTTGGGGAAAAACTGATGGAGGAAACTTACCCTGCTGGATATCCTTCATTTCTAAATGCAAACTAGATATCAAGATTCCCACAGTTTGAGATCGTTTTCCATCCAGTAACTTGATGATCTGGAATTTAAACAAAAAATCAACACAAGCTGAAATGACCATGCAATTTTTCAGAAGCATATCAAAAACACTGAGTTTTTGAGATACTCCGACTGTTGAACTAAACTGATGCTCTATCATTCTACTTTAATAGCCCTTTACTTTAAAAGTAACTTACCCACAACTATAAATATTTTAGAAAATAAAAAAAAAAAACACCACCCCAAATTCCACCAGGCTAATACAAGCACTAAAATCTTTTTATAATATTTTACCCTATCACTGAAACACTTCTTAACTATGTTTTAATTGCAATATGTGGCAATTGCAAATCTGACTTTTTAACTTATCATAGCCATATTTTTCATGCTTTTCCTTTTTAAGTCACTTCATAGCCTCCATTCTTGGCAGTGTAATCTGCTGAGTAATTTAGGGGACAGATCATTGTGATCCTGATTCAGCAGTTTATCAGTGATATGACCTTGGAAAAGTAACTGTACTGATAGGTATTCAACTTCTTTGTCATGAAGTAGGGATGACTGGATTAGCTTGTATGTTTATTCTAAAAATAAATGACAATATATGTAAAGCACCTATTATAGTTCTTGACAGATTATTTAAGTAAGTTTTGGAGAGTTAGGTTGCTTCATATTTGTGCTATTGTTAATATAAGTAATATAATACTTTGTATAGAAAGCTTTAATTTTAAATTATTTAGAATTGTTCTTTTTAAATAATATACAAGTGTACCAAAACTTTTACAACTTTTTAGATACTCCAAATACCTCACTGACAATTATTTCAATCTTTATGTTGTGTTCCTCTAAACCTAGTAAGCCAAATGAGTTCCTAATGACATAACACACAGTGGTCCTCAAGGGAAGAAGTTACCTTTTCTCTCATGAGGCACGGCTACAAAAATCCATGAGACATGCACTCAAAACATTACCAAATTTTGTGTTTTTAACTTCACTTTCCTGAGTAAAATACAAGCTAAACTAAACAGCTATGCTTCTTCTCCCACCAAAGTACTTATCAATTTACCAGAATATAGTGAAGACAAGATCAAATAGTAACTAACACCTACATATATATTGGTACCAGACTAGCTGAGTTGTTTCCTGGTTGAAGAATAAGAGATACTATGAGTTTGTTCAACCAAGATTGTCTAATCATGCAAACTATCTAATTACATTGACCAATCCTGAATTACTTACTGCCAGCCCTTTGTCTTTCCTTTCTCTGCTCAGAATGGCTACTTTTATGTAACTATCAGAACTAAAATATGGTAAATACCAAGACTTCATCAAGATAAAAGGAAAATCTGATTTTTCAGTCTAACATGCAGTTTAATAATTTCAACATTAGCCTTCGAGAAAGATCCATGGGGGTACTTTAAAAAAAATAAAGAAGGGACTTGGTATTTTCAACTTATTTTTATGGAAGCAAAAGCAGAGGAGGAAGAGATTATGTATATCAAACATTCTGTTTAAAAATGGAACTGCTGGCTTTTTCTTAGAGAACACATTTAAAGTGAAATAATTTTTATTTTATTTTTTTATCTTCACCCAAGGACATTTTTTCATAGCTTTTTTTTCAGAGATAAGAGTAAGGAAGAGAGAGAAACATCAGTGCAAGAGAGAAGCATCAATTGGTTGTTTCCCATATGCACCTGGACTGGGGACCAAACTCACAACCCAAGTATGTGCCCTAACCAGGAATCGGACCAGGGAACTTTCAGGTATGAGATCATGCCCAACCAACTAAGCCACATTGGCCAGGGCTAAAGTGAAATAATTTTTAAAAGTCCAATACAAAATTAAGAAAACCCAATAAGTTTTAAGTAAGTATTCAGTCATGGATTCACTCATTTACCAAATATCTGCTGTGGCACTGCTCTGGAGTCTGGGGATGGAGACATGACAGGCTGATGAAGTCTGTACCCTCATGAAGTATGTTGAGCTTAGTGATTTTTAAAAATTGCTGAAAAGAACCAAAAGGGCAAATAAAACCATCACCTGAATTCACTGCAAAGCAAATTAAAAAAAAACAAAGGTTCTGGAAATTGACTAGATCTATTCTTGAATGACCAGGATAGTGACTGCTACAAGCTTGGCCATGACATACACATTGATGTCAAGGAAATAGGCACAGGAAACAAATTTATGATGACATTACAACTGGGTAGCAAAGATTCCTTCAAACAAACATTCTCCAAGCTATCTAGTTAGATTTCTGAAAACCATGGGTAATGCATTCTACCTAGAAGGAAGACAAATGTTCGTTTTTCTAACAGCTAATTAAAAGCAATAGGAAGGCAACCATAAGAGAACTGAAAGAGAGAGAGATTAAGACTGAGATTGTCTGTCATTAGGAAAACCAAGCAAATCCATCCCCACCTCATTGTTCAGTCAGGCTGAACTGTGGAGAGGATGTCACCACACTCAGGCTTCCTTGAGATCTTGTCTAATGACTTGACACAGCAGGTGTTTAGAACAAAATGGTTTGTTACCTTTAGCTGGACTAAAAACCTGAAATGTGAGGCTGTATCCTAAAAGGGGGGTTAGCAGTGATAAGTCAAAGCATTTGCATTCTCTTCCCTATTTGTGTCAAATTCTCTGTCTACTTCTGACTAGATCTCTAAAAACATACTTCTAAGTTTCCATGCAGTCTTTCTTCAATTGTGAAACGCTACCAAGTTTCTCAAACCCAGCTAAAATGTTAGGAACACAATGGACACTGAATGGATCTGTGCCCTAAACCTTCTTAGTATCTTTTCCCCACGTGGGTTGAAAACACATGAAATTTACCCTATTACAAATTTTTAAATGTACGGTACATTATGCAAAACACTCTGCAACACATTTCTGGAATTTTTTCATCCTGCACAAAAGAAACTCTAGGTCCATTGCCTCCTCCCAGATCATGGAAGCTTTCTGCTTCTTTGAGTTTGACTACTTTAGACACCTCATATACATGGAATTAGGCAGTATTTGTCCTTCTGTGACTGGCTCACTTCACTTAGCGTAATGTCCACGAAATTAATCCATGTTGTAGCATGAGACAGAATTTCTTTCTTAAGGCTGAATAATATTCCATGTGTATGTGTGTGGGGGGCCATGGGGATATATATATATATACACACACACGTATATATATATATATGTGTGTGTGTGTGTGTATATATATATAGTTGTGTATATATATAGTTGTGTGTGTGTGTGTGTGTGTGTGTGTGTATATATATATAGTTGTGTATATATATCTCATTGTCTTTATTCATTCATCTGTCCATGGACGCTTAGGTTATTTCTACTTGGTTATTGTGAATAATGTCTCAATGAACACAGAAATGCAAGTAATCTCTTTGAGATCCTGTTCTCAATTCTTTTGGATAAATATACAGAAGCGGGGGTTGCTAGATCATGTGATAGTCCTATTTTTAATTTTTTGAGGAAACTTCATACTGTTTTTCATAGTGGTTGCACCATTTTACATTCCTACCAACAATGCACAAGAGTTCCAGTTTCTCCAAATCTTCATCACTTGTTTCTCTACACCACTCCCCTGCCCTTTTCACACATGCTGCGAGCCACCTAACATGTGTAAGGTGATAGCTCACTGTGGTTTTGATTTGCTCTCTCCTGATAACTAGTGATGTTGAGCATCTTTTCATGTACATGTTGGCCATTTGTATGACCTCTTTGAAGAAAAATTTATTCAAGTCCTTTGTACATTTTTAAATCAGGGTTTTGTTTGTTTTTATTGTGTTAAGAGTTCAGTACATATTTTGAGATATTACCACCTTATGAGACATATGGTTTGCAATATTTCCTCCCATTCCATAGGCTACCTTTTAACTCTGTTGATTATTACCTTTGCTGTGTAGGAGATTTTAAGTTTGACTAAAAGAGTGACTACCACTTGTCTATCTTTGCTTTGTTGTTTCATGTCCAGGAAATAATTGCCCAGACTAATGTTATAAAGCTTTCCCCCTATGTTTTCTTCTAGAAATTTTATAGTTTTAGATGCTATGTTTAAGTCTATAATCAATTTTGAGTTGATTTTTGTTTATACTGTAAGATAAGGATCCAATTTCATTCTTTTGCAAGTGGACGTACAGTTTTTCCAACATCATTTGTTGAGGAGACCATTCTTTCCTGAGACACTTGTAGTCTTGGCTCCTTTGTTGCAAATCATTTGACCATGTATGTGTGGATTTATATCTGGACTCTCTGTTCTGGTCTGTTCTGTTCTGTACCATTGGTCTATAAGTCTGTATTTATACCAGTACCATGATACTTTGAATACTGTAGCTTGTAATGTTTTGAAGTTAGAAAGTGGAGGACAATATCAAACAAATTAAAAGAAAAAAATGAGAAGGAAAGAGAGGGCTAAAACAACAAAGAGTAGATTATATACATATATATTGTACTTAAACATGTGTGTGTGCTCACATGTGTGCAGTGTTTCATCTTCATAAAAATGGCAAGCAATACATTTTTTCTGCATCTTTCCCCCCCATTCTGCATCTTTTCTTTTCATAAATATATAACTGATATCTTCCATGTCAGTACAGGCAGAGCCTCTTCTAAGTATGATATATAATTTAAGTATTTCTCAATTGATAGACATTTAGAAATTTTCCATATTTTGTCAATTATTAACAAAGTTGCAATGAACAACCACGGAGATACATCCTTAGTCATTTGAGCTTGTATTTTGATAGAACAGATTTATAGAAGTTGTTCAAACAGTATGTCCATTTAAAATCTTAATAAATATTGCCAAATTATTTATAATAAGTAGTATCAATTTACACTCCTACCAAGAATTTGAGAGTGACCGTTTTCCTGTTCCCTCACCCATGGTGGGTATTATACATTTTTAAAATTTTGGCCCACATGATAGGTAAAATTTTTCACTATTCTGCATTTTTAATTATTTAATAGTAAAGTTAAACATTTGGTTATTGGTCACATTCTCTTGTGAATTGTATGCTTTTTGCTGTTTTCCAATTACTACGTCTCTTAAGCTGGTATAGTGCAAAAAGTTTGAATAAGAACATAGGTCATATGATTTTACTCAAATGTGGAATATAAAACTGAAAGCAAAGAGCAAAGGCATAAACAAGAAAAACAAAAAGAAACTCATAGACACAGACCATGGTATGGTGGTTACCAGAGGGAAGTGGGATGGGGAGTAGTAACAAGTAAAGGGGGTCAAATTTTGGGTGGCGGGCACACAGTGCAATATACAGATCATGTATCATAGAAATGTACACCTGAAACCCATATAACATTATTAATCAATGTCACCCTAATAGATTTTTAAAAAGAACATAGCTGAATCACAAGAAGAGATGTACATACAAGATAGTTGTGGATCAGGGGCATTTTCTAAGGGAATGAGAGGGAAGAGAACTACCTTGCACCTCACTGCTAAGTGCTAGATAGCGTGCTCCTTGGCACATGAACGAATCCAAATGGATGGGTGTGAACCGGGGGTAGAGAGCACCACAGCACTGTAAACTTCTGTCCCCTTAGTGTTCGCCCGCACTGTGAACTTCTGAAGTGGTAACACCTCTGCACGCTCAGGGTCCTGTAAAGTGAGTGCAGCCACCTCGCCCCTGTGGCTTTAAAGCAAGGGGCACAGAAAGAAAAGAGCGATTGTTCTGCTAACCCAATACTCCTTTTTGATATCTGTGACCAAATCTCACAACTTGTCACCCAGATATGTACTTAGATCTGAGACACTTTCACAATGGAGTAGTTAGGAAGAAAACATTAAGAAGGGGAAAAAACAACATTGAAGAAAACTGACAGAGAATGAACAAGGAAAAGAAAAAAAGAACAAAAATTCGGAAAGTGGCAGAACAGTTTTTTTAAAAAGATGTTCAATTAGTTTTCAATCAAGAATGATTACATCATTTTTAAAATAATTTTTTAGAATCACAGTGACGTTTCAAATAACCAGATGCAATTTTGGTAGAATCGTCTGTTAACTGAAAATCCTCTTGTTTTTCTTTTATTGCATTACATGAATACCTGGTATGTCAACTTCTAAACAGGCAAAGTGATCTTCAAAAATCTCTCTCTGAAGAGAAAGAACATATGACAAGAAAATAAACTAATACCGTGTATTTATTCTTCCCAAATCCACTAGCTTCTCTAATATATTCTGGGCTTGAAAAAAGTCAAACTCAATCACCTGTATCTTCTATATCCACATTACTCAACAGTGTGGACTGGTTATCATAATGATTATCTGAAAAATTTGTGGAATTCTATGTTGCCTGAGATTATCTGATATGTAACAGCCTGGCCTTTTTATAGGATGAAAATTAACTAATACATTAAAAAAAATAACCACAGTATTTTAAATAGAAAAGTTATATCAAACTATTTATTAATTTAAAAATTTAATTAATCAGCACCAGCCTATTCTTTCAGCATTTTGGTGTTTTTTTCTGGTGCTATATTAACCATTTTTAAACATTGTCTGGCCCAAGTCAAAGGCTCCCGGCAATCTAACAAGGGATACAAATACAACTGAGGAACACAGCTATAAAACAATGGGCCTTCCCTCTGGCTTCCAGCTTTAGCGTGCGGACCTGCCAGGGCCCCTTGGCCAGCTTTGGAAAGTGACTGGCATCATAGTCTGAGGACAGGTTATGAAGAGAAAAGTCAGGAGATCAGCCTCCGATTTCTAGCCCTGCACTGACTCATCATGACATCAATGCTGAAATGCAGTCAGTCCAATTCAACAGCATTCACCAGATGTGGGCTCCTATGTTAGTGTACTGTGAGGGATGCAAAGATTAAAAATAATAATATATATGTATACATGTATATGAATATATATGAGTATGTGTATACATCCTCATTCAATGGGAGCTCAAAGATTAGTTGCAAGGGAAACATAAATAAATCTGATAGAAGGGAGTTATTTACAGGGATTGGCTAACACAAAAAGTTTCTAATTATTCTTAGCTATATGATCCCCCAAAATTCCAGGACTCATTGAAAGGTGGGGTTACGAATAAGATGGCTGTTTCAGGCACAGTCTTCCCCTGATAACCTGAAACATTCCCCACAGTGTTACATTCAGTGCCTTTTTCCTGAAACAAAAAGTCCAGGTCTCACCTTCAGAAAACCTCTCCACAAAAGAGGTCGAAAGATAAATTCTGCAGAACATGAACCCCAAACGACTGTGTAATTCATATCCTGGTTATTCACATGCAAAGGGCTCTATCTGTTCTGCATGGCTGCCAGGGTGAGGGTTCTTCTACCACGGAGACCAGCGGCAGTAGGGGCTTTCCCACTGTGGAAGGCATTGAGGCCGGTCCACCACATTTGTCTACTGGACATTGATAGGAGCCCTGACTTTATTACTCCACAGCTTCATAATATGCACTTCAAATGAATGGGTTTCCTTGAAGCTCCCAACATGACTTCCTTCCATGTGGTTCTGGGATAAAAAGCCCCACTTCAGGCTATTCAAGGAAGATACTTCAGAAAACACTTATGGAAGAGTATGAGTACTTACAAAAGTGCTTACCCAGTGTGTACTCTGGTTGAAGGGGATTTTGGAATCACTTAACCCTTAGCATTGAAGAAACCTACAAATGTTGCCTAACTTATCCTTCTGCCCCTGGGTTGGTCCAGAAGCCCAGATACTTATGGATGGACTTTACTTGAGAAGAATGTTCACGCATTTAAATTTAAAAATTTCTACAGTTACATTTCATACAAGGAACACATATAGAGAGCACATATAGATTTCTATCACCGAACAAAAAAACCCCAGAATCCTACCTCAGCTAATTGTCAACACAACTTAAACTTTCCATGCTATTCTTATCCTATGACTACTCCCAATACCCATTTTTATTCTTCTTTGTCCTCATGTACATATTACGTGATTTGTTTAATCCTCAAAATCATTTTCTAGTATTAAGTAACTTTTGGCACCAAAGCATTTTATTTTGTCTGATTCAAATTCCTCCTGCCTCCATTTCAGTTTTTTTCTGCTCTCTGGGAAGGCAGACAATAGCTGGACTCACCATCTCCAACACAAAGCTCCCTCATAAACCTCAAGACCATCATTTTTTTTCTTTAACAAGAGATGCTTTATATCAAATCCTTAAAAATTAGTTTCTCAGAAGCGTTAGTAAGCTCTCGGTTTATCTTGGTCCTATCTGGAGTAGGCTGAACTTGGCAGCACATGGCCTTCTCCTAGGTATAATTACAGTCTGGAGCAGAATGCAATTTGTGCAGCATTCCACTGACCTACAAGGTGACCTTGTGCCGGGGCAAATTCACAGGTTGCATTAAACCCTATTAGACATGCCTAGTTTAAGGCCAAGCCTTTCCAGACCCCCGCCACATGCTAGGATTAGGGCGTCACACATGCGTACTATTACATCGCCCAAGGAGCTCTCACAATGCCTTCCAGAGCGGGGAAGACAGGCCCGCGCCCCACACTGTCTGGGCCCGCACCTTGAGCCAGGGTACCCAAATTATTATTATTTCTTACATGTGTGGGTTTTTAGAAAAACCTGCCTCTTTGAATAAGAATTAAGACAGAAATGGGAAGAAAGATTTTCTACGCTGGAAAAACCACACCCTGACTACTCAGCTAGAAAAGTCTTGCCAGGCAGACTGAGGAAGAATTCCTGCCAGGTCCAGTGGGACTTTCACATCTACATAAAATCCATATATACGTTCAGCTCTCTGCCTGAGCTTGGGAGACATGGCCAGAAGTAAAAATAAAAATAAACGGTCTGAATAGACCATGAATGCTGGAAGTGTGCTCAGCTGAGTGAGTCAGGCACCGCTACAAAATTAAGATACTCACAGAAGCCACCTTCTTCCAGCGAGCCTTCCCCACCAGAAAGTGAAGATCATTTCTATGCCTACACCTTCAATGGACACCAGACACATTTGAGCCTATCTGTTCTTTGGCTTAGTCCTCACACGTGAATTTTCTCAGTTTCAGTCACAGGGTTTCCATCTCCAACGAAGTCGGTTTTATCATAGAGCCTGGAAACTAGGCACCAGGTCCTCTTAAATACAGCAACATGTATTATCAGCAACGAACTTCTCCTGGCCACTGCAGGCAAATAAGGGCATATTGCTCCCTTTTCTGCCCAAATACCCTCCCCCACCAAAAACAAATAAAGAATTCACACACACGAGCAGATACCTCAAATATCTAAATGCAGAACATTTTCAACTATAGAGAACAAATGAGTAGATTGTTTGCCTCTCTCAGGGAGATTTTACCCCACAGTGGAAAATATACAGAAAGCAGACAATCTGACTCTCCAAAAGAAAGTTCTAAAAAACACTATTTCTATTTTTGTACCTTCAGACTGGCACTATCCTTTGCTTATACTTCATATCAACACTCACTGAATGCCACTACTTGGCAAAACTACAGACTTTAAGAGGCTGGATTAAAGCACATGCGCTGCTGATGACAAGTCAGCCTGTCTTATTAGCAGTGATCCTTTGCCTTTCTAGGTCACTGGTTTGCAAAGGGATTAAGGTGCTCGCATAATGACTGTGGCATTTATCTAGAAGACATTCTGTGGGCTAGGCCGGAAGGCAGGTAAAATCCTGTTAGAGAGGAGATGTCGACTTTGCTGCACCCATCCTAGGGACTACCAGCTCTGATGATCAAGATGATAATTTACCCTGGATACCTCCAAATCATAAATATAAATTAGTATGGGATGTGACTTTGGCTGGATGAGAGAGCAGTATCTTCTGGGGATGAGACATGGTATGTCAAGGGGGCATGTAGGTTTAATTTTACTCCCATTTAATTGTCACCCATCCATAGACTACCGAATTGTAAATTCTTACTTTGTAAGTAATAAAAGTCTAGTTTGGAAAATAGAGTGAGAATTCACCAAAGAAAGGAAATATCATCTTGTATCACACAAGATGATACAAGGCCATGAGGCATGGCAGCCCTTAGATGCAGGCCATGTATATATATATAAATCTAGAGGAAGCAATGGACACAATCCCACCTCAGAGCTGTGGCTATTCCTGTGCCCTTCCTGCCATTCCTAGTGTAGCAGTGACTAGAGATAAGCAACGACTGCTCCCAGCCAGTCCCAGGAGCAAGGGCCAGCTGGAGGCGATGGCAGGACCGGAGTTGGCAGTCATCTTGCTATCTCTCCTTGGAAACATGCAATTACTTTTTGGCAGGTGCTCAGGAAAATCAGTGCTGACTCAGCTTCCTTGTTCCCTTCCCGTGTCCTGCCCCAGCCATTCCTCGGCACCACGCCCAGAGACGCTGGCTGGCCGGCTCCACGGTGCCGTATTATGAGATGTCACCTGACTTGGTACAAACAAGTCCTCGCTGCTGATGGCCATCGTGGCTGGGTATGCTTCTGGGTAGTGGCCCTGTTGACGGCCTGAATAATGCCGTTAAAATAAGCTTTCCACACGCAGCCTGATTATCTGTCCTGCTAAATGTGTCAAGGTGAACTAAGCTTCACTGTTCTGTCAAACTGTTAGGTCTGAATCTCTTCCATGGCCTTATTTTTGGGGACACATAAAATTGCTCATATGAAGTTTACTTTAAGGATTTAGGCTCTTCACCAAGAAATGTGAAAAGGCAAATTGTCACCCTGTCCTGCGTCTGAGAACATATTTGGCATCCCATCCCCTTACAGATGAGACACAAAAACCCTTTTATAGGTTTTCAGGCTAGTGGATTCTGTACAGAAAGTAAATGGAGAGAAGGCCAGAGCAGGTGAAGGCTGTGGCTGGGCAGGGGTAGAGGGTACCGCGGAACGAAGGGGAGTGCGAATATGAGATAATTCTGAGGGGCTTAGAGTTTTTATGTTATGTATGAAACAAACTCCAAAACAAAATCACACGTGTTTTCTCACTGACAAGAGACCTAGGAGAGAATATGACCTATGCATTTATTGCCCCTGTCTTCAGACAAGGCCAAAGTTCCCATCGCATAAAGGTTCAGGTGAAAAATGTCATCCAGCTATTTCTTAGCGCTCAAGATCCCTTAAAGAGTGCTTGCCTGTAACAATCAGGAAACATTTCTAAACCACTGGCAATTTACTTGGTGAGAAGCAACTGGATAGAGGGCTACATAGCAGAAAGAAAACAAAAAGGGAAACAGAAGAACTATGAGAGATCCGACTTATGGTAAGACATAAAAACAAAAACAAAACCCAGGCCAAACTGTCCAAGGCTCTGCTTTTCGAATGGATGGTGTGAATGCTAAGGAAATGAGAGAAACTAGGACCTCTCTTTGGGACAGAAGTTAATCCAATCAGGATAACCCAGAAAACTTCAATTCTGTACATTCAGGTGGCCTCCAGCTATCATGGTTCAACTCTAAGGCCAGAGCTCATTCCGTGTATGTAACTCAACTTTTAACAGCAGGGTACATAATTTATTTATTCTCTGTTTCAGGAGGGATTAGAGTTCAGAGGCTCACCACTCAAGATATATCATAGGTATGATGCCACAGGATGTCTGAGTCATGATTTACTGCTTTTTGGTTTGTTTTGAATTTCTGTATTACAATTCCACTTTCCATTCCTCCTGTTCCAACAATCAATCTGCATGGCTGCCAGTGACTGGCAGAGTGAATGTTTCTTCACTTCCCTTCTCACCCTACTGTACCTAGCATTGAGGAGCAAAGTGAAAGCTTTCTCTTGATCATTCCTAAATTGCACGGGAAACATCTTTACCCTACATACATCGGCATATCATAGGCAAAGCTCTCAGAAAAGTTTGGTAGAGGTACTAGAAAGTTGCCTAATATAGTATAAGGCAATCAAGAATTTGTGGGATGTCCTCTAGAAGTTTCCTGTGTATGCAAATTACAAATGACCTCATTAAAAATACAGGTTCTCATTCACTAAGAATAGGATGGGAGCTGTTTTGGATTGAATTATATTTCCTCTAAAAAAGCTATGTTGAAGTCCTCACCTCTGGGACCTCAGAATGTGACTTTATTTGGAAATAGGGTCATTGCAAATGTAATTAGTTAAGAAGAGGTCATACTGGAGTAGGTGGCCCCTCATCCAATATGACTGGTGTCCTTATAACAAGATGGCCATGTGAAGACAGAGACATGGAGGAAGAGTGCCAAGTGATGATGAAGGCAGAGACTGGAGTTATGTGGCTGCATATCAAGGAATGCCAGAGGTGGCCAGCAAGCCACAAGAAGATAGGAAGAGAAGGATTCCCCTACCAGTTTCATAGGGAGCATGCCTCTACCAATAGCTTGATTTCAGATTTTCAGTCTACAGAACTGTGAGGTAATACACCTCTGTTATTTTTACTTGCCCAGTTTGTTGAGATGGCCCTCAAAAATTAATACAAGGTCTGAGATTCTTGTATGGCTAAAAAGCTATCAGCTGGTACTTTTCCTTTTGGTCTGTAGGCCATACTTTGAGTAGTCAAGTGATCACCAATGTATGTATTATTTTGTTTACTTTCACTGTCACTTAGCACAATGCCTAATATATATGCATGTATGTTTCTATAATCCCTGACTCCCAAAGTCTTTTTGGCTAACTAGCTGAAAATGTTTCCCTTTCTCTATCAATCTCCACAGAGTCTTCTCTTAAAGCTCTATGCTCAGTTGAGCAGGTTGGCTTTCTCATAGAAGGCCAAATCCAGGTACACAGATAACCATATTGCCCTTCTAAGGATTCTAAATAATAAAGTTTATAAGACCTTTGGACTGCCTGTCTTATTTATATAATTTCTCATGTACTGTTAAGACACTGAACCCAATCTTGTATATATTCTTGGTGGCTCAAATAGGGCTTTTCTCTCCAAACTTTAGTGTTAGGCTTTTGGAAAGAACACATGCTAATAATTACTCCAAGCTGTTTAGAGATAATGGACAACAGAAAAGTTATTATCTTCAATGTCATCGCATGTCTTTGATATGATAATCATTGCATTCAAGATATCAGAAATGATGGATGGCCTTTGATTTAGAGCATATCATGATGCAAATTACCTGGCTCTTTCCCACTTTTGCTTAGAAGGTGAAGAGCTTGGGACAGTGGGCACTCCTAGCTTCAGGGCCTCAGGCCACTGGATGGCAAAGTCTGTGACAAATCTCAAAGAGAAACACTTCCTTCTCTAAAGATACCTGAGGCTGCTTTACTGTTTCCTTTTACGGACATACTTCACCTAGAACAACCTCACACAGTCTCACTTTGCAGCCATTGCTGTAACGTGCACTATTTATAACCTAAGTCATTCTACTCTGTTAACTTTCTGGCTAACAACAGTTGACATAAGTAACACACTGCTCTGGTAGACTCACTGAGTTCCTTCCATAAACATAAAACGACGATTCCAGGAAATGTTAGGAAGAAAGGAAAGATGAAAGAGCACTATGCATACATATTTTTAAATTGCTACAAGATTCTGTTACGGCTTAGGGTCTATAACTCAGCACATTTCCCCTATAATTAGTCTTTATCACCCTCCTTACTCTCACAGCACATCCATCACGGAAAGTCAGCACACGTTACATTCTGTACTTAAGTCATCCATGTGAATGGAGTAACAGTGCTCCAAAATACTTACTCAACATCACCCATGAAGAGTGAGCGAGCCCCTTTGCTCATCCTGACTGCAATCATGAATATGTGTGCCCGGAGGTTCTCTCATATGGGTGAGCCACCTACTGATAGTACGAGTGCTACAAACACACTGTAGGAAATTTGCCCAGAGCCACTCAGGTGCCTGACTACTTGTGTCCTTTAATCTCAAAATACATCTCATTCCAGCAAGGATGCACACACCTAATCAATCAAGTTGCAACAAGGCAATAGCCTCTAAGATGTGAAAAGCAAAGTGCCTTTGTGTTTTAGGCTCGCTGAGTAAAGGCGTCTTCATTTCTTTTTCTCCAATAAAATCAACCCAAATTATAAGGCTGAGGATCAGAAACACACAATCTATCTTTAGTGAACTACTAGACTCCTTACATTTCAAAACAGAAAGTATGAAGGCAGAGTAGTTGGAAGGATAGTATGTTTCATGCAAAGTGATGAAAGGACAAACCTAATTGTCTGCAGAGGAAGGCAGAACATTGGACATGTACACATTAGAGGCCTCATGTGCTGGGGAAGGCAAGGGTGACACAGTAGCTAAATAAACGGGGATTATTTAAAAGTTAGTCTATGGTGCAATTAGGTGGCAGGTGTATAATCCTACCTATCATGATCAGGAAGTATAGTTTCTAGAGAAAATCAACCAGACAGACTCGGGACTCGTGGACATCAGGCTCACCATGGGTGGAGTTGAGGTCTTGTGCTAGGAAGATGTAATTATCAAAATTCCACATCCTTTCTAAGCCCCTCTCTCAGAATACTTTCAAGTCAGGATGACACCCCACTCCCCAGCTCCCAGTCAGGTGCCTGGAGAAATTCCATCTGGAAAATGGACCAGTCTAAGAGCAAGGACAAACAGATCCTAGCATTGGCGGGGGCTGGTGTCAATGAAGTGGCTGGCCTGTTACTGTTTGCCTCATGATGAGATCCAGCTCTAGGCAAACCCTGTCCATTCACACTGAGCTTTCTATCCAGGTTTATCACACCCCAATCTTATACATAAAATAGCAGCCAAGGATCACCAACTATTTGAAGAAATCCTCTAACATAAAATACAAAGGTCAAAACAAAAAAAAATTTTTTAAAAAAAGGAACTTGGGAGAAGAAACAGAAAGAAAGTAGTAAGCACAAGAAAATGTAAAGAAACTATAATTTAGAGGCTCAGAAAATTAATTGTATTCTTTTTTAAAAAGTAAATTGAGCTTTTCTAAGTTGAAATATAATTCTGAAATACAAAAATCCTTCTCTGCCAAAATAGGAATTCCATAGTAACTGTCTAAAATTGTAGAAGCAATAGAGAGCAGAAACATAAAAGGGAGACAGCTGAGAGTGCTGACAACTGGTGCCTCTGGGGGTCAAGGTGGGAGTGGGAGGGGGGCAACACAGAATTTTTTTTACTTGTGAAAGCTGTGAAATATCAAAGTAATAGTATATGTACATCTATGCATAATTTAAAGGATGTCAAAAACAAACCATGTACTCATACATCCTTTAAGAAAGTGAGAACTACTGATGCCTTTGAAGGCTACCTTCCTCTTCAATTTTCCTCCAAAGAAACCATTCTTCTGATTTTTTGGTTTATTATTACTTTACATTTAAAAAATATAGTTAGGTCACAAATGTATGATTCCATAAACTTATTTAGTTTTTTGTGTTTTTGATCTTCAGACCACTGGTCGCATTCTTTTGTGACTTTTTTTAACTGAATATGAAGTCGATGAAGCATTAATGTAAATGCATGTGGCCACAGATGATTCCTTTTCTAAGGTGTATAGTATTTTATTTATTGTGTGGTTTTTACCTCAGTCCATTTATCCACTCAAATGATGATGGGAAGATTTTTGTATTATACACAAAGCTTTTCACAAACATTCTTATACGGACCTTTTGTATGAATGTGCAAAAGTTTGAACAGACAGTGTATACATGTTCACATGAGGTAGATTGAGCTAAACTATTTTCCAAGTATATGGAATAACTGACCTTCCCATCAGCAGCAATGAGAGTTCCTACTGCTTGACACCCTCTCAATATTTCAGTTATACTTTTTAATTTTTGCCAAGGTGGTGAGACTGAAATGGCATCTCTGCTTTTCCTAGTTGCTGATTACTATACTTCCATGTTTACTGACCATTCATTCCATAACAAGCCTGTTCATATCTTTTGCCCATCTTTCTATTAGAAGGTGATCATTTTCTTATGGATTGGAAAGAAGGCTACCTACGTTTTGGATAGGAATTCTTTTCCGGTTATTTATGATTACAAATGTCTTCTCCAAGCTTGTGGCTTATCTTTTCATACTCTTTGTGTTATCTTTTGATGAGCAAAAGTTTTTAAAATTTTTTAATGTAATTTTATTTTAATGTACATATTTGTTATTTTACTTATGCCTTTTGTGTCTTTTCCAAGTGAGGTTAAAAGATATGTTCCTACATTCTTTTTTTAAAAACTATTAACTTTTTCCTTTCTCATTCATGTGCTTGATGTACCGGGAATTAATTTTTATTCATGATGGGAGGGAGGGATCTATTTTCTTTCCTTTTGGCCACATATACATTGATTTTTAAAATATTTTTAATAGTTAAATTTCCCCACTGATCTGAGATACTACGTTTGTCATATATTAGCTTCTGATACGCATGGATCTGCTTCTGAACCCTCAGTTCCTTACATTGATATTTGTTTTATTTTATTCTATGCCAATCATTACCATACTATAGCTACCTTACTACCTTTAATTTTTATTACTATTTAATTTTTTAATTTTTATCACTTAATTTTTTTAAGTAATTTAATTTTTTTAAATTTAATTTTTATTACTAGGTTGTAGAATAAGTCTCCTATCTGGTTTTTTTTTTTTAAAGCTTTTTATTTTTCTGAATTTTATGTTTATCACTCCCTTGCTTTAGAAAAACAGTCTTGCCACAAACATAAGATTCCATAAACTTCTTTGGCTTTCCTGTTTTAGCTTCAGACCAATGGAATCATTCTTTCATGACTTGATTATTATTATTCTTATTATTTTACTAAACATCACATTTAAGGTTGCTTTTGTAAGATTATCTTTTAAGCTTTGCTCTTCCATATGTATTTTTAGAGTAAGTTTGTCAAATTCCAAATAATCATATATATATTTTGATTGGAATTACTTTAAAACTAGAAATCAGTTTGGGTTTAATTTACATCTTTATAATAATTGATTTTCCTATTCACAAAGAGAATATCTTTCTCTTTTTATTTAGATTTACTTTAATGCTTTCAATACAGTAATTTTTTAAAAATATATTTATGGATTCTGTCCACTAATACACTGTTTAGGATCTTCCCACCTATATGAGGGAAACTGGCCTGTAATCTCTCTTTTATTTCCTGTCCTCGTCTATATACCAACTTGGAGTGTAACATCATTTTCTAGTCTGTAAAGCATTTTGTATAAGGAGGAAATGTTCAGTATAATAAAACCGTCTAGGCCTGGTACTTTCTTTGCAGGAAGATTTCAAATTACTGATGCAATTTCCTTAATATTTATAGGACACTTAGCTGTTCTATATCTTCCTGACTCTGTTTTGGTAATTTATCTTTTTCTAGGAAGTTATTTCATGTGGTTTGCATTTCTTTATAAAAATTTGCTCATGGTATTCATAGTAGTCAAATTCACCTTTATTTTCCTAACATAATTATGCTTGTTTTGCTCAATCTTGCTGAAAATTTGTAAATTTTATTATTGTTTTCAAAGAACAAACTTTTGACTTTGTTAAGCTTCTCTACTGTATATGATTTTTTTAAAAATTTTCATCCTAATCTTTTAAAATATATTAGGTTGAGCCATATGAAATTATAAATAGTTGATCACATTTGACCTACAGGTGTAAAGGAATGACTTTTCTTGCTTTGCAACCTAATATTTCCCTGTAATTTCTTTGGTTTACTTTTCTTTTTCTAGCTATTAATTTTAGAAGCTTAATTTATCTTTGACCTTTTGCTTTTCTAATATAATCACTTATAACCATACATTTTGGCTCTATCCTATGAGTCTTGATAACCAGTATTGTTTTCGTATAAGTGTTTTCTGAATCCCATCATAATTTCTTTCTTGACCCATGAGTTACTTACAGGTATAAATATAAACTTTAAAAGGCAAAGAGGTTTTTGTTATGGACATATTTATGTTGTACTTTTGTTATTATGATTTCTAACTTAATTTCATTTTGATCAGAGGATGTGGTCTGTATAAAAAATTCTTTGAAATCTGTTGAGATTTGCAGAACCTTTGCTTTTTCTTAAGTCTTTTTAATACTAATTGACTTTTAAATTATGTATTTCCATGTAATATTATGTTGACAAAAATTAATAAAGTAGAATAGTTAGTTCAGTCTATTTTGTTGTTAATATAAACACCAACCTAAAGGGTTTCATCATCACCTAAATCACCCATTCTAAACATGTATATATTTACTTATTTACAGCCTTTCATATTCTAAAAGGACTTAGGAGGCCATCTTACATATGTTGCCTGCTAAAAGCGAGTGCACTTAATATTGTACCACACAGATTACCAAGGAAGCAAGATTTAAAAAGCGCTAGAAAGGGGAAACAAATTTCATTATCTTTTTGCTCTCTTGCATGGTTTTCATTTGGCATGCCTTGAGGACATTCATCTCTGAGCATCCAGATTAAATTCATTTGCTTTAATTACATAGTTGTGTCTAAGTGACACACACAGAGAAATGACAGGCTAAAACAAAGCTCAGGTAGCTCTCCGGGGGCCCGGGGGCCCAGGAGCGACCACTGAATTGAGAAATGAGGCTTCTGGTTGGAACTCAACCTCTGTTCTCCATTAAAGGTGACACGAGGATTCTTCCCTAGTCTTATTCCTTCCTGCTGCTGGTGGTACTGATGACAGTGGTGACAGTATGGTGGCAGCAGCAAACGTCTGTGTCACACACAAAGCTAAACACTTCACACAGATCATTTTACTCCTCATAATCACCCTTTCAAGTGGGTACTGTTATTATTCTCACTTTGTAGATGACAGAACTGTAAAGAGGAGTCTTAGAGAGAGGGAGGGACTTGTCCCATGGATAGAGTGATGACAAAGGTCTTTCCAGAAATTGGTTTCCAGAAACTGCTATTGAACCACAGTACTACCACCTTCCATGCTGAGACTAGCTGTGGCTCTCAGTGCATGAGGCATTCTGGAAAAAGCAGCTGGTCGGCCACACACCTGGAGCTCAGGCCTCCCCCGCGGCCTCATCACTGACTTCCTGGCTATGAGGGAAACACCACGATGTTACTTGATAGGCATGAACTCCCTGTGCTAGTCTGAGTCCTATCCTCTTCTCTGTGTACCTTCAGCCTCAGGGGCTCATCGCTTTCTCTGGTGGCAACAGAATGGCTGTGACCTACAGGGCTGAGTTGTTCAGATATCTCCACACCCGAAGAGTATACGTAACATGCAACAAAAGCATCACATGGTCCAGCTTCTCCAGTGTCTTACTAAATCATTCCAAACATCATATGCTTTAGGCATCTTGCTGCTACATTCTGAATCACATTCTTCTCTAATCAACACTCTCACTGGCTCATTTTTTCCATTAGTAAGATGAATGCAGTACAGAGTGAACTATTTATAATGAGCCCGAGCTTAAGCAACGGGGCTTTCAGTTGGCTTCATCTTAAATAAATCTTTCTTTGTTAATTAATGTACCTTATCCCAGTGTCGTAAGTAACATTTATGTTCCTGAATTGGACACGGAAGAAGAGAACCACACCCAGAGTGGAGGATCCAACAATCTTCAGCATCAATATGAATGCAATAACCATTAGAAAACAAAGTTTAAAAGTTTTTGTGCTTGGTGTAAACTAAGGAAGTTGTACAAGAGAATCTACAAGAGAGTAAAAAGTGATGTGATAATTAGGTCATGAATTAACCCCCTGGTACTTGCAGCTCTATACTATTTTTAAAGACCCCTTCTCACCTCCTAGGATATTTTGCACATGCAAAATGCCTAATGTGACTAATAAGGTACCTAGCATAAAAGTTAATTAATGAAAATGAAAACACTAAAACTCGAGTTATTTAGCAACCAGGGCCTGGAGCCAGATCCCAATTAAACCAGTCTTTTGGTGAAGGAAGGGATCAAAATGCCCAATAGGTTCCATCTGGCTGCTTTCTGTGGGTCAATCTAGAGCCTCATGTCCTTTTCAAACGAGCCTCTCCATCCTCTCCTTTCCATTGCAAGGAGCTAAGGACAATACTTGCCGTGTCCCGGGGAGCTCCCAGGGCACTCTCGCTCACATGGAAGGGGCTTGGCAGCTCAGGAATCCAGCTGGAAGCATGATTCACTAACTCTTCCCAGCCCAACCCTTTTGTCATTCATTCCACTGGAGGGGCCCCTAACCCTCCAATCCCATTTGTACCCCACTGAGGAGATCTGATAATGGTCCTGGCAGAGCTGTGGCTTTTCATAACTTCTGGCAGGGGCCTCGCTGACCCATAACATGGCTACACACATGATTTCTTCTCATACTGTCTCTGTAAATTGACCATGGCTAACCTTGCTGCCCTAATCAGATCAATCAGAATAACATTTCTTTAGCTGCTGCACGCTGGCAGCCTCCTGGGCTGAGGCGTGACTCAGAGTCAGGCTCAGATACTGAAGGCGGATTTTTGAGTTTCCAGTGGTCTCAGGTTTCCTTTGCTTTTATCACAGTTGGTGAGCTTTGTACAGCCCGTGTTTACAGCCATGCAAATTAGCCTCAGCTGGAGAGAAATCAGTTCAGGCCCGAATGAAATCAAGCTCTGGGCCACAAGGTATGTTATCAAAAATTGAAAGTGTGGCCATAGTACTGCAGTCAAGCCAGACTGTCCTAAGAAACACGTGGACATTGTCTAATGGAACCTGAACTCTTAGTTTGGCCTCTGGACCCTGAAAATTGAGAGACGGAAGGGAAGATGGTAAAGCGCCCCACAAGCCAGCTCAACCAATGGCTGCTGCCACCAAATGCATTTTTTGTTAAGTAGGGACAAGTATGAGAAGGGAAATTTTGCATCTTTGAAAGAAGAAACGCTCTGGTTGTGAGGCTGGTTTGGAGTAAATCCCATGTTATTCACTGATGAAGTAAGCTCCAGCTTCACAGTTTTATTCTATTTACACACTTGTATACACTCAGTTTTAAAGTGTATGTGTGAAGGTGTCCACGTACAGATGTGCTCTGATACGCTGCACCTGGAAAGCATCTTTAAAAACATCCATTGAGATGCCATGACAGTTACAAAAACTAAGGCCAGAAAGGTTACGTGACTGGACATACAACGACCGCTAACTACTAGTTACTTTCCAGACAAAGCCTCTGGCACCTTTCCATTGTCTTTTTCCCCATCATATTTCCAGTCCTTTTGTACCCCAGCACATAAAGACACGTGGTTTATTTTAAAATAATTCTCCAATACACTCATGTCTCTTAAGACTGAGGGGTTACTAAATCCTAATGGTCGTTCCCTGAGGTCCTTCATACTGATGACCCCTACGATATGATGCTGATGGCGTCAGGCAGCTGCACTATCAGACTGTGCCTGGATGTGAGTGCTGCAACGCTGGTTCACTCGTGAAGCCCCTGTCCATCTCCCCTCTAATAAGTAACACAAAAGTTGGCGGGCCTTAAGTGTCCCCAGTTGTCAAGTGGAAGTAGTGACCAGACCGTTGGGATTCATCTAATTAAAGTTCTCATCTTTTGACACATATGAGGCCCGAGACCCAGAAAATTTAAGGGACTTGCTCAAGATTCAATAATTGGTTACAGTCAGAGCCAGATGTAGAAACCAGGTCTACTGACAGTATGCTTCTGTTGCTAAACAATGACCAGAGAAGAAAATTCAGACTTCTCCAGGTGAATTTAAAATCAGGACTTGTAGTTAAATTCAGATCAAAATCCCATGTGTCAGGTAACTCAGAGCACAAGCTCTGGGGTTGTTGCTGGATTCATTTCCTTACCACTTAAGAGCCGTGTGAGGCTGGGTAAGTTATACAGCCTTCCTGGTCCCAGCTTCCTCACCTACGAAATGGCAATAGTAATAGTAACCATCTTACTGGGTTCTTGTGAGAATTAAATGTTACTACATGCCAAGCACTTAACCAAAAACCACTTACCTAGCATTAACTATTATTATTATTACTATTGAAATCGTCACTCAAAAGATACTACATATTTCAAGGTTATTAAGACTTCTCTCTGTTCATATTAATCATGTATCTCTGAGAACATGTGTGTGCACAGGGCTGTTCTGACCTTTGTGTTTACTTTGCAAAACATTTATGAGTTCAGTTGAGAAAGCATCCATGTGACCTGGGTTTGTGACTTAAATACATAAAGAAGATCTTTGCCTAGTCTTGTTTGTTTTTTTTAAATCCTCACCTGAGGATGGATGGATGGATATACCATATAATTATATATATACACATACACATATATACATAACTAATATATGTACACCTAATATATATACACACACACCATTACATATAGGTATTTATATAATTATATGGTATAATATTGTGTATATGGTATAATGTGGTATACAATTATATATTGATTTGATTTGACAGAGAGAGAGAAAGGAAACTCAATTGGTTGCCTCCCATATATGTTCCGACCAGGAATTGAACGTGCAACCTTTTTGATACAGGGGATGATGCTCCAACCAACTAAGCTACCTTGCCAGGGCAAGATCTTTGCCTATTCGTGTTATCTTCTCACATACCTAAACGGTAGAACAAGAGAGGAGACTGGAGGAGTCACTGCCATGACCAAGGTGCCAGCATCAGCACTCACCCTCAGCCGCTGCCTAGCACCAGCCTGTGTCCTAGTCTTAGAAAAGGGCCTGTATTAAGCATCAGTGAATGAGGTCCAGGAAAATACAGGCAAGACTTCAAAATTTTGCTCAACTAGGAGTACTTTTTAAAAATACAAATATTTATAATGGTTCTCTCACAGACTATCTTGTAACATCCAATCATTCATCTTTGTTTCCTAATTAGATAACCCCGAATCTGTGTCGAAATACATCTTCAATCCCTTTAAATCTGGAAGACTTAAAAAGCTGCGTGTGTGTGTGTGTGTGTGGGGGGGGGGGTGTGTGTGTGTGTGTGTGTGTGTGTGTGTGTGTGTGTGTGTGTGTGTGTGTGTGTGTGTGTCTGAAGGTGATTCCAGAATTAGTCCCAAAGGGGCTAAGTCTAATACTTCATAAATTTTTATACTACAGTCATTCATTCTAAGCACTGGAACTCTGTCTACTAATGATTTCTATTCTACTAATACCTACAAGCCTTTCTAATATGCATTTGGCTCCCAATACTTTGCGTGGATAATTTGCTGTGAAATTTGGCCTCATGGTCCACAATAAAGAGATTTAACAAGACTAAAGAGGGTGCAGAGGAGCAGTTACTCTCTTGTAGGTTCCATTTCTCAGTGCGCTGGGAAAGAAGCTAATTTAGCTTTATGTCTAAGCATTCTAAGGTGCCCTCTTGTGGTTTGGGACAGGTAATGAGGATCCTAATGATACTGCAACTGGCTTGAGGTGCAAGTCCAGATTAAGTTACTGTTTAACAGCCAACAAGAGAAACATAGCTGAACTCCAAGAATAATATTCAGATTCAACATTCTGAAAGAATCATTGATATCCATACTTGACAAGTTCTAACTGCCTCTTTTTTTTTTCAGTAAGTAAATAAAGTAAAAGTACAACTTAACTTTTTGGGCCATCTGATTTCCAAATAAAATTTATAAGGCAGATTTTTTGTAAACTGGTGCCTGTCTGGACTAAAAGCTCCCATTTGCTTTTGGTAGAGTTAGCCAGTGAGGGGCCTTTAAGCCGAAGAACAGGAAATCCCTGATCATTCCAGCTATCACTCAAGGAATCTGGACATAGCACTAATGACTTCAAGGCCACATACTGGTGCAGTCAACACACGGGCAAGTTATTTCACTCATTTCTATAAATGATAACCCCTAACTTCCCTGCTCATTTTTCAAACACATGAGAAATATAAAGGGTATTGCAAATTCATCCTCATTCCTGGCGGGGGGGGGGGGCAGGGTATAATGCAGATATTCTGCAGCAGCTGGAGAAATTATCTTTATACACAAAAGCTGAAATTATATAAACTTGGAAGGCAACAGGTTATGAAACCATATAAATTTATGTTCAGGCTTCCAAACAATGTTTTCCTTCCACCCTTCTCCTCTCCCCACTAAACTGAGACATCAAGTCTGGGATTGGAGTATTACAGCTATGATCCGCGCCAAAGTGACCAAATTACAACTGATGACTTTTGGCTCCAGGATGTTTCAACAGACTAATGTCTGCTGAACCATCACCACCCCTCCCCACCTGACTCACACCCGCACCCCACGTGCTCAGGGAAACGCCATTATTTCATTATTCTTAAGAAATATCTATCAAAAAGGTAGAGGGAGAGGAATGACTTTATATATCTTACAGAGGAGAGAACAAGAGCAGAGATTACTTATAATTCCAAGTGAGACTGTGACATTTCAGGAGAAGAATATTGGCAAGTCATGCTGATTTTCTGAAAGTTGCTGGGCAAGTTTAAAAAGCAACTGGAAAGTTTATCAGAGCAGCTACTTCCCTGACAGGCACCAGGAGAAAGAATCTTAGACAATGAGGGCAGATTTCTGGCTTGTTGTCAAGATGCTGACCTATCTTTCCCAGGAACAAATGCAGCTGAAAGAGAGGCCTTGGAAATACAGGCACATTGGCAATGGAATCCCTTATTTTACAGTGCAAAAAGACTATATAAACCACTGTGAGGTGAACTACTGGATGTCTGTATGTGTCATTAGAGAAAGTTGTGAAATTCTATAAATATTGAAAAAACAGGAATGGTGTAGAGATTACCCTTTGCAAATACTTCCAGGAATGGGCATACTAATGTCTTAAGACCTTCAACAACCTTGTGGGAATCAGTGACGTTCGAAAATTCCTTTGCAAAGCTTCCATATTAGTTCATAAACTAAGAGATTAATACACAGTTCTGGAGAATACTTAAAGTACTTTCATAACCACGATTTCACTTTACCATCATAACAACCCTGTAAAGAATTGTCATTCCCCATTTTATAGAGAAGGGACCAGTGTGTGAAAGTTAAACACTTGCTCTGAAGGTTATCACAGAGGAAAAATAGGAGCCAGTACTAAGTGTTGGTGCCAATAAGAGCCAATGTTTTAAATCCTGGCTCTCCAGTGGGTGACTGTTATGTTTGTAGTGGCAGAGTGGTCTGGTGTCACAGATGAGATTGGCACAGGCCTGAGTACCCAATACAAATTTGTCATAGTTAGTATTTATTTATAGCTGATATATAAAATATTGGTAGAGCCAAAGGGAAACAGCTGCAGATCCACATATTTCGCTGTTGGAGTTAAACGTAAAACATCTTTTTATTCAAAGATTTGGCTTCCTATTGGGAGACCCTAAAGAAAACTGGATAATTTTACAACAAAGGAAATACTTTGGATTTGCACAAGTGTAGCTGTATTTTTTGATGATGTTAACAATGGCCACTCTCATTTATAAATGTCAAATCAATCATCCCAATACACATTGTGACCATCATCAATGTGTCAAATTACAGTTTAAATAAAAGGGAGGTGAACATGCCAAGGCTCTTGGACATCCTCTCAAGTCTTCATCATTACCAACGTCTTCCCAGTTAAAAGTGTGCAGACCCTAGAAGTCACTTCATCTTTCTAGGTCTCAGCTTCTCATGTGCCACATCAAGGTACTGAATTAGATGATTGGGAAGGTTCCTTCTATTTTTTAGGCTAAATGTTAGTATAGAACAGGATGCCTGCCCAGCTTAATAACATATTTAAGTTCACTTAAATATATATATACTTATATATATATTAAACTGGTATATATTAAATATATATACCTTTTTACTTTGAACTAGTACCATTGATGGGAACTTCAAATGCTAGCATAGAAGATGAAACTAGAAACTAGCATCAGAGCTCAGCAGAATCTCGACGGTTATTTCTGAACCAGGAATGAGGTATGCAGAGAGAGATGAAGACCAGATCCATTTAAGAGATGTTCACATATATGTGTCAGTGCTGCCTAAGCCCCTACAGTCAAGATCCAGAATGCTGGCTATTTTAATCTCCAACAAATACTACACATCAGTCATTATAAAGACCTATTTGGCAAGGGTCCTCCTGGTCATCTTGTATGGGAGCCACCCTGCGTTTCAGCTGATGAAGTTGGCCTCCGATGCTGAAATGCCTCAGCTGCTCACAACCTTGACAATTCACTTTCATTTTCATTTTAAGAGAAAAGAAAACAAACATCTGACTCTTGGAAGAGCGAGGGGATCCAACTTGATGCTGGAAATCTGACCACAGGCGTGGAGAGAAAGTGTATAGGAGGTAGGCTTAGAGTTTTCTGGCATTGATTCAGCTTGTTATTTTCTTTAAGACCTAAAATCTCAGCTCTAAGGTAGGCTGCAAAGCTCACTAAAACTCCAAGAAGCCTCAAAACCATCAAGCTCAGTAGACCTACATTCTTGGCTCTACTTAAAGACAAAAGGGGAGACTACATATGTGCAGATTATATGGAGTGACAACAACCTCACTGGTCAGAAAGATTAAATAAAGAGTTCGAATGAAGGGGATTTTCCTCCTCAGGCAGTGAAGCAAAATAAACACATCAAGTACTAACTGTCTTTGTGAAAATCTTTTGTTGTATAGGCAAACAATTATGAGATAAGAAATAAGAATAAACAACAAAATGCTTTGATGTTTTAAAAATAGTCACTCACCAAAACAGAAATAATTAGATTTATGAGTAAACAACATGTTACCAAGCATCCAAAGAGAGAAACAGAAGAGGTAACAGAGATCTGAGAAGTAGAAAACAAAACTAAGTTTAATACGATAATGAGTAAGAATGCATTTAGCAGAGTTCCTGATTAGGCAGAAGAGGATTCTAGGAAGTGGCAAACTGAAGTGAGCGTATGGAATATGGAGATTCTTCTTTTGTGTTTTGTATAGAAATAAGTCTTCTGTTTCTGTAGACGACACTTAAAAAGCCAGCTGGCCTTTAGAGAACACTTACTTCCATCACATACCAATCGAACTGCATGGAAACACAGTTTATAGCATATCAGTTGACTTTTTGCATAGAGCTAATTGTTTTTTAAAAATTTAATCTTTATTGTATTTTTTCCCATTACTATTTAGTCCCCTTAGAGCCCCCTCCCCCCAGCAATCACCACACTGTTGTCCGTGTCCATGAGTCCTTTTTCCTTTTTGTTTAATCCCTCCCTCCAACCTCGCCGCCCCGCCCCTACATCCTGCTCTCCATCTATGAGTCTGTCCCCATTTTCCTTGTTAGTTCAATTTGTTCATTAGATTCTACATGTGAGTGAAATCATATGGTATTTTTCTTTCTCTGACTGTCTTATTTCACCTAGCACAATGTTCTCCAGGTCCATCCATATTATAGGACTAACTGTTCTAGTAGAAAAATTCAAATTGTCCCATGCAATATGTCTTCTTAAAAGTTTCATTGTGAAATTTAATTATTGTTAGGATCACATTTTTCTCATGAAAACACAATTCCAATGGACTCAAGAGGTGAGAAGCTTTAATCATGATTTTCATTCATAATTCAGGTCAGTGGGAAAGTCTTATTTCATTCACAGAACACTGGATTCAGACTTTTGCCATTTTTCCCCTGGAAGGTACAGCTGATTTCATAATCACTATGTTACCCTGAGATATGAACCAGTGGATGAATCCACCTATATAATTTAAGAATGAAGAGCTAACGATAATATCGCTCTATATCACACACTTTTCAAAAAATTTTCCCCTCTTAGATTTTAATTTCACAACATCCTGGTGGGTCAGCTGGATATTGTTAATCCTCTTCTTATAGAAAAGGGAAGATATGATCTAAAGAAGAAAGACAACGTTTGCAAGCTCACGTGGCAAACCAACAGCAGAACCGAGTACTTTACTTTTTCCTCAACACCATTTAGGCTTTTATCAAAATACGTAGGCAGAGAGGTAACCGCAGTGGTAGCTACAGTAGCAAAATGATAGCAGCCGTCATTTGCTGATGGCCGGCGGTGTGCCAGGCGCAATACTGAGCATGATATATATATTCTTCTTAAAATAATTACTTGGAATAATAATACAAGCAGGCATCATCTCATGTCATGGTTAGGGGTCTGAGGCACAGAGTGGAAGAACTATGACTTAGGTCACACAGCCAGTGCACGGCACAGGTGTGATTCAGCTTCAAATCTATCTGACTGTTCAAGGATACACTTTTTCTCTGATGGGAGGACTGGGACTATCGGACTTCAAGTCCTCACACCTGTGCTCAGAAATCACCTTTCTTGGTGAGGACTATCCTGAACACTCTATTTACAATTGCAGCCCTGTTGCTCTCGTGCCAAAGTTCACCCGCCTTAAGTCACAATTACACGATTTAATTTTTATTTCTAATATTGATTGTTAATATGCTCCAGCGGACAAGACTCTTAGGGTCTTTTTTCCGTTTTTGTTTTTGTTTTTACCAACACATCCCAGATGCTTAGACAGTGCTATCCAATAGAACTTTTTGTAATGACAGAAATGTTTTTCATATGTGCTATACGGTAGCTACTAGCCACATAGTAAAACTGAAAAGTGGCTAGTGCCACTGAAAGACTGACTCGTTTATTTTATCTAATTTTTTAAATTATATTGAAATAACCAAACTTTTTTCAATAGAATTAATGGATAAAAAATAGGTCTAGATTAAACTGGAAAAAGTTTGAAAATTCAGGTGTTATGACTAAAATAGCAAGCGCACATTCTCAAACTATTGGCTCCTCTTTGTCATCTGTAATTCAAAGCTTTCCAAAACACATTTCTGAAAACAGGGAAAGCAAACTAGCAACAGACAATGAATTCCCATGTATGACATATAGATACACACACACATATATATGTTATTACTGTGATTATTATAATTACTCAGTACCTTTTTGACCTTGTTTTTTTTCTCATAGGTCTCTGAAAGAGGTTTTTTCTTCTGCTGAGTTGTGTCTTTGGAGAATAAATACTCAAATTCACTAGTATCCCGAATATTAGGCTCTTCTAAGGAATCCCACAAGGTTGGTGTACCACTTTGGCTTAAAAGAGAAAATGAGAAATTAAATTTAACAAGCAAAACATAAGAGAACAGAATACAGTAAAATTTCTAATTCATTTTTTTAACTCATCAAAAAATAATAAAAGTTTACAACTTGATTTTTTCAAAAAATCAACCAACTGAAAGCACATGTTTGTACAAGTCTTAATTAAAACACACACACACACACACACACACACACACACACACATCCTTAGTATAGATAGTTTGGGAAGGCTTTTTGTGTTACACATTTTTTAAGTCAAAATATAATATGCAGCATTAAAGAAAATACATATTTCCAAAACAGAACGGTCATTAGATACAATCAGAGAGAGAGGGAAAGAGAGAGAGATGTAGAGAAACTTTGAGGGAGCAAAAATCCTGGGATTCAGACTGTTGTGGCCATGTGAGCTGCTTCTCCCTCAGTCTGTGGCGTCTCCATGATGGATAAACATGGGCATTATGTAAAAGCTGAAGGATAACCAATCTTGAGACAATAATGGGATAATTCTTAGAGAGTCCAGCAGAAGTAACACCTGCTTGGGTGTCTTTAGTAGGGTAATGATACGGGAGTATTAATTTATAGTTTTAACCCTTGAACGTTTCACCTAAATGTTATATGGTGTGCTTGAGTGTGGTATTGAGTGTGTTACAGAATTACATGCTTATGATTTTGTAACAAAAGATTTTATGCCCTGGCTGGTGTGGCTCAATGGATTGGGTACCAGCCTGTGAACCAACGGGTCACTGGTTTGATTCCTGGTCAAGGCACATGCTTAGGTTGTGGGCCAGGTACCCTGTAGGGAGCATGAGAGAAGCAACCACACATTGATGTTCCCCTCTCTTCCGTGCTCCTGTCCCCTCTCTCTAAAATAAATAAATAAATAAAATTTTAAAAAAAGATTTTGTAATAAAAAAGGGGCGTTATTTGTGCTGGACCCTGTAGCCTGAAAGTGCAGTTTACCTCTCCTTGGATTTCTTCCACTGGTTTTAAATATGATTTCCTGGTCAACTTAGCCCAGGACCCATAATACGTGAATGAGTTGTGCTCATGTAGAAATACTCAATTTATAATACCTTACCCCAACAACAGTATTAATAATAAAAACCAAAAACTCCATTGCACCAGCTCTCCCTGGAGTTTCAACTAAGGCAGTCATGGGGAAACAGTTTTTTTTTGTCTTCAAAAAACAGGGCCACCCTAGTTTTGAAAGAAAGAAAGGGAAGGAGATATGGAAAATCCAAGGTAGGAGGGCTGCTCTGAGCGCTGACTCAAGGGAGTTGCTGCTCAGGCTCCCTGTAGTCAGCACATATTTCCTCCCAAATACCCACCTTCTTAACTTAGTTCCTAATCTAATTTTTAAACACTGTTAATGCAAACAGAAAAAAATAATGTCTTGCCTATACATTTATTGGTTTTCAAACATATTACATGATATAATCTATAGTATCTATAAGCTCTTACCTTTCAATGTATATTATTTCAATATGTGTTTTCTCCATGAAAACATCTCTTTATTAGTGTATAAAGTGGTTCGCAAAAATTTTTGTTACTAGCAGGTGATTTTCATATCCAAAATAGTTGGAAACACTGGCTTCTCAGGTGCGCATGTTCACCTTCTGCCATGTGCCTGCCTCTTCCCTGAAATATGCCATTTTGGTTCTGGCCTCATTCATTTCTCTCCACTTTTTGTTAAATTATAATTTTTTCAAATATAATATTTGAGCCACTTAAGAGCATTTATGTAACATATGTGAGTTATAACATAACACAATATAAGAAATACTTGTAAAATCATCGCCACAGGCCAGGCCCTTTTCAATGAAGTCCATCCATCTTTGTGCTCCTTCCTCAGCCACCCACCTCTGCCATTCAACTTCAGTTTGAAACACAAGCACCACTGATGTGAAGCGTTAACTCATCTGCACCCAGAAAGAGGGATCTTGATGCAAGAAGAGGACCAGGGAATTTTGGAGCAGCTGCTGTTAGGTGCTGCTGGTTTGAGCCTCACGAAGGTTCTGGGAAGCGGAGGAGAGGGGGCTTAAAGCGAGCTGATGCAGTGCACAAGGCAGATTGTTCAGGTCCTCCTGCATCATCTCTTGTACCTGTATTGCATGCCCAGCTCCAAAGACTCAGAGCTCAGGCCAGTATGACCAGGGCTATGATTCACATTCTGGGGCAAATTAAGTCTGGAAGTCAGGTTGAGCATTTTGCCACCATTTATGACACTGTTTCTATGGGAAAATACATTTCCAATAATGTTTAAAGGACTTCTGAAATACCACCTCTCAGTGAGTTGGGGATACCTAGTGTTTTGTGGGGCAGTAACAAGAACTCACTTACAATGGGCTATCTGCATGCATGGTCAACTCTTTTCTGACCACTGAATGGTACAATTTTAGCTCAAAAGAAGAGGAAGGCAGGGGAGGAAGGAGGAGAAAGGTGTGGAGAAGGGGCAGATGGAAGAGGGAGAGGAAGGGAAGAGGGGAAAGAAGACTAGGAATATAGATATTTATTAGGAAGATGAAAAAATAGAGAAATGAGGATTTTTAAAATGTATTTGTTTTATTTTTAGAGGGAGGAGGAAAGGATAAAGAGAGGGAGAGGAGAGGGAGAGAAACATCAATGTGTAGTTGCCTCTCGCGTGCCCCCTACTGGGGACCTGGCCCACAACCCAGGCGTGTGCCTCGACTGGGAATCAAATCAGTGACTCTTTTGTTCACAGGCCAGCGCTTAGACCACTGAGCCACACCAGCCAGGCCTATTTTTCTTTAAATAAATGTCTCTTCCTTGTCCTAGAAACCTGAAAACATACCAAAAAAAGAAAAATGGCAGAAGTTAAAAATGTTAGCAGTGAAAAGCAATATAGGTGGACAAGAGGCAGTGTATGTAGTGGGAAAAATTCATATTTTACTCCTAGTTCCCCAGAAGACCAAGACCAAACTTTTTCATGTGTACATTACACAAAGAGCCTACAATATCCAGTTGTACAAAATATTACAACACATTTCATCTGCTTTAGAAGAACACATCCCAAATAATTTTACTTTCGTCCTCAAATAAATACTACACAGAATCTTTAGACCATTTTAGTTTCAGAGCAATAGCCATGCTCTTCAGAAAAAAATATCTTCAGACTCCTATAATAAGAGACAGAACGTGCGGTGCAGCAGGAATGCCCATGTTGCCACCTTCACACATCACAGTGGGGAGCCTCCCCCTTCCCCGTAGCGTAGCTCGAGGCTGACATGCTCACCAAACAGGGCTCTCCTGATGTCCCAGGTCAGGAAAGCTCGTGCATTCAGCTACTTTTCATTATGCTCAAAACTGAAGCCCTACATTTATGGTAAAACTAATAAAAGCATGGCCATTCAATTGTTTTCTTTCTCGAAATGGCCAACTACATAAGAAAGGGAAAACACAGACATTGCTTATCTCCAGTTTGACTTTGTCGCCCTGCGAACAGTGGGCAAAGGGCCCATGTCTCCCAGCAGCACTGTAATACCCTTGGTATAGTCTATGATACTGGTTGTTCATTAAGTCTTGCGGGGCATGAAGTGGAGGCAGCTATGGACAGCAACGTGTGCTGTCTGAACAGGTGGGATTCGTCACCCTGGAAGGGCTGCACCTTAATTTCAGGACACTAATAAAGGAAATGACATCTGAGTCTTGAATGGGAAAAGGGGAATATTAGTATTTTAGCCAATGGTAGGAGCTATTTTAGGGTCATCTCACGCTTTTTTAACTATTCATCTGGAAAATTATAAAGCACGAACATTTAAAAAATTATCAGGATTTTCCCCATATATAAACTCTTGACCTCCCCACCTTTTGTGTGTGTGTGTGAGAGAGAGAGAGGAAAGGGACCAATATGAAGTACATAATCAACTTAGTTCACAATAGGCTTAGTTTTAAGGTATTCTCCACTCCTATATTGATTTCCAGTTACTTTATAATCATGAATTACACGTTATCTTGTTCAATATCCTGCCTTCTCCGAGTAAAATGTTATATAAATCGAAAAATTTATCACTGTATCTGGACTTGTAAGTTCAAAAACTTAACTCTAAAAATATGTTCTGTATTTTTGTTCTTTGCAAACAAATGGACTTCAGACCTAGACAGTAGTCAAGAAGCAACTCAGTATCTCCCATTATCCTTTTGCCAGGCTCTGAAATAAGGCAGATGAAATCCTTTTCAAATTTGTTTGATTGAAAGTGTCCAAACCACCATATATTGCTGCCTTACAGACCCAGTTTAAGAAGCTAAACAAATGTAAGGTGCTTTTTAGCTATTCACATGCTAGCACTTTCTCTGATGGGCAATGAGGTATAAGACGCGAGGCACAGAGCAGTTAGGGAAACCAGAGTTTCAGCAGAGAGTTTCCGTTCTTAGACTCCGCTCTGACATAAAAAGCAAATGACTCAGCCATGTCTTGTTTCTTTAATGAAAAATGAAAAAATACACATACCTGTTAGAAACAAGATCACAAGTTTAATAATACTATCTAAAGACAAGACAGATATTCTAAAAATCTTCAGTGAACCTACAGTATATATTCATCCTCAATGTCTTTATGACTATTCACTAATTGTAGAAATGTTGGAGAAGGCTTTAACTTAGATCTGAGCTCTTCCCTAGTCTATGAAATGGACTATTTATTTTAGAGAGGAATCTGACACCTAATATGTCATCTCTCCCAGTATCAATCCAGAGAGAATCAGACAACATGTGGTAGAGAGAGACCTTCTCCCCAAAACACTCCCACTTTGTCTATCCAAGGCATTCACTGTACCACATTTGAGAATGAGTGCTACACTACACAGATAGATATTAAATGGGTAAGAATAAAATATCACTCATGTAAAATTCTGGGAATTCCCAAGCTGAAAATGGGCCAGGGGTGTTGAGCTTACCTCTTATCACTTATTTGTATTCTAGTCCAGTACAGAGGCTTCATGGGACAGCTGGGCTCTATGGCTGGCTTCCGAGGACATTGGCTAGAAGGAGGGCTGACTCCGAAGAAGAGGCCAGGAGGAGGTGGGGGCACAAGTCCCGGGGGGGTTGGAGCAGGAGAGGGCCCCCCACTGTTGGGCAGAGCAAGTGAGTTAGGAAGTGGTGGTGGGGGAGGAGGCGGGGGAGGCCCAGCACTTGGAGGCAGAGGAGGTGGCGGAGGTGGTGGTGGCCCAGCACTCACAGGTGGTGGTGGAGGTGCTGGTGGCAAAGGTCCAAGTCCAGGTGGGAGGGGAGGAGGGGGAGGGATGGCTGCTGGTAGGGGTGGTGCTGGGGGGAGAGGGGATGCATTTTCCTGGCTTGCTGAGGTGCTTTCCACAGACTGAAGTGGTGCATGGATGTCTTTGTTGTCATTTGTGGGAGAAAGTTGGCTTAAAGAGGAGATATTCAGCTTTTTGGGTATTATTTGGTTGCTTCTGATTGTCTTGCCTTCGCCTTCACAGGGTTTGAGGAAAGTCTCTCTGTCTGTCTGGATGCACACGGTTCTGTAGGTCTTGGGAGGGCAGTCATCATCGGTGGAGATACACACATCTTTCATCTCTCCGCCGCCTCCTCGCCGTCGGTGTTCTATCTCATGTTTGAGATTTTCAATGGTTTCTTCTAGTCTCGCAGTTGTCACTGCATGCTCACCCCGGATATGAAAGGCCTGAAGTTCAAACTGAGCCTGTAGAGATATCAGTGGGGAGGAAAGTAAAGCGTTTCTAAGAACAAATATCAGAAATAAAAAAGTCAATACTGTCCCCATAGCATAGCTCACACCAATGCAGGCAAACACAGATTCTTTTGAGATTCCAACGAGGTGTAAATTTCACTTTATGAATTTTCCAAGGACTTAAACAGTTGGAGTAGAGGCAGAATTTCATCCAGTATGAACTCATGGAGAATAATTACCATGGATTAAGGTTTATAGTAAAACTGTCATCTAAGAACTTTCACCTGGTTTTTAATATCAAATGCGAAGACAAAATTTTTAATAAATGTTTGAATAGGCTTGAAAATATCTTTTATTACTTTTGGATTCAGTTTGGGAAAACAAAACATTTTGAGAAAAAATTAGATTGGGAGATCGTACTGGCTTGGAGCTGCTATTCTCACAGTCCTCCTTAGACTGTCTCCTCTATGGGGTTTCCCAGGCAATACAGCAGAAATAAACGGCGTAAGAAGCTATAATCTATGTACATTTTTTTTAAAGTGTCCACACCAAACCTTCCCATGATAAGTATTTTGTGCCTTTCATAATCGTTCATAATACAGTAAGAAATAAGCAATATAAATGCATTGAAAATGAGAATACCAAGATTTGCTATTTTTCTCTCCTACATATCCAGCATTTTAAACTCTACTTTATGGTAGTCTTTTTAATACTTATATTTTCAACTATTTCAGTGCCTTGAGTCTATGGCTTTACACTTGTTGGCTCAGACCTGCCACACTCCCAGTCAGTAACCAGCCCATTTCCAGTGAGCCTATTGCAGTTAACTGGGAAGCAGTCAAATTTACAATTTTATTAGAGTTTCCAAAATCCAATTAACAGTAATTAAATATTCCCAGAGAATTATTTAATTTTTGCCTACCCCATCAGATTGTAAACTCCACAAGATGAAATCAGAGGCAGTATCTGCCTTAATTTCTGTACCCCAGAAGCCAGCACAGCCGGTACATAGTACTGAAGAGATGGATAGCTAAAACACACTGCAATAGCTATTATATATCCAGTCACTCCCCCAAGAGCCTTCCTTATGGCTAATAAATCTTTCCTTACTATAATTTCAGCCCACAAATATCTAGAACACCAACATGTATACAAGTGCAGATCCATTTTGCATCAAAAAGGTAAAGAAATATTTTTAACAGCCTAGTCAAGAAAGGCCAAGAAGACATAGGGAGATTTTCTACTTTCATTAAGACACTTCTAACTATGTTTTTATTAGGTTCACCTTGTCCCTCATGAATCAACCCCCAAATAACTATGGTTAGTAGAATTAAAGACAAGGCTTTTTGTAAAGCTGACCTTCTCATATGTGGACATGGCAGCTCCAGTTCAACTTGGAACAAATTAGCAAGTTCAGGGCACCATGTATTCTCGTAGAGCACAGAAATATTTAGCACCTGAGTTCTGAATTCATACTCCCTGGTTCACATCCTGGCTTAGCTATTTGCTAGCTCAATAATCTTGGGCAGGAAACTTCATGTTTTCAAGCCAGAGTTTCCTCAAGTATAAAGTGAGGATAATAGTGAACCATGTCTAGGGTTTTTATAAAGATGAAATGAAACACTTCCTATAAAGAAGTAGGCATTATGCCTGAAACATAGTAAATTCTGAATAAATGTTACAGTTAGTTATTATTGATCATGACAATATTACAGTAGGAGACTAACAGATCTCGAATTCCTAAAAATTTCCAATAATGCCACCTTTGTAGAGTGATGGGCACAAAACCAAGGAAACACTTAAACAGGAAGGACAAACAATGTACTACAAATACAAACATTTAGCCAATCTTTCATGAGTTCTTCTACCAAATGCCCCAAAGTAATTTCAAGCTTCACTCAACTATGTGCTCAAGATAATCTGTTTCAACATCCTACCTATCTCCCTCTCCCTCCCCTGCCCACCTCCACCTGGGTCCCAGCCCTGATCCCACCCTGAATTACCTGCAACATTTCATTTTAGTGACTAGTTCCAGTCTGCTACAACTAACTCACCCTTTTAAAAAAATGTTTTAGTTTTGATTTTACAGAGAGGGGAAGGGAGGGAAAAAGAGAGAGTGAGAAACATTGATGTCAGAGAGAAACATCAATCAGTTACCTTTTGTATGCATCCCAAGGGACCGAACTTGCAACACACACATGTGGCACAACCAGGAATCCAACCAAGGACCTTTCCATTCATGGGATGACGCCCAAACAACTGAGCCACACTGTCTGGGACCACAGCTAATTAACTCTTTGTTGTTATTCCCAACTAGCCTTCCTCCAACAAGATTAGTGTCAAATATTGATGAGCCAACAATTTTACTCAATCTTCAGCTTCTTAGTAATATGAAAAAGTTGTACAGACATGCTCCACAGAGACTCTTTCCCTTTATCTCACAGCTGGCCCAAAACTACATCAAAAGCCCTGGTCCCTACCTCTCCAGCTTTCCATCCAACCAACCATCTCCTGAATATGCTGAAGCTAAGGATACACCTAAATACCATTTTGGTGGCTCTGTAATTCATTTGCTTAGTGTAGAGGGTAGAGCACAAATTGGGAAGATTATTATAGTGCTGCATACCTCAGTTTTCTCATAAGTAAAATGGGGATGATAACAGAAACTCACCTTACCAGGCAGTTATGAGAAGAGGGATGAGTTAAGAGATGAGGTCTGTCCGGAAAAAGTCCAGCCATTGTTAATATAACAAGAACAGTTTGAGAGATATGTATATAACCTAGCAGCCAAGGAGAGTGGACTGGAATGTGTATGCGTGAACAGTGACAAGTTCACTGAACTAGTCAGTGGAGGTGGTTGATGTCACTGAGTGAGCATGTGTACTGCGTGACCATCACATTCAAAATGACTGAGCAAGTAGAGCAATGAATCTACATCAAATTTTGCATTAAGCTTGAACATTACTCTGCAGAAACTATTCAGATGATTCAGAAGGCCTAAGCTATGGGTGACTAGTGAATGGCAGCTTTTGCCCCCACTGTCTTACTGAAACTACACAATTTGAGTGTTATATCCGGTCAGCACTTTTCAGTGGTTTTGTCCTCTGGGCTGCATTGTTAAAGATGACTATTGCCCATGCCTTTAAATTCTCTGTTTCCCTAAACTGATATATCCTCTCTGCCCACTCCCATTTTCCTTCCACTTCTGGGCTCTCTCTCTGGTTAACCTGTGGACTCATCTCCCTCCATTCATCCCTTAAATGGTGTTCGCCAGGCATCCTTCTTGTCATTTCATTCTTCTCAAACCATACCACCTCTGGGTCATCTTGTGTACTCGTATGAAATGACACTCACTTACTATAAACTGTCACTTCCAAACTGTCACCTTCAAACTGTGATGCCAGCTCTCCTCAGGACCTGCATAAATAATCAGCCATCTCAGACTCAATAGGCCTGAAAACAAAGTCATCTTTGCCTAACTCCAGGTTGTCCCTCTGAAATCCCTCCTTGCAGTTAATAGCACCATCACCGTTGTGGTCATTACACTCAGAAGCTTGGGCACCATGTTGAGTCTTTTATTCTCTTTCATTCCCAACATGTTACTTATTGATGACTTACATTAATTTCTCTGATTCATCCTTTTCCTTCCATCCCCACTGCCTCAGCTTTTCATGGGGTCCTCATCACCTGGACAATGGCAAGAGCTACCTAATTCATTTTTCCCATCCTACTGTGGCCACACTGGTTCAAGAGGATTTTTTTCAAAAAAAAAGAAGATTTTTACTCCTTAAAATCCTTTCAATAATTGGTCATTACTAACAGAGTTACCATGAAAACTTTTTTATATGAACACACTGAAAGCTCTTCCAATTCACCTTCTGCCAACTTGCTTTGCTTTTGGCCCATGCCCCTTCCCCAGATACGTCCTGGATTCCAGTCTCACACAACATCTTGTCTCTCCTAGGACCATGCTCTTTCATGCATCTGAGCCTTTGCTAATGCTGTCCTCTCTCAATACCCCTCTGCCACAAACACGCAAGGTAAGGGGACAGATTACCAAGCACAGATCCCATGAATGGCTTCCTTACAAACTGTATTCACTGATAGGAAGAATTACCAAATAAGAAGGAAATGTTGAATTTCTACGTATTCCTTATCTATATGCTGAGATTATATATAGTAAGAAACGCTTCTGACCATTAAAATTTAAATGGTCCACATAAAGAAACAACTTACCTTTGCCCTTCGCTGTTTTAAAACCCCTTTGATCATACTGATTTTGTCTTGGTTGTGTTCAGAAGCTCAGCATGACATAGTAATTCAAAGTGATTAAAGTAATAAGCACCTCATTCATTCTGTATCTGTCCATATCCTATCAATTATTGCAAATTGTGCATGGCTCTGTTACAAATGAAGACTCTCGAATCCATGCATACCATGAATTGAGCCTTTGGGAAAGCTAGTTTGTGAGTAACGCCATTTTTCACTCTACTTCCTGTTAAGTGCCACTTCTACTTTGCACATGGAAACCATGTGCCGCTTCCCATCCGGTGTCTAGAGCTGTAGCTGGAAGGACTGTTAATGATTTGGTGAATCAAACACAGACAGTAGAAAGTTCTGTTAGATAAGCATGTACTGCTGGATAATGTTTGCCTTGGATTGTAGGAATCTTTATGAAATGTCAAGTCCGCGTTCTTACAGCCAAAATTGCAGCTAAGGCTGGATCAAGGGAACATAATGCTTTTAAACCCTGTTGACTCTCTTCTCAGCGTCCTTTACTTTCACATCGAACATGGTGTTCTACACAGGAGACAAACAGTTACAACCTTCCATTCAGTGCTCTTTAGGACCTATAAGGCGTTGTGGATTTCCCTCTCCCTGACCCTCTCTGCTCAATATCTGGGGGTTTTTTTGAATTTGTCCCAATATATAATCTGAAAGGAGATAGGTACTAAGGTTTTATGTCTTTCCAGTCTTCCCCAAGTTTTTACCTACGAGACTTCATCCGGGGTTTATCTACCTTTCTTTACTCTTAACTTGATTACTGCTATTTCTTTCCTTTTCAATCACATTCTCTTCCCACCTACGATAGTCTGTTAATCTATACCCATCTCCTTCTAAGCAAGATTCAAATTCACAATCTCTAAAAGAACAATCCCAATTATACCATTCTGTTTCAATAATCTTTTTCCTTCATTGGCACTATTATTATCTGTCTAATGTAGTGGCTCTCATTACAAACACCAAGAAAACTTTGTGAAAAAAAAAATACTAATGGGAAAGACCATCCCCACCTAACCCATCATCATTCAATTCGTCTCAGATGGTGCCCTTGCACAGTTTTTTTTAGAGCTCCCCAAGGAATTCCAAGAGGCAACCAGAGTTGACACCAACAGTAACTATTCTTAATCTTTATTCTGCTCCAAACACAGCAGAGAAAGTATAATACAACAACAGTGAAAGATTATTTTTGGCAATGACTTTTACTTGAGTCATTTCAGAATCTCCAAAGTAACATGTGTTTTTGAAAAAGTCCCTTCCTAATTCTGATATATCCCCATAACAGGGATAGTCCTCCATTACCAATATTGAGAATAGTTATCAACCATTGCATAGAAGCCCAAATGCTTTCCATAGCTCTTCAAAACCTGCCCTCTGCTTACTTTTCCATATACTTCTCTATACATTCCCTATGTTGCACCACTACAGAATCAAACATGTTATCAATTCCCACATCTTTTATGCTTTTGTGCATGCTCTTTTCCTTACTTAAAACACACTTTCTCTCCATTTTCACCTAGTGAGAGCCCCGAAGGACAATTCAGTCAAGCTCAACTGCACCTTCTGGCTTAAACTTTTTTTTTTAATTCTTCTTGACAAAAGTTTTCCTTTGACTTTGTTGCCAAAGAACTTGCTAGGTTCACATTACATTAAAGTCATTTATGTTTATCTTCTTTGCAAATCTAAAAGCTCCAGGCACCTGGGGACCATGGCTTATTCATGTTTGAACTTCCAGAACACTGCATGCTGCTTGGCTAGTTAGTGATCCATAAATGCTTATTGGATTGAATTATTTTTTTAGCTTTCAATATTAAGACTTTTTTGTACCTTTCTATTACTCACCAAACTAGACTTGAAGCTCTACAAAAATTTTAAGAGAGAGAGACATGTTGGTTCTCTTCCCCTTTGACAGCTCCATGCACAACATAAACTATGAGATTCCATAGTTGTTATTGCCTAGAAAATTCAGATAAAACATCTAGCCTTTTTTTAAAGTTCAGGTATTTCTAAAAGTTGATATTGATCATATTTAATTTTAACAATTCAAAATACTTCATGTAGATAAGTGTTCTCTCTACAGTAAACTTTAAGGCCATTCCCATAAATATAATAAACCATCCAGTAGAATTAAACCACATTTATGATTCTAATCTGATTAGGAACTGGGCTCTAGGTAATTTCCCCAGCCTCCTTGGGGGCTTTCCTCCCTTCCCCTACCAAATCCTCATTATTTTTTAATATCCTCCATATTACCACTACTCAGAGATATCATCAAAGGAACACATTGTACTGAAACTCAAGCAACAGAGGGAGACCTTTACTTGTCTGGTCCCCACAAACATGTCTGTCAAAAAGGAAAGTGCCCACTGATGAAAGACACCAACATGGTGCCAAGCACTGTGAAAAAATCATCCATTGGCATCTGTTGTTACAAACATTCTCCTCCAAGGGGGCTGATAGGGCCAGTACAATTCAAGTTATCTGCTAACAACATGAGTAAGTCAGCCTTTTCCAGGTTCTCTTCCAAATTCGACATTCTTAGGTTGGAGAAAGCAAGACAGCTCCTGGAGACTGCTCAGAAACACAATGAAACTTCACGGCTTCAGAAACATAGGGTGAGCGAACACCTCAAAGGAAAGGGATTCAGCTCCTGGTACTTTGTAGGTAATATGAGAAGATGGTGGCTCTGGGGCTTTGGTTGTGGGCATCCTGGCTTTTCTGTTCTCTTTATAAAGGTTGTACAGACTTCAATAACTCCCTACTTAACTGACACTGCTTACTGTAAAAACAAAAGTCTCTATTAATGAAAAGAATAGCATTAGGTTTGATGAAAATCCCCCAAATTAACAATAGCTGGTTTTAATTAACTATGATCAATACTTTTTTTGGTCTTATCAGAAATAAATCACATTGTGAGATAACTAAGAGGCCATCTCAGGGACACTCGGAAACATGAGGCACATCTGATACATCACTGTAATTGAAACTTGCTAAGAGGGATAAAGATGTAGAGAGACAGAGCAGGAAAAGAAGGGGTAAAGAGCAATTAAAAGATAAAATAGCACTGGAGGTGACTCAGGAGTAAAACCCAATACATGCAGTGCTCCAGAGAACAAAGTTAAATTACACATCTGTAAAAGTGGTGTTATCTCCAGTAATTATCTGCTATGCTGATGTTCAGTCAAGATAGAGGGAGAAATGAAACGGACGTGGAGCGAATGTGCGGGGCACGGTGCTGGGTGACTTCATTTAATCCTTGCAGCTCTGAGAAGCAGACGTTCTGGACGATGAGTTAACTTGTATAAGACCATAACTTGTACAGTGAGAAAGAAATTTGAATCCTGATCAGATCTTAAAATCCATGCTCTTTCTACTTTACCATTTTGAATTGCTATCAATTGAGAGCGGCTAAAATAATAATTCATAATTATTGACTAATAACATTATATACTACCTAGGCCTTGCAATGCATTTGTATCATATTAATGCATATAATTACAGCAGTAAGAACACTGGTATTGTAACTGTTTCCTAGATGAAAGAGATGTTAAGTAAACTGCCAATAAGCTAGACTCAAATTGACATCTTTCACCCTAGTCTAGTGCTCTTTTCACTTTATCATGGATCCTCACTAATTAGTAATCCTTCCCATTCAATACTGTTTAGGAAGTCAGAATGCCAACACAAAAACAGAGATACTTTCTAATTTAAGGTGCTTCCTTTAAAATATTTGCTCTCCATCCTTCTGGAAAAAGATTGGAGTCACTGAGAAAATAGATTGAAAGTTTTCTTGGTTCCCAGTCAAGTGGGAGGGCAATACTGGCTGAGGGTCAAAGGATCTCAATTTTGCTCCCAGTTACACCAGTAGGTACATACGTGCACTTAGACATATTTTTACTTCTTCTAATCCTCATTTTATTAATATCTAAACTAAGAGGTTTAAAATATTTAATCACTAAGGTTTCTTCTAGTTACAAAATGCTATTTCTATACCCAAGACTTCATCATATCTCTATCAAAAGTTTCTAGAATACAGCTCAGCTCAGGAAAGCTGCATGAGGACTTATGCACAGTATCATCTAAGGCATATAAATAAAGAGTCCCAAATCCCATTATGAATGCAAAAGTACACACAAGGCCAAGCAGACTCATTAAGGTGCTCTGAAAACACACCAGTAGTTCAGCATGCAGCATAGATGAAGTTGTAAATTATTTTTGAAATATGATAGTTATTACAAGTATTCAGGGATAAATTTAAAAATATATAATTATAGACAGTTATTCAAGGAAGTAGTGGGGAGGTAGAAAAACAAAACAAAACAAAAAAAAAATATTTGAAATCTGGACTGAGGTTCCTACCTGGGACTCAAAACATCACTGTAGCCAGAGTGTTTTTGTGAAATAAAAAATCGTTATTCATGGGAGGTTCTGGTAACAATTTATTTTTAAGTTATTAGTATCACTAAATACTGTATAAGTCACAGAATGGGTATACCTGGGGATATCCATGGAAATGATTTTCAGACTTCATTTTTCCAAGAAGTAATTCTAAACCTAATAAGCAAGCCCAAGACTGCACATTTCTGGGCAATGAGCCAACATACTAATTCCTTCTCTATTAAAAGAAAGGACTTGGAATTTTATGTTGTATTATTATTATTACTACTGAAGCTACAGGTAGTACAATGAGGTATAAACAAATTCCAGAGTACCTGTGAGCTTAGAAGCAACAGGTGGTAAATCCTGGTCCTTAATACTGTGATAAACTGAGGCTCTTCAAGTAATTACAGTAATTAGTAATGTTTCATTTTCAACTCATGAATTTCTATGAAGGTACATCATACTCAGGCCAATGCCCATCTGTCCAATAGTATCACTTTGGAAACTATGAAATAGATCCCTCAATTATGTTTGCCTCACATACTCCCAACTTTGTTGTTGTTTTTTTTAATAATTAAAAAAGGGTAGGAAATTTAAAATGCTATTAGTTCACTTAAATAGCATTGTCTCAGGGGAGTAAGTAAGGAGGGACCACGTTTTGAGTTCTTTCTGGTATTAAAGGTAAAAATGAAATTTCTACATAAGACTATGATCGTTGATTAGAAAAATAGTTTCCATATCTCTACCAATTTTATAGCACTCTGGTACAAGAAGAGGCTCAGGAGGTTGATGGAGATAAATTGCCTACATATGGGCTTACTCTTCATAGAGACGTTGTATAAACCCAATAGGCTGTAAAGAAGTCTTCATTATATCAAAGTGAAATGAGACTATGGGCTCTCTACCGTCACTCATATTGAAATATAAAACAAACAAAAAAAACATACAAACAACAACAAAGAAAACCAAAACCAATAGATACATGCAAGAGAATGGTGATTGCCAGAGAGGGAGGGGGTGAGGAGAGGGCAAAGAGGGTAAAGGGGGGCAAATACATGGTAATGGAAGGAGGCTAGGCTTTGGGTAGTGAGCATACAATGGCATATACAGATACCGTGCTACAAAGTTGCACACCTGAAATTTATATAATGTTGTTAACCAATGTAACCCTGATAAATTTAATAACAATTTAAAAAAAGAAACCATCCATACTTTGCAAAGTTCACATTCTGGCTGAAAAGAGATATTTGTGTATGGAATTTAATGAACAAACTGAACTAACAAGAAAAACAGAGATAGACTCATAGATATAGAGCAGGCTGATAGCTCTGGGGAGTGGGGAGGCTTGGGGGTTGGAGGGATCAAGCAAAAAAGAAAAAGAACTCATGGAGATGGACAACAGTATCATGATTGTTGGGAGGAGGGGAGCGAGAAGAGGTAGAAGGGGGTATGAAGGATAAATGGTAATGGAAAAATACAATAAAAATGAACTATTATAAAATTCATAAAAAATAAAGAGATATCTGTGAGTTATTTCTAATTTTCAAGACAGCTGAGCTATGTGGGTTTTAAATTATTATTATTATTATCATTATTATTCAGACATAACTTTTTCACTGACAACTGAAGAAAGCCAAGGACCATCCAGGTCAATTTGCCCAGCAAAGACATCCCATTGCCTGTGTTGCTTTCCTCATCCAGTAACAAGACACTCCAGGCCCAAATGCTCCTAACTAACCTCCCTGAACATACTCTCATGAGGAAGCAAAGAATATTTGGCTCCTACCTTAATATTTGAACAAATGACCAATGATGTGTGCCTAGGCCACAGCCACCTTCTCTTTGCCACTTTGAGCCTTCCCAGGGATTAGTCACTTGATAAATCTGCCATTGAATGGGTTTTAAATTATAGGGTAATCGACAGGGAAAACAAACAAAAGGGTTTATGTGTTTTTTATTAAGATTTGGGCTCTGGCCTAAGATGCCTCCTCTAGAGGAAGTTAGGATCCAAAAATTGCTCACCCCAGCCAAAAGGCGCACTCATTATACAAGACATAAGGTGAAATGCCAGAAAAGGGCTCACAAAATTGAGTATAGTCTTCAATCTTTAAGTAATAGGCCCAGGGAGAAATATTTCCTGCTATAATTGGATAGGCTGGGTCCAGTAATGGAAAAAACACTAAAACAGTGGTCAGAGTGCCTCGATTTAGTTCAGCGTAAGACTGCTGTATGACCTTGAATTTGATTATCTCTGGTTATTTTCTTCATCTGTAAAACAAATAGGTCAGAAAAAGATTAGGACCAAGTTTCTAGGGATCCATGGAGGTGTTTCAGCAGTTCCACAAACATTTAATTTTAATGTTATTTTAAAAGGTTATTTAACCTTTTGTCCCAAAAGTGTCTAAGGAACTTTCTGTCTTAAAGGGACACAAACGTCCAAATTCCCTAAGATAAAGGTTTAACTTTTCTCATCAAGGCTATAGCATTTTCACTTCTGTGGCCCAATTTCCAGAGCTTTCTCTCTTGAGGTCAGAGCCGGGAAGCGGTCAGTGGCTACTGACCTGAGATGGTACTGCCATATTCAGCACCATTCTAACACTGCAGCTATGTGAGAACACGGCCAGGGAGTGAGTGACTACTGAGACTTCACAGTGTTAGGCAGGAAGTTGTGTTACGTTCAGCGCTGTAAGGTCTCATTTCTTCCTCTTCTTCATGCTCTATTTTCTACCACATTATTTATAATGAGTCTGATTTTCTCAAAGTAGTTGATCAACAAGTGCTTTCAAGCATACAAGGTCCTCATCTTCTGCTCTGTAAAGAAAGACCTAACATTTTCCAGTGCCAACCCAACTGGAAGAGTTATTAGTGTTTTTCTTAAGTTAGCCTCCAAATCAAGGATCAGACTATTCTGTTAAAAGTATGTCTTGGATTTGCAATAGATTGATAATTTTTTTTTTACTTAGAGATGTCACCTGTAAAAACCATCTGTTCCACAGTGCAATTAAAATAGTTCCCTTCTATATTTATAGGTCTCTAAAACACAGGGGGCCTACCATCCCACCAGTATCATAATCTGCAAGTTCTCCCCATTCTGTAAAATGACAATGGCATTACTTGTCTTGCTTCCTAATATATATTTCATAGAAAGATGAAAAAAATTCAGAATAATGTAGTCAGAACAAATTAAGAAATACTCTTACTGAAAAACACCACAGAGTTTATGTAATATTGGATACAACTAACAGCAAATAGTTGAGTTTATAGTGCATTGTCAGTTGGAAGCTGCTAGCACAACCCTTATGTCCCCTGTGTATAGGTTTATATGTATTTTTCGATGGTGGCCTAAGAAAAAGGGGTGAAGAAAATGTGGTTTAAATAAAAGTTAGCCTTTCTTCTAAATAAACTGCATTGAGTAGGATCCGTATACCCTGAGAATGAACACTAAAATAAACTAGCATTGTATCATAAAACAAAAGCTATGATATCTATTACAAACAAGACACACGGATGTTTATGGCAACATTCTTGTCAAGCAAGTTTTCCCTATTCATTAACAGGTACATCTCTTGCCTTTCACCCCTACCTAGAAAGTGCTCAAGTCCTTTTTTCTCACATCTGCCCACTCCTCACAAAAACCAGAGTCCTTGCTTGATTCTGCCACACCCCTCAAGATAAAATCTCCCAGCATGTTACTTACAAGCATCACTCTAAAAGACGTTCAGTTACCCACTGCCTTCACATCTTTTAAAATATTTTTAAGTTTTTTTAAAAATTACAGTTTACATTTAATATTTTATATTAGTTTCAGTTGTACGGCATAGTGGTGAGCCAATCATACACTGTCTTTGCATCTTTACTAGACACTTTTAGATCACTACCACTATACTGATAATGCTCACAAAAATCACTAATGGCTCCCTGCGTTACCCAATTTGGTGTATTTTTCCTCATTCTCCTTTGGGACTCTGCAACTGAACTTGAACATGGCCTCTCTCACCTTCTCTGACAGTACAAAACTCTGGTCCTCTTCCTAGTTTGGTGATGATTCTGCCTGCTGTGTGACCTTCACTTCCTCCTGCCATCTTCTAAACACATCAGCTTTATGAGGACTCACATTTTGTCTGCCTTGTTCAGTGATGCATTCCTAGAACCATGAGTAGTGCCTGGCGTGTAGCAGTCATTCAGATAGCAATGTTCCTAGCCAACTTTTAGAAGTCACTGAAGCCATTGTGCCTATGACTACTGCATTCAGCTAGTAAAAAGGAAGAAAAGAGGGAAGGATTCTGAGTAGTGCCCATGTATGACCTGTTACATGTATGATTAAAACCCCTCTGATCTGTAGGATTACTACTATTGCCCCTCAGTGAGGTCCTTGCCACTAAGCACATAGCTGATGGAGGCCATGTTCTTTCTAAGCCCAGTGAAATTCTAGCACGCATGAGTCCAAGAATACAGGTCCACCTCCATTGGGACCTTGTAAGTTTGTTTCACTCCATGGACCTCCAGACTGGATTACTTTACAATACGCACTGGGCCTAAATGAGAGATGACAAATGGATTGATCCTGAATTAGTTAAAATAAGTATTCTACACTAAAGCCAGTCATAATCTTTTATTGGCAGGAAGTTTTATAGTTCCAAATATATTTCCATTTCAAAATAATTGAGGAACCCACAGGCATGTTTTATTTCATGTGCATCCAAGTGTTATGAGTTATTTTTCCAATCTTCCTTTGCTGGAAGAGACACGAAAATGATTAGAATAGGGGTCATATAAATGCCTGGATCAACAAAAAGAACCTTCAAACTGCACCCATGATAATGTGGGCGACAGGTTTATTCTTCATAATGGCTAGGCTCTTTCTGAGTTTCTGTATGTAAGCAATGAGGCTTATCAACTGTCTCCAGTTATACATCTATCTAGGAAGAGGCACAAAGGTTTCTAGAGCTGTGCTTGCTTCTTTTGGAATATTTGCGATTGAGGATATCTCTGGCCTGACAGCATGCAAGTGATAAAGTCTGTCCATCGCACCTAAGCTCATATTCTTGAAAACACAGGGAAAGAGAATAATGTTCATTTTGAGCATCAAGAGGATTCTAAAACTTCCTGACCAAAAGGCATCAATACCCATCTTTTTTAGAAACAGTTTTGGCAAAGTATCACGCTGATTTATTTGAGCTCACAAAGATCTGAAGTAATATTTAAAAACAGATCTCTTCTTTGTGTAAACATAGATTAAGAAAAATGTAAATCCCCAATCTAGGTTTATTTTTTAAATAAGGATTTTAATTATATATTTATAAATCTGGGGTGCTCGATGCCTTAAACAGTTAAGAAAATAAATGGAATTTGGCAGAACATTTGTTCTGATTACTAGATGTTTAATGATACTTGGAACATCAGGACCCACGTGAAATTACACTCAAGCATGATGCACACAGAATGACTTGGAAAGGATCAGATCTCATTTTGACTTAATTCTTTTCTCCTGGAATATAGACAAACCACATTCTTGTTTTCCTCCTGCACTCCCCCCTCCCTTTTGGTTAAACTAGTATATTACTTTTGATTGATATTCATCACTGTAATTTGTGCTTTTTCAAAAGATAATTATTATAACAATTACATATTTATTTTTTCCAGTAATTGAAAGATGAGTTTAAATCAGTATTCCTATTTCCTAACTGATCAAACATGGAATATAACTCATGAAATGTTTTCAAAATAAATGTTTAACTATTCTATGCAAGTTTAAATGTCACTTCAAATTTAGTTTGACAGAGGGTATAAATGGCTGTAATTTCTTCTCTCTGGCAATATTTCCATTTTAAATGTTATGGCTGCACATATTAATAATTGGAAAAGACAGGGGATCTATTACCTGAAAATTCATATATAATTCCTTCAGAAGGCATTCAAAAGTTATTAACTGAATATACAGGTTAATGAAATACAGGGCCTGCTATAAAACATCTGTATCATTATTTAACTGCTGCGGCACTTCGTATCATCAATGCGCTGCTTTCCCACGGGCTGCGTCTGTCAGCTACAAGAGCTTGCAGGTGCCAGTTTTGTGCCATGCACCCGTCATGAAAAAATGAACTGACTCAAGTACCCACGCCAGTCGTCTCTTTTAAATAATTACAAACTACTTACACTCTAAATATTTAGATTACTAGGAATCTCAGTGTTGGACCATCACCTTTCCCTCACTGCACAGAGCAGAAAGCACTCAGACTGCATGTCCTTGAATACAGTATTAATACACATACGAAACACATTAGAATGGCCGAGGTGTCTGAAAGAAAGGAATTTTGATTTTTATAAAGATTGGCATAAAGATCATTTTTCTTGGTCCAGATTTACTTTGTTAAACATACCCAATCTCAATGGTAGTTGCCAAATATAAAAGCAAATGTCTATTTTCTTCCAAGTCACTTTCTCTTTTATATTTTTCTTTGATGTGTTTTCAGATTTTCATATCAACATAGCACAGGTAAGAATAAAAATGTAGAATTAAACCCAAACATGATGTACCTGTGAGGAAAACACTGAACCGTCCGGTACTAAACATTTGGGCTCACAGAGAAGGAAACATTTGTCTTTCTGTTTCTGAGAATGATTGGTTCTAAAGCCCATTTGGGGGGGTGGAGGGTGACACAAAATCCCATGGCAGCATTCATAACTTCTCAGTAACAGCCCTTTGTTAGGAGTGGCGTTTGGGAGGAGGATGTAAAATTGTTTGGGAGGAGGATGTAAAATTGTCCCAAGAGGTATTTCTGGCAGCTGGTGGCCTCTCTGTCTCTCTCTCTGTCTCTGTCTGTCTATCTCTGTCTCTCTCTCTATATTACATATCTATCTCATATATATATTTATATTTTTATATATACTTTATACTTCATATATTTTTATATATAGTTTGCTAATGAGCAAAGAGTGAGCGATGCTCTGGGAATCCAATGGTGGACTCTAGGTCATGACAGAACAGAGTCAGTCTGGACACGGATGTGTATCTCACAAACCTAGAAAGTCTTGTTTGAGAATTAAAACATAATCTCTCAAACTCTTATTTATAAACCCTTGAAGCAATTTTTAATCTTGCAGAGATAAAGAGTGAGGAGAGGAGAAAAAAACTATTAGAAAACCATCTGACCCTAAAAAGGAACAAAGTTGAAAATGAATATTTGGAAGAGGTAGCCCTGTTTTCCTCCAATTGATCTGGACATTCCTAAAAGAACATGTTTAATTTTGTTCGTGTGGCTGAAGACTGTGGTTTTAAACATGTCATTTTAAACCTCAAATAACATATACTCAGAACCACCCGCCATTATGGGCTGCATGACAGTTTTTCTGCCCATCACTTAATTACTGGTAACACTTTCTCCATTTTTGGCAGAGCAATCTCCACGCGGCTGAAGTGATGAAACACTGGATTGGGACAAAACCCGACTTCCAGTCACGGTACTTCCAGCAGTTGCATACACATGCTTGGGCTCTATGATTGCTAATGTGCAATATCCAGAGGTGAATCTTAATGGGTGGTCAACGTCCTCTACTATAAGGCTCCCTGTCCTGTTGGGAGCATGTTGCTTCCCTCAAGGGGCACTGAGAAAGGAAATTTTGAGAGCCATTAAGCTCAATTCTAAGGTCAGCTCCTTCAGTCTTCAATTCCCCACCTATAAAATGAAAGGGTTTATAAATTACTACAAATTCAAATGAGTCCATGTTGCCTTAACCTAAACTAATACAAATGATTCCTCACCATAAGCTGTCTAAATAGGCAACATGTGACACATGTGCATCTAAGACAATCAGAAACAACACTGTTTTCCCAGAAGAAAAATATAAACTATTAAAAAAAAAACTCTCTAAAAAACATTCTGGGTCACCCTGGCTGGTGTGGCTCAGTGGATTGAGCACTGGCCTGTGAACCAAAAGGTCACTGGTTCAATTCGGAGGCGGGGCACATGCCTGGTTTGCCAGCCAGGTCTCTGATTGGGGGCGTGGGAGAGGCAGCCAGCTGATGTTTCTCTCGCTCTCTTTCTCTCCTTTTACTTCTCTCTGACAATAAATAAAATCTTCAAAAAAAAATTCTGGGAATGCTGGGAACATAGTTTTCTTAGCAGAATTCTGTCTGTGAATTCGAAGAATACTGCCTGTAAAGTCGCTTTGGTTTAAACCCCGTTTCCATTACAGAGGAAGAGAAAGGGAAACCAACCAGTGGTTGATTTATGCATGAATGCACACATTGCTGTGATGGTGGAATGAAGGTTTACGTGCCACATGTGCTCAGCACTGGCGGTGGAAGGAAGGGGTGAGACCTCTGTTTTCCTATTATGAGAGTCTGCTATGTGCCTAAGTCAGGTGCAAAGAGCTGAAAGGTCTCAGAAGAGGAGCCCTGGGAAATCAGAGAAGGTTTCAGGTATGGGGAGGAGCTCTGCCAGGCCACAAAGGATTGGAAAAAGGTAGACTGGTAGATTGTGAGAAATCCAAGTGGAAGAAAAAGGCAGAATGATGGGAAAACATAGGCAAACTGGAAGAGAAAACGGAAGTTACACATTTGAACAGGATTTTAGAACTTCCTAAATACCATGCTAAAGACTTTGAACTTAACTTGGTAGGCAATAGTGAGCCACCAAAGGTGTTTAAGGGAGAGGAACAACAATCTCTAAGCAATTTATAACATGGCTTGAATAGAGGGAAGCTATAATAAAGGCCTGCATTAGGATGAAAGCAACAGGGTGCCAAGGGACAAGTATATTAATGGGTCAAGGGACTAAAATTAGCGTAATTTGGCGATCAACTGGATGCAGAAGGTGAGGGTCCAGGCGTTGCCAAAGATGCATCTGAGATTTTTTGGCCTGGTCTTTGACTTTTAGGAGAAAAGCATATAGAGGGCGGCTAAGAAAAGAAACAGTTTGTATTGTGTTATATTGGTTGCAGGGAAAGTCAGAAGACGACAAGCAGACAATTCCTTTCAACCCTGTGAATTATAAGAATTGTTGATATTCTGGCTTTGGAAATTTTAAATCTGTGATACTGAAAATATTTCCCACTGTAGGTTTTCCAGCAAAAACTAGAACTTTCCTGGAGCTGGCACTCAGGAGGCCACCTTTTGGAGGGTCACATTTGGGGGTGCTGCAGAGTCAGAACTGAGGGGCAACAAAGAAGGTGGAGACACTCAGAAGAGGAAACACAGGAGAATTCAGTGTCTCAGATGTCAAGGAAGAAGATTTTAACACAGACACTAGAATCAATGAAGACTGAGAGGGGACCAACAGTAACTGATAATTACTGCATCTGCAGTCTTAGCTGTCTCAGTATAGTGGTAACAGAGCAAGTGGTGTGAATATCATCTATATGTAAATAATGTTTGAGAACTTCACCAGTGAGAAGGAGAGAGAGATAGAAGCTCTAAGAAGCTGTGTGGTCAACCAAAGGGCTTTTAAAGTAAAAATGGCTGAATTTATCATTAGAAATGGGGGGAGGCACCTGCCAAAAAGAAAACAAAAGACGAGTAAATGTGCAGGAGAGGTGGTAGGGGAAGCTATCAAAGAGCTCTGGTGGAAAAACATTAGCTGTCCAAGTTTCTTTTTTTATACAGTGGGGGCCAAAGTTAAAAATGAGGCAAAGAAATAAAGGTGTCAATAGTCTACAGACAACCTATATAATTTAATTAACCAATGTCACCCCAATAAATTCAATAAAATTAGTCTATAGACAAAGGTACTCACCTAAACGCTTTTTCTTTTTATCCTAAAAGAAATGCTCCCCTTTTCCCACAGAGCAAACTCAGCCTCCAGGGTCCCTGATCTCATCCTCCTCCACATTCTCAAGAACATTTTCTTATCAATTTGTTCCCGTCCATCAGCTCTCCCCTTTACCTACTTAGGTCTCCTGTTGACAATGCAGGACCAGCTCAGGCTGGCTCCGTGCCTAATCGATGCCTAGTGCATATCTGTTCTCATCACTGGATAGTAACTTCACAAATATTACCCTATGTAATCTGAACAACACTGTGGTGAAGGTAGGACCCCCATTTTATGGAGTGTCAAAACCACAATCATATGAAGTGTCAGGGCAATGACTCAAGCCTGGGTCTAACGCGTGAGCCTTGTTTCTTTCTCATATGCAGAGCTCTCTCGAGAGGCTGGCAGTAGACTCTGTTTCTGTCTAAACATTACAAAGTACTGGCTTGCTGTCAGAGACCAAACTTTAAATGGCTGAAATAGCTTGATAGATTGTGTGAAAATTTTATGGTCCTTCCGTCAGACACCATAATTTATTATCACATAATACACAGTCAGAAGAACCAAAAGAAACCATCCCACAAGGGCAAACAATGTGGAGGCAGTGGCCCTTTGACACTCTGAGGCCACAGGCGTTATATGGATCCAATAAGAAAGCCACTTCTACAAGCAAGAGAACCACCTCTTGATCTTGCAAAATGTTTTTGGACACCTAAAGGCTCTTTTATTGCTGTGGCTGATTAAAATGAAAAGCTTAAACGACTAAAATGTTCTTTTTGATGAGTTTTTGCCATGAACTATGGACCCTGTAGTCCAGTGGGATTCGAGCCCTTTGATCCTGGGCACTCACATAAATTCAGAGTCATAAAACAACATTGGATTTGATTTTACTAGTGTGGCTGATGTGCCAGATTTGTAATGCAATCTTGTTTTTTCCCCTCCTCATTTTTGGGCCCGTCCACCATTGTTTTATAGCAAAAAGGAAAGGCGTTTCCATTTGTTTTTGGAAATCAAACTTCAAGATGGAGCAACTACTCTACAACGTAGGAAGTTCACATGAAAATAATGATACTCTATTATAGACATTGACATTAGAATCAATATTATTTTATAGGCTGAAAATAAAATATCAAAAAGAAAAACGCTTTTATGCATAAAAATAATTATGGATTCACTAAATAGGAGGGTTAGAAGATCATGTTGTTGGGAACTATAATACAAGTTCGAAGTAGGAAAAATAAGATCAGAGGTAACATTCATAAATTTCTAGCAGAGCACCTTGAACATAAACTTTAAATAACAGGAAGAAAATTCCCAGGTTGTTTAATACATCTTAGTTTTCAAATTTCATTCACCTAGAAAAAAAAAAACAACAACAAACCTGGTTTCTGTGAGAAAAGTAAAGGAAATATTCAATGAGACTTCATTTAACAAAAACACATGAAATAAATGTAACTTTGATATTTAACTAACGTCCTTTCCTAATCTTCTAATCATTTTCCTGTATATGTATCTGTACAATACAATAGTTCTATCATTTCTAATTCTAGAAGTGAAAGTTTTACTATTAAAGGTCTATGAGGGAACAAAAATGCAAATAATTTTTATGAAGGTCTATGTTACAGCAATCAAATTGGTCAATAGTGGGTCACAAATATTTATTTTTTATAGAGTAAAACATCTGTTTGGGCTCACTTAGAGAGATTGATGATATATTTTGTCTGTTCATTAGACCAGGAAATACTAATTTAAATTGGATAAATAATTTTTAGCAATTTCATTGTTCATAGATTACCTGAAGGCTGGAGACTTGCTCACCAAGATTATTTTGTGAATAACATGGGGCACAAAAGTCATGAGAAGCCTTAACACTTCTAATTTGAAGAGTTTCCATTAAATACACCAACGTCACTATTCTATGGACAATGCATCATGACATTTTCAACTGCGGTCTCTCAACCCATGCTTGCATACCCAGCAAACATTTCAGAGGTTGGTCCATCCAGAGAAATGTCATTCCAGCACATATTCGCCTCCTTGCTTTTTGGTGTGACTATATAAGATTAACACATATGAAACTGCTATTTTTTAAGTTAAAATATGTCAAATATCAGAAATTTCATATGGTTCAACTTATAAACTCCATAAAAATTTGAAAATAAACAGTCACCTGTTCTCTCAATTAATATTTTAAATTATGTTATTATAGCTATGTATTTGCAGCAGATATGGGTCATAGGGTGAGGATGTCTCTTGAAAATGCAAATCTGTTCATATTACACAGTCCTGTGCTCAGAATTTGTCAGCAGACTCTCACTGTTCTGAGAATAAAATTGGGAAATCTTAAGAAGACCAACACACACTTCCAGAATCCAGCCTCCTGTCCTATTTCAGTTTTTTTTGCAAACTGCAGTCCATGAACCATTCATGAGATAGCAAATTAACTTGTGCTTTTTCACCAGCATTTCTTTTAAAAAGGTTGGTCATATCAGAGGAAATCAGAGTAAACAAATTCTGTTTAATAAAATTATTATTTCTCATACACAGACACACACATGTAATCTGGTTTTCAATATAAAATGCAATTTTTTTTCTGGGATGAAGCTTACCAAGTTTGAAATACACTATTCCAGAGCCTCATCCCCAGCCTTTCTCCTCTCTGTCACTTACTGCACTGCAGGCACGTGAGTCTTTCTCAGTCCTCAAAACAGTCAAGCTCCTATTCACCTTAAGATCTCAGCTTAAATGTCACTTTCTAACATTATCCTTGCCTGACCTTTCATCTAAATTAAACCCTATCATTGCATCTCGTACTACGTATTTCTCCACAGCACTCATCTAATTATATTCACTGATGATTTTGTCAGTATCTGTCTCTCTAACTGGACTACAAGCTCCTGAAAGTAAGGACCATGTTTGGCTCTGCTCCCTCCAGCATCTGACACAGTGCCTGTCACGCACTACTTACTATATAGTGAATCAGTGAATGAGAGAGGCCTCTAAATTCCTTTTGATGATTTCATTCTTAGATAAAATACAAATGACCAATTTCATAAAGCATTGTTTTTCGATGGCTCTTCCCCTTTTGTCTTACAGAATGTGTGTGTGTGTGTATGTGTGTGTGTGTGTATCCATAAATACATCATGTATTGCTTCTGTAAATACATTAACCATTATGCCTATAAGTACAGATTTATATACACATATCTGTAAATGCTGTTCTGTGAAATGAGATAAGAGCAATTTTATTTTTCGTGTGTTTAAAGCAAAGCTCTGAACTGGAATGCTGTTTCAATCATCAAAAGAAAATCTACTTGGAGTTTTATTAAGAGAAAAAGGGTCAAGCTGACCTCCAGTGGTGAGATTGGGGAATGGCTTCTAAAACAATTATAAAATACCCAAGTTACCTTATCCCACAAACCCACACATACATGCAATATACCTATCACAATCAATACTTTAAATTGTATGTGTTCTATATATTTGCAACAGATAGGGGTCATGTGATACAGAGTATTAAAACAAAATAAACATAACTGAATCACAGAGACATGTAGAGCAGCTTCCAGAGACAGTAAAAGAAAGTGCCACTCATTTATGGCAATCACAAAATTTGACACTTAAAAATCTTAATTGAGAGATAAGATCTGAAATTTGCAAAATATATTAAAAGTAGATAAGTTCTAAATGCTAACAGTCATAGTAGCATATGGTCTAATATTAGCTAGTATTAAAAACTTAATTTAAGCTGCCTTATTTAAGTTGTTATTTAGCCTTTATGGTACAAATTTTATTACCCTAACTAAATGGCAAATCCTCTAAGTCCAGATTCCAGGGTATGTGCTAAGTATAGTATCTGGCATGTAGTAACAGGCAGCTAACTGTTAGCTGGTCTTGTTACCATCATTATTAAATGATGCTTTATTCCCTAGCATATCTCTCATATCTGACAGGTGGTCAATTAGTATTTGATTGCATAAAAGGTAAACAATAAAGAACAGGATTAAGTAAATAAAATTATACTTTAGTAAGTTAATCTTCACAGCAAAACAATATTGAAATACAACATCTTGCTTGCGGCCCCCAAATCTGTGCTGTAACTATTGGGGTGTTTTTATATATTTCAATGTTTCCTTCATAAAATCATGGCAGTATTAACATTTCCATTAACAGGCAGTAATGGAAATGAGAACAAATTTTTATAACAAAAAAAACATTGAAAACAATGCCCTTTGAAACATTAAGTATAACATTAACCACAGAGTGTTTTTCTCTTATATAGGTACATGGTTTATATTGGAAGAACTTCACCACCATAAAATACGCAACAGCCACTGACTTAAAGTGAACTAAACCTGCCACTCCTCTGAACAAATGCTGCAGTTACATTTATTGGTCATCTCCCACCTGTCACTGTACCTACAGTCCCATCCTTCACTACCACAACACTTACAGTCAGTCTCCTATCAAGCAAGTTATGATATCATCATGAACACTTTTCATATATGAAACTGAAGTTCAGAAAGATTTAAATAGTTTGCTCAAGACCACACATCCAGTAGGCAGTGGAGGCAGAATTCAAACTCAAGGAAGATTTCACATCCGTGCTTCGACTCTGCTGACCTGCCTAGAGTTACGCTGCATTTCTTTCAACAAATGGTTAGTTGCCTTCAATATACAGGTTCATTGTTCAAAATATTCTTCTCCTAAAGTCCATCACTTTCAAAGACTGATATTCTCCCCAGGGATGGATCAAAAACAAGGGTCAGTCCCAAAACAAGGCCACGTCATGAATATTCTCTAGGCAAGGACCTTCAAGTTATAAGAACTCCCAGAGGCAGTTTAGCACAGAAGTTAAGAGTGCCGCCTCATAGGCTTAGTATAATAACTCACTTAGTCCTCGTATATAAAGACTGGCACACAGTAAATGATCAATAAATACCAGCTATTATTGTTCGTATTCCTCCTCTAGGATCCAGAGCAAGCTAGAGTAAGTTGCAGTGAAATGGTCAAAGCATGCACATGCATACCTGTGTGCACACACACAAGACACAGTAAATTCACACTATGGATTCCAAAGCCCATATGAGGTTGGGCTTATTAGAAGAGGCTACAGGTTTATCATGCATGGTCACATCCTACAAAGAGGTGACAGCATAGGGAATAACCACATTGCCCCATGTGCTTAAAGAATCAGTAATGCTGGGACCTCTGCTGGAGAAGATAAAATTTAAGAACAGCTGAGGAACTTCCATGTTTAAATTGAAGAAGTCAATGAAGTAAGGAGCTGCCAAGATATATAGAAGTTTTGCCACAGTATTTTCTTACTTAATTTATGTTCTCAGAAATTTATTTCTGAGACTCAGGTTTCAAATCTCTAAGATGAACAGACAAATATCAAAATTATGGTGACAAATATTATTAGAGGCTCTTCCATAAACTGGGCACAGGACCAGTTCTAAGAAATGAAGTTGCAGACAGCAACCTCCTACCTGCTCCTTTCTTCTGCACTTAAGTAGGAAGAAGGGAAGAAGAGCTTGTCATTTCTGAAACCAGTGAAAGAAGAGGACTCTGTTATTACTCTTTCTTTTTCCCAACAACACACAAATGTCCTCACTGTTTTTTTATCACATAAGGAGCTTATATAGGATAAGAACTGGGGATGATCTGCAAAGGTCTTTGCCGCAGGATAAGAGGAAGAGGGTAAATGAAAAGTTAGAAAATGATTCTACTGGAGAAAGTGAATCAAATCAATTGAAAGGTGACAGTGGAAATGGACAGACTTAAAAACCAGACAACCCTGGTGAGTAAATTCACACTAACCAGCTGTGAAAGCTCAGGATGGCACTTCACTTCTCTGTCTCAGTTGATTAGAAATCATGTCTCCGACCATTCATTCTGAACAACAACAAAAAAGGCCCAGGAAGTTGGCTGTATGAAGATCGAGCTCTTTGCAGACGTCGTGCCTAAGACAGCCAAGAATTTTAGGCAGTTCTGCACTGGAGAATTCAGGAAAGATGGGGTTCCTATAGGATACAAAGGAAGCACTTTCCACAGGGTCATAAAGGATTTCATGATTTGGGGTGGAGATTTTGTTAATGGAGATGGTACTGGAGTTGCCAGTATGTACCGGGGACCATTTGCAGATGAAAATTTTAAACTTAGACACTCAGCCCCAGACCTGCTCTCCATGGCAAACAGTGGTCCCAGTACAAATGGCTGCCAGTTCTTTATCACCTGTTCTAAGTGTGATTGGCTGGATGGGAAGCACACAGTGTTTGGAAAAATCATGGATGGACTTCTAGTGATGAGAAAGATTGAGAATGTTCCCACAGGCCCCAACAATAAGCCCAAGCTGCCTGTGGTGATCTCACAGTGCAGAGAGATATAGTCCAGAGCACGACTGAAGCAGAACTCCACATCTCTGCCAGTGTAGGCCTGCCCCTTCTCTGGGGGATGCTCTTGAGTAAGATAACCTGCATTGGCCTCTGTGTTCGCTTCCTGGCCTGCTGTTGACCTGTTTGATCAAGAGAGTTTGGAAATATCACAGATTCAGAATCCAAGATGTTCCATGTTTTTCAACTGTAAACAAAGGGTTTTTTTTGTTGTTGTTGTTAAAAAAAGAAAGAAAGAAAAGAAAGAAATTATGTCTCCAAAGCACCGGGCAGCTGTGGCTGGCAGTGTTGGTCCTTCGTGTTCCATGTATAACTATGTTTATAACCATCTCCAATTGAGTCAGAACACAAACTGCACTCAGCATTTAAACCCTAAAAATCAAAAATGTTCTTCCTACCCCTTCCTAAAAATGCCCTGGAACATAGATCATACCTAATGTTTTGCCCTAAGAGCTCATGTTTCACTCACCCTTCCTGCCATGCTGCCCTCTCTATCCCATCAGCAGCTTCAAGGAAGGACAGTAAGAAAAAGGGAAAAAAAGAAAAAGAAAAGGAAAATGGGAAAGGAAAAGAAAGGCAAAAGTCCACAAAAGTCCAAAAGCTCAAGGGACCTTTGCTCGATGCACATGATACCATGGAAAAAGGTGGGCAACGACATTTTTACTCAGCCCTCCTATGCTCCAAAGCAGTCACCAACTCAGATGTCCACAGGGCCAGGCAATACACCTAAATAAGCAAAGGGACCTGGTTATAAGACAACAGGACATGTGGGGAAGTGTGGCAAGTTACAACATACATATGTGCTCTTCTACCATTAATCAAAGATGACTTTTAAAATGAAACTGTGCTGATCAAACAAACTTTCTAGGGTTGTGTTCGATTGTGTCACAAATTTAAGAACTCTGTGGCTCTCCTAATGCTACCTCAAAAACAGCCCTCTACCAAAACACTATGAATCATGAAGAAATTTCTAACAATATCCACATGGAACACTCAGCAGCCATTCATTCTATTTTAGCTAGTGGCCTAGTACTGATGCAGGTAACGGGGGATGAAAGGACCTCGAAGTCTTTGGGACTGAGTTGAGCCAGACACATAGAACCACTCCGTCCAGGCCAGAAGTAACAGAACTTCAGAACTGAAAGGAAACTTAGACCACCTAGCCCTGCAATCTTACTTTACAGCTGAAGAACCTATTATTCACCCAATGGTACAGGATTATACAAAACTCACAGAATTCTTGAATGAGGCAGAACAAGTCTGGAGAGAAGGAAGCGCTCCCCACAGCCTCTAACATACCTCACGTCCTCCTATCTTATGAAGAGTGAAGAAAGCAAAGGACATCATTCAAAAACTTACCTGTTCTAAAATCAGCCTATCATTTAAAGTTAAAAACTATTTAAAAAAGAGAAACTATCTTGGCCCACACAAGTGACTCCCATCCTGAGTTTCAGACTCAGTAGATATGATGGAGCTCATGGTACATGAAGAAGGTGTACAAAACATGCATCGGCTTCCATGATATAAATGAGTAATGCACACAGTCTTTGTTCTGCAACCAGCTTCCTTCCATTAGCAAGCACAGCTTGACATGATACCTGAATTATGTGGGGCAAGACAGCACCCTGCAGGCTGAGACAAAGGGCTCCAGGCTGCTAAGGCAGCTGGGGAATTAATTGCTTTGTGTTTTTCATCAAAATTCTATTCCAAATATATCTGCGGGCTTCTAGGTAGCCAGTGGCCTAAAAGGCATCTCAACACCAGTAAACCAGCAATTCTACTAAACTCACAATGTGGTCTCATAAATCCATTATGAAACAATTAATTAAACCATTTCTCAACATGTAAAATTTTTTCTTCTTTTTGGCATCTCAGCAATGAATAATACTAATATCAGAACTTAGGGGAATACCACAAGCGTTTAATGAAATCATATTTCATCTTTGTGAAAGTTTTGTTTATTGGTCTATAAAATATTCCCTTTCCCTCGCTGTAATCTCCAAGAATTAACAGATTTAAATATATTGTGTTGATAACAAAGAACATAACAAATGGAAAAGGCTCAGGATTTATGTGTCTATAAATTTATCTGGATCAGCTCAAGCGTAGTTTGTACCCAGTTTTGTTTCAACAGCAGCCATGTGTAACTCGTAGAAATGGGTCAGCGCAGTGAGTTGGAGATAGCAAAATAAGGAAACCTATGTTTCTCCTAATGGAGGCCAACATACCATCTGCTTCCCTTGGGGACAGCAAGGTACAGGGTAAGTTAATTTCCAGTTTGGCATCCATCGCTGGATCGTTTCACAGAGGGAGTGACCATGTTAGAAATGGGATTGCATTGCACAACGAGCAGGGGCCTGCCAGAGGCCATCACTCAGCCAACGCTCCCTCAGCTGAGGGCTACACATGTGACGAATGGGGTAGAAGGAAAAAGGTTCCTCTAAAGGAGATGTCACTGTTGGCTAGTTCTTTGTCTTCGATCCCACAACCCAAAGAACATTAGTTAAAAAAAGATAAAAACAATCTGTCATTTCCATGGCACCTACTTCCAAACTGCTTAAAGTGTTGGTCAAAAACAATATTCTTAAATTATCCAAAGCTGCTCAAAAGCCAGACAAGGGGTATGCAGGGTTTGTTTTTGTTTTTTCCCCCCTCTAACTTTCAAAATTGAGGAAGCAGAGAGCCAAGTAAGTCCTACCCATCCTACGCTCAATCTCCTCTCCTCTCAAAAAGGAGAACTGGGCCCCCTATAGATGTTTCCTTTACCTTTCTAAAGCCCTACCCCTTCACTGAGTCAGGCATCGGAAAAAGCCCTGGGAGGCTAGAGTGCACCATTCACACTATCTCTGAAAACCAGAACACCTTGTTCCACAGAACGGGGAGCAGAACTGAGAAAAAAACAAACAAACAAACAAAAAACCCTGGTTAGAAAGAAGAAACTATAAGAAAAAGTACAGGGTGTGTAAATAACAGGGACTTAGAGATTCTGAGTTAAATAGTTCTAAAGCTGAAAGTATAATGTGGTGGATAATGGAATTTTGGGGGGGGGGTGCTGCGGCCAATCATAAAATTCAAAGTTGCTATTAGAGATTATATGGCCTGGTCCCTTATTTTAGAAATTAGGAAACTACAAGCACACAATGGAGCAAAGACAGTCTCTTTAATAAATACCGTTGGGGGACCTGGACTGGTACATGCAAAGAAATGAAACTAGACTATCAACTTACACCATACACTAAAATAAACTCAAAATGGATAGAAGACTTAAACATAAGTTGTGATACCATAAAAAATCTTAGTGGAAAACATAGGCAGTAAAATTTCAGATATCTCACATAGCACATTTTTGCTCATATATCTCCTAGGGCAAGGAAAATAAAGGAAAAAATAAACAAATGGGACTACCTCAAATTAAAAAGCTTCTGCACAGTTAAGAAACCATGATTAAATGAAAAGAGAACCTACTATACGGGAGAACACATTTGCCAACGATACACAGAGTACAAGGGTTTAATCTCCAAAACATAAAGAATTCATTCAACTCAACACCCCAATTAAAAAATAGGCAAAGGATCAGACAACCCAATTAAAAAATGGGCAAAGAACCTGAATAGATGATTCTCCAAGAAGGACATACAGGTGGCCCATAGATATATGAAAAATGCTCAATATCACTAGCCATCAGAGAGATACAAATTAAAACCACAGTGAGATAGCACCTCACACCTGCCAAAATGGCTATGATTAATATATCAACAAACAAAAAGTGCTGGTGAGGATGCGGAGAAAAGGGAACCCTAGTGCAGACTTGTGCAGCCACTGTGGAAAATGGCATGGAATTTCCTCAAAAAATTAAAAATGGAACTACCTTTTGACTCAACATTTCCACTGCTGGGGCTATACCATAGGAATCCCAAAACACCAATTCAAAAGAACTTATGCACCCCTATGTTCATAGCAGCATTATTTACAATAGCCAAGAGCTGGAAACAGCCTAAGTGCCCATCAGTATAGGAGTGGATTAAAAAACTGTGGTACGTTTACACACTGGAATACTACATAGCCAGGAAAAAAGAAGGAATTCCTACCTTTTGCAATAGCATGGATGAAACTGGAGACTACTATGCTAAGTGAAATAAGCCACGCGGTGAAAGACAAATACCACATGATCTCACTTATAGGAAGAATCTAATGAACAAGACAAACTAATGAGCAAAACAGAACCAGAGGCATGGAATCATGGAACAGGCTAACAACTATAACAGGGGAGGAGGGGGGAAAAAAAAGAGGGTGAGGGATTAATCAAAGAACATATATGAAGGACCCATGGACATGGACAATGGCGTGGGGACTGACTGTGGAAGTGGGGGTGGGCTGGACAGAGGGGCACAAAAGGGGAAAAACTGGGACAGCTGTAACAGCATAAACAGTAATAAAAATAAGAGAGAAGTTAGGAAACTAAGCCCCAAAAAACCACTTGAAATTCACGTTTATCATGCCAAGCCTTAGACCTAAGAATTCACAACTTCTGACTCTAAATCTAATGTTCTTTCCATTAATGCTACACTGATTCTTGGAAGGAGGATAGGGTTCAAAGTCAGAAAGATCTAGGTTGGTTTAGATTCAGGTTCCCCTCTTACTAGTCCAGGACTTCTGACAAGTCAAGTCGCTCTCTGAGAGCCTCATGTTTTATCATCTTTAAAATGAAGATGAATATACTACTTTGCATGTATTTTTCTACATTTACGCTTTGTATTATTGATGTTCCTTCTCCTTCTCTCTCTGTCTCTCTTTCTGACTCCCTCCTTACTTCCTTCTTCCCTCCTTGTTCTCCTTCTCCCTTCCTCTCTCATCTGACTCTCCCTACTGTGTAAGGATGCAGCCTCTGTAAACCTGGAGGAAGGCTGTCACCAAGAAACTGACCCTGCAGGCACCCTGACCTCAGAATTCCAACCCGTCAGTCCAAAATTATGAAAAATAAATATTTGTTAAGCAAAAAGAAAAAATACTAATACTAAATGATTGGAACAGGTTGGCACACAGTATGGATTGGATTAAAAGTTATTTTTCAATCATAGGTTGTTACATAACAGCCTATGTATTCTTGTATCACTTTTGTAAAACACTTTGGTAGGTACTTTAAAAGATGTAGAGACAAACATCCACGCTGCCTGCAGGATGTCTAAGTCAGCAGATTAGTGAGCAGGACCTCAGTGGTATGAAAATGGCACAGACACCACTCAAGACTTTAATTTAAACTCGGGAAGTGGAATATACATTGAGATGATAAGATTCTATGAGTCGACATAGAGCTATATTCCCCCCCAAAAAAAAAAATGAGTTACCGGGAGAAAAAAAGAATTAATGTAGGAAACAAGTTGTATGGCTTTCTCTCTTGTAGTTCTTCTCTGTACATGGTAAAGCCCTAAAAGGGGAACCAGATATTTCTCAAACTTCTTTACCACGAAGACTTTTGGTCAAGAAGCATTTCAGAGGCTCGCTGTTCAGGGAAACAAGCCTCGGGAAACCTGGTTTAGATGTCTCTGATAGAGAGCACAGAGGCAGAAGAACAGGTGAAAGGTCTTGGGAAAAATCACCCTAAAAGAAGAAGTCAAATGTCCCAAGGAAGCCCTCAACCAAAAGAGCCCAAGGATCACTCTAAACTCAAGTTGCTTAATCATAAGGAGAATTGTGCAGAGAAAAAGCAGTGAGAAATAACACTGACTGAGCAATGTGCTACAAAACTAGTACCACTGCATGTACACTGTACCCAGCAGTCCTAAGGGAGGTAGCAGCAGCAGCAGCATGAGCATTGTTGTACAGATGTCAAAACTGAGAGAACAGAGTCCCGGTGAAGCGGATTCATTTCTTCATGTCACAGTACAAGGAGTTGAACTGTGTCCTGACTCAAAAACCTGAGATCTTTCACATTCTCATCATGCTTAAAATAATATCACACCTGATTCTCTGACTACAAAAAGGCAAAAGTTAAGCTTTACAGTCACACATCACATCTTGCAAACAGCTGTGGTGGTAATTTCTAAACCTTGCTCCTAAGCAAGCTCACAGAAATAACTATTCATACTGTGGGAGAATTGGTTTCATCACATGCTTTAGAAGGACAGGTCTGAACTAGGTTTCCACCCAGTGATCATGAACTCATGTAATGGCTACTACAGACAAAAATTTCTCAAATAAGTGAAAACCTGTAAAGGTAAGGTTTTAACTTTTCAAAAATAAAGTCAGAAACTTAGAGTTATGTAAAAGTGAAAAAAAACAAACAAACCAGATGATGCGAAGTATCATGAAGTGATCATAAACCCTCAAGGCACAGTTTGCTAAATGTTAAAGGGCACACTTAGACAAAAATAAAGAATTCTGCTGTGGTTATATTATAAATGACAGAAAATAGTGAAGCCACAGACAATGTTTGATCTGCCACCAGTCTCCTACTGGAGGTCTGAAAAGAAAAATCAGCAGGGTGCTTTGACTTTGTTTAGAAGGTATACAAACATAAGGCGCTGGAATTGATTCATTCAAGTCATCAATAAATCTTTGATTTTGAACTATAAGGGGAATCTGTATGTAAGTTCCTACACATTTTGAAAAGCTGATCCTGAGACCAAGCCCTTGTGCTCTTTCTATAGGACAGCATTCCACAAATGGCCAGCCTGAGATTAAACACTCTAGACTTCCCCATTTACAAGCCTTGGAACTCTGGGCTAAAAATGTCAACCTCCAACCAAATTATTTTAGGTGGTAAGGATCCCATTTGCAAGTCAGGGAACTGAACAATTAAGGTTCTCTGAATTTAGGCTCTCTGTTTATTGAATCATGTCATAGTATTAAACTCTATGAAAACATTCCAAAAAAGCTAAAAGTGCTACATATCAATTCTTGCATGTGGTGACAGAATTAATCACTTTTCCTGTATACTTTAACCATGGAATCCTTCTTATTCTAGAAAGGCATGTTGAAGAAGCCCTGAAACATATCTGACTTGTCTATGACCTGTAAGTGGAGAAAGAAAGCCAAAGAGGAAGTGGACGGCCGCCAATGGGAAGTTCCTACAAAGAAATGAACACTGAGACAGCAGTCCTCCCACCCACCATCTTCTACTGGTCCTGTGACAACAGATGCACCTTTGTTATTTGGTAAAACAAAGCAAGTAGAGAAGATATTTGGCGAGTGCCCACAAGCACTGCCAGTGTAGGCTACTGTCTGTTTTGTGTGCAGCTACTATTCTGACTGGCTGGAATTACTGCCAAAGCAGTTACTTTATTTTCTGCACCTTTCAGAGAATAAGGGTTAAAGCGTAAAGGAGCCAGGCAGGTGAGATGGCCCGGAGTGGGGACAGTGGCGACCTGGAGAACAAGTGTACCCGTTGAAGTGGTTACCGGCTACGCCATCCCTACAGGCTGAAGTCATACTGGAAAATAAGCCCACTGTTTCCAAATTTTCCTATTTTTTTTTTTTTAAGAAGCAGCTAGAAATCCCTGCATATTTTATAATATTTATTCTTAATTCCATCTTCGAAATGCTGCTTGCCCACAAAAAACCCCTCTAGAATGAGTTGCCAGCTTCCTATTGAGGGCTGCCTGTGGCTGCTAAAATAGTTCTAAACTACAGCCACGTGTAAAGGTTGGTACAACGCCCGGCCCTGGCGGCAGGACTGTGCCGTGGCAATCGGTTTCAACAATTAGGTAGAAATCAGAAACACTGGGCAAAAATGTTTTTTATAGCTTATTGAAAATAGCATTTGAGGAACAGGTCATTCTTTCAGAGATACTTAAAGAACACTTAAGAAAGATATAATTAGAACCGTTTTTTAACTTTTACTATTGTCAGTCATACCTTGGTCTGATTTTATTTTCTATAGAGATCATGATCCCAATATACTTTTTTCCTTTCCATTTACTCTTCTCTTTCCTTCTCCAACCTTTCCATTTTACCTCACACTAAAGTTTCCTCAGTTTGAGGTGGAAGATCATAGGACTTTTATGGTGATAGCACAAAATAATGTATGTAATTGTCTAAAACAATGCCCAGCTCAAAGTAAGAACTCCAAAGTCGTAAGCACCTTCAGTTACTATGAATATTATTGAGTGGTCAAAGTCCTCAACAGGGTTATCTACAGCTTTGGGAAAGCTAGTGCAAACTCTTAAAACTGAGCCGTTACATAAAATTTCTGCTGACAGAATCACTGGTACCTACCCTCGTTAGCAATCTGTTTCTTAAAAAATCCCCAGTTCAGCTCCTCTGAGACAGCTGAGAATCTTTTGCACAGAAGAACACAGATAAAGAAAGAGAGGTCTCTGTAGAGCATTTTGCAACAAAGGAGATAAGGGCCTCCACCTCTCTTTTTCCCCCAGGAGACAGAGGTACTTTTCCACTTTTTTGTTCCTTTGTGAAATAGATTCATTCCCTCCTTAACCCCAGTTGGGTGGGGTGGCTTGAATTCATGCACCGTATGCCTTATTTAATGATCTTTTTGCTATTTGCAATTGCTCCATCTAACACAAAGTCTCGGTTTTTTTAGAAGTGCATTATCACTTGTTCAAAACAATATCTGACCCACTATTTTATTAAATTAGCAAGTAATCAGTTAACACTAAGCACCAAGTTTCATTTTAATTTTGCTACTGTCCTCTCCTGAGGGACCGGATCAACCTAGCTGTCAGTAAACTAGAATCAGTGCCTGATTCAATATTTACTTATTTGCAATGAGGACTCTGAATCTTCCTGTTTCAGGCAAAAATAAGGGTTGCAAATTAGATGGTGGGATGAAGGAAATGATGCTCAGGCTCTCTGGGCTTCACCAAAGAGGATCAAGTCAGCAACTTCCAAGTACTCCCTGAGGATATGGAATAGATGGTTCCACACAACCCTTCTACCTTCTAGGGTCACTTCCTTAAGTGCCTTCATCTGGATGACATCATACTGCAGGCATGTGCTAACAGACAGACAAATACAAACGCATGCATGGTAGTAAGCCGAATCAAAAAGTTTACACAGAGCATAAAAAAAAAACAACAAAACTATTTAAATACTTCTGATAAACAGCAAAAGTCTAAGCACTCTATCATCTTACCTGCTTTACAAATGAAACCATCACTTTTCCAGATCAAATCATTTGCCCATTCTAATGCATTTGTGGTATTTTTTTTTAATAGAAACTGAATTCTATTAAAAAAAAGAGTCCGAGGCTTTCCTCCCCAGTGTAGACTTGGTGCTCATTGGCAGGTGCAAGCTGCAGGTGCTGTCTAGGTAAACACACCTTCGAAAGGGAAATACTTCCTTCAGCACGTGAGTAAACTAAGAGTCAGCCTCACATAACCAGTTCAACATAATCAAAGAGATATACCTGTAGGTTTTCAATTTCTTCTTTGTGTTCTCTCTTCAAGTGTAAAATAGCAGCTTGGTATTCTGTAAGATCACAAAAGAAGCCAATTACCAAGAAGCACAAATTTATACACAAAATTCAAAGGGGGCATCTTCAAGTTTCCAGAGGTGCTTGTACAAGTAAACTAAGTAAACAGACACCACAATTTGACATGAACTTGACAAGAGATGATGAATATTAAGACAAGACGAGTTGCTCAGAATAAAAGAGAAATTTCATTTAGCAAACCTTAAATTATAATAAGCCCCAAATTAGGCAGCTAGGATAGGGTTAAAAAAAAAAAGAGCATGATGAGTGTTGTAGATAAAGACAGGGTCAGAGTTTCTTTTCAAGGAGGGGTTGGAAGTTAAGGCCCCACAGAAAACAAATACAGATGTGTTAAGAACAGACACACAGGAAATAAAAGAAAACTTTCTATATGAGATCAGAGAATTTTATTTTTAACTTCCCCTCCACCCCCAAATAAATCTCCATTTTAATGCAAGGCTAAGCAAGCACTCAGGGCTGATTTTAATCTTTAGATCACTTCAGAAAGTCAAGACCGTTTGTCATTTGGGTGAGAGAATGTAGGGTGAGTTGAAGTTGAAAGGAGGACAAAAATAAATTTCTGGCCCAATTTAGTCTGAGTCTAATAATGTTTATTCCAACAATAAGTCCCAAGTGTACACAGGAACTCCAGCCAACCACTAAAACTACCACTCCCTGACGGAGCACGAAGCAGCTATGACAACTTTATTTCCAGCAATGCGCCTAAGGATGTGGGGTCAGAGAGCTACGCAGGCTGCAGAGAAGCACAAAGCAAAATGCTGTGAGAAAGCGCTTTTGTGGGATAAGCCAGATTTTTACAAATGCATTTGGTTTGTGATTATGAATAAGAAAAATGTCAGCTGGGTGTTATTTTAAAATGTATGAAAAGACAGGCTATTTCTTCAAGTGAATTTCAGCAGTCAGTCATGAGAGGCTAGGTTTCAATTCAAAAGTGGATTAGGGGAATCTCTGGTAAAGCCGTAACAGGGGAGAAGTGTTGCTGCTGATAATTACGACAAGTCACACTACTGCTCTCACAGCGAACACGGTCCACTGAGTTACGAATCCAGGAGCAAATTCTGAGGTTTCTCCCTCCAGGCCATATCCGGAATCAAGTCATTTCTCCCTGTTCCACAGCCGCCACTATGATCCAAGCCACCACCACCTTTTCCTTGAACCACGGCGGTAACCTGAAAAGGTTACCTGCTTTCACTCTTCCACCACCAAAACCTATTCTGCTCACAGCAGCCTGAATGATCTGTTGAAGGCGTGAACCAGGCCATGACCCATCTCTGGCTTTCTGCTGCACTTACAGTGAAATCAAAACTCCCTACCACTGCCCAAGGGCCCTCCGTGACCTGGCTCCTTCGTACCTCTCCCTGTCTTCCCCTTGCTCATCACACTCCAGGCACACTGGCTATCTTGCTATTCTTTGAATTAGTCAAGTCCTTTTCTACTTCAAAATCCTTACTAATATTGGGGACAATAATAATGGATTATATTTACTGAGCACTTACTATGTACCAGGTGTTATCTAAGTATTTCCTATAGTTGAACTCATTTCATCCCTACAATAATACTATGGTATAGGTAGATTTTCCTCCTTAAAGATGAAGAAACTGATGCAAAGCTCAGTAAGTTGCAGAGCTAGAAAAAATTCTACATTATGAATTATGTAGATATGTAGATATGAATTATGTAGAATATGAATTATGAATTACATAATTCAATGAGTGAACATATAAGTAAGCTGTGGTGTATATATCCATAGAATGGAATACTACTCAGTGATAATAAGAAATGAACTATTGATACATACATGAACACAGAAGAATCTCAAAGGCATTATGCAGCATGAAGGACATCAGTCTCAGAAGGCTAACTATTGTTTAATTCAGTTTATATGACATTCTGGAAAAGACAAAACTATAGAGATGAAGCACAGATCAGAGAAGTAGTGGCCAGAGGTTAGAGATGAGGGAAGGTTCACCTACAAAGAGTCAGCCCAAACAGGGACCTTTAGAGTGAGGTGACCATTTTTCTATCCTGATTATGATGGTGGTTACCTGAATCTATACAGGGGTTAAAAATTACAGAACTTGACCCCAAAAAGAAAAAGTTAATTCTATAGTATGTTAATTTTTAAAAATCTACATCAAACATTATACTTTCGATTGTTTTCCCTAGGAGGCGCAGTATAACATAAGGATATGTGTTACTACCACTTACAGTCATCATTTTCCTAAGGGTATTAACAGACCGAAGACAAGAACAGAAGAAAATAAACATGCTCATGCAAAGATGACAAACACACACATATATACAATACAGGGAAAAATAAAGCTATTATTCACTATGATAATATATTTAGAAGAATCCAAGATTCTACAGATAAAATATTAGAATTAATATGTGAATTTAGTAAAGTTGCTTGATATAAAATCAGTATACAAAAATCCTGATACCAGAAAGGGTATAAAAAAGAAACTTTAAGATATCATTCACAGTACTCCTAATTGTACAAAGTACTTAGAAAAAAACCTTAAAAAATATGCAAGACCTCATAAGAAACTAGAAATGTTATATTGAAATATATTACAAAGAAAGACATAGACAGAGAGTGAGCATGCCATGTTTTGGTAAGATGTGAATTTTCTCAAATTGATCTATAGAATCAATGCAATCCCATTCAACATTTCTAAGAGTTTTTGTTTTGCTTGAAATTCAGGAGCTCAATCTCAATATACAGTGAAGCTCAGAAGTGCAGAAAAACAATGAGCCAAGAAATTCTTGAAAAAATAAATAAAAGTAAGACCACCTAATAAGCATTATTTTTATCACACATAATTAAAGTGGTGTGGTACTGATACAGGGATAACAAATAGACAAAAGGAAGAGAGTAGAGAGCCCAGAAATATACTATGAGTTTATGGTCACAATATATGACAGAAGTAGCGTGGGAGACATTTGTTTACAGTAAGAACAGCCTTTTCAATAACTATAGATTGGAAAAAGTAGATAAACATAAAAGTGGACTCTAGCTTTATACCATATAATAATCTACTCTAAGTCGATTTAAGAACTAAATTATAAAAAATAAAAAATAAATGTTTTATAAGATAATACATCATAATTTTTTTAAAACTTCAGGATAGGAAAAAAGTAATGATTCAGACTGTTTTCCATATAAAAACTGATTAAATTTCACATTAAAAGTAAGAACTTCTTTTCGTATAAATACATCATAAAGAAAAAGAAAAGACAAGCCACAGAGGGGGAGAATATATACTTGAAACAAATAATCAAGGATCTAATATATATATATTTCCTACAAAATTATAGAAAATAAAAAATAGGCAGAAATGTCAATAAGTGCTCTAAAACAAGGACATACAAATAACAAATGAATTAAAAGGTGCTCATTCTCATTAGCAATTAGAAATATTTAAAGTCCAACAAAACTGAGTGTTGGTGAAGATGTGGAGCAATGGAAACCCTCATACACAAGTGGTAGGAGTATAAATTGGTACAATCACAATAGAAAACGTTTGGCATTTTCTAATAAACTGGAAAACACTAATACTCCCTACCGCACAATCCTAATCCTGGATACACATAAATGAAAAAAACCTATAAAAGAAAAGCAAATAATATTACCAAAAGTCAGGATAAGGGGCACCCAGGAGAGGAGAAACTGGGCTGGGTTAGGACTGAGCAAGGCAGCAGCACACGGGCATTCAATGAGAAGTTACCCTTGAACCTCTGTGCTTTCTGCCATTTTCTTTATGTATACCTAACATTACAACATAAGAAAAAAGACTGCTCTCGTTATATTTTTGTCAAATATCAACTAAAGAATATTATACAGGCACAAGAGAGTCTCTAGATTAATAAAACAAGACAATTAAGTAAGTGTGGGTCCTACAAATGCTGAGTCCTAACCCACACAATGACTAATAGCTAAACCTTAACCAATTCACAGCCTCTACGAAGTAGGCAAAGGGTAAGCGAAATCAACCTTTTTGCAAAACTGATGTCCCTAGGGAATAACATCTACATTCTAAACAGAAATTACAACAGAATAAACTTTGAAATGATTCATGTTGTGTAAATGTACCTGTAAGGGTGTGACAGATATAGTTATGACTAATTGACAGATTGATAAAGGAGATCACCACAACTCTAACACCCAGGAAATACTGATTCATCTCCTCCCTAAACAAATAGTTTAACCAGCAGTCCCAGTGTGACAGGTGGCAAGAAAACACATCCCCAATCCTAACAAGGATGACAAGACAGACCGCCTGGGCAACGTGGAGGAGCAAGAAGTTAGTGCCCACCCTTGAGGACTGCTCACTTTGAGGGCTCGCAGGAAAATGCTGGAAGAATATAAAGGTTACAAAACAATGAGTCAAAGTTAGGTTGGTGGTTTCCAGAGGTGTCTTCTAGCTGCGGTCCCCTCCCTCACATTTTTGGGGGCTTGCAAATGCCTTGGAGCAGACCCAGGTCTCAATGAGAAACTAAGGATGTTTTTGTTTGTTCAAAAGAAAACTTGATGGTGGTATTCAGTAGCTCTGGGGCTCTATAATTGTGTGAAAAGGAGGAATCAAGATTTTGAATATTGGGGCTTGAAAAGGGCAGATCTCTTTGAAGCCACAGTAGCCCCAATGGAAATTAACAAATGAATTCAAATAATCTAGCCCACAAAAAAGAAGCGTGAAGAATGTCTTTTAGGAATATAATACAATATATTAAGGACAGAAAAGGAAAAAGGATCTTGACTAGTGGGATTCAACATTTTGAGGAAAAATACATAAGAACATCTCTTCATAAAAATAAAGTTCTTTTTCAGTCAAGTATTTAGTTTAACTGGAAGGGACCACTTTTGCTGCACAAACCTTCCTTTTTGATCAGTCCACAACAAAACAGACTTTGTCTTCCAGTTCAGTAAGAGCAGAACTAAAGATGACCTAGTTAACAAGGGAGCACGTAGTAACCACTGGCGCAGTTCTCACTGACTGAATGAGTTTCGCTGAATTATACACAGGTATAAGAATCAATGAGGGCTGTTTCTTAGGAACTATCCTAAATACCCTATACAGATTAACTCAGGCCATCCTCACATCACACTCACAAAGTAGATTCCATCATCTCAAGGCCCATTTTACAGATGAAAAAACTAAGGTGCACAGGTTGAACAATTTTCCTCAAACCACATGCTAACAAGTGCCAAGGATGATGCAGAGCAGAGTTAGTTTGCTTGTTTTGTTTGTTTGCTATTGTTGTTCATGTGGTTGCGTAAGCATTAGGTATAACCCAAAATCAAAATCTTTAGGGATTTAAAGGTTGCTGGCTTTATCCAGTCACTAGAATCACTTGCAAACTTGGTAAATCTTGCCTATAACTCTTTAGAAAGGACATGGAGTATTTTTAAACACAGAGAGGTTTAATAAACCTGGGGTCAACATGAGCAAGTGTGGTTATAATGGCTGATCCCATCAATTATAAGATTATAATTCATCTATCTTCTCTATGGGGACTTTCAGGCCTACAGTCACCAGTTTATGGTTAAATCAGGTTTTCATTGAGACCCTTGCACATATATACAAACCCTTCCCTACTACACACACATATAACACTGGCAACACTGGACTGTGCACACAGTAGGAATATTAGACAATTTCTGATTTCCCAGATGAATGAGAACCATGGCTCTCATTTGCACTGTCTGTGCTTCTCATCGGCTGTACCCACTGCCATAAATTGTTTGACTGGCTTTTTGCTGAGAGTGAAATGGAAAGCTGTGAGAGAATTTTGAGCAGAGGCATGACATGCTTTTCCTTGTGTTTGGAAAAGCTCCCTCCGGCTGCTGCGTTTAACTAGAGATTTGGGGATAGTGGTGGGGTTGGGCATTGTGGGACAGTTATTACATCGTTACAGTTATTATATTTATTACATTGTTACAAACATGTTCCAGTACATACCTTCAGCCTTAAAGGGAAAGGATCCTTACTCTGAATTATATCTGGAGAATACTCAGCATTCCCAAAGCTTTTGCATGCACAGCAGTGAGATCATATATATTTTGGTAATAAGCAGCTGGACTTAATTTTAACAGATGAAAATTTATTGTAATGTTCATTAGAAAAAAAATCAAGCTAGCATGAAATCCATGATTTCATGACTATTACTGTTACAGGATAGTGCTGATCAGAGCTCAGTCCCTAGACTAGCAGCCTCACCTGGAACTTCTTAGAAATGCTAATTCTCAGGCTGACCCGACCCCCTGACCTATTAACAAACTCAGAGGATGTTTTAACAAGCCCTCCATGTGGTTATGACACATGCTTTAAGGTTAATTTCATTTTCACACACATTTTTTTTAAAAAGTTAATTGATTTAAAGAATAAATTAAAAAACAGTAGCAGTAAGTATAACTATATGCCCCAAATGAAAGAGCTGGTACATAAAAGGTGAAATTGGGAAAACATACTGATTACTGACAGTTGAATATACATTCAAATAAACTTGTCTATGAACAAATGCAAAAACTTTCTCCAACCATCTCTAACACTAACAAAAATGGTGCTGGACATAAAAGGCAAAGTCACAGCCAAATTGCTTTAATATCTAAGAATAAAATCAAATTTGTGCTCATTTAACAAGCTTATGGAAGAAAAGTCCACGGCCTAGTCTTGGTGCACAGCCGGTTCTCTAGGTTTGTTTCCTCATCAGATTCCTATAGACAGTGCAGTCCACAGGTACTGTGCTGTTCAGTACTTGTCAGAAATATAGTCAAGGAAGATTCAGAGTCAGTGAAGCTAAGAGAAAAATGGTGGATGTAATCAAAGTCAACAGCTATCAGAAGGGCCATCACCTGTAATGTCAATACAATACCTTTTATCAGTGGACCTTCAAACAGTCACACATATGGTGGGCAAAGTACAATAAGATGTCTAACTCCATTTTTTGATGTTCGACTGTTGCCAGCTTTTAAGCCTCACCTCCCCCTCTCCCCCCTGTGCCCTGCATCTGGGAAAACTGATTAGAAAGCCTTTGAGCCTGGCAGGAAATTCTAACCACACAAGCCACTACCCACTAGTGGGAATCCTTAAGCCAGCCCACTAAACACCACAGAACCCCGACCCAGTCTCCTATCCTTCCTCTCTCAAGGTAGTGTCCTGCCCTGCACTCCCTAGAATTCTCACCATGCTAGTAAAAGAACTTTTTGTATGCATGCGCGCACACATTGTGTGTGTACATCGATCTTGGCATCTAACAAATTTTGGGTAGAGGGGCCAACCTGCCTTTACAAAAAGGATGAGGCCAGGTAGAAGTTACATGAATAACCATTGGATCTACTTATTATGTTGGTTTTATGTATGTACAGAAAGGAGATGATGAGTTTCCATACAGAAGAATACAAGATTTGACAATAGCTGGGAGAAATCCCATGAACTTAGAAATTATAACTTTTAATCTCTCCTCATGCAAGAACATTTAGGATTTTCTCAGGCAGAAATATCAAACTGTTGCTATGAAAAGATGGGAGGAAATCCCAGTTCTCCAAACCCTCAAGTTTGTCACTGTGCTTGGCGGCACTTTCACGCCTTCGTTTAGTATCTGTAAGCCGGGCATTGAACTAAGAACTGGGCATAAGAAAATGAGCACCGCACATTTCCAGCCTTGAACAGTTTCTCAGGGTGTACAATACATCTTTGAAATGTCTTAGAGGCTTTCAGCACTTACAGTTTGGTATAAACACATTAAGCCCCAGTTTTCCTAAAAGACTTTATTTGATTTTATTCAATTATTTTATATGCAGGTATGAAAGACTGTTCATGAATATTTGCTCCCAGGTCTGCTTTCGGCTTGGGGTGTAGAATTCTTCCTACGGCTGAGGAACTGACATGACACGAGGAGAAGTTTTGAATTGGCTTGCATACAGCTTGGCTTGCCTCCTGCACTGCTGTGCTGCGATTTCCGGAAAGAAGAATATACCCTAGGTCCCACTGCTTACTCAGCCTGAGTCCCAGAAAGTGGCCCCTGACCTAAACCCTAGCCACAGTCACAGCTAATCCCAGTTTGTCCACAGCTTGAAGGAACCCAGCCCAGTTCAGTTGAAGCAGTTGACCTTTACACGTATGCAAATAAATGCTCGTTATTGAAAGCCACTGGATTTTAGCATAGTTCGTTACACAACGTTATTGCAGCAACAGCTGATGAATACATATGGTAAGTTTCTAGCCAAGTTTACTTTGGAAGATCATACCATTTTGGAGGCTTAAAATAACTGGGATGGAGTCTCCAATACAGACAAAACAGGGCTCAGGGCGAGAGTGTAAATGAATTGGGAAAAGTAACATATTCATATCATTTAATAATACTAAAAAAAAAAAAAAGATCTCAGAAGAGTTACTGAGTCTATGTCCTAGGGTGATGGTGTAAAATATATACAAAGGGCAGCATGTTTGTGGCTATGCCTCTTTGACTTTAACCTGGATTCCTCAGGTAAGTATTCAGGGCCAGGCTCTGCCTGACGGACAGCTTACCATAGAGAAAACAGCCATTAAATCAAATTCTATGCTTTTCTTTGCACTTTGTTCCTTCTCTTACGTTTATTTTCTATTCTGTTAAAATAGAGATGCTAAGGTGCCTAGGACTCTAGGAACACAACTTCCCTGACTTACATTCCCTTTTCTATATAAGTAGTTTTATCTATGTAGTAAAGTATGTGATTGTCTAACCACTATGCGGTACACCTTAAACTACTACAAATAGTACTAAATGTAGACTGAAATTGAAAAAAATTAATGTAAAACAAAAAATAAAATAAAAGCCAAGAAAAATCTACCAGAGGCACGTGTCAGAAAAGAACTTAGTCTACCCAATGTGTGCCACTAGGTGGCAGACACAATACTTCGTAGTTACACCTAAACCTTGCTACCAAACGGCACAGTGACACCTGAGGGAGCTGGCAGGGGTGGGCAGGTGGGGAGAGAGACAAGGGTGCACCAAAGCTATGAAATGAATGTTTTTATTTGATATGAAGGATGGACCGGTATGGATGTGGTAATTATATGAGAAAAATTAGAACAAGTAAGAGATACTTACGAGCCACATTTCTAAAATTAAAAGTGACCCAGAAGACTTCCAGTTGTTACAGGTTCACATTTTTTTAGTTCCCTCCTAACTGTGCATATCAATGAAATCTAAAATACAAAGCAAGACAGTTTAAAGTCATAGGCGAGGACCAAAACAGGACAATATTTTAGAGAAACAGAAACTGAACAAAGCAGCCAAGGGGCGCTGTGGCCCTGAAGCTCCAGACCTGCCGGCCCGGCTCCAGAGGCAGGCTGCAGCGCCTGGGGGCAGGTTACACCGAGCAACAGGGGCGGAAAGGGGACCGGGGGCGCGGGAAACCAGGGCTGGGCCTGCTGCTCAGGGACAGGGTCAGAGGCGGGGTTCCCAGGTGGTGAAGGGAAGCTAGAAGTTGCAGACAACTGCTGCCCGGGGCTTAAACAGGAGGATGCGGACTGGGATTCCACACCCTGTCCATCCCCGTCCCCAGCACTAGATCTGCAACATCCTTATCACCGTCTCGGGCTGAGAACCCCAAAACAACATTGTAAGACCACCTTGTGGTCTGGGGGTCTTGCAGAAACCAGGTGAAACTACCGCAAAACAGACGAATGTAAAGAGACTTATTTTTGTAAAGCGTCCTACGTATCATGAGCCTTCAATCCAAACTTCCTGTACATATGAAGAAACTGAGATGCCAAGACAGACAACAAAAACAACTGAAACATGAAATCACAAAAAAACAAATTTAAATATTAAACTAAAATATTTTAGTAATGCTTAGAATCATTACAATGATAGAATAGCAACCATTATAACTAATAATGACAGGGACTGTGAAAACAAACTAGAACAACAGTGGGTGAATTTAGAAATATTAGAAATGTAAAATACAGTCATTGAAATGAAAATCTCAAGAGCTGAATAAACTCTAGCACAGTCAAGGAAAGGAACTGTGAATAAAAGAAAACCCTGAATAATAACTGCAATGTAGCATGGAATGAGAAAAGGAGAATACAAAATAATCAATTAAGAAACTGGCACTGGTATAGGGATAACAAAGTAGACCATGAAATTGAATAGAGAGGGAAAAAAAGTCTGTAAGAAGAGACATGCACATGTGGAAACTGAATGTGTGGTCTGAGATTGCACTGAGGTTTGTGGGGAAAAAACAGACTATTTTTTAAAATCCAGACTTAAGATAGGTATTCATACTTCAAACCATGCACAAAAATCAATTCCAGCGAACTAAAAATCTATCTGTAGAAAGCAAAATAGAGAAAACCTTGGAAGAACATTAGATTTCTTAAGTAAAATATATTTTAAAATATTTTATTATTTAAGTAAAATATTTTTTTAATTTTATTGTTAAGTAAATTTTTTTTAAAAAAATGAAGAACAGTTTTTAAATCCAACTACATTAAAATTACCAAAATTCTGTATAAGATGCCAATAGAAAGTGATAAACCACATACATGGAGAAGATATTTGCAAACATATGACTGACAAAAGATTAGCATCTAGAACAAACAAATACTAGGAAGAAATTTTAAAAAGCAACCAACAGAAAAATGAGCAAAAGGACAGCAGATTCATGAAGATAAATTATAAATGGCTAATAAATATATAAAAAAAGGTATGCAACATCACTGGTCCTCAGGATAATGCAAATTCAAACTACAATGGAATACCATTTCAAATCTATCAGATTTGCAAATATTTAAAAGCCTGTTAATGCTCTCTGCTGGTGAGAAAGAGAAGGTTGAGAATTCCATACACACACTGTTGATGGGAGTGTTAACTGTTACAATTACTTTAAAGATTATTTGACAATATGTATTGCGTTTAAAGATGCACATAAATAAAATCAGAAATTATACTCTAAAGTTTACCCCTAGTGAGTCATTTATTTACAAATGAACACAAAGGTTTAAAAGAACACTTATGGAAGTATTGTTTTGAATCATAAAAAATAGGCATAAACTTATATTTCCAACAACAGCAATACAAATAAGCAAATATTGAGTGATATATTCACTCAAAGTGCTACTATGCATACATTAAAATGAATGAAGTAGAATTATACGTACCAACAAGTATAGACAGATAATCTAACAAGTAATTTTGAAAGAAAAAGTTCCTGAAAGATACACAGAGGAGGATGCCATTTAAAACACATAGCCATATTACATGTTGTTTGGGGATTTTACACCTAAGTATTAAGAAGTACATGGGATTAATAAATAAATTCACCTAAGGTGAGGGTAGAGGGCACACAGGAAACTTCAAATGTATTTTTAATGTTTTATTTCTTAATTTAGCTAGTGGATATAATCATGAACTTAAATGCAACTCACATATTAGCCTTCAAGTATATAAAGCAAAAGCTAACAAAAATATAATAACAAAATTAACAAGAAAAATGATGAGATAAGTAATACCACTTTATTAGAAGTTGATAGATCAAGTAAATGAAAACAGTCAAGATGATTAACAATCTTGATTATATATATCCCAGAACCCAATAGTTGACAACCTGCATCCTTTTCAGGCATATATATTTGAAAAAAATTGATGATTCATAGAGGAAAAATCCTTCAAAAATTTTGAAGTCATATTAGCATACAGATGATGTTCTCTTTCTATAATGCATTTTAAAAACAATAAAAGGATAGACTGAAAACAAGAGAAAAAAGCTAAAATTAGCAAATCTAATTGAGTAATTTTTGAAAATAAACCCTGTATCTATGCAGGGTTTGTCCTAAGAATGTAAAAATTATGTATCATCTGGAAATTTTATGGTGATACCTACTAATTAACATACTAAAAGAAGGAAATCGTATCTCAAAATGATGCAAAATGATAAAGAAAATATATCTTGATAAGCTCAACACTCATTCTTGATTTTAAAAAGAAAAACAACTCTTAGTTAATTTAGAACAGAAGGGCATCATATCCAGAATTACCTACCAAAAATTTTCAGCAAACTTCAAATTTAATAATGAAATTTCAGGAAGAAAGATTAAGAATGCACACCATCATGCCTATTTTTCTACATTATACTAGAAGTCTGGGACAATGTGGTAAAAAAAAAAAAAGTAGTGAGATATAAAAACTGGAAAGGAAGAGACAAAATTGGTATTATTTACAATGATATGACTGTCCATTTGTACAGGGTTTCATCCACACTATGCATTGCCTAGGGGCACACAGATTGATTGTGAATGGTGCCTCCCCAAGTTCTGCATGGCGGTGACCCCCACACAAACCTCGGGGAGACAAGCAGAGAAATTGGATTAAAGGGGATTCAAAAAAGGAGACTCTGCCACTGGCTTTAAAAGTCTGAAGAAAATATGTCAAAATGTTTAAATATAGATGGTTAATATACAAGTGGACATTCACTTTGTTACTTTTTCTAGTAATTTGAAATTATTCAGGATTCTCTTCTATAAACAATAATGATGCATTCAAAACTTCACATATAGACTCTTTTATACCTAAGACTAGGTTTAGTTCTATAGTCAAATTCTCTACCTCGAACAGCATGAATATTCAAAATACTAATAAAAAATATACATTCTTCACGTGGCACATATAAGCATTAGTCGATTTGACTGAAAACTTTGGGGAAAGTTCCCTGCTCTTTAGATTGTACCTTGACTCAATAACTGACAGGGCCCTTTATTTGAGGCCAAGAAAATAAACTTCAGGAGAGGGAGGTGAAGGTCAGTCTCTGGAGAGGCAGGGGAAAGCCTGCCAGCTTTAACTTGAATGAGAGTGGAATTTTCTAGTAAACCAGGCCAGACAGATACCCAGGAGGCCAGGCTACCTGCCCAGGTTTCTAAAGGAGACAAGACACTGGTGTCTCCCACATGGTGGAAAAGTACTCCAAAGTAAACCATATTGCATCTGCCACTGGGCTTAGTGCCTATTAAGTATAAGGTCTTGTATTACTTCTACCATGCAGAGTTTAAGGATTGACTTTTGTGGCTATTGTTAAGTCTTTTCTTAAAAACTGTTAGATAAGGGAAAACAACAAAGTGAGAGTTTGGGGTGGAAAACTGTGTAAATGTGAGATCTTAACTCACATTGCTTATATCATTCAGAATTTAAGAATTGAGTTTGTGTGTGTGTGCATGTGTGTGTGTGTGGCTATTTTCAAGTATGCCATCTCTCAATCCTAATATCAAAGATGATAAAAAAAAAAAAAAAACCTAGTAGACATATCGAAAAAAAAGCCAAGTAAGAGTTTGAGATGAAAAGCTCAGTAGCTTCTCTGCAGGAATATGGTGAGAGACAAGGTCACATGGAGGACATCCGGCTTGGAAAAAATGGGCCCTCCTATGGCCTTTGGTCCAGCCTCCATAGGGTTGCCAGATTTAGAAAATAAAATCACAGGATGCTCAGGTAAATGTGAACTTCAGATAAACAACAGATAATGTTTTAGTATAAGTGTATGCCTCATGCAGTATTTGGGATATACTTAAACTAAGTAATTACTCATTGTTTATCTGAAGCTTATATTTAACTGGACAACTTGTATTTTATCTGGCAACCCTACTTAAAAACTTCTAAGTACTCTTAGTGGGAACTATATACAATGGGCCAGGAATTTATAGAAATTGAAGACCGTGTACACACAGGTAGAAATAGACATTCCAAAATATCTTAGCCAAAAACACTGCTTCTAGATACTTCAATTTAACGTGTCTTCTTTAAAATCTTCTGCATGTTGTTTTAGTTTTCCCATGATAGTGCTATCTTTTTTCATCCATGTAACTTGATTTTTTTTTCAGATAATTTCTCACAGAAACAGTTATGAGGAAGTCAATTATCTAGTTTTCCAAGTGAACAGAAAGAATAGAAAGAACAAATGAAATGGAAACAACACACAAGCGAATGTACACATCTCCCTCTTTCCATTTGGTACAAAGGTAGGAATACCATTGATAGTAGCATGTGAAGAGAAGTGTACACTGATTCACAGGAAAAATACAGTTGCTACTCAAAGGCAGAAAAACACTTCTTGAAAATCAGTCATGTGCAGCTGACCACCTCCGATCTTGCTACTGTGTTACTGCAGTCAAAATCTGCAAAGATAAACTGGAGATACAACCAGCTCACTTGTGAAAGCCAAAACTTCTCCATCAGCCAACCAATTTAATCCTCCCCTAGAAAGGTTAATTCAGTGCATCTTCATGTAAGAATCACCTGGGGAGACTTAAAAACTATGCATGGACCCCAGCCTAGAGACAGACTTTATGGGTATGAGATGTACGCCAGGCACTGAGACTTTTAACAGCTGTCCAGGTGACTCTGACATACAGCCAAACATCAGTGTTATCCCCAAACGATGAAGTCTGGCCAGGCTAGAAAGTGATGCATTTATCTAGATCATAAAAAGCACGCTCCTCCATTTCTTAACTCCAGGATCTGCTCTGCCCAAGCTGATGAGGCCACCAAGGTTAACTCCGCATTGAGCCAGGAGCTTACCCACAGGAACTAGGTTCTCCCTTGCCCCCACTGCAGTTCTTCTGAAATCTGAGAATCCAGAAATAATGTTCAAACATTGGGAATATACAGAAGGGACTGCAGATGGAAAAAAGTGACAAGATCTTGGGAGCAATCCCATTTTACCAGCAAACCCCAATATCACCTGACAGATTATCGTTTTAGAAATAGTTTAGAATCTGGGCAGCCTGGAAGGATATCGGCTCATTTCTTTCTTTCTTTCCAACCCCCCCGCCCCAACCAGTCCTCACCAGAGACATGTTTATTGATTTGAGAGAGAGAGAAAGAGAAACATCAATCGTTTGTCTTCCAAATGCTCCCTGACCAGGGATCAAAGCCAAAATCTAGGTATGTGCCCTAACCAGAGATCTAACCCACAACCTTTTGCTGTACGATGGGACAACACTCCAACCAACTGAGCACCTGGCCAGGGCAGGATATCAGCTCATTTCATAGACATGCTCACCTTGGTCTGGCAGCAAAGCTCCAGGCCCTGCTGGCTGACATACCCAACCCACTCTTCAGAGTGGGACCTGGTCAGGAAACACATCCTTCTTCCCCAGAAGCCCCAGTCTGAGGTTCACGGCAAAGCTTGATCAACTCTATTACAGAAACAGGACACTCTTAAGTTTCTCCTCCTTCCTATTGACAAAATGATTGGCCAAACCATAAGAAGTCATTTTCACTGGTTCAAAAATAATAAAATAAAAAAGTATAAATTTGTCATATCAAAAGAGAACATGCCTTACAGGTTTCTATGGTGAGAAAATTCCTATTTTACCTAAAGAGTACCATTATCAGAACTAGTCTCTATCTGAAAAAAACATACTTAAGTCATAAAATCACCAAATCTGAAAGACAGACTCTCACTTAGGCCCGTGCTCCTCCCTCAAAGAACACAGGAAGAAACTAACACCCAAATAAAATGACTTAACTGCTTTATAGCACAGAGAACCTCGGATCAATACACAAGGGAGAATACATTTTATGACTACAGGAGGAGAAAGAGAATCACATGACTGTTCAGCACACTGCAGATTTCCTGCAGTTTTCCACCATGCTTTGAAGCCTCTTTATGGCTTTTAAATGAGGTCAAATATTCAAGTGAAGGGGGCAGAAAAGAACCAGAAGTTCTGAGGCAGTAGAACATTACTTGAAAAAGCAGCTGCTATGAACCGAACAGTACAGACTAGGAACACACATTAGGGTTGGTGGGCAGTGTGCAGGACCCATTTGAAATTAGAGACCACAAGTCACAGTGGCAGACCCTGGACAGCTGTGTCATTTTCTTTAATCGGTTCTCCAACTGGAGATGAGGTAGGAGGCAAATGCTTGGATAGCTCCAAGGCTGGGGTTTTGTCAGATGGCTGCTACAGATGGTGATGGGGTAAAGAAATGAACAGTATCAAGAATGTTTCTGAAGGAATACATATATCACAGAATCTCACTGTAAGAAGGAAGCAAAGACAGGAAAAGGCTGATAGATGGAGAGAGATGTTTGTGGTCAAGACGCTGAGGAAAGAAGAGGGATCTGTGTTTTTGGAGAAAACAGGGGGAAACACAGCAAGTAGTGGACAGAAACCGGATGTTACAATTTATCATTTCACAATTAAAGCTCTCTCGAGTAAATAGAAGGTCTAGGATGCAGACACAGGGTATCAGATGACTGAAATAGAAAAGAATGCCACTGGAAGGGAGAAGAGGCCAGGATTTGAAATAGGTCATCCATGTGATCTTACGGGGAAGCAGAGAGTGTGCCATGGACCTGAGAGGTCAATGGGAAGTGGCATAAGAAGAGGTAACCTCGAAAGTCACAGAATAATCCCTGAAGCCCCAAAGGACCAAAAGAGTCATGCGACTCTCTATAGATGTGTACTCACTTATTTGGATTTTTGTTTTCCTTTAAAGAACTCTTATAAGGATAAGAGGTTTGCAATAAATATATCTTTTGGGGTTTAGGGGGGCCTTTAGAATCTGGTTCTGATTATAAAACCAAGTGAATGATGACTAACACTTATGCAGCATTTTTTATTACCAAATCATGTTTAATACTTTATTAATAACATTTCCTCAAATACACAACACCTTGCATTCTAAGATGCATCAGTATTTATATGTATATTCTTTATTTATATAAGAAAAAATTCTGCCAATTATAATTGTACAACGTCATCAGTTTTAAAACACACCATAATGTCAGATGTGGAAAATGTGCATCGCACGTTAGGTAAAATAAATTATTAACTCATTTAATTCTCATAAAAATTTTATGTGGGAAATATTGTTGTTCCTATCCCCATATTAGAGATAAGAAACCAAGACACAGGGAAGTACTTGCCCATGTTCATACAGGTAATAAGGAACACAGACCAGATTAGAACCCAGAAAGCCTTAATGTCTACACCATACTATCCCAGCTCAATACATATTCAGTGAGGAGGATGAAAAGCCATCATGATACACTAACCTAAGTTTTCCACATTCACCGTGGGAAGGGGCCAGCATTGTGGAGGGCCTGCTGCGCATGCAGCCTGAGGACATGGCCTTGCTCAGAGAAGACTCCCATTCCACAGAGTAGATCTGACTCAGGCCCCAGCCTCTTCAGAGGATCTGCCCCAATTAGTGGTTTCCTGAAACACACTGCTCATTGCACCAACACATCCCCAAACTTCCACAGGTTTTTTCCACGTGGCCATTACTGTATTCATTCATCTTTAACAATATTTACTCCTCCCCTTCTTCCAGCTGTCATCACGTGCTTGGCTTCCTGCAGGCGACTCCCAGAGCCACATTCACAGCTAAGTGAGCACCAGATGCATCCAGCCATCAGGCTGTACAGCCTCAGGCTGCGCCAGTGCCTTTGGCTCTCATAACCTGTAAGCTAGTGCGAGGCTCAAGAAAATCACACATTCCCTTTACAGCTCACTGCCTTAGTTACTGTGGTAACAGATATCACAGAAAAACAAAGTCTGCGTCACTGTTTCCATGTCCTATAGACATAGGAACAAATGTTCAACACGCCAGTGATTAAAGAAATATTTATAAAACGTAAGACACCACTTTGTCCCTGTATTTGGAAACCATTTTTAAGTCAAGAAATCCAGTGTTGTCTAAAAAGCAGTAAATAGACTCATGAAGTGTTAACATCATCATTAACAATAAAAAATTGCTGCCATGAGAACTATTGTTATTATTAACATTTATTGACTATCTTCTCTGAACCAAGCATTGTGCTAAGCATTTTACTTTACTTTCTCTAACCCTCAGGGGTAGACACATTTTGTAGGACAGTCATTGGTTAAGAAAGAAAAATGGGAACTGCCTTTTAGAAGGTCAGTTTGGCAATAGGTATCATCGTGATTGAGAGCACAGACTCTGGACCCGGGAGGCCTACTTTGAATCCTGGCTGTGCCACTTACACAGAGTGGGACCTGGGTTGTGCTATTTCACCTCCTTTGTCTCTGCTTCCTTACCTGTAAATGGCAATAATGATGATTCTTATCTAACAAGGTGGTTGTAAAGATGAGAGTTAATATTTGTACAGTGCTTAGGGCAGTGCCTGGCACATAGGTATATAAGATGTATTTTCAGCCCTGGTCAAGATGGCTCAGTCACCCTGTAACTGAAGGGTTACAGGTGTGATTCCTCATCGGGGCACATGCCAAGGTTGTGGGTTCGATCCCCAGTCAAGACACATATGGGAGGCAGCCAGCTGTATTTCTCTCTTGTATAGTTGTTTCTCTCTCCCCCTTCCTCTCTCTCCAAAAGCAATGAAAAAATATCCTCAGGTAAGGATAAAAATAAGACATAATATATATTTCAACTGTCATTACTATTATTATTGTTTCGTCTTCACTCTTAACTGATAACTTTGCTTCCTATTTCACTGACAAAACTGAAGAACTTCCACATCCTCCCACCTCCCAGCACTGATACCCACGTTCTCTGCCCTTGAATCTACATTATTACTAGAGATGACCTGCCATGTGCTGATCAAAGGCATCCCCTCTGCTAGTACACAACAGCGCCATGCTTCTCACATTCTTAAAGAGATCACTCCAGGAAGTCTTTCCTCTTCCTCCATCAGATTTCCTGTTTCTACCGGCACCTTTTCTCCAGCATAAAAAATACTACTTTTCCCATCTTAATTAGAGCAAAATGAGCCTTTCCTTTGATTCCACTTGCCCCACCTTCAACTATCCCAATTTTGTTCCTTTGCAATAAAACTTCTCAAAAAAAGTCCACATACTGTCTCCAATTGTCATTCTCTCTTAAAGTCACTCCAAACAAGACTTTTGCCCCAACCCCCTTCACTAGTATCCACCCCTGTAATATGCTCCCTGCTTCTAAATTCAATGGTCAATTCTCAGTCCTTACTTTACCTTCTCTAGCAATTGACACAGTCCCTCCCTCCCTGATACACGTTTGTTGTTTTGTTTTGTTTTTAATGCAGAATCCAGGACTCCACAATCTCTTGGTTTTCCTGCTACCTTACTAGATGCCCTTCCTTGGTTTACTTTGCTTCTTCCTCCCCTTCACCTCAAGCTCTTCCTGCAGGAGTTCCCCAGGGTCAGTCCTGGTTCCCCTTCTCCATCTCTACTCAGCATCTCTTCCAACTCAGAAGTTTAGAAACCAATTTTTACATGTGCAAATGACTCTCTAATGTATACATAGAACTCAGAAGCCCTCTTCCTCAATGGCACACTCATATCCAAATGCCTGCTAACATTTCCTTGTGCAAGTGAAATCAACACCTCAAGTGTCACAGGTCAGAAACATGCCTGATCATCATCCAACACACGTGCTCCAACCCCATTCTTCTTCTCCTCCAATATACGGCAATTCCATCCTTCCATTGCCCAAGTCAAAAATCCTGACATCATCCTTGATGTCCAATCTATCAGGAAATCCCAATGGTTCTACCTCCAAAATAAATCCAGAACCTGATCACTTTTTCCTGCCTCCATTGTTAAAACCATAGTCCAAGCCACCACCTCTTGAGCAAGTACAATCTCTTCCCAGATCACCATAATAATGTCCTAACAACTGTGACCCTGGGTCCACTTGCTTCCCCCCTTCCCTCCCCCATCTCACCCAATGTCCAATTAAACACAGCAGCCAGAGTGAGCTTTTCCAAACACAAGAACAAACATGTCATGCCTCTGCTCAAAACCCTCTAACAGCTTCCCGTTTCACCCTCAGTATAAAGGCCAAGTCCACCAATACCCTGTATGGGCCTACAGTGTTGCCCATCAGGGATATCTTAATCTTTTTGTGCCATGGACGCATTTAGCAGTTGGCAATATCTCAAAATAGTATTTTTTAAATATATAAAGTAAAATACAATAGATTATAGAGGAAACCAACTCAGCTGTCAAAATAGTTTTTACGTGATGTAGTAACATGTACTCCTTTATTAGTACCTTAAATAACAAGATCTAGTGGCAAGTCTAATTATTAATATAATTTTGATTTGGTGATGAACATTACCGCTATCACTATCTGCAACAACTATGATGTGATAAAGTCTGTGATAATAGATTTTATTAAGTTACTGAGGTTTTTTTCCCTACATTCTAATGGAAAGAAATGATAAATTTCAGTTAGGTATAATTTATATATTATTATTAGAAATAATAATTTTTCCCATCCAGATTAATAGACTCCGAAGTTCCATCCCTGAACTCCTCAGAGGTCCTCAACTCCAAGTTAAACAGAACCTCTGGGTCTACATTACTCCTGGAACCCTCTCTTCTGGCTAATTATTTAGCTGGTCCAGTCAACGCAGACCAGCCGCACCCATTCTGTACTTAGAGGCCTTACGCTGGCTGTTCCCTTTTTCTGCCTTCCGTTATCTCTTTCTCTTTTCTTATTCTTTGCTCAAATGTCACCTTCTCAATAAGTCCTGCCCTAACCACCCTATTTAAAACTGCAACCAACCCTTCCACCACCATACCAGATACCTCTCACCTGGGTTTTCTTTTCCATAACATTTATCACCATCTAATAAAGACACCATACAATTTATTTAGTATATGAAGGTCTGTCCAGAAAATAGACAGCCATGTACTATGAAAAATAGAAACATTTATTGAAGATACAAGAAACATTGTACATAGGACAATGATGCCTCAGTCCCCTTCCAAGGAGGCACCTTGGGACCCCACACAGTTCTCCCAACTGCAGCACGATGTTCCTTCTGCTCTGGTAGCAGAAGCCATAAAACAAATTTTGCCACGACACATTTCAAGCCAAGATCCTGTGTCAAAATCTCAGACATAGTAGTTTTTGGAATCCCCAGGTCAGCTTCTAGTTCTCACACTATCAGTTGCTGATATGTGTTGATCGCAGCCCATACATGTTCAACATTCTCAGGTGTTCTGTTTATTGCAGGTCTTCTGAAACATGGATCACTTTCAACAGATTCTCGATCATCTTTGAAGTGTTTGTGCCCCACTTTTATGTGTGCCACACTCATGGCATCATCCCCAAAAGCCTTCTGAATCATCTGAATAGTTTCCGTGTGAAGGAATGTTCAAGCTTAAGGCAAAATTTGGTACAGATTCATTGCTCTTCTTGTTCAGTCATTTTGAATACGATGGCCACACAGTATACATGCTTACCCAAAGGCATCTACCACGCCCACTGACTAGTACAGTGAAGTCATCGTTGTTCACACATATGCATTCCAGTCCACTCTCCTTGGCTGCCAGATTACATCGATGTCACGCAAACTGTTCTCATTATATTAACAATGGCTGGGCTTTTTCTGGACAGATGTCGTATTTCTCTATTACCTGTATTTAGCACTATCACACTTCCCCTCTCCCCCACAGAATGCAAGCTCCTGAATGGCAGGAATTTTTTCTGTCTTGATACACTTATGTAATTCAAATGGCTAGAACATAGCCTGGCAAATAGTAGGTGCTTAGGCAACATTACTTAAATAAATGTATGCATTTCATAAATAAATAAATAAATGCATTTCAAATAATATTATGGTTGAGTGTCTATTACATGAAATAATTCCTCCATGCATAATTCCATAGGAACACACTGTAAGATTTTATTCACTCATCATTGCTATATAGTCAATATTTATCTCTTTCCATATATTCCAAAGTGAATCCCCATTTTAATTCTTAGAAATGTTCCTATATTTACTGTGAAACAATGTAGCATTGGGTAAGCAGGTGTCAGCTGACATGTCTATAAGTTTAATGGTACAAAATGGTAATTCTGGAGCAAACTCCAAAGATTCAAATATTGGCTTCTTTGTAACTAGCTAGGTAAAGTACAAGAAAGGTATATAAGTTTTCTAAGTTTCAGTATCCTCTCTAGTAAAATATGGATAATTATTTACCTCACAGCATCATAATAAAGATTATAATTTAATTATTTAAGACATGTATAGCATTTAGTTCATTTCCACTGAGCTTGGCAGATGTAAAACAGTGTTCATTACTGTGGTTATTATCAGTGAGATATATGGAAATACCCTCTTTTGTGTAAGTGGCAGAGTATCCCTTTGTAGCATTAATGAGGGCCTGGTTTTTTCTCTCTCAGAAAGCATAATTAATCTAGAAAAGATTTCTAAATGTGAAGCAATATAAGCACGCTTCTATTTCAAAAATATAATTTAAGAAATAAAGGAAAATCCACTACTCTAACACCACCGCTAGTGTTTTGCTGTACTTCCTTCTGTCTTCTTACCTATGTCCTATACAACTTCCCAAGGTTGTAACCATTCACATCGATTTTTTGAAATGACTTTGAATTCTGCAGTAAAAGACTTACTTCTGATCCTTAATAAAATTAAGAAATAAAGCAAGACAGAAGCCATGCTCCTGTTCTGCTGACACGGAACCAGTCTCGCTGTCCTGGAAGATCAACTCAGGCCCCAGACACAGAAGCCAGCTGGTTTTCCAGGCACAGCATACCCGGACAGAATGAATCCCTTTGTTCCTGGTAGAGACGTGGACTTTCTGACACTCTCCTTCAGACTCCCCACAGCTGATGTGGATTTGGGGAAGGAAGGGAAAGAGGGTGTGAAGGAGTGAAGGAGTGAGTATGGAAGCCATGTGTCTCCTCTAAGACCCTGCAAAGACAGGTGGACTCCGCCCACGGGCGGGCGGGTGCAGAGGAAGGGAGGGAAGCCAGTGTCTGAGCAGCCTCCTGCCTGGGGGAATGGGCTGTGTCCTTTATAACCTCAAGCTCCAGTTATAGGCACTGAAAACCAGGCAGCAAGCCACCTGCCATGCCCTCGGGGAAGATAAACAGAGTTGGCAAGTTTTGTAGAAATAAGCCTGGCACTTTCACTTGCTCTGGGGCATGGAGCTAAATGAATGTCCGCTATTATCATGCGCATTATCATTCCTGCTGAGGCACAGTAATTTATGTTTTTAACATGATCACAGGTGACTCTGATGCAGCATTTTCAAAGAGTAAACTAGAACAGTGTTCTCCAAACCCTTTTGTTCATGCACCCACTAAAACTTCTAAAAATTAATACACGCCTCACACATTTTAAAATTTTTCATTACAAGTTTAAGGAGTTGCAAAGAACAAACTCTGGGGAATTTATGAGTACCAATAACTTAAAAATAAAACCATTACACTCATATGTTTTTTACACTTCACCTTAATTTAACATTATTTAAAAAAAAATAGCTCAGTGGTTCGAAATTCAAAGATAACAAAGGGCAAATATTAAAAATGTTTCTCTCACCTCTCTGTTGCCACTACCCAGTTCTTCCCCACCAGAGGCAATGTTGGCAGTTTCTATATATAATTACAGAGAGATTTTTAAATGAATATGTGTATATTCACACACACAAGGACTGGGTCGATCTTTTGATGTCACTATACAAAAAAATTGCCTTTTTAGTTTATAGCTGAATAGTATTTTATTGCATGAATATGCCATAATTAGTCAGTCCCTTTTCGTGGATATTTAGGGATTTCTTTTTACAAATAATGATTCAATGTTTATACATACTACTTTTTCTTCCTTTCCTCCCTTCATCCACCCAATGTTAGTTGATTACTATGATATTCTTTTAAATGTAGCTAATGAAATCTAATAATACCATGATTTGCAGCTCAGCAGTATCTGTTTAAAAAGGCTGTGAACAAACACTGCTTTAACATTCAGAAATTTCATATACTTCCTTTTTATCTTCTAAAACATTTCCCTTTCATTTTTCACAGAATTCATCCAAAAGTAGTACAGTTTCATGCTAGGATGCCTATTATTTACTCTCTCATGATTTCCATGGAATACAAATACAAAAATAATTTGATTTTTAAAAACTTCCCGTGATCACAAGAAGTTAATTTTAGATGTACTTCTGGACTACCTTGTCATTACTTTCATTAGTTCCTAACCTGTGGAAACAACACATTCAAATGTGATAATTATTAAGCATTAAAATTTAATGGGAAACTTATCTCTTATTGGAATGGATGAGACAGATATATCTGGCGCTCTGATAAAGAAGGCTTCCCAGATATCATTATTTAGAATTATCCTTTCCTTGATACTCTGGATGTTTTTACACCCAACAAAGGTATAAAAAAATTTGGAATAGGTGAGACTTATGCCCTTCCTTTACAAACTGGGTGAATAGTCCATTTCAATGAAGAGCACTAATAGAAGATGAGGATCTGAAAAGTAATTTGCTAAATTTACTCTTGCCTCCACTGTACCCCCTGGAGGGTCCTTCTGTCTCCCCCTAGTTTGAAGACTGCTGACTTAGCACCATATCCAAAATGCTTACGTATCTTGTTAAAAGGGCATTCTCAAGGGCCCCACTCTAGATATCTGAATTGTAATAGATTCCCAAGATTATCTTCCCCCCAAGGAACACTGAGAAAGACTAAATTTTGCTTATAAAACAAACACGTAACACATATTTTATTTAAATAAAAATTCAACAATAAAAGACCTATCATAGGCAGTACCTGGTGCCCAAGATATTCAGAAAAGCCCATGAGAAGATGAGATAGTCAAAGGCTTTATAAAAGAAGCAACACTGGAACTAGGGGAAAGTAGGGCAGGATCTGAAAGATAATGAAGCAGAGGTAAAAAGTTTACCAAGTTTGAAAAGGATGATATGGATTTTGTTGCCTAGAAAGGAGCAGGTGATATCCTTGGAAAGTATGTGGCTCATCAGAGGGAGACCCTGGTGGAACGGCTACAAGTTGTTTTGTTCGACTATTGCAAACATGACAATTAATAGAAATATGTTGTTGATAATAATAATTTAGGTAAACTGCTATTAGACAACTGGCTTTTATGAGTTCATTTCAGGCAAATTGACTTAGACCTGAACATATACTTTATCCACAAAGTAGGTAATCCATAAACATAATGAAAACTAATATATATTATTATTAAGTCCCACATTCATTCCAAGTTAAACAAAGATATGAGTTTAAATTTGAATTATCTTATTTTATTCTTCTAGTAGACCTGGCAATAGGTTTAGCAAGAGCTATAAGCCATCACCTAAAATGAAAACCAAGTATCTACTGATTTTTATTAACTCTAATTCTAGTATCATAAATAAAGATTTTTTTTAATGTATTCGTTCACAAGAAAATAGATTGTTGATTGTCTCTATAATCTGTCACCTGGACCACTACCAGGAACTCCAAACTGGTCTTCCTACTTCCCCACAGAGCTCCTCGCCTCACTCCCAGATCCATAATCATCCTCAGCACCTCTTGAGCAATTGTACAAAGCCCATATTTGATGCTGTTATTCCCCTGCCTAAAACCTTTCAGTGGCTCCCTGGCCCTGTCTGTACCCCATGGTCCTCAGCATGGCATGTCACATAATTTCTCTCCCCCAAAGAGCTGCCCTTCTCCAAGTCAACAGGCATTAACGGCCCTTGCATACCATTTCCCTTGTCTCTTATCAATCATAATAAACTACTTGCAATTCTTCACACAAGAAGTACTCGGTCTTTCTTCTGCATGTTTGGCCTACCTTGCCTCCACCTGAGTTACTCAGCCTCTTGTTCTCCACGTCTGCTCAGGAGGCCTGTTCTATTTACTCTAAATAGGACTGATCAGACTCTCCTTTGTGTTCTACCATAAGCCATACATTCTTCAATAAAAGCATTAGAATGTTTTATTGCACTTACTAATGTATATTTTACCTCTCCCCCACCCTACTCTCTACCACCTACCTACGCCCCCCACAACCAAAAACAACAACAAAAAGAAAGACCCTAGAACAGAACCATGAGCTCCTTGAGTGCAAGGATCATGTCTTATTTACCTTTGTATTCCAAACACCTATCACACAATATAGATGCTCAGTAAATGTTTGTTAAATGAATAGACAAATATATTATTATTTGTAATAATGGAATTAATAATATCAATAAATTAGACACTAATAATGTGCTAGATGTTACTAAATAAGAGTTAGATATGATCTAGGAGCATCAGGAACTCTGATGTCATGGCCAGTTACCTGCTACTTCTAAGATTACAAAACAAGATAGAATATGTGTTCTAAAGTCAAGGGAAATCCCCTAGGAGTCAGCCCTAGCCCTGCCAATAGCAGCTTTTTTTAAATTTTTTTCAAAGTTCACTTCTACTTATCTTGATTGGTGGTATACTGACGGAGTCTTAACATTAGGGGAAAAAAACAAACAAAAACATGGGGCAGATCTGAAAACCATTTGGTTGTTTTTCCTATTTTAACAAATCTAGTACTCTACTGTGCGGTCATTGCATATTTTGTTACTTAAAATATAGAAAAATGTCTCCATAATTTCCTTTAGTTTCCCTTTTCTTAAATTCACAAACTCCATTATTTTTGGCTAAGACTTGTTCTTATTTAAAATGACCAAAAAAATTAGTAAATCAAATTTAGCATTTTATCATGACAAAATAGGATTATCTCAAAAATGCAGGTGGTTCTGCACTAATAAATAAAATGTAATCACTGATCAATTAAAGAAAATCACATGAATTACACCGTTATTTTAATACATATACCCCCACTACATGACATTCAAACTGCTTCTTGTGATGCCATCAGTTAGAAGTTCAGGTGTATAAAGAATGTTCCTTCATTTGGTAAAAAGATTATTGATCAAAAATCTCTGACCAACATACTTAACTAGAAAACAGAAGGAAGTCTATAATATAAAAAACAACACAAGAATATCTGCGATTCACTACTTTTCCAGCTTTGTTTTAGAGGTCCTTGGCAATAGAAAAGAATTAGTAAAAAGATAAGTAACAATTTGTGTTTTATTTTCTAATGTTAAAAACCTGCCCAAAAATGGGCAAAGGATTTGAATACACAAAACATTTCTCCAAGGAAGATAGACAAGTGGCCAATACGCAGAGGAAAAGATGCTCAACATCACTCATCATTGGGGAAATGAAGATCAAAAGCACAATGAGATACTACTGTTAAACTAGGAAAAAGAACACCAGAAAACAAGTGGTGGCAAGGGTGTGGAGAAATTGGAACCTGTGTGCAGTGTTGGTGAGAATATAAATTGGTGCAGCCATTATGGAAAAGAGCGTGGAGTTTCCTCAAAAGAATAATAATAAAAAAATAGTTACCTTATGATCTAGCCACCCACTTAAAAGCAGGGTCTCATGGTGTACACATTTGTAAACCCATGTTTATAGCAGCATTATTCCTAATAATCAAACAGTGGAAGGAATCAAAGTGTCCACTGACACTTGAACAGATACACAAATGTACATAAATTGAATATTATTCAGCCTTATGAAGGAGACCCTGACACACAAAGAATCCTCAGGTCATTACACTAGGTCAGAGAAGCCAGGCCGTGACTGTGTGATTCCACTTACAGTGGTGGCTCCTTACCCACGGCTTCACTTTCCACGCTTTGAGTTACCCATGGTCAACCAAGGTCTGAAAACCTAAAATAAAAAGCTCCAGAAATAAACAATTCATAAGTTTTAAATTGCATGCCATCCTGAATGTGATGAGATCCCATCCATCCGGTTCCATCCCTGCCAGTACGTGAATCATTCCTTCATCCAGCACATTCACCGGTTATAGTGCTGCAGTGCTTGTGTTCGAGTAACCTTTATTTTACTTAATAATGGCCCCAAAGCCCCTCAAAAACTTTTATTACAGCATATTTTTATAATTGTTCCATTTTATTATTAGTTATTTTTAATCTCTTACTGTGCCTAATTTATAAATTAAACTGTATCACAGATACCTACGTATAAGAAAAACCAGAGTACATATAAGGTTCAGTACTATCCCCAGTTTCAGGCATCCACTGAGGATCTTGAAATATATCTCCCACAGATAAGGGAGGGACCTAACGTATACGAAGTACGTAAAGTAGTCAAATGCATAGAAACAGAAAGTATTGAATAGAATGGCGGTTGCCAGAGTCTGGGGGAAGGGAAGAAATGGGGAGTTTTTTAATGGGTATTGTTTGTGTAACTTCCCAGACTAAGAGACCAAAGAAAGAGGCTGCCAACTTCATCATTATGTTAAGAGTTTATTAAGGGAATTTACCTACCAGACGCATCTTGAGTGACAAGACTACATGGATATCTTCCGTGCTGCACGGCAGGTGCTAAACAATTAAATAGAACTGGGAAGGATGGATGAGGGGAAATGTCTTACATGCTTGCCCTGGGAAGGGCAAGGGCTGGTTCCAGAAACCAGCATGCATGCGGCATAAGGGAAGGGTCACTCAGACAGTCTCTGAGGGGATTTACGGGAAGCAATCTCAGTTCTGGCCTGAATCTAACTGGTGGGTCCAGAGAAGTCACCCCATGGAACAGTCTGTCCTTCACAGATATACTTTCAGTTTTGTGAGAACAAAAAGTTCTGGAGACCTGTTGCACAGCATAAATATACTTAACACTACTGAACTGTACTTAAAAATGGCTAACACCTACTCATCCATTATGTAAACCATTATGTACGACAGATGCAACATGTGGATAAATGTTTATGAATGAAGTGATAAAAATTTTTAATGGTGCCCTGGCAGGTGTGGCTCAGTGGGTTGAGTGCTGGCCTGTGAACCAAAAGGTTGCTGGTTCCATTCCCAGTTGGGGCACAGGCCTGGGTTGTGGGCCAGGTCCCCAAGTGGGTTGTGCAAGAGCCGGCCAATTGATGTCTCTCACATGTTGATGTTTCTCCCCCTCTTTCTCCCTCCCTTCCCCTCTCTCTAAAAGTAAATAAATAAAATATTTTTTAAAAATGTAATGGTTAAAATGGCACATTCTATGTTATGTAAATTTTACTACAATTAAAAAAACTAAAACACAAATTGTTATGATTTGTCTGTCTATTCCCCCCAAGAATCCAAGGCTTTCAACTGAAAAACTAGTAGAACTAATGACTATAAAGTCAGAATTAGAAACACGAAAATCAATCACTCTGTTATACCAACAAAACCAATTAAAAACAATTAAACCAATTAAAATGGGAAGCGAATTCCATTTATAATAAAATATGCAGAAATTAACTTAAGTGTGTAAGAGGAAAACTGTACAACTTTATAGAAGAACATAAAAGAAATCCTGAATGGTTAGAAAAATAAATTATGTTGCTAGACTCTGTATTAGCAGGCCCCTTCATATTGATCTACAATTTAATATAATTCTAATGGGATCAGATCTTGAGACACTAACTTTAAAGGTCATGTGCACAACTACCAAAACAACATTTAGAAGGAGAAAAAAGGAGAAAAGAATTTAAGTGATTTGAATTACCAGATATTTGAACAACTTTAAAACACAGTAATTGCAAAGACATGCAATTACTACTAGGTCTAGCTGAACATCTCAACAAAAATACTAAAGGATCTAGAAATAGATCAGCACATAGAAAGGAATTTATATACATGAGAGTTGGCACTCCCTATCTGCAGAGCAAGAATGATCTATTTATTAAATAGTTTTGGGACAAGTGGTTCTCTGGGGAAAATAAACTACATCAGTTTACATTATTTTGGTGTTACAATGTGCCAGGCACTGTGCAAAGGTCTTTAAATGCATTATTTCCCTGAATACTAAAAACAAAATTTTTAAAAGCAAATAAGGGACACAAGGCATAAATTGGTGATTAGCTTGCCCAGCAACTTGTTCAGTAAAGGTATAACTTGTTTCAGTAACTGCTGAGGCCTAAAATTTGACTCCATCACATTAGATTCCATGGCCCAAGCTCCCGAGTCATTATAAAACACTGCCACCCTCAATACCCCCACACAAAAACAAATTCTAGATTGAAAAAAACCTAAACATGTGTGTGTTTTTAGCTCAAGTATACATATTGTTAAAATTTAGGTTAGGAAAGACTTCCCTAAACCAACAACAAATCTAGAAAAGATATGACTACATAAAATATAAAATTTCCGTATAATGAAAGACAGCAGGAGGTAAAAGACATGGCAAGCTGGAGACGGAGACGACAATATGCACAACAAAAGGACTAATTTTCTGAATATATAAAAATCTCCTTCAAATCAACAAGAATAAAAACTAATGACCCAATTCACAAAAAGGCAAAGAACACCAGCAACTAAGTCACAAAAGAAGATAAAACGAACAAGATTTCTAATCATGCCAGTATCAGAGACATACGAATTGGAAACAAGTATACGAGATTTTTAACCATTCAATTGGCATAAATTAAATGAATATTGGTGAAATGTGTGTAATGGACATTCTTATTTTAGTTTAGAATTAACTGGTTTAAAATTTTGAAAGGGCAATTGTGCAGTATCTACCAGTGGTTAAAATGGGCAAGGACTGGAACACAGCAATTCTGCTTCTATTCTATCAAAGTATTTACAGGTATGCAGAAAACAGATGTGCAATAATTTCATTAAAGAATTGTTTGCAGCCGTGAAAGATTCTAGGTGATTAAAAGATCCATCAGGTAAAATGATAGATCAGTAATTTACAGTTATTATTTTATTGACTACTATGCAGCCATTTAAAAAATGAGGTAGAAGGAGAATACTCTATGTATTGACATGGAAAGAGCTCCTTATGAAAGAAAGAAAGAAAGGAGAGAGAGAGAGAGAGAGAGAAAGAGAGAGAGAGAGAGGAAGGAAGGAAGGAAGGAAGAAAAAAGAAAAGCTGTGTGATAGCTAGTTTGCAAGATCTAATGTTGAATACAAGGTCAATACCAGAGAGAGAAAGACCAATTTTCTATTTAACAAAATAGTCAGAAAATGGAATTTTAAAAAACATTCACAAATGCATCAAAAATTTCAGAATACTTAGAAATTTAAATTTAAAGGAAATTGTGTAAGACCTCTACAAAGAAAATTATAAAATGCTGATAAAATTAGAAAAGACTAAATTCAAATAAGCATTTCATTTCCGGAAAGAAATACCATGCTTGTGTAATTAAAAACTCAGTATTGTAAAGATGTCAATGCAATAAAAATAATAATATCAAAATTGATAAAAAGGAATTCTAAAATTATATAGAAATACAAAGAGCTGAGAATAACCATAATAAGAGGACACTCTAGCAGATCATGACCTACTGCCAAGTTACAATCATTAACAAGGTTAAAATGTTACAAGATTAGATAGGCCTAGAGAACCATGGAACTGAATAGACAGTTTCAGGGGAGGGGGGCTGGGTTTTATGGTAAATGATTCTAGGTTATTCTGATATGGCAAAAACAAACGACATCACCTCAACTCATACACAATAGCTAACGCCCAGCACACGTAGGACTATATGACAAATGAAGAGTACCAATGTCTTTTTAAGATAATTTAAGAGACTATTTTAATGACTGACTTGGGGAAAGATTAGTTGACAAAGGCTCAAAATGCCCTTACTGTAAGGTCAAGATTGATTATAGTAAAAGTGAGAATTTCTGTTCATCGCAAGGCACCATTAAGAGAAAAAATAACCCACAGAGTAGGAGAAAATACTCTCAACACAACTAACCAAAGGGCCCATGCCCAGCACAGAAAAAGAACTTCTCTTCAAAATAAAAATAAACCACCTGCTAAAATCAGACAAGTGACCTGAACAGGCCCTCCACAAAACAGGATATCCAACTGCCAATAAACGTATGAAAAAGGGCTTGATCGGGAAAACACCATTAAAACCAGAATGGCTTGAATTGGAAAGGCCAAGTGCACTGAATTTCGGCAAAGCTGTGGAGCAACTGGAACTGGGATATACTGGTGGTGGGAGTATAAACTGATAACATCACTTTGGAAACCTGTTTCATATCATTTACTGATCATGAATAGAGACATACTCCAGGACCAGCTGCTCCACCACCCAGGAGAAATGTGCTCCTATGTGCACCAAAAGACACACACATGCACAAGAATATTTATAACAGCACTCATAGCAGCCACACAGGGGACAATACCAATGTCCATCATCGTTAGAGAAATAAACTGTGATCGATTCATACTAGGGAATACTATAGGGAAATGAAAACAAATGAACTACAGGTACATGCAGCACCACCTTTGATTCTCACAAGTGTAATTTTGAGGGAAGGAAGCCAGACACAAAGAGTTTATAGTAAGGTCAAAAGCAGGTGAAACTGATGTGTGGTGTCAGAAGTCAGAACCCTGGGGTTTTTTTTTTTTTGAGGAAAAGGGAAACTGTGGTGAATGAAAGGGGGTAAAATGGGAGCTTCTGAGGTATAGGTAATGTAGTATTTCTTGATTGGCACAGTGCTTACTGGAGTATGTCCACTTTATTACAATGCAGATCTATGCACATCTAATAGGAGCGATTTCCCATACCTATGTTATATTTCAACTAAAAAATGGGTTTTAAAAGGCCACTTGTGATGTGTGTTTGAACATCATGAATTGAATATTATCTCATTTTATCTTTACAATAATTATTTATAATTATCATTGTCCTCATGATTATGCACGAGGACACTGACTCGGGTCACAGCTAGGACACGACAGAGCCAAGCTTCAAACGCAAGTGTACTTGATGCTCAAACCCACGAAACCTGCAGTAAAGGAAATTCCAAACTGAAGCATGGCCTCAAGATTTTTGATTAAATTTTCCTTTCCCTCTGAGATGGTTTTCCACCCTTCTCATCTTAATACCCTCGCTCCTTCATCCAGTGCCTCCCTTTAGCTGCAGGGGAAAGTTTAGATGTTGAAACTTCATGTTACTTCTCAGAAATACAATAATTTGTGCTTTCCACAAAAGAGGAAAAAATTTACAATTTCCCAGCTGCTCTCCATGGAGAAGGGATCTGAACAGTTGGACGCCCTCTTCTTTGCTCAGCTCGTTGATAGCTATGAGCAAACTGGTGGGAGAGGAAGGAACTCCAAGCATACGTCATTTTATTACACTTTGCTTTATTGTGCTTCACAAATGTTGCATTTTTTACAAGCTGAAAACAAAACCCTCCATCAGAAAAAAGACTGTCTGACTTTTTGGGGGTGGTCTGGAACCAAACCCGCAATATCTCTGAGGCATGCCTCTAAACGGGACTGCAAATGATCAGCCTGGTGGGGGCTGGCAGGGAGGTTGCTAAGGGTGGAAAGGTGGAGGAGGTGCTTGGTGGGGGATCCGGAGAAACACCACCAGGTTGTTCCTCTGCCTCAGCTGGAAATAGACGAAGATTTGAGAGAGAGAAGAAAAATGGGGACACCTGGACAGAGGTTTTAAGAAAGGAGAAAAATATTGAAGGTATTTGTAAAGATGTAGCATAGGATATGACCTATCAAACTTCATTCTCATCTCCCCAAAGGAGGCCTCCAGTGGATTTGAGGGCTCATTCTATTGTCTCTAAGACACAGTGAAACTACTGAATATACAGCCTGGAAAATAAAAGTATTTATTCATGTGCCTCCTAAAATCAAATACATGCACCATGCATTTTAGCATGCAAACTGGCTCAACACACATTCACTGAAGCCCACCTAAATTTTGCAGGAATCTGCAGACCAGAAGCATTTTTATTCACTTTAAGTTGCTTAAGTGAGCTTTGACAGCATTTAAAATACCATCAAAACTCCTCTTTTTTATTTTTATGAGCCAGCATGAAATGACCTACTCAGTCTCTGAGGATGTGGCTGATGAGCCAGTCTAGACTCACACCATCTTATTTATTATTCAGATTGACTCACCCAGCTCCCATTTTTTTCATAACTAGCATAGTTCTTAAATATCCTCGTGCCTGTGTGCGTTTCTTGCAAGACCTTTAAATGCCAGCGTATTGGCATTAAAAAGCCCATCATTCTCCAACCGCTGCCAACTTGCAACGGCAGTCTTCTCTTCAAATGATAATTTCATCTCTTTTCTTAATTATGTGTATCCTTCAGTAAGTAATAACCTCGCTGGCCCTCATATGTAAAATGAATAGGGTGAACTAAATGATTTCTAAGATGTTCTCAGCTCTAAATTTCTTTAAATTATGCAATCTGGAATTGTACAATATTAATCTCTTGCTTCTATTCCCCTGAGCCAAAGACTTTTACTAATATTTTCTTGAACACAACATGGGATTCCTGAGTTGCTGTTCCACATTTTGGGATCCCTTCTGCTTAATATCAAGCTTTAGTTCCCGTCTGTGTTGAGGAAGTTAATCTCCGCCCCACAGGTCCCGGCTATACAGTAAGTGGAAGCCCAACACATTCACTTCACCTCTCATTTTCCAGTACATCCCCTTTCTACAGCCACAAAATGCGAGGGTTACCTGGTCTTTAGTCTGGACAGCTTCTAATACATGAGCTATTATTATCACTCCATGAAAGTGATGGTGACCTATCACGAAGGCCTAGAAACTCAACAACGCACAAGCCCATTGCCTAGCCGGAAGCAGAAGACGCTTAGGAAAATCTGTCTAGACACATGACAGTAAAGGAAAACCCATTCATGGCTAATGTCGCCTGTTAGCTATGAATGAAGAAAACTTTTAAAGTACGGTAGACCAGTAAAATATTCCAAAATATTTATAGCTCACTCTGGCTGGTGAGGCAAGGATGTCTGACTCACCAGGAAGGGTAGCCAACAGCTCTATCACTTTATAACCAAGGGAACCCAAATTAGAAACAAACCAGGAAGTAGGAAGCTCTCTACTAAGTTGAGGGATAAGTTCTTTCTCTACCTGATCCCAAAATACTCTAAATAAGGTTGTTCCTGAGCTACTCCTAGGTCCTGGGTGGTGTGAGTAAGCCCCAAGAGATGCCACAGGCATTGACAGCTTGCTCCCTGCAATGACCTCGATGCCTCTACTAGGTTCCCTTTCCCATGGTGCTCACTGTCAGAAGGGCCGTCTACCCAAGCCGGCTCTGGGGTGCAGCCAACAGAGGGAAGAGCTTTTCCAGGTGTACTTTGGAAGAGAAACCAAATAGGCACAGTTCATCTTGTTTCAGAAAGCATGAGTGCTTTTCATTGTACTTTCCCCCACCCCCCTCATTTCATGGCTATTTTAAGGTACTGCCAGTTCCCCAAATGGTACCATTTTAATCTCACAAACATTAACTTCATTAGGGGGAAAAGGGTCTGAAATACATGCAAAATTAACTGCAGTGTCTTCTTCTATAGCTTTCTATCACTATTTGGTTTTTAAAGGTGTCGCAGAATATTAAGAATCACTAACCAGAGCCGGCTTTCCTGAGTCACAATATTTTTAGGAATGCATTTGACTTTTAAGGAAAATAAATCACAAGATATAAATTCATTAACTGTATTTATTTTTTAAAACTAGCATGTTTGGAAATATATTTATTTAAAAGTACAGAAGCTATCTATATATATATTCACTAAAAATCATAAAAAAATTTAAATAGTCTAATAAGCTATGTTCCTAGGTGAAAATACTAAGCATTTTAAAGGTCTCAATTTTCATACCTCCCTTCACGTTAATTTAAAAATTAATGCAACTCCAATCCTAGTGGGATCCTTTTGAAACTTAACCAAATAAACTAAAATTTTCTGTGAGAATAAGAGGAAAGCCAAAAACATATTTTCAAAAAGGATGCATGACAACTTGAACAGATTCTGAGATGCATTATCATGTTGCAGTAATTAAGGTGCAAACACTTCAAAGAGAACAGAAAACCCCAAACAGCCCCAAACTTAGCACACAGAGGATTAATTATTCCAGAAGCCTGTTGTAAAATTAACAACTTAGAAAAAAAAAAAAAGTTGTCTTAGATCTCTACCTCAGGTTATACACCAAAATTAATTTTTGATACGAAATGGAACGAAGGAGAGAAGAAAGAGGTGCACAGGAATCATTTAAGAAATCTGAAGATATAAGATGATTTTTTAATACAGGAAGTCTTCCTAAGCCAAAAGAAAAGTTATACAATAAAATGAGGGTAGATATGACTACATAAATGTTTAAAACTTATGTACCCCAGAAATTACAAGTAAAATTAAAAGCAAATGGTAGAGAGGAAAAAAATACTTCAGTGTTCTAAAATATTAATTTTTATCTAAAGATATTCAGTATGAAAAAACAACTTTGGTAGTTTATTAATATGCATCAAAACCTTAAAAAGGCATATACCCTTATATTTAGCAATTCCACTAAAAGAAATTTATCCTAATTAAAAATAAAAATATTAGCAAAAATATTTATAGCATTATTATTTCCATTATTATGTTACTTATATTAACTGGAAACATTTTTATAAATATAATCATTGTTGAAGTGTAGCAAAAGTCAAAAGTACTCACATTTTCAAGTGAAAAGAAAAAAGGCTGCAGGGTATGTTCAAACAAAATTTTAAATCTTAAATTTACATTGCCCTATCATAATGCAAAATGTTGGCAATGGTTTCTCTATGGAACAGGATCACAGAAAGTTTCTTTTGCTTTGTGAGATTTCCAAAATATTATTTTATTTTGCTATATACAGAAAAACATTGAAAACTTATGGCAGATTTTCTGAATCAGCAAACAAAGCCTCTACATTAAGGAGAAGTACACATTCACAGAGCAATGAGGGCCATTGGATTTTCTATGAACTGACTGGAGTAGAAAACATAGCACTTCCATAGGATGATTAAAAGAAAAAAAGAAAAAAGAAAAAACAGGAGTTTTGCTTCATGCTGCTGTATAGAACCCTGTGTGGTCAGGGGTAATGAGCTGTGTGCCAATCCTCCACGCAGGCTGAGGAGCGTGAGAGCTTGTCACGTGGAGTCTGTTGTTGGCAGTGTACTTGTGCTAGGTATCTTCTACTTTCCAGGTCCACTCTCCCAGACTCTGCACTCTTGCAGAGTTTTGGCCCACATTTTCTGGCCTAAAAACATGGCATAAAGTGGCTTCCAGTCCTCTGACTTCTCCTTGGGCTTGGCCAATGGAGCGGTTGGTGGGGGACCACAGAGCTGAAGAGGGTCAGGGTATTCAGACCTCTCCCTGGCCCCTGGTCCTTCCAGGGAGGCCACTGCTCCTGCCGGGCTCCTGTTAGCCAGTGCTTCCCGTCTGTCTCAGCCTCCCTCTGGAGCTCTGGCTTTCCCAGTAGCTTCCCCAACCCTTGCGCCTTCAGGAATAGGGCTGTAAAAACCTCTGACTATGCCCAGTCTGAGACTACTGCTTCATCTCTGTCGCTTTTCCTAAACCTTGCCCACACCTTTGTAAACAGTCTCGAATAAACTGTCAATCAAATCACCCAATTTGAGTGTTAACTGATTCCTAACAGGACCCTGCTTGATATAGTTAGTATCTGCAATTAAAAGAAAATAAGGCTAAGTGCATTTGTACTTCACAAAAGGAAAAAAGTGACCTAAGATGGTTAAGAAAAATTTGTTATTCAACTTTGAGATGAAAAGTTTAACCCTATGTTAACTCTGTGATTCAATGACTCTATAATACCTACCCTTTCTAGCTTTTTGTTTTAAAGATTTTGAGCAAGTTATTCACCCTTATATAAACTCAGTAGATACAGGACAGTGTATTAAAAGAGGGATAGAACACTGGTTATCTATTTCTCATGAGAAAAACTGCTTTTGCCATAGACTTAAAGATAGACATTTTTCTCTCAAATTTCCCTTGTATTGTTCACAGAACACCTTTTCACTTTGTTGTATGACTGGGTTTTTTTCTTAGTCCCAAGCTTCACGAGCTAATCCAGTTCACTGCACCCAGTAATTTCTGGTCTGCTCCACAGGACAGTGGCAAGGACTCATCACGTGTTGACTAACCATTTAAGGACATGAGGAGTCCACTAAAAATTTTCTTCTGAAAAAGCAAGAGTGCCCACTGAAACATTTCTTCTGAAAAAGTGAGAACATCCACAAGCTTATTTCAATAGCAAGCTCCTGTATTCAGAGGGGAAAAGACAACCCTGAGAAGGACATGGGGTTGCCACCCAGATGGTATCTAGCCCAATTCCAAGGAAAAGGTTGGGGGTGGACTCTCTTTTCACTCAAAATTGCAGTGAGGCATTCCAAACACAACGCAGACTTGCATCGATAATAAGGTAGAAAGCCCAGCATAAGAGACAGGAGTAAGTGATTCTCCCTCATCTGAGCACAGCCATTTAGGCACAACAATGAGTTCACACGGGGGCCTTTTTGAATAGTGGAGGTCAACCCCAGCACCTGTGACAGTCCCTGAGTGACAGCTCTGGCAGGTTCTGGTGCTCCTCTCAACTGGCACATCACCAAGGCACCAAGAGTTCAGAGATTGGCAGCAGAACCTCCCTTGATGGTGGGCACAATGTCATCAAAATGGCATCAGAGGCTCTGATGGGAGCCAAAGGCTTTGGCTGCCAGCGTAGTCACAGTGTCAGCGGCTACAGATGATGCTGATGGCTTTGGAGGCGGCAAAAGAGAGTATCCTTGGCAGTGGCACCAGCAGCGGTGGCAAGCTACCCTCACCTGGCTAGGAGGATTCAGGAAGCAGGAGCTTAAGGGGACAGCTTCTCTGATACCAGCTTTTTTCCTTTTTATCCTTGAACAAAAGTGAGTTTACAGTATTCAGTGATATCTTCAAGTCCTCAGAAAAAAGTATCATTGAATGATAAATTCTGAATAGAGGGAAATCCAAGCAGCAACAAGTCCAAAGTGGCCGAGGGCAGCGTAAGGACAGTGTGACATGAAGAAAAACACCATCTCTTTCTGTCTCTGCCAAGAACTTGGCTTAGATGTCAACAGCTCAGAATTGCTATTGCACAACTGAAACATGAATGCTAGAGTCTTGACCTCCTGTTCCACTAATTTAATGAATAATACACCCTGAGAAAAATAAAAGCACTGAAGGTATAAAAGCATAAGACTTCAAGTACCTCGAAATATTTCATAATGAATTTTTCTGTCTCTGTGATTCCTACAGAGTGGCAAATTTTGTGTGCTTCCCTAAAGCAGGAAAATCAGTGAAAATACAACAGAATGTGTTGTTATAAACCACATGCTTCTAAGTCTCCAGTTTTCTCAACAACAGAGTTTAAGACAATAACAAGGAAAATGTTAATGTCCTCAAGATTAGCAATAAATGACAAGGCTAGTACACGCTAGCATTGAGTAATGGGCAAAAAACAAGTTTCCTGAGGCATGGCATATCTTATTCTTCTTTGATACTCCCCCCGTCCCCAGCCCCCACCACCACAAAGTGTATCCACAGAGTAATGAGCCCCTACAAGGCTCTCAAGAAACCGAGCACCAGACCTAGGAGCACGGTAATTAAGCCATAGTACTGCCACTCATGGGAACTGGCCGGGACCTAGATGCCATCTCCAAACAGCCACCCTCTCTCTGCGGCATGTCGTCATTGTGCCATCAGAGCCCACCTAGGACAGCTATCATTATTCACCTCTTCCTCCTCCATTTCCCCATCTCACACAAAACCTTAGAGATCTCTGAGAGCATATTTCATTATATTAAAAAAAAAAAAAAAAGACTGAGAAAGCCACAGACAAGGTAAATTATGGTGTTCCTCTGAGCTTCTGGAAATGGAAGACAGAAGTGACAACTAGAAGGATAAATGCCCCTAAAATATTACTGACCTGTATTTCCTTCTCTACTCAGCAAATTACAGGGAAGAATGCCCAGATACACTGGTAGGGATGAGAGTAAGATCACCAATGCAAGTTAGGAATAAGAACTCACAGGATTCTGGTTTTTCATAAAAGGCAAACTTCAACACTTTTAATTGTTCAAACTGGGCCATATCATGAGACAAATTATTTGGTATGTGATTTCATACCAAAATCAAAAGTATTCTAATTCTGGAAATTCAAACGGAGGCAAGAAGTATATGGAACAGGTATATACATACTCACTAAGGATATGGGTAGTTTTCATTCTGTAAGTCAAGCACTGCAGGCAAAAATGTTATGTAGTTGACATCTTGAGGTAGTCAGAGGTTTGCAATTGTGCAAATGGAGGCCAAAAGCAATCAGGTTGCCAACTTGAAATTCACCTCTGTTCTCAATCACTGAAGTAATTTTATGATACTGCAGAAAACCCACGTATTACTAAATCACCAAAACTTCGATCCACTTAACGTTTATCAATGAATAGAACTGAAAGAAGTATTTTTCTATAATCAGATAGACTGACCTTAATATGCACACATACCTAACACAACCAGAAAAATATTAGGTTGGCCAAAAAGTCTATTTAGTTTTTTCTGTAAAGTAAAGGACACATTTTTCATTTTCACCAATAACTTTATTGATTTGGATATCTTGAGTATGTCAGCTCTCTCCCGCTATTGGCTTCTAGTGGGTAGAGGCCAGGAGTGCTGCTAAAATCTTCCAATGCATAACACAGCCCCACAGCAAATAATTATTTGGCCAAAATATCAATAGTACCAAGAAACTTTGCAAGTCACTTTTAACACATCCAGACACAGCACCTTCACCATACACTGCATAAATCTTTTCTTTTGCATTTTAGTTGCATTTTTACCTCTCTTGAAATAATAAAGTGTAATATGCCAAAAATGTTACATATTTTCTCCCATCTTCAGTATTAAAATGGCTGCAAAAAAGTCACCAATTTTGATGTTTTTTTAAATGTATGCTGATATGACAGCTGTCACAATACAATTTAACAAAATTGTTTCAAATGAATTTAAAGGCAACTAAGCACTACTAGAGCCATCGTACAGAAAAAAACTAAATGAATTTTTTGGCCAACCTAATACAAGCCTGTACAGGTAATCTTCAAATATCAGGATGACAGATTTCATAAGAGGCATAAACAGACAAACATATATACAAGTAAGAGATACTATCCTCTCATTCTTCATTTCTTTTTTAAATTTCATGTGAACCTTTCACTTAACAGAGTAAAAATATCTACATTCCCACGCCATTTAAATATATTCAAGCAAAGCTCCTGGGAAGGTTTCCAGAGAGTTAGGTTCCTTTAAAAATGGCCATGCATTAAATAAAGCTTTGTCTGCCAAAAGTAAAAGAGTAACTGATATGGTATCTGTATGTTCACTTGCACGAGGTTCCTGTAGCTCAAAAGCATTACTCAAAGACAAACAACAAATCAGATTACAGCTCTGGAGACTCATACTCTGCCTCTTCCAGCAACCCTGCCAGCTCACACATTAGTGAGGGCCAACCACCTGCTTCCTGAGGAATTTGTAATCTACCTTCTCCATTAGGTCCCCAAAGGGTCTCCTACTTTACACACGTGCCCCCCTTCATTCATTCCACCGCATTCACCTTTCATCTAGAAGAGATTCTTTAATGATAAGTGTGCAAGGGTTCACTTTAAAGGCACAACCAAAAAGAAAAGCCTTCAGCATTATATTTTATAATGAAACAAAAACTCTAATTCTGAGAGTCTCCTGAACTGGAACTAAAAGCCATTGCAGGAAGAGATCCATTGCTGGGTACCTGGCCCATTTTCACATTACCTGCTTCAGTGTACTTCAATCCCACTTTTTCTTCTGTGTCCTTTGTCTTTGGGGGTGGCCAGACAGCCTGGAGTCTGCCAGGAGTCCTGTCGTCCTGCTCAGTGGGGCTATGGTCAGGCTGTTTAAAAAGTGGGCAAAGAAAAGAGTAAGTTATATGAAATAGGGTGAAAGCCAATTTTCCCCAAAAATGAACATACTAACTCTAAAATTAATAAAAAGTAACATTAATGGCCAGTTGTACATTGTGCTCAATGATCCTTTCCCAGAAATGTGATCGATGGAAGTGAGAATTAAAAACACCTCCAGGCCATTGGCATGTAATTAATGCATAGCATGGTAACTAGAGTCAATAATATTGTATTTTGAATTTGAAAGTTATTAAGAAAGTAAATTTTCAATGTCCTCATTACAAGGAAAGATATTTGTAACTCTGTGTGGGGATAGAAGGTAAAGAGCCTTACTGTGGTAATTGTTTTGCAATACATACAAATATAGAATCACGCTGCACACCTGACACTAATACAATGTTGTATGTAGATTATACTTCAATTAAAAAAAAAAAAAACCTCAAGGCCAAGTATTACACAACCCTTGATAGATGATTTTTATCAGGTAACTATTTAAAAACTCACAAATATACTTTGAGCTGAAGCTATACATAGAAATGTATTATGATCAGGTGCATTTATAGGAAAGTTCATGATTATTCATGATATAATGACTATCTATGCATTTTCCATGAACATTAGCTGTAGGCCAAGACACACTTCCTTGAGTACTCCACATTGCTATTTCAAGTCTCTTTTTCTTTCCTGTTAAAATAATAATAATGAAATGGCTTTCAAACTCAAGCTATTTTTACCAGTTGATTTTTACAACTATGCAAGTGTTACATTGTGTTTAGCTTTTAACTACAACTTGAAATAATTTTTCCAAAGTCTTTTAAATTTTTAGCATTTGAACTGATCAAATACATAAGATGGAATAATTGCATTCTGAGTTGACAAAAACCAAGAAATTCTTTTTGTCCTTAGGGACCTTTAAATCTACTGGATAGGTAGTCTGTATAAATTACCAAATTAATTTTGTTTTAATAATGCTTTTATTTATTAGATAGTTACCATACAGGAACTTCATTTAAGCTTCGCAACCACCACATAAAATGAGGGTTGTTTGTTTATTTTCTTCCTGAGGAGATTGAGGCTCAGAGATAATCAAGGTCACCCAGACAGTAAATGGCACTGTTAGAATTAAAATTCAGGTCTCATTTTAAATCCAGTCTTCAATCAGAATGCCTTATAGCCAACAGGGAACATTTGAATTACATCACAAACAAGTATTCTGTCCTCCAAATGGCAGGCATATAAAAGAAAAATACTTTTCACCGCGGTACATAATTAAGGGGTGAGGAAATCTGGGCTATGTTTCCATATTGCATCGCCTCCTCATGCTGCCCACTTTTTGTGAGAACATTTACTATTAATGTTTCAACTTGGACTGACAGGTTCCCTTTCCTGCCACACATATTTACATATATCTCTCTCTTATAAAATCCCAAAAAACATAAGGAAGAAAGAAAACACTTCTGTCCAACTTCATACTTCTTACAAGGGCAATTTCAATATAATCATCTTTCACCTAAAAGACAGTCATTAACAATAGGTGACAGGATTCACTTTGACAGGAAACCTCAAAAGAAATACAGCATCACATTTCATGACAAAATGCAAAACCCAATTCTACATACGCTTTTGGAATCAGAGGGGCCGTCCGCTGGCCTCGACTTGGAACGTTCAAACACGGCTCTTAGCGACTCCTTCTCGTGCCTCATCTTGCGCTTGAGAGCTTCGAGCTCAGAGGTGTCAGCAGTGGTCCCTTTTTTGGGGGGACGGATGAATAAGGCTTTAAAGGCCTCCAGGGCGGTTTCTGGTGGCTTTGGCTTGGCCTCTCCGCCCTGGGCTGGGGCTTCCCTGGGGCCGCTCTGGCTCTCCTGGGCAGCACCGCAGCCCATGTCTTCTGCCCGCGGCGGCTCAGGGTCTTCTGCCTTCAGTTCGGCTCTGGGCATGTCAATGCTGAGTAGCTGGGAGAGCTGCTCCAGGAGAGTGGGAGTGGCCTTCAGATCACTGGTTTTCTCCCCAATCTTCTTCACCGTCTGTGGCCCTGCCTGTGCTAAAGACTTGTGAACGGGCTGGGTCAATTTGAGCAAAGCGAGGTCCCCATCCTTTGGTTTAATTTCTGTGATGGTCTCCCCTCCCTCGGCTGGAGCTCCCTTTTTCAGCACACGAAGCCCACTGAAAAAAGCTGGAAGCTGGAATGACTTCTCTCCGGGGACTTCTTTTTTAGAAGAGCTGTTCTCAGTGACACTGACACTCAAGTTCTGGTCTGTTACCACAGGTAGGACTTGGGCGCCGCCTTCTCCCGCTTGTACTTGGTTGGGGCTGTGCTCCATCTGAGGACCACCATCACCTGGTTCCACCTTGCTACATTTCTCAGGGGGCATCCCTTGAGGAGCTTCTGCACCCAGCTCTGCATCATCCCTTTCCCTAGTGGCAATATTTTCCCTACAATCTCCTGGCTTTTCTTTGGGCTCCTCAGATGGCTTAGATAAAACAAGACTAGGGGACTTTGGGCCATTGCTGCTGCTTCCCTCTTCTGGCTCCTGCCCACCATCATCAGAGTCAGAATCACTGGTGGTGTTCACGAGGGTCCCACGAACCAAAAGGACATCGTCTGTGCTCAAAGCAGTGAGTGGAAGAAGCTCTTGGCCAGGGAGAGAAATCCCTGCCTCTGCTTTCCTCTGACTTCCCTCTGACTCGACTTTTCTGTGACTTCCCTCAGACTCCATCTCTGTCTCCACCCTCGCAGGCTCCCCTTCATTTCTGAGGCCAGGTGGAGCCCGAGCCTCTGCCTCCTGCTGATCCGAACCATGGCTGGGGTCATCCTGCTGAGGGGTGGGATCCACCACTACACTGTGGAATGCTTTCAGCACCACATCTTCCTCTTCGGGCTTCACAGATTCCAACTTACTCGTAAAACCAAACAGGGATTTCATGGAGAACTTGCTCAGGATCGACTGAGCCAAGTCAGGTCCAGCTTCAGATTTGTCTGGTTCCGAGACATCACTGCCATTCACAGAGTTACCACCGTCCTCCATGTCTCAGAGCAATGCCCTCAGTGGAAGTTCTGACTTGTGTTACCTTCCCCTGCTCTCAGTTTATCCACTCCATCAGCTCTTAACTTACAGGACAGAGAGCAACAGGAGCCGGCAGCCAGGCTCCCCGGCCGAAGAGCAAGCACACTTGGTCTCCTTCAGGTCAGTCACCAGCGTGCTCTCCTTCCGGTTTGTGCGAGGTGGTGCGTCCAGGGCAACTGCAAAAAGTCCGCGGAGTTTTGTGCCCAGAGGCAGCGAGGCTGCGCACCTTACTACACACGGACCGGGGACGCTGCTCCTCTGGGACTTCCGTATTTATTCCCATGGACAAAAGGCTTTTTGTCGTAAGGAAAGTCAGCCTGTCCCAGTCATCCCAGCCCAGACTTCACCACAGCTCCGCCCCAGTGCCTGTCTTTCTCCTGGTTGCTTTCAACTTCCTCATTGGTGAGCAAGAGAGGCTCCAGAAGTGCTGAGCCGGCAAGCTGATCCTAACAGCCCTCCACCACCCCCAGAGCAGCCCAAGAAATTCAAAAGTGAATCAGCAGAAAATGACTGAAATACTTCTTACGGGCCCTGCTTTGCCATCTAAATTATAGTCAGAAGCCTGGGTCATCTAGGCCAAAAAAAACTAGCAGGGCACACAGATCAACAGTCACTCACAAAGCCCAAAAGCAAAGAAAAAAAGTACTGAAAGAAATAGATGATCTCAAAATGCCTGGAACTCAAAAGCAGCTAACTTGCTGCCCTTGAAGTGTTTTTTTCTTTTTTTTTTTCTTTTTCTTTCTTTCTTTCTTTCTTTTTTTTTTTTTTTTTTTTTTTTTTGTTAAGTGCTTTCTTCCGCTTCCCTGCAGGTTTCATCTGGAATGCAGATTTTAGCTGCCGAACCAAGGAAAACCAACAGGACTGGTTTCAGATTACTGCTGTTTTAGCTCTGCCCTGGTGTCTCGTGCTCCACAAACAGGTACTTAGGCAAGCACGCCCACCACGCCCAGCGTCCACCAGCCTTAGGGTGGCAGAGCAAACAGCCCCAGCCCTTGGGAATGATTACCCTCCGCACTCCCTGCCAACCTCGGGCTTCTTCAGTAGCTCTGACTTCCTGGCTTTTTTAGGAATCCTGGAAGCCAAAGGGCACCTCTCTCTGCTTCAGTGATCCAACCAACTAAATGAAACCTGGCAATGGTACAAGGTAACACACAACCTGCCTTGTTAGGCAAGGTAATTCATCAAAGGTCCCTAAAGAGCCACGTTCCCCTAAGGGACAAAACATCTGAAAGGTCTCTATCAGTCGAGTCTCTATCACAGACCCAATTTGCCTAAAACAAAAACAGGACAGACAAAACCACCACCCAACATCAGCTGAAAGTAGTTCCCAGTACTCTGTTTATATGCTGGGAACCTGGCAACTGAGGTCGTGGAAAAATTGCAGCCCTGTTTCCCAGCTGCATAGTTGCCTCTTGGGACAGCTTCCTGTCGTACCTGAAGGTCTCAGTGTTTCTCTTTCAAATCCTGTCCAGTCAGCAGGCATTTCCTGACCACCTGGGATGGATAAGGCACTGCGCTGGATCAGGAAAGTCAAGTGGGCTTAATAGTAATCGTGGCTTAATAGTAGTCACCGGCTTTCTTTGGGCAACACTGCAAGAAGATTGAGCCTAAGTGTTACATGCAAACAGCAATTTATTCTGCAAAATAAGTTGTTGCCACAAGCAAAAGGACAGTCTTGCCTTTTCTGTAGCAGGAAATGGCTGTGGGTCCCACACTGATAACTTGTATTATGTTCCCCACTAAATATTAATACTGAGAAATTCTGATTGCAATAACACATTTCTAGCAATGTATCCAAAAGGAACCCTGGCACAAAAAGGGTGCATAATATATTCCATCAGTCCCTATGGGAAGGTTAAGAGTGTGCTTCCTAATCCCTGATTTGACCTTCTGTCTAAATAGATATTGCTACTGATCCTAATATATTTTGGGATTTTCAATGAAGGTACACACAAGCTAAAAAGACCACCACACACACAGAAATATTCATGGGTGCCACTTAAGTCTCAGAACAAGCTTCCTATCTAGAGAAAATGTGCATTGATAAAATCAGACTTCTGCTTCTTCAAGGCTGAGGAGAAAAGGAATCATCATACCAGCTTGCTCATAAGATCAGTCTTCTATGATAATGTACCGGCAAGGGGAGAGACATGGCACATATTTGGTGCTTTCTTTCCTTAAATGGAAAGACTTGTCCCACATGGAAAGTGGGGCAAGTCTTGGGTCTTAGGAGATGATTAGATTCTAGCACCTCAAGGAGGGTAAGTTATTTTTAGGTTCACTTTAAAAGTGAAGCAACCATGGCCAAGAGAACATATCTGCCCCAGGCTGTACAGCCAATGAGTGGAGAATACTAACAGTATCTAACATTTATTAGGTGTTTACTATGTGCCAAGCACTGTTCTATATAAACTGATTGATACACATAACTATGAGGTTGGTATTACCCTCTTTTTCCTATGTGGAAGCACAGCAAGATAAAGTGGTTTCCCCAGGTTCACAGCATTGGTGAACGGTAAAGTTAGAACTTGAATCCAGGCAATGAGACTCCAGAATCCACACTCTTAACCACTCTTCTAAAACCTTGACTTCTGCCCCCTGCCAAAATCAGATCGTGCACACACCTGAGCCAAGAAGTGTTAGGGTGTGTCAGCCCATGTGTCTGGTGGGCTCAACAGGATACGTGATGTATTTACCCTCTGAGATGACACAGAAGACGGACCGCACAAAAAACTTAATGAGAATGACCATTTTTTAAAGATTTTATTTATTTCTTTTTAGAGAGGATAATAGAGGGAGAAAGAGAGAGAGAAACATCAATATGTGGTTGCCTCTCATGGGGCACCTGGCCCACAACCCAGGCATTGCCCTGACTGGGAATCGAACCAGCGACACTTTGGGTCACAGGCTGGCACTCAGTCCACTGAGATACACCAGCCAGGGTGAGAATGACCATTCTTTTCCCTTGTTGTAATTTAGGGAAAATACCTGGAGGGGCTGCTTAAAAAATTAAGCAAAATTTCCTAGTGGGCTTTTCTACTGCTCACAATCAAGATATGGAATCCTCTGGACTCAAACACAGCAAGAGGCTTTCCAGCCTGTCCGTGGAGTTCCCCTTCATTCCAAGTGTGGCTCCTATCACAATGATGTATTTTCCCAACAATCATTATTAAGTACCAACTATATGCCAAGCTCTGGGGATATAAAGGTGAAAAAACTCCAGACCCCCAAGACCTTCATGAAATGTATAGCTTAATAGGAGAAATAAGCCAAGAAAGAGGTGGCCCTGTTCATGGGCTTAAGCCAAGTACTTAAAACCCCAGATGCAGTCCGAACAGCAATAGGTGGACCTAAAACAATTTTGAATGACAGCAAGCAGTGACCGCCTCAGTGTGAAGATGAGTAAGAAAGAATAGCAATTCAAATAGATCATTTGATCTATTTGATCAAACATTGACACTCTTTCAGGCCGTTGGTTCTCATGACCATGAAAAACATTACAATTTCTGGTCATTTAGAGAATTAAAAAAATGTTTCGAGCTGTAATGTTCAAATATGCAAATCAACAAATTTGATTTTAGTTGCTTTGAAAATTGATTCTATTTAATGCTGTAATATTTGTGGGGTGGGAGAGGATACCATATTTTGCCGTGTATAATGTGCACCCACATTTTTGTGCACATTATACATGGCATTATTGTACCCATAATTATACCCACAGTATGTAATCATTATACCCCTGTATAATGTACATCCTTATTTTTCCCTCAAAAATTTGGGCAAGAATATATGCATGATACACTTCAAAATACGATCATCACTTCTCTTGGAGGTAAATACCATCTTATTGTTTTATTCTGTTATTATGCACCTACTACCCAAAACTAGGGATAGCCAAGACTGTTACCTGTACAACATTACCTGATTTCCTTTTGTTCTAACCTCAAGACACTTAAGCTTTCTAATAGCTACACTTGAGCAGAAGGCTGAATAAAAATGATCCACCTTAGATACCTAAGTTAAAACAGGCATGATAATTAGGTAGCATTTGAGCCACATGATGTTCTTTGTAAATATTTGTTAAAGAAACAATCCGTACCCGGCTGCTTGAAAATGGAACTTAATAAGTACTTGTGTGGAGAATTTACTACCAGTGATTGTTCTATGTCTCTCCCATCTATCTCACTATCCTCTCAGATTGAGGCTGCAGCCAATTGTACCTCATGGTAGTAAGAACATCAGTCCAACAGAGATACCTGGTAAGGAAAGTCTAAAAAAAAGTGATTGCAACAAAAAAATACACATCACTTCATGGGAACAGCAGACCCTAGTTCCTTGACTCTCACAAGATTAATCAGCATTAAAAATTTCAAAAAAAAAAGAAATCAATTTGCAGAAGTTGGAAGCTGCCTAAAAGAAAAACTTCCTAGAACCACTTCCCCTTACTCTGTGTGGCTTTCCTCTATACCATTCAGTTTAGATAATTCCTTCCCACATTCTCATAATTCCCCAGAAAAGCAAAGGAAAAGTAAAACAATTGATAAGACATTTCACAATGTCAGGCTCCTTGATTCACATGTTTCTCTCTATCCAATTTATTTCAAGTTCTGGTCCTGATGTGAATGATTAACTGCTTCCACCTTCCTAAAGTGGTTCAACTAGGTTCATGTGACGATCGCTTAAGACAGAAAGCGGACTTAAAATTGGTAAGTAAAAGTGTAGAATCCATTTCTGTGAAAGAAAAAGGTTTAGAGCAATAGATAGGGAAAAGTAAGTAAACTATGAATAAAAGTATGAGTGGGGGAATGGGCGGAGATGGGTTTTGGGGGTTCAGGAAGTAGGTTTTAACTTACCAAGTGAAATTGGCATATGAGGAAATTATGACATCACATGAACTCCAAAAGACATTTGTTAAATGAAAGAGGTGCGTAGGTTATGGAAGATTTTGTGTAGAATCAAACTGTTGGCAGGCTGAATGGGACTTCAGAAATATTAGAAACCAATTAGCTCAACGTTCTTATTTTAAAGAGGAAGACATCTGAAGTCAAGAGAAGCTAAATAACTGGCACCAGTTCACACCGCTCAAGTGCAGCAGGAAGATCTAATGGGGATCCTGACCTCCATCCACCCCGTATCACACCCCCTACTACTGCCTTGGCGTGTCATCTTACCTTCTTCCTGATTAGCATCCTCCTAATCCTCATTTTCCACATCTTCAAAATGGAGTTATGAAGCCAAATGAAAGACAAAGCCAGAAACCTCCTTAGGCTGCCCCTTCTAGTTTAGTTTTGTACCATGTCCCCTGCCTTCCTGGTGGAGCTTGCCCCTGCCAACTAACACAACACTTAATACAGCTCCTCCCTGCTCGACCTATCAGAAGCCAGCAAAATTTTTACTAATTGGTTGAAAAAGAAAACAGGCTGCACTTGCCTACAGCAAGAACAGGTCTCTGTGATTAAGGCCTTTTCTCTTGAGCAGTAGCAAGGATTCCATGGAAGTGAGTTGAATGTAGTTACTAAATTAGAGCACTCTTAAAGGGGACAGGAGAGGCTGTGGTGAAACTGGAAGAAAGAGGAAAGCACGGGGCATGAGATCTTTCAACAGTCAAGGAGCAAGGCAGTTGCAGAGTTAAGAACCTGGGTCCTGGGCTTACATCTTACTCTGTTCCACCAAGAAGCTTGATCTTAGGCAAATTATATAAGCTCCTTGTGCCTCAGTTTCCTCACCTGGAGACTGGGAATAAGAAAAGTACTTACTTTATGGGTTGTTAAGAGTAAGAAATAAACTATTATCTGTTTGGCTCTCTCATCAATGCCTGGGACATAGTAAATACTATATGGACATGCTATATTTGCAGAAGAAAGAAACAGCTTTCTTAGGGACATCAACTAGCATCCAACAGAATGTTTTTTTTTAACACTGTCAATGTGAAACAAGTGTTTATTAATAAACTGACAGAGCAGGAAGGTGCCCCTCCCCTACATATGCACTTGGGCAGAAGGGCCATTTGGTCTGAACAGTATTGTTCATTATAGAAAAGCCTACTAAATATGCCTCTCCACGCCACATCTGTGCCACAAGTGAATGGAGTTCCAAAGAAAATTCTTTCAAGGGATCCCTTGGGGGTATTTCAGGGCCAACCTCTCTGGATTGGTTTTTTCCATCTGTGTCACCTGAAGAGAGTAATTACCTTGAAGTTTTCCCAGGTTGCCGCTGTAGAAAGTGACAGAGTTCGCCCTGTTCTTTATTGCTTTTCCTGTGTTTCAAGATGATTTTTAAACCAACTCAATTATTTCAGAAAAAAAGAAATCCATGAATTTAGATTCTCTCAAGAAAATTCTTTTCTCAATAGTCTATTAATGGAGGCTGATGATGATACTGCAAGTACAGTCCCTTAGCCCTGTTATACCAATGACAAAAATAATGTATGAGGGAAAAGGAAAGGCTAGGACTTATCTGTGAAGCCGAAAGAGAGGATAAAAAATAAAAGGAGCATTTTTTAAGCCATAGAATTTCCCTGGACAAGTTTCTGAAAGGTTTGGGGCTTTTCCAAAATGAATACTATTGATGTCCCACATAGATAATTACCACAGAAGCCATGAAATCCATGCAGAAAGCATGTCAAGGGCTAAAGCAGATCATGATACAAGTTTTAGATGATGGTCTGGAATCTAATGAACCACACATGCCTATTGCTACCCATGTGCTCCTGCTTCCCAAGTCACAAAACTAGACAGCCATTGGCTGTGCTATTGCTGGCTATCTTTTTCCTTTCCTTCTTTAATTTTTATAGTAAAAGTTATCTTGAGAATATTACTTCAAACACCAAAGACCTAAGTATCATTTTTAATTATTTTTTTAATTTAAAGGAGGCAACAGAAAAATTAGGGAAAGTAAGGATTTACCTAAAACAAAATGAAGGTCAATAAGAAAAATAAACATAATGGGATAGGAGGGAGAGAACCAACATTTTTTCAGAGAGTCATTCTTGTCCCAAGTAAGTGCCATGCTAGATACTTTATGCAAGCTTTCTTATACCTTAATCCCCTCCCCCATAACTCCAGGAGAAAGGTATCACTGACCTCATTTTATAGATTACTGTTTTCCAGTGCAAGTTTCTGCAGTAATGGAAATATTCTGTATCTGTGTAATTCACAGTATAGTAGATACTAGCCACAGGTGGCCTCCAAGCATTTAAAACATGGCTAGTATGACTGAGGAACTGAATTTTTAATTTTATTTAATTTTAATTAATAGCCTACTAGTGCCTACTGTTGGACCCTGCTGTTGTTAATACCGAGGTTCAAATAACTTAGATATTTGATCAATATCTTGTATTGATCTTATCTTATATCTTATATCAAATAATCTTAATTCTAAGATTAAGCAACCAATGAGTGGCAAAGCTGGAATTTAGACTGGGTCAATCTGATTCTAAATGTTCATTCTTTTCATTACAATAGGTCAAAGATCTATGGTATTTTGTAACAGTTTTCTTTCACATGGAGACATCAGAATGGGAGCTGAATAAATCACCTGGTTACCAGAACCCAATGGCTATTGTAAGTTAGGAGGAATTTGCAGAAAACACAAAGGCCACAAAGATTATGAGCCCTGATTTGATCAGTAATGATTCCTTGAAGTTAATACTCACGTGATTCACTCATTTTAAGAGAAAAAATTAAGAAACAAATGTAAATGCATTAAAATTACAAAAGAGAGAGTAAGTTAGGCATTGCCAGAACTATGATCCTATTCTTGAACACAGCTGAAGAGAGGGCAGGAAAAAAATAGTGGAGGGGCAAGAGCTATGGCTTTGAAGTGGAAGTTCAACAAGAGACATTACTTACTAGTCACACGCTAACCGTGTTACTTGAGCATGTTTCCTAATTTCTATGAGCCGGTGTCTACATGTATAATCTGAGAGAACTATTTAATTCATAAAGATTGTCCTAAGAATTCAATGTGCTAATAGTCCTAACGCAGTGCTTGCTTGATGCACCTCATGCAGTGGACAGGGGCCATCATTGTGACAGAGCGCATGTAGTTGCGGCGATCAGTGGGTGGGAGGGAGGAGCCACATTTCCACAGTTTTTAAATACATTCACTATTGCCTCCATTTTGTACATCATTTTAATTTGGTATTTAAACAAAACAGGTATATATAACACTGTTGTCATTTTCAACACTTTAAAAAGTATCATGAAATAGTCTGAAGAAATGTTCTAACACATTTTCTAGAATCAAGGTCCCTTACTTTCTACAGCTGAAGAGGGAAGTTTGTAGCATTCATCTCAGGACATTTATGTAGTAGCTGCAGTTCTTAACCCAATTTAGAAATAATAATAATAATAAATCAAGATGGCTTAATTAAAATCTACAAAAATAAAAAGACCCAAAAAACAAAAAAAGAACAACAGGACCAAAACAACTGGAACCTTATGTTAACCTAGAAATGCTCTCAAACATTCACCAGGCAAAGGCTACTGCACTTTAAATTCTAAATGGGTCACGTGGGACTGTAATTTTAACCACAGATTACCATCTTTATCCTGGACAGAGAAGAAAGAGAAAGTGCTTTTCAGAAATACACACACGGAACATAAATGACACATGTAGTAAGAGACAGAAAAGGGAAGCTGAAAAAATGAAACTCATTCAAAGGGGACCAAAAAATTCAATTATTTTAAATTTTAGAGAAACCGAATAAGATATTTCAGCTGCAATATTCCAATTCATTTAAATAAAATTCCTAGATAAATTTCCCAACATTTTTATAAAGCTCAAATTTATTCTGTGTTCTGTCAGGCTTTGAAAGCATGATACAAAGCTTTCTCTGTGTACACTCTCAAGGGTCCAAATTTTACATGATTTTACAGCTATTATATTTCATGTCAGAAAAGACAAAGAGGAAATCAGCACAGTAACCATTGTTAAGATCAAAGAAAAGCAAACTTTACAGTCCCATTAACCATTAAGGTGGTTCCATGATTAAACCAAACTTACTGTTTCTTTTGTTTTACAAGGAAATCTGAGATACTGTTATATTTGTCCTTATCTTGTAGTATATAGAGAAGGACAGTAGATATTAAGTGAAGCAAGACAAGTGGCATAAAAACTGAATTTTGTAGCATAATATGAGGATTTTTCTAAAAAATTTTATTTACTTATTTTTAGACAGAGGGGAAGGAAGGGAGGGAGAGAAACATCAATGTGTGGTTGCCTCTCAAGCATCCCCTACTGGGGACCTGGCCTACAGCCCAGTCATGTGTCCTGACTGGGAATCAAACCAGCAACCCTTTGGTTCGCAGGCTAGTGCTCAATCCACTGAGCCACACCAGCCAGGGCATGGATTTATATTCAATTAAATGTGATAACAACCTTCCACACCAATTTCAAAATTGGTACTAATTTGAGATAACTGGTTAAATCTCATGGGGCTTCAGATTACATTTTTCAATTGTTTTATCATGACTTAAAGTGATAAGGGATTTGTATGGTAAAAAAAAAAAGAAAAGGCAATTTTCCAATTCAATAAATAATTCATCACTTCTAGCTATTCTTTTTTCCCTGGATCATTTCTTGATCATTTATCATACAGACAACAGTCATGTGATCTCTGCCTCTCTTTCTCTGTCTTTCTCACTGTTTCTCACACACGCACGCGCGCGCGCGCACACACACACACACACTGACACAAGTACTCCCACATACATCTGTGGCCTTCAATCATTGGCTTCCATGAAAACAAGACAAAGACATGACCCTTCCATGTCCTGCAAAGGCACCAAATCAGAGAGCACTCTGTATTTTTTGCTGTTGAATCTAATTTATGCCGTGGAGTTTGACATTCAGGAGTGAAGGAAAGTAGAAAGACTGAATTCTGTTCATGCTCCCACAATCGTTTCCCCATTAATTTAAAAAACCCAAGATCTTTAAAATGCACATTGAGACATCTAGTGTTGTGTGGCAGCAGTTGCAGAATCTTCACTGGATTGAGGCCTGTGGAGTGATGTGGCTATGGTTCTATTTATCTAATTCTGAGCCTGGTTCTCAATCCTTCTCATTGATTATGGGACCTAACTCATACCAATTAAATGGATTTCTTTGTTTCTCAAATTAAAAACAAAAGAAAAAACAAAAGAAAAAAAGTAGTGGAGAAGTAGAGAAGCTTAACATTTAAGCACTTGGGTTCAAATCTTTGTCCCTGATTTGACTGAACCTCGCTCTCTCATTTGTACACTAGGTGTAATGATAACTTCAAAGGATGGTGCCTGGCATTTAGGAAGTGATCAATACGTGGAAGTGTTTGTTGCTGGGTGAGGCACTAAAGGCTGGGTGCAGGCTTAAGAATTACACTCTTCCGTTCATAAGGTACGATTACCTGGAACCTACACTGTGTCCTCCCCATCCAATTAGGCCAAATTCAGTAAGAAGAGTTCAAGGGCCCCACTGGTGAGAAGAAGACAGAGATGATCCTTGGAAACCAGAATCACTAAGAAGGGGTCAAAGTTCATGTTTTAAAACCTGGCAGACGAAATCATACTTCCAGAATTTGTGCAACCAATAAATAATCTTAATGACTGCTTACCTTTTCTGCTTTTCCTGTAATTTTTTCAACCTCAGGTCTCACCTTTTTAGTGGTGTTTCTATCCCACCCATGTCCCTTGCTTACAGACATTTTATAAACCACCCTCCATAGCGAGTGTTCCTCTCAAATGCAATCTCCAGGAAGTTGCACTTGACTGCACTTGTTATAAGAAGTTAGGCCCCATTAGTTGGTCCACATTCATTTGCCTTTGGCATCTGGTTCAAAGTGTGCTGGTAACTGAGGAGTATGGCTAACGGCAGCTTCTAGTTTGGTGGGACACCAGAAACTTCCCTTTCAGGCTAACTTTAAAATGTTCATGCTCTAAGTGGCACTCTGGGGTAATGAGCGCTTACCATATATAGGTGCCACCCTAGGGCAAGTCACACATTTGGTGCATGTGAATGCTGCCCAAAAGGGATGCCTGCAGTTACCAGATTTAGTAAATAAAACACAGAACAACTGGTTAAATTTGAGTATCAGAAAATCAGCAACAGATTTTCACTGTAAGTTCATCCTGTGGAATATTTAACAGGCTCAGGACCTCACGGTGGAACAGAATGAACGCTGCGTTTAGCCTTTCAGGAGTTGTCAGGTCGCACAAAACGGCCCCCAGAATTTGCTTGGGCAGGATGAGAGGATAATCTAAAACAGAACCTCTCTACAGGGTAGTCTGGTGACACATCCAAGTGGTACCACGACCAACAGTCGGTACTTAAACAATGAAATGCATACTGGTTGGTAAACACACACTGCCCTGAATCTCTCTAGTATCTATCCTGCGCCAGCCCCACATCCTGCCGTTTCCCCCAAGAGCTCCAGGGCCTTCTCACAATTCAGTAACTGAAAGATGAATGCTACAGCATGGACGGCTCTTGCGGGCATTATGCTAAATGAAGTAGGTCAGAGAAAGACAACTGCTGTATGTTCTCAGCTATATGTGGAGTCTTTAAAAAAAAATCACAGAAACAGAGAACAAAAGAAAAAAGAAACAAAACAGATGGGTGGTTGACAGAGCCCGTGGGGGATGGAGCATAAAAGAAATGGGTAAGTGCAGTCAAAGGTACAGACTTCCAGTGAAAAGGTTACTAAGTTCTGGGGATACAATGCACAGCACAGTGACTAGAGTTAATGATACTGTAGTGCATAATTAAAAGTTGTTATGAGAGTAGAGCTTTAAAGTTCTTACCACAAGAAAAAAAAAACCTGGTAACTGTGAGGTGACGGATGTTAACTAAATTTACTGTGGTGATCCTGTTGTAATATATACATACAGAAAATCATTATGTTGCACACCTTAAACTTTCACAATGTTATATGTCAATTACACCACAATAAAACTGGTGTATGTGTGTGGGGTGGGGAGACTGCACTGGAGAAGCCGAAAGAAGTGGTGTGTGTCTTCAAATAGACTTAGGAGACTATATACAAATGTTGGTCTCCCATCAGAGATGTGACCTTATTTCTCACAGTAGGACAAAGATTCACATTAAGAATATTAAAATTTATTTGTTTCCTGTAAGTAAAATGATTCCCATTCCACATGAGTATCACTGTTTGGGTTGTGTTATGTTCTTATAATAAAATCAGGAAACCTATTATTATAGGTAAAAGGGACTCTGTTTCATCTGTTCCTATTCCTCCCCATTCTGTCAAAACACATTTAAAGTGAAGCCCACAGAGGTCAGGCAAGTGCCCAGGGTGCCACGGCTAGTTGCTAGGGGAGCCAGGGGGAGAGGCGAGGGTGGGCGATCTTCAGCTCCTGGTTCAGAGCAGAGGTGGGTGACCTGCAGATCTGACCCACTACGTGTTTTTGAACGGCCCATAGCTAAAAATGACCTTTACATTTTTTAAAGAGTTTATTTATTTATTTTTAGAAAGAGGGAAAGGGGGAGAGAAAGAGAGGGAAAGAAACACTGATGAGTGGTTGCCTCTCACACCCCCCCATCCAGGGACCTAGATCACAACCCAGGCATGTGCCTCGACGGGGAATGAAATCTGCAACACTTTGGTTTGCAGGCCATCACTCAATCCACTGAGCCACACTAACCAGGGCAACCTTTACATTTTTAAATAATGGGGGGAAAGTCAAAAGATGAATAACATTTCTTGACATGTGAAAATTAGATGAAATTCAAATTTCTATGTCTATAAACTTTTGTCGGATCACAGGCCCATTCAGGTATGTATTCTCTATGGCTACTTTTGTCAGTAGAGTTGAGTGGTTTCAACACAAGACTTATATGGCCCCCAAACCCTAAAATATTCCCTCTCTGGCCCTTTACATAAATAAATAAATAAATAAATAGCCTGAATAGTAGCCTCCACGCCAGTGACCATTTTGATTTGTGGATGCCACACTCCCCCTGATTATTAACTGTCTGAGCCATCACCCCGAACACTAATGAGTGACAGCACATCCATAGGAAAAGGCCAAGGAAAGTAACTTCCTGATGGCGGCACTGAAACACAGCAGTGCTGTCAAACATCTAAGGCTGGTCAAAACATGACACGGTCATAAAAAACCTCCCTGACCTTACTGTTCAAAGTCCCCCTGGGGAGAAAGATGTCCTTGTAAGCTGGTGTGGTGATTATTAACAGGATGTAAACTTTCACTAAGTCACCAGAACCCTTCCAAATGGAAAATCTTAGAACATCAATATTTAAAACAATAAGAGTCAAATTACTAAAGGGAAAGAGATTGGAGGTGAGAAGCCTTACGGTTCAAAGTGTAAAAAAAGTAAATGTAGAGCCCTGGCTGGTGTGGTTCAGTGGGTTGAGCGCCGGCCTGCGAACCAAAGAGTCACCAGTTCGATTCCTGGTCAGGGCACATGCCCGGGTTCTGGGCCAGGTCCTCAGTGGGGGCATGCTCAAGAGGCAACCACATATTGATGTTTCTCTCCCACTCTTTCTCCTCCATCCCTTCCCCTCTGTCTAAAAATAAATAAATTTAAAAAAAAAAAACAAATGTAGAAAATAAGCTAAAGAAATTATCTTAATTTTTAAAAAGTATAATTAATAGAAGACTAAGAAACAAATGGCTATTATATATTTTATTATAGATTTATAGAACTACTTTATATGAATATATATTATTTACATGTTGTATATAATATACAGTATGTAAATATTATATTTGTTTTATTTATATACATACACATATATGCCATTGAAGGCTGGTTCAGGAGGTAGACCTTATTTACACAGTGATATGTATCAAAAGCCTAAAAATACTAGAAGAAGAAAGAGCATAGGAAAAATTACATGTGTGATAGTGCTATTTACTTCCAAATTGTGGTATACTATTCCAAGATTGAAAACAATTTCAACATCCAATAACAGAGAATAATTAAATAAATGTCGGCATATAATGTAGTGGGATACTATGCTTTCACTTAAGATACATTTAGAGACAATTTGTAACAACATGGGTAAGCAATGTAAAAGTAATTGATGAACAAGAAAAAGAAAGGATATAAAATCTGTGTTTACATGTGAAAAAATGCCTCATTGAAAATATACATAATAAAAAACACAAAAAATAAAATTTTAACAGTGTTGTTGGCTGCTGAGATTATAGGTTATTCTTTTCTTTCAATTTAAATACATAGTTCAAATTTTGTAAAAGGATTGTATATGATTTCTATAATTAAAATAAACTAAGTAAAATTAAGAAATAATTTAATTCAGAGGGGAGAAGGAACACCAGAAATACATAGTTTAGCCAATGCCTAAAAAAACACATAAACACAGAATTTTTAAAAAAAACAAAAGAAAAAGAAAGTCTTTCAAAATCCATTTCTGAACTTTCATGCTCCAGGCCTGCTGTTGCAGCAAGCGCGACTTAAAGCAACCTGACCAACAGATGTCGCTGTTCAACTTCGTACTTTGAGCACGTCTAAGGATGCACAACTTTACTTTTTCTACAGAGGGACAAAACAAAAAACCCTACAAATCTCCATATCATCTTATGGAGCATTGTAGATTTTTCATCTTTCAGTTCCATTCCAAACCTCCTTTTACAATAACTGGGATGTTGAATACTTTTCTAAAAGGACATACTGTGACTACGGTTTTATGGTTATAGAAAGTACAAGGTTCTGCTCCTTGTTGCTTGAAAAAAGTATCACCCATATGGACATCACAGACCTAACCCACACGTATCAAATATCTACTTCCAGGCCTGAAAGTAATGAATTGGAAAGTATTTAAAGAAATCAGGAACACAAGATTTTGTCAACAGGCATGAGAGTTAATAAGGGGTTGAGGGGGATGCTTCTTGGATTCCTCATGCTCGCCCCCGTGTCTGACAGGAAACTGGGGGGTGAAGATGGGCGGTGAGAATGGGGCAGCCTGGCCAATCCTATCAGGCCATCTACAATGTGGAAGTAGGTACAGCTCAGCCCGCTGCTTTGTATAGGGTAGTCAGTGTTTCTGTGTCAATGAATACAAGAATGAATGAGAAAGAAGAAGGCTGTGTTTTTAAAATGGGTCATCTTGTATTGGGCGGATTTCCTGCCAGCCTGATCGCCTGTTACTTGAGCAGCTGGAGGGAAAGAAAGGTTTAGGAATGTGCAAAGAAGACAGGCTATTTGGGTTTCACTGGAGAATCCAGAACCTATCAGTCAGCTAACATATGTCCTCACATTTTTAGAGAAATTATATTAAAAGGTGACTAGCATCAAATGAGTATTCACATCATGATGTTTAGGCAGCAAGAGTGATGTGAACTGAGGACTCTGAAAAGCTCAGATAAATTGTAAATATAGTCACTTTCTATCACACAAATTTCAGATCACCAAGATCTGTTTTCTGCATATCAGTTGGTTTTTAGACAGTTACCTCCCCCAATCACCCATAAAATGAAGTTTCGGCAGCTTTACAAACATGATTTACATTAAGTGCATATTAAATGAACCTCTGTTGACTGCAAAGAATTATAGCACAAACATAAAGCTTTCTACTTACATGGAGATCCAAGTGCAGTTCACTTCTGTTTGTCTTCTCTCTCTCCTCGTGGAGCAGAAAGGAGCAGGCTGGCCCAGCTCTCTGGCCCAATGCCCACGCTCCGCCATCCCTGATGGAAAGGTCTCTCGTGGCTGACTGCTCATTGAAGCAGTCCCGGGGAAAGCCCTCAGAGGAGATGCCTAGACAAACCCAGAGAAGACCTTCAGCAACACAGTGGCCAGGAAAACATCAAGCTAGCACATTTGGGGACTCCCTATGTGGGTCACTTTATACTACCTCCTACTTCCCTTTGTAAGTTATATTTTTAGAATTTGCTTTCCTAGTAAGTCTGTTAGCCCAACTCTGTGCTCCCTATTCTTGCTATATACTTCATTCTCATTCAGGATAGAATCAGGAAATGAGCTGGAGGGCAGAAGTCAGAAGTCTGGGTTGTCACCTGGGCCAAGGCACTAGTGTGTCTTCTGGGACACGAACTATACCATGTTCATCTTCCTTTGCGGGGAGGGAATTGTCATAAGTGGTGCCTACTGGCATTCAGTCAGTTTGCTGAATGAGTGAGGCTGCTGCGTGAGTGAACTACATGGAACTCACTTTTCTCATCTCCAGAATGAGAATGAGGGTGTTACGCTAGTTCTTATCTAAATGTTAGGATGATAATAGTCAAGTGTATGCCAAGGACTGCTCTTAGCCCTGTTCATCAATATTTTAAAAGCACCCTGTAGGCAGGTATCGTTAGTGTTCCCATTTTAGAGAAAGACACTGAATCATGAAAGAGATGGCAATTGATCAACCTGACTTTGTTGCCCAAGATCATAACATCTGTAAAGGCTGAACCTAGGCAGCTACACACTAGAGGCCACGCTCTCAGGGACTAGAATACATGGCCTCTGCCTGGCACCCCTGTGAGGACAACGTGTGTTCTATAACAGAAGGACTTCGTCGTCCAATAAGTGTGAAAAAAGAGATGTATGCTCTATCTGGGAGCCACGCTTCATGGTAGCATTACTAAAGACCTTCAGATAACCTTTAGTAAAGAAATTAAGCTCTGTATAAGAGTATTTTTTAAACCTATTTGACCACAGAATCCATTTAAAGGGGCACCTTATAAACATGTTACAAACTACTAGTGTTCCAATGGAACATATTTTGGAAAACACTAGATTAGATCACCCCGAAAGTTCCATACGGCTCTCAAGTGCCTAGTCCTCTTTTAATTCCTGGGAAGCAACCTTGTCAAAATATTACCCAACTAGGTAGAGGTTGAGGGTTTGGGCTCAGTGAATTTTGCAATACAGATCACTGTTGGATATAGGATAGGGCGATTATTACACATAATCCTTGTAACAGCGTCTCTTTGGCAGTGAGCCAAAGCCAGCGGATGACTTCTGCCATGCTGAAAGCCTGACTTAGCTGTAACTTGAGCCAAGAATAAATCAACTAACAAAGGGATCATGGGATACCATGCTTCTCCTTTATAACAGAGTAGCATTTCAGAAGAAACAATATTTAAAAACAGCCAAGTTTTGGGTTTTGCTTTCTGTTGGCTTGTTCCGCTAATCGATCTCCAAACACTTTGGAGTGAAAGGGAAGGCAGGTCACAGCATCTCCACAGTTGCCTCCTGGCAGGCTGTCCATAGAACATTTTTCTGTGGCTACTGAGAAAATGAGAGCCCAGGACCTTAGCTGTCCACTCTGCAGACATAGGGTGTCCACAATATTAAAACCAAGCTCTTCCTTCCCCTGAGCCAGATGTCTTAAAGTGAGAGTTGTTCAGTTACCTGGCCTCACCCTTTTCCGCATGCCCCTTACTACCTGCATGCTCCAGGGCTTTTGTTTGGGCCTCCGGGTTAACAAAGCACCGCACTCCCACTCAGAGAGGAGGAACTGCATTAGGCGCCTTCACTATATCTTCCTGGTGATCCCTATAGGAAGGTTGCTGGCCATGTTTTAAATAGAGGAAGAGTTTAAAGCTCAGACCCCTTTTAACTTCCATTATATGGCTCATTTCTCTCCTCGACTATTTCTGTTCACATATGGCAAGAAACAAGAAAATAGACCTTTTTAAATTTAAGATGTACTCTCACCACGCTACCTTATCTTCAGAAATATGTTAATTACTAATCCTATCTCTCATTCTAAATCACTCTACTTTTCATTTTTATTTTGGAATAGCTGCCAGCTTTGGGTAAGTTTACATTGGTTAATAAAATGATAGAAAGCATAATACATACATCACAGAGAACATAATATACAACACCTAAGATAAGACATCTATATCATCAAAGGCACATTGTCTGGTGAGCAGAAGTTCCTCATTAGGTAGAAGAAAGTAGTAAATCCCCACAGTAACTGGGATCTGGTGTCTTAGGGAAGATACAGACACACACACACCCACTCACACCCCTGCAGTGCCAGCCAACAGGGCCTGAATGCGGTGCAGAGTGCAATCCAATCCACTCCTTACGCAGAGGGGACACAACAGGAAGTTTAGGTAGAAATAATAAAAAAGTTCATTTTGGAAATAATTTTCATTTTAAAGACCCATCTCTAATACCTAGTGTTTAACCAGACAAAATCCCTATGAAGGAAACACTCAAGGTAAAAACCATGACGCATAGTAATTTTGGTGAGGATTAATTTGACGGCAAAGGACCAAGGACAGAAAAAAGCAACATTAAAATGTTATTCTCAAACATCTGACAAGGCAGGTAAGGACTTAGGACAAATTTACTACTAGAAAGAACACAACAAACATAAAATCTTTCCATGGAAGTTTTAATAATCCAACAGAAGTTTTCTGAATACTCAGAAATAAAGTACATGGCTATATTTATTTAAATAGGTAGTAGCCTATTTATTCAACTCAATAAATTTAATAAAGAGAAGGAAAACTTACCTAAAATTAGGTAAGAATATTCTATCAAAAGTCAAATGTCAGTTAATTTTCTGATACTAACAGATTTTGAGGTGTTTGATTTTCACTGAACATTTTGTAAAAAGCTGTATCTTTCCTTTTCATGTGCATATTATAAATTTGTCTTTTACTCAATGTTCATTGACTTTTTTGCTTCTCAAACACATTCCAATATGTAGCTCAATGGACCACACATATGCACGCACACAGGTTAATTCCAAGCTGACCACTATTAATAACAACACAGCACAGGTACAGTACAGGCAAGGGGACTTACCTTGGGGCCACTTGGAAACTCTGTGCTTGTCTCAACCATTCAAATGATGAGCTGCACTTCCTGATGCTAACCTACAACATCAGACTGGGGTTTTGCTGTCAATTATCAATATAATGGAAGCAGATAAAAAGGAAAGGTAATATGCCATTTACAACTGAAGGCAGTATCCATAGCTTATATCTACCTATGGTACATTGGATTATTGTTTACACTTCATTACTCCTTGTATTAGTAGTATGCACCCAAGGCCTTTTCCAGTTGTCTTCGTAGCTCTTCCCATTGGCCCATGGATGTTGGACCTGGCCTTGTGACTTGCTTTGGCCAATTGAATGTGGGCAATGTGATAGTGCGCCAAATTTGAGCCAACACCTTAAGAGGCATTGTGTGTTTTTATACCCTGCTTTGTGTTTCTGCCATCATTATTTGACAAGCATGCCCTAGGTAGTCTAAAATTAGACACACGGAGCAGACCCAAACATAGTCCTGCTGCCTGGAGCCAACCTCAGGTGAACCCTGGTCAAATCACGTGAACCTTAGCCAATTCCTAAGGCAATGAATGAGAACAATGAATATTTGCTGTGAGCCATTGAGATCTGGGGTTCATTGTTGAAATAACTGCGTAATACATCCTCTATCACCTGTCCCCACCGAAAGCACTATACCTATTAAAAACTTTAAACCATTTCATCTGAGCAAGCTTAAAGACTACAATAATCTTATTTTGTAATCTGTACTAAAAACAGTTATTCAATGTATCAGATTTTGAAAAAAATCAAGTGAAAACTCATAGCATAGCCATTTCTTCTTCAAAACAAGATCCACATACAAACTGCATTTCATTAGAAAAAAATAAACTTATTTACCAAGGATTGCCTTTAATTATCTAAACAATATATCAAATTATCTAAATAATTTATCAGAGACAAAATGGATTTATATACATTTCAACACAAAAGTGCCTTTTAGCCTTTCCCTTAATTTTCCCACCATACTGAGCCCTCATTTGGCAGCAGTCATGAGGTGCTTATGCCTCCAAACGGAAGGGGGAAAAAGCCGGAAACTCTTATGAGTTTTGTTCCTATGCTGTAGTTCCCATGGCCATCCATCACAGTGGACTTAAAATAAATGCAGGAGATGAAGTTTCCCCAACCATGAAAATCAGAACCGATACGTAAAGGTAAGCAGGTTGTCTTCTGTTATGTTATTCAAACATGTACTTACAGGCAAGATAGACAGCAAGTAGATGTGGAGCAAATGGCAAGTGACATTGTTAAGTACTTGTACGGAGGGTGTGCAATTATTCATGGCTATGTCTAGAAAGGAAGATCTTTGGCAAAACTATCATCTCTTGGCTGGTTTCTGTCAATTAGGGATCAACACTATCTAGTTCTACTGCCCTCATTTTCATTTCTAGTGATGTTAAAGGGTCCAATATCAGCTAAGTAGATATAATTCTGAAAAAGCCTCTAATCTGTCCATCCTAACCTCTAACTTTCCTTGTTAGAAGTATGTGGAAAGAGAAATTAAGAGCAAGGACAGATAGGCATGAAGAGGCAGGGGAAGGAGGTCAGTGGACCAGGAAGTAAGAAAGGCGGGGGAGTAAGCTAGGTCAGTTTCAGAACCTATGTGGAAAGCATCCATATCCACTAACAAATGTAATGTTGATATTTTAAATTCAAGTAAAATAAAATAAATATTAGGGCAGGAAGGAATTTTGTATATCTCTCCTGTTCATTTTATAGCTGAGGGAACTGAAATCCAGGAAGATTGTGATATTTCCAACAAACCCAGCTGGTGGCAAAGGCAGAACTAAAGTCCAGGTTTCAGGGAAATCTCGCATGCGATTTAGAGAACATTATTGCCAATCCACAGATGGGAATATTGGGATCTGGGAAAGAAGCCGATGTGGATGTTTTAACGGGGGGGCTCAATTCCTCACCGTGACCTTTGCTAATTGTTTGATCTTGGTGGAATTACTAAACTTCCCTGAATCTTTATGTCCTTATTAATAAAATGAAGATAATAAGAATACACCTAACACTGAGATGTGCTCAAAATTGTTTTCTTCCAAGAAAATATACCTGGGCTGGGAGTGATGTATGGATGAAGAATACAAACAAATCCCTGTTTTAAGAAACCTGTATGCAATGAGAATATATTGAAAATCACATGCTCATGTTAAGGACTATTTTTTGTCAAAGAAGACAAAGAGAAAAATAATTAAGCTCATAAGAATTCTTGGTAGCACTCCAGTGCAGCAGATTCCAAATTTGTTCAAGCCCTAAAAATAGAATTTACGTCATCAAATGCAATAGCTGCAAGTACGTGGCTGATCATCTCCAAAAAGAGCAGTTCCTCAGGGCATTTCACAGACACCCTATGACACCCAAATACATGAGCCTAGAGCCATGAATAAAATTATTTATCAGCCTAGCTTTCGATGAAATCACATTTTAAAGAGGTACATAAATATATACTGCTATGATTATTACATTAACCTCTTTCCATGATCTTTTCCTGTGAAGAATACAGATGGTAGGTGAGAAGCAAATATTACTCAAGTCAGGACTCATTTATGCTGAAGTTATACTGAATATTTTAACACCTGAAAAACAGGGGCATATATTTAAAGTAATACAAATGATGCTGAGCTGCCCTGCTTTAAGCTGAACAGAAGGTAGGAGCAGATGCATCTAAGTAAGGTTTGGTGCAGAAAAGACCAGGAAAGGATCAAATTTTAAAGGTTGTAGGATTCACTGAGATAGAAAGAACCTCTTTCCATTTTCAGATAATAAATGCTGAAGAAATTAGATGTTGGTACTTCGAATTCATAAGAGACCAAAAATTTTTGGTATTTTGGTCATAATGAATATACTTACTTATTAACAAAAAATACTGATGTAAAGAACAATACAAAAAATTCATATAGTATTCATTATAAATAAACTTGAATAACATTTTTCCTTCTTATGTCACATTATTTCAGTTATTATGGGGATAGTTGCACCCATGGGGAGGCCAACTCTCGAAGAGATATCTCATAAATACTAATCATCTTAATAGCTAAGAAGGCATAGTAAAAAATATAATAACTACAGAAGACTAAGCCTTGTATTTAAAATGTATAATACTCAACATAGTCCTTTCCAAAAAGGAAAGATTCACAAAAACCAAGTACATATAACAGGATTAATTCAAAGAAATAAAGAAGGCACATTTGCCAATATTAAGGGCCAATATTTAAGAGATTACAAACAAAATGTGTCTTCCAGTGTCCTTGCTAACAAAGCAAGAACACATGGTTATTTCACTCATATTATCAAAAGGAAGAAACATACTGATCCTTGAGGGATGGCAAAGGCTTTCTGATACTAAATTCTGAGAAACATCATTATTTATTTTTATTTCTTTTTAATTTTTAAATTTATTAAGTCTAGAGAAAGAAAGGAGAGGGAGGAGGAAAAGGAAAAGGAAGAGAAGGAAGAGTTGGAGGAGGAGGAGGAGGAGAGAGAGAAACGAACATCAACCCCATCCGTGCATTCACTGGCTGACTCTTGCACATGCTGCGACCAGGGATTGAATCTAATACCTTGGCACGTCAGGAGGACGCTCCAACCAACTGAGCCACCGCTCAGGGCAAGACATTGTTAATTAATAGAATTAATTCCACCTTAGCCTTAGCTCCATCCCAGCTGTTTGACCAACAATTGATTTCACAGAGCCAATGGAGCTGGTCTAGTTGCTGATCAATAGACTTTGTCCTCCTTACCAGAGAGGTTTGAAAATTATCATGACTGCCCAATGATTTGGAGCTGAAGTGATGAGTTCTTCATCAGAGCAACCAAGTAGTAGCCTTTCTGAAACAGCCAGATTCTTAAAATGGCCCCGTTTTGCCAAGGTGTCTTAGGCACCAGGGTATTTCTAGTTTCCTTCTTCCACAAGGCTTTAGTACTAAAGAGCCCTGCATTTTACCCCAACAACAGCAGTTGAGGCCCAATTTGTCACTTTTCTTTCCACAAATCCATTTCCTTCAGGGCCAGTGATGTCCTACACATGAGGCATTTACTATATGTCACAATTTTATATACATTAGACATGATTGAGAATCTTCACAATAATCCTTCAAGGTGCTTATAAAGAAAACCCATTTTAAAGATGAGAAAACTAATGAAATAGAGAAGTTAACTTTGCCCAGGGTGAAACAGAAAGTAGTAGAAATAGGTTCTGAACCCAGAGCAAAAAAATCAAATAAAACCTACAATGTATTATGAGGCTTATAACATATGTAGATATAAAATATTGACAACAATAGCACAACATCCAAGAGAGAGATACGAAAATATTCTGTTGTAAGATTCATACATTTAAGAGAAGTGATATAATATTATTTGAAAGTAGACTCACATAAATTACATGGTGGGCAGAGACTTGACTTGGGGTGATGAACACACAACACAGCGCGCAGATGATGTGTTATAGAACTGTGACCCTGAAACCTGTATAATTTTGTTACCCAGGGTCACCCTAATAAATTCAATAAAAAGGGAAACATAAAGTTGCATATTATAACTCTAGAATAACCATTTTTTAAATATAGTCTCCAACAATGGCTGTAATATGAAATCCTAGAAAGCACTCCATCCAAAAGAAAACAGAGAAGTATGTAAAAGGGAACAAAGAACAAACGGAAGGTAGATGAAAACCCAACCACAGTGATAGTTACATTAAATGTATATCACCTAAAAATCTCCAATTTAAAGTCAGAATTAAAAAAAAAAAAACACAAGACTCACCAATATGGCAACAAGAAAGTTATTTTAAATATGAAAGTCATAAGTAGGTTAACACCAAAAGAGCGGGAAAACTTATATCATGAAAATACTAATCACAGAAAGTTGGAGTGGCTATATTAAGATCAGACAAAATAAACTTCAAAATGAGATATGGTACCAGAAATAAAGAGGGAAATTCCATAAGGATAAAGGAGTCAATTCATCAAAAAAGACAAACAGTCCTAACTTTGTTTGTACCGAGCAAAAGAACTTCAAAATGTATGAAGCAAAACTATTATACTAAACTGAGAAATATATAAATGCATCTACTTAGAGATTTCCACACTCTTCCTTTAGTAATTAATAGAACAGGTTGAAAAATCAACAGAAATACAGAAGAATTTAAAAACATTACTGCCAACTTTACTTAATTGATGTTTATACGATACTACATCCAATAACTACAGAATGCATATTCTTTTCAAGTGCATATGGAATTTATCAAAATAGATCTCATATTGGGGGCTTAAATAAGTCTTAATAAATTTTAAAGTATAAAAATCATAAAAAATGTTTACTGACCACAACAGAATTAAATTACATACCACTAATAGAGAGCTAACTGCAAAATCCCCCATATTTGGAAATTAGACAACACACTTCAAAGTAACTCACAAGTCAAAGAAGAATTACAAGGGAAATCAGAAAATATTTAGGATTTAGTTAAAGTAGTACCACAGGGAAACTTATAGCCTCATGTAATGCTGAATGACTGGCCTTCTGGCACTCTGGTCAGCGTCTTAGCATTTATTCCCTGGAGTTAGGGATATCTGGCCCTGTCGATGTACGGCCAACTCACAGAAGATAGAGGATTCAGTCACTTGTGCTTCTTGGATGTTGAATGCAGAAGCTTTGGGTGGGGCGGGGGTGGGGCGGTTTCCCTCACTTTCAGTCTCTAGGGTTAGGCAGGTACTGTAACAGTATTCTGAAAGAAACATAACTAGTCAAGAAAAAGAAACTGGAGATACTGACATTGAAGGCTCGCTGCTACATGGCTTTCCCAGGTCACCCTCCAAGTGAGGCTCAATCCCAGTATCTTTTCACAGGCACTTAGGGCTTCCAGTCAGCCTTTTAGTCCCTACATCCTAAGCAGGTACAGACAATCAATGACTATGAGATAGCTGAGGGGAATGTATAACAGAAATTAAGAGGAAAAGAGAAAGAGGTGGTGTTGCTCCATACCTGCTGGATCAAGATTTTGGATGTCGCAGCTTTTTTTGGCAGCCATAACTCTTGCCACATGGCTCTTTCCTGTCTAGTAAGTCCTTGTTAGCTTCCTGTGATTCTGTCCCCACCCTTTCCCCAGGGGTGACAATGGCTTCTTGCCATTACTGATTTCCAGTAACCTCTCAAACCCATACTGGTTTTCTTAATCAGTTTGGACATAATCTCCTCATTAAGGTATTCTCAGTTTAAACTCCTTTGAATGAATGTCCCATCTATTTTCTGCCAGGACTCTGACTGATAGGGTAATCGGTATCAAGAATGGAGTTTACTTCCTCCCCTTTAGCGTGCTTGTGTATTATTAAGACCTCTAGGGTGTTTGCTCCCCGATGTTTACCATACTCGACAAGAATAACAGCAGCAATGTAATGGGCCAGTGTAATCTTTTGTAGGATATCAAAATGATCAAACTCCTTTCAGATTATGACAGAGAAAATGGAAACTGCCATAGTCCTAAAGTAAGGCAGTGACAAGTATACCTGCTGTCTTTTCCAGTTAAAGACGAAAGGGCTGGTATCAAAATTTTCTGAATCAATAGGCGTACACAGCTCCCATAGGCTGTGTTGATATATTCAGTAACTATACTATGTCTGAAACAGTGCTTGCAATTTGGATCCCTGTGTAATTAAGTTTACAATAATCTAGTTACCCTCTAAAAGTCATCTGTTTTCTCACTAGCCAAAAGAAAATTTAAGAGGAGTATGGTATGATTCACATCCCTGCATCTTTCAGACCTTTGATAGTGGCACAAATCTCTGCAATTACACCAAAGATGTAGTATATGGGAGAGAACAGTTACCTTAAAAAAAAAACAAAATTATCTTCTGGAGGGTGGGCCCCTTGTAGTACAGGCTTCCCCCGCTAGCTGAGTGTTCTAGGAACCCATCTGTATCGGTGTATCCACCGGCGTTGTTGTGAGAGGCTGCATTTGGCTTTAGTGAATTTTTTTTGAAGACTCTCAACACATTTGCCCATTTCATGATGGGTGATTTAAATGCACACCTGCCCAACCACGCTGAATGTCCAGTTTGTTTTGACCAAAAATGTCATGACTCCTGTGCTCCACCTTCCTTATCTCCTGATCTTGCCCCAAGCAACTTTTTTTTTTCTGTCTTCCCAGATAAAAAAGTCCTCAAAGGGGAACATGTTGCCAATGTGGAAGAGATGAAACAAAAAAGCAGAAGCACTAGAAGGCATCAAAATCGATGAGATCAAAAACTGTTTTGAGTAGTGGAAAAAACATCACGATAGGTGTATTGCATCAAATGAAAATGACTGAAGTTGAAACATGTAAAAATAAATATGCAATATTTTATAGATAAATTCTGGGTTTTTTGGTGTCCCCTCCTTTTATACCTTCAACTAGTGGGAAAAATATGGTGCCACTTCCCTCAGAACACACAGATCTGAGAACCCAGGGAAGAGTGAGAACGGCCCTTCTCATTATTACACCTAATAATTCACTTGCATAATTTTTGCTTCCTGTCATTGTAACCTTGGGCTTGGTGGGTTTGGAGATCTTCGTGTCCAAAGGAGGAACACTTCCACTAGGAAACAAAGTCATGTTTAATAAGCCAGGCAGCTGAGAGTGCTCCCCAGCCATTTCAGATTCTCATACATTAGATACATTTATTTGACTTTAGTGTCTCACAAAATAAATGTCTTTCATAGTATATCTTGACCGGGGCCTAGAGTATTAAACACCTATAGTCAAAGAAACAATAGTAAATGTTGAATCTGCACATTTTGAAAAATAATATAAAATGAATGTCCTCATATCAATATTAAAATGATAAAGGTAGCTTCTGCAGAACAAATACTTTCAAAGCTTCTCAGTAAAAGAGTACATTGGTATACATCCTTGAAAAGTTATTTGACAATATATATCTGAAATGGGTGGATCAAATACAACAAACAGCCAAATACAACACTCAACCCATTCTTATGCAGCCTGTGAGCTGAGAATGGTTCTTTCATTTTTCCATATTTAAAAAAGGGGAAGGAGGTGGAATGAAGGCAGGGAGAAAGGATGGGGAAGGAGAAAGAAAATCAGCAGCAGCAACAGAGACCCTGTGACCTTTAAAGTAAAAAATATTTACTATTTGGCTCTATACAGAAAAAGTTCACTGATTTCTATCCTAAAATGTTAACATGTTCTTATCCTTTAACCAGCAAAATTGATTTAAATGAATCTATCCTAGAAAAAGAATCATTTTGCTATTGAAGATCTTTGTGAAAGATATATTTATGGGCCAAAAAAAAACAAAACAAAACAAAACCAGTCGGGGGGGTGGTATCTACAGAAAGTAACCTCACAGGGTGATCTGATTATAAATTCCTAGCCAGGCAGATCATGATGGGTGGTCATGCCCCAGGCATATAACTTCTGTAGCAAAAAAATTATCTTTGCCTTAAGCAAATCTGTCCATTGTTTTTGTGCATCTAGGTTAATACACCTTTGAAATAACCGCCCTCGATAAAGCACATAATCTTGTTAACTATTCTGGCTCACTTTCTCCCACCTCCATGTACTCTCTCTTACCTCCCTCCTTAATTTCAAATGCACAAAAAGAAACTGCAAACTGTCATTCTCCGAAGCATTTGAGATCTTGCTTCCCTGCTACTGTCATCAGTTTGGCTCAAACAAAACCTTTTGAAAATTCTTTATTCGTTTGCACGTGTTTTATATCAACAAATTATAAGTTGTCCATCAAAGTGTAACTTATAATAGAAAAAAGTGGAAAACTAAATGCCATAAACATTACATAAACCCTTGTTCTAAGAATTCTTACTCTTTGTTCAGTGCTGAATTAGACACTGTGGAAGCCAAAAGGAAGAATGAGACAGAACTCCATTTCTCCAAAGGGTATGTTTTCAAATTCAAATGAACAGTTTAATAAATATGTTCTCTTTTCTGTTTTCGTCATTTTGAAATATTTCTGTTGTTTATCATTTTCCCTAATCTTAAAAAGAAACGATATACCCAAAATGGAATCACTTCGCTAAGCCCCACCAAGACTTGACTTCTAACCTAACTGCAATTTCAGCCTGTCCTGGGAGTGGGGACCAATCAGTCTAACATTTCTCAGTCAGCCCCAGTGAGGCAATCTGCCTAGTAAGACCCCCTGCCTTCCCCTGAAGGAAGGTAGCCTGCCTGAAATAATTCATTCTTTTAACTTTCTTGTCCCATCATCTTTCTGGCTATAAAAACCTCCCACTTTGTACAATTCCTCTTAGTGCCCCTCTAGTTGCTAGATGGGATACTGCCCGATTCGGGAAGCCAATTAGATCTTCAAGTTTACTTGGATGAATTTTGTCCTTTATTTAACACTCTAAACAATAATATGCTCCCCCCACAAGAAAAAAACAAACAACTAAGCCACCACGATGAATAGCATGTTTTCGTGCAGAATATTAGAAGAGTCAGTTTTGTTTCAGAATGCTTTGTTTAGCTAAGTTATCATGGTTTCTTTTCCTTGATACTTTGAATCTATTTGGTCAAACATAAAATGAACCCCAATAATCTTCAATGCAGTGACTATTTTTAGCATATTATCCCTATGTGAAAATTGCTTTATTTTTTTCTTCCCTCTGAGGGTAATACTATAATTTTGAATGTGATTTTACTATACAACAGCCTTGAGACTATTGTCCTACTGGAAAACACAGCTCTGATTTAAAATGCAAAAGAGTAAAAAAAATCAGTTTACTAAAATAAAAGTCACTTCATAGGCAAGTATTTCAGGAAAGCAACTGATACATAATGTAAGCCAAATACATACTAAAAAAAATTATGCTCATCATATATTCATCATATGTTCAGCCAGGAAGAACTTATCAATATACTCAAGTTTGTGATAAACAAATCTATGGAACAATTCCACCAAGCAAAGAATAGGATAGAAACCTTTGAATTTGGCATTGCTGAGAAATTATAAACAAGCACAAGATGACCAATAATGGCTTCAGAAGAGTAAAGAAAATTAGAATGAATTGTATTGTGCTGATAAGTATTTCAGGAGTAAGGTTTTTACTATGGGCTCACATTTTATTTATGTACATTGGAGTAGACTTTCTTGTCAAATTTTCACAATTTATCATTTAAAATATAGTATGTGGCGCTGCAAAGACCTGTTGCTAATGAACAGAAGCACCAAATAATGGTGGAAATGCAGAAAATTCCTAGGGAAAGCCACACCTACTCTGGTCTGAGGTAAGGGGAAGTGTGGTATCAGAGGATTCAGCACAGTTAAATCACGAACTGTATCCAAAATGGCTCCAGCCACTGGGAACTAAAGGAAATGACAACACGATTACTAAGGAAACCTGTAATGTGTATCTATTCTTACAGTAGTGTCTTCCAGCTAATTTAATTCTTAAATAGTTCCATAATTTGCCATGAAAACAAGGATAGAGTGAATTAACAGAAACGATAGTAATGAAAAAAAAAATAGATAATTTAATGTACAAGTGTTAAACCTTTTTTTAAAGATGTATTTTATTTATTTACTTTTAGATAGAGGGGAAGGCAGAGAGAGAGAGAGGGAGAGAAACATCATCGTGTGAGAGATCTGACTGCCTCTCACAATCCCCCAACCGGGGACCTGGCCCACAACCCAGCCATGTGCCCTGACTGGGAATCAAACTGGCAGCCTCTCAGTTCGCAGGCCACTGTTCAATCCACTGAGCGACAGCAACCAGGGCTACAGGTGTTAAACTTTGCTGAAGGGATTTGATGTTGTTCTCTTTGCAGAAAAATTTTAAAAACATTTCTATTTTTAAAACAATGCCAATTTGAACCTTAGTATTTATACCATTAAAAGAAAGAGCAAAAGAACGTTGAAATGTCATTGTGATAGTTTCTCTGTTTTGAAAACTGCTTCCAGAACCCAAGTGGAGGCTCGGAGCAGCCATGCCTCTATTGCAGTCTGGACTTTTCAGAGCTCAATTGCCAGTAAACTCTCTGACCCAGGCTGATGCTAACCTGTATTTTTTCGTTTAAAAAAATGGGAACAAGAAATTGAAAGAGACTGAGGGTCATTGGCTCTGGGTTATATAAATGATAGATAAGATCCATGGAATCTTGAAAAAAAAAGTGTATGGGAGTAGCTTTCTTGAATGTGTGCTGTTTTAGAAAAATGTATAAATCTCATCATTGGAATCTACTCGTCTTCAAGGAAATCTTGAATCTTATGGATGCATCCCAAAATCATCTCTATTTCACCAAAACCAGTGGTCAAGTCTCAGTCCTCATCTCATGGAACTTCTTAGTGATATCAGACAGTTGAACACGTTTTTTTTTTTCCTTGAAATGCCTTTCTAGAAACCATGTCCTTAACATTCTCCAAATTTTCCCCCAGTTCACTACTCGTTTCTCCATCCCCTTGCTGGCTTCTCATCCTTTCTCCTTCTAAATCAGCTTCCTTAGGTTCAGAACTGTTGCCATTTGGGGCCAGACAACTCTTGGATGTGGAAGAACGTTCTGTGCACTGTAGGGTGCTCAGAAGTATCGCTGACCTTGACCCGGCAGTTACCGGTAGCATGCCCCCCTCCCAGCCCACTGCGACAACTAAAAGTGTTTCCAGACATGGCCAACTGTAACCTAGTTGGGAACCACTGCTCTGAACATTCCAACACCCCAGAGATCTGTACTGAGACCCCTTTTTCCTCCATCCTCACTCCCTTGTTTACCTCATTTAGTCTCAGAGTTTTTAATACCATTGAAACTCTAGTGGCTCCCACATAGGTATATCCGCCCAGACCTCTCTCCTTCCCCTATCTCATACTGGCACTGGCTGCTCACTGCAGGGCTCAAATGCATCCCTCTTAATCCCGATTTTCCTCCTAACCCGATTCCTTCTCAGTCTTTCCCATTTAAGTAAATGTCATCAATATACACTCAATTTCTAAGATTAAAGACATGTTCCATCCTCGAGTTCTTTCTTTTTCACATGTTCCACATATATTTTATGAAGAAGACCTGTTTGTTCTACCACCAAATACCATCCCCAAATATAACCATTTGGCATATGGTTACCACCCCGTCTAAGCCACTATCTACTCTCATCTGGGCAACTGAAATAATCTCCCAGGTCTCCTCCCTTCTTCCACTCCTGTCCCCCATAATAGTCTCCAAAAGCATCCACGGGATCTTTTTAAAATGTCATACTATTCCTCACATGAAAATCCTGCAGTGGCTTCCGATCGAATTCCTGGCCTTAAAGAACTTCACCTGATCTGACCCTAGTCTATCTACTTCTTTCTCCCCACCTCCAACCCTCTCCCTCACTCACTTCATGCATTCTAGCCACCTCCACCTTCTGCTGTTCTGTAAGACAAGCTCGCTTCTGTCTGTGGCACTTACATTTGTGTTTCCGCTGCTGGAATTCTGTCCCCTGGGTCATCACAGGACTGATTTCTGCTCAAGTATTCTTCCAAAAGAGAAGTCTCCTTGCCACTGCCTCTCTGCCAATATTTTCTCTCTGAAGTATTTTATTCATAACTTTTATCATGACCTGAAATTGTGTAACTAGAGCATCTCAAAGTTGATTATAGCAATCAAAGTTATCAGATCAGATTTTCTTCTATATAGTTGGCATTATGGTAGTCCCTCTTAAGAGAAACAAGAGAAATGCTAGTGCATTTTAGATATTTCATGTAGGCCACCTCTCAATTTCAGTAACTGGAAACCCAGAGGCATGTTTGCAAATCTTATATATAAGAAAATAAAAGTTTTCATATTGGAAGCCATGTTATTTGGAATGAGAGCTAGAATGCAACATTGACAAGAATTCAGAGGCCATGTTCAGGCACAGTGGGAAAGAAGCTCAGTGATTGATTAGTAATGCCTTCCCTGACACAGACGAGAAGAGCAGTAGTGTATGTGCCATGTTTTGCCATTCTTTGACTTTGAAGGATCCCAAGCTCTGGGATCCTTCTTTCATCTGTTCATTTTCTGGTAGTTCTCACTCGTTGGCATCCTCACTGACTAAACAAGAAAATAGAAGAGATATGAAACTCAAACAGACAACTCAAATATTTGTGACTTTGGTAGTAATTTTGATGGAAGAGGGGGGAAAACCACATAAGGCCAAAAGATATGGTGAAATAATCAGTAGGTATGAATCATTTATATATCTCTTAACTCCCACAAGTAGAGAAAGGAAATAATGGCATAAAAGGGAAAAGGAAATGAATTCAAACACCTATTTATAAGAGAATGGGATAATCTTATTTTCTTTGCCCATCAAAAATAGACAGATAGAACAATAAACTTATGAGATTACAATGTGGAAGACATTTGAAGAATCTTTGCCATTACTAAAACATGACTTTTATTTTCTAATTTCCTAACTCTGCTGTTGAATAATTAAGCAAGGACAGGCATAGAAACCAAAGACATGGAGAGAAGGAAAAAAGTAAAAGAAAAGAAAAGGTCACTTGCTGTATGACAAAGCCTTCCCAATCATCCAAACTCCTCTCCCCACTCTTAAGAAAGGTCAACTGATAGTGCTTGGCTCCTGACGTGTAACTGTATCCCATTCCTCTTTTGATGTTCTCACCAAGAGGGATTTAACTGCCCTTTCCTTGATTCATTAGATGGTTACTTCAAAGAAACTCCAAAGAGACATCATTTGCCCAAACAACTCCCCTGTCTTAGTAAATCCAGACAAAACCCAAAAAGCAATTTATCCTAAATTTCACACATTATTGTCTTTGGCCCCTGTCAGTGACCTCAGCCTACAATATTGATTACCACTCTGCCTCCTAATACGAATCTTTCAGACTATCAATCAGTTCTCAGAACAGGAAAGAATTATATTCAGTCTAATACTGAAAAAAACCCCAAGATCCACAATTAGCCCAAGAAGAAACTAAACAACCTAGCAAACTTGCCATAAATGTATTACTGTTTATAAGCCATTTCTTACTCCAAAGTCAAGGAAGGAGTGATTCACATTTAGTCTAGGGAGTGCTTCAAGACAAAGTGCGTTTAAGATGAAGATGGGGGACTAAGCGGAAAAGGCAAATGGATTGAGAAGTACAGATTGGTACTTACAAAATACTGTAATCATGGAGATGTAAAGTATAGCATAGGAAATACAGTCAGTAATATTGCAATAACTATGTACGGTGCCAGCTGAGTTCTGAAAATATTGGGGGGGGGTGGATATTTTGTGAAGTATGTGATTATCTAACCACTATGTTGTACACCTGAAACTAATACAAAATAGTGAATGTAACCTGTAATTGAAAAAAACACTATTTTTTAAATTAAAAAAAGAGATGAATGCAGGTACTTGGTTTAATAGCAAATGCAGTAAAACATTTTATTAAATTAACAACTGTCTCCAACTACTCTAACATATAAATAAGATCAGATCTGTGAGATCCCTGTGAAAGTACAACATACAAATCCATGATAGTGTCGATATATATATTTAGTGATCTGAAGTGATTTTACTTTTATTTCCTTCCCTTTAAGACCATTATGAAATTTCACAGTGATTCTGGGGTGGGGGGCAGAAGGAAGGCCATGTTAAGGATCCAGGGGCTGTGGCCTGCAGGTCCCGAGGAGGTGCAGGCAGGGAAGGACTCGCTGGAGTAGTTGGGGGAGCCGTGACCACCCGGGCTGCGGGCAGGCAGATGATGTTCCAGAGCGTGAGAGTTGGGCCTCGATGTCCTCTGCGCCTTCCAGCTCGCTCAGCTCCATCAGGCCTTTGCCTGCAGTAGTGAGCGAATTGGCGATCAGCTCGGCGGCCTTGGAATAGCTCTCAGCGGAGATGATCGCCGCCTTCTAATCCTGCTCGGCATTTTCCACCACAAAGCTGGCCCTCTCTGCTTCCCGCTGGGCCACCTGTGGCCTTCTACCACTTCTGTGAACTCCTTCCTGAAAGTCAGATGCGTCAAGAACACATCATCCAGGATGAGCCCGAAGGTTGCGGCGCGTTCTGTAAGGTGGTCGCTCACCGGTCTGGAGACCAACTGTCTCTGGATGATGAGTTCCCCAGCATCCACGCAAGCCGCACCGACTTGAGGATCTATCCCAGCAGCGATGGGCTGCAGCGCGCTAGTCAAAGTTCTCTCCCCATGCTCGTAAAGATGCAGGGAAGCTGGGTAGCAACCAGACCCAAAAGGATATGCAGGGTAATGTTGACAGTCTGCAAATCTTTGCTACCAGTGATCACTGGCACATGACATGGTCGAGAGTGGCAGCCAAAGATAACTGGTTTCTATACTCAAGGGATGAGAAAGTGCGTCCCTTCCTCTACCACGATGCCCTGCACTCCACGGAACCAGTCAAAAGATGGCGGTTCTGTGCCCACCGTCCACATTACACAAGGCACACGCCTCGCACAACGCTAAGGCCAGGCCGACCTTGCCAATAGATTCAAACACTTTGTCGGCTGTGTCTCCTTCTGTTGCACCCACTCACACTTGCTTCCACTCTAACCTCCACATGAATTCCCCTCCATGTATTTTTTAAAGACTTTAAGTGGCCAAAGGGCAAATAAAATAAATGACCAACGAATATAGAGAAGTGTTCAATATCACTAGCAATAATAAAGGAAATACAAGTTAAAGAAGCAATAAAATACAACATTCCCCCCATCAAATCAGAAAAATAAAATCTTGAAAATATGCAGTGTTGGTAACAGAACATAAAATAGTCACTCTGCTTTAAAACAGCAGGACGGTGCCAGCATGTTCTTTAGCCCTGGCCCTTCATATCGTGCCTGGACATAGCAAGTTCCCATTAAATATTTGTTAAATAAACGAAAAAATACATGAAATAAATGCATGGATACTTGGCTGGTGGGAATACACTGAATAAAGTTTGGAGCAACAACTTGGTAATAAATATTAAAATGCAGGTGATAGTCATACTTTTGTCACTATAATTCTCCTAGGAATCCACTATAAAGAAATTCTTTAAGAATGCAAGCAACCTCTCCAAAATGCTTATCACATTATTAAAGCTCTGAAAAATTATAAATAAGCCAAGATCCAAAATTAGGTAAATGATAGCAAGCAGATGGCCCATTCTCTGTACACAATATCTCACAATAATTAAAACAATATTTATAAAATGTTTGAAACTTTGGGGAAAAGTTTATAAAATATTAGGCCAAAAATTATATATCAAGTATAGGAATTTTATTTAAGCATAGTAAAAAATAGTTTTAAAAATGTGAATTTTAACAGCATTTTTTCTAAGGGGGTGATAAAGGATTTTTTTTTTTTCTATTCTCGTAACTCTCTCTGTATTCTATAATGGCCATAGGACATTTTTGTAATTAAAAAAAAAAAGTAAACTTCTGTATGACCAACATAGGCAGATCATTTCCCCTGAGGATCATTCGGACACACCCCCCAGATAACATCTATAGGGCGTGCGCCCACAGCCCCTCGCGTCGGGGCTTCTCTGCCACTTTTCATTTTAATGTTTCACTATGTTCAGGAAAGATTTTTGTAAGTGCAGATCAGTAAGACATTTTTTTCCATTTTCTTTTTATTTTTATGGCATTTATTGGGATGGCACTGGTTTATAAAATTATATAGGTTTCAGGTGCACAACTCTATAACACACCATCTGTATATTATATTGTATGTTCACCACCCCAAGCCTCCTTCCATCACTTACTACCTTCTACCTCCCCCCTCCCTTTTCCCTCTGCTAATCACCATACTGTTGTCTATGTCTAAAAGGTTTTTTTTTTTTCTTAATCCCTTCACCCTTTCACCCAACTCCCTCCCCTCCCAACACCCCTCCCCTCTGACAGCTGTCAGCCTGTTCTCCGTATCTATCAGTCTGTTTTCTATGTTAGTTTATTTTGTTCATTAGATTCCACATATGAGTGAAATCATATGGTATCTGTCTTTCTCTGTTTGGCTTAGGTCATTTTTCATAATACTCTCCAGGTTCATCCATGCTCTCACAAAAGGTAAGATTTCCTTCTTTTTTACAGCTGAGTAGTATTGATTGTGTAAATGTACCACAGCTTTTTTATCCACTCATCTACTGATGGGCACTTGGACTGCTTCCAAATCTTGGCCATTGTAAATAAAGCTGTAATGAACATGGGGTGCATATATTCTTTCAAATTAGTGTTCGGGTTTCTTCAGGCATATTCCCAGAAGTGAAATGGCTGGGTCATAAGGCAGGTCCATTTTAAATTTTTATATAAATTTTTGTTCATTGACTTTAGAGAGAGAGAGATGAAGGGAGCAGAGGAGAGGAAAGGAGAGGGGGTTAGGGAGGAGAGAGAGAGAGAGAGAAAGAGATTTGTTGTTCCACTTATTTATGGATTCATTGGTTGAGTCTTCTAAGTGCCCAGACTGGGGATTGAACCCACAACCTTGGCATATTGGGATGACATTCTAACCAACTGAGCTACCTGGCCAGGGACATTTTTAAAGTTTTGAGATAACTCCATACTGCTTTCCACAGTGGTGGCACCATTCTGCATTCCCACCAACAGAGCAGGAGGACTCCCTTTACTCCATATCCTCACCACACTTGTTGGGTAATTTATTAATGATAGCGATTCTGACAGGTGTGAGGTGATATCTCATTGTGGTTTTAATTTGCATTTTTCTGATGATTAATGACAATGAGCATCTTTTTATGTCTATTGGCCATCTTTATGTCACCCCAATAAATTTAATAAAAAAATAAAATATTAAAAACCCAGCATGGTACTGGCATAAAAACAGACATATAGATCAATAGAACAAAATAGAGAGCCCAGAAATAAATCCATGCCTTTATGGTCAATTAATATATGACAAAGGAGGCAAAAGCATACAATGAGGTAAAGACAGTCTATTCAATAAATGGTATTGAGAAAATTGGACAGACACATGCAAAAAGACCACCTTCTTACATCAGACGCAAGAATAAACTCAAAATGGATTAAAGACTTAAATGTTAGACTCACAACCATAAAAATCCTAGAAGAAAACAGGCAGTAAAATCTCAGACATTTCTTGTAGCAATATTTTTTTCTGATATACCTCCTCAGGCAGGGAAAACAAAAGAAAAAATAAATAAATGGGACTACATCAAGCTAAAAAGTTTGCGCAGCAAAGGAAACCATCATGAAAATGAATATGTCTTGGAAATGAATATGTCAGGAAAATGAATCCACGGAATGGGAGAACATATTCACCAATGATACATCTGATAAGGGGTTAATATCCAAAATTTATAAAGAACTTATACAATTCAATACCAAAAAAAAGTCCAATTAAAAAATGGGCAAAGTACCTGAATACGGCATTTTGATGACTAATTTTGTCTTGTATTGTAAAACTTATTAAATATCAATTAAAATTCTGCTACTCCTTTTGCTATTAGTAAAGGTAGAAAAAAGGTTTTGGTATTTTAAGACAATCATAATTTTCTACATTAAAATATTTTTAATGCCTTGGCATAGAGTATAATCTCATTAACCTTAATGGAGTTCTACAAACAAGTCCTCTACATTTTCTTAAAGTTGTCTGTGTATAGCACCTAAGATAATAATTGTTCAGAATAAATGAGATAATATATGTGAAAAAGTGGTATGTAACTATAAACTGCTATCTCTTTAAGTATTAGTTTTAAATTTTGGGGGGTATGCCATTTCTTACCCTGTATTTATTTCTAATGGCATGTTTCCCCCCATTCTATGAACTGTTTCATTTCTGTATGTTTTCCATGGTGCTTTGTATATGCTTTCTACAAATTACATATATTTTAATGTACGTTGTAAAATATTTTCAACCTTTCACAGGTAATTTAAAATAAAAATTGTATTAAAATTTTATTTAAAGTATTTAAAAATGTAAAAGACCCTCTGAAGTGCCAATCAAAAGCACAATGAAATACCACTTCACATCCAGCAGGATGGCTATAATCAAAAAGACAGAGAATAACAAGAGTTGGAAAGCATGTGGAGAAATTGGAATTCTTATACTTTGCTGGTGGGAATATAAAATGGTGTAGTAGCTTTGGAAAACAATCTGGCATTTCCTCAGAAGGCCAAATACAGAATTATTCTATGTCCTTGCAATAGAGTAGAATTAGCCAAGAGAAATTAAACAGATGTCCAACAAAAACTTCTATGTGAATATTCATGGCAACATTGTTAATAACAGCCAAAAGGTAGAAACAACCCAAATGTCCATCTACTTATGAAAAGATAAACAAAATGTGCTATATATCTCTATAAGGAAATGTGATTGGGCAATAAAAATAATAAATATTGAAAAGGTTATGCTAAGTCAAAGAGACCATTTCAAAAGACCATGCATTGGATTATTTCATTTATATAAAATATAAATGAACAGAACAGACAAATCTATAGAGGCAGAAAATAACTCAGCAGTTTCCTAGGGCTGGAGGGGATTGTGGACAGTGTGTATAGGGTTTTTAGGGGAGGTGATAAAATGTTGTAAAATTTATTGTGGTGATAGCTGTATATCTCTGTGAATATACCAAAAGCCACTGAATTGTACATTTTAAATGGGTGTCTTGTACAGCATGTATATTACACCTCAATAAAGTTGTTTTTTAAAAAAGCCCTGTGAGTAACCATTTTATATGAATTGATAGTATAGGTTAGTGTAATTTTTCTTTGGAAAAAACTAAGACACTAACAAAATACTCATATCTTTTTACTAGTTCTACAGATTCACCTTAAAGAAATCATTCAATGAAAATAAAAAGCTATGTGAGTAATGGGGTTAACCACAGTATTTTCTATTAGTTTCAACTTGGAAACAATTTAAGTGTCTAACAATAGATTTAGTATAATGGTTGATCTACATGCTAACATATTATAATCTATTAAAATTATACAGCTATAATTAACAAGATTGTATTAAAATATAAGCAGTTTAAAATAATCATAGATAATATGGAAGCATATAAGACATAAAATAAATTACTGTAGTCATGCAAAAATCTATCTCTATAAAAAGAGTTGAGGTGGCTGGATTATGGAATATTTTTACTGTAGTCTTTTTGTTTTTTTCTAGTACTTTTCTTATACAAGCTTTTTAATTAAAAATTTGAAATTGTTATTGCTCCATTAAACAGGTAGTAAGCACAATGATCCAATGCAGCCTAAGGGTTCCCTAGAGATACCTAAAGAAAGAGCATTTGGTGCATGTGGGGAAGAATTTCAGGCACTAGTGTTTAATTTCAAATCTATGACCAAAAACAACAACAACAACAACAACAAAAAAAAACAGTTGGATGACAGTAGAAGGAACAAGGTGGTTACAAAAAGTCTAGTTCATTAAGTTGACTGGCACATATGCTACCTCTACCTCTGGTATATATTTATTATCTAGTGTTTTTCAAGTGCATTGGAATAGTCATTGCTACTCAATCAATGGAAGTGCAAGATATTGCCCTTGTTCTCCCAGGGCTAACAGCTGAAAGTTAAGTAATAGCATAATAATGAATACTTAGGTAATGGGAGTGCGCACATAGATGCTGTGAATGTGGTTTGCTAGGAAGTGATGTGTGGAGATAGCAAGAAATGAAGGACATTTAGGGAAGAGAGAGATATGCCAGTCTCTAGAACTATCGGTACTATGCTTATCCTTCAGAAAGGTTTAGCCTTCACGTTACAGCTGTCCTCAGCAGTGCAGGTGTACAAGGAATGAGTTGAAGGTAGAAAGATGCTTATTAGAACCTTTTGCTATTAGGCACATTGGCAATAGACAGCATGTTTGTACGTATGTATGTGTGTGTGTGTATGTGTATATGTATGTATTTATTTGTTTTGCAGGGAATGAGGAAACAAAATTCTTATAAACAAAGTAAAATAAAAATATTTAACACCCTCAAGGCACAAGTGACCTAAACTCTAAATAATTTTTTTCCAATGTCTACATTTATTGGTATAACCTGGATATGCTACTCTCAAAGCTTGACCTGTGTACCGTGTGATCATTTGTTAATGAATTAATCACTTTCTGACATATTCTTCCCCAAAGGTCAACTGGCTCCTTGACATGAATTCAATCAACTTCCACATAAGAATTAAAATGAGTATGCGCACATATTTGTGACTCAGGTCCACCCCAGACTCTCAATCATCTATTGTTTTGAACTATCTAAGCATCCTATCCCTTCAATTAGTGGTTAACAAAAATGGAACAAAATGTGAAGCCAGTGAAGTTTGGTTACAATTCTCCCTGTCTACCCTCTTCTAAAATTACTTGTTTTATTCTTCATTATCAAGGTAGAATTTGCTTAGGCTGAAGATATAAAAACCACCTTTGAGTAGGAGGAAAAATAGCCACAGACTCCATATTCAGGAATGACTGTCACAAATATTTCAGTGGGTTTCATTATAGTCTTTCTTTCTATACACAAGTTTTGTTGTTATCCTGTATTATTTTTTTAAGGAACATAACTTGGAACATAAAGTATACACAATTATAACGCCTACTTTCATCAATGACAGTTCACTCTTCCATGAAGCAAAACCCCGTCCCCGAACCTCCACCTCCAGGCAGTATCTGCGCTCCTGTAGAAAATTTAAAAACAAAAAACCAAAAAAAACCTACGCTGGGTCCTACACTCAGGCACTTTTCTCTACAGCCTACACCCTAATCTAAATAGTACTACTGCCCACCACCTCTGTTAACTGCTCTCTACCTTCTAGACAAGAGCCCCTAGGATAGTACTACCAGCCACAATCAAACAGATTTACCACAGCAGATCAAATACTGCACATTGCTTGCTGGATTTTTGGTGCTCCATCTCAGAGCCAGTTCTATGGCTAATTAAGTTTCTCCAGCCCTGATGCCTTCCAGACTATCACCTTATAGTTCATGTCCTTAAAGTACCTACAAAGTAGAGCCTTCTTTAATAATAAAGCGCTGACTGAAAACTGCTCCCTACTGTCCCTTTAATTATTCTCATTATGTTTTTACCTACAAGTGTGGGAAACACAGCCACCTGCCAGCTCCTTAGCTCAGGAATTGCTCCAGGCATACCACCCCCGACACCCAAGTCCTAGTCAAGCTCCACCCTTGTTAGCACTCCATGTATAGTCTCCTAAGCTGGTTTCCTACCTCTTTCTACCTTTCTGTTCTGCAAATAGTTTTATTCAGAATCTCAACCTGGTCTCCCTGGGAACCTTCTCTAACCTGGAGGTCCCATAGGACACTGCTGGTGCCTGCTCTTTGTCTCAATGCTCTACAAATGTTGACAGGAGGCTCCTCAGCCTTTGCCCAGGCCAGGCCTGTAGGGTATGGCTTCTGGGAGTCCCTGCTTGTCCAAGAGGAAGAATCAAACACCCAGGGCTCTAAGGAAAGCACCATAATAGGCTAACTTCAGGGTAGTGATGGAAGAAGAAATAATCAGCCTTTCGCTTCCTGAACATTTAGGCCTAAACATAAATATAGAGAAATCATGAATATCAGAATATTTTCCAAGAAATTTTTAGAAAGGAGTTTTCTATGTAATGTGTGGTCAGTGTATTCCCAGAAACCTGTCTCTGTCACATCTGTTCCTTTTCTGGGACAAGTCATTGTTGCTTCAACCACTTGAATCATCCATCTGCTTATTTGTGTACACCACCAGAACACCACGCAAACGTGAGTCTCTCCTTGCCTCATGACTGAAGCACTTAGGATTTCCTTCCCTGCCACATGACTCACAATGCTCCTTTCTTGGACACAGTCAGTAAATAAGAGTAATGGCTGCAGCAATGTCTCATCCAAACTATAAAGTCTGTATTTCTCATCACCTGAATGCATGCATAGCACAAATGCCCATAAAATACTATAATTAAATTAATGAAAATGATCCTACTTTCACTGATCAGTGTGAGATGTTTGACTTCAGGAAATCATCTTTTTTTCTCCTTCATTTTGCTTATTGTGTTAGACTGAAAAGATGCAAACATTTTAAAAATTTTATTTATTTATTCTTAAAGAGAGTAGAGGGAGGGAGGAAAAGAGGGAGGGACACATCAATATGTGAAAGAAACATTGACTGGTTGTCTCCCACACACCCCCACCTGGGGACCGGCCTGCAACCCAAGTATGTGCTTTGACCAGGAACTGAACCAGCAACCTTTCAGTTCGTAGGCTGATGCTCAAGCTACTGAGCCACACCAGCCACTGAAATTTATATAGTGCCTGTTTAACCAGTCACTGAAAATTTCAGGGGTCTGGTTACTGAACATACCTAGGAAGGTAAGTGACCCGTGCTCATCTTTGATTCAATGTATGATCAGTGTATTGATTTAACAAGTAATATTTACATGGTCATCAAAACTTTATCCATTTAGTCAAAATACTGATTAAGTACCTCCTATGCCAGGCACTGAATCATGTAATACCAAGATAACTGAGACAAGTCCTTGCCTTCAAGGAGTCCAGCGGCCCATAGGGAAAATGAAGGAGTAAATAAATTCTTGGAATGCAAGTGTTACAAGGAGAGTACTAAAGGAATGAAAAGCAGAGCTACCTAAGGCCATCCCAAGGAGAGTGGAGGGAAGGCAGGGCTGGGGAGTATCAGGAATGGACTGCTTCTCAGGAGAAATAATACTTATTACTTGAAAAATGAGTAAGATTCAAGTTGGCAAATCAGAAGGAACATGCACATGTAAAAGAATGTGTATACTCCGCAGATGGCACATGTTTCACTATGACTGGGATGTGGGCCACTTATGGAAGGGAGAGGCAGGGGCCAGGTGGCTGAGGCCCTTTTGTACAGTCTTGCTAAGGAAATAGAATTTCATCCTCAAGTCACAAAAATATTTTGATCAGAGGACTCTTGATGTCTTGTCAGATCCCTTAACTACCTTGTCCCTGCCTTTCAAATGCAAATGCTTCTCCCACAAGGCACAATACACCAAGCACCTGAAATCCAGCTGAGGGCAGCACCTGAAATCCAGCTGTGGACCACACCTACATCTGCTAACTGTCTGGAACTGTTTACCTGTTTCCTCTGGGCTTGCTCTTTCTTACTCTTCTTTGTCTCTCAAATCCCTAAATTTAGTCCTTGCTCCCATACTGCTGCTTCTGGCCATGTTTTTAGTCACCACTTATGAGTTCTCTTTCTGTGTCACTGCTTGACTCAACTCTTTCTAGTCAGGTGACTTCACAGGCCTTAGCTTCAGACTACAGACGCTCCCCACCACAGTCACCTGCGGCCCTCAGCCAGCAGACCCATGGTTACACTGCTATTCAACTAGAATCTCTCACACTCTTACAGTAATACTAGTGTTTCGCAGGTGGTTCTTACTGTGTAAGAGGTTTCTCAGGGTGGATGGGAATTGTAGTCCCTTACCTTAAAGGTATATATACACATATACAGGAAGACTAGAGATCTAACCATAATTTTAGTTATGATGCTGGTTTTTGGTTCGTCCTATGCCTTTCCTTAGCCCTAATTACTTGAATCCCCATTTTATAGAGGAAAAAAATGAGAATGAGGTTAATTTTCTCATTGGAGTTCATTTATAGACTAGGAAGCCTGGTTTTGTTTTATTTTTATTTTCATTTTTTATTGTATTATTTTCATTACCATTTATCCTCCTCTGGAAGCCTGGTTTTTTACTTCCCTTTACATCTGGTTAGGGAAACTCTCTAGCTTTAAAGTATCTTTGTAAAGTATCTTTAAAGTATCTCTAAAGTATCCTTGGCTCACATTAATTCTTGCTTCAATGACAAAACTTGGAAAAATTTTGATATGCATTCAACCCTTCACAATTAAATTACTTTTGTTCACTATTTGGTGCCTCATTCCAACCTCTCCCAGCAAAACTGCCTGTAACAAAAGCATTAGGAAAAGGGGAATTCATATTAAAGCCCAAATGTGATTATAAGCTACAAAGGCAAGTCATACTAAGCATGAATTCTTTTTCCTTCATGAAACACATAGAATAGCGACAGAAGTATAGGCTTTGGATTCAGAAAGGTTATTATCTATCCATTTGGGCAGGTTCTTCATCTATACAACAGAGATAATAGAAATACTCCCAAGAGTTTTGTGAGGGTTAAAGAAAGTGAAATATTTAAAGTACTGTCTATAGCACTCAAAAAAAGTTGTTAATACTTTTATTACCATTAATACTACTATTACTTTTACTACAATAACCAATGAAGTATGACACTAAAGTCAATGATCCACCTTTAAGATGAACTAATGAATGATCCTGCAGGAATTTAGAAATATTCTATTTGAAACTAAAGTCCATCTTATATGCAGGCATATCACTTATTATTAAGAAGGAAAAGAAAGTATAGTGTAAGGGTAAATTAAAAGATCTAATTTTGGGACTATTCCAGTAGTCAAAGGGGTCTACTGGCAGGTCTTTAGTAGTAGGATTTCTGGTCAATTAATATATGAAATAAATTTTAACTATTGAGTGTTGGCAAAGAACTTACTCTCCTCTATCAGCTCCCACTAGCACCCAGCCCCAACTCCAACAGAGAAAGAAAACAAATCCAGGTGCCACTGCTGGAAGCTATACGCCCTCAGATCCTGGCAATGACAACAAAAGCATTTGTAATTTCCTGCCATAAAGAAGACGATGCAGAAATCCTGCATCTACTTAAGAGTAATTTAAAATCTGGAGGTTATAGAAACCATAGCTGCGTTTTGATTACTGGCATTCTGAGAAATACAGGGGTCATTTGTAAGATTTACAAGGTACATTCATTTCCTGGAGTATTCGTATTTAACTAGGATATGCTATTGAACATCTTTTCCCCCAAATACATTATTTAATCTTAACAATTGCTGTTGGAAAATCTCAATATGAATTGAGCTCAGTATCTGTTCCTTGCACCTCAATAAAATTGAGCCTACTTCAAAAATCAAAATTTATAGATATCTAGAATAAGACAGTAAATAAATGAATCGGTTGATAAATAAGTAAACAACTTCTGATACGTGCTTCCCCTACATCTGCTAGAGATAATCATACTGCAAACAGCATTTTTGTACCATTTTGATGAGCCAGAAAGTGCACATTTAATCTCCTTACAGCAAACAATGCTTATAAAACATACTCAGGGCCATATAGCAAAGCAGTGTTTGAACTAGGAATAAAATTTATATTTGCATTCAGATGCCTATTTTTCATCTAGTCTAGGTTATTGGTGATGAGATGGTAGCAGGGAAGGGAAAAAATCCTCTACCCTTCATGCTTCAAGAAAGGAAATATGTCTTTTCCCAAATCAAAATAAATGTGTTGTGAATTTGGGCAGACTTTTTCTGAAACCGTTTCTGATTCTGTCATAAGCTAAAATCATGAATTCTAAGTAAATGTGAATACATGTGCATGTATTTCTTTAAGAAATGCATTTAGATCACAAAACACAGCTTGCAAACTTAAAATTATTTGACTCACTGCCTAATATGCTCTATAAAAACTTTAGCTTTTTCTGTTTTAATTGCTAGTTCCCAGTAAGCAATTATAACTTAAGGAATTTTCTCATTAGCTTTATTAATAACTTTCCTCATCGTTTAATATCCACTCTATTTGGAACCGTTGATGATCCCCTGTCCAAACACGGAGATTCTCAAGGGCATACTAAGAAATTCATCTAAAATATTAGAACAAACCAAAAAAACCAGAGATTATGACTGCCAATAAACACCAACAAATAGGGAGAAATTGGAGAATAGAAAATGTTAATGTCTCCCTGAAGGCTGAAATTAATTTATTTTACATAACTTATTTTCCCTTGATAACTTCTCTAATTCGAATATAAAGTTAGATAGTCTGTACCTCACTACCACAAAACTGTTTAATAGGAATAAGGGACTGGTATTGTTGGAAAGAAGAAAATCTCTCCCTCTTACATTTTAATAATGTCCATATTAGGTATTAAGAGCAAAGAACCTGATTTAAACAACGTCCATATGAAAGATTAGATGCAAAGTGTTTTTATACACGTTAGCTAAATAATATAGATTAAATATTTCTTGCTATTGATGTAGCTTTTTATTACATCAACCTGTCTTTAAAGAACTATGTAAAGTCTTCATATAAATACAACTAATCACATTCACACTCCAAAGTCTTTATGATGAAAATAATCTCTCACATTGAAGATTATTCCTAAGCCTTCCTTTATAAATAAATAGACTAATCCTTAGCTTTGTTCCACATAATTGAATGAATATATTAATATTCAGATAGTATGACTCTTACAGCTTGAGATCAGCAGCCCTGCAGGTCACAACTGGAGGACACCTGAGCCAACCTGTCATGTGCCAACCAGTGACCTTCACCAAGAACTCTTCTTTCATTGTTCAGCCTATAGACACTAGCATATTAAAAGCATTTAATAAATAAGGAGGAATTTCGATTCTGATCATCTGAATAGATTTATCCCTACTAAACAGAACCTCTCTTCCCTCTGCCCCCCTCCCCCTGCAGCCAAGAGCATGGGCTTCTGCTTTCAAGCTTACCTTCCTCTGGGGCTACTGACCTCCTGTGTCGGCACTTCCAAGTCTTGGGAACTGAAATGGATTGACCATGTCTTGGATTATAGTAGTAGCATGCACCCATGGTGCCAAAGGGTGGGGAGCCTGCAGCAAACATGATGGATTCTCAGGACAGCTAGAGACGAAGGAACATGCAGGAGATGTACTTCCCTTGCTCCACCAAAGGAGCAACTGGTACCGTGCCACCGGGAAGAGACTCTGCCAAGCATTAATGAGTCAACCTTCCGTATGCACAGTGGGCCAGACAGGTTTCACCGCTTTACAGTCATATTAATGACAAAACTTTTTTTCTTTAAGCCAACAAATTCTTCAAGAGCTTCTTTCTATTTTCTTTCTCTTTCAGGGGAAATGAGAAGTGATTGCTTTGCTTTTCAAAAGATGTTTTCAATGAAACAGAGAAGCTCAGTTTTTTTTTTCCTTTCATTTTTTTGAATCATGTCTCAAAACTAAGTCCTGTAAGAATTGTTCCTTATTTTATTCTAAAAACAAATGATTCTACTCTATTCGCCTTCAAAATGTGTTAGGAATTTCATTTTCAGATTTTGAAAGCCAATCTCCTTCCCTGCCTCCATAAAATGACCTACAACATTGCATTTAGCCTCGCATGTAAATTGGAGCTATGTAAAATCACTGTACAATTATCTTAATAATACTTTGTGTTTATATGGAGCCTTTTATCTAAAGAGCTCAAAGCATTTTGCTAACATGATCTTAGTAAACGTCACAACACCCCACTCAGGAATGAAACAGTAAGGATTATTACTATCAATTTTAACAGGTGGGGAAAACTGAGAGATTAGTGACCACATGACTCAATTCAAGGTCACAGTGCCAGCTGAAGACAGAGATTGACTCAGGACTCTGGCCTCTGTTTTCAAGGACGTACCCAACTGACCACAAGAGAGCTTCATGTTGAAATGAGAATTAGCTTTCACTTCTCAGAGAGCATTTCTTCTTTTGCTCTAAGGCTAAAAAACCATAAAAATAAGGCAAATAAAAGTTATTTTTGTTTTTAAATTATGGCACATGTGCTGAAGATAGCAGATGTGCTACCTCCAGTCACTTTATTCCCCTCCTTACCCCTTCCAAAGGCCAGGGATCAGGCCACGGATTGTGTTTACTTTGTCTGTATAGAATGGTTAGCCAGTGCACTACTTTTCATATCCCAGGAGGAAAGAAGTTTTCAACATTGGCCATCCTGTGCCTGTTCACTGTGATATATCCAAACAGTAGGGAATTGCACAGTGCAAAAATAAAAACATTCTCATGTTCCCACTTCCAGAGGTCACCACTATTATTTGTGGTGTATGAATACATACATGTGGTGAAGCCAGACATTCTGTTCTGCATATTGTTTGGGTTGTCTTCATCTTCCAATATTCCCTGGTCATCATTCTTTGTTAGTTTATATATATGTACACCATTCTTTTATGTGACTACAGATCCATTTTTATGGATATATGCACAAGAATATACAAAAATATTTTTTCCCCAATTCCCTTTCACTGGACATTTGGGTATTCCCTTTCTTTTTCCATCTTTAAATTGCTATAAATATCCTTATTTGTTAACATTTTATGTTTTTAAAATATTTCTTTGGATCTACTTTACATTTTCTTAAATGATCCAGGCCTCTTGTTTATAAAAATACACTGGTCACTCTATACACCGAGATGCTGATTGTATTGTGAGCCTGCAGCCTCGGATAGAAGCCAGTTTCCTGTTTCTTCCCATCTCTGCTTTACAGAAGTTTTGGCTTTATCTGCAGGACACTACTCTGCTTTATCCATATGACCAAAAAAATGTGAACGAGAGAATATTCCACATGAGACAGGTGGAAGGACAGCTAGATGATCGATTAAGAAAACAAAACATATAATCACTCATGTACAACCCACAGCCCACTTTCTTCAAGGCCTGGTTCAACAACAAATTAAATCCTGGACTTTTACAAGACAGAGTGGTGATCCTCCGTTTTTTGGGGGTGAGGGGGGTATTTTACAAATAAGACTTGGATCATATGCCTAAATCTGAGTTTGAGCATCATAATGACTGATTACCTTGTGCCTCTGCCCCCTCAGACCAAATGGAGGTTCAGTGTCATATTCAGTTCAATGCCGATATCCTTGACACTGTTTTGGACTGTCTATGAATTGAGAGCCCAAAAAAAGAGAGTTTGACTCCCTTGTTTCCAGTGGTATTTGCCCCAGTATCACATTTATTTCCAGTTGGATATCCTGTGTCTATTACCTTAGTTCCCAAAAAAGCACATAGTTGACATTTTACTTTCTATTTTAAGAACTGAAGAAGAAAAAGAAAGTGATAGACTTAGAGCCACAACAAGAAAAATCTAGAATTTAAGGAGGTCACCATCATTGTTTTTCCTATTGATTAATTCATTCATTCACTTACTAAATAAGTATTGGAAGTAAACAACGTGACTAAGACACAGCCATGCTTTCAAGGAGCTATGAGTACACTTGTGGCCATTGACAAAGAAAACGAGCAAACAGAGAATAACCCTCCCAAAGTGCAGGGAAAGGTTCTTGGAAACTGTTAAAGTTAACTAAATAGAGAAACAAAAAAAATGTCCTGCCAATAGAATGAAGTGCAGTGTTCTTGGTCACGTGAAGCCTAAAAGATTTTTAACACCCTTAGCTCCTCCCACCCAAAAAGTGAAAAAGCTGAGAAGCCTTATTCTTGTCATATTCTAATTTTATGTGTTCCTACCCCTTCTTAAAATATTGTCATGCTCTCTAAGTTCAAGTAACCAAGTAATTGTGTTCTTCAAAAAGAAAAAATTTTTTTAATCCAGTCATTTATTAACAATTTTCTCCCCAAAAGTATGCATTACAGTGGGAAGAGAAGGTTACTGGAAATAAGTTTTATAAAACTAATATTGATGATTTTAGACTACGCATATTAGGCTCACTCTTATTTTTTAGTTTTTTTACTTACTGATTTTATAGAGGAAGGACGGGGGAGAGAGAGAGAGAAACATCAATTTGTTGTTCCACATATCTATGCATTCATTGGTTGATTGACGAGAAGTCAACTCCACAACCTTGGTGTAACAGCACAATACTATAACCAACTGAGTTCTCGTCAAGGCTCAGCTCACTCTTTAAATGCTTACCCCACAGTAAATTTCATGCATGTTGTGTCTTGAGAGTATAAAACAACAATAACAACAACCAGGTCAATATCCTAACATCATCTTCTAAATAGTTCCACTCAATAATCCAGCAATGTTTGAATCTAATGGCCACTGACAACATATACAATGTGTAAGAGAGGAACCTTGTGTCTGTGTCAAATCCACAAATAGTGAATTGACCCATGTTGGCCTGTCCTACTTCAAGTATGCTCTTCCAAAAAGCGGAGAACAAGGGGCTTTCTTTCACTTGCTGCCACAATCTCGCTATACAGTTTTTTAAAATGAGGAAACATTGTATTTCCTGTTGTAGAGGTGGTAGAGGACTGGCCTAGTACAGGCTTTCCAAACTTAATAAAGGACACTAACCTTTATTATGAAGATGCTTATTGAAACTAAGCATCTTCATAGCCTCACAACTGAAGCTCAAACCTTGGAATCATTTAGAACCCCTCTCTTTCTACACCACAAAGTTGAGCTTTGTGGATCTATTTGTACACTGCTTTTCATATTCATTCTTTTCTTTCCAGCCCATGTTTTGAGTTCTCATCAATTCATCATTGGCAACCATCACCAACTGACTCTCCTCATTCTACTCTTTTGTTGCCCTTCACGCTACTGTTTGGTTAATCTTCGTGAATCACAACTGGGGTCATATCCTTCCTCTGTTCAAAGATCTCCGATGGTTTTTCATGATCAATTAAATTAGGTAGACACTCCTTCACACGGTGTTCAAAGCACCCTACACTATCTAGTATATAGATTTGATTCAATCAGTGTTTGGTGAATGAATACACAACACAAAGTGAATGCTCACTGTATTCACTGGTAGTGTTTCCCCAGAGTGGCATCAGAGCAAATTAATATTGAACAGGTCTTTAAGAAATAAATAACAAGGCTTAGGATCTGTTTAGCCCTAAAACCAGAAATATCCAGAGAGGAAAACATTAAATCTCATATAGCTGGACTGGAGATATGGTGAGGGTTGTTGGTCAAACAGAGGTAGCTGTTTGAAGGGATGTGTGCTTTAGCACAGACTCAGATATCCATGAAAGATAAGCCCTTTCCATGACTCCTCACCCCAATATCAACATATTGCTTTCTCATTTGGTGCCACTGAGGAGAGTCAGTTAGGGCTCTTTATGTTATAACAGAAATCCAAGTAAACTGACATAAGCAAAATGGAATTTATTAGCTCATACAGCCAAAAAAGTCCAGTGTTATAAGCATGGCTGGATCTAGGTACTCAAATGATATAAGGAATCTCTTTGCATCTTTTGATCCTGTTTTCTCATGTGGAGTCAAGATGGTTATTACAGCATCAGAATTATACCCTCCTACCTTAGTAACTATAAGTTACTGAGAAAGTGCCAGCTGCTCTAGCAAAAGACCCAAGGATCACTCCTCATAGAATAACTTGAAAAATGTGCCCATTCCCAACCTGATCACAGAAGCCAGGTCCTGGGTCACATGACTGGGTCACAGGATCTCCAGATCACCCTCATCTTTACCATGAAAAGTGAGGAAGTGAGAGGTGGCTCCTCAGCCCTGGCTGGGACGCTGGGTTGATTAGAGCACCATCCAGATACACCAAGGTTGTGGGTTTGATCCCTGGCCAGGGCACATACAAGAATCAACCAATGGATGCATAAGTAAGCGGAACAGCAAATCAATGTTGTTTTTCCTCTCTCTCTCCCTGCTTCTCCCCCAACGTTGCTCTCTAAAAATCAATAAATAAAAAAAAATTAAAAAAAGAAAATCCGTGGCTCCCCATAAGAAAAGTGGGGTACCATGACCAGACAGAGGGGAAACAGACACCATGTGGGAAAGAACATTGACGCCTATTGTAAAATGTTCTGATACGTAGAGAGACAGAGGAGGTCATCTTCTTGTTATGCTATTGCAGCTTCTCTGTGCTACTTATAGCTTCTGACCAATGAGAGAGCCCCTCTGTACATATCACCCACCCTTGTCATCTTGCTTCTTCATCAGTAATGGTTTCAATGACCCCACCACTCAGGAGAAGGCAGCTGCAGTGACCTTATGGACTCACCCCTGGGACTGAATATTGGGATTTCTTTCAAGTTCCCAAGTGATCTTACTGTGTAGCCATGGTTGAGAATCACTGGAGTGAAAAACCACTTGGTCTTCACCACCAAGGCATACAAACACTGCTTAAATCTTACAGCATCTGTCTTGTCTCATCAAATAATCTGTGTTTTGGAAGACGAATCTGAAGTGGCTGCTTTCATTTTCAGCAACTGAACCACAAAGTTTGAAGGGAGAAAGAGTAATATCCACAAATCAGATACTAGACTCAACAGGACTCTTCTGCCCCCTTCATTATATTCTTTGCATAAGATCAATTCAATAGGAGAGAAGGGGAAAGGAAGAAAAGTAGGCTTAATTTTTATCTCTTAGATTTTTTGTAATTTAGAAAGAGAAATAAACCATGGAGCCTTGCTTGCTACAGGGCCAAATGTTACAGTTACTGCGTGCCACTATTATCTATTGAAATCAGACGCAATTTAATGAGGTTATACCCTGGAGTATACGACTGCCTTCTCTAGCCCACTTCTACCCGATCACAGAATTCTGAGATAATATAAAGGGACTGAGTTTATTTGTATCACCCCTCTTTCTAAAATGGTACAATGCCATACAAAAAGATTATATCCAGGGAGGCCACATGATATAGTAAAATGCAGAGTGTGAATCGCTCACCCAACACTTACCAGACGTGGGTATTCAATTAAAGAGTGTTAACCTAAGTCTGATTTTTGTCATCTATAAAATGGAGGCAATATATAACCTTTCTCAAAGACTCTTGAAGGGTTTACTGACAATACATAGCATCTGACACAGAGTAAGCTGTCAGTAATCATTAGCTATTATCATTTGGGAAAGTGACTTTCATTTTTCTAAACCAAGTCTTGAGGATTAGTTCTAAATGAAAAGTTATACCAATCCTGCATCATAAATGCCAGGACACTAGAACAGCATATGTAACAATTGTGTAAAGGAACCATCAAATGAAGATTACAAATTAGCAATGCTTGGTGTTTAAACAAATACTTTGTGAATTTGGATATCCATATTATAGTTTAAAACATGACTAGTGGCCAACTTTGTGTGGTGAAATTTTGCTAAAAGCTCCCACAGTTTTAGTCACTGAGGATTTTTTCTCTTCACGTGAGTTTATCAAGGAAGTGGTTCATTAATATTAAATACCTAAATGTTTAACTTCCTAGGTATGATTGATTGCTTATCTATAGCCCACTGAACAATGCCATTTCTTTCTAAAAACCATCTCTTTATTAATTCATGGCTAAAGCTCTTCTTTGCAATAAGTCACCAAGCTGGGACAGTGGCCTCTAAAGATCTACACACGAGATAATGGTAATAATACCAAGCTTGCAGTGAAGTTCTGAAAACCAGATGAGATAACATAGATGAAAGGGCTTTGCAAATGATGAAGCGCTGTGCAAATATTCCCATTCTGCAGCTGTGGCCGCCACAGCTGCTGACTGAAAGGAGTGCATCCGTGGTCACGTGGCGTGTCCGTCCTCCTCAGAGATACTGTTGTGATCTGGCACCATGTGACGAGATACAGAGAGTCCTCCTAGACTGAGAGGAGGAAGAGATGAGCAGAGCGACCGAGGAAGTGACACCGCGGGGACAGGATGGCGGTGGGAGGGCGGGCCCCACGGATGGGCAAGTGATGGATGAGAGGAAGGAAAAGGACCCTGCGGGGCAGGTGGTCCAAGGGAGCCCCACAGAGTGCTCACAAATAATGTAGAGTCCTGAAGTACAGGGTTTGTGCAGGGAAGCAAAGTATGAGAAAAAGCTACAAAGGAAGGTAGATACAGATGGTGAAGAGCCAGTGCCTATAACATCCGACAGTTTTTCAAGTAGGCCACCTCTACATTTATTCTTATTATTCACTGAATGTTTATATTACTTATATTCAAAGTCATTTGGATAAATGATAAAAATGATAACCTTGTCTCCAAAACCAGCCTCCAAAATTCATTTAAAAAGTCCCACAGATGTAGCTGAGGGTTCTTACGCTTCTGTTCATTCTTCAGTAGACCAGAGAGAGAAAAACAAGTAGGAGGACAAGGGCCGAAAGGAGAGCGGCAAAGCCTGACAGCGTGCTCAGAATGGAGGCCACTCAGCAGGCGGAAGGAGAAGGCAATAAAGCAGCGATGAAGGCCGCAGGCTGGTTGGAGCAGAAACCAGGAAAGGAAGGAAGACAAATGACTGTAACTTCCAATTTGCAGGGCCATGAAACCTGAACTCTTCTGGATCTGCCTTCCTGGTGAGTCCTCTGGCTCCAAAACCCTGGAAAGGAAAACTGATACCCATAAAAAACTGTGACCATGTAACTGCAAAGTGTGATAAATGCTTCATCCTGATTAAAGGCAGTGGTTTTTCTGACAAAGAAAAGCTGTGGCTGGTTGACTCTGTGAGAGGTTATAATGCGTGGGAGTTAGAGAAAACTGCACAATGCACATCGCAAACAGACATGCTGAACCTTAGAAGCTGGGTGGGGAGAGGCAAATAAGACAGAGCTGAACCCACAAGGAGCAAGGAGGGGCAGGTGTCACATCTTACAGCTCAAACAGGAAATCAGGCTGGACCTGTTTTTCTTGGGGGAATGTGATCTCCAAATGAATCAACTGGTTGGCTAGACCATTTTAACTCAACCTCAGATATCCATTAATTTTCAGTAATGCCATGGTTAATGCTCCTCTAGTTTCAATCTGCATCCTAAGACCTTTAAACAACTCTATTCTGTCCTTACATGGACCATCACTTAACCTCAGTCTCAAGGGATGGACCAAAATTACCAATAAGTGGAGTCAATAAGTGAATTCAGATCTAACTATAAACAAAACAATCATTACTACTTACTAAATGAAACCCAAGTGTAACTATCTTTGTTAAACTGAATAAAGATTTGTTAAACACTGGTGAACCTTTTAAAATAGCAGTCATGTCTGCAAGAGTACCAAAGCTACTCAATCAAGACAAAAGTTGAAATACAAATGTTTTCATATCAAACCCATCTCCATTCCTGCCAAAGCTCCCTTCTCATTCACTTGATCAAGTTCCTCCTTGGGGCAGTGAAAATCCCCTTGGGGATAGGCTATGCTGAGCCCAGGAGATGATTTCAGGAAGGTTTTATTGTAACAATGCTTAGGAGGACATCAGTGTTAACATCCACTAAGTGTCCGTGGAAAAACAGAAGTAACAAATCCAAGGTCCTATCCCTAGGTCATCCGGAAGGATAACAGGATGAGGGAGTGGCTACACTTCTGAGGGATGTCACACTCCTGTTCCTGCTGGAGGAGGATCTGGATGGAGAAGTGGGAGAGGCAGCAACCAGGGAAGGGGGAGGAAAGGGGGAAAGCAAGAGAGAGACTGAGAGTATACATGCATGAGAGACAGGAAAGCAGTTATGGCAGAATGCCCAGACATGAAGGCAGGTCAGGAGACAGTAAGAAAGGGCAATAAGGAGAGATGACAGAGGTATGTAGGCTGCAGGCTTGTTGAAACAGAAACCAGGAATAGGGCAGGAGGACAGAAGGGGAGAGTGTGGTGATGGGATCAGGAGAGAAGCCTAGGGTGGGGAAAGAGAGAAAGCAAACACTTGCCCTGGAAGAAGAGTAAAAAGTAGATTTGTGAATAACCAAAGGCCATGATTTCTAACATCCTCAGAGAGAGGCAAGGAAAAGCTGATCAGCTGAAAATTGGATCATGACTGTTGCTGAGACAGGACCAGAAGGGAGGGCTCTAACTCTGTGCTACTGATTCTTGAAGGATCTTAAAGATTCAACAGCCTCTCTCTATGCTCCCCTAGCCTGCGATCTGTTCATCACTGAATACTCTATCCACAACCTAAAAAGAGACTTTATATCCTTATGGTGTTTCAAGGTCCATTTATAAAGTGCCTCACAGAAGTTATCACTGTCATCACACTGAGACACCTGATATTTTACGTAAAGCCATTTTAAATCTCAAGCAATAACAATTCTCAGTGAAACGAGCAGTTAGGCAACACCACAATGCGATGAGCTCCCAGAGTCTGGGGGCAAGAATCAAAATCACTCATTCAATTCTGAAAACTTTAGGTTATAATGAATAAGTGCTTTATATATAAATAATTTAATATAGCAAACTTTGTTTTTCAAACGGAAACAGTTGATAAACCAGCAGCCCTAACTGAGCCGACATGAATCTGAGGCTGGGTGGTGGGCTGTATAAACAACAGTGGTGAGATTCACGGGTTAAAACTGGGGACTTTTTAGAGCTCTGGCAGTACCTGAGCCCTCTCTTATCACCGAATTGAAATACTTCTTATTTCTAACCTACCTTTCCATTGACAGGTTAAACCGGCATTTTCTGATGTCTACTTCATAGTACGTATTATGCTAGACACCCCCATATGTATGATCTCATCTAGTCTCACAACCATCTACTGGAGTAGGTGTTATTATCCCAATTGTACAGGCGAGGAGACTGACGCTGGGGGTGGTTAAGATCACGTGATTGGGAGCCGGCAGAGCCAAGCTACAGACTGAGGGCTCTGAGTCTAGGTCTGGCACATCTTGTAAGATACCAGACTGCCTCCATCATTCATAGCCTTGGCCAGAAAGGGCCTGGCTATCAGAAAGTAGGGTGCTGGAATGTAAATACTATCTTCTTATTCATCTACAAGCATGTCAAATATTTCATAATAAAAATATATAAGGAATCATGTAATAGACTGAATTACGTTCCCCCCAAACCCACATGTTGCCCTAACCCTAGTACCTAGGGCCTTTGAAGGGTGATTAAGTGCTCGCTTTGACAGCACATATCCTAAAATTGGAGCGACACAGAGAAGATTTGCATGGCCCCTGTGCAAGGATGAGACGCAGATTCTTGAAGCGTTCCATATTTTTTGAAAAAAACAAAAAATATAAATAGAGAACAGACGGACAGCTGTGGAAGGGAGGGGGGTTGTGAAGCTGGATGAAAAGGGTGACGGGATTATGAAAGAAAAAGAAATCTCAGGCACAAACAACAGTATGGTGATTACCAGAGGGGAAGGGGGGTGGAGGAAGGTAGAAGAGGGTAAAGGGGGATAAATCGGTGATGGAAGTAGACTTAGGGAGCTGAACACACAGTACAATATACAGATGATGTATTACAGAATTGTACAACTGAAATCTATATAATTTTATTAACTAATGTTACCCCACTACATTCAATTTTTAAAAAAAGAAAAAAAAAGAGGTTAAGTTTAAATGAGGCCAGTAGGATGGGTCCCATTCCAATCTGACTGGTTCTTATAAGAATGAATTTGGACATGTCAAGGGCATGCAAGGGCATAGAGGGATGACCATGTGAAGACGCGACAAGAGCCATCTGCAAGCCAAGAAGAGAGGCCTCAGAGGAAGCAAACCCTGCCGGCACCTTACTCTTGGATTTCTAGCCTCTAAAAGTGTGAGAAAATAAGTGTCTGTTGTTCACGCCACCCAGTCTGTGGTATTTTGTTATGGCAGCCTGGGCAAACCAACCCAAGTACCTATGCCACGCACTGCACTGAATACTAACGCGGGGTCCCTACTCTCAAGAGCTTTTGGTCTTGGAAAAGCCACTGAGAAGCACCCAGGCCATTAGAATATAGTTAAGTGCTACAAAAGGGCAAGTGCAGAACACTATGAGAAGACCGCGCAATCTGATATTTGGTACATATATGACAGTGGGTGTCTGGGAAATCTGTAAAGGAAGTGGTGTCTAAACTGAGATCTAAAATGTTTTCTCCAATACAACCAGAAGAGCTTCCAATTTCCACTGACCATGTATCTTCCGGTTCTTGACCCCAGTTCCCCCAAATTCAGAGAGCATCCCTCCTGTGACAATTAGCTCTTGCTCTGCTAGCATTTTGTTTCTACTTAAAAAACTAAACATGTATATACTTTTTTAAAGCTTAAGTCTTATGAGACTATTAAGAAATGTAAGAACAACTTTAAATGAAAAAGTTGTATGCTGTACTAGTTTCTCGCAGCAAAGATTTGACACCAGCTAAGAGGAAGGGGGTAGTTAAAAAATTACAGTGAATTTAATTAATGGAATATGTGCAAATATTAAAACTAATTTTAAGAAAATTAAATGGCATAGAAAAATTCTGTGATATAATATAAAACAATTAAAATTTCGTTAATACAGAGAAGCAATTTTAAAAGTTCAAAATATTAAGGTTTATTTCAGACTTACAGGATTGAACAGTTTTATTAATTATTTTATTAGTCTTTATTAGTTATTTTTAGAGAGAGGGGAAGTGAGGGAGAAGGAGAGAAAGACAAACATCGCTCACATGCCCCCAGCAGGGGACTTGGCCAGCAACCCAGGCATGTGCCCTGACTAGAAATTGAACCAGTGACCCTAAGGTTCACATGGCCGGCACTTAATGCACTGAGCCACACCAGCCAGGGCATAGTTTTTGAAATTAATATTTGTGTTTCCAAACTTTTATGTAATGATAAATATATACATATAATTTCAATAATGATATATATATCAAAAGAAGTATATATTTTAATAAGCAAAAATAAATATTTTTCCAGAAGACCTAGGAAATTACTTGCATCTTTTAACAACACTGTAGTTCTTCTAGTTTTTATAGCAAAATCATCCACATTAGCTGTGTCATATATTGTTATTTTTTTAAAAAAAACCTAGACTTGTACTGAGAAAATCTAAATCTGAGTTCTGTTCCACTTCTAACTAACTGTATTTCTTTAGCGGAGGTTGCCTAAGTTTGGGGCATCAGTTTCTTCACTGATAAAATAACCCATGCTTACGATGACCGTCATCGGCCTGGTGAGCGGACCAAATGAGATGGCTGTGAAACTGCACTGCAAAACTCGAAAGACCTATTTTCAGTAAGAATGAGGATGGCTATTACTATTGACTTACGTGGTACTCTTTCAGAACAGGTCAATGTTAGTTGGGGATGGAAATAGGCTTTGAAAAACCTGTAATTGCAACTTGTCATCAATATATTTGTTCATTGTGTGTCACTGAGGCCCAGACCACTTTCAGGTAGGCTCCCATGGGCAGGGGCCACATCGTTGTATATTCTACATGATTTCTCATAGACTCTGAATGTCATGTGCAATGTCAAGGAAATCTGTGAAGGATACTTCAGGAAATATCCTTCAGAGACACAGTTATCAAAGTTTTACACAGACAGATGATAACATCATTGCAGGCCACCTCCTCAAAGCAAATGCCTGTAGCCATGAGAGAAGGCTCTCAGGATATTGATGAGGTTGGCAGGTCAGAGCAATGGAAAAATGGGGAAAATGCAGCTAATGCTTACTAGGCAAACACCGTATGGGGGTAGGTAATCCAGCCTCAAGTGACAGGAATACCTCCACTAGCCACGTAATATTGTTTAAGTACACGTGGGAAAAGCTCTTTCAGATCCCAGGATAAAGCCTCTGATCAGATGTAGCGTGTTATCAAGGTTTTTCCACACCTGCCTAGACATCCAGGTCCCAGGAAGTGCCCTGAAATGACTGACCTATGTCACCTAAAGCAATCGTTCAGGTCAGTTAGGCAAAGGACCTCAGAAAAAGTATTTTCCACAGCTGGGTCAGAAGAAGAAAGTCAAGATTTTGTTTTTCTTCCTTTCTGCATCCCTACTTCTAACTCTAACTCCCAAACTTGTCCCTCCTCCCCTGTCTTCCTCCCACCTGCCTTCTTTCCTGGCTGTAACTGCTTGTCTCAATTCTAAGAGTCCAAATTAGGAGCAGCTGAATGTGATCAATAAAGCAGCACTTCTCTGAAACTCCTCTACAGCATCGGCTTCTCCAGCAAGGACTGTGTTAGTACTTCTTCCTACTCTTCCATATTCTGTACAGGAGAAATGAGCATTTCATTTTTTTTTCCTCAAGACTCTGTCTTAATGCACTGTGGTCTATTACTTTAACTAAAAACAGAAGAATCACCTGGTCTTTCCTAGACCTCAGCACAGGTTTCAAGTGTGAAGAAGCTGCCTGTGTGCAACTGGTGCTGAGAGGAGACATTATATTTCTTCCTAATGTAGCCCACACTGGGTCATATGGAAAAGGAACCCCAGACCAGGACTGGCACAACACTATGCATACATTGCACTCAGGACACTCACCACTCCTAAGAGCAGACAGTACAATTGCAATAGGAACATTCAAACCTGCAGTTTCTTAGCCTGTCATTGTTCTTGGGGAGGCATTAACCTAAAAAGAATTTCTGGGACCCTGGGGATCTGTTTCCCAGGAATATCTTTAATTTCCTCTGCTGATTCCCAGCAGCACAGCCTCTTGAACTCTTCTACCAGTGTCTCCAGATCCTCCCACAGGTTGTCCTGCCCAGACTGGCATCTCTTTCATCACACCCCGCAGGTGTCTTCCCAAAAATCCAACTTGGAGGAGGAACCTGGGGGTCTGTCGGTCTGTGAGCGCACAGCCCCCTCTACTGGACGAAACAAAGAAACATACACCGCTGGAAAAGGACCACAGAATTCTCCAACAGAAAGGGAGATAAAATCACTACCCTCACTGTGTACGGGAGAAAACGGGCTTACAGATATGCCATGAATGAACAGAATCACAAAGGGTGTTGGAGGTCAAGCACTACATCCCTCTGCCTCTTGTGTTAAGCACCACCATGTGGAACTACATCCTTCAATAACTCTACTCACAAGAAGAGAGAGCTATGTAACTGAGTTCGTGGGAGTCTCTAGGTTCTGAGTTAAAGCGCTCTCTAAGGCACAGCCCTCTGAAGAATCAGGGTGTTGGTTAAAAAAAGCACTGGGTTGGCAGTCAGAGAACCTGGCCTCTAGTCCCATATCTAGTACCTACAACCTCTGGGAGGCTGAACAAAACCATGTAATGTCTCTGGGTTTCCCTGGTTGAAAGAGAACGTATGATCTCTAAGGGGGCCTGTCAGAATGTGAACACAATTGTAAATGAGTGGGCAAAAGAGAGCAAACGGGATCACAACACTGAGGAAAGTACGTTAACTGGAATGCTGGAGACCTTGTCCTAATCCTGGCTCTGCTACCAACCAGCTATTTACCTTAGGGAAGTCGCTTCATCTCTAGAACTGTGTTAGAAATAGGGATGAAGCTAGATCATCTTCTCGGTAGAAGGAGTATACCTTCTCAGTCCCTAAATTTCTACAATCATGAGCAATGATAACTATGAGTATTGGTGTTTTCTTCAAAGGATCCTAAAGCCACACCAAGAGCCTTCGTCCAAGGCCCTACCATCGAACCGCAAAGCTTCCGTAAGCCACACTACAAAGCAGCCAGGAAACCACTGCTTTTTATGAAATAATAAATAGACCTAATAAATTACCAAATTAGGTAATTAATTCCACTAATTTTAAATGGGGTTATAGGAACTGACATAAAGTTTAAAAGAAGAGACAAAATAAAATAATGGCAAGGTTGTTTTCTAATGGCCTAAGGATGGCTCAGGAAGCAATGGGGGAGGGTCAGGAAGCTAACCGTGCCAGCCCACCTCATCCCAAACCTCTCAATAAACAGTAATCTATATAAAAAGAGTGCACTTGCCATGCAAATGCAGTTTCAAAATAGGTTCTCTAGGTGCACCAGCACCCCACCTCGCGCCTGGCTGTTGCTCTCCAGGTGTCTGGATCTGCCGCGAACAAGAGGGGAGACAGCAATGGATTGGGAGAACTTCATGACCAACTGTAGGACAGTCAGCCACAAGGTCAAGTGGAAGGACACGGAAAGGTAAAAGAAAACTACGACCCTGGAAGAGTTGCTTAACCTCTCCATCATTCAGCTATCTTGCTTTTTATTTAATTCCTCACCCAAGGATATGTTTATTAATTTTAGAGAGAGAGGAAGAAAGAGAGAAAGAGATACATCAACATGAGAAAGAAACATCAATCAGTTGCCTCTGGTACGTACCCAAACCGGGGATAGAATCTGCAACCTTTTGGTGTATGGAACAACATTCCAACCAACTGAGCTACTCAGCCAGGGCTATCTCACTTTTTCTTAAAAAAAAAACAAACAAATTTAAATATAAAAGCAAACACATCCAAGTCACAATGTTTTGCAGCTAAAATTAAGGCAGCCTATACATCTGAAGTATTTTGTTTATTCAGTTCCTCCCTTTAAATTATCTTCCAACGTCCCACTCCTTTTTGGTCCCCTGAGAAAAAATTTTTTAAAGTGTCAACTCAAATGATGTCCTATTTGACCTGCACCAAGACCAATAAGCACTTTAGATGTTATACATACAACAATTTGAGGACTTTGTTCCAGAAGTTTTTCCACATTTTTTTTCCAAAGGGCCAACGTAAAGTTTTGAGTCTTTAGCATCTCATCCCTTCTCTTAAATCCTCCTTTACAAAGATGCATCCCTGAGAATATTGATGTTAAATGTTGGTACAAACTGAGCAACAGCAAGTAGATCTCACAGTGAGATACGCTAGCGCACAGAATAACCCAGTTAGAGAGGAGGGTGTTGGCTCTGCCAGCCAGCCTTCCCTGGTGCTTCTTCTCATTGGCATCCAGTAGGAAAGATCCCTTTCACACCTGACACAAGAATGCACTGTCCTTCTGAAATACGAGAAAAGCAATCCCCTGAGGAGCAAGGAGGCCTCTTGGCAGGACTGAAGCTACAGAAACCAAAAGCTTAGCTGGCAAGACCTGTGGTCAGAAGTGACTCTGTATGGAACGCTGTTGGAATCAGGCAACTTCCCCAGGGTTAGGCCATAGTCTTTAAATATATTACTTAGAACTGGATAGGAGTATCATTGTGCATTATATGTCAATAAAAAACTTCCTATTCTATGGACCATAAAACCATGGAAAAGATTTAGGTACTTCCTATCCTGTTTTCTGCCTTGTTTCTCTCTGTCACACGTATGCCCAGCTAATGAAGAATAGAACTTACTGATTATATTTTGGACCTCAATGTGAGCTCCATGAAGACAAGGATTAGTTGATTTTTTTTGTGTGTGCGTCTCTGTGTGTCCAACAGTGTGTCCAATGTTGTGTCCACTCTATCTAGAACAGGGATGAATACATGATAGGTATTCAATAAATGATTTTTGAGTGCTTCGCAGATATCAACTCAAATACTCACAGTGACAGGGCTGTTCTCACTGTTACAGTTCAGAGGAGATGGTTCCATGGCCACAGGGGACAAGGCAACACAGTAAAATGGAGAAAACTGATTCAACACCAAGTCTCCCCTCTGCTACTTAGCAAGTTACCCTCCCTGAGTCTTAGTGCCAGCCTCTTTCAAATGGAGATGGCATTCCCTGCTTCTGACACAGGATAGTTAGCAATCCCAGAAAGTACATAGTATGGAAGAGGTTTACATCTCTTGGGAGATAATGAAAAATACACATTTGATGCACATATACTGCACACCCACAAGAACAGAAGCATAAGCATAAACAGAGATGGAAGTGCTTAGGAAAAATTTCAAATAGCAATGAAAAGTACCCACTTCTTCTGTCTGTGGAATAGTTCTGGAACTGCTGTTTTCTGATCTCATACCATGATATTTCAGGATGAAAGTGTCTGAGCAAGTGATTTCATTGATGAATAATGTCAAAGTTATTTTTCTCTGAAAACAGAGCAAGAGTTTTGTTAAGGGTTCCAGGGTGCTTTGGATACAAAATTTAGGAAGGTCAACTATAACCCTATCAAACAGAATGTTTTCTAATTCCTAACACCTGTTTTAAATGTATTTTATCCTCTACATTGAATGCAACTCTCTTAAATCCTTTCTGGAAACAGGTAGGACATAAACCAAAGAAATTGTTTTGTTTGTTTGTTTTTTAAAGCAGACAAATATACCCACTCATCTCATGGGGATTCTGTGTGGATCTCCTGGTAATTAACACATGCGGAAGTTCCATGTAGGCACTAGTGTGAACCCACAGACGTCACTGCAGTCGGTGGTCTTTATCCACAGCTCTCTTTAGCCAGCACCACCCTTGCCTCCCCATTCCCTGTTGCAGTGAGACCCTTCACCACCACCACCACTGGACAAATAAGCTGCTCTCCCGCATTTGGCTCTTCTAACTGAGAGGTGGGGACTACAGGGTAGGAGTTTCAGAAGCATTCTGGAATCCTACCCTCTTTCTCTCTGCCTGTCTTAAATGAGGATAGCTATATATTCCTGAGAAGAAAAAAAGAAACCGACGTGATTGTGAACTAATGTCTGATACAACTGACCAAAGAAGCTTTCCCAGGGAAGAACTCTGGGTTTTGTTCGGATTCCACTCCAGATATTAATTTTCCTCCTAAAAGTGAACAATACGTTTCCTTTCACCATGCTATGGGAAATGCTCGCACATTTCCTTACACTGGGGAATGGCTTTCCTACGTGACTATGGGCCTTCAGGAGACTAAGGGCACACTGGGTACGTCAGCCCCTCCACTGTGTGGCCCTCTCAGCGGACTCTCCCGCTGCTCCGGTTCCAGGTTTTCACTCCAATCCCTGTCACCATGGAAGAAGGTATGGCAATGAGGCGGACAGATGAGGGACAACAGTTGCAGTGGGTCAGGCCCCGGTTGAACTCTAGGTTCTGCCACTTACTAGCTGAGTGACCCAGGAAACTTACGTCAGTTCTTTGACTTTCTGTTCCTTATCTGTAAAATGGGTAAAACAGCTATTGTATAGATTGTGGTTTGAATTAAATATAACATTTATCAAGTGTTCAATTCAGCTGCTGGTACATAAGGGCTCAAGAAACGGTTGTTTCTGTTATCATTATTTTTTAGCCAATGCCCATGGGCGTACCCTGTTTGCTAAGGCACCAGCAGGGTCAAAGTCAAGGTAGGAAAGCGAAAGGACTGAAGGAACATGAGAAGAGAAAATAAGCAAACACCTTCACTGGGAAGAGGCCTCCAGGAACTGCCCTGCCAGTGGGAACACTATCACTGATTGCCTGCACTTGTGGGAATTACATTTCTATCAGGTAATCTAAAGAGGAGTAGGTAGAGGATACAGCTCCTGGCTGCTGGACTCTGCAGCTGTTGTTCCTTATCCTCACAAGCTTCCTCCTGTTTCATTTTCCCTTCCTCTTGCCAATGCAATGTGCAGCCTCTGCTCACACATGTTCCCATATTCCCATCATCTCTCCCTTTGCCAGCCCCTCCCCAAGACTGGCCTGGTGTGCCCCCAAAGCCTCCCCGGAGAGAGGCTTCCTTCTTCTTGTGTAATCCTTCAACATGGATACACAGAGGCTTGAAGTAATGAAGGAATCCTGCATTTTCATGGTTTACTAGATAACCTGACTCAGCCTAGCAGTGAGGATACCATTGCTGTCTGTCAAACTAGGTACAGAACTTTGATTGTTCTACTCGATAGGGTCATTGAAGTATGAGAGCTGTGAGTGAGGGCTCCTGAGCCCACTCAGAGTTTACACCCTGTATGAGGGGGTGATGATCACAGCAGCGGTAAAGGCAAAAGAAAGGGCTCAAGGCAAATGCCAGGAGCAGCAGGTACCAAACTCTGCTCTGGTTCTTCGCCATCTCAGACCCAACCTGGAAGGCAGGTCACTTTTCAAATCCTTGGGGGATCTTCTTCATGAAATTTCATACCCTATCTATTCTGTCAGAGGGTGATGTCCCTGGGCTTTCGTCGTCCCAGAGAATGTTGCTACCCTCCAAGAAATGGATGAGAAAGAGACAGAGAAAGAGAACATGCTGACCCACAGATCAAACTCCAGACTTGAGAAATGCTGGTGAGGAGCACTCCTGACCACTCACCTGAATGCTCAGACAATCAGGAATAGCAGGCTTGGGAGAACCTTCACAACGGATCACATGTTGAACCCCCTTATCCCACGGATAAGAATAATGAGGTTCCTGGGAAACTGGCTCACCAAGACCATCCAGCCAAGTGCTTAATGGCAAAGCCTAGGCTTACTCCAGTTTTCTGTAGGCAAACTCAAAGTTTTTATAAAATTTAAAATCAAGTGTTTGTTTTCTTTGAGAAGGATTCTTGTGTGTGTGTGTGTGTGTTGTAAGGTTTCCAAAAATTGTCTAATGAACATACACAAAAATAGAAAGAATCATATAATGCACCACATAAACATATTACTCAACAAAACAATTACCAAGATTTTGCTATACTTGCTTCACCAAATTTTCATCTTTAAGTATTGTAAAACCATCCTCAGACCTTATATCAATTAACCCCTACATACTCTTTGAAAATATGGGTATTTTCTTACATCAGTGATTTTCATATTTTTGTTGGGTCCCACCCCTCGGAGTTTCATATTCAGTAGGTTTGGGGTGGGGTGAGAATTTTCATTTCTCATCTTTCCCAGGTGATGTTGGCGATGCTAGTCATAGATGACAAATTGAGAACCACTGTCTTACATACTCACAATGCCATTATCATATCTAACAGATTTAATAATAATTCCTTGGTATTATCAAATATCTAGTCCATATTCAATTTTCCTGATTATTTCAAAGGCGTATTTTTATAGTTGGCTTATTTCAAATACATTTCAAAGTTTCTTGTATGTATTTATCAGACCAATACGTCTCCCTAACCCCTAGTCCCTACCCACCCCTGTGTCTTTTTCTGACTGCCTTATAAACTTCAGATCACTAAGAGACTAAATCTTAATTGTTCTCACCACAAATGGAAATGATAATTATGTGATGTGATGAAGGGTTACATAATGCTATGATGGTAATCATACTGCAATACATAAATGTATCAAATCAGCATGTTGTACACCTTAACCTTATACAATTTTGTCACTTATAACTCAATTAAAAAAAACAAACTAGAACAGTCCCACGTATGGACTTATATGTCTGCTTGTTTCTGGTGTAGCATAACTTATCCCTCTACCTTCCATAGTTCCTGTGAATGGGAGGTTAGCCCTGGATGTCTGATTACTTACACATTCGGGTCTTTGGCAAGAATACTCCATAAACGGGACTGTGTGTGGTAAAAATCAAGGTTTAAATCTTAAACTCAGATCTGAGACATCCATTTTTGTGTATCTGGCACACACATTTTAAAACACTATCTTACCTATTTTCAAAGTATTTGAAAATAATCCATCCCCTTTATACTAGAGCATACCTTTCTCACTCAAAAGTTTATGGATCCCTATTTTTTCCTAAGGAAAGACATAATTTGTCAGACTCCCCAGTAAGCCACATACCCGGGACCCATCTGTCACCCTGGTCAATATATACACTCAGTCCAAGTGTTTTAAAATCCCACCCAAGTTAACATGTATTTCATGAAATCCCTGCAATTTAATAAGGATAATGATTTACCTTATAAACAAAAGAGTCGGTGGCTACTATATTGTAACTACCACTGTCTTGAAACCCACCTCGAAGCTACTCAGTTCCCAGTGGAAATATCCACTAGCTCGCACCAAGCAGGAGGAGCCTAACTCCCCAGGGAAGTGGTGTTCTGCTGGTGCCTGTGAGCCGAGGAAAAACAAAACGAGCTGTTTGCGGATGAAATTGGATCTAATGGATGAAAGTGATGAGAATGAGCCAGCAAACAGGATTCTTCTTGAGAATAAACTCTGATTCTTAAAAACTAAAAAAGCATGGATGACATTTTAAATCATATTGGCAGATTAGACTTTTATCAGCATGGTTTATATGGGCAAAATGATTTTCGCAGTCATAGAAGCACACTGATCTAATTAATTTTTTTAAAAATTCAAAGGCTAAAAATGCAGAAGCCAAAAACAAAGCAAAAACTATGCAGTCCCAGAGCTCTCCTTCAGCAAATCTAACTTCTTTTCTTGCGTACACACACAGGCATGAGATGGTGTGCGAAACACCGACCTCTAAGCATTAAATGAAATTTCCATGTCATTAGCTTAACACAGTAGAGGACACTGTAGTAAGTGTTAATTTCCCATGTCTCAGTCACTCTATTTTATGAAGCTTATTGTTGGCTTTTGTAGAATTCCATGCCTAGGGAAGGGAGGAAAAAAAGAGCTGGGCTCTGGCAGTCAATTGATTAATGACTAATAGATTCTTCTAATCTCTTCTCCTGTTGGAGGAATAGGAGACAGTGGTCCATGCAAGCAGGGATAATGAACTGTGCACACTGCAGAACATTTTTGCAGCCAAAAAATAACTCTGAGTTGTAATAATCAATTCTAAGCAGCAGTAGGGCATCGATCTAAAACTTTTTAGATATGAATTTTCATGGACAGGTCATATTGTTGAATCAATAAACAGTACCACTGAGGAAAAATTATTCTGTTATCAAAATTTTTTAATATTCTAATTATTCATTCTATAAAAACATTGGTACTGGTATAATGCATTGCACACCTGATTAGAAATAATCTTTGTTGAAGCAGCATTTTATTAAGAGATACTGTTTATTCTGGTTTCACTTCTTCTGGGCATCAAAATCTTGTTTTCAATAATTAGCTAAGGTCTATTAATCTGTTATAACATTATCCAGGGCATGGGCTATGCTTTAAGTTATGAAATTGACTAAAGTTTCTTTTAAGTACCAAATCTTTATCATTTCAATTTAGGAGGAGTTTTGCCCCAACCCCCATATGCTCTATAAAATGTTCATTACTAGATCTATTTATGCAAGTTGGGTTCTGGGAATGCAAACATGAAAAAGACATAACTCTCTACCAAAGAAATTCATAATATACTGACTCCAGTTTCTAGAGAATATACCCATTGGTCCTTTCTGAACATTTTTGCAGAAATCCAGCAGTGCTATGTTGCTTCCATAGAGAAGAACGGTGGAAAAAGAAAGCAAGAAATTTGTTGTGGAAATCAGAAACAAACACTCTCATCTTCACACGACATATCATATTATGACCAACTGTTACGGATATACAATTAAAAAGTAAGTTTTTAAAAACACATCCTGCAGGACAGTAACAGGAAAGTACATAAAGCTTCAATGAGATCAATAAGAAAAGTATGTCAGCACCAAAAAGAAAAATTTTACTGGCAGTTGCAGTCCATAATGACATGATCGCTTTCGGTGTGGCTGACACTGTGCTTGGCATCTTACTTATTCTTCATAAGAAGCCTCTAAGTTATATTTTGTTATGCACAAAGTAGAAAAGAAGGTACAAGATACAAGAAACATTGTACATAGGGCAAGGACACTTTAGTCCCCTCCAAAGTAGGCACCTTGGGCCCGCACACAGTTCTCCCCATCACCATTGTATTTTCCTGACTCTCATCGACAGTCTGAAACCTCTTCCCCTTCAAAGGTGAATTTAGTTTTGGGAAAAGCGAGAAGTTGCAGGGCGCCAAATCTGAGTTGAAGGAAATGAGTCATCTGGGTGATTTGATGTTTTGCCAAAAAACTCTGCAGGAGACATGATGAATGAGCAGGTGCGTTGTTGTGATAAAACTGCCAATCACAGTTGCCCATAGCTAAGACCTTCTGAATCATCCAGATAGTTTCCATGCGAGTAATGTTCAAGCTTAACGCAAAATTTGATACAGATTCATTACTCTACTCATTCAGTCATTTTGAATGCAACAGCCACACAGTACACATGCTCACTCAATGGCATCCACCCACCCCACTGACTAGTACAGTGAAGTCACCATTGTCCATGCATGCACATTCCAGTCCACTCTCCTTGGCTGCAGGTTACATCGATGTTGCACAAACCATTCTTGTTGTACTAACAATGGTTGGACTTTGTGATGACAGTGTGCGTGTGTGTGTGTGTGTGTGTGTGGTTTGAACAACTATAATTTACTTAATTCAGTAAATCAGAGTCATAACTAAATAAATGATGGACAGAAAACACATATATGGAGATTAATGAAAGAGATTCCTAGGGACCTTTCAGAAAGACAAGACAGTGTTTGAATCATAGATCACTTTTCAAAAAAAAAATTGTGAAGAAAACCTTCTTTGTTAAGCAACTCCAAGCCTCAGATAACTTTGCAAAGTTAGATGATTCCTCTGTTATTACAATCACAGAATCAAAATATTTAGAGATAAAAGGTTCTCAAAGCTGTATTGTCCTCCAAAATTTATTCTAAGTTATTCATTTTACCAATGAGTAAATAGAAATTCAGGTATATTACCAACTATATTTAATTATCATATAAGGCTATTAAACTTAACAGAATCTTTATCACAATTTATTTAATAAGCATATAATTTTTTAATTTATATTACAAAACTTTACCTTTTATTCCAAATTGATCATGAGCCTAAATAATTATATTTCTTTAGAATAGAGTTGCTTTATCCCCTTGAATTTAGATGCTAATGATGTTAATTATTAATGGAAATACAAAAGCCATCAAGCAATTGCTTATTGTGGAAATTTCAAGGGCTCCAAAGTAAATACCAAAGTAGCTACTGTAACTCAAAGTTATTGAAAATTCAGACAAGCCTCTTGTTAGCTTCAGATTGGTAGTGGGAACAGTATAGGGAACAAAGAGTCAAAATTGAAGTTAGAAGATCTGGAGTATTCTATCACTAAACAGTTACAACACATTAGATGGAGTCTCATTTTCATTACCTGTACAATGAAGACACTGGGCCCAAGGATCCCTCCCAGCTTTCATATTTTATAATCACTGTAAAAAGAGACAAATATCAACTAAGTCATATGCTCCCATGTGGGGTTTGCAGAACAGCTGCCACATGGGCTTTTAAAAAAGAAATTTAAAAAATTTAAAATGCCTTGAAGGTGTATGTTTCCAGACTTAACTTTCCTGAGGGAAAAGTTAATATATATATATATTTAAATATATATTTACTTAAATATATATATAAATATATATATTAAAATATATATATATTTAAGTATGTCAACATATTTCATCTCTCTAGGCAGAGTATACTTCTTTCATTTTTTTTCAGGATTAAAAACAAATCCTGGTAGTGCCTCTAGCAGCAATGCACCCGCAAGAAAGGCAATGAGTAATAAAGAAAAATAACACTTATTTTGTCCCTATGCAGCTGTCTACCTCTGGGAAAAAGAACCAATGTACCTGCTTAACCTCTTTAAACTGAGGGTGGGAACCACATTTAATAATATGCTCCACTGTAGATAATGGGTAATTAAAAACTCTTCTCAAAATTAGAGTTTAATAATATAGTTATAACTACATATGGTGCCAGGTGGGTACTGGAAATATCAGGGGAACACTTTGTAAAATACATGATTGTTTAACCACTAGGCTGTACACCTGAAACTAATACAAAATAATATTGACCATCAACTGAAAAAAAATTTAATAATTTTTTTTAAAGAAAGAAATTTGAAGCCCAGAGAATTAAAGTACTTTCTCCAAGGTCAAAAAAATTAGTTTATCTTGAACTAATTTTAGAGGATACATCAAAGAGAAAACACAGCAAGCAGGACAGAGTAATTTGACTTTCAGCCCCATTTTGAAGAGGGCTGATCTTACAAAGAAAGCTCTGGAACTGGTTCACTCACCCATCCAGTATACATTTACTAGTTGAGTGTCTCACACTGTGATAAATGCCAGAGGCACACAGTAAACATGTTATGATTGGTGTACCCAGGGGCTCATAATCTAATTAGCGTCAGGGCCTTGCATGTAAACAATGTGACAATGCCAAGTGTTTTAAAATGGAAGAAGCACAAAGCACTATCTGGAATATGTAAGAGGAAATGCTTAACTCTAACCAAGAATATTAATGGAAAGATGACATTTGTGCTAGGTCTTCACTGATGAGTAGTTTATCATGGAAATGGCACATGCATAGGCACAGAAACAAAGAAAGGAAAGAAGAAAAAGAAGAAAAGATATTTTTAAATAAATTTAAAATCGTTTTTCCATTCTGATATGTATGAAATAGGATCTTATTTTAATTGTCATTTCCCTAACTGCTTGTGAGGCTAAGCATATTTTCACATATTCATCCTTCAGACTTTCTCTTAAGTGAACTATCATCTATCCTCATTTTGTCCTCTTGGGTAGTTTGCCTTTTATTTATTAGTTTTTATGAATTTGTTATATATTTTGGATGCTATTTATTTGTTAGTCATAAGTACTGCAAGTATCTTCTCCCAGCTTTTCTTATGACTTTTTGAAATATCATTTGTTACAGTTAAATGAGTTTAATTTAATTTCATTTTAATTTTATATTATTTTAATATAGACAAATTCACCAAAAATTTTCTTTATTGTTTGTGCTTTTAAGAAACCCTTTCCTAAGACTTCCATATTTTCTGCTAAATGCTATAAAGTTTTGCTTTTCGCATTTCAATTCTAGGTCCACCTGAAATAGATTTCGTGCAGGGCATGAGGTAGCTCCAACTTTATTTTTTTTTCTTTCCATATGGATAATCCATTGTTCCAGCATTATAAATGCATAATTTATCCTTTCCCAGTCTTTGTAACATCAGGTGTTGCAGGTAGAATTCCCTGGGAAATAGACTGAGAAGAATTTTCCATGCAGAAGGTCTAGTGGAGAGAATGGGGGAGGCAGGACTGGGCCGGTGCAGATGCAGCCACAGCAGAGGCCTCAGCTGGTCACACAGGGAGCTCTGAAGCCGGCGTGGTCCTTCAGAGTTGTCCTGTGCAAGGCAACAGGACCGAGCTCTTGTACTCTCACGCACGGACCAGCCCTCGGAGAGGGCTGCGCTTGAGGAGCACGTGGAATCTCGGCCGATGGCAGTTCCAGGGTGAGGGCGGGCAGTGGCGCTGGGGGACCACTCAGCTGTGAGCCATGAGCGACACTCCCAGCAGCAGCTGAGGGAACCAGGGCCTTGATCTTAATACAGGAGTCTGGGTGGCACACAGAGCATCCACCACACAGCCTTTGTCCGTATCCCTTTCCCAGTTCTACCGGCTCACGATTCTTTTGGACTCTTTTTCCTATGAAATAATTTCTGGATGTGTATCCATCCTGGTCCCCTGCATGTAATCCAATTTGTCAATAGTCAAATATGTACCCATAGTCACATCCAAAACCCCACATTTATCAGCCTGTATAGAGTACAGTAGCACATTTTTGCCCTTGATATGAATATCTATTACTAATGTAGTCCGGCGTTTGTTTTAACCAGTCACATGACCCAACTGGCTCAAAATCAATATGTTGTCAACTAAAGCCAAAACCAAAGTCTCCTATGTCCTTTACTTGTAAGTGGATATTTCACGCTAAATGCAGGATGTTTCCAGTATCCCCTTGACTTCAATCTTGTTCCATTTAGCTAAGGAAGGATTTAACAAGCTTTGATTCCATCACCTAACACTTCTTTCTCCATCTCAGGTTTTCTACAAAGCTGACCAAGAACACCAGGTTGAAAAGAAAAAATCTGAACAGGACAGGGAGCAGTGAGGAGTCTTGTGACATGCAAACGACATCTTTCTACATTTTGGCACAGATCCATTAATCAACACTCTAAGCGTGACAGTTTGCCTGGCTGCAGACCCTGTGTGTTTTCACATAGCAGTTTCTTCCCAGTCACTTGGGCAGGAACCTCAGAGTGACCCCTGACTCTATTTTCTGCCTTAACTGTAGATCCAATCAAATTCACCTAGTTTTGAATCCACAGTTTTGGAACTTACTCCTTACTACTACCAGCACAAGACTATTACAGACCTGTTGGATCCTTACCCCTGTTTGCAATTTATCACGTTCCCGCTATTGCCAAAGCTATTTGCCTTGGAATAGAAAGCTAATAGTTATTACCCTTTAGTGGTTCCCCACCTGGAAGAGATGACAGTAAATAGTGCCCCCAGGGGAGCAGCAAATGAATGCAGTTTCTCAGGAGGTAGCCTGCAGTGAACATCCATTTAGAACATCCATGGGCCTCTTTGGCAAACAGACTATTGGGCTCACTAAGGATAACTGAAAGGCAACAGCTCTCCTTGAGGCTGCCATTTGTAATCATAAAAACAATTCCTCATATTTGTCATGCGCTTTCATGTATGCTGTCTCATTTCGTTCTCACAGCAACTCTGAGTGATGTGATTAACTCGTTGTTTAGTGCAAGAGTTGCATCTTACTCACAGAAACATAGATAGTAATTGATAGAAATAGGATTTAAAAGTAGGTTTCCTGATTTCAAGGCCTGGGTAGGGGTGGGGGTTGCTTCATCCTCAACCCAGCTCAGCTGAACAGTTGTGTGAATTATGGTCTATTTATCATGGAAAGGAAAAAGCCAGAGGAAGGCAGAGGCATTCTGACAGGACAGCCTCCAAATTTCTAAAGGGAAAATACTGCCCAAAAGACATAAGGAAGTGATTTTTCTCCAATAACACAGAAGCTAGGATTCAACAGGTTCCATAGATGAGGAGCAAATGTTTTCCTGGATTCAGGCTCTTCGTAAGATTAGTCATAACTTATCATATGATTTTTCAATATATTTGCTATTAAAGGAATTAGAAAGATAGCAACAAAATAGTAAGTGCTGCTCTTTAAAATACAGCCGCAGATGTGTGATTGTAGTATCCTAATGACTTATTAGATGAAATTCTGTAACTCCACCAATAGTTGCTGATAACATAAAACTGGCTCTAAAAGCTATATACTGAAAGCCTAATGGATGTTCAAATACAATTTGGAGAAGTAGCATCTTTGGAGAAGCAGCAGCAGGCACTTGGAAGGTGTCGATCGTTATCCGAAGACATCTGTATTGAAGCCAGAATGTTAATATTATGATTAATGGTTACAGCAATAAATATCAGGCAGGAAAACAGCATTCTACTTTCAAGAATAGTACTTTACCTTCCCGAAGTAATGCAATGTACAATGTCAGTAGGATAATAAAACAAATAATAAACAAACTTCACAGCAACAAATGTGATCACAGCAACAAATATCAGGCAGGAAAACAGCATTCTACCTTCAAGAATAGCACTCTACTTCCCGTATTAATGCAGTGTACAATGTCAGTAGGATAATAAAACAAATAATAAACTTTTCATGTTTACAGATACATAAGTCTAAGTGGGAATTCAATTGCTTCTCAATGATAGCTCATCTATGTCATTTCCCTTTAATAAAACATTTACACATACAAGATTGTGAATTCATTTAACATAGCTACCATTTGCATAATAATTCATGTTTTCATGTTGGCCTTCACTAACACGGTTAAAGACGGACAGCTCAGCCACACTCCCAGAAATTCTGATTCAGTAAGTCTGGAGAATGGAGTCCAAGAAACAGAATTTTAACAAGTCTCTCGTTGTGGCTAATGACACTGCTTGTCTAGGGAACCGCACTCTCTGATAACCAAAGAGGTATCAGTGGATGGGTCAGTGTGCTTTGATGACAGCACACTGACCCATCCACTAGTTAAAATTTCCTATAATCACATCTCATTTTCCATGGTGAATCTCTTATGTACAATAAACAAAAATACATTCAACAATTAGCTATTGGGCCAGCATTCATATAATATATGCTCTAGGCTACATCTAATGTGATGCTAAATATTAGAGATACAAAGATACATAAAGCTTAGTCTCTGCTTTCATAAAGTTTATATTTAGACAGAAAGGTAAGCAAATAATTATGGCATAATGTGATAGTACTTAAAATTCTATGAAAGTAGCATGAAATTGTTCATTCTACAACAAGGAAAATCAGAAGACTTTATCATTGTGATAACATTTAGGACTTCTAATTTTATCTTGAAATAATTTTAGACTTACAGAAATGTTGAAAAATAGTTTCTTATATCCTTCCCATTTTGCATAACTAAGGTTAGGATGAATTTTGAAGGATGCATAGGAATTTATCAAGGTATCTCACATAAAGGAATAAAGTATGAATAAAACCATCAAATTATAAAATACTACTAATGATAGCTAAACATTTTTGCAGAACTATGTGATAGACACTGTGCCAAGTTTTTTAAATATCCTTACAACGCCGTGCCAAGCCTTTTAATCCTTACAACAACACATAAGTATTTAAAGTATTATCTACTATACAGACACTATTTTCACTCTCCTTTATAGACTAAGGCAGTTGCTAATCTTCTGGTAGGTAGCAGAGCTGGGATCTGACACTGAAGTGTTCTGCTTTCGCACACACACTCTCAACCAGTATATTATGATTAATGATCCAGAAATGGAGAACAGTCCATTATATATACACATTAGGTTACATTAGGGAAGGCTGTGGGGACAGGGTTCTGACAGTGGAAGCAGAAGATAAGACCAGAAAGGGACTGGAGAGCCCTAAATAATGGAAGGATACTGTGATAGGCAGACTTCTAAGATAGCCCTTTAGACTCCTGTGTCTTGAAAGCAGAACTTGTAAATATGATGGCATTATCACTCCCATGATCCAGTTACATTATATGGCAATGGCAAAGGCAAAGGAATTCTGCAGACGGAATTGAAGTCCCTGGTGTTCTCTCACTACTCCATTGGTTTGGGGTGTCAAATTCTCATGCCATTATATTGGCCTATATATCATTTACCTGGCCTTGATTTCTGCTTCCACTCTTAGAACCCTGTCCTATACTCATTCTGTGAGGATCCTGCTCTGCTAGGTAATAATAGGAGTTTTACTGGCAAATTAACACAATGAGTTTTGTGCATAGCTTTGGGAGTCAATCACATGGTCCCAACTTGTGTTTGCATTATACACAGATATTTTCACAACAGTGCTTTTACAGGGAAGGCAGACTTCAATGGTGGGCACCAGGCATTTAGTAGGTAGACCTTGCAGGACACCTTGCATCAGCCTGGAAGAGTCACAAGTACCTGTCCAGTCTTCTAGTCCCCAATGTGTTGGTCATAAACGGTACCTTGGTGCAAATAAGCTGGACTTTGATCATGCATAATATAACATGGTTAATCTGTGACCAGCAAAATACATAGAATGGTAAGCTGCCTCTGGTTTCCCTTTCAAGTTTGATCACTTGACTATTCACCTCAGTGACTGCTGTTGACAATAAAGTTAAGTCTCGTCTTAAGATTAAAAATAGCTTGTTCATTAAAAATTGATATGTTGTAAAATTATTCCAGTTAAAAGAACAGTTTCTTTGTTCACAAAAAAATGTGACTTTGAGAACCCAAGTTCCATTAAATTTCAGTCCTGTCCTCCGAATATATTCAGATTCCTTTAGAAATCTGAATTAAAGTATTCCTTTTAATACTTTTAAGGTTAGTTAAAGAATAAAGCATTATCTATCAAGATAGGATGATGGTAATCACATAATATGGTATGAAATCAATTTCATTCTGTTTAACATAGGATAAAAGGGGGGAATCATCCCTGTTATCAGTTTGCAGACCAAGTTTTCTTAGTATTCATTCACCCACCTATACACTCATTCAATGAAACAGTCACTGAATACGTGGCAGAACATGTAATGAACCTGACTCCAGGTAAATAATGATGAACATGACACTGTTATCTTCTTTGAGGAGGTCTTTTTGAAACATTAAAATAAGAAAACATCTGTTTCAATTCTGATATATTCTATCACCAGCAGAAACAGGTTCCAAATGAGGACAAGACACCAAGAACATGGCAGGGATAAACCCACATCACTCTGCTATGGCACATCAACTAAAGCCATACCATTCTGTTTAACTACTCCTAGGACACTCTGTCCCTCACAGTCACTGCCTTGTCACTTGTAAATTGGAGGGTGGTTTTTAATTAAAGTCAACAACCATAATATTTAATTAAATCAATACATATTGACTACCTTGTGACATAATATTCAAGGAACTGCAAATCATCCATTTAAGTATAAGATAGAGTCCTACATTCAAAAGCTTGATATGAATTTGATATTGACACAGAAAACAATGAAAGAATATTATAAAATATGTATACTAGTATAATAAGATGCAAATAATTGATGTCCAAAACCTCCTGTCTTCACACACACACACAAAATGATAGAGATATCAGAATGGACAAAACTACTATTTGTTGAAGAAATTAAAAAAGCTGCCCTGGCGAGGTGGCTCAGTTGGTTGGAATGTTGTGCCGTGCGGTAAAATGTTATGGGTTCAATCCCCAGTCAGGACACATACATACCTAAGTTGTGGGTTCAATCTCTGGTCAGGGCATGTATGGGGGGCAACGAACCAATGCTTCTCTTACATCAATGTTTCTCCCCCCCCTTTTCTCTCTCTCTAAAATTAATAAATACATATGCAGGTGAGGTGTCAAAAAAAAAAAAGAAATCGGAAAAGTTCTGTAGATGAAAGAGGTGATTTCAGGTGGTTCGGAAACAATTGGTAAGAAGAAAGGAGATTTGGTTTTTCTTTTGCTATAACACTCTTTAACTTATGATTTCATAATGGAATGACATTAGTATCAAAAATGCAGTTGTAATTTCTTTTTACTTACTTCAATTCAAAAATAAAACACCCTGACTAAATTCAAAAGCTACTGAGTGAGCCAGTTTTAAGTTAAACTCTGTAAAGAGTGCATCAGAGATATCAGATAGATCACTATTGCCAAGTTTTTTATAAATCAGGTAGAAAATCAACACTAACCTAAAGAAAACAATAAGATCAAAATATGCTATATAAGTGACTTAAAAATAGAAATAAATGTAGCCACTTTAACTGAGAGCAAATCAAGAAATGCACATAGAATAACCAGTTGTGAACTATTTGTAGCGTTTGAACCAGTTGTAGCATCATATCGTCACTGAAAAACACCAAAAAGAGTTAATTATTAAAATCCTTTCTCCCTCCTGAGCCAACAATGCTCTGTAATTATAATAAAGCTAATATTTTCTAATGTTTTATGAAGTATTTTCATTAACATTACAAGGGGGACACAAAACACCCCAGATTTTATTTATAAAAAATTGTGTATTTATTCTTACATTTAAACTTCAGTCACCTTCAAAGTACTCTCTATGTAATGCAATAAACCTATCAAGATGTTTTTTCCACTGCTCAAGTCACTTTTTGAACTTGTCAACTTAGATGGCTTTTAGTGCTTCTGCCATTTTTTGTTTCACCTCTTCCACATCTCCACATCGGGAAAACATTTCCCTTTGAGGACTTCTTTCATCCAGTGAAAGTGGAAAAAAAAAATTGCTCGAGGCCAGGTGGGGTGAATAGGGAGGGTAGGGCAAGGGAATCATGCCATTTTTGGTCAAAAACTGCTGAACACTCAGATTGGTGAGGGTAGGTGTGGGCTTGTAAATCACCCATCATAAAATGGGCAAGCACATTGAAAGAGTCTTTCAAAAAAAAATTCTCTGATGCCAAACGCAGCCTCTCACAACAACGCCAGCTGGTACACCGATACAGCTGGGTTCTGGGAACACTCACCTAGTAGGGGAAGCCTGTATTACAAGAGGCCCCACCCTCCAGAAGATAATTCTGGTTTATTTTGGGTCCTCTCTTGTATGTTACATGATTCTCAAACGAACCCTATGAATTAGATATTATTTTTCCCAGCAAATGCAGCCAGGGGAGTAGCAACAAGGTACAAAATCACTATGTCTCTGGCTCTACCAGTGTTGGTACTCCCCTCCCTCTACACATTTCTCTGAATCATTCTAGGAATCACTTGGGCTCATGGATGCAATCCTCCCATTATCACTGCTGTTCTCTCCTGCTCTGTTTAACATGCCTCTTCATGCTGCTAGAATTGTCACCAGGGCAGCTGCAGCTAGGACGCCAGATGGGTTTCCACGGCACTGCTGCCTCACCTCTCCCACTTGTCCACTTCTCCTCAGTGTGAGCTAAAGGCTGGTTCATTCCACTAGGTTCCCGGCCACACTGCCCCCGCTTCAACAGCACCTCGAGTGGGGACTCTTCCACCACAGGTTTGTCTACTGTTATGCAGGCTCTGTCTTCAATCACTTAAGGAAATTCCAGTATAATTACTCTGTAACTTTTCGCAGTGCTTTTTTTCTTCATGGAAGTCTTCCCTCCCTACCACCCAGCCGAATCCCTGAGAACGGAGTCAGCAAAAAGCCTGGAGGGCACCCATCATGCTGTTTCTAGTGCTGCTCCTCCCCCATGGGGCGGGCACCTGCTCATGTGCCTCAAATCCTGCTTTCCTTAGGATGAGCTCGGCCCTGTGACAATCCTCTGAGCACTGCAGCACACAGCTCGTGACAGGTCTAACCATGTAATTATCCAGACATGCCGAGACCCATGTCTGAACCCAGGGAGACTACATTTAGGCTCCAGCCACATATGTTAATTACTCTCTCTACAACTGCTCTGGGCAAACCCAGAAACCAACAGCTGTAATCAGTCACAGGATTATTTTTGGGCTCTCCCCCCAAATGCAAAATCTTAAATCATAATTTTAGCCCTGGCTCGTGTGGCTCAGTGGATTGAGCACCAGCCTGTGAACCAAAGAGTCACAGATTCGATTCTCAGTATAGGGCACATGCCTGGTTCTCCGGTCAGGTCCCCATGTTGGGGTGTGTGAGAGGCAACAGGTCAATGTATCTCTCACACATGGATGTATCTCTTACACATTGATGTTTCTCTCCCTCTTTTTCCCTCTCTTCCCCTCTCTCTAAAAAGAGATAAAATCTTAAAGCTCCTCCCAGAAAATTTTTTTTTAACTTAGACTTAAATAAAAAACTTGTATCATAACACTTTAGAAAAAATTACGTGAAGCCTGGGTGATCCAATTTACTGCCTTATTGTGAATACAACCGTGTCACACAAAACCTGAATCACAAAAACCTGAAACTCAATGTCTGCAGCCCTCACTCACTGGCTTGGTAGGAAGTTAGGCCTTTTCTCTGGCTCTTCCTCCCCAGTCATGCCCTCCAGTGGGGCCCACAAGGTTATGGGGTTGGGGGCCTGCTGTCTTCTCCCGCTTGGGCTCTGTTACTCTGTCACTCAGCTGCCCTTGGGCTGCTGACAACCTCTTCCAGACCACTGTGACTGGGACTTTGCTCTGCCTCTGGTCAGAAAGTTTCTGCTCCTCTAAAGCAGCTCTTCCACTTGCAAAGCTACGGGCTTCTGAGGACAAAGTTATTCCTTCCCTTCATGCCAAGGCCTCTCCCGCTAGAGTTTGAGAAAAATATCTCTATCCAGATTTTTGGTCCTGACCTGTTCTCTCATGATACTTTTCCTCCCATTGTCCATTGCCCCTCCCTATTTTTTAGTGTCTTTCAAGGACCCCACAGGGCCCTCTGTCTCCTATACATGCCTGAATCCTAATCTGATCTAGTCTCAAGTTCTTACCTATAAGGCACGGGCCACAGGGAAAGCTTCTGGTCCCATGCACTGGAGCAATGCATGACTGTGAAAAAGCTCCCAAGATTTTCTGTGAGAGTGAAGAGACTCTGGAACATGAGATGGAAGGCAGCTGAGCTTCCAGGACCCTCAAAGGAACTCTAGTGGGGGATGGTCTGGCCTGACAGCACAGCCCAGAGGCCACAAAAATGTACTAAATAGCATAGGTGATTCTGATTTAAGAACTAACAGGAATTACGATCCTTATAAGAGATCAGGAAGCAGATGAAGTAAGATAGGCAGTAAAGGTCATTTATCTGATGAAAACTATCAAGAGGCAGGAAGCAGGCCCAGAGTTGGTGTCTATTGTTTTCAAAAAGCACCCTCTCCCACAAGAATCCATGAAGGATAAAACAAAGTATACACCTTCGATATTCGGTACTTTGCTTCATCAATTTGATAAAATGCATGTAATCCAATTATAACCTTTAAAGTTTGTCTCTTTTTTGTGTGTCCCAACCAATGACGCTATGAGGCAGAACAGTTGAGTCATGTGAAAATACAGGGCGGGGCAAAAGTACGTTTAAAGGTGTTTGTATGGAAAATAATACAATAGTTCATAAATAATAATATAAGAATAAACTGTGTTTAATGTACTCACAACTGTAAACCTATTTTTGCCACACCTTGTACATACTCAATAAATATTTCATCAAAATTTAATCTCTATTTATTTAAAAAAATTGTCTTCTCTTTTAGATTCTTTTAGTGGCTGTTACTTTTAATCGTAGTGTTAATTCTGCCATGTCTATATTTCTTCAGAATAGATGGACGTGTTTGGCCTAGGACCACAGACTGCCACCCTTGCTTTAAATCTTGTACTCGGAATCCAAGACTAGAAATGAGGCAAATGGAAAACAATTCAATAGACGGTGCTATGCTCAATACATGACTGGTTACTAACCCAGGAAAAAATTCATTTATGTAAAGCTGGTTTGGGATTTTTAAAGATCAGATCTTGGTTATGGTCCTGGCCTTTAAAACATATTCTCTTTTGAAAAACAAAATCTGAATGAGAGAAACACTTTATTTCATATGGAACTTAAAATACAAATTGTTGATTGGTAGAAAATCTATTTCATATTTCAGATGCAAATTAGTTATTCTTAATTTGATATAATTTGGGAAGATATTTTTCAATTCTTTTCGTGTTTTGCATGAAAAGCAGCCAAGCACAATGTGTGGTCAATCATTGACAAATATGAGAGCTTTGTATTTAAAAGCCAGATAAATTTTTCTGAATTCACAGACTGAAAATTGTACCACAAGATCTTCCAATTCTTTCACTTCCTCTATTTGTGAACTTTAAACAATAAGACAATTGACCTAATTAAATTGAGAGGTAGAAAGGTCATACAGCAAAGGAATGAAACGGTGCAATAATTATTTATTATCAAGATAACCAGTATTCTATAACAAAATATATACTACACACACACACACACACACACACACACACACACACACACACACACCCTCCTTTGCCTTATTGCTCGTTTAAAATACCATTCTATCTTTCTACACTTCTTAGTCCTCATGGCTCAATCTATCTGCATCATCTTATCTCTCACTTGCCCCTCCAGATCTACTCTCCACCCTTCTCCACATGCTCTTGGGTCCAGAAGGCTGACCTTACAGATCACATCTACCAACATCCTTACATTTTGCCTTCTGGTTGCTTCAGTTAGAAGAGGTTTCCAGGCAGAAGATCAAAGAAAAGTGCAGCCAGGATATTTATTCCTACAGCTTCCTCCCTGCCAAGTACCCCTACCACAGGCCACTGTTCCTGCCACATGGTCCTTTACATTCAGCTCCCCTATCTGGGCTTCCAGTGACCTCTGCTCCCCTTGTACCTTATTCCTTCAGGCCTGGGGATGTTGGTTTAATCCAGGAACCTTTCCAAAGTGCCTTTTCCTAGTTTCTGGATAATGCTCTCTTCTCACCCAGTTGGATGTCCCTGACTAGCCCTTTTGGAGCACTGCTTTTGCAGCTCTCCAGCAACCTGAATTTGCCGTCCTAACAAAGCTGCAGTCTGAATGCTGAACCTTTGCCTCATTAAAGGACATGGTGGACACACAAAAAAGTGTGGTTTAGCTGCAATTCTACCATATATGCACATACACACAACCACTTTGGTTGTATTTTTTCTTTAAAAAGTAGTTAAAATTGCTCTTTAAAAATTCACCACAACCAGTGAGACAACATACACATAAAGAAAAGAACTTAATGTTCTTCCCCAGCGCTTCTGGAGCCTTCCCCTTCACTTCATTCCCCACCTCACCCTACCTTGCCCCTAAACAAAGAACGTGAAGAGCCTGGCCAGTGTTTTTCCTTTTTTATTATCATTTATTTATTTTTAGAGAGAGAGGAAGGGAGAAAGAGAGGAAGAAAAACATTGATGTGCAAGAGATACATTGATCGGTTGTCTCTCAAACGCCCCCAACTGGGGACCTGGCCCACAACCCAGGCATGTGCCCTGACTGGGAATCGAACCAGTGACTTTTTGGTTCACAGGACAAGCCACACCAGCCAAGGTACTCCAGTCTTTTTCTATTCATGTTTTCATGATATTCAAAGCCCTACCAAACACATATACTCATACATGGAGAAGGATGATACTGTCTTTACAAAAACCAAGAGAGTACTATGCCTTACTTTGCAACTTGCTAGATATAGTTCTAGTTCACTACCTTGAATAGCCTCATAATATTATAGAAAATAAATATAATTTAACCATTTTTCTACTGATGGACATTCAAAATTTTTCCAGCTATTTTTGGCACTACAAACAATGCTGCAGTAAATACCTTATGCATATAATCTTACTACTCCACTTATTTATGCAAGCTAAATTCATAAAAGTAGGGTTGCTAAGTCAAAGTTACATGTATTTTCAATTACCAGCCTTTTACTTTCTTAAAAGTACATAGCAATGTATTTTGTGTCAATTTAATTCTTACATTTGTTTTATATGGGTATAGGATGGCATATGCAACTGTTGAATATTATTTTCCTTCTTAACATTAATTACAGATAATTTTCTACATACGTTCTGCAGTAATCTTTCTACATATTTTCTGTAATCATCTTAAATGGCTGCATATCTCCATTACTGTTGTAAACTTTCTTTAAAATTTTATTGGAATTGCATCAAACCTCAGTATTAATGTAGGAAGAAATTACATCTACTTCTTATAATTTATATCCAGAGAGAGATCAAAGTTTTGACAGCAGCATTAGATATAATAAAATCTATTACAATTATGATTCTCAACCCTCAATCCATTGACATTAACTGTATCTTTTCATGGGCACAAGAACTGGTCAAATGATTCATAACATCAGGGAGAATTAGGCCTGAGGCATATATTTCCATCACCACCTCAGTGACTTCAATCAAAGGAAAAGATCACAAGATTGCTGAGGAGCACACGGAAACACTGGGCATTTTCCTGAGCATGGTGAGCCAAGTTCATGTGATTCTTCTGGCATTAAAAGGGTCTCCTGAAGATCAAAGGTAAAGGAAATCATCAAAACAGAAAGCAATGCCAGCCCCAAAGCCGCTGCTATGCAGGCTTGCCCAACTAGAGTCCCTCAAGGTTTGAGAAAATACCACATTGCACGAAAGCTTGGGAACATTCTACAGCAGTTTCCATCCCCAAAATAAAAGACTATGAAACCAATTCCAAGGCAGGGGAGGGGTAAGGAGGCAAGGAAGTGGATGATGAGAAGACAGATCTGGCCGCTATTCATTGTTAGTATATTCTCTATTTGATCCTGTCACCACCTGACAAGAAATTCCTGTACGTACTCCTTGGAATGAAAACTTAGAAAAACTACAAAGCCAATAGGATGTGGACCAAGAGCCTCTGTGATACCTTTATGCTTTTGCCTTTGTGGGTGGTGGTGTTGGCTTTAACGTTTTGGTCCTGTGAGGAGAAGTAGACTCCACTCTTTCCTGGGAATTACTACTTATCCATAACATTTAAGAATCTTCCAAACGGAAATGGATCTGATCACTTTTGCCAGACTTAATCTCTTACTCGAGCAGTTAAGGGGAGTGTTCAATAATGTTAACACATCACTTCAATAAAATAGCTGCATGTTATTTCCACAGGAAATAAATGTCCACAGACCATAAACTCAACCTGGTAATAGTTGACATGGGAGAAAGGAGGAGGTGGGTCCAGACAAAGAGCCATTGTGCAGTGACAATGAATTATAGACCAGTCCCCTGGAGGGATGAGGTTGGGGGAGAAATAAAGTGAAAGACAAAGGCAGCTGGAAGCAGGAAAATTCTCCCTGCTTGGACCCACCAGAGCAGAAAGTCACTGACGGATCCAGAACACGAAGAGGACTCAGCTACAGAAAACAGGGATAAAGGGAGGAAAGGGAACAAGAACACAGGAAACAGATCAGAAATACTCTCTGGAGAACTCCCTCCTTTCATGGTTTTCAAAGGAGAGCCAAGATAAGAGATCAAGTTTGGATGTCCTAGGGAAAGATCCCAGCAAAAGGAAAAGTTACCTGTGCCCGAAAAAATGGTTGCTTCACGCTCCTGTTCTCCTTTCCCTTTCCAACTCCTTTTATAAAGTTAAAGCACAGGCAGTCTTCCTGCCAAGGAATCCCTCTGATTTTAATGACTGGCTCCTGAAAGGGCTACTGATGATTCCAGTGGAAGGTCTGGGACCGAAGCAAAGGGAATGGCTGTGAGCAATTGTATGGAGAAACCAAGGGAAAAGGTGACCATCCATTGAACTTGCCCTTCAGTGCGCTCAAGGTCAGCCACCTAGAAACTGAATGTCCTCTGTGTACCTGCCTTGACCCAGATATGACAGAGCTTTTATAATATTTTTATATAGAAAAAGGACGACAAAATAAAAAGATAATTCTAAATCAGGGGAAAAAAGATTTCCTGAAGCTGAATTTACTTACTGTACAGTTTCTGGATGAGGGGCACACATAATCCTAGAATTTGGCGTGATTTCTAAAAAGACTTTTCAGAGTGAAGGTGACCATTCCACACCCATGTCTCCAAAAGTTTCCCACCTAACAGTTATGGAAAGCTTCCTTTCCAAGTATTTCAAAGTATCCATAGGGCAAAAGAATTTTCATTACTAGGGTTTAAGGATATATGCCATAAAATCTATAAGTCTATGACTTTCTTGGTGATGCAGATAGGTTATATTATGAAAGAAGCAAGTCTTATCAAACCCAGATCAATATATTGCTAAAATAAGATGAAACCATTCACCACATGTTAAAAAGAGCCACCCTCTAGACCAATGATTTAGAGAAATATATAAAATGTCAAGAATTCAAAATGGACAGAAAGCTTCTGAAGTATTTCTTTCCTAGATACGTATTTTTATCTCAAAAATTGTCATGATGTTTGCTCTAACCTTTAAGACACCATATATTGTATTACAAACTATTCCCTAGACAAAGCATTGACCATATGCTGTTAAAGGGCTGCTGAAAAAGAATCTGTTACTTACACAATGGCATACAAGACCCTGAGCATCTGGCCACATTGGCCTGGAAAATGTAATGAATACAGGAGTGGCACTTCTTCTACACTCTTTTCTTTGGTCTTATTGAACCCACCTACAGAACTCCCTTAAATATGTTCATGTACAATTTTAAATCACATTAAGCGCACAAGCCAGATTATCTCTTTAGCATCTTTTGCATAAGAACTGATGTTATACCACTGGCAGTACTAACCTATAAATAAGTTATAACTTCAGAGTAAACCTTACTTTATGCTCCTTTAGGAAATTCAAAAACAAAGTAGAAGAAAATCTGAACTAAGTCTCCTCAATTAGACTAAATTAATCTCTCCTCTAGTAAAAACAACAAAAAAAAGTTTTTGGCATAAAACCATGACGTTGCAAAGGTGATTACTAAAAACAAAAACAAATAACATAAATCTCTAACAACAGACAGAAGCCAACACACAGTGTGCTTTTGCTCTTTTGCCTGGAGAACCCTAGCAAGCTCAAGCCACTCCATCAGCATAAGCAGCAAGGTTTAGGTCAAATGGCCAATTACCCAGCGTTTGCATCCAAGGCAGCTACAAGTTGCTACTTCTCTCTGCCCGTTCGCTCCTGTTTCCTTTGAGAGTCCTGTGTTAAGCAACCACGGAGGCAGGCTTAGCATATACCCTCCAAAATAAAGTAAGATAAAGACATGTAAAAAGTATTGCTTCTGGGAGCAGTTACACCCCTGACTCTACAAGTCACCACCATCCTCACAATCTCAACACTCCCCTTTACCACTCCCAGTTTCCTTGCTATAAGGAGAACTGACTAACAGGCTCAGGAATTTTGGTTCATTGTTAATTAACCAGTCTCTGAATAGTACAAGGAGTTTGTAAATCACCAAAACGACAGATATAAAGCATCTTAAACAGGGACTAACCTGGAGGTGACTGGCGCTGAGGCTGAGCTGTGATCTTCCCGGACCCCAAGCTCTTTTCCAAAGGTTCCCCAGGCACCAACCGAGGTTGGTCTGCTCTGAGGAAGGCCGAGCTGGCTCCTTTGGTCTCCGTGACCTTCGCAGAGGATGATGGCTCCAAGGTGTCAGCAGAGGTGGACCCAGAGAAGGTACCACTCTTTCTAGCAGGAGAGTCATCAAGAGTGGCTTCCCTCTCGCCAGGCAGCCGAAGGATCCTGTGATGCTGCTGAGGACTGGGGAGCCTTGGAGATAGAGGTGAGGGAACAGGTGACATCCGTTTGTTTATGCCAGACTGAGAGGATGAATTATTAAATACCATGCCCAGAGCTGCCAGTGCTGGAGGAGACAGCCTCTTCTCATCACCTCCGCCCTGTGAAGAGTCAGGGCCGGCCCTGTGGGGCAAATCCCGAAACAAGGTGTGGCGGCCACTCAGAGACAGCTCTGCTCCCTTCTTGCTTCTGGTGTCTGGGAGGGTGTGGGTGGCCGTAGTGCTGAGGGGCAAGCCCAGTCTCTTCCCCTGAGTGGCTTCAACTAAATTTTCGCTCTCTATCACCTTCAGGAGGACCTTGTTCACAGCCCCCTCAGTGCTGGCTGGAGGATATTCCCTGGCCAGTGACTGCAATGATCTGTCCCCTCGCTGCTCCTTGCTCCGCTGCTTGGAAATGTGAGCCCCAGCCTTGGCTCCTGGGAGGCTAAGCAAGTCTGCACTGGGTATGAACTCAGCTTGGGCTGCTGGACAAAAAGCAATCCTTCCTTCACCCTCAGGATGCGCTTTAACTACTCTCTGCACCTGAGCAGACAGATCCTGGACTTTGGCCACCACTTTGGAAACAGGTTTCTTCTTGTGAGCCTGCTGAGCAGACTTCTCCCTCCGGGCCCTCTCTGCATGTGGGTGTTTCTCAGGGTCCTCGTGACTTCCCGAGAAACGTATTTGCTGACGTGCCAGCCTGCGAGGTGCCCTCTGTAGCCCCCCAGCAGCTCTATCCGCTGGCTCTGTGGAGCTGCAGGCAGGTGGCAACCCTCCTCTTCCAAGCTCAGCATCCTCAGAAGTCGTCCCGAAGCTCCCGAAGCCAGGGTCAGGGTCCAGAGTCCTGGGGATCTCTGGGGGGCAGCTTTCTGTCCTCCGCCGTGAAGAGGTAAGCGGCCTTCTTGGGATCAAGTTGCCTTTCTCCTCTAGAAGCAAAAGATTAGGCCTTGCTCGGGAAAGAGGAACAGAGTTGCTAGAACAGACGTGGTCCCTCCCTGTCTGCGGAGCCGATTCCTGGCCCCCACGTCCTTTCCGTCTTGTCCCCTTCTGTGGGGGCACCTCCACGCCCTCTCTGCTTCCACCAAACCTCCGGGGCTTTTTGTTCCCATGCGTGCTCCTCTTACTGAGACAGCCCACGAGGGGCTCCCCCTGCCAGTCGCCAGCACTCTGGAAACCATCGTCCTCGGGGGCCAGGCTCACCGACAGCTCCAGCAGCTTCCCCTCCTGGTTCCCCATCGTGATCCCCAGGATGTGGTCTGAGCTTAGAAGATTGGCCAGCAGTCTTTCCCTCTCCGCTGTGAGTTTGTATAGCTCAGTGAGAATGTCTTTTGTGGGAGTCTGCTTGAAAAATATGTCTCCTGGATGTTCATTCGGCTGCAGGCTAAGGCTGGTGATGTCTGACCCCTCCCTGACTTGGTAGCAGTTATGAAACCCTTTATTGAATCTGTCTAGAGTTACGGTGCCCTTGTACGAAAATCCTCTGACTTCCCCCCTTGGAAGATAGAAGCTGATGTGGCAGAGTTCAGTAATGGGCTTACACAATTGGAGGGTAGAGTGAGTGCCTTCCATTATGCCTACCTAATTATTCATGCCTCAGAGATGCTGGTCTGTGGTCAGGCTTCCCAGGCTCCGGTGCTGGGGCATGTGATGGTGGCTACGCAGAGAGAGCAGCTGACAGTCATCTCCAGCAATGAGACTGCCTGAGGAACAGGGGAAGAAAGTAGCTTGTCTAACAGGGTGGATAAATCGCACACCAACATAAATCAAAGCATCACCATCACTTAGCCTTCCTCTCTGGCTGACCTCCACCAAGTCAAGGCATCAGCCAGGAGGTGGACTGCAGCCTCTTTCCACTCCCACCCCTCCCTTGACCAGTAGACCTTCTCTGTAGCTGAGAGATGAGCAAGTGCTCTAATTTTAGCCCCAAGACAAAAGTGCCTTCTTCCCATCTGGGAACTCACTGTATAGAGAAGGTCTCTCCACTCCTCTAGGCTTCAGTTTACGTTCTTCTATAAAACAGAACTTATATACCTCCCAGAAATCTTAAGGCAAGGGAACTTTGAGATCCTTACAAAACATAGCCATTTTGATAACTTGTGTTTGGAATATCACTTTGCAAAAATTAGTCAAGCCTTTTCACTCTCCAAAAAAGCATCTTTTAAGATTTGACATTATCTACTTAACTTAGAGTAGGGGAAAGATATTCAGCCACCAATTTAGAGTCTCTTCTGAAAGCAACTCATATATTTTGCAAAAGAGCTAAAAGTAAAAAATTTAAAGTTTAAAATTTAAATAAGAAATTCAAGGGTTTTTTTCATACTTCTTGCCTATTTAAGGCCAAATGGAATGTCAAGAAAAAGCAAAAATCTGTAAGCCACTGCTGGCCTTGTATGAATTTTCCAGTGTCTTCCTCATCAGAGTGGCTGAAACATCACAAACAGTAAAGGTGGCTGCTCCCTCCTGTAATTTGAGGTATCTCAGGAATATCTCTGTGGCTAACATCTCTATACACAAGCACAGAGCTTGGAATTCTATATGACAACGCTTCATTTCTTTAATTAAGGCATTGCTCAATTTTCAAGACTTCCATGCTTAAGAGAAATCCCTCTGGGAAGGGAAACACAAAAATCATTATTAACCACTGATATCGTCAATGAGTGATTTTTGTCAGATCTTTTCTAACTGGTTGTAAAGAGTAAAAAGCTACACAAAAATACCTCTTAAGGAGACAAAGAGAAAAAGGCAGAGTTTAGTAATAGAAACTCCTTGAGGAAGACAGATGAAGAAGAGTGATAAAATGAAGGTTTAAGAAAATGTAGATATCTGGTCAACCTGGAGTTGCCAGGTAGGCTCAGAGTACTCACAGAAAAAGAAGTAAAATGATATTTTTAAAGTACTGAAGGAAAAGACCCGTTAACCCAGAATTTTATATCCAGCCTTCAAGAATAAAGGTGAGTCCTGACCAGTGTGGCTCAGTTGTTGGGCATCATTCCTCACAGCAAAAGGTCATAGGTTTGATTCCCATTCAGGGCACATGCCTGGGTTGTGGGCCTGGTCCCCAGCTGGGGTACGTGTGGGAGGTGTTCCTATCACACATAGGTGTTTCCCTCTCTTTCTCCCTACGTACTCCCTCTCTCTAAAAATAAATAAATAAAATCATTTTAAAAAATAAAGATAAAATAAAGATATTTTCAGATAAAGGAAATGTAAGAGAACTAGTTGTAAGCAGACCTGCTGTAAAAGAATTTCTAAAGAAAGCTCTTCAGATAATGAAAATGATACCAGAAGGAAACTTGTAATATCAAGAATGAAGGAAGAGCAACAGAAATGGTAACTATCTAAGTAATATTATTTCTTCCTGAGCTCTTTAAAAGATGTTTGACAATTAAATGCAAAAAATAATAGTGTTTGATGGGGTTGCAATGTATGTACATATAATATACAAGATAACAACAACAAAAAAGTAAGTGGGAAAAGGGACCTATAAGTTGGTAAAGCGTAGTAGTACTTTAATTCTAACCGCACTGTGAAAAGCTAGGCATGTATATTGTGATCCCTAAAACACCCACTAAAAAAGAATACAAAGAGATACAATAAATAATATAATTGATAGATTCAAATGGAATAATAAAAAATTTTCAAAAACCCAAAACAAAAGTAAATTAAAAAGAGGAACAACAACAACAAAGAGGCAACAAGCATAAATAAATAATAAAATGGTAAACATTAATTTAAATATAATAATTATATTACATAAATGGTCTAGCACAAAAGACTGTCAGAATGCATATAACATGGAGTTAAACTCCATGGGTTGAAGTTATTCAAGGAGAATATGCAGACCAAGAAAAGCAAAGAATTTACCTATGCACCCCAATGTTCATAGCAGCACAATTTAGAATAGCCAAGTGCTGGAAGCAACCTAAGTGTCTATCAATAAATGAGTGGATCAAAAAACTATGGTATATTTACACAATGGACTACTACGCAGCAGAAAGAAAGAAAGAGCTACTACACCTCGTGACAGCATGGATGGAATTGGGGAGCATTATGCTAAGTGAAATAAACCAGGGGGTAAAAGACAAATACCATATGATCTCATCTATAAATGGAACCTAATCAACAAAACAAACAAGCAGGAAAAATATATCCAGCAAAAGTGAAAGAAAAAACAACCTGACAGTAATGAGAAGAAAGGAGGGAGGGGGGTAACGTGGGAAAGAAGGGGAAGGGTCAAATCAAGGAACGTGTATAAAGGACCCATGGACAAAGCCAACGTGGGGAAGGATTGAGGGTGGGAGGTGGGGTGGGTGGGAAAGGGGAAAATGGTGGTGGGAAAATGGAGACAAATGTATCTGAACAATAAATAAATAAATAAATAAATAAATAAATAAATAAAGGCTTTTTTTCCTGCCCATCTTTAAAAAAAAAGTAAAGGTTTTAGAACATATTCCTGAGAACAGAGATATTTAAGGGATAGGTAGGTATATGGAGGGAAAAGAGGACATAAGCGAGGCTGAGAAGGAAATAGTTAGTAAAGGAATTCCCCATACTTTATAGCTAAAGAAATTAAGGTTCAGTGATCTAACTTCTTATTATGCTTTTATTACAAGTCTGGAAAGCCTAGCTCTGAAATCTTTTAATCACTGAAACCAAACTGAGACCAGAATTCATTTCTCAGAAGCTAGTATTAGATTAAACCTCAGGACTTCCATAATACAAGCAAGCCTTTCTTCCTTCCTTCCCTGGCAGTAATAGGAATCAGTCACATCCCCGGTTACATCCTTAAATCCTTATCTTCAGCTTCACCCATCACCCCTTCTTAAAGACCATGTACTTTTCTTCTATTGCTACATTTGCATTTGTAGAAGAATAGTATAAAAATAGTGATAGTCACAACCATGATGTGGTACCATGATGAAGACCATTTCAACTAGGAACAAAACCATAGGGTATAGAAGATAAAAGGAGTGAGTTTTGGGTTGTAGAACTTAACATTGTTCATGTGGTTCGTGGCAGGATACATAGCAACAATAGGTCTCTATCAATTGTAAAAGAAAAATGTCCCATGACTGGAATTATGAAATTAAAAAAGAAGTATTGCAGAGTTGTACTTCGTGTCCAAGATAAAATACTCATTCTAAAAAGTTCTGGAGGTCCAAATGAGGTGCAAATGGGCTTCTTCATGTCACGTGTTCATAATTTCTGCATTTCCAATGATCATAAGCAAATAGATAAGACACTCATAGTACCTCTCTCTCTAGGCCTTATTTAACAAAAATTCATGCAAAAGATATTATCAGCAATGAAAGGTAGGGGACAACTGGAATGAATTGTTTTCATTATAATGAGTCAGAACTTGAAAAGAACAAGTTTCTCCTGCGAATGCACAACAGCATACGTATTGATATATCAGTGGCACAGAATCCAACTTGCCTTAATTTTGCAATGACAGGGAATCTTAGAGGAAACACAAAGATTCATGCTTTCTGGTCCTAGGATGAGTTTTAGAATTAGCTATGCTACAATTTTGGACATCCAAAGTCCAAAGGATTTAAGATAGATTAATGCAAAGAAACACAAACGTTTTTCAAACACTTACGTTCCCATTCTCTTCCACAGTTTGAAATTATTTTATCAAAATTGTTGTGTGCACCCTTCACTATCATCAGTGAACATTTACAGAGTTGCCTCTCTCTGCAGCACAGAATAGCTCTCCATGGGTCTTCCCAAATATCCGTCTCTCAATCAAAGAAAAAAGTCAGGATTCAGCCTAGCATCCTGCCGGTGTCAAATTTCATGTCCTTTGTGAAAGGAGAAATTTAATTTCTAAGTTTCCAATCCACTAACTCAAAATATTCTTTGGTGACACCTATTAGGGGACCAAAAGACTACAAAACTCATCCTCTATGAAGAAGAAAAACATATATGCTGAGCAAATGAATTTGAACCTCAACATTTTAGTGGGCACCATGTCAAAAGAAGGCTTCAGAGCAAGGCAAACACTTTTCTGTGACAGGCCATTAGCAAGTCAGAGTGCAGTGCTGAATCATCACACATATTTTCCATCTGAGAGACCAGAGGAAAAAGAATGGCAAGTCTTAGGGGGAATAAAGAAAAATAACAAAAAAAGCAATATGAAGTGAGGTTAAATACACCAGCACTGCAATTTCATGCTGAGTTCACAGGACTATTTCAAGCAGCATTGCCTCATTCTGCTTTGACTAAAAGGCAGCAGCTCGGCAGGCTCCACACACTAAATTAGACATCTTAATTTGGTCTACGAAGTGACCTTCTTTGGTTGTGCTCAGTGTAAGAGTGCTTTTTTTTCCTGGAAAATCTTCATGTCTTCCATTTCCTCTGACAAAGCCCAGGCTGACATTCTCTCTAAGACAACACTGCTAATGGAGATTTCTTCCCCGACTCTTTTTGTGATAATCAAGTACATGATTTTATTCTACCCAAAATGGAAATAGCTATTGTATTTCATTATAATAGGAAATTATTGACTTTTAGTAGATGCTATTCAATGCTCATATTTCACCAGTGCCTAAAATAAGGTCCAAAAATTAGCTGCTATCATCCTGTCTGCTTACTGTACATTTTCTAATTAATTTTGTCCCTAAAAGATAATCAATGCAAAGCTTTACTTGTTTAGCCATTGGCACAGTCATGCCCTAAGTCTCCAGCTGAGCCCAATACTGCTAAGATAGACTATTATAACTTCCATTAACAAACTGAAAACTGCTCACTGTCCATTCAGATTCAGGCTCTACCCTTCCGCACACAACTCTAAGGATCAAGAGACTGACTTTTATCATTTCAATCAATTTGCTCCCTTGCACTATGGCTTCTATTGCATTTAGCCATTGGTAAATACTCGCAGCAGATGGAGAGCAGAATGGAAGAAGGGTCAGAGTATTTATTTCCTGGCTCCCCTCCTCCTAGGCTATGGTTTTTCAGTAGATGTTTCTACGGCTCTTCTTGGAGAGCCTTTCCCCAGCTACAGCTATTTTCTCTGGGTAGCAGTTACTGCTCCCTCCCATTGCTCGTTCAGGCTGAGGTAGCTTTGAATTATGCCTCTCGTGCTTGATTTTGAAGAAGTGAGTGCCTGCTTGTCTCCTTACCACCCACCCTAGAACAGAGTACAGTGCTACTGCTCTTCAAATAGGTGATATAAAAACAAAGGTAGATCTGCAATAGCTTTCTCACTCTTTTCCCTATGGAGAAATTTTTCCTCACACAATCTACACACTGTGGGAGTAGGAGTATGGGAGTAATAACTAAATTACTACCATACAAAGCAAAAAGAGATCTATTTTATAAGACATCAAAGAACAGATCGATAGAGTTCAAAGAAAAGAGAGACGACATCATATGCATAGATCAGATAATCCTTCAGGAGTATAAAAGAATTTGAAATAGCTCCCTACTAAAGAGTAAGCATTTGACAGGTAGCAATTAAGAAAAGGGAATTCCAGAGGAGGAGCATTATGCAACATTGCAAGATTTGCTAAAGAGTACAAAGGGAAAAATTACTCACTTTGTTTCTTAAATACATGTCAGGAGAGATAAGTCAAGAAATAGTGATAACACACTGTAGAAAGATTTGAATCCAGGTTGGTAGGAAGTTAACACTAACTTCATAGGCAATTGGGAAGCATTTGATGTGTTTCAATCAGGAAAGTAGTATGTTGATCACTAAACTAAGAAAGATGAACTTAGCAGTAATAGCAGAACAAAATGGGGTACAAAGAGACCAGAGAGTCAAACATGAGGAGCTCAGGTAAACGTCAAACAATTCAAAGAAATTGAAAAAGAAACAATTAGATAGGAAGATTACAGGTAGAATTTTAGATAGCAATTTTAGTAGAGGAATTAAACACCACAATATATTGCAAAGAACAAAAAAAGCTGATGGTTAAGAGAAGGAAATAAGAGCAACAATCTGTACAGGTGTTAAGGCTTTGTCTTTGCAGTTCTTTTTGTTTTGACACAGACAAAGGAAGACAAAGGAAACTTAAGCATGTTTTTAGTTGAAAAGGCAGAGTTAATAAAGAGGGAGATATTGGTGATACAAGTGGAAGATGTGATCAAATATGGGACAAGACATTGAGGAAGACACCGGGGGAAGAAGAAGACAGGGCTGGAGGACACGTGGGGAGGTCAGCCTTGACAAGAAGGAAGGTTTCATGCTCAAAGGCTGGGGTTGAGTAAAGGGGAGAAGATGAGTATGAGATAGAAAGCAGTGAAACTGAGTTTACATATTTATCACAATGACTATTGTTTTCTTCATAAAGACTATATTTGTATGATTTTATTTGCATTCTTGCAATGTCACAAGAAAAAAGCACTAAGCCAGTTTATACTGTAGAAGCAATATTTCTGTCCTTGAAATTGTAATTTGACTTTGAAATCACCAATAGTCCAAGATAGGTTGTATTCTAATGTAGAAATACTAGCAAATCTCTACAAAAATAAAATAGAAACCAAAACTTGTTCAACAGAAGTATTTTTGGATGTGTGGCTCGACTTCCATTTGGGCCACACAACCACTCTGTGAGGCAGACACGACAGATGTTGTCATTGTCAGTGCACACACAAAGAGGCTATAGGAGACCAGGAAATTTAGAGTAACTTCTCCCTGGTCATAGAGCTAGTGAGTGATAGAAGGGACTCAATTCCGGGTTTCCAAACTCCCAGTTTGGTGGTCTTTCAACTATCCCACTATAGATGACAACTATTTTTTTTAAAATACTTTTAAAAGTGCCATTAAAAATGTGTTGTTGGGCCCTGGCTGGTGCGGCTCAGTGGATTGAGCACTGGCCTGTGAACCAGAAGGTCGCAGGTCCAGTCCCTGGTCAGGGCACATGCCTGGGTTCCGGGCCAGGTCCTTGGCTGGGATGTGTGCAAGAGACAACCAACCAAAGTTTCTCTCTGTCTCTTCCTCCCTCCCTTCCCCACTCTCTAAAAATAAATAAATAAAATATTTTTAAAAAGCGTGTCACTGGATAGAACTTCAATGCAATGTAGTACTATATAAAGTGAAGCAAGTGGGCTCAAAGCCCACTCCTTGGTAAAGGTTTCTTATTTAAATATCACTTTTCAAAGAGTTCTATGTCTGAGTAAATACTCAGGATTCTATGAGGGACCATAACTTATAGACGATAATCTCATAAGGTATGTCTGCTTCCTTTTTGCTTTGTTGTGGGAGACATATTGGTATCGGTTTCACAAACTCTTGTATTTACCATGGGAATCAAAGAAGGCCCTTATTCATCTTAATCTAGTGCCATTTCATAAAATCTGCTATAAGAGTTAGTTATTTTGAATGTAATTTGCACAATACCAGTAACTCTGTACAGAGTAAAGCTTAAACAGAAGGCTCTCCTACAAAAGGGACAAGGTGACCCGACACTGCATTCCAGCTCAGTGTTTATGTCTGTTTCAGCAAAGACAGCTGAAGTCACCGGTGCCGACCCATGAGCTCATTTTCCTTAGTGCACTAATGAAGAGGCAGGAAGAGAGCCTGGGGAAAACAGTAAGAACTATAAACATTAAAGATAGAGGTGTGTTAATGAAATAGGTAGATTCATAGTTGGTTGAGAAGAAAAAAAGGAAGAGAAGGAGGAAGAGGATGAGGAGTAGGGGAAAGAGGAGGAGGGAGAGGAGGAGGAGACAGGAGAGGAGGAGGAAAAGGAGGACATTCACCAAAATTTCATGAGTTCTTAACCAGTGCTAGGCCCTAGGCTAAGTGCTTCCTATGCCTCATTCATTTAATTTTCTTAGTCCTATGAAATGACGCCCAGTAATTCTTGCATTTCACTCATGAGAACTATGTAAGCTTAGAGAAGTAACTTACCAAAAGTCACTAAATTATTGAGTCACAAAATTGAAAATTGAATCCAAGCCTAAATGTCTTAAAAGTCTGCATGGAGTAATTACAAAATACTGCATTTCTTAAAACTTCAGGGAAAGATCGTGAATCTGTTATGGGAGACCTCTAATACCTCTACATAAGGATTACTTCTCTTCTCTTTGGGAAACAACAGTTAACAGATTTTGGAGATTAAGCAAGTAAAACCATGATCTGCTGTGCCCCATAGCCAGAACATAAATTATGGCCGCTAGGAAAACAGCACGCAATGTTTGCAACATTCTTTCTAGAACTGAATTTGAGATCATCAGAGTTGCAACCACAGAGGGTAATTATCTTACCCCCAACTTCAACCGTTCTAATATAGACACCTTCCATGTCACAGCAGCCACGGTCAGACCCAAAGGCTTATCAAAGGAAACAGGACCATCTTAGACTCAATACACATCTTCTGTTTAATAAACTGAGATCCTTTGAGAATTCCCCCCATTTAATTGTTACTCACAAATTTCACCACTTGATGCAAAAGATATCATGTCCACTGTGCCTACATTTGTTAATGTTACATAGATGTCTGACAGTTCTTTTATACCATTTACATATAAGTTCAGCAGCATTTCCTGATCATTCCACAAGTTCATTTTCAAACATCTGTTAATTGATCTCAATAGAAAGGCAAAAATATAGAAAGCATATTACTATATCAGAAGTCAAAAACTGCAGCTACCTGAGCGGCAGGCTTGGAAAGAATAAAGGTGAAGATAAGTATACATTTATGAAACTGATGAAGAAGTCAGAGCTTTAGATATAGATGATGGTCCTAGATAATTTGTTATTGCTACTTCACACTGCTTCTAGAAATCTCCTATGTTCCTGGGATTTAAAACACATTTTTTAAAAATCCTTTAAAAAACATGAAACAATTTAATGAGAACATTTCTGAATTTGAGATTGCTAAGACCGCTAGAAAGATTGAAGAAGTAACTATATACAAAAAAATTTCAACTGAATTTTGAGACAACCAGCTGTCATTCTGATTCCTAATGGAAAGAGCGGTGGGTCTCTCCCCATCACCAGCACACAGGGGAAACCCTGGGAACTAAAGGACTCAGAGTATATTTCTGGTATCAGGAAGATTTTACATGGTCTGGGGAAAGTTTCAAAGACAGTTTGAAATAAGAGCAAATATATAATAAGTACAGCAAATACGTGCGCAATAGTAGTTAGAATGCGAATGAGAAGGAAACTAAGGCCTGAGGTTCTGTAACTTTCTATAGCCTTCCATAAAAAGTTGCAATTGGAACAAATTTCTGTCTCATAAACTGCAAAGTAAACCTGTGAATCTGATGCGGCCTCTAGGGAGCGCACTACTGAGTATTTTTTTAATCATCAGATTAAATAAAATGTTCTCTAAAGTGGACATGTACTTGCATGATGAATAAATTTTCTAATTGGGGGAATTCTATATGGATTAAGAGATCAGGATTTACCAAGCAAATCCTTCTTAAAAGGCCTGCCGCCCTCAGGAGCAACGTCCGTCTGGCTGCCCTGGCGGCCTATGGGAGCCAAATAAATTCACAGCATTCAAGACATTCTTCTCAAAAGCATCTCCTGGGGCATTACATATTTTTTTAATAATATAAATAACTTCAGGGCATGGAAATTTAATTCCACCACTGGTTCTTTAGGTTTAGTTATTAGCAGAGGAAATATTAATTAGGGGGTTTTCTTAAATTTGATGTTGGGAGACAACACTTACTCATTCCTTTTCTTCAGTCTCAATTGCCTTCCAAGAGTCAAGATGTCACCAATATAACCATAACTACAGTCAGCTCTTCTTCAATTCTAAGAGGTTTCAGTAAAATCTATACAACGAACACATTCACATATGCAATTAGAAACTGTATTAATGTCACTAGCTGCCATCATAATGTAAGGCCGTGTGCAACAGATAAAACACAGTGATTCAAATGGGAGATGTGCTTTACTTCTAAGGTGACCACAGATTTTACAGTATTAATGAAAAACCGGACACCATTACTAAGGTACAAAGAGGTGAACATGGATTTATGACTAAATGATCAACCCACATACTAACTCAAGGTTCCGTAATGAACTAGATGCAAAGGCCATTGGTATACTGAGTAAAGTGGAAGAAGGGCAGCAAGGTAAGAAAACGTGCGATACATGCGGCAGAAGTATAATGTGGATCAGCCTGCAGTGATGAACCACAGCCAGCTACACAACCAAAATGCACCTTGTCCCCAAGGGATGCAACAGAAAAGGGAAGGAGACAGAGAATAACACTGGTTATATGGTTTGACACTGAGTTAGAAATTCTACATTTGTTATCTCACTTCACTCTAGCAATTATCTACTGCCTCGTATGGTTGTCATTTTTGTTTTCTATATCATAATAAATAAAATTCACAAGAAGGAAGTGGGAGAGTTAGGCTTCAACACAAAGTCAGTCTGACCCAAAGTCAATAGTCCCTTCAGCATAGCACATTTGAGTAGGTGAGACTTGATTGTTTCTCAATACTCTAGCTTACCAGGAAGAATTTTTAAAAAGAAAAAAGGTTTAAAAAAAGAAAATTATTTCAACAAAGCTGGAGAAAATTTAAAGGATGAAAAATTAAAGAATGTGACTTTGAAGAGGGAGAGAATGGGGGTGGGGGGGAACCATATTACTGAAATACTACTGTAGGTAAAAGGATGATCTTCCCAGAGGTCTTCTGATAAAAGAATATCATATATCCCACAGGAAAATGGAGCAGCTAGAGCAACAACCTGAAGTTGTTGAAGAACAGAGTGATCTACCTGAGCCTGGGCAGCGATGCGATATCCAGTCCACCTCTTTGTGAAACTGATTGACAAGGAATCTTCCATGAGCTTATTATATGAGCAAATATACAGAGAGAAGTTTTTGTAGCAGAGGGACAGGAAAAGGGAAGGAGACATATTTAGTTATAAAAATCTAAAGAGAAAGAAAGGGCAAATTGTGGGTAAGGAACAGGAGGAGAAAAAGAGATAAGGACAAGAAAAAAAGGGACAGATGTTGGCCAAAGAGGAAATTTCTGTGTTCACAGAAGATTTTGTAAGACTATGAAACCAACCATGCTGCTTCAGGGCCCAGTTGAGCACGCATGGCCAGGCTTGGAGAAAGGGCCACTCTTTCCCATGCACCGTCTCCTTCAGTGCCCTAAAAACTCAAGAAGGCCATTGCAGAAGCCTGCTGTGCTCAGCAGCGTGTTTAATGGAGGGCACCAGCCGCAGAGTCCCAGGCAAGGCGCAGTGGTGACAAGGCTGGGGAACAGTGGGATTGGTCTGACTGCTGAGCATGTGAAGCTCCAGGAAATAACAGCAGGTTTTGAGAAGTGGATGAAGTCCTATGTAAACAGGAAAGAAGTAAGATTCGCCATAATATGGTATTATTATTAATGTGGCCTCACTGCAACCCATAAACAAGTGATTGCTGGGTTACTAAGTTTACACTCGTTACAAGTGACGAGTTTTGGTATACAAGTGACACCAAAAAAAAAAAAAGATAAGAGAAAAAACTCAGTGATAAGTATGACTCCCTCCCCAAAGAAGGGAAAATGGAAGTTATTCAAAGGGAATGGGTCTCTTTGGAAGGCTTGCTATCACTGGACATTTTCAAGTGTAGGTTGATAACTATTTGATAGAGATTTTGAGGAAATTAAATCATTATCTATCCAGTTCGATAGATCTACCAGTCCTTCTTAACACCTCACCCCTCTGATTCAAATCCATTACCAAGTCCTGGTGATTTTACCTCCATTAGTGGCTAGGTGCTTGGATGAACTGGCCTTCAGAACTAGTTCCAGCCCAAGCTGGCATTATTTCTATATAATTATAATATATATTCTTCTTGGAAAGGCAAAGAATCTTTGTTCTCCTAAACTGTTTTTTGTAATATCTCACATCATTAAATTTTTATGTCAAATAAAAACAGTAGGTCCCAATAATCATTAAAGTTTCCTTGATTTGGTTACTTAGACGATTTAATCCCTAATCCAGAATTTGATCCACTGATATTCAAGGGCATCTAGCCCAATAGTAGCCACTAGATTCTTGGGAGCATAGGATCAAATGAGCAAGTATCATATGATTTTTCATGTTCCTAACTCCCATACTGTATGAAGGTTATTAATGACAAGATCCCCAGGTATGATTGATTTTCCCATATTTGGACTTAACAGAATAGTTGGGCAATCAGAAATATTTCCAAATTCCACACTATCATGTTTCCTAAAGCAAAGTGTAATGGTTCAATTGAATCATGATTTCTGTTGCAAAATGGATGCTGACCCAGAGGACTAAATAAGGAAGGAGCCCAGGACACTGAGGGGAACTTTCAGGTAGAGGGAACTTTTTCCTACCACATGTTCGCTTTAATTAATAAACCAAATTCCTTTCATAGGAAAGAACTATTCTTTAAGGGCTAGAATCTCAAAAATGGTGTATTCTTAGGTTATTTCTATGGAGGGACTTGATATTCTAGAAGGAAACCCCCTCAATCTTCTGTTTTACCACCTACTTTCTCCTTGTATTACTTCTCTTTTATAAAAGATTTAAGAAGGCAGATAGCCCCTATTTCTCCACATCTCTTTCCCTTTCCTTTGTCTTTAGCTAAAGAAGCGAGTCCTGAAAAGTGAAGAACACCTGGCTTAGAACACTTCACACCATGCTGGCTGTGCATTTGTAGGCCTGGGGACTGGAAACCAAAACCTAGGTATGGTTCCAGTGACGTCAAAATTTAGTACACATCAAAGCAGAGAAATCCTGAGTGTACCCACCCCTCCTTCTCCCACACGTACACTTAATAGTGCTCACCCATGGAAGTGAAAAGCATCAAGACATTCTCACCCATATAACATGACCTGCAAATGAAACATTCTGCCCCAGCTGGATTATTTACTGAGCTGAGGCTACAATGCCTCAAAACTCCACAACGCCTATGGTTTTGGAAGGAATCTCACATATACAATGTTATTTAAAAAAGCAATTTATCTGAAAATTGTTGAAGACAAGATCAGCATGTGAGACACAGCAGACTTTGCTGAGGGAGGCTTGAGAGAAATACCTGGGTGGAGTGCCACCAAAGCAAATGGCACATTTTCCAATTAAAACATCATTCACTGAGGGTCGACGGTATGTCAGACACTTTTCTCCACACTATTCTAGATGGATGGATACCTTGACTTTGGCTTCTCTAACTAGCCTCTTTGTGCTTCCTTTCCTCTCACTTGTAACACATTCTTTTCCCTGCCCATATGAAAATTCACTTTCAAAATATGACCAGATAGAAATCATTTAGCTTTTGACTACATAATTTAATGATCCCAGAAGTATTTTCATTCTCAGGATTACCCTGTCAAAGGGAATGATAGCCTATGGAGTCAATTTAGAGAATTTCAGCTTCACTTATGTAGAAGAGGTACTGGAACGGTCAGGGATCTTCCTGGCATTGGCAAAATCCCAGTGTGTCCTCCTGCAGCGAAGTCATGACTTAGGTATACCAAGAGTGTGTCTGAGTTTTGGTTCTCAAGTGAAAGATGAAGGAATAGCCTACATCTTTAATTGTTAAGGTGACTACTGTTGTTTAGCGATTACACACCAGATGTTAGAAACAATTTTTAGGGCTTTACCTGTTTTAACACATTCATGTTCACAAATAAAAGAGTCTATGAGGTAAGTGCTATTATCAACCCATTCTACAATGAAGAAACTGAGGCATTGGAGAGGGTAACTTGCCCTAGGGTCTCACAGCTACTAAGTGACTGAGCTGGGATTTGAACCCAGATGGTTTGCTTCAGAACCCTGGCTCTGAAAATCCCTACAGGACTGACTAGAGTCACTGAATCTCCATCAGAAGACAGATCCACTGATTTACTAATTCCTCTTCTTTTATGGAGCACTCACCTCACAGTACAACTGGTGTGGGCCTCATGAATCTTCACATAAGACAGTTTTCACTCGGGTAGTGCAGACTGATCAGAGGGAGAAGGCTCAGGCTCAAGTCCAGCTATGCCAGTTTTGTAAGTCAGTTAACCTCCTTGTACATCAGTGTCCCCATATGTAAAACACCTCTTTATTGTCCCTCCCAATTCCATCATTTCTCCTGCAGAGAAATGGAGCTCACTCTCCACTCTACTTTTCTAGGTAGATGGTAAATTCAGGTCATGTGTGGGATCAGAACCCAGGCTTCTGGAACCAAAAGACACCAAAGGACGGTAAAGGAGGGAAGCAGGCAAGAGAAATGGCATACAAAATTTACAAGGAGGGGAACAAAGCAAAATTTTCATCGGTACTGCAAGGAACTAGAAGGAAGGCAAGCAAAGTGTTAACTAACACTGAATGTAAAAATAACATGGGTAAAAAATGAATTAATCAAGTCTTATTATTTTCATCTCTATTATTAAAAAAAAAAATCATTGTTAGCTTAAGTGAGAGACCCAGGACACAGTGATCTCTCCAGTCCAGCACTTCTAAAGCCTTTTTCCCCATGTGGTCCGAACTCTTTATTTGGCATCTAATATGTAGCCTCTGAAGAGGTGCCTTAATCACTCCCTCCTGGCTCATACACAAAGGCAAAAATCTTTTATTCAAGGCCCTCCTCAGGCTCTTACAGTCTAACCCAAGCTGTGGTATCTCCATGCCCTATTCTCAGTCTCCAATCTGTTTAGCCTTCTTTGACAGAACGTTTGGCTCAGTCCTAAGTGTGCCCATGAAGTCAGACTTCAGCAGTCCTTGGGCTCCATGTCTCATAGTGTTGAGGACCAGAGCATCCCCTCTGCTTACCCTTTAGCACAGCTTTAGGGTCTATACTGCCTTGGTTCAAATCCCAGCTCCTCCACTCAGCATGGGAACCTTAGCCAGCTATGTAATGTCTATGTGCCTCAATTCTCATCTCTAAAATACAGGTAATAATTGTATCTGATAGATATATTAGCATGTAGAACATAGACTCTGATACATAACAGGGGCTACATAAGTAAGAGCTATTTCAGGAATGGAATCCCAATACACTCTGCCTCCTTTGTCAACCTTTTGTGACATACTTTTCCCTGTTTGATCAAAATCTCCCTAAAGGGAGGACTGTCATTATCATGGTCTTTGTTTTCCCTACAATACGTGCCTTACAGATGGCAGATATTCAGTAAAGAGTGGACTAAAGTGTCATTATCTGAAGATATAAATCTAACCTGCGTCTCCACCTGAAAATTCCAGCATATCATTATTTGTAGCTGGCATTAACGATTGATGATGGCTCAGGTTTTACTTTCCAACAAACACAATTAAAGTAGACAAAAATCATAATCATCTCCATCATTAAAATATGTATCAGGGAGAGAAAAATATAAAAAATACAAAAAGGCAAATTAGAGAGTAAACAACTAAATTGATACCAAAATTTCCTATAAAGACCAGATTAAAATGGAAGTAGGAGATGTGAAACGTGAGTAAAAGAGTTTTTTAAATTATTCCCAGATACTAAATAAGGGGTAGAAAAATAGATTTATGAAACCTTGACCAGTGCTTAAGAGAAAAACGAAAGGTGTGATATCAGGGTTCCAGCATAAACTGAAAATACATATTTTCATCTTTGCCTGAACTGCCCCAGAATCTTTATGACTCAATCTCTGTTTAAATGATGCCTCATTAAAATACTTCCTCAGTGACTTGGAAGTATTTTATGTCACTCTCCAGCCCTTCTCCCAATGCACCTGAGTCCAAGGAACTTGTCATCTGCCACATTGCACACCCATGGCTGCTCAGTCTCTCCCCCTGCACTGCAGTGTTACCACCATGAAAGAGGAAGCTTTGTTCCCTGCTGTGCCCTGTGCTTGAGAGGTTACCTGGAAAGTCATGGGTGCTCAATAAAAGTCTGTCCACTGAGTGTTCCATTTATTAATATAAATATAATAAATATAAGCAAAGTGATTAAAATAGTGCCTGGCACACACAGTGGGCCCAATTAGCTATCTGTAGTGAGAGCAGAGTAGCGGTATTCCTTCCTCAATTCTTTTTGATGGTTTAGTAACAAAAGCCTTCTGCCTTGGGGGACTCACAAAAAGGGGGCAGGAGAGATAGGTGGAAAATCTAAGAGGGGAGCTATTCACTTTATGTTGGGGCCAACTGGGAACTACTGAAGTGCCCTGTAGTACAGTATGGTCAAAGAGCACGCTTTAGTGGTATTGTGGATACTCTCAATGTGTGTGTTGAGTATAGGGGACGGGGAGCAAGACTGGAACCAGGATGCTGGGGATAAGAGTGGGCCAGGGTGCAGGTGACAGTGAACAGAAATACAAAATGCAGCAATGATTTAATCTACTTTCTTACCTAGGTCTACATTTGCTTGGGCAGGCTCCAGGCTTTGAGATGTCAAAAACGTGATATCACCAGGCCTGTGTAGAAAAAGAAAATCAAGGCTTACCTGAAGTAGTTGGCACATTAGGGGTGTGTGTGCACTCATGCGTATGTGCCTGTGTATATTGTTGCACTGCCTGTATATCTAGGGAGGCCAGTTCCAAGGGGCTTTCCAAAATAGGGCATTGTGATGCTAATCCTTTTTCTTCGGACAGGAGCCTAGGGAAGAGACGATCCTGCATCTTCCATGAGACAACCATAATCTTTCCCTGAGTCACGGCGTAGCACAGGTGACAGACAGGGCTGGCTTGCCATGAGTTTCCAGGGCGCAGGCCTTTCAGCGCTAAAACAAACTGCTGGCCAAACCAGTACCAGTTGCCACCCTATCACCACAGTGCCTCCAAATGGATCTCTGTTTGTTCAATTGCAACCAGTGTAATCTTTTCAAAACAAAAATATGATCTTGTCACCTCCTCACTGGTCACACACAGTCAAAACCCTTTAGTAGCAATCTTGCTCTTAAGACAGATTTCAGCCTTGAACGTGGCCTGAAAAGCCCTCTGTGAATGGCCCCCTATCTATTTTTCCAGCTTCGTTTTATACCATGCTTGGGCCACAGGCACCTTCCGGTGGCTCACGGGCAGGCCACCCCCTCCCCTGCGGGTTCTGCACGTGCTGCTCCCTCTGCACAGAATGTGGGTGCCATTCCTCTTTCACACAATTAACTGATAATACTTTTTTTTTTTTTTTATATCACAGCTTCATCACTGTCACTTTTTCAGAGAAGTCTTTCCTGACTTCCCTGAGCAGACAAATCCCCTTTTCTGTGCCTTTCCGGTGTCACAGTCACTGCCATCATCCACCCATATCCTCTTGGCAGTCCCCTCCTTCCACCCAGCGCTGCTCACCACAAACATGTGACTTCCTGCCTGAAGGATCCTGTCTGTCCGTGGGAGCTCCCTCACCTGCACACAGGCTGGTACCCAGAGAGATTAGAGTGACGGGCAAGAGCTCAACCAGGTACACTTTAGAGGCCATGATATGGAGTCCAGGTGTTATTCTGAGTCCAATGTGAAGCTATTTGAGAGTTTTAAGCTGAGTTAAAACATGATCTGATTACATTTAAAAGGTCAAGCGGGCTGCTGTATGGAAAACAGACGGTGAAAGGGCAGGTGAGGAGGCAGAGAGAGACAGTTAGGAGATTAATGCAATAACCCACGTTATTATTCTAGAAGGAATCATTGTGGAAGTGCACCTGAAAGCATAATAAAGAGTGGCTATTTGTAGCGCAGCAGGCAGCGCCTTCAAGTTTCAGATCAGCTCCAGACCGGCAGCTTACCTGAGAAGGCCCTCCGAAGTCTGTTTGGTTCAAGACGGTTCTTGGGAGGGGGTTAAAAATCTTACCATTTTTATAGATGAAGTAGGGATAAACATATGCTACATAACCAGATATGCAGTTTTTCTGCTGTATTAACAATTGCTGGGTGGGGTGGGCAATTAGGGAAAAGTCTAAAGGGGAGAGACAATGGAAAAAATAGGTTGAGAAACACTGTTCCAGAATATCAGACAGGCTGTAGGCTCCTTAGGGCCAGCAGGTGCTCTTATGCTGGCCTGGAATGGCCCCTGGCCTCCTGGACTAAGAGCCCTAAAACTGCCCTGTCACGTTTCCTGGGAGCTGTACAGACAGTGACTAATTCACTGCCCAGTGGGAAGATGGTCCAGTAAGATACAATGGTCATTTGCAAGTCAGCCTCTCTAAATACAGACACTCCTGTGTGGACACTTTCGAGAAGTACAGTGAAGCCAGGATGTTTTAGCAGCTGCAAGTGCTGTGGGTCTCAGCAGGGTCTCCTGTCCTGTGTTTCATGTTTCTCTTCCTTTCAAGACTCTGTCTACCTCTCACCTGATGAATTCCTATGCTCCCAGCAAAGCCCAAGCACTAACGTCTCCCCTCCTGGAATTCTGGGGCAAAAAATTATTCCTTCCTTTGAGTATACAGAGCGATTTGGAAAATAATGTTAATGGCACCTATTTCTTGAGCACTGGGGGCAGGCATTATATTAAACATTTTACCTAAGTTTACCTTATATAATCCTTCTACCATTAATTCCATTTTACAGATAGGAAACTGAGGCTTAGAGAAGTGAAAGAGCTTGCTCAGTTCCATAGAGCAAATAGATAGTAGAGATTCAATCCCAAGCAGCCTCTCAACCTCTGGACTGTATATACACCATTTTATTAATCACCCCACTGTATTATAATCAGCAGGCCATGCATCTCTTTGCTCTATTACTCCCGACATAGGTGACCCAGGCCAAGTGTCATGAAACCAGAATGAGTTTTACAATCAAATCCTGTTGTATAACTTTGGGATAGTACTTCCTGAGACTCAGCTTCCTCTTCTATAAAATGGAGACATAAATGCCTACCTAATAGATTTGTTGTCAAGACAAAATTAGAAAAACTTTTAATGCACTTACCACAGTTTCTGGCACATAAAGGCCCATTCAATTAAATAAGTATTAATTGAGGGCTTATGAAACACCAGGCTTTAGGATGAGCACTGAGGGTAAAAATAATTTAAAAAAAAAAACCAGTTCTCATGGAGCTAACAGTGGAAATTTAATATATTTCAGTTGCTCTCACTTCTTGAGGGCAGGGACTGTATGTTATTCAGCAGTGACATTTTAAAGTTCAGTAATGTCTAGCACCAAATAGGCACTCAACAACTTTTTAGTGAATAAGTGAAAAATTATTTACACAGTTTTAGAGACCCTAAGTATTAGGGATTGTGAATGGCTGTCAAATTAGTGGGCTGACATTTATCAAATACCATAGTCAGTAAAAAAACTGAAGATAAAGTGCAAGGATATCACAGCCAGAGTCTGTGCACATTAAACCCACTAAAGAATAGAGCTACTATTACTAAACAATGCTTAAAATTAAATTCATTGAGAAAAGTGGAATGTTATAACTTGGAAAATATACAAATAATAATATATCTAATAATACCCAGGAGATGGGAGAGAAAGAGGGGAGAAAGTTTCAGAAGTGCTACCCTTCTAATAAAAAGGGGATAGTCAATTTATACTCTCTAAAGAAAAAGGATTTATAACAGCAATATAATTAATAATAATGACTCCAACCTCTTACTATTTTTCATGACACTTTAGATATAGAGAGATTTTTAAAAAGAAATTAATATACCTTGAAATGAGGTAGTTATTTGAAGTCTGACTATTCTTTAGTTTCAATTCAGTTTCTTTCCATTGCCTTCAAAATTAAAAAATTAATTATTTTTGTTATAAATACCATCTCTATTCAATTTTATAAAAGTATTTCTACTTAAACATCCATCCATAGACAGAGAGCCTGAAATGGTGTTCACCTAAGGTTAACAATGGCAATTGTATCACTTAAGATGATTTTTAAAGATTATTATCTTTGTAACTTTCTGTCTTATTTCAATTCTTCATAATCAATGTATATAATTTTTAAAAAGTGTGTTACCTAAAAATAGAGAGAGAATATGCCAAAATGCAGTTAATTCTTCCTGGTGGTAATATGAATCATTATTTTCTTCTTTGTACCTCTTGGTATTTTTTTATGTTTCCAAAAATAATTTTTAAAGGGCTTTACATTAGACTCTACATTTATGATTATGTTTCTTCCCTTTGCAGTTAGACTCTAAAATAGAAATAACAGTTTTTACTTCTGTGGCAAATGGTATCTTGCAAAGCAGGAAAGACTAGATTCTTTTTAATGTTCTTTATAAATGCAATTCACCCAAATAAATCAAGCAGAGAGATAATGAATGGCTACATGGGAACCATTCATTTAAAGGTTTTTAATATTTTTACATGAAGGTTTTTCATAAGAGATTAGGAAAGAGATTATGAAAAGCTTCATGGTGTCAGACTATATCTGATGGAGCCTTTAAGACCACAATTTGAAAATAAGTGGCTTTCCTGTCCCTTTGGGTTTAAGACACGCTTCTTGAATGTTGACATCTGCTTGCTGTAGTCAACAACAAATTACAGTAATCCAATAATTACCCTCTAATTAAGAATAATAAAAAAATACACAAATGATTACATTGTTGTTAAAAGGGAGTAGCTTATGCGAGACATTTTGGGGAATGGTAGCTAAAATATCTGAGCTGTTTAAGTTACACACAAGGTGCTGTAGTAACATTTTTTCATTTATAAAGGTTTGGGAGAAAAGTTGAGATTCTGATTTATTCCTTAAAATAACTCAAGAAACCTAATCAGTTTCACGTAGCCTAGAATTCTAGGTACAATAGAATCCAGTATTTCCTGGGTTTTGTAAGAATACATTAGTATTACAGAAAGATTTTTTAATTTAGTGAGCCACCTGAATGTAAAACCTTAATCATCATCAATTTCTTCCTTTAATTTATAGGTAAAAACTACATTTTTGTTTCTGTTACTTTTTGGAACTATCTTCTCCCAGTGAAGGTTTTCAGCCTATGGTTTCTTAGTTTCTTACTGCATTCTGTCAACATGTGGGTTCACATTTCCCTCACCTAGGAGTTAATAATATTCATATAGAAACTACTGAACTCCTAGATTTAAAGAAAATTAAGTCATCCCATCCCATCTCCCTCCCAACTCGGGACTCCCTCCTTCATTGTAACCCTCATGAATGACCATCCAGTCTCAACTTGAACCTTTGCATGGGCAAGGGTTCTATACTCCACAAGGAAACCTCATGGCATTCCAGACAGACTTAAATGTAAAAAAATAAATTAAAAAGTTCCCTTATTCTGAGCCAAGTCTATTTCTATTAATATCTTTCCACTGGTGCTTGTTCTTAACCTCCAGAGCTGCAATGAGAATCCAACTCCTGTCCTAGCCTACAGTCCTTTGAACACCTGAAAGCCTGTCCTCCATCCTGAGACAACCTCTCATCTTGACTAAACCACCCCAGTCTCTTCAACCCCTCAAATGAAGTGTTTCCATCCTCAAAAGCCTGCATATCATCTCACTGTTCTCTAGTGTGTCAAAGACAAAACAGCACCTACAGCTAAAAACAGCTTCTCAAACAATGCCAAAAACTGTCACAAATACAATTCCTGCAACAGTCACTTTAAATCATTAGACAAACACGTCTTAAATAGCTAGATTCTATCTTATTATCTCTTCACCTATCTTGAGTTTCAGGTTCCTCTTCACCATGTTTTTCTGCCTTTGCAATTTTGAAGACTATTCTTCAATTACTCTTGGTTGGGAGCAACTGAAACTGATTTTGTCTACCTTCACAAAAAAGAAGCATATCCAGTTTCATGAAATTCCTGGGCAATTTCATGAAATCAAAGCAAGAGTTGAAAAGCCAAGAGCAGGAAGAACAGGAAGCAGCGCCTGCCAGTGGCCTCAGGGGCAGGCCTCCTCGCTGACTCCCTGAATCTCTTCCCTTACTGTGACTTAACTCCAGAGACTCGTAGTCACTGCAGTCCTCCAATCCTAAACTCTAATTCTTAGAGATGCCCCCTGCGTGAAGTAGCCCTAGCCAGGGACATAGTGTTATGTATATGACACCCATGCATGTATCTGGGGGTCATTTTCAGAGAAAGGAAAGTGGATGTGAACACGACATATCCCAAATTACTGCATTTCTGAAGGAAAGTAATATTCAGAGATGTTCATGTTTCTTTTTATTTCCTTTTGTTTTTTGTTCCTTTTGCTTGATTCCCTATAGAGCAAGTGTTTTGAAATTGGTGTTCATTGCCTCAGGGGAGGTATGTCACAAGGAGAAAAAGGGAAATAACCTGGGCATATTTCTGGACTTTGTTTTCCAAAATCCTTAAAAGGAACTCAGGGAACATCCTGAAGCAAGTAAAAAGAAATAAGATTTATAAAAATGAAGAGTCTTTAAGAAGCATGGAGTAATATCTCCCCCAGATCTGTTGGGAAAGGAGGCAGGTAGCGCTTATGGATCTTGGAGGAGTGAGAAGCCAGGTCCTGCTTCCTGGTAGTGTCTCCAGGAAAACCACAAGATCCCAGAGCTATGTGTGCAACATCTAGGCAGAAGGGACCATCGGAAATATCACCAAAAGATTTCTGTGGACTATGAAGGACCTGGAGATGTGCAAGTAAGAGAGCTGTGTGAGCAGAAACCCTGGGTGCTGCAGCGTCCCCTGTGTGGGCAGATGCCTCCTCAACTGTAGGGCCCACTCTCCCAAAACTGCCCTACAGTGACATGGCTCTGGAGAGTGGTGTGACCCTCAGAAGGGCTGAGGCTAAGTCTTCTGCCTTCACAGAAGGAAGAAGCTTGAAAGTGAAATGGGTTATAAAAAAATAAAGAGAGGAGACTCTTTTTTCTTTTTTTCTTTTCTTTTTTTTTTTTACATAGCTGTCTTTTGTAGATGGAGATTCCCATCTGCTACACTTGAATGGAGAAGACAGAAGCAAAATGAGAACCGAGTGGTTCTGCTTCCTCTCTCCCTGTGAATTTGACCTCCTCGTTTTCAAACAGTGGAATCTGCGCATCACACACTGGCTGTAAGGTTAAAACCCCTTTTATAAAAACTGGCTGAGCAATTTTTTTTTTTTCAAATTCTCTTCTTATTTATGACTCCACTTTCTTCCTGATGCTGTTCTCCTGGGTCCATGTCATACCTCTATTTGTGTAGTCTTAGACTGTAAGCCCTTTCTCCTCTCTCCCATGCCTTTCTTCCTTCTTAGATGCGGTTAGAGAACGAGTTCTCTGTGCAACTCCTTTGGAGCCTTCACCTGCCTCTCCCTTTTGCTTTATCATTTGCCCAACTAGTGACTATGATATCAGAATTTTGTTTATCTTTTTAAAATTTTTGATTTTTTAAATTTATTTTGTAAAGAATACTAACATGAGATTTACCCTTTTAACAAAATTTTAAGTGTACTATACAGAATTATTGACCATCGATACAGAATTTCGTTCTTCTTAACAAATGCTGCATTAGTTAAGATCCTAAATCTGACCAACACCGGGGCAATTTGGCAGCCATTGATATGTTCTACCCCAAAACGAACGAAAAAAAAAAAGACCAACCCCCAAACACTAGGTCTGAGAGTTGACTGCCCTTTCATTTTTGGAGTTGGCTGGGCTGGTACTTCCTGAAGAGAAGTCGAGTGATGTAATGAACAAAGCCCAGGGAGTCGGGTGACCTGGATCTATTCTTGGCTGTGCCACTGACCGTGGGTGACCTTGGGCAAGTCACTTTTTATCTCCCCATCTCAGTTTTCTCCACTGTACAACTAGAAAACTATCTTGTCACTTACCTAGAGAATAATTTGGGTACAAGAATTATGGAGTAAGAAATAAGAGAATGCTGCCTGAGAACACAGTAAGTTTATTTTTTTTTAATCTGCCACAGTTTCCCTTATGATAGTTGTGTATCACGGAGTTTCAGTTCTTCAAAAAAAATCATGAAAATTAGAATTAACCTACATTATCAGAACTTAGAAAAAATCAGGACCAGCTTATGACAAATAAGGAAGTGACCTTAACACAAGGCCAGTGTCCCTTATTGTGCATGATATGTTCTGTTCGTATTTATTTGAGGGTTGGCTGGGTAGGAAAGAGGGATTCAAATGGCCCGTTGGTCTCCTGAAGGGAGAAGATGCTAGAGCAGAAACAGCAATGAAAGGAGACAGTGACATTGGCAAATGGGGACAGGACAGATGCCAATTCTGCAGATGAATTCTGTTTTCTGCAGGCCTCTGGACTTTTAAAAAATTATGTGCAAAGCTTTCCAAATATGAGCTAGGCTTAGAAAAACTTCTAAAGTAACTGTCTTTATTTAAAAAGAGAAAGGATAATCATTTTAATACCTAATGAAAAAAAGCAACTCTTGCTTTTCACTTGATCCATACTAAGAATACTGCACTATATTTATAGTTTATAAATATGAACTATATTTATATTTTGAAAGTTTAGAAACCTGCTTTGAAAGTTGAAAAAATTTTAAAGCCAGGAATGCTCTCAGTAGCTTACTAGACAGAAGGTTGATTGCAAGCCCAGTGGGTAGAGTAAGTACTGCCCAGATCCCATTTACACCCATACTCTTAAGCAAGCACATTAACTTCTCTGAGTCTTGATTCACTCATCTGTGCTTCAGGTATAGTATCATCTATCTAGTGCAGAGAGGTACCTACTGACAGACGAGGTAACCAAAGGAAGGAGCTTAAATCTTCTGTTTGAAGCACAGGATGGACACAGAGGTACATACATACCATGCTCTTGGAACAGGCTTAAAGGGCATTTTTCTCAGAATAGAACATGAAGTTATACGGGCTCCATGGTATAATGGTGAGAAGTCAGCTTTCCTGGTACTCACAGGACCAAGCCCATATACATGAGCTTTCAGTCAGTGAACAGATCAAAACAGCAATGCATCCTTTGGAAGTTCTCACAAAGGAGAAAAATCATTAAATGCTAAGACAGCAATTGTCATTCCATAATGCTTTCCCCATCCTCGCTCAGCAATCTTTACAACATTGGGGAGCAAACAGTTCTGGAGTACTTAGAGAAGCTGAGACATTGGAAAGAGCTTTTGGGGAGAATGAAAAAGTACCATTACCATCATCAATGTGCTACTCAGAGGGTTTTTTCTCAGCCATAGATGATGCCATTGTTTCAAAGAATTACATTGGAACTTCACTTGCACAAATGTTAAGGTTTGGGAAACTATGGTTTCCCATAATTACCACGGTGAATAGATCACTGGGGTTAGCTTCTTCTAATAAGTAGACAGGTTCTCAGCTGTATCTGAAAAACCCATATTTTCCCTACCTTGTTTCACAGAAGAAATCATCTGAGCCCAGGTGACTGTGGACAGATACTGGTGTGGGCAAAAACAGGGCAACCATTGCCAAAGAGCACTCCCACGCTGCTCTGTTAGATGGATTTTTAAGTAGTGGCCTGCAGATCACCTCGTGTTCTCTGCGCTCCTTTCACAACAAGACACACTAGAGCACTCCTACCGCGATATGGGTACTAGTACCTTCACAGCAGCAACAAAACGGTATTTCCTGCCCTGCTTCAAAGCCTTATCTACCCTCCCCAATCATCTTTCTGGCTGCATTTGCTTCTTGTCCATATCTTAATGACCAGCGTGAATATTAAAAAGTCCTGCCATCCTGCGTTCCTGTTGTATATGCCACTCAGAAAGTTCACAGGAACATGTGATACCCTCAGTAGAGATGTTCAAGCTGCAAGCTGAGAAATTCATTAAATTGCCACTGCCTGTTCTCACTCTACTATCTCAGGATGCTTTGAGGTCAACATCTAGAAAGTTTGACTCTGCGCTCTGAACTCAAAAACTGGGAATATAGTTTGTTATCACCATTAACCTTTGTTTTTCTTTTGTTTCCATAGAAACCCCCTGTATTAAATGCCTGATTGCTCACACTATTGTTAAAAAAAAGAAACAAGCCTAAAATGGAGTCACTTGTGCTAAGCACATGTCACCAAACCAAGACTTAATACTTAACCTAACTGTAGTTTAAACCCCTTTCAGTAATGTAATCTTAACCATCAGTATGGAGTTATCCGGTCAGCAAGAGTGAACTAGTGAGGTAACCTCCATGATAGACCTCTGCCTCCCTCCAAAAGGAAAGTGAACTTGCCTGAGATAATTCACTCTGCTAGAATAACTTCCTTGCTCTGCCTCCTTCTGTCTATAAAAGTCTTTCATTTTGTACAGCTCTTCAGAGTTCCTTTCTATTTGCTAGATGGGATGCTCTCCAATTAATGAATTACTGAATAAAGCTAATTAGGCCTTCAAATTTATTTAGTTGATTTTTGTTTTAATACTACAGAACCCTAACTTAGGTACACACCTGACTCCCCCCTATACCACTGCCTCCTGAAATGAGACACGCCTGTTTACTGAACTGACTTAACCCCAGGACTGAGAGACTGATTCAGCAAGATGGGTAATGCACTTAAATTTGTCATTTTCTGCTTTCTCATCCTTGTTCCGACCTGTTTGTTTTCTCTCCTCCTTTGCAGATCTCTTATTTGCAAACTTTTACTCCAATCTCTCTATAGCCACCAGCTTGGACTTTGATACATAAAATTTCCTAGGGGGAGAAAAGGAAATTTCAAAGGGCATAACAAGGGGTATCAGAATATACTGCCCCCAAATTTGTCTCTTTGGCATATGGATTATTCTGAGAAAAAGGCCAATCAAGAACCAGCAGATGTAGGAAGAGCTCTAAAAACAGTGCACAAGTGTTGTTTTTTTTTTTTTTTGTAAAGGAAACATATTTATAAAAACATTTCCATTTATAAAAGGTATCTCCTCCCATCCCAGGAAGAGGAGAACTAGATAACTCTTACAAATGGAGAGGACACCGGCTTAAATCTCCATAACACACCTTACTAAGCAACCCTTGTTTATCATACCTTTCTGGTCACCTTCCCATAACTTCCCTCCCAACCAGAAGCCCAAAACTCCTTTACCTGTAGCCTAAGATGGTATTTAAGACCAAGTCCTCTCTCACCCCTTGGTGTTACTCATGTCTGGTTACTCTCTTATGTAAGCCTCGTACACATGATCACAAACTCTTGTTTCCCTTCTGTTATTTAAAAAAAAAATCCTGCTTACTTCCAAAATACTTTTCCCAATAGCCTGTGACTTCAAAGACCAAGGTAAGAAAAGGTATTTAACTTGAAAGATGTTGGCCTTAACAATGATCTATGACTCTTTAAAAAGGAGAAATAGACATAGCCGAATAAGATAAAACACAACACAGGTCAGTTTTGATTAAGATAAGAAAATAGATGAATTGGTTTAAAAAAAATAAAACAAGAACAACAACAACAAAAGAAAACTAGCCAGCAGCCTAATTCCTGCAGAGGTAGATTAGAGAGGTCTTAATCATTTCAGCAAAGTGGCGAGGTAAGGTGGCCCCAAAGGAAGGCCAACTCTTCCGCCTTCCCCAGCCTCATGCATATACTATGGCATTATTTATCAAAGCCTAAATAAATACAGAAATACAGATTACTTGTGGATGTATTTTACATCTAGCCAGAGAACATAGAACCCTATGTGGGAGGAAATGGTCCACTTTCCAGAACCTTGTCTTTTATATGTTGACAAGGTAAGGAGATTCGTAGTCTTCCTTCCCTCTTCCTACTCTCATAATTATCATATTACAGGCACACAGACAACTGCTTTGTCAGCACTTCTATACAGACACTAAACACAGGATGTTTCAATTTCCTCACAAGGCCAGCCTGTTGGTGCAAGCTCATATTTGCTCCACAAGGATACAATTCCCACAGTTTAGCATCTTTACAAGATCAAGCAAATCAGATTAATGGCTATAACTCTGTCAACACACAGGCTGAGACCTGCTGAGAACAACGCTGATTTTTAAGGCAAAGACTATATACATCTAAAAATAATGACCTCTGTGGAAACTAAGGCCCAAGAGGAGATTCTGAATAACTCCCAACTATGATCCTCTAACAGTGGGATAACTGTATGTTATTAAATACCTCTGATGAATTTCACAATTTTATAAGTAAAGTTGTAAAGAAAACCATTAAAGGCAAGATCATCTAAAACATACCTTTGCCTGGGATGACATGCCGAAGTTCAAAGCTTGAACAAAACTGGACTATGAGGCAGGAAAGAAGTGTTTCTGAATCCCCTATTAGGAATGTTTACCATCATCACTTACTCAAGTCTTCTCCCATTCCTCTCATTCTCCCTCCTTTGAAGACAGAGCTACAAATTTAATTCCTAGACAGGGAGGAAGGCCAAGCAAACATGAGATCCACCCTCAGACAATGGTAGTACCATAGGACCCCATTCCCTTGGTCAAAGAAACATTAAATCTGTAACCAAGGACCGATCACAGTTCTCTCCTGAGATTCCCTTTGGAGCTAGAGAAGGGAGCTAACTTTAGCTTACAAAGCTAAATGGATGTGAATCTAGAGCTTATGAAGGTACTGAGAAGACAAGGTCTCTGACTGAAAAAGAATAAAGCCAAGACAGAAAAAGAAAAGCAGAAATAGGAGACAGAACTGAAGGAAATAGAGACAAAGAGACAGAAAACCACAATCAACCAGAAAAGCATCTGAATATCAATCAGGACCCAGCTGGGGGCAGACCAGCTTCCTCACCAAGACATTAGAGTTTGGTCATGACTCAGTTATGTTAGCCCCAAATGCCCATTTTTCCTTAGGATTCTTTCTGCCGGCTTCCTATCCCATACAACAGAGTGGACCCTAACTAATATAATAGGCAATATTCTCTAAATCAAACTATTCCCCAAAAGCAGATAAGACTGTGAACCTCTGTAAATGAGAAAACTGAGTTACAAAGATATTCAATAATCACTTCCTGTTTTCTTCATGGGCAAAAAAAATATAGGTATTATTCTTCAAGAAGAAAAATATTGTAAAACAGAAGTTCTTCCATGCTGGCAACTCAGAGTTTCTTCAATTCCCAGAGACATTTGAAGAAAAGCAGTTTTGCTTCTCCTGGGCAGAAGCCAATGCATTTCACTAGTGTGTAAAAAAGCACAATTTACCAAGTCAGTGTGCACTGAGGAGCCAAGGAAAAAGAAGCAGCCTAGGACAGGGCCAGAGGGCCAGAAACTTTTCCTAAAGCTGCATCTTTAATGCACCTTAATAAAGCTTGCTAAGCATTTGTGCAGTCTGGTAAAAAATGTCTGTCCAAACATAGGTGGCTTCAATCAGCGCCATCCCTCTGATACAGAGCCCTGTGAAGAACCTGAAGACTGCCATCCTCCATTAGTATTGGCTTTAACAACTAAAAAGGACGGAGAAAGACAATGCAGAAAAAATACACATTTTAGGGACAGAACACTGGCTTTCATCATCCTTGTTGGCAAGTGGTATTAATATCAATAAAAATTACCATTCATTCCCCACTTATAATGTGCTAAGAACTACTGAGGATTATCTCATTTAATCATTACTATTTCCACTATGAGGCAATTAACGTTATCCTGATTTTACAAACAAGAAACTAAAGTTCAAGAGGGTAAGTGACTTGCCAAAACCACTCAGCTAGTAAGGGGTTGTTCCAGAATCTGAACCCATGAGACAGGTTTATGAGTTTAACCTTATGAGACTGCCTCCAGCCAGGCCACTATTCCTTTAGTTCCTGATGTATTTATATTTAAAGGCATTTTATTCATTGATCCTACTAGTGAACTATCAACACAGTTGAGAAAAAGGAGACTAACATCTCTGACAGAGAAGACTTGGGACTTTTATAACACTTTAAAAGCAGTATCTTCCACAATGATAATCTGGTATGCAACACTCAATTTTTGCTGTTTTTCCTCCTAAAAAAAGTTAGTAAGTCTAAGATTCAAGTAACCTTGTAGTAAGCCTTAAGAAGAGCTGAGCAAGAGTTGTTGAATCCCAATGACCTGCCCATAACACAATTCTCTCCCCCTAAGTGGCATAGCACATGATGCCATAGCGCCCATATGCAAACATGGATTATGCGTTAGGACAACTGGAGCCACAGTGGAAGAAAGTCAGATGCTGAACTACTTGGCCTGGTCCTCTTAAAGGCTTTGGCCTGGACATTCACCTCTCCATGACTGAAGCACCCATATTGCACAGGTCTGCACCACAGGTCCTGGGCTCTGCATTCAGCCCATCCGGAATGTGTTAGCGCCAATGTCAAACTTTCCAAAAGTCAGCAAGCAGCAGCATGGATGATTAAAACAAAGGGTCTTTTTGTGTGTGCGTGGCAATCTCAACTGCAAATGAGGATAAGGAAAATCCCCCAATCACACTCTGCTGCCAGCTACTTGTCCTTTAGGTAAATGAGGACGTGGCTCTACCCTCAGAGGACAAGGGTATTGCTTGTTATTTGGGGGGTCAGCACTTACATGCCTGAACAGAGTCTGGCTTTGCAGAACTTCAGGAGCTCTGATGGAGGAAGAGAAATGATGGTGGTGGAGGTGATGGTGATGATGATGAAAGAAGAAAACGATGATGATGAATGTCGCCTATAAATATAAGCACAAAGCAGCAACAGATATGGTTCTATACATTGCTAGTTATCATGAAGCAGCTTCCGTTCCCAAACCAGCCCCAGTAAGGGGCTTACCCTCTGAACTAAACACAACCAGCTTCAAGACAGAGCGCTGCATTCCTCCCTCCCCCGCCCGTCCTTCTGCCCGTCCACCCTTCTTGTGCCAAGCTGGGATTGAGACTGCACTGGTGAGTCAGAGGGCTGGGAACTGATCATTAACGACAATTTCAAAGTGAGGAGCGTTAGGATAACCCTGGGGGCCCCACCAACGCACTTTGGAACCGCTCGGTTGGGGAGCTGAAGGAACGGACGCAGAAGGGGAGGAAGATAGGTAGCTGGTCAAAACAGATTTGGTGCGTCTTTGCGAGAGCCCTGAAGCCCAGGGAGGCGGTGCGGGCAGCCTTCGGTCGGGGAGGAGAGGTGGGGCAGGTCGCCAACGAGAGGGACAAGTCTCTCTTTACCTGACCAGGTGCAGCAGCCCTAGCCGCTGCAACGAGGATGCTGCGAGGGAGTCCAGAGCCAGAAGCTACCCCAGCCGCTGCGGCTACCTCTGTGGAGGCCCCGCCCTGTCCCCGCCCCCGGCCCCGAGGTCCCGCCTCCCTAGCACGCGCCGGCTTGACGAGCTGTTTGGAGGAGGTGAGCTATGGACTGATCGGCAGGACTGCTGACCAATGGGAACGTGCAGCGGCGTTTGGAGCGGGCAGACAGCTGAGCCGCTGGGCCTGCCTAGGGCGCGGTGAGGTTACTGGGCGATGCAAGTTCAAGCTGCTGGGTGGGAGGCGGTGGTCTGCAGGCTAAGTCGAAAGTGGACAGCCTGGTCACAGCCAGTCTCCTCAGCTTGCTTGCGTCCAGTGACCTCTCAGACGCTCTCTCTGGACTAGTTGGAAGCCGTGGCAGGAAGGGAGTGGACCCGTGACTCCCGTGATTCTCGAAGTTCCCACGCCTTCGAGACCCGGCAAGGTTGTGCAGCCCCACTGGTCAGTCAGGTCAGCGGCCCCTGTCCCTGTACCCACATGTTAGCCATTCACGACTAGAAGTGCTAAAAGGAGCCAAAGAAGAAAACTTAAGAAATAGAATCCACAGGTAAACCCAACTCAAAAATCTCTCACACCCCCAATTCCACCTCCAGATAGCTCTTTAACCCTAACTGCTGGCAGGTACATTACTTCGCCTACTTGGAGGTGAGAGCTAAATTGGTTTTGGAGAAACAATGAGCTAACGGCATTGGTTATGGGGAAAGAAAGTCTGGGTCTGCATGTCCTGAGACCTGCGCCTCACAACGGAGGCTACCTGCTTGCTGGAAACAGGAGAACTCAAGATCTTGTTCCCACTGTTTCTCTGCTGGTGAATTAGAACGCACCTTGATCCAAGGTAAACCATAATGCTACCAAATGTCAAATCATCCCAAAATTAACTATTTTCAAATGTTGCGTAAGAAGATTTGAGGCATTAATGACAAAGTGACTTGGTCTGTAATTTGGGTGGCATTTCTTTCTGTTTCAAGTACGTAGGCAAGAAAGAATATTCCCTTTAATCTGCTTTCTGATACATGCAAAATTTATCATGCATTTGTACTAAAGCAGAAACTGTATCCTGAACATATTCTGTTTTCAAATAATAAGTAAGTGTGAAACACTGGCAAGATATTTTAAAGTGATTTTTTTCCCCTCAAAAAAATTTTTTTCTAGAAATAATAGCTTATGGAAATTCTGATTTATTCTTACCCATAATATCTTTTATCTAAAGTTACCACTTTCAATCCACTCATCTACCCTGTGTCAATTTTACTTTATAAATAAGAAAACAGGGAGCTCAGAAGATCAGTCAAGTAATTGTTCTAGGATCACATAATTAGGAGTTGAGTCTATACTAGGTCAACAATTGTGTTTGAAACCCATCATTATGAATTAGAAGAACAAGAAGCATTAACACTACTTTTTTTTCTTTGAAGTATTTTTTATTTGTTTTGGGGTTTTGTTTTTGTTTTTGTTTACCTGAAAACTTTGCTAGAAGGACCCAATTCCTACACTACTGACTTCTTGAAACTGCAGCTTCAGAAGCACTTCTAAGAGTGAAGGAGCAGCTCTGATATGTGTGTGGAACAATTACAAGGCAGCTTTGTTCATAGATGGGAGATGTGATTTGATATTGATGGGAAGGAAGTAAATTTTTTCAGGCCTTGAGACTAACTGGATTTTAATTGAAGTAGAAATCTTTTAGAGTAAACCAAAATAAATCATAATAAATTATTAATAATAATAAATTATTATTATTATCATGGCCATAAGAGTTTAGTCCTGGAAAGAAAAAAGAGGATATAACCCAAAGTCTTATTCCAGCATTGTTTCAAAAGCTTTCTGAAGAGATTCATAAATCCTGTTCTGACCTTTAATCAAACTTAGAAATATATACTTGGGAGAAATATCTAAGCTTGGGAGGGAGGAATGTATAAGAGGTAGTTTAAAGGGAAAGAGAAGAAGAAAAATATTTCCCAAAGAGGCTATTATAAAGACAAAATATAAATAAGTTAAAGGTTATAGATCAACACAAAGGTATAAACTAATTAACTGGTTAGTGATATAAACATTTAGGATTGTATGCGCTCCTCATTTAATAAACAGTTACTAAGTGCCTAAGTGCATAATACTATATGTTAGATGCTGTACTAGACTTTGGGGATATCCATTTCAATAAAATCCATTTCCTGATATCCATGAAGCACAATATGGATTAGACTTGGAGAGATCCCTTTAGAAACATAATTGCTGTTCTATGATTAATAACTGACAAGAGAGTGACATTCATTTGGATGTGTGGTCAGAAGACCAGCAGGATTGACTTTACCTGGAAGCTTGTTGGAAATGCAGAATCTTAGATCCACCCCAGGCCTACTGAATCAGAATCTGCATTGTATCCCCAGTGATTTCTATGCCCTAAAGTCTTAAAAGGACTGTTTATCTTGTGTGAAATTCACTTAATAACTCCAGCAGCTTTAATAACTGATGAAAGAGGCTTGCTCCTGACTTTGAACTGGGAAGGGGAAGGGCCGGGGAGAGAAGAAGAGAGAGGCACATCTGTAATGCACACATTCACGTGTGCCTCTTCTATTACCTCTAACAGCAAGAAACATAACTGACCACAGATCACTAACTCTCAACTTCTCTCAAAAGATGAAACCATCCCATTTCTGAAAAAAAGGGGGGGGGGCAGGGGAGAAGGAGAAATGTAAGCCTGGTTCTATATGCAGATGAATCCTGTCATATACCTGAAACTTCCCAGCCCTACTGTTGCAACCTTCTACAGTCAATGAAAGCCACAGATGTCATAATTTAACCACTAAGTGCTTCCTTTCAAAGAAAGACATTTTAAAAACTCTTCCCACAATTAAGCTCCTGCTCAGAAGCTACTTCCTCCTGAAACCTTCCCTCATGCCCTGTCAGAATTCATTTCCAATTCCGTGCTTCTGTGGTGTGTTGTTTGTACTTCTCTTATTCCCTTGCCCCCTCCAAAGGGCTGCAGACATAATTGTTTCCTCCTCTGGATTGAAAGCAACTCGAGGGAGAGGATTGGCTATTGTTTACCTCCTCATCCTCAGGATGCTTGCATATAGTAAGTGTTCCGCTTTGTTTAATTGAACCTCTGACTTTCCCTGAGGTGTATAACTTCAACATGTGACCCAGAAAATCAAAAGAGGTTCAAAAAAGAGGCAGAGACACTAGACACAGAGAAAACACAAACATTTTGATGGTTCCATTTGGAAGGACATCACTCCAGGTGGGGAAAAGAGATAGGATGCTGCCCATGACATTATCTGTTGCCTCAGAGTCCCACCTTCCCATTGTGTGACCGGTCGAAAGCAAGGAGTTTGTTTTACCCAAGAGCCAAGGTCAGGGAACAGGATTCTGTAGAACCCGGGTGTGTATGTCAAGGAGAAACCAACTGAAGTGAAAAGGCAGACTAGACACTACGAGTGAATTCTGGAAGATGTGAAGGGAATGCAGATGGGAGCAGCACACTAGTGATCCCTCCTTGGGAAATAGCTTTGGCCCTCCCACAGAGAAGGACTGTGCTCTGACAGGATATAACAGCATCACAAATAATTCTAGAAATTGCCCAACATGTCATTACCGTCAGTAGTTATATGTCCCAAATCACCTCAACTGAGTCGTCCTTGTCCTCACCTGTCACAGATGGGGGATGACAAAGTATCCCAGAATGCCTACCTCAGGACCGCCAATATTAATATTCTTTGTCCCGACTGAGGTAAATTTATAAACGCAGCATTCTCAGAGACAGATTTTGTTAGATTTTATTTCAACCACAAGACAATCTATGGGAAGAGAAAGACTGTCCATAGGAAACATTAAACATGAAACCAATGATCACATCCCTGTGAAATGTAGGACACTGGGAGCAAACCTAATCTCCAAGATGTTTCCACCTCATTTGCCCTCAGCTGTGTAATCAGCTTTTCCTCTCAACGCCAAATAAGTGCAACTGGCCTGCTGCCGCATTCTTCCTAATATAGCTGCTATTCTGTTGATCAATAGCTACTCATCACCCTGACATTTCCTGAAAATACTTAATGGTGTCAAAATGTTTATCTCTGCAGCACATCTAGGGGTCTGAGACACAGAAAAACAAGCTTTGGGCTGCAACGTTGTCACTAATGGGGGTTCACAGTCCAAGAAAAGATAAACCGGGCCATGGAAAAGTCAGAACTTAAATAATAGTTGAAAATACTCAAACCAGCAGAATGATACCTCTGCAGATTGAGTGGGCTCAGCCTCGTCTGATGCATCATACATGTTATTTATTCCCCAACTCATTCTGAAGGGGATTTGAAATACTGCATTCTCCTTGGAACGTTTCAATGTGGAGCCACATTGCAGCTCATTGTGGAGGCTGGTAAAATGTTTGCAGACAAGACTTTTTTAAATTGCCTACAGAAGTATTAAAAATATCTTAAATGCCACCTGAGGCACCATATGGGGAAATTACTCTCCCTTAGCTACAACCATGATTGCATTTATGCTGTCAGTCTGTAGCAAAAAAGCAAGAACTTGAGTCTTAAGCCGAAGCCATTAAATCACCCATTTTAGTTCCCTGAAAATGCTGAGGTTTGACTCAACAGGGGAAGTCATGTTGACTATAGTTCTCTTGAATATGGGAGAATAGAGTGGTAGGAGTGTAAGGGTTTCATGCCAAGAGATATATCCTCAGACACCACAGCAGGACTTGCAGTCAGTGAAATCCCACTGTGTTGTCATTATCTGGCACAACAGGCTTGGTATGCAGCTTTGTCAAAGAGAGTCCTGAAAGCCACCAGGATGTATCACTGAGGGCAGGAGAGAAAGAACAGCAGGATTCCAAGTCACCTGCTTTGTGACAAATCAGCTAAAGTGATAGGCAGGGAAGAATTACCCCCATCTGGGGCAGAACTTGAGATAATGCAGAAAGAAAATTCATGTTCCAGGGTGTAAGCTAGCCTCGAGTCAGAGGAATCAGTGCCAAAGATGGCAGGCTCTGCAGAGAACAGCTGCATCCTCAAAGGGAAGAAAAGGCTTTTTAAATGATTTTCTTATTATTATGAAAGTATCACATACTAATACTAATTTCATACTAATTTCATTGCATTTTGAAAAATACAGGAAAGCATGAAAGAGCCCTGGCTGGTGTAGCTCAGTGGCTTGAGTGCCGGTCTGCGAACCAAAGGGTCACTGGTTTGGTTCCCAGTCAGGGCACATGCCTGGGTTGCGGGTAACGTCCCCAGTGGGGAGCATATGAGAGGCAACCACACATTGACATTTCTCTCCCTCTATTTCCCTCTCCCTTCCCCTCTCTCTAAAAATAAATAAATAAAATCTTTTTTTAAAAAAAGCATGAAGGAGAAAATAAAAACTGATTATAATCTCACCATTCATCTATTTAATCAGCAAGTATTTCTGGAGTACCAGGACCCTTTCTAGGCACTGGAGGTGGGGAGGTGAACACAAACATGCTCTCTTTGAGTTTCTGGTGCACAAAGGCAGACAGATAAATAATATAATCACACAAAGGAGAGTATCGTTATTTACTAGGCTAAATACCACAAAGAAAGGAATGAAGTCCCTAAAAGAAGAAGGGAAACTGTTCCACTTAAGGGGGAGGGGAGGTAGAGTAGTGGTCTGAGAAGCCTTCCTAAGAAGGTGACTTAAGCTGAGGTCTGAGAGATAAGCAGGAATTAATTAGTCAAAAGAGAGATAAAGAACCATCAAGGCAGAAAGAGTAATCTATGCAAAGTTCCCTGACAGAAGGGAACAAGAGCTGTGTTGGAGAACTGAGAGCAGCCAATGTGAATAGACTCAGAGCTTGAAGGACAGGGGAGCCTGAGACTGGAAAGGTAGGCAGGGCCAGACTCCACAGGGCATTGTTGATCTTCATATGAATCCTTAAAATATTATTTTTATATGTATAGTCTGTTCAGAAAGTATCTAGTCATGTAATATGAAATATAGAGACTTTTTTTTTAAAGAAAATACAAGATACAAGAGACATTGTACATAGGACAATGATGCCTCAGTCTCCTTCAAATTAGGCACCTTGAGAACACATACAGTTCTCACAGAGTCTCTTCCACTGTTCATAACACTCTGCAAAATCCCTTGTTGAAATCACCATCAGCTGCCCCATCATATTTTACTGAATCTCATCAGCAGTCTGAAACCTCCTCCCTTTCAAAGGTGATTTTAGTTTTGGGAAAGGCCAGAAGTCAAAAAGCACCGAATCTGGGTTGTAGGAGGGGCTGAGTCACCTGGGTGATTTGATGTTTCACCAAAAACTCTGCATGAGACGTGATGCATGAGCAGGTGCCTTGTGATGAAGCTGACAATCACCAGTTGCCCATAGCTCCCTGTTTTTGTCATATTGCATCTCTTAACCAGTGAAGAACAATGAGACAGTACACCTTATAAATTGTTTGGCCTGGAGGGGCATACATCTTCCCAGTCAAAAAACAGTTAACATGGTCTTGATCTTGCTGTGACGTTGCCGCACCTTCTTTGGACATAGAGAACCAGGTGACTTCCATTGGGACAACCGGGCCTTCATTTCTAGATCATAGCAGTACACCCACCATTCATCTCTGGTTGTGACCTTCTTGAAAATCTGGTCCATTGGTAGTGATTTGAATCAAGTCATCAGCAACTGCAGCATGGTGTTTCTTCTGTCCTGGAAGCAGAAGCAGCAAAACAAATTTTGCCACATGTTTCATACCAAAATCCTGTGTCAAAATCTGGGACACAGTAGTTTTTAGAATCCCCAGATCAGCTTCTACTTCTCGCACTGTCAGTCACCAGTCTTTGCTGATTGCAGCCCAGTGACGTTCAGTATTCTCAGGTGTTCTGTTTGTTGCAGGCCTTCTAGAATGTGAATCACTTTCAACAGATTCTCGACCACCTTTGAAGCTTTGGGCCATGTTATATAACATGAAACTTTTATTTGTACTGCACTCATCTTATTGTCCCCAAAAGCCTTCTGAATCACCCGAAAAATTTCCACTGAGGAATATTCAAGCTTAATGCAAAATTTGATGTAGATTTGTTGCTTTACTCAGTCATTTTGAATGCAACAGCTGCACAGTACACATGCTCACTCAGTGGCGTCTACCACCCCCATTGACTAGTATAGTGAAGTCGTCGTTGTTCACGCATGCACATTCCAGTCCACTCTCCTTGGCTGCCAGGTTGCATCGATGTCACGTAAACAATTCTCACTATATTAACAATGGCTGAACTTTTTCCAGACAGACCTCGGTATGTATATGTATGTGTTCATACATATATCACATGTATGTATAATGTGTACATATATATTTGTGTATATATTTAGTTTAACCATTACCATCAAACTGTCAAATTTCTTCAAAAAAGTATGCACTAATTGATATTCTTATACTATATCAGTGTCAATTTCACTCTTTCCTCAATCACATTCATTATCTCTTTTTAACTTCAACATTTTATAAGCAAAAACATATCATTTAAATTTTCATTTAACAGCACACAAATATAAATTGCCTGTTGTCTTTCCACTTGATTCACAGCAAGCAGGACTTTGCTCTTGGTGAAGTAAGTACAGTGTTGTTATTGTCAGTCTGAGGCAGCTGAAATAGCCCCTCTGTTGGAGATATCTCTTGCAGTTTCAACCTGGGTACCTAATGTTCCCTCATTACCCATCATTAAGCTGAGGCATTAAAATGTGAAAGCAATCTATCAAATTAGTGTTAGCCATTAGTCTTAGTTCAAATTAATACGTGAGGTTAATTAATTTCCTCCTGCCCAATCACATAGGATTGTCCTGAGGGAAAGAGAAAAGTCAGGTAAGACTTGCTGAGAAGAGAGAAAAGAGTCAAGTCTGAACTTGATGGGCAAATGGGGGCCAATCTGGGAGAGGTAAAGGAATAGTGAGACCCAAACCAAGGACCTACTGAGGAGACTTCATGCCAAGCAGAAAGGGATGGCCAGTAAGAGAACAGGGCAGCAAGAGAAATGATTTAAATACCAGAGTGACAGCTTCACCGCTCTGCCCATGGAGAGCAAGGCTCATTTGCATGTATCACATGGAAAGACTCAATGGCCTTCCTTTTACCTTAAGTCCCTTCTGCACAAACAAATCTTGATCTCAGATCAATACTGTGATTAGGATGTGCAAGGGCTACAGAAGCTTATGTAAAAATCATGTGGCACATCCCTAAGACTGACAAAAGTCACATCTCTGGGCAGGTCTGAGGAAGTGTGGGAGTGGGGCAGGGAGGTTTACCTATTTTCATCCTCTGGAACCCCAGAATTTTGACAGCAATGGTCAGGAGGGGCTCATCTGGAGAACTCACTAGAGCACTGGAGTAGTTGTTTAACATGAGAACTTTATGAAACAATAAGTCAAGAAAGACTGAGAGCACACTATCCATTGAGTTCTACATATGTTTTACTATATAATCTATATACCACAAGATACAGATACAATAAAGTGTGTTTTCTGTGCAAATTTCCAGTTCCAGCTAACTAAAGAGGCTGAGTGGCTAATACATGTTCTCTCTTCCAGTCTATGCTGGGTCCTTTTTTGTGAGGCTCATGTTCTGTAAATGACCTCCTGTGGCTCTCAGTTCCATATTGCAATCCGTGCCCAGCTCCATGGGCATGCAGCCTGTGTAGTCACACAGGGCCCCGGCATGGAAGGGCCCCGGCATGGAAGGGCCCCCGCATGGGAGGGCCCTATGCTGTGTTTAGTGTTTTGCTTTCTCTGTCTTGAAATTCTTAATAATCTTTGAACAATGGAACTTGCCCCAGGTTCCACAAACTTTCTAGCTTATCCTAGTCATATTCTGTTCCCAAGACTCTTGTTTCAAATATTGAAATGCTTTCAAGGTGTCCCAGTGTAATTGTGCGGTTAGGAGAATATGTTTGAAACAAGAGAGACCAGGGTTCACTTCTTAGTTCTGCCACTTCCCAACAGTACAATTTTTGACAGACAAGATCTCTCTAAACCTCAGTTTTCTCATCTAAGCCTACCTCATAATTTGATGTTTATGTTTAAAAATAAAATGCGGCAAAGCACTTAGCACCCCGCTTGGCACAATGCATGAAGATACCATCAGCATGTGATTATACACATTTTATTTTTATCATGTATATTTTGCTAGTTAATGAAGACTTTGCTTCTTCTCAATATAATCAGCAAAATATTTGCCACTAATTACCATAGTAACAGCTTGTCTGATTGTGTGGTCCTTCAGCTCACCATCCCTCTCTATCTCCTCAGTCTGCACACTCCAGTATAAAGTCAGTGAGTGCTGAGTTCCTCTGGACCAAAAATGGATTCTGAACTCTCAAATCATTCACCACCTCACCCACTTCACCCCCAACACATGACAATTCCCATATAACACCATCAAGCTCTGGTCCTAACCAGAGCAGTGTAGTGGCTTTACCAGTTAACCATTTCATACCCCAGAATGTATAAGAGTAACAAAAAAGCTTCATTTAGCCCTGGCTGGTGTGGCTCAGTGGATTGAGTGCCACTCTGCAAACCAAAGGGTCACCAGTTCAATTCCCAGTCAGGGCACATGCCTGGATTGCAGCACCAAGTCCCCAGCAGGGGGTCTGAGATAGGCAACCACACACAGATGTTTCTCTCCCTCTGTTTCTCTGCCGTTCCCTTCTCGTTAAAAATAAATAAATAAAATCTTTTAAAAAATTGAAAAATTTTAAAAAGTTCATTTAAAACACACACATGGGGTGTGTATGGACACGCAGATACAGGTAAATGAATAAAAATAGATTAAACTAGACATCAAAAAATGAGCAGCCAGAAGTGTTTCAAAGGGATTGTACTAATGTCTACAACTCACATTGAAATGCATAAAAATTAAGATGGACTGATGGATGGATGGAGGGATGAGCAGATGGATAGATATATGATAAAGCAAATAAGAAATATTTTCTATAGAAACTAGGTGGTAAGTATTTGAGTATTCACTCTATAATTCTTTCTTTTTGTACATTTAAAAATTTTTTATAAAATATTGATGGAAGTCTAGTCATGTTTTGTTTGCTTGCATAGTCTTCTAAAAATCAGGAAATCTAACAAAATCCAGATTTTTATGTTTCTGTAAAAATCTAAATTCTGGCAATATTGAATCTACATGCCTACAGGTGGTTAAGACTGAGTAGCAGCTGAATTTTTAAGGGGCATAAGACCACCAGGTTTATACATCCCTAACCTTTTCCTGTTTTGTTAGGTCCTCCCTGAGTCACTCATTTAGGATTTCTGCCTGCCCTTCATAGACATTTGAGTTGCAACCCCTGATGGAATGATTATTTACTTCATAAAAGTCTTGTTCCCACAACTCCTTTTCCGGAGATTTTTTAAGTGACACCTTCAATGCTCTCCTTCAGAAGTAGCTATAAATTTCATGAAATTATATGTGCCTGAGAAATACTGTGCCTATGCCCTCATGTTCATTTTTTTCTAAAAAGATAGTCCATCGCTTTTTTATTAGGGTCTCAAAGAGATTCGTGACTCAAAAGTAATTCATAACTAACATAAGTTAAGGAGCTGTGCTAGTATATTTTAAACAATTCAAATTAAATTTAAGATACCATCTACACATAACCAGTCAGGTACACTGTTACATTATCCTCAACAGAAAAGTACCTGTGTACCCCTTCCTGAACCAGAGTGTGAGCGAGTCAGTAAGTGAGTGCATGAGTGACTGTGTGTTTGGAGGGGAAGATGAGATTTACAGTAGATGAAGGACCGCTGCACACAGAGTTCTCAAATACTCTGTGATCCAAGCATTATAAATCTACATTCATGTGCATACATAAGGGCTGGTGATCTCTAGGAAGCTCTGTGTCTCATGTGTACACAACTTCAATAGAACAAAGGATTTTGATAAATCCTATCTTGGATATTAATAATTCCAAAACTGTCTCCCTCTCTACTTCAAGTTCTGTCCCTAAGAATGGCCAATGAAAATCTCGTTTCAACTCCAAAAATTGACACCAGAATTTCCTGGATTTGTATAGATAATGATAGTTTATTATCTAAGTCATTGCTTTCTCACTTATCTCCCCATCTTCAAGAATATAAGAAGAAAGATTTGGAAGCAGCCCAAGTACCCATCAATAGATGAGTGGTTAAAAAAAAGCTGTGGTACATTTATAAAATTGAATCTGTAAAAAAGAAGGAGATCCTACCTTTTGCAACAGTGTGGATAGAACTAGAGAGTATTATTTTAAGTAAAACAAGCCCACCAGAGAAAGATGAATACCATATGATTTCACTTATATGAAATCTAATGAACAAAATAAACTAACAAAAAAATAGAAATAGACTCACAGACACAGAGAATAGATTGGCAGCTGTCAGAGAGAAGGAGATGGGGAGCTGGGTGATAAAGGTGAAGGGATTAAGCCAAAAAAAAAAAAAAAAGACTGATGAACAGACAACAGTATGGTGATTACTAGAGGGAAAAGGGGTCGGGGGAAGTAGGAGAGGGTAATGGGGGAATAAATGGTGATGGAAGAAGACTTGACTTGGGGTGGTGAACACAATACAATATAGAGATGATGTATTACAGAATTGTACACCTGAAACCTGTATACATAATTTTATTAACCAATGTCATCCCAATAAATTCAATAAAAAGAAAAGTAAAAAAAAAGTAAGAAGATATAGTTGTTAAACTCAGTTAACCTTTTCTATTTATACACAATTTTTTTTATCAGTTTACCTGATCCTTCCATAATTTTGAGTGAACACAAACACAAGATAGAAATGAATTTTATTCAACTACATGAATTGTGAGTCTACCATGTGTCATGCAATGTGTTCGCCTCTGGAACTGAGAGAAAATATGATTGGGTCCCCATATTCAAGGAACATTGCTACAAACACTATTGCATTATTGCTAATATAAGTTACAAAGCAAAAAAGTCTTTAAGATTCTATAATATTAGAGCCCCAGCCAGGTAGCTCAGTTAGTTGGAACACCCTCTATTATACCAAGGTTGTGGGTTCAATTCCCAGTCACGGCATAGGCATACACAAGAATCAACCAATGAATGCATCAATAAGTGAGACAAAAAAAATCAACGTTTCTCTCCCCCCACCTTTCTCTCTACAATCAAAAAATTTATATTTTTTAATTCTATAATATTAGAAATACAGCATTTTGCCAGGAGTTCTTGTATGGATTACCAAAATTTTAAGTTTGCCAATCCTGAGGTCTTGCTTTTTACAATTTTCCCTAGTCCCTTTTCTCCAGGGTTGGTCCCTCTGAATTTGATCTCATGAAAATCCCTTCCAGCCAACAGTGTGCTCAGGCATCTGTGACAATTCACATTTCTCAGAGCCTGGACTTGGTGGTTATGGGTGTGCCAGTGAGGCAAGACACAGAACGTGGGGCATATCCAGGGACAAAGCAAGCACTGGAGCCAAGTAGAGGTCTACTGGGGGCTTTGGTCAAAGGTCATAGGCAGGGAGGTGGAAAGTAGTTAAGAATCAACAGCAGGACGTAAAGAAGAGGTACCTGGATAGAGGGAATAAGTAGGAATAGAGAGAGATTCTGTAAGGCTTCTCAGAAGCTTCTTATAGGCAAAAAGGAACTGTCATGGTTTGTGGCACATTTACTCATATATCTCTTGTACCAACAATTCTCTAGTCTTTCAGGTGCTCCCAATCAATTCTTAATATTTACCATCTCTCCATTGCTGCTTTTCTTGCATATTAAGCTCAGCAATTCTGTCACTGACAATCTTCTGAATAATTCTATCTCATCACTTCTAGCTTCATTGCATCTAGGCACATCCATAAAAGCACTTGTTTTGGGGTAGCTGAGGATCAGCTGGAATCTGACTGGAATCAGACAATAGCTTTTCCAAAGTTCTTCCAGTAACAGAACCAAAACAAGAACTTGTACCTTAAAGTTAAGCATAACTTTTAAAAAGTGACTCATTTTCTTAAATGAGCTGGCAGAGTCTTTGTAAATCCAACATACTGATACAATACCAGTGTATCACCCCATCTAAAGTTTACAGTCATAACCCAGAAACTCAGGCCCTTTGATATAGGTACCAACTATTTCTGCAATCATACTCTCCCATTCCATTCATCTACCAACTTGGGCACCGAGGGCAGTGAACACCCACAATCAGACCCATATATAACTACAAGCAACTCAGATTAACGCCTGAATCTGCACTCCTCAGCATCCTTTATCCACCCCTCTCTAAATCATCTACCTACTCAAGACACACGCTCTTACTAAAGGTCTCATTTCTCAGATTTCCTGAGTAAAGCAGAATGAAGAAGATAAACCTAGACAGATTTCTCAGCCTAACACTATTGACATTTGAGGCCAGAGAAGTCTTGGTTTTGGTGGGGGTGGGGGACCTGCCATATGTATTGTAGGACTTAAGGAGCATTCCTTGCCTATACCCACTAGATGACAGGAGTACCACCCACCACCCAGTTGGAAAACCAAAAATATCTCCAGACATTTTCAAATGTCCTGTGGGGGCAAAATTGTGAATACTTCCACATTAATTATATCATTTAATTTTATACCAACTCTTTATAGCACAGAGAAAAAAACTGAGATAACACCACAGAACTGAGGCTAGGTTCTATCCACCACACCTCAGCTACCCCAAAACAAGTGCTGAAATGCGAATGGGCCAAGGGTCTTTGGATTTTCCTCTTCAATGCTGATCTTTTAGGGACAAGAATGAACATTAAAGTCCTTTCAGGTTGCTCTCTTCTTGATCGTCGTGCTGCTTTAGTAACTCAGTTTCACCTCAGGTAACCCAATTCACTCACCAACAGATATCACTCCTACTTATTGGATTTTTGGATGGATTTCACAACAGGCTTTATTTAGGACAAGCTGTTCAGCTGAGTTTTTCTCATTTAACACAAAGCATCTAATGCCCGAATGCTGGAGTCATGTAAGGAAGAAGACAAAGCTAACAACTGAGGTGGAACTTACGATTCCCTGTGGATAAGGGAAAACAGGAACAAGAGCAAGGCACACCTAATGGGCATCTGATCTTTCTTTCCATCCACACTTGTTACAGGGCACTGCTACCTTTAAGCCAGCAGATGGCTTAGCTTACTCTCACAGTGAAAGGAGAGTGTGTTTATTCCTACATTCTTGACAGGCCAGCTGTTTTACTAAATGTAATCATTAACAAAAATGCAATTCTTTGTACTATGTCCAAAAGGATTTTTGTTAAAAAGCAAGTTTACACCTGGAGTATATAGGACTAAGGTGACCAGATGTCTCTGCTACTTGCTGGATTTATTATATTCCCTAGGATAGTCCCCTGGCTCCTGATGCTGGGGCAGACTCATTGGCTCTTTGCCAGAGGGCACCTGACTTGAATACCCCTGTCTTACACAATTCTAGAATATGAGACAGGGAGAGGAGATTAACTGATAGGAAGATAGTCTTCACCCGTAGCATTGCTTTTCTTTTCAAATTTTGTTTTTAAGGCTTGCATATTATTGGATTAGGGCCATATTCTACAATTAGTTCATTCTGATTATTTAAACTACTGACAAGATAGACACAAGACATTTTATCTTGACTATTTGAAATATATTTACATTTAAAAAATGGGAGGGATAGGGACAAAGTTCCATGTTTTGTTTTTTTCAATAATTTCCTCAATAAGCTAATTGGCAAATGTAGAAGTTTAACCTAACTTTAAGAATTCTTGTGATCTGAGTTCTTGGAAGAAATGGCTGGGGAGGTTTATAAATTTTTAAAAGTCCCACATAAACAAATGCCATTTACATAAAGTTATTAGTAAGTTGAAACTTCTTTAAGATAAACCTCTTTTATATTGTGTATGGGGAAGATGAACAGGTCCCACTATTGTCAGATGGGTACTAGACTTACTAAGGTTATCACTTTGTAAATTACAGAAATCTATAATCCTGATGTACACTTAAAACTAATATAATACTGTATGTCAATTGTAATTTAAAAGTAAAAATATGTATATATTAAAAGATCCCACCATTAAACTTTCACCACTAGACAAAGGTTTTTAGTTTGATGTAGCTGAGATCACTCTCTTTCTCTTTCTCTTCTTCCTCATAATAATGTACAAGGAAAGATGCTGCATTTGATTTGTGGACTCTCAGGGACCTGGGACCTGGGATCTGCCTAGAGATAAACTTGGGAAAACTGTATGGCCTAGGCCTAGGGTATTTAACCACGCCAGCAATCAGTGCTCCAGCTGAGTTAGCAAATCCAGTTGAAATTTAGTACAGCTGTCCCAAATCCTTTATAAACCAGATTCTGAAGGTGGCCCCCATCTTGCTAATCTGAAATAAAGTCACTTGGGCAAAAACCTACTAGCCAGAATGATAAACCTAAGAGGAATCAAAGCCATAATTTGATTCATTTGGGTAGAGCTGGCTCAATTCTGTGTCATTTTTGTGCTTAGTTTCCTTTTTTAAAGTGGTTTTTCAATTATAACTGGAAAAAAAAAACCCTGAATAACTTTAGATCAGTAGTCATGGATTGCACTAGGGCTTAGACACTGAATATTTGTTTGGGATTGGCGGAGGGCAAGATCATGGTGTTAATAAAAGCATTTCCTAGTGCACTCCAGAACCAATGTTCCCATTCAGAGAACCTGAGAAAATACCCCCTTAATTAAGATTAATGTGAGAACACATAAAAGATATGGTTTTATGCCATATTTAATTTTAAGAAAACTCCTTTTGTCTGGCTGGGAATGCCTTCTCAATCTCATTAAGGTTTTGAAATCAGAAAGTGGAGAAGAAAAAGTAAAGACAAATTTATAAGAGCAGAGTGATGAGGATCCCTATCATCTTGGGATGTTGGAGAGAAAATCCAAGGAAAAGGAGCTGAAGGATGCATTTAAAAGTACTGTTGTGTACCCTGGCTGGTGTGGCTCGGTGGATTAAGTGTCAGCCTGTGAACCATAAGAGCTTCTTGTTCAATTCCCAGTCAGGGCACATACCTGGGTTGAGGGCCAGGTCCCGAGTTGGGGATGTGTGAAAGGCAACCACACATTGATGTTTCTCTTCCTCTCTTTCTCCCTCCCTTCACCTTTCTCTAAAAATAAATAAATAAAATCTTTAAAAAAACAAAGGAAAAGAGGTACTGTTGTGTTTTTATAACATTCAAATTTGACTATAGATCATAAAAGATCTTTTTTTTTCATGTGTTGAATTTATAGGGGTGACATTGGTTAATAAAATTATATAGGTTTCAGGTACACAATTCTATAATATATTATTTGAATATTGTCTTGTGTGTTCATCACCCCAAGGTAAGTCTTCTTCCATCACCATTTATCCCCTTTTTACCCTCTTCTGCCTCTCCCCAACTTCTTTCTCTCTGGTAATCAACATACTGTTGCCCATGTGTATGAGTTGCTGGTTTGTTTTTATTTCTTTTTCTTTCTTTTCTTCTCTCTCTCTCTCTCTTTTTTTTTTTTTTTTGCTTAATCCCTTCACCCTTTTCACCCAGTGCCCTAACCCTCCTCCCCTCTGTCAGCCGTCAGTCTGTTCTCCGTATCTGTCTGTTTCTATGTTGTCTGTTAGTTTATTTTGTTCATTAGATTCCACATGTAAGTGATTATCATATGGAAAAAATAAAAGATCCTATTTTAGTTTTTTGGGGAAGTTGGTCCATTCCCTTAATTTTAGAACAATCCTGGAATTTTCTTTCCACTTTTGTATGTCCCGATTTGAATTTTCAGGTAAACAGTATAAAATGCAGATTAGCCCTCTCAGCCACATTTATAGTTCTTTCTCTGTACTTCACACTTACTCATTATGTTTTCAGAAATGTGATTACATTATGGTTTACTTTAGCTGCTTCATCATGTGTTCTACTTTTATATATCATGCTACACAGTGTTAGAAAAAATAATTTTCTGTAACAAATATATTCAAAGACTTTTAGTTCTTATTTTCTTAGCATTTCATCTACAAATATGTCAAACACTCCAGAGTTTTCATTTAGCTGGAGCTTAATATCAAGCCTTTTATTGCTAGTGAAATATATATGCCCTAACTGTGGATCTTTGACTCCCCAAATAGCTCTCCTGAATTTGAGACTTAATCATAAATAACCACATGATTATTAATTATGGCTAATATTTGTTGAAAACCTGCTATCTGCCAGACACTCTACTTACTGGAAGAGGGAATACGCTATGAGCTTTTGAACATTCCTGCATGTTCTTGCTGGGTGTGCCAAGAATGCAAGGCTCTGACCACTCTTTAGCCAGACTGTTTCTCAGAGTTGTGTTTGCAGCAAGTAACCTTGAAGGATGAGGTGTCTTCCCCTGGGCAAAGGGCAACCTTGCCTCTGCTTACTAGAAAGTGGTAAATCCCCAAATTTAGTGTCCCTCTCTTGTAAGTCAGCCCAATGTGTATGCAAGTACTTATCACAGGCCTCATGGGACTTGGGGGACCTAGAGAACCAATGCAAATAAATATGATATTCTGGCTACTGCTTTTGCTGTGAGTAATAAACTTCTTTGTTTCTGTTTCAGGAGTCGTGTATCTCCTACCAGCATCCTTTGGCAGGCTAACTCGTAAGTAGGGTAAAATTGCAGGCGCTGCCTACACACTTCCTAACAAAGCTTTGTGTGCTGATTATCATATTTAATTTTCGCCAAGCCCCCATGAGACCTTTATTCCCACTTTTCTAAAGTTATCAACATTGTACTCATCACACTTTGCTTCATTATTAAGTCTGGACCCCATTGTCAATTTTCTTGTCAGCACCCTCAACTCTGTATGCTTTCCCTGCAACCACCAGGTAACACCCACAAAACTGGACCAGTCCCGGTTAAAATTCCCCGCACCTGTGCTGCTGAGAGCAGTCCTTTCATCTGCAGTCACTGAGATTCAAAACATCAGCCTCAGCTGAGCCTCCAGCACCGTCAATGACTCTCCTTTGCTTGTCCTTGGATAGCTCCGTGTCCCTTTCTCCTGGAATGCTAAAACTCTACTCTTCCCTGAAAGCTCTTCCTCTAACTCCTTGATTCTAGAGTCCTATTTCACAGAAAGAATAGAAAGTTCCAGAAAATAACTCCATCAACTCCCTTACACACACACACTTAAAGGTGTGACTTATGAACATGACCTCCACAATTTTCCTAAAGGCCCAAGCTCATCAAGTCAAATCCTTGCCTACCCTCCACCCCAGATTTGATATCATCCCTGCTTATCTATCACTAGTCAAATTATGCTCACATTTCCCTCACTTTTAAACATTCTCAGGTCCCTAGCCTAAAAACAAAATCTTTTACTCAAGACTCCTCCCAAGGATCTCTTCCCCTATTTCTCTCCTCCTCACAGCCCAGATTATTTCTCCTCACTTTCACTCCTCCTCCAGCTTCCAATCCACTTCATCACAGAAATGCTCTGACAAAATTAGGCCAAGATTTCCTAATTGCCCAGCCCAGTGGATCTCTCTTTTCTCCACACATCTAAGCCACAGGTACAAAAGTTACCAGAACCCAGTAGGAGAAAGGCTGAGTTTTTTCCAAGATGATTTCAAACTATGTAACTGCAGTGCTATTCTTAAATAATCTTAAGATGTCAAGTGTTAAGTATGGTTGGGCTTGATATTTAAAGAGGCTAGTGAACAAATAGGTTACTTATAATAAATGACCTTCAAACAGGATTTGTTGGGTAATGTGTTATATAGGGAAGAGAAGAGCAAAATATTCTTTTTAGTTTGAAGTTAACTTACTTGGGTCATTTTTGGATACTGCTTTCATTGTGCACTTGTGTATCCTAGGGTAGTGTGTAGCATAACCATCACTGCTGTTTAATTTTCTTTGAAACTTATACATTTATTTTAAAGAGGAAGAGTCAAACATTCTTTGGCCCCATGACTTCCCTTGGCTATACTCTGTATTTAATCATTTGACAACCTCCTTCCCCAGGATTTCTGCTAAGGGAAGACATCAAATGTGAGAGTGGAAAGAACCTTGAAGACTATGGAGTTTAACACCAGAATTTTACGGATGAAGCTACAAACCAGAGATGTCACCAGAATTACCCAAGGTCAAACAGCAGTTGTTAGAGATTAAACAAGAATTCAAGTTCCCATAACACTTAACAGGAAGTCTTCTCTTATTTCTACTTTCCTGATTTTGCATGGGGCCACTCAAAATAGGGAGCAAATCTTCCCTTAAGTGCTGTTCCAGCACCAGAAGCTCCTTCAGCTGGAAGCTGTGCGGAGCAGTGCTGTAGGCATAGCACGGAGCTTTCAGGCCCCTGGGTCAGAACGTGTCTCTGACCCACCAGCGCGCAGGCAGGCCCTTTTGTCCACCGAGGCCTACATTTTCTCTTCTGACCGAAAAAGGGGAAGGAGAGATTAGAACAAATGATTTCTGAGATCTCATTCATATCTAATTTTGCACAAGTGCTGTGGAAATTTGTTTTGTGAAAATAATGATGTGGTTATTCTATATCTAGAGGGCATTTTAAATCTCTGTAGATATTCAGTGAGGTTTCTATCATCTAAGTTCTTATATTCTTGTTTCTAAAAGAAGGACGCCTTTTGGGCCTTAATAAGCATCAGAGTAGGACCACGAAAGGTATTATACACCCACTTTCAAAATACACACATTTTTAACCAAGATTTTAGTAATCGTAAGGACTAAAAGAAAAGGAAATGGCTGTGAATTAATTATTACTATTTTCCTATTTGAAATATTTGAAGAAAAAGTGGTAGAAAGAATTGTGTGTCTAGGACCTCCAAGAAGGAGACACTAAGATGTGATTAAACATGCAAAGATGTTATTAGATGACACGCCTATGGGAGACAGTGGGGAGGGAGCCAGAAAGGGCTGGGAGAACAAACTGACTATGATATCAATTTGAATAACTATGATACCAGTGCTGAAGGAATGAAGCAAGAAATGTCGGGTAGAAGTATCCTAGCAGCCAAGCAGTCCAAAGAAAGTTCAGCAAGGCCATCAAGAGGCGCTGAACCAAGCTGGACTTCAGAAGAGTCCTGTCTCCAGGAACAGACTTGCCTGGCTTCCCTCCTGCATTTAGGGAAGGGAGATAAATATGAAAACCCACATATAGCTGGGGGGAAGGGGGTGGCCTTGTGCGGGGCTGTAAACAGGTGAAACTAACACAAAATAATATTGAACATAAACTGTAATTGAAAAAAATCTAGAACCCTCATCTATGTTTAGAGATTTTGCTTTCCTCCAATTGATCTCTGTTAAATGACTGCTGCCAGTTATTTGTCACTTGGCAATGTGTTGCAAATGGATATAAATCAATTTGGTCATGCAAACTCTCTTAGGTTCTTTTATACAAAAAAAAATCACAGTCACTAAAAAGTTCGAAGTACCTGAGGGTTAGCATTTCTCCCCAACCTTACTACCAGATTTTTAAGAATGCAATTTCAGACCGAATTCCAGCACACATACACTTACAAAACAAACATTTATTGGCAAGCAAGTTAATATAAGCTGATCTGTAAATTAGATGAAGTTTTAGCTCTCTGTTTTTCTAGGTGCTCTGACCACAGCTTGAGTGACAACAATCCACAAGCAGGATTCTGTCACCCTCCTGGTCAGCAGCAGAGAAAGAGCGATCCTCAGTGGTTGGACACAGGACTAATTGGGAATCAAGCCTTGGGTTCCATACAGAAGGTACAGACTATATGCCTCACTGGGTTCTTATACTCTCTGTCCATGTTCATGCATGAGTAGGGAGTAGATTTAAAATATTTTGGCCAGCCCACAAATTGCATACCTTTCTTTTAACCAATAAGAGCCAAATTCCTATCATTCAAACATGCTAACTGGCCATGAATTTCATAGATAAAACTCATTTTTGAAATTCATTTCATTACCCAAACTCCTGGTATTGATTGATAAGGGAGATAGATAAGGGAAGTGCATGTACTTGTTGCCTGCAGAGTATGTATAGGCTTTCGGATTAGATGCTAGCTGACCCTCTAGGCCAGATGCATTCCTGATCCGAACACCCGTTAGAGCTGGGCTGTAGCTTAACCTAATCTCATACAGACAGTAACACGTAATCACACGGCCTGTGCGGAAGTATCTCAAGGTCGTTTTACAGATGGTGTAATCAGATTGCTTTTCTCTTTATGGGACCCTAGAGCTATTTAGCCTTTCAGGGCTGTGAGCTAATACTCTCTGGCTATTGACAAGAAATGACTCCACTCCCCCACCTCACCTCCCCCTTTCCAGCCCCACCCTGAGGAAAGCCAGTGGCTTTCTGCCTCAGGGCCTTTTCCTTTGCTCCTCTCTCTCTTCTTGGAATGGATTTTCCTTGGCTCTCACCTGCCTAGCTTGGTCTCCTCCTTAAATTCTTAACACAAATGTCGTAACCTCAGCAGAGCAACCCTCCCATGCACCTCATCTAATTCAGTTGACCCTTCTCAGTTACTTTCTATGGCATCGCCTAGAGTGTTTCCTGCACATCATCACCATCAGATGTTTATTTGTTATTTATGTGTTATTTATTATCTTGTTAATAGTTTGTTGTTTTAATTATTTCTTATTGCCTTGTTTTACTTTAAGAATCAAGAGGTTAGGTACTGTCTCCTCGGTGACCATAACATTATATGCACCTGGTCAGTGTCCCTTAAATATTTGCTAAAACAATGCATGTGGTCTCACCCACTGGGCAGGAGAGATGGACTCTATGATCCTCCTATTTAACATTATTAGACACTGTTGTTTATAGTAGCCAGGATTTTCCTATTTATTCAATTTAAATCATAAGGCATCTTTGGGGTCTTCAAAAAATAAATATTCCTTTGCACATCACTAGATCTTTCATTCTTTACTTCCAACAAACTCTCTTCACTTTCTGTCAATGAAAGTAAGATTGCTCAGCCTGTCATTCAATGGCTTGTACAGGTCTTTTCCCACCAGTCATCTAAATTTTTGTGCCAACTATAGATCTTTGACTCTGAGCTCTAAATTCACCCTTTTTGTCTGCTCTTTAAAAATGAATATTGGCCCCTTAAACATTTTTCCTTTGTTAGGTGGCCAAGTGTTAAGCTTTGTAAATAGAGGACACTGGAGACATTGTAGTCTGTTTGCTTCCTGGTTCCTGGTTTTGTAAAAGGTGTGGAGCAGGGTCCAGAGCTTGGGCTGTCCTGGAATGTAAGATGCCCACTATAGCCCTGGCTGGAGGATGGGAGACATGGAGCAGGGCCAGTGAGAGTTACCTTGCATGTCAATAACAACAGGCTAGCTTCATACAGCACCTTCAAGCGAGAGAGCTTGGAACCTGTTAGCTGCACACCAGGGGGCCATGCCTCCCTGGACAGGCAAGGTAGTTGGGTTGGGGAGCTTAACCACGCCTGCAAGAAAAGCTAGAAACTTGTGGAAGATGCAAGAAATCCTGTGATACGTAGGGGACTCGGTGCTAGTATTTAAACTGGGTGGGCACGCATTGCTTAGCAATCTGCTAGAGGTGGAAAACACTGAGACACGGCTGATGGCAGGAGCCTAGCTGAGCTTTCTGAGAGAGGGTACCTCTGACTGGCCCGGTATGGCAAGGGAAGACAGGACTGTGTATGTGTGGGTGTTTGGGGGATTTGAGACTTAAAAACAGAATTTTGCCATCATTCTAAATCTGTATAACTTTTAATAAGTATTCCCTTTCCTTTTCACCTAACTCTGGCATGGGGAGTTCTGTTTTCGGCAGTGGGCAATAGAACCCTATTCTGTATCAGAAGTTCATAGCCTGATGTTCTGTTACAGTTCTTGATGCTCGAACTTGGGGCTGAGAATTGATTGTGGCAGGTCGACTCCCTTGGAAGCAGGAGAGTGAGACTGGACTTCTCCATTCTCTGAGGATTTATCTCCTCACCTCCTGAAGGCATCAGCTGCCTAATCACTCCTGGAAGGTGAGAAGGAAATGGATCACGAATCTGGGAAGGGACCAGAAATGTGAGATAGCTTGAGAGGAAATTTGTTACTGAGCAGTTTTGGAATAATGGAATTGGAGTGGCAGACAATAGTTTGGGGTATATGTGACTTCCACGTGGGCTGTATTTTCCTTGTTACAGCTTTTTGCCTGTGCTGCCAGAACAGTAAGAGCAGTTCTGGGCTGGCCCCTAGGGGGAGCCCGCTGAGTAGAAATTTGGAGGACTGGATTATTTACTGCCGTTACTCACTCTCTAAGGAGGTATTGATTTATTGCTGTAACACTGTTTGGCTTAAGTATGTTTTGGATTGCGAGAAAGGGTGGCCTGTGAACGTTCCCTGAGTTAGTGGATCATTAAACAATTGGAACAGTATTGCCAACAGCTGGACAAAAGGGATGAAATTCATTATGTCAATGCATTTATGTCGTTGTATAATAGAGTTTCACCAGGGACAGAGAACCGTGGCTTCAAAGCCTCTCCTTCACAGTAAGACCCAGGAAGAAAAGGAGAATAAGGAGATAAGTCTCATTAATGCCCTGAACCCAGGGGACTCAGGGTGGGTAGCAGAAAGCCAGTGGCTGCACCCCTGTATGACAAGGTGCGGGTTTCCCCCTCAAAGACGTATCAGAGCACCCAATTTGTCCAGGGAGCATCCCTATCTGTAACTATACCATTTCCTTTGAGCCAATATCCTGTAGGTGGAATAAATCAGCAAGGCCAACCCGTTGGCTGCTCCCGGGCCCATACTCCATTTTCCACTTCAGATTTACTGAATTGGAGGACTTCCAACCCTTCCTATAAGAAGGATCCTCAGAAAATGACAGATTTTGTCACTTCCATTTTTGCCACTTATCACCCAAATTGGGCAGTTATACAGGCTCTCCTAAGTATTTTGCTAATGGCGGCTGGTTCTAAGTCAGACTGATGAAGAGGCCCAGCGTCTCCACAAAGAAGATCACCAGGGCACCCTTGACCCTGCTGAGGCGATTCCTCGGGTGAAGCCTAACTGGGACCTGAATAATAGGGAGAGCCTAGCCTCTTTGAAACATTGCAGAAGGTGCATTTTGGAAGGGCTGAGAAAAAGAGTACCCAAGCAGAGGAGTCGGAATTTGATACAGACTCTTCAGCAGAGGTCTTCTGAGGATCCTTCTGAATTTTTAGAGAGGCTCTGTCAGGCTTATAGGAAGCACATGGATGCTGACCCAGAGGCACCAGAAAATGTGAGGATGATAAACATGACTTTTATTTGGCAGAGTGCCCAGATATCAGAAAGAAACTCCAGTGTGCAGATGGGGTATTGGGAATGAGTCCCTTCCAGCTGATGGACATAGCATTTAAAGTTTACAATGCCCAGGAAGCAGGGAAGGCAAAACGACCCTCAGTGTTGTTAGAAACAAGCTGAGGAGACCAGAAAAAGAGGCAGAACCCTAAAGTAAAGAAGGGCGACCCAGTAGGTGCCTGCTACTATGCCTGTTGCAAGGAGGGCCCTAAAGAGAGGAGGACTCCATAAGTGTCAATCAATGTGCTTATTGCAAGGAAGAGGGTCATTGGAAGAATGAGTGCCCAAATTGCAAAAGGGAAAATAGGAATGAGAATCCAGGCCGAACGATGTTTAAATGGAGAATGGAGGCTGACGATGAATGAGGAAGTCCCCGGGCTCCATTGTATACTTACTGACCTATTACCAGTTCCCCACGGGAGCCCCAGGTACAGCTGACTATGGGGAACCAGCCAATTGATTTCCTTCTAGATATGGGAGCTACATACTCAGTGTTGAATACAAAAGTAACCAGGAAAAGTTCAAATAAAGTAACAGCTACTGGAGGGATTGACCAGCTACAAAAACAAGCATTCCTACAAACTTTGGAATGCCAATTTGGGAATCAAAAATTTACACATAGTTTTTCTTTATATGCCAGATTGTCCCATTCCATTGTTGGGCCGAGCTTTACTTTGTAAACTGCACGCACAAATAATCCTTTCCCCTGAGAGACAGCAGTTGTGTGGGGAAGTCCCACTGGACCCTGCCCTCCAACTGCAGGCATTTCTGACCTGTCCGGAAGGCCCAGAGATGAACCCTTCCCACCTGAGATCTGAGAAACAGGTCAATCGAACTGTTTGGGCTGATGGAGCCCCAAGTAAAGGGGTTAATATATAACACAAAGATAAATCTAAAAGAAGGGGCAAAGGGTCCCACAAAAGAAGGAGTATCCCCTTAAGAAGGAGGCTTTAGAGGGGATCCAGCCAGGGTTGCAAAAGTTTTCAAAAGCAAGATTAATTCAGCCATACAAGTCACCTACAACACTGCCATTCTGCCAGTCAAAAAGCCACACTCAGATGAATATCAGTTTGCACAGGATCTTCGGGCCATAAATGACATTGTTCAGGACATTCATCCTACTGTGTCTAACCTTTATACCCTGTTGACTATGGTACCTGGGGATGGCAAATGATTTTTGGTCCTGGACTTGAAGGATGCCTTTTTCTGCACCCCAGTAGATGATCAGGCTCAGCAACTGTTTGCCTTTGAATGGCAGAATCCAGAGACTAAAGCCATGCCCCAATATTGCTGGACCATACTTCCACGAAGATTTAAGAACTCCCCAACTATATTTGGGGAAGTGCTGGCAAAAGACGTAAGGAATGTTCAATTGCAATCGGGAATTCTTTTGCAATATGTAGATGGCCTATTAATAGCCAGAAGCAACTATGAGGACTGCTTGCACAACACCATCACAGTCTTAAATCAGCTGGCAGAAAGGGGATATAAAGTGTCACCTCCTAAGGCCCATATTTGCAAACAGGAAGTGGCATATCTGGGATTTCAACTATAACAGGGTACCAGGAGCTTGATGGCAGATAGAAAGCAAGCCATTGCTACACTAAAAATCCCAGAAAATTGAAGCCAGTTTCATGGGTTCCTAGGAATTACAGGGTTTTGTCATATTTCGAGCCCAAACTTTGGACTTACAGCAAAACCACTCTACAATTCCTTAAAAGGCCTGGACCCTGGCCCCCTCAAATGGACAGGGGATTTTCAGGTAGCATTTGATACTTTGAAGGAAAAGCTGGTTGCGGCTCCTGCACAATGACTGCCCAACTTACAGAAGCCTTTCAAATTGTATATTCATGAAAGGCAGAGATTGGACTGGGGGTGCTAACCCAGACTCTGAGAATATGTACCCCAACCCAAAGCCTATCTCTTAAGGAAGTTGGATCACATGATAAAAAAGATGGCCACCATGCCTCTGAGCAGTGGCAGCCATGTGTGACATCTTACAGGAAGCTAAGAAGTTTATCTTGGGACAGCCTACTACAGTATTGGTAAATACCGCATCAGGTTCTGACTGTGTTAGAACAGAGAGGAGGGCATAGCTGACAGCAAGGTATATTGGGAAATACCAGGTCATTCTGCTGGACAATCCAAATGTCATCCTGAAGACCACCACAACCCTGAACTCGGTGACACTTCTCCCAGATATGAAGGGGGGACTCAATCCTTCAGCATGAGTACTTGGAAATTATTGACCAGGTTTATTCCAGCAGGCCAGATCTGCTGGACCAGCCGATGGCAGCACCAGATTGGAGGCTGTATACAGGCGGGAGCAGCTTCGTGGACAATGTCCAGCGATGAGCTGGGTATGCGATAATCACCACAGACAAGGTAATAGAAGCCCAAGCCTTTGCACTGGGAACCTCAGCACAAAAGGCTGAACTAATAGCCCTCACTGGAGCCCTAATACTGTCCCAAGGAAAGAAAGTTAACATATATATAGACTCCAAATATGCCTTCATGGCAGTTCATGCCCATGGAGCAATATGGAGAGAGGACTTTTAACCTCGGGGAACAAGGATGTTAAACATGCACAGGAGATTTTACAATTTCTAGAGGCAGTGAATATACTGGACCAGGTTGCCATAATGCACTGCCCAGGACACCCGAGGGATCGTACCCAAACAAGTCAGGGAAACAAATGGTCGATAAAGCAGCAAGACAGGCAACCAAGGAGCCACCATGCCTAGGGGGTCTGGTCCCCCATATGGATTTGTCAGAGTTTAAACCTCATTACACAGGATGGAATGAGGAACAGGCCCATGAATGGGGATTCACTAACACTGATCCCAATTCTGTGTGGAAGGTCAATGCTCATGGTATGATTTTACTCCCTGAGGCTCTAGTGTATCCCATCCTCAAACACCTACATGAAGGGACGCACTATGGAAGGGATTCCTTAATGGATTTCATTAGGCCACTTTTAAAAGGCCCTTACTTGTAAAGGACTGTCCAGAGGATTAGCCAAGCCTGTCAGATATGTGCCAAGAATGTTCCTAAGACAGAGCATGTCCCCATGGAGTAGGGAGTACGATATAAAGGGATGTGTCCATTTGAGGACTGGCAGGTACACTTCACACAAATGCCTAACACCAGTGAAATTTCAAATTTTTGTTGGTCTTTGTGGATACTTTTTCTGGAAGGGTAGAGGCATACCCCACTAGGACTGAAAAGGCAACTGAGGTGGTGAAACTGTTACTTAAAGATATAATTCCTAGGTTTGAACTTACTCGAAGCATTCAAAGTCACAACGTACCATCGTTCACTTAAGAGATCTCCCAGAAGTTTAGACAGACATTACAAAAACAGTGGAAATTGCATGCATCTTGGAGACCTCAATCCATGTGAAAGACTGAAAAAATGAATCACACAATAAAGAAGACTCTGGCAAAAATATGCCACACAACACATTTAAAATGGGACCAGGCACTCCCCATCGCTTTGCTCCAAATTTGGGTTGCACCCAGAAGTGGGCTCAAATTGAGCCCTTTTGAAAGAATTTATGGGAAACTCCTCCAAATCTCTGTGTTAAGGGCACCCCCTCTAGGTTTGGAGCACAAGGCAAGAATTAAGCAATATGTACAACATTTAGGGCAAACACTAACCATTTTGCACAAGTTTGCTCATTGCAGGTCTATCTACCCGTCTGATGAGCCCCTGAACCCATTTGGGCCAGGGGACCAAGTCTTACTGAAGACCTGGAAGACTCAAGGCCCTGAACAGCAACTGTCTGAACAATGGACTGGTCCTCATGATGTCCTATTAACAACTCATTCTTCCCTGAGGCCAAAGGGAATTAAGCCCTGGATTCACCACACTTGGGTAAAACGGGCACCACCTAAGTGGGACTTAGACCATGCTGCTGTGGTAGATGCTGGAAGAGAAAGCTGGACCTGCACTACAGAAAAAGGTTTGAAATTCCCCTTCTGGAGAAGGACAGTGAACCCCAACATAGGATGACAAAGTTCCTGTTACTTTATGCATGTGTTTGTAAAGCTAGGGACTTTTAACTGCCAGGTCCTCAGTTTGAATATAGTCCTTCCAGTGTGGGAAAGAACAGGGACTAAAAGTGAATTATGGTTAAATATGAATGGGTAAAAATATGTGTAAAGGTTGTAAAACTTTCAAACCTGGAGAAAAAAAGAAAACCTCAACTACTTTTTTTTCTGATTTTATGGGAATGTGGTTTGAATTTTGCTGTTTCTAATCGGAAATCCTCTGTATCTATTTATCCGTAAGACCTAGGAAAGGTCACCTGTAACTGGTTGTGGAAAATGCCTTTGCCACCTGGGACCCAGGAAGGGTCATTCAGGGCTGATAAATATTCCAGTTTGAGGCAAAAAAAACATGCCTCTGCCAAGAAACCACGCCCCAAAAGGGCATGTCTGCCAGGAAGCCAGTGAACACACTGGTGCAAGAGAATGCCTCTATCTGCATAGTGTTCTTTTGGAACTTGGTCTGTGTTTTGAATTTTTCACTGTTTCTGTTCTGAAAAGCAATTGAGGTTTCCCAGGGAAAGTTAAAACTCCACATTATGCAGGAAAGTGAACAGGGAAAGTATATGACATAGAAATGCAATCGTAGTGAATATCAGAAGGACAAGGATTTTCCTTCACACTTTGTATTTTTCTCCCTACCTGATCCCTCCAGAATCTAGCATTCTGAAGCAGTGAGTGATGATATCAGGTTTCTTTGCATAAAACCAATAAGACCAGTCATTAATGGTTGTTTTGTTAACCAAGATTTTGACTGGAATGTCACGCCTGAAGGAGGCCTGTCTGGGTTCTGGATGTCACCAGAAAGCCCTGAGAAACTGGGATTAACTTGTGAAACTAGCAAAAGCCCACAAGAAAAAACACGGTACCTTGGTCGGTTGTGTGGTTCGTGGCAGTCTTTCTAGGGAAGGAACGAAGGTTGCTTTCCTGAAAGATGGCTAAAAAGGACCCTGAAGGCCCAATGGAGGCCTCAAGGACTTCAGTGAAACAACTGGTACAGGGGAAGCCAGTTGGCAGGTGTGTGGCTCAGCTTCTGTGCCCTAAAGGATAGACTAAAAGATCAATCTAAAGGTTCCCTGAGTGTGTTCCAGCAAAGAGGACTTAAAGATCATGTATGATCCATGGCTACTCTTGGTCTTTTTATGCAAATGAATAGGCAAAATTAAAACTGGACTCAATGTAGTCCCTTTAATGACAATGAGGGTGATCTTAAGGAGAAAAATCATGGTTCATGGAAAATCAGAATGCTCAGTGATGGACATTGTTCTAGTGCAGCTGTCTTGAAAGTTTGTTTTCATTTGGAAGTTGAAACTGGGTTTGTGAAATCATCAAAGATGATCAATATACCAGCACAAAGGACCTGCCAAATTGCCACTGTTAAATGTCATGCCAGTAAAGGCCTTGCACCTGGAAGTGTTGCCAAAAGGTAGTTTCACAAACTCAGAGCCTGGTTTGTGGGTTGTTGTGTGAATTAACATGTGTGTTCTTCCTTCTGTTTTCAAGAGCCAATAACCTCATTACCTGAGTGATTGGTTGCAATATAGACCTCATCTTCATCATCACCCCTAAGACTCAACATTTTGACTGGATTAAGTGGTTGGGTTGGTCAAGTTTGGGAGTCTGTGGGCTTCACTTTAAAACTGATTCTCCTAAATAGACCAGCAAGATGGCAGAGGAGTGAATGTAAGTCACACTGACCTTGACCAATCTGGAATTACAACTAAATTGTAGAGAAATCACCTGATACAAACAACTGAACAATAGTGAGAGAGGAGCCTTATAACCTTGGACAGACCAAAGAATCAATTTTAGCACAATCTGACTGGTAAGGAGTACGGCAGAGACTTGAGAAGGCTGGTTGGGTGCCACAGGCAGCAGCATCAGAGGGATATTTAAAAGGCCAGTTGGATCCCCCTGAGAAAAGTGGGGTCTAAACCAGAAGTGTGGATCTCCAGCGTAGAGCACCAAAGGCCAAAATGTATACAGATAACACCAGCTCTGAAAAGTGGCAGGACTGCTTTCTGCCAGAGATAGGCGGCTGGAGATGCAAAGAGCCATTTAAAGGGCCAACACATAAATGTTTTTTTGCCCCTTACACTGGGCTCCAGCAAAGGTGGGGACAGAGTGGGCTAGAGACACCTGAAGAGAGACTGGAGAAGGAGGCTTTGGGGAGAGAACTGAGGGAATAGCCAGCGGGATCCCAGTGCTGACTCATCACGAATACAGCAGCAGTCATTTTGTTCAGGCAGACCACTCTCCTGAGATGCAAGAGCTCTGCCCCCAGGGGGGACTCTGCCCTGGCCTGCTCGTACTTAAGCCTGCCTGCTGAGTGCAGAATGACTAGATTAACAACTGAAGGAGACAGCCACAAGCAGTAGATTCCTGGAAGTCTCAAACAGACTGCCTAAAGTCAGACAGGGTCAACATCTAACATCATCAGGGACAGATTCAGAAAAAAAACAACAGCAGTCTCCTACCATATAAGTTCACACCACAAAGTCAGAAAGTCAAGACAGATCAGTTTAAGAAGTAGAAGCAAAAAAGAAGAGTGTCACAAATAATGGGAAGACAAAGAAACACCCCCCATTCAAAGAGAAAGGAGGGATCCCCAGAAAGAGAAATAAATGAAATAAAAGCAAGTAAACTATCAGATATTGAGTTCAAAACAATGGTTCTAAGGACACTTAATGAGCTCAGTGAGCTCAGAGAGAATTACCAAAAACTACAGGGAAACCCACAAGGAACTTACTGCAAACTATATCAGCATGTAAAAGGACATAGAAACTATCAACAAGAGAAAAGAGAAAATGAAGAATAAAATTTCTGAATTGAAGAACATAGTAGAAGGAATCAAAAGGAGGCTAGATGAATCAGAGGATCAAATCAGTGAGATGGAGGATAAGGTAGAAAAAAGCTCCCAGATAGAGCAAGAAAATGAAAAAAGACTCAAAAAGAATGAAGAGGCATTTAGGGACATGCAGGACAGCATGAAACATAGTAATATCCATATAATAGGACTACCAAAAGGAGAAGAAGAGGACCAAGGGATAGAGAACCTGTTTGAAAAAGTAATGTTGGAAAACCTCCCTAATTTGAGGAGAAAAAAAGTCACACAAGTCCAAGAGGCACAAAGGGTCCTGTTCAAGAGGAACCTAATGAGGCCCACTCCAAGACACATAATCATTAAAATGGCAAATATCAAAGACAAAGAGAGAATCCTAAAGGCAGCAAGGAAGAAACAGATAGTAAATACAAGGGAGCTCCAATACAGCTAGCAGCTGACTTCACAACAAAAACACCCCAGAAGGAAATGGCAAGAAATATCCAAGTAATGAAAAGCAAAGGCCTGCAACTAAAACTACTCTATCCAGCAAGGCTCTCAATTAAAATAGAAGGAGTTTCCCAGACAAAAGAAGACTAAAAGAATATACCTCCACCAAAACAGCATTGCAAAATATGCTAAAGGGGCTGCTTTAAGAAGATGAAGAAAAAGAGTGAGAAAGAGAGGAACACAGGAACAAAAGGAAAAAAAATGAATAAATACCTATCAATAATAACTTTAAATGTAAATGGAGTAAATGCTCCAATCAAAAGACACAGGACGACTGAATGGATAAGAAAACATGACCCGCACATATGTTGCCTACAAGAGACCCACCTCAGGACAAAGGACCTGAAAGTGAAGGGATGGAAAAAAATATTCCAGGCAAATGGAAGGAAAAAAAAGCAGGTGTAACAATACTTGTATCGGACAAAATAGATTTCAAAACAATCGGCATAAGAAGACACCTAGAAGGACACTTCATAATACTCAAAGGAAGAACCCATCAAGAAGATATAAACATTATAAACCTATATGTACCCAACACAGGAGCACCCAAATGTATAAGGAAAATCTTGAAGGACCTCAAGAAAGATATAGACAACAACACCCTGATAGTAGGGGATTTTAACACCCCACTGTCAACAATGGATAGATCTTCCAAACAAAATATCTACAAGGATATTGTGAAACTGAATGAAGCATTAGATCAAATGAACTTAACTGACATATTTAGAACCTTGCATCCAAAGAAGCAAAATACACATTCTTGTCAAATGCACATGGAACACTTTCAAAAATAGACCACATGAGAGGACACAAAACAAGCCTCAACAAATTCAAGAAAATTGAAATCATAACAAACAATTTCTCAGACCACAAGGGCCTGAAACTAGAAACCAACCTCAAGGAAAAAACTCAAAAACATTCAAACTCATGGAGACTGAATAGCATGCTATTAAACAATGAATGGGTCAATAATGAGGTCAAAGAAGAAATCAAAAGGTTTCTGGAAACAAGTGAAAATGAACACACAACAGTCCAAAACCTATAGGACACAGTGAAGGCCGTCCTGAGAGGGAAGTTCATAGCAATACAGGCCTACCTAAAAAAGATAGAAACATTTCAAATAAACAACCTAACCGTACAGCTTCAAGAACTGGAGAAACAACAGCAAACAAAACCTAGAGTGGGTAGAAGAGGGGAAATAATCAAGATAAGAGCAGAATTGAATGACATAGAGACTAGAAGAACAATTCAAAGGATCAGCAAATCCAGGAGCTAGTTCTTTAAAAAGTTAAAAAAAAATTGACAAGGCTTTAAGCAGACTCAACAAGATAAAAAGGGAGAGGATCCAAATAAATAATGTCAGAAATGAAAGAGGAGAAATAACAACTAATATCACAGAAATACAAAGGATTATAAGAAAATACTATGAACAAGAAATATATGCCAAGAAATTTGAACACCTGGGTGAAATGGAGAAATTTCTAGAAAAATATAACCCTCCAACACTAAATGAAGAAGAAGCAGAAAGCCTGAACAGACCAATAATAGCTAGTGAAATTGAAGCAGTAATCAAAAAACTCCCGGCACACAAAAGGTCTGGACCGAACGGTTTCATAGGAGAATTTTACAAAACATTTAAGGAAAAGTTAACCCCTGTTCTTCTCAGACTATTCCAAAAAATCCAAGAGGAGGGAAGTTTCCCAAACTATTTTTATGAGACTAGCATCATCCTAACCCCAAAACCAGATATATACACAACAAAGAAAGAAAACTACGGGCCAATATCACTTATGAACATAGACACTAAAATCCTCAACAAAATATTGGCAAACCACATCCAGCAATACATTAAAAAGATTATCCACCATGATCATGTGGGATTCATCCCAGGAATGCAAGGATGGTTCGATATTCACAAATCTATATATAATATATTCCATAAAAAAAAGGAAAGACAAAAATCACATGATCATATCAATAGATGAAGAAAAAGCACTTGATAAGGTACAGCATCCATTTATGAAAAAAACACTCAGCAAAGTGGGAATAAAGTGGACATACATCAACATAGTAAAAGTTATGTATGAAAAACCTACAGCCAACATCATCCTCAACATGCAAAGACTAAAAGCTTTCCCATTAAGATTGGGAACAAGACAAGGTTGTCTGCTTTCATCACTCCTATTCAACATAGTATTGTAAGTCCTAGCCACAGAGGTCATACAAGAAAAAGAAATAAAAGGCATCCAAATTGGAAAGGAGGAAGTAAAACTGTCCTTGTTTGAAGATGACATGATAGTATACAAAGAAAACTCCATAGACGCCACCAAAAAGCTACTTGCCCTAATAAGTGAATCTGGCAAAGCAGTCTGTTACAAAGTCAATATTCAGAAATCTAAGGCATTTTTGTATACCAACAATGAAATATTAGAATCAGAAATCAGGAAAAAAAATCCAATTTGCTATAGTAACAAGAAAAATAAAGTACCTAGGAATAAACTTAACCAAAGAGGTAAAAGTCCAGTACTCAGAAAACTGGACAAGAGTGAAGAAAGAAATTAAGGAAGACACAAATAAATGGAAGCATATATCGTGTTCATAGATTGGAAGAATTAACATCATCAAAATATCCATACTACCTAAAACAATGTATAGATTCAACGCAATCCCTATTAAAATACCAATGACATATTTCACAGAACAAATATTAAAATTTATATGGAACCATAAATTACCCCAAATAGCTGCAGCAATTTTGAGAAAGAAGGACAGAGTAGGAAGGATCACAATACCTGACATCGAACTATATTACAAGGCCACTATAATCAAAATAGACTGGTATTGGCATAAGAACAGGCACATAGATCAATGGAACAGAATAGAAAGCCCAGAAATACACCCATGTCTCTATGGTCAATTAATATTTGACAAAGGGGGCAGAAGCATAAAATGGAGTAAAAATAGTCTCTTCAACAAATGGTGTTGGGAGAGCTGGACAGCTACATGCAGAAAATTGAAATTTGACCACCAACTTACACCGTACACAAAAATAAACTGAAGATGGGTAAAAGACTTAAATATAAGTTGCTACACCACAAAACTTCTAGAGAAGTTACGCAGGAAACTCTCAGATATTCCATGCAGCAATGTTTTCACCGATATGTCCCCTAGTGCAAGGGATATAAAGGAAAAAATAAACAAATGGGACTTCATCAAAATAGGAAGCCTCTGTATGGTTAAAGAAAACATCAGCAAAATGAAAAGGGAACCAACTGAATGGGAAAATATATTTGCCAATGATACGTCAGACACGGGCTTGATCTCCAAAATATACGAAGAACTCACACAACTCTACTCCAGGAAGACAAACAATCCAATTAAAAAACGGGCAAAGGATCTGAACAGACTCTTCTCCAAGGAGGACATACCGAGGACCCAGACATATGAAAGGATGCTCAGCATCACTAGCCATCAGGGAAATGCAAATTAAAACTGCAATGAGGTACCACTTTACACAGGTCAGAGTGGCTGTCATAAACAAATCAACAAACCACAAGTGCTGGTGAGGTTGTGGAGAAAAGGGAACCCTAGAACTCTGTTGGTGGGAATGCAGACTGGTGCAGCCACTGTGGAAAACAGTTTGGAATTTCCTCAAAAAGCTAAAAATGGAACTGCCTTTTGACCAAAAGATTCCACTGCTGGAATTATACACTAAGAATCTCACAATTCAAAAGAACCTATGCACCCAATGTCTATAGCAGTACAATTTACAACAGCCAAGTGCTGGAAGCAGCCTAAGTGCCCATCACTAAATGAGTGGATCCAAAAACAATTGTACATTTACAAAACAGAATACTACACAGTAGAAAGAAAGAATGAAGGAAGGCAGGAAGGCAGGAAGGAAGGAAGGAGGGAGGGAAAGAAGCAAAGAGGGAGGGAGGGAAGGAAGGAAGGAAGGAAGGAAGGAAGGAAGGAAGGAAGGAAGGAAGGAAGGAAGGAAGGAAGGAAGGAAGGAAGGAAGGGAAGGGAAGGGAAGGGAAGGGAAGGGAAGGGAAGGAAGGAAGGAAGGAAGGAAGGAAGGAAGGAAGGAAGGAAGGAAGGAAAGGAAGGAAGGAAGGAAGGAAAGGAAGGAAGGAAGGAAGAGGAGAAGGAAGGAAGGAAGGAAGGAAGGAAGGAAGGAAGGAAGGAAGGAAGGAAGGAAGGAAGGAAAAGAAAGCAAGCAAGCACTACTAACCTTCGCAACAGCATGGCTGGAACTGGAGAGCATTATGCTAAGTGAAATAAGCCAGGGGGTGAAAGACAAATACCATATGATCTCATCTATAAGTAGAACCTAATCAACAAAACAAACAAGCAAAAAAAAATATATAATCAGCAACACTGAAAGAAAAAACAAACTGACAGTAACAAGAAGGAAGGAGGGGGCGGCAATGGGAAAAGAAGGGGAATGGTCAAAGCAAGGAGCATGTATAAAGGACCCATGGACAAAGCCAAAGTGGAGAAGGACTGAGGGTGGGAGGTGGGAGTGGGTGGGGCAGGGGAAAGTGGTGGTGGGAAAATGGAGACAAATGCATTTGAACAACGATAAAAATAAATAAAAATAAAAATAAAAATAAAAATAAATTTTTTAAGTGAAAAAAAAAATAAAACTAGTTCTCCTTTTCTGCCCTAATGGCTCAGACAGAAAGGGCTCAGAAATCTGAAATGGGGGGAATCCTAAAATATCCCCCTTAGCCCGAGCTAAGTATGATGGGGGAAAAGGGCTTCGGACACCTGTAGCATACCTTGCACACCTTCCTCCAGATAAACTGTTCTTTTCCTAATATGGGACATTGAAGAATTGGTCCCTGCCTTTGTCATTGAGAGGTTATGGTTTAATTGTGCCTTCTAACCTCCTTGCCAAATCTGTTGCCTCAAGAATACAACAAGGATGTCAACTGTCCAGTAATGCCAAGCTTTGGACATTGGGGCTGCCACTCCCTGGTAACAGCAAGCTGACCTGGACTCTGCAAGGTCCTTTCCCTCACAGGAAGGCCACCCTCTACAACACACCCCACACTCTTTTAGAGACCCCCAGACCCAAGGGTAGGTAGGATGACAACCATGTCCAGCTGGAAGTAGTTCCAAGAATATGAGGCCTTTGCCCATTGTCCTTATAAAAATATAAAGGGTCTAAACTTAAAAAGTGGGTAACAGGTGTGGAACTGGGTCCAGAACTTGCAGTGTCTGGGAATATGGGATGTCCCCCATAGGTCTGACTGGGGGATGGGAGGCTCGGAGCAGGGCCATTGAGGTTTACTTTGCATATCTATAACAGCAGGCTAACTTCTTAGTAACGCTGAATAGTTTGCCTAGACCAGGGAGGTGGATGTGACTTTGACTCTTGCTGTAGCTGGGAGGTGGCTCCCCAGGAGCTTGGAAACCGGGTGCTCCACCCACAGGGCCAGGCCTTCCTGGACGGATGAGGGAGGGGATTCGGGGTGGGAGTGGGAGAGCTTTACTACACTTTCACGAAAAAGCAAGGAACTCCTGGGAGATACAAGAAATCCTGTGATACGTAGGAGACTCGGTGCTAGTATTCAAACTGGGAACAAGTGGCAATTTGCTAGAGCTCGAGAACACTGAGACACAGCTGATGATGTAAAACTGAGGGAGCCTAGCTGAGCTTTCTGAGAGAGGGTACCTCTGACTGGCCTGGTTTGGCAAGGGGAGGCAGGACTGTGTGTTTATGGGTGTTTGGGGGATTTGGGACTTAAAACAGAATTTTGCCATCATTCTAAATCTGTATAACTTTTAATAAATATTCCCTTTCCTTTTCACCGAACTCTGCCATGGGAAGTTGTTTTCAGCAATGGGCAATAGAACCCCAAATCTGTTCCAGTAGCACATAACCTGACCATTCTGTTACAGTTTGTTATGCAGAGATTCACGAGAGCCAGGTAAGCTTATAGAAAGTCTACTTATCTCAAGGCTGTAGACAGGGGGGACTGGATAAGTATTACAGTGCAATAAGACTGGGTTCCTAGTTTTAAATTCTAACATGAGAATTTAGCATCTCACTAGAACTGTACTGTTTGTGTGACTTGGTGCCAAATCATCTGTTAACAAAGTTTCTTCTAAATTTTCAAAATCTATTGACATTGTGGCACAAAATGTGTGCTTCTGGTTCTTCTAAAAATTGCCCAATTTGTGCCCTAGCTGGTGTGGCTCAGTGGATTGAGTGCTGGCCTGTGAACCAAAGGGTCACCAGTTTGATTCCCAGTGTAGGGAACAGGCTTGGGTTGCAGGCTGGGTCCCCAGGAGGGGACACATGAGAGGCAACCCACACATTGATATTTTTCTCCCTCTCTTTCTCCCTCTCTTCCCCTCTTTCTAAAAATAAATAAGATCTTTTAAAAATAAATAAAAATTGCCCAATTTGTAAGTAGCTCTGAGAAGCACATTTCATTAAGAGGAATCTCTTGAGAGCCTCCAGGCCATGCCTTCCACTAAACACTACAAAAGATACTGGGTAAATCAAAGCTAAAGCCCTTTATCAAAAGAACAATTACAGACAACATAGCAAGTGCAAAGTGATGTATTCATCTATAAACAGATGAATGGATACACATAATGTGACATGTACCTATAATGGAATATTATTCATCCTTAAAAAAGATGAAAATCTTTAAAGCATTATGCAAAGTAAAATAAGCCAGCAGGAAAAGGACATATATTGTGTGATTTCACTTGTATGAAGTACCTGTAGTAGTTAGATTCATAGAGACAGAAGGTGGAATGGTGGTAGCCAGAGGCTGAGAGAAGGAGAGAATGGGGAGTTATTAGTGGGTAGGGTTTCCATTTCAAATGATGAAAAGGTTCTTGAGATAGATAGACAGTGTTGATAGTTGCTCAAAATTGTCAACACATTTAATGCCACTGAATTGCACACTTAAAAATGATTAAAATAGCAAAATTTATGTTCATTTTGCTACAATAAAAAAATTAAAAAGTGACATATTCCAAAATGAATGCTTAACTGGGCATTTTGCCGGGACCCCTTCCACTTCCAACAACGCACACGTTCACCTCACCTTACCTAAAATTTGTAGGTTTTGTGAATATCATTCTTTTTTCCTCTGAAAAAAAGGCATAAAATAGCTCCATAACTCCAGATTATGTTGTTTTACTCAATAGGCAGATTATTTACATACTTTAAAAAAGTGCTATCCAATAGCAATGTAGCAAGAGCCACATATGTATTTTACAATTCTTTAAAAGTCATGTTAAAAGGTAAAAAGAAACAGGTAAAATTAATTTTAATGTTGTATCTTATTTAATCCAATAAATCCAAAATACTATCCCTTTAGTGTATAATCCATATAAAAAGTTACTAGTGAGATATTTAACTATATTTTATCACGGCTTTGAAATCTGATGTGTATTAGATTTACTTCACATCTCATTTTAAACTAGGCATCTGTGGCTAGTGGGTACTACATAGCACTATACTACATAGCACACAGCTTTAAGGGCTCAAACAAAAATAAGTTTGTTCAAGGAGAACATGTTAAAGAATTGGACATTTAATTTTTCTACAATGCAGTGTAAGGGTTATTATGGAAATTTGTATCTCATTTATTTTGTGATTTTAAATTAGAATTAGAAATGGTATGTGTTGATGATATGTCAGTTTAATTAGCAGTGTCTTTTTTTTCCTAATGTGCATAATATAATGGTACATCTTATAATTACTGACATTTTGGATTTTAAGAAATATGAATCTTAACCCTCAGAGTCTCTGGTTCTTCCTCCATAAAATGGGGGTAGTAAAAAGACCTTTGATATGGGATTGTTGTGAGGGTTAAATAAGATAATATGTGTAATGCCTATCTTGTGGGAGGGCATTATTCTGCCTCCTACATCTCAAAGGATAAATTATTGCTTTACCCTGATTTCAATACTCTCTTAATGGCATAGAAAGTACCCACTATGCTGAAGAGACCATTCTTATCAACGTGAGGTAGGTAGGAGCAAATGTAGACCCAACTGGAAGATTTCAAAGCAGCCAAAACATGCAGAAATAATAATCAGGATCGGCTTCATATTGAGGTGGACTTTATCCTCCTACATAGAGTTGGCCCCACCTCTTGTTACTAATTTTCCCAGGTCAGATGTAGTTCTCCTCACCCCTGTGTTATTCTTCCATAAAGAGCCCGGAAATTGCTCCAAATGCTTTGAGAGCAATTGTTCTCAACCTTGGCTGCATATTGTAATCACCTCAGGTGGGAAGATGAAAGGTGCTTTTCAAAAATACCAGTGCTCTTAAATAAAATCAAAATACCTGGGGTTGGGGCTCAGGCACCAATTTTTTTTAAATATCCTCGAGTGATTCTAATGCATTACTAAGGTTGAGAGTCTCTGGTATAAAGGAAGTAACTGGATTTCTCTTTCACAGGCCCACAAAATGCCCTTTACCTTTTATTTTCTTCACTAAATAATGTTTCACTTTAGTCTGAGTATCTCTGGCAATCAGTGGACTTGAATGTTTCCAAGTTTAGAATCAAACTGGGAGGGTGTCAGAGGAGGTCGCTGAGAGGACGTGACCACCGACTGACCTGCACGCTGGGCCTGGGCAGTCGGGGGCTCCTTACCCGCGCCTGTCCTTGGATGGCGCACTCTTCCTGCCTCTCCCGCTCTGGAAGCTGCCCCAAGGATACAGCCGTGGAACGACGGTAAGGTGCTCTTGAGACTATCTGGATGGTATATGAGACTGAACCCACGTAAAGCTTCCATATAAACATTAAAGATTCGGGTGGGCAGTTAGGGAGATCTTCTTGTCTTGGAACCACCCAAAACAAGCCTCAGATGTAGGTTCCCTTGCTTATTAAACCTGCCACCTGCCAATCTGGAGTGGCCTTTTTCTCTGATCTCTCCCTGCCCTTCTTCGTATATGGTGCCCAGTTTGTGAACCAACGGAGGTCCCTTGGGATTATTTGGTACATTCTCCACCTTCCAATTCTGTCAATATCTAATCCATTGGAGGTAAAAGTTTATTGAGTCCATTTTGAACTCTTTCTTGCATAGTAATAATAATGTCTCTTGAACACTTATTAATCAAGTAAGCTGCTATTCAGATTCTCTCTGCTGGGAGAATTTTCTTTGACTATGCAGAGCATTGGGGTAGCTCTAGCCTCTCTCTTCCTAGGCCCTTTATTTAAAAACCTGGGGAATTATTTGGATCATTATCTCTCACCTACCCATCACTTTTATCTTCCTGTTTCTGTCACTGCTTATATCAAATGACACCTCACCATTAGCTCCTTCCTGTTCTAGATGTAATCTTTTCTCTTTGCGCCTCCTTGGCACTCCATACCCTCTTAATGGTACTTCCTCACTCTTTGCATTACAGTGACTTCATACTTTGTTTTTTCCTTGCTAATGTGTAAACTCTTTCAAGGTAAGAATTACATAATAGAGGTAAGAATTGCACAAACTTTTTGTGCCTATTTTTCCTAGTACAGCAGGGCAGAGAGGAGGGACATCAAAATTTGTTGAAGTGACATTTTCTCTTGTAAGATTGGTCAATAGTGATCTTCCCAGTAGGACAAAACTTTAAGAAGAGGATAGGTTTCCAAAATCACATAGGAAGTCTCTGGTGTACTAGGCTCTAGGTTATGTTGGCTCAGTGATTTTCTAGCCAGAGTTACTCAGACCATGCCTGGAAAGGCAGGAGGATCTTTCAGCACCTCTTATTTCCAGACTTCAGTGGTAACTGTGAACTGTATAGGGTTTAAACTATCCTATGGTTTTGTTCAAAATTGACTGTAAATGTAGTTCCAGGCTAAACTGGCCTGGAAAGTAGGAGCCTCCTAACTACCTACATTTGCTGCAGGAAAATTCTAGCCAAAAAAAGGATCCATAGCCAGGGAATCCATTCCCTTTCCTGCCAGACCCTCTTGGATTTGTCCCATCTGCCAGCCCTGCTTCCCGAGCCCTCACCCCCCACCCCCCATGTCACCACCCTGGCATTGTAATTCTCCTAAGAACTGCCGAAAGCCACCTCCATCACTCCCATTGCTCTTCTGCGACGTAGCTCAGTGGAGCTCAGAAACCCAGGACCTGAAAAGCCTCAGGTTAGATCCAGGTTTCACCAACCATCTAACAAACCTCTCAGAAGGAAGGTAAATCCCAACTCGAAGCTGGGGGTCAGGCTTCTACAGGTTGCTGCGGGTCAGGCTCCCACAGGTTGCTGGCAAGGGGCAGACAACCCCACACTAGGGCAGTTCTGCCAGCTGAGACCCACAAGGACAGCAGCCGAGAAGACTTCTACCTGCCGAAGCAAGCAGGGGAAGCACCATCTGCCCATCCACGGTCCCTGCCGCAGAGCTGGTAGTTCTCGAGCTGAGGGACCATCGAGCCCACCAGGATGCAAACACGCTGACTAGCTCCCAGAGGGAACAACTGATGTTCTTTCAAGCTAGCACCTCCCCCCGCCCCCCCCCCCACACACACACAGTAGGTAATGACCATGGCATAAAGGCAAGGATTTCAAAGGAGATGATGAAATCCTAACTGGTGAGCATCTATGGAGTGTGGGGAAGACCAGCCATGACCATTTCTACTGGTCTTTGCAAGCGATCAACCTTCAGGGAACAATGTCACCCCTGGAAAGAATTGAATTACCTCCATATCCAATGTTATGCTAAAAGCTGTCACAGGAAAGTGGCATGGCTATGTGGCTATGTGCGAGAACTAAAGCTTTTACATGGGCTCCCCAAGGGCCACCTTGGACAAAGCTGCTCTCAATAGAGTCGCAGTTCCAATGATTACTTCAGTTTCTCTGCTACTACCTGGATTCAACACCTTCTCCCTTAACAGATGCTCAGGCTCTCTCTATAAAGCCCAGGTCTCCCTTGTAATGTTTTAATAAAACATTTATCCAAGGCATTTTTAATTCTAATGGGAATCATTAAACTAAAGTATAATTAAGCTCCAAAGTAAAATTTAAGCCAGTGAATGGAAACGATATTGGATCTCTAAAGCAACTTTAAATGACTTACAGAGGAGAAAGGAAAATAGGTAACTGATTACAATTACTGATTCTATAGTTCTACTAATTAGCAGACTAATATTGGATTTGAAGATGACTTGAAGAGTCTTTATTACATCTGGAAATGGAGGCAAATGTCCTGGAGGAACCCAGAGGTGGCCAAGGAGCCCCGGCTCTGCCATATACTAGCTGGGTGATCTCAGGCAATTCACTAAACTATGAAATGGGACCATATGGAGTGTCTAACACTGTGTCTACAATGTAGTAAGTGATCAATAAGTGGCTATTCATAGTTCTGAGCCCCCATCAAGTCAGCATTGATACTTCAGAGAAACTTCACAATTACCTCTAACCTTGATGTTAAGTTCTGAGATCTGCTACAAAATTGAGGGTCTTTGAGAATATGATTTATTGCTTGTTTCTTGAACTGTTCTCTCTCCCTTTTCCTCTGCATCCCTGTGCATTCATTGTGCAGTGCTGGGCACATAGTAGGAACTCAATAAATGTTTGTTGAACTAAGCTTTTAAACCAAATTTCCTAACTCATTCTTAAGAAACACTGTTTCTCAAGAAGGTAAGGGTCATTAGAGCATCACCCACTAAGACTCCTGACAAGGAAAAGTGATGGAAGCACTTGCAGGCGTCTAGAGGTATCCTCTGGAAAAGAGGAAAGGGCAGGGAAGCGCTAGGATCGATGGGAGGTCGGGGGCCCGACAGGCTCGGAAAAGATTAGGAAGAACGTTGTTTCTTACTCTTGTAAGGACCTGAATGGACTAGTTCATGGACTCAAAGAATGTCAGAGTGGGCAATCTTAGAAAGCACCCAGAATCAGCCTCACACCCAGACAAAGTATGTCGCGAGCATAAAATCAGAGAATAAAAAGTCTTGAACCGGCTTCTAAGGTTTGACTCCTTATTTAGTGCCTTTTTCAAGACAACACTGAGGTTTTCAAAAAGATATGATAAAGTACATTTTTAAAAAGGCATTTCAATGTCACGTTTGGAACAAGAGAGCTGAAAGGGATAGAGCACTCTTTAGGATACAGGGTGTAAGGTTAATAGATAAGAGTCCTATTTCACATCAGCCTTCTCTATCAAGGAAATTGATCTTTACCATGATAAAAAGGGTAGTCCAAAACAGTGAGCAGGTAATTAAGTTTTCAGATAGGTGAGAAGATATAAGGAGAGCACCTAATCCATTTAATTGAATTCAAGTGCCCAGACCCGAAGAAATCCCATTTCAAAATACACTGAAAGGACTTACAGGTGTTGTATCCTGCTCCTGGGGGAGAGTGTTAGCCACTTTATTTTTATTTGTATTTACTCTTTTTTTTTTACAAAAAAGTTTTTATTGTGTTTCCTATTTTTTTAATTAAATTTATTGGGGTGACATTGGTTAATAGCATTACACAGATTTCAGCTGTATGTTTCTATGATACTGTACAAGATCTGTATATTGCACGATGTGCTCTAAGCTCCTCTTAAAGGAAGCATTAACTAGCTGCCCGAGTTCAACAATTATCTCAGGGCCAAAGAAGATTTCACACACAAGCTCCTCTGCATCCAGAGCTCAGCAATTTCTACTGTAGCAGCTATCTCTGGTCGTTAAATGGGCTAGTTAATTACTTCATAGAATCAGAATTTTCAATGATGATGAGACAAGCAACCAAACCAACAAAATAAAATTTATCAGAGCAAGTGGAAAGTCCTGCATTTGATATTGTTTTTCAACCCGTACCAATGCAAAACAGAGGAGATGTAGAGTAAGAATAATTCATTCTCAACAGAGTTAGGGATCTTGGTTGATGCCAAGCTCATATCTTTGTGTAACAGGCCTTCCAGAATGGCTAATGAAATCTTAGGAAGCCTTAATAAAGCCATAGTGTTCAGAATAAAAGAAAACTAGTGCTTCGGTACTTTGCCAATCAGACCTTATCTGTAGTATTCTGTTCAGCTCGTGGGTGTGGAGGGAAGGGTAAATTGGACAATGCAAGATCTAGAAGCCATGCCACGTGACAGCTTAAAGGACTTGGGACTGCTCCTTTGAAGAACAGAAGGCTGTTCAAATTTAGAGACTAAAATATGAAGGAGACAGTCATTTTTCTGTGGCTTTATAAGGCAGAACTAAGATTAACTACTAGATGAAAGCAACCTTTTATCTAATATAAGAGAAAGGACACTCATGTCGGTTGAATACCCATCATGTGCCTTTTGTTGTGCCAGGTGCTTTATAATCTTTCAGAAGCTGACGGATATTTGGGGGGCGGTAAGCTCCCAGTTGCTGGAAGTCAAATGTCCAGCTCAGCACTGCTCAGTTAAAGCAGTGGTCACCCCTCTTCTGGTTCCCAGACTTAGGAAGGTTATCAGGCCCTCTTCAAGCCAGACCTCTACTTGGAAACAGGTTCTCTGGGTGTCTGGAGAGGCCACTATGCTTCTACAATGTGGGTTTCCAACACAGCTTCAAGGGTTCAAATCCCCACTGGATCACTGACTGCAAGTGAGGGGCTACTTAGCCCCCATTTTCACAAGCTTGTATTTCCTAGTCTCATCGAGGTGGGCTGATATTTGTCCAGGATGTGTCTGCAGAAAGTGCTGGGAGGTTAAGGAAAGCCTAAGAATTCTATGAGCTTATGAGGGATTGTGTGACCGGAGATGGGAGAGGCTCAGGAAACAATACTCCATATGTACATTTCTTGCTCAGTGCTGTTTTCTTCCCACAAACCTGTAGTCCTAGAATCGCCCAAATGTGGAACCCTCCAGTCTAAGGAATGCTTCTGGCTGATGAAGAGTGTATCAGCCATAGTCCTGGCCGGAACCAGAATTCAACTTGGAAGATTCCAGTGAAGAGAGTTTAATGAAGAGACCATTCCAGAGGTGTAAGCAGAGAATTAGTTAAGGAGCCTCAGATGTACCAGGCACACACAAGCCTCAAAGCCATGTACTTGCTCTCCCTACTGGCCGCACTGCCCCCCTTGGTAACCACATGGTTTTCATCTCATTCAGGTCTTGGCTATAATGACACTGTCCCAAGTGAGACTTTCAAAAACTGCTCCTCAGTACTCTCTGCCTCACCCTCCGCCCCCCTGCCCACACTTAACTGTTTTTATCTCGCAATATCATCTGATAATTCTTTTTTTTTTAATTTTATTTATTTATTTTTTTTAAATTAATTTATTTACTTTTTAAATACATTTGTCTCTGCCTTCCCCCCACCTCTTTCCCTTGCCCCCTCCCACCTTCCCTCCCTCAGCTCTTCCCCTTTGGTTTTGTCCATGAGTCCTTGCTATATGTTCCTTGACTTTCCCCTTCCCTTCCCTTTCTCTGCCCCCCCCCTTCCCTCTTGTCTCTGTTGATTTCTTTTCCTTTCAGTGTTGCTGGTCATATTTGCCTTGCTTCTTTGCATTGTTGGTTAGGTTCCGCTTATAGGTGAGATCATATGGTATTTGTCTTTCGCCCCCTGGCTTATTTCACTTAGCATGATGCTCTCCAGTTCCATCCATGCTGTCGCAAAGTTTAGTACTTCTTTTTTCTTTCTGCTGCGTAGTATTCCATTGTGTATATGTACCATCATTTTTTGATCCAATCATCTACTGATGGGCATTTAGGTTGCTTCCAACACTTGGCTATTGTAAATTGTGCTGCTATGAACATTGGGGTGCATAGGTTGTTTTGTATTGGCGTTTTGGTGTTCTCAGGGTATAGTCCCAGCAGGGGAATCGCTGGATCAAAAGGCAGTTCCATTTTCAGCTTTCTGAGGAAATTCCACACTGCTTTCTATAGTGGCTGCACCAGTCTGCATTCCCACCAACAGTGGACTAGAGTTCCCTTTTCTCCACAGCCTCGCCAGCACCTGTTGTTTGTGGATCTGTTTATGATGGCCATTCTGACCGGTGTGAGGTGGTACCTCATGGTGGTTTTGATCTGCATTTCTCTGATGGCTAGTGATGCAGAGCATCCTTTCAAATGCCTCTGGGCCCTCTGTATCTCCTCCTTGGAAAAGCATCTGCCCAGGTCCTTTGCCCATTTTTTGATTGGATCGTTTGTCTTCTTGGAGTAAAGTCGAGTGAGTTCTTTGTATATCTTGGAGGTCAAACCTCTATCTGATGTATCATTAGCAAATATATTTTCCCAAATGGTTGGCTCCCTTTTCATTTTGCTGATGTTTTCTTTAGCCGTGCAGAAGCTTCTTATTTTGATGAGGTCCCACTTGTTTATTCTTTCCTTTATGTCCCTTGCTTTAGGAGACATATCAGTGAAAAAATTGCTGCGTGGGATATCTGAGAGTTTCCTGCCAATGTTCTCCTCTAGGACTTTGATGGTGTTGCGACTTATATTTAAGTCTTTTATCCATCTTGAGTTTATTTTTGTGTATGGTGTCAGCTGATGATCCAATTTCAATTTTTTGCATGTAGCCATCCAGCTCTCCCAACACCATTTGTTGAAGAGGCTGTTATTGCCCCATTTTATGCTTCTGCCCCCTTTGTCGAATATTAGATGTCCATAGAGACCTGGGCTTATTTCTGGGCTTTCTATTCTGTTCCACTGGTCTATGGGTCTGTTCTTGTGCCAGTACCAGATTGTTTTGAGTATAGTGGCTTTGTAGTAGAGTTTGATGTCCGGTATTGTGATCCCTCCTACTTTGTGTTTTTCTCAAAATTGCTGCGGCTATTCGAGGTCGTTTATGGTTCCATATAAATTTTTGAAATGTCTGTTCTATTTCTGTGAAATATGTCATTGGTATCTTAATAGGGATTGCATTGAATCTATAAATTGCTTTTGGTAGTATGGACATTTTAAGGATATTAATTCTTCCAATCCATGTGCACGGTATATGCTTCCATTTATTTGTGTCTTCCTTAATTTCTTTTTTCAATGTTGTATAGTTTTCTGCATACAGGTCTTTTGTGTCTTTGGTTAAATTTATCCCTAGGTACTTTATCTTTTTTCGTGCTATATCGAATGGTATATTTTTCCTGATTTCTTCTTCTTCTATTGCATTGCTGATGTACAAAAACGCCTTTGATTTCTGAATGTTGACTTTGTATCCTGCTGTTTTGCCAAATTCACTTATTAGGTTGAGGAGTTTTTTGGTAGAGTCTACAGGGTTCTCTATGTATACTATCATGTCATCTGCAAACAATGATAGTTTTACTTCCTCCTTTCCTATTTGGATGCCTTTTATCTCTTTCTCTTGTCTGACCACTGTGGCTAGGACTTCCAATACGATGTTGAAAAGAAGCGGTGAGAGCGGACATCCTTGTCGTGTTCCCGATCTTAGTGGGAAAGCTTTCAGTTTTTGCCCGTTGAGTATGATATTGGCTGTAGGTTTTTCATATATGGCCTTTATTACGTTGAGGAATGCCCTGTTTATTCCCATTTTGCTGAGTGTTTTGATCATAAATGGGTGCTGTACCTTGTCAAATGCTTTTTCTGCATCTATCGAGATGATTATGTGGTTTTTGTCTTTTCTTTGATTTATGTGGTGTATCACGTTTACTGATTTGCGTATATTGAACCATCCCTGCATCCCTGGGATGAATCCCACTTGATCGTGATGGATAATCTTTTGAATGTATTGCTGGATGCGGTTTGCCAATATTTTGTTGAGGATTTTAGCATCTATGTTCATCAGCGAAATTGGCCTGTAGTTTTCTTTCTTTGTAGGATCTTTATCTGGTTTTGGGATCAGGGTGATGCTGGCCTCATAGAAGGAGTCTGGCAGTCTTCCCTCCTCTTGGATTTTTTGGAATAGTCTGAGAAGGACAGGGGTTAGCTCTTCCTTAAATGTTTTGTAAAATTCTCCTGGGAAACCGTCTGGCCCTGGGCTTTTGTGTGCTGGGAGTTTCTTGATGACTGCTTCAATTTCCCCAACTGTTATCGGTCTGTTCAAGCTTTCTGTTTCTTCCTCCTTCAGTGTTGGAAGATTATACTTTTCTAAAAATTTGTCCATTTCATCAAGATTTTCAAATTTCTTGGCATATAATTGTTCATAATAGTTTCTGATAATCATTTGTATTTCTGTGGTATCAGTTGTTATTTCTCCTCTTTCATTTCTGATATTATTAATTTGGGTCCTCTCCCTTTTTTTCTTGATGAGTCTGCTTAAAGGTTTGTCAACTTTATGAATCTTTTCAAAGAACCAGCTTCTGGATTGGTTGATCCTCTGAATTGTTCTTTTTGTCTCTATGTCATTCAGTTATGCTCTAATCTTGACTATTTCCTTCCTTCTACTTGCTCTGGGATTTATTTGTTGTTGTTTCTCCAGTTCTTGAAGTTGTAGTGTTAGGTCTTTTATTTGAAATGTTTCTATCTTTTTTTAGGTAAGCCTGTATTGCTATGAACTTCCCTCTCAGGACCGCCTTTGCTGTGTCCCATAGCTTTTGGACAGTTGTCTGTTCATTTTCATTTGTTTCCAGAAATTTTTTGATTTCTTCTCTTATCTCATTATTGACCCATTCATTGTTTAATAGTGTACTGTTCAGTCTCCATGAGTTTCCAAGTTTTTGAAGTTTCTCTTTGAGTTTGATTTCGAGTTTCAAGGCCTTGTAGTCTGAGAAAAAGTTTGGTATTATTTCAATTTTCCTGAATTTACTGAGGCTTGCTTTGTGTCCTATCATGTGGTCTATCTTTGAAAAACTGCCATGAGCATTTGAAAAGAATGTGTATTTTTCTTCTTTGGGATGTAAGATTCTATATATGTCAGTTAAGTCTCTTTGATTCAGTGTTTCATTCAGCGCCACGATATGTTTATTAATGTTTTGTTTGGAAGATCTGTCCATTTTTGACAGTGGGGTGTTGAAATCCCCTACTATCAGTGTGTTGTTACCTATATCTTTTTTGAAGTCATCCAACAATTTCCTTATAAACTTGGGGGCTCCTATATTGGGAGCATATAAGTTTACAATGTTGATGTCTTCTTGAGAGATTCTTCCTTTAAGTATGATAAAGTGCCCCTCTGGGTCTCTCTTTATGGCCTTTGCTTTGAAATCTACTTTGTCTGATACAAGTATGGCAACGCCAGCCTTTTTCTCATGTCCATTTGCTTGGAATATTGTTTTCCATCCCTTTACTTTCAATCTGTGTAGGTCTTTTGCTCTGAGGTGGGTCTCTTGTAGGCAGCATATGTGTGGGTCATGTTTTCTTATCCATTCAGCTACCCTGTGTCTTTTGATTGGGGCATTTAGTCCATTCACATTGAGAGATATTACTGATAGAAACTTACTCATCTTTTCTCTTTGTACTTGTGTTCCTCTCTGTCTCATTCTTTTCCTTCATCTGCTTAAACCAGTCCCCTTAGCAGATCTTGGAGTGCTGGTTTGGTAGAGATGTATTCTTTTAGCTTTCTTTTGTCTGGGAAACTCCGTATTTCTCCTTCTATTTTAATGGAGAGCCTAGCTGGGTAGAGCAGCCTTGGCTGTAGGCCCTAGCTTTTCATGGCTTGGAATATTTGTTGCCATTCCCTTCTGGCTTGTAGTGTTTCTGTTGAGAAGTCAGCTCCTAGGCGTATCGGGGCCCCCCTTGTATGTGACTTTCTCCTTCTCCCTTGCTGCCTTCAGGATTCTCTCTTTGTCTTTGACATTTGCCATTTTAATGATGATGTGTCTTGGAGTGGACCTCCTTGGGTCCTTCTTGAGTGGGGTCCTCTGTGCCTCCTGGATCCATGAGAGCCTTTCTCTCCTCAAATTACGGAAATTTTCCATCATTACTTTTTCGAGGAGGTTCTCTATTCCTTGCTCCTCTTCTTCTCCTTCTGGTATCCCTATTATATGGATATTATTGCGTTTCAGGTTGTCCTGCATTTCCCTAAATGCTTCTTCATTCTTTTTGAGCCGTTTTTCCATTTCTTGTTCTTTCTGGGAGCTTTTTTCTACCTTGTCCTCCATCTCACTGATTCGATCCTCAGCTTCATCCAGCCTGCTTTGGATTCCTTCTACTGTGTTCTTCAATTCAGAAATGGTATTCTTCATATCCTCTTGTGTCTTCTTGATAGTTTCTATGTCCTTTTCCAGGCTGATATAGTTTGCTGTAAGATCCTGATAATTTCTCTGCAGTTTCTCATAGTTCTTTTTGAGCTGGCTGAGCTCATTGAGCTTCCTTAGAACCATTGTTTTAAATTCCATATCTGATAGTTCCCTTGCCTCTATTTCATTGAGCTCTCTCTGTGGGGAGTCCCCTTTTCCACTCATTTGGGGGGGAACTTCTTTTTCTTCCCATTTTTGTGAGAGTCTGTTAAGTATTTTTGTCCTTTACTTTTCTTTCTGGGCTTGCCTCTGATGATTTCAGTTGTTGACCCTATAGGGCCTTGGGTTGTTTGTTTGAGCCTTCCAGGAGTCTAATGCCTGTGTCTGACTCCTGCTTGGAGCAGCTCTGTGACCCCTTCGGTCAGGGCTGGGCTATTTTTTGGGATCTCTCTGCGCTTTCACGAGAGCTCCTTGAGCGCGTTCCCAGCGCGGCAGGGTCCCCCACCTGCCTGGGCTCGCATGTGTTTGCCCCAGACCAGGGGGCTTATTCGCGACCTCCCGTGCTCATCTGGCCTCCCTGGCACGCGAGCTTCGCGGCACTGGTCAGTTTAGGGTGTTCTATTGTGTGTTTTCCCCGCTTTTGGCTCTTTGGGTGCGTTGCTTGCCCTCGCCAAATGGGGACTACGGAAATGGGAGGAAATCAGCTCTAGGACTCTCCGGTTAATCCTGTTTCTGGTCTCTCCTCCAGGGACTCTGGGCAGCTCTACTTATTTTGTGAGCTGCTCCGCAATCGCGGCGGGTAGGTCAATTTATGCCTGCCCTTGCCCCTCTGTGCACTCCCTCGCAGGCCGTATGGGTGCCAGTCTGTGTGAGGCCTTGCCGGCAGGTGCAAGCGTTCGCCAGCCCGCGTGGGTCACACACACGCTCGCCAACCCTCGCCGGTCACTCGGCGCAAGTGTGCGCGCCTGCTCTGGGTGTTTTGGGGGTGTCTCTGTTTGCTTTTCGGCTTTTGGCTCTTTGGGGGTGTGGCCTCTTTCGCGCAATGGAGACTTCGGCAAGGAGAAGGAGTCAGGATTCCCCGGTTCCTCCTCCCGTTCTTTCCCCAATGCCTCCGTTTCTAGTCTCCCCTCAGGGGCCTCTGGGCAGTTCTGTGACCCCTTCGGCCGAGGATCCAACCCCTGTGCGGACTGCGTTTCAATCGCAGGCAGTCTGGTTCATGCGCGCCCCGCTTCTGCCTCTTTGGGGTCGCGCCTTTCCAGCCCACAATGGAGACTACCGAACGGGGAGGGAGTCGGGACTCCCCGGTTCCTCCTCCCGTTCTTTCCCCAATGCCTCCGTCTCCAGTCTCTCCTCAAGGCTCTCCCAGCCAGTCTGCACTCAGCCCCGTAGCTCACAGGCGTACAAGCTGTGTGCGGAGCGCACAAAAGGCAGGTTAATTGATTCCCTTATGCCTGAGCGAGATGGTAGCTGCAGAGTGGGAAGTGCGTTATCACCCGGGCTCCACCGGCCGCCGTGTCAGTTCTCTTCACAAAGTTTTCCTCACCAGTCTTTTCCCAGGCACCAGCCCACCCTGCTGCCGCCTGTACCCAGCGATCAAGGAGGGTGGCTGCCGCTGCAACTTTTGCGTTTGCCCTTTAAATGTCTTTTTGCATCCCCAGCCACCTGTCTCTGGCAGAGAGCGCCCCTAAGCTTTTTGGGGTTGCGTTTTGTCTGTATTTTCTCGGCTTTAGCTGCTGTAGTTTAGGGGTTCCTGTTTATGATTCAGACCCCGTTCTTCTCGGGGGGACACTAACTGGCCGTTTCAATGTCCCTCTGGTGCCAGTGCCCATGCGCACCCAGCCCACCCTCTCGAGCCTCCACCGCAATTCTCACCCGTTGGGATGTGTGAGAGTCGAATCCACTGTCCGCAGCACCAAGGCTCCTCTCCCACTATCGCTCCACTGCTTTCCAGGTGATTACTCCATTATTTAGTTGCAATTCCAGTTTGGTTTTGGGAGGAGGTCAGCGTGACTCCCTTTCACTCCTCCGCCATCTTTCTCTCTCCTCCTGATAATTCTTTATTTTAATTATTTATTATCTGCCTCTACCCCCTTGAATGTGGGCAGACATTTCTGTCTGTTTTACTGTAATCCCAGAGCCTAGAGCACTGCCTGACCTAAGAAAGAGGCTCAATAAATATTTGTTGAATGAATGAATACTAATGGGACTTATTAGAGTTCATAAAGGGAATTGTCCAGGAGTGAAAAATGATCCATCTTCCTTCTTCCAACTTGCTGATCACAGTCTTGCCTTTTTGGGGGAAACCTGTTTAAATACAAAGAACTTTCATTTGGCCACAAGAGGGTAGTGCTGATCAGTCTTTCACTTTTTAAGAGCATTTTCTGAGACAATTCAACCTCTTCCCCCCCAGCCTCCCACCACCCTCGCCCCTGCCCCCCCAAAAAAACCAGGGGAGAGTGTCATGTCTACAGCCAAAGGAAACATGCACTGTGTCTTTTTTTAACCCAACATTGGTATCCAAGTGAAATTCAGTTAAAACCTGCATCAAGAATGGTTTTGAAAGGAGAAAAGGTCATCAGAAAGCAAGAGCCTGGGGAATGCACAGGAGGAAGGAATTGCCAAGGAAAGATGCCTTTATCAGTTTGCTTCAGTAACCTAAAGAAACTGCCACCTGGCTATATGGCCTTATGTTTTGTGTCATATCCCTTTACCTCCCTCCCCTTTCCACTGCCAATGCCTAGGTGGCTATACCAGCAAAAGGCTGAGCTCTCACAATGTGGGGTCTAGGCTCATGGTTCCAACTGCCACACCCTCCAGATGCAATAGAAAAGAAATACAAATCTCCAAGGAATCATCCCTAAGTATCTACTTTGTATAGACACTGCTAGAAGCCACATGAAATGAAGCAGAATAAGGGGATCTATCATAAGCCTTATGGTCAAGACACATGGTAATGACACTAGAAGGCAGCAATAGGCAGGGCACTAAGGGAAGCCCAAATAAGGTACAGGGAACATTCAGAAGAGGGCAAGTGAAGCTGTCCCAGGTCAGGAGAGATCAGAGGAGGCATCATGGGAGAGATGGTATTTGAATTAAGATTTAAAGTATAGGTACGTGTGAACTGTGTTTGCCTACGTCTAAAGCATTTTCTGATTTTACACACTGCTTTTTATATGACACTTATATTTTAGGGTTATTTTCCTCTCAGTTGAAGAGTAATCATCTGTGTACATAAAAACGGTCAGCTTTAGAGGTCATCCTATTCCTCTAAGATATAACATTACATAAAAATGAAAGTTTTAGGCATATAAGCAAGCCTCATATCCACCTAGTAGCTCCTCAGCTGAATGCCCTTTGTGCCCACCTCAGAATGAGTAGAGAATCTAACAAATGAAGACTGTTTTTCCTACTTTTTTTTGTATTAAGCAGAGAATGGAAGTCCTTGGGGAGATTTTCTTATCTCACTGAAAGTGCAGCTTTCTCACCATCGCAGGGTGGAAACTGTGAGTGTCTAATGAGGCCGCAGGACTCACAGACCAAATTCACAGACCAACACATGAACTCTGGTCAAAAATATTCTTTGTCTGAAATGGAGATACTCCATAGGGAAAGCTAGGAAAAAGGGTGAAATGCAGAGGTCACATGTCAGAGCAGCAGCTCTAAGTCGAGGTTCCCGCTGCTTCCTGTCCCATCACCCACACGGAGCAAAGCCACAGCCCCCTCTCCACTGTGCTGTGGTGTGAGGCCCTCCAAGGTCATTCCTGACTAGTATTATAGAACTTCTCCCACTTCTAGAGTGAGGAAGAGAAGTGAGACCTCCCTCAGCCTCTTCAAGGTGTCCCTGCTCATTACCATGGGAAGGGCATCCACAAGAAGGTCTGGGTTTATATACTGCAGCCTAAGGAAGACCACGACTGTGAAGACCAGACACCGGAAATGCCTACAAAGAGATGTTCATCTTAGCATAGGGGAAAGAGACAGCCCAGTACCCAGTAGTGGGAGGTGAACGTCATACTAAAAAATGACTGGGGAATTACTTTCTTCAGGGAAAATTGATGAGGAAGTTGGAATGGAGACACAAGGACTGAGGGTAGCAAATAGATGATAACAGAGGAAAGATTGGTGTAGTATTTAGGAATTGAATACAACCAGCCCTCCTGACGTTTAAGCCCTCCAACCAAATAGATGCCCACATAGAAAAGTTGGGTGTGCAAAAGAGAAGAGCTCCCAGGTACTATATATATATATATATATATATATATATATATATGGGTCAGGACTTTTGGAGTTGTCAGAATATGTCCAGGACCCTCACATTTGTGAGTGCTGTGACCAGTGGTCCTCATTAGGTCCACTATAGCAAGAAGTTCTAGAATTTGAAATAAGACCCGCCACCTCTGATGTTAACATCCAGGTAAAATGATTAGGATTGTTTTATTTCTAGACAACAAGTGCCAAAAGAGATAAACTCAGGCAATAAAAGACATGTGTATATTTGCCTCTGTGAACTCAAGAAAATTCCTTCCTGAAAATTGGTCTTTTCAGTCTTCAGCTATCTTGAAATGTCATAAATTGAAGCTTTTCATTAAAGTGCCACATGAAGCATTTCACAGCTAGTCTTCCTTGTTTCAAAAATAAAAAATAAGAAATAACACAGACAGTTCAAGTAATTTTTCTAAAATTTTATAGCATTCAGTGAAAGAACTAAGAAAATTGATGCACTCTGAACTCTCTTCCCAGAAAAGCATGTAGCAGAGATTATCAGGTTCAGGGTCTGAATAATAGAAAGGGACCACCCCCAGCATCCTAAGCATGGAACTTCTCAGAAAAAGCCATTTCTCCAACCACCAAGTTCTGTGTAATTCTGGGGTTGAGAAGAGAAGGTAAGGAAGGGTTGGGAGAAATCTGTGGCTGCCTAATTTCTTTCGGTTGATGGATGTGTTTATCTTTGTTCTTTATGCCCTTTCCAAGTCACTTGCTTCTACAGAGTCAATGTGGCATGAAGTAGGAAAATAAAAACCCCAAAAAGATTCTACCACTTACCTGTACCAAAAGATTCTCTACTGTTTAATAATGGTCTTTTGCTGTGGGGAGTAATAAAAGCCACCGCTGTGCCTGTCCACATACAGAGAGGCAGTAGGGCCAGGTGCCTAAGAGCTTAGACCCCACGTCAGGCTGCCTGGGTTTGAATCCAGGCTTTGCTTCTTTATAGCTGGCATGGTGTAGAGTTTGGTGCCGAAGCTCATTTCCTAGCTCTAGAGTTATTAAAAAAGAAGAACGGGGACCGCGGAGGAAGGGATAAAGGAAAACTCCAGTTTGGGAAAGGAAGACTTACCATGTTGTTTTGTATGTTTTCTACCAGAACTGACCCAGGTTTCACTACTTGAGAGGAGTTATTCTGGGCTTTGAATCTGGTGCTTTGAATCTAAATTCTTAGATCAAATCTAAGAATTATGTAACATAATCTGAGGTGCTGATGAAAGGGGCTTCTCTAAGTCATGTGATATCTATGATTTCTTTTCTAGATTCTTGATAACATTCACAATGCTCAACATTCAAAATTCATAATGGCTTAGCATACAATGAACCAAGAAAACGTGTTTCATTCTTAAGAGAAAAGATAATCAGTAAAAAGTAACCCTAACCGAACTCTGATGTTAAATTCAAACTGCAGGAAGTCTGTCTCTTGGTAGCAGTTCAAATTGCAGTTCAGTTCTGATATCCTCAGCTGGGGTGCTCAGAGGCTGCCCTGAGTGTGTGTGGTATAGAGGGAAGCCTATGAATAGGGCAGAGTTTAGACACAGAATGTGAGGCTCTCCATCTCTGGCTCTGCTTTTTTCCCGGGAACTTTGTCCTGAACTCAGTCCTCCTGGTTTTTAGTTTGGAAAGATGACACATTTTCTCTTGGTGTTTCAGTTGGCCCCCACACACCAAGTTTAGCCTGCCCTCACGCTGATGGTAATAAAAATGGAGGAATCACTTCCCTTCTCTTCTTCCAAGTATCAGTTTCCTTCCAGAATCTGCCTGCTTTTATTCAGTCTCCAGTGCCTTCTGATCATTTGCTTATTTGTCTTATCGTCCAGAGTTTTGAGCTGTTTTCTGACAAAGAGTCAGATCCAGTAAAGCTTACTCAGCCTTTGTAATCATCAGACAGAGGAGAAAAGGTAGAAGTGGCATAGGCTGAAGGCTCTGGCCAGGACGCAATAGCTGGTACCAGACTATACCAACTGTAAAAGCAGCTATAAAAATTGGGCAAAATACATAAAACAACTATTTGAATGCACTGAAGAGTGCAGTCAGAAGCTGAAAGGATGCAAACCCTGAGCGAAATAAAGTGTTCTGAGGTAAGCTCCTCATTCACCAGGGCTTTCCCTAAAGGTGTTTGCCAATTGGTTGTATGGGGAATGGGGTCTATAGAGCAAGTTGCAACATTAATTGGCTGATGAGGCAGAGGGTGGAGTTCAAGACTATGACTTGAGGGGAAAAAATCCAAGAGAGGAAGGAACCAGAGAAAAATGAGTTCAAATATCTGCATGAACCTCCCTGTCAAGGCTGTACATGAGTAGCTCAAGGTTCCAAGAACGGCAGAAAGCAGGGGATTCCTAGAGAACTGAGCAAAGATTAGAGTAGGCTGAGGAGTAAATTCAGAGTTCTAGGCCTGTTAAACATGAAAGGGCACTGCTACCTTTCCAAGAGAAAAAATGTGATCCTTTCAAAATATACAGAAAAAGTATTAAATAAAATTTAATACCAGCTAATGATTAAAAATAAAACACTCAGCAAACTCAAAATAAAAGGGAAGTTTCTTAGTCTCATAAAGAATGTCCATAAGAAACCCACACACCATACTTAATGGTAAAATATTAAGCACCTTGCCCCTAACTTGAGTAAAAAGGTAAGGATTCCTACGGTCACCCCCTCTAGTCAATATTGTACTAAAAATCTAAGCTAATTCAAGAAAAAGAAGTATAAATATTAAAAAGGAAGAAATACAACTGTCATTCAGAGATGAAAATCTAATAGATTCTATAAACAAATTATTAGAATATGTGAATTTAGGAAGGCTAGTGGATACAAATTCAATATACAAGGTCAGTCTGGAAGAAGTCCAGACATTGTTACTATAACGAGGATGGTTTGAGAGACATCATTGTAACCTGGCAGCCAAGGAGAGTGGACGGAAATGCACGTGCATGAACAATGACGACTTCACTGTACTAGTCAGTGAGGGTGATAGATGCCATTTAGTGAACATGTGTATTGTGTGGCTGTCACATTCAAAATGACTGAGAAAGTAGAGCAACAAATCTACATCAAATTTTGCATTAAGCTTGAACATTTCTTCATGGAAAAGTATTTGGATGATTCAGAAGGCTTTGGGGATGATCCAATGAGTGCAGCACAGATAAAAGTGTGACACAAATGCTTCAAAGATGGTCAAGAAACTGTTGGAAGTGATCCACATTCTGGAAGGTCTGCAACAAGCAGAACTCCCGAGAATGTTGAACTGTAAGGGCTACAATCAACAAAGGTCAGAGACGGACAATGTGAGAACTAGAAGCTGATCCAGGGATTCCAAAAACTAACGGCTTTCCCAAAAACTAAAATCATCTTTGAAAGGGAAGAGATTTCAGACCATTAATGATGTTCAGGAAAATACAATGGGGCAGCTGAGGGTGATTTCAACAAAGGACTTTGCAGAGTTTTGAACAGTGAAAGAGACCCTGGGAGAACTGTGTGAGGTCCCAAGGTGCCTACTTTGAAGGGGACTAAGGCATTATTGTCCTGTGTACAATGTTTTTTGTATCTTGTGTCTTCTCGATAAATGTCTCTTATTTTTCCATTGTATGTGGCTGGATACTTTCTGGACCGACCTCATCTCATATGTGTGCATGTGTGGATCAATTATATTTCTATATATTAGCAGTGATCAATTAGAAATTAAAATAACAAGCATGTCATTTATAATAGCATCAAAAATATCAAAAACCTAGGAATAAATCTTTTAGAAGATGTATAAAACTAACTACAAAACATGTAAGTTGTAGAAAACTACAAAACATAAGAAATTTTAAAAAATCTAAACAAGGGGAGGAAAAAAGTGTGTTTATGGCCTGAAAACTTAATTAGCCTTCAAGTTTACCAATAGAGTCCATTAAAAGAGTTAAAAAAGAAGAGCCATAAAATAGACTGTAATACTTCTGACAAATGACATAAAAAAATAGGAAGCCTTACAAATCAATTGGAAGACTGACAATCCCCCCAATATAGGCAAAAGATATACCACAAAAGAGGATGTCCAAATTTCCAATAACCGTTTGAAAAGATTTATTAACATTATAGTAATTAGTAATAAAATGTACTATTACAATCAAAATTAAGTATCACTACACTCCTGCCAGTGTGGCTAAAATTAAAAAGACTATAAATACCAAAAAAAGAGAGCATATAATTAAAACATTTCTCATGGGAGGGGACATTGGTGCAGCAACTTTGGAAAAGTGTTTGGCTTTATTTAATAAAACCAAAGATATGAATACTCTCTGACCCAACAATTCCACTCCTTGGTATATACCCAAGAGAAATGAGTCATATGGTCACTGAAAGACATACACAAGAACATTTATAGCAGCTTTATCAGAATAACCCCAAACTGGAAATAACCAAAATGTTCATTAACAGTAAAATAGATAAATTATGCCATATTTATACAATGAAATACTATACAGCCATGAAAAAGACAAAACACCATTGCATATAGCAACATAAATAAATCTCAGTGAGAGATCCCCTAAAGAGAACATACTGAATTATATAAAGTTCAAGAACAGACAAAGACCAATAAAAATGATAGAAGTTAAAATAGTGGTTGCCTTTGCAAGGAGAGGAGAGCACAGGGAGCCCTCTGGGGCACTCAGAAGGCTCTGTATCTTGATCTGCATGGCGCTGACATGTGGATATATGTGTATAAATATTTGCCAAGCTAAATACTGAAGATTTGTGCACTCTGTATATTAAAATATATAATACAGTTTAAAAGTATAAATAAAAGGAAACTGTGTCAAGGTCTGAGCCGTATGTATAAGTCTATAGAGAGAGAGTATACTTAAAAGGGCATCACTGGGCCCCCAGGCCATGTGGCAGACCCACCATGTCCTGGGAAAGGGGACAGCGCACACGTAGGGAGAAGCATTGCTGGACCTCTTTTTACTGGAATCCTTCCTCTTTGAGCCTAGTCTGAGTCAATTTTCAAAAATAACACTCAACTGAGGACACATGGAGAGAACATATGAAAGAGGCCTTGTGAACACCGATGGCTGACAAAGGCAGTAGAGAAGCCTGAGTGCTGATGATTTTTCAGGCTGAAACATGGAGTGGGCGGAGCCTCACTTGTTGGGGGCCATTTACAGTGACACAGACTGGCCTGAGAAGTGCTCTGCTCTTCAAAGCCCACCTGGAACCATCACTCCAGTCCATCAGGGAGGTCATTTCTTCAAGCTTACACTTCTTTTTCAAGAAACAGCACCTCCTTTCCCTTTTCCATCTGCTTCAGTACTTTCTGGTATTTCTTCCCATGGAAATAAAAAAAAGTTGACATAATCAAGAATTTCCATATATTTTTATTACAATATCACTGAAGAAAGATTCTCTTAAGGCTAATTCCTCATATTCTGAATGATAAATGCCTGAGTGTGCACACACAAGTAGGATGATGTTCTAATAAAAAATTAGAAGGTATTAGTGATCAGACGAATATATGTAAAAAAGAGAATTCCCTCTTGGAATCTCGCTTATATTCAAACCCCAGCTCAGATGCTTACTAGCTGTGTTCTTGGAACACGTTCCCTAACTCCTTTAAACCTCAATGTTTTCTTGATCATAACAACATCATCCCCATAGAGTTTCTGGACAGAATGATTGAGGAAAAGTACTGTATACTGAGCGCTTAAAATACCATGTGTCCCAGTACCTGGTAGAAAATAAATCTTTAACATATATCTGTGTTGTTGCTGTTGTTGTATAAAAGGCATTTTCATTTTTCCCAGTGGCAAATTCTCACACCAAGGAACCCACAGCCTTGGAGAAATTCTGCCTCTATTCTGACTTTCCCCCAGAGGCAGTGTACCTTTATGTTGTGGGCCTATTCTTCACAGAACTGATACACAGATTCGTAGTTGCTCTTTATCTAGAAAGAAAAGAAAATTAACAAGTCTCATGAGTTAAATCTGAACCAAGTCTGGCTGCTCCCTGAGATAGTAACTGATGCATTGGACACTTAACTGGTTACCTAGCAACTTCTTACTTGTAGGGAAAACAACCACATCACAAAGCAGTGATCTCATCCTTCACAGGAAGGGTCTAATTTTGAACAAAAGAAATTGTTTGCCCAGGTTGTCATATGCCTCTCAGGTGAAACATCATGTTTCAGGGAACTTAGGTTTGGGATTCAACAATAGTGTTTGAGGTAGAAGGTGTTTAAGAAATAATAAGACCAGTACTTTTAATACAAGCTTTCTTTCCCTCTACCTGCATGTGAATCAGAATTCATTTTCTAGATATTCTTGATCCCCACCCCCCACCTCAAGCTGTTTTGTTTCTAAGACTTTTGAGTTCTCTCATTTATATCCTGGACAAACCCTCAGTGAAGGAGACACTGAGGTAGACAGCCTCTATTTGACCAGTTCCTTTTCTTGCTTTGCACAGGACTCTCCTGACTTTTGTAGTCTCACCAATGGAAGACAATAAGTGACAGCAGAAAGCTCATAGCATTCTTTGGTGGAAAACAAATGGGTGATGATCACCTCTCTCCAGACCAGCAAAGAGTATGATAATAACAGCTATCATTCATTGAGGACATACTGTAACAACCTTAGGCAGACACTATTATAAACCCCATTTTACAGATGAGGAGACAAAGGCAAGAAGAAGGTAGGCGCATAGCTTGTTTAAAAGGCACACAGTGGCAGAGCTGACACTTAGGCTTCCATCGCTGGACTGTCCAGTCTGTGGGCCTAACCATCCTCCTTCCTTCGGTCTCACTGACCCAAGCTCACCTGCCTGTTTGTCTCTCTTATTCAGTACACTCACATGCCATCTCAATCACAGAGCAAAATAGAAAGCTTGTGCCTTGTTTTTCAAAGAAAATCAGGACAGTAGGGTTCTGGCATGGTGGGGTCAGAAAAATTGCTCTATTTGCTACACAAATCTGTAGAGCTTCCCATTAGTGTTTCTGCTCTCCATTGAGATCCAATTCATTCATTCAACAAATATTTATTGGCCATTTACTATATGCCAGGCACTGTTCTAGGCACTGAGGAAATGGGAGTGAAAACAGTCAAAAATTTATGCCCTAATTGGGTTTACCTTCTAATAGAAGAAAAAAATAAATTAAAAAAATAAAACTACTTTGGCCTATAAGCCGCTGGTTGGAAAATCAGATAAGATCTTTGACACATCCCTGTATAATTGTGGAAAATTAGTCTTCTTTTCCTAGTTGCATATATGTATTTATAGGTCATTTACATCAAGGGTCTCCCATCCTTGGGCAGTGACTGATAGTAATCCTCTGTCTATCAGGAGCCAAGCCGGGAGCAAAGCTCGCCTGAACTCTGCCTCCTGTCTCCTCCCTGCCCCTTCCTGCACAGTTGGTGAGCAAGCGAAGCTCACCTGAGCTCTGCCCAGACTCCTGTCGACCCCCCACCATCCACAGAGGGTGAGCATGAGCAAGAGTGAAGCTCACCTGAACTTCCCTCCTGCCTCCCTCCCCGTCTTCTACAAAACTGGTCCCTGGTGCCAAAAAGGTTGGGGGCCGCTGATGTAAATTTCTCAACTGACAGTCATTAGTATCAATACAAAACCAACAGGAACCCCCAGTTTGGGGCACAGTGAAGAAGGAAACTTCATTCAGTGCAAAGAGCTCAACTGTGATACAGCACGGCTGTAACAACAGCACAGCTGTGAGGCAGCCCCAGAGCCAGGACGCTCTCCAGCTAAATAGCTCTGCTCTGCTCCTGCGGGTCTGCCCCTCTTTGCTTTGGTGTGTTCTACTTTGAACGAGTCTGCTCTATCTTGCACTGATCTGCTCTGGTAAGGGGTCTTCTGTGTGTCAGCTCAGCCAGGGAGGCACAGTCCTCAGCAGTAGGTGGAAAGGGAAAATGCCCTCTGAGTCAAAAGGGAGCTGGCTTATATGGGGAGAAGTCCCTGCCCCTGGTTACCGATTAGTCTGTCATCACGAATATGAGGACTCTAAATCCTCACAGTTTGATTGGTCCAAAAGGCACTGTCCTTATTGGTCAGAAGAGAGCCGCTGTGGTTGTTTGGAGCTGCACAGCTCTGATTGGATGAGAAAAGCCTGTGTCCTATTGATTGAACTAGAATTCCAGGAACTCCTTTAAAGGGCTGGCTCAGATGGCAGAAACAGAGAGCCGGCCGGAAGCTCAGTGCAGGCTTCTACCTGAAGTGCAGTATGTGTGAGAGGCCCCTGTGTAGAAATGGTCGCTAGTGTCTGTTTTTTGTTTGTTTTGTTTTTAATTGGAGCCAATTTAGCCACCAGGAGCCCTTCTTTGTCAGGGTTCACAAACTTGAGGGCAGATCTGGATGGGCATTCAGACCCTGTGTTCTATTGAGTGATAGATAATGAGGTCTCTAGAGCAATCCTCTCCACTTTCTTGTCATCACAGTCATCTCTGCCCCCAGTGTGACTAATAATGCTATGAAGGCCCCACAGCCCCGGGATGGAGGGAACAAAAGACATTGATTCCCTTCTGATAAGCAAACAGACACACCCAGCCTATGGGAGTCCTTGAATGCAGTTCCTCTCCAAACCTAGAACTGACAGAGTATCTCCCAGAAAATCTGTTGTTTCTCTACTCACCTTCAATTCTGCCAACACCGGCTTCGAGGTTTCGTTATCAAGCCCAACTTTCTTGACTCTCCTTGAAATCTGAAATATACCAAAAAAATCATGAACTGAGCAAGGCACACAAACATGAAAACCTGTAAGGGCAGACTCAGGGGGTCCCAGGGCTGTGGAATAGTGTTTAATTAATTTAGATGCCAGATAGAAGCTTGATAAGAAAATTACCTCCTTCTCCCTACAGGAAGCCTCCTGACTCTGTGCTGGCCAGACAGACCTTTGCGTCCCCAGGCTCGAGGAGGCAAGGAAGATGAGGAGGGAGGGGAGAGAAGATATGCAGAGCGGTTGTGGGGGAGGGACAAATCTTTTTTTGCTCTATAGTCCTTTAGGTCTGTAATGCCCAGAGAACAAATGGTGGCATTAATCAGAGTGTGTTCTAACAATTCAGAGGGCTACAGTCAGGAGGGAGCACACAGGTTTTACTGGTGTCTCCTTCTCCAGCCTTCCTGAGTGGAGAGTTCAGGAAATCAGACAACTCTATTGTGATTCCTAAAAAAAGAGCCTCCTTTCTAGAGTGGACTTATCCTGGAATCCTGGAAAACCCAGGGACCATCTTATCTTCTTTTGAAGCTCTACCACATTCCTGCTTAGAACCTTGTTACTTTTCTCCTGTGAAAGAAAGAGGTAAAGGGGACAAACCTAGTTTGCTCTTGATCCGTCCCCGCACTGGGCCCCTGAAATCCAAGCCAGGCCTAAGGTTATCAAGTGGGAAAAGTATACTCTGGCTCCACACAGAGGACCTGGGAACAGAGGGCCCCATACAGAATGCTTCATTCCCAGAGCTGTGATTAAACAGCTGTCATTTCTACAGACACAAGAGTAATGAACCCATGATGATGACCCCTGGGGAAAAGAGAGGAGCAGACTTTGAGCAAAACGCATCAGAAGGTCCTTTTCTAGACTCTCTAGTCTCAGATCTCTTAGGGCTTCCTCCTCCTCACATAAGGCGGTTCAGCTCCTCCCTCTCTTTGGCTTCTCCTGCTGACAGCGATCTATCTTTCCAAACTGAGTGACTACCAAATGCACTGGCAATAAAATGTTAATCTAATGTGGAAATTTAATGCAAAAATCTATACATAAAGCCTTTTGAGGGCATCACAGTTTATGTTTCAGAATTTAAATAACACTCTAATATTCACCAACAAAAAAGTTAACCTTCCTCCCACATTTTCTCTAACCCAAGGGGCATTCAGATGTGAAACTCTTTCATCACCAACTGCAAAGGCTGACCTTTGATTAGTTTCTTCTCTCTTGAATTTTTCTGAGAAAACCTGATTTGCCTCATCCAGTCTTGGCAGGTCCTTTCAAAGGTTGGAGTTCAGGTAGGTAAGGTTCTGTTTTGTGGCTTTTAATTCCGGTATTTTCATCATCTCCTGCCTAGAGGAAAATCATCTTCATTACTAAACTCAGGACAGGAGAACACAGAAGCCATTAAAAAGATGTGCCACCACAATCTCATTCATTACCCTCATCTTTTATTGTTAATATGCCTAAACAGCCAGCCCTAAATTGAAGTTTTCCATGATAAATTGGTTTCTTTTTAAAATATTATTCTTTTCTCTTTTTTTATGTATTGGGGTGACAGTGGTTAATAAAATTATGTAGGTTTTAGGCGTACATTCTATAATACAGCATCTGAATATTGCATTGTGTGTTCACCACCCCAAGTCAAGTCTCTTTCATCACTATTTATCCCCCCCACCCCCGCTTTCCTTCTCCTACCTCCCCCACTCCCCCTTTCCCTCTGGTAATCACCATACTGTTGTCTGTTTCTATGAAGTTTTTTTTCTTAATCCTTTCATCTTTTTCACCAGCTCCCAACTGCACTCCCCTCTGACAGCTATGTTTGTTCTCCGTATCTATGTACGTGTTTCTATTTTGTTAGTTAATTTTGTTCATCAGATTCCACATATCAGTGAAGTCATATGGTACTTGTCTTTCTCTGATTTATTTCACTTCTCTTTTCAGTTCCATTGTGCAAATGTATCACAGCTCTTTTTATCTACTCATCTACTGACACTTGGGCTGCTCCCAAATCTTGGCTATTGTAAATAACACTGCAATGAACATAGGGGTGCATACTTTCTTTCAACTTAGTGTTTCAAGTTTCTTCAGATATATTCCCAGAAGTGGAATCAGTGGGTCATAAGGCAGTTCCATTTTTAGTTTTTTGAGTAAACTCCAAACTTTACGCAGTGGTTACACCAGTATTCATTTCTACCAACAGTGTACAAGGCTTCCCTTTTCTCCATATCCTTGCCAACACTTGTTTGTTGATTTACTGATGATAGCCATTCTGACAGATGTGAAGTGATATCTTATTGAGTTTTCATTTGCATTTCTCTGATGATTAGTGATGTTGACCATCTTTTCGTGTCTATTGATCATCTATATGTCCTCCTTGGAGAAGTGTCTGTTCAGATCCTTTGTGCATTTTTAATTGGGTTATTTGTTTTCTGTTTTTGAGTTGTATAAGTTCTTTATAAATTTTGGATATTAACCTTATCAAATGTATCATTGGCAAATATGTTCTCCCATTCAGTGGATTGTCTTTTCACTTTGTTGATGGTTTCCTTTGCTGTGCAAAAGCTTTTTAGTTTGATGTAGTCCCATTTGTTTAGTTTTTCTTTTGTTTCCCTTTCCCAGGGAAATATATCAGAAAAAAATATTGTTATGAGAAATGTCTGATATTTTACTACTTATGTTTTCTTCTGGGATTATGGTTTTGAGTCTAACATTTAAGTCTTTAATCCATTTTGAGTTTATTCTTGTATATGGTGTAAAAAGGTGATCTAGCTTCATTTTTTTTTTGCACATTATCTGTCCAATATTCCTAACTCTATTTATTGAATAGACTATCTTTGCCTCATTGTATGTTCTTGCCTCCTTTGTCAAATATTAATTGACTTTAAAGGTATAAGTTTATTTCTGGACTTTCTATCCTATTCCATTTATCTATATGTCTGTTTTTATGCCAGTACCGTGCTGGTTTGATTACTATGACCTAGTAGTTTAGTTTGAGATCAGGTAGAGTTATTCCTCCAAATTAATTTTTCTTTCTTAAGATTGCTGTGGCTGTTTGGGGTCTTTTGTGGTTCCATATAAATTTTCAAAATATTTGTTCTATTTCTGTGAAATATGCTATTGGTATCTTGATAGGAATTGCGTTGAATCTATGTATTGCTTTGGGTAGCATGAACATTTTAATGATGTTAATTCTTCCTATCCATGAACACAGTACATGCTCCTCGTGCTTGTATCTTCTTTGTACAGTGCTTCAGTGATACCATTTACACAGAATCCAATTGGAATGGTGCTCCCTGGAGTTGTTCAAGAGGTGAATGGCCCTGAAAATGGAGAGTGAAAATAGGCTGGGTTAGATACAGAAAGCACCTCAATTTCATTCTATCTGGCACTTCGTAGTTGTGCTACCTTGAACAAGTTACTTTATCTCTCCGAGCTCAAGTCTTCTCAACTGTGAGAGGGGCATTATTTCTACTTACAAAATGGTGGTGTAGGTTAAATAAAATAATGTTTGTAAAGCTTCTAACAATGTATAGCATACAGAAGTAGTTAATTCTCATCTATGTTCAAGCATATGGTTCACTTTTTATCTCATGTGAACTTTGCTTATGACTATGTTGAATGTTGAATGTTTTTAGAATAAATGAGTGACTCTTTTCACTCCCTTTATCGAGAACAGGTATTATTCACACTTTCCTTCAAGTATATGTAAGAGACTCTCATCTGTCTACTCTCTTTAATACATTGTCATGAGCAGCACGTGCACGAGAGTAGAATTCTCAACAGAGGGCTGTATTCCCAAGAAGGCTGATGCATGATCATCAGGGATGTAATCTGAAAATCTCTGTTAAATATTTCAGAGCAGTAGTTGCCTCTGGTTGAGAATCACTGATGAACATATTCTCCACACCTCCCTCCTTTCCTTAAGGATATTGAACAAATTCACCCTCTCCATGAAACTTTCCAAAATGAACTCTTTTTAGCTTATTGCTACAAGCAGATAATGTTTACTTTGAAAGTGACTATATTTCCCTTTCTGCTTTGATAAGAAGGAGCAAAAATGCCACATTTGAAGTCTCAAATTTCTCTTGTTCATTGTAGGTATATAGGAAAGCAATTGACTTTTGTATATTAATCTTGTATCCTGATACTTTGATAAAATAAATTGCTTATTAGTTCCAGGAGTTTATTTTTGTTGATTCTTTGAATTTTCTACATAAATGATCATGGCATTTGTGAACAGTTTTATGTCTTCCTAATCTGTGTGGCTTTCTTTTTCTTTTCTTGCCTTACTGCATTATCAAAAACTTTCAGTATATGTTAAAAAGGAGCACAGAGAGGGTCATCCTTGCTTTTTGTACCTGATTTTTGTGGAAAAGCATCAAGATTCCACCATGAAGTAGGATGTTAGCTGTGGGGTTTTTATAAATAGTCTTCATTGAGTTGAGAAAATTCTCAACTATTCCTACTTTGCTGAGAGTTTTTATCATAAATGGGTGTTGCATTATCATTATTATTTATTTTTAGCTATAAATTTGCCATAATAGCTTACCATGTTCTTAATTTGCATTTCCCTAATGATTAATTGTGTTGAACATTTTTCATTTTCTTCTTTGCTATCTGTGTATTCTCTTTGGTGAAATTTTTTACATGTTCTTTGCCTATTTTCTACTCAGGTTGTTTTTGCTGTTGAGTGGGTGAAATTCTTTACATATTTTAAATACAAATCTTGTCAAGATTGTTATTTGCAAATATTTTCTTCCATTCTATAGCTTTTCTTTGTATCCTCTTAAGAGTTTTCACAAAGATAAAAAATTTAAGTGTGTGAGAGATGCATTAATTGGCTATCTCTCACACACTCCCAACTGGGGAACTGGCCCACAACCCAGGCATGTACCCTGACTGGGAATCGAAACAGCGACCATTCAGTTCACAGGCTGGCACTGAATCCACTGAGCCACACCAGCCAGGGCAAATTATTGTTATTGTACTGTCAATTTGTAGATTTTTTTTATGGATCAATTTTTTGTTGTCATGTCTAGAGCTTATCCCCAAGCTCTAGATCCCTGAAATTTTCTCCTATGCTTTTTTCTAAATGTTTTATAGTATTATATTTTACATTTTACATCTAAATCTATGATCCACTTGGAGTTAATTTTTGTATAAGTTGTGAGGTTTATGTTGAGGTTCATATTCTTGCATATTGTGTCCAATTGCTCCAGCACCATTTGTCAAAATGACTATTTTTTCTCCATGAATTGTTTTTGTATCTTCATAAAAATTAATTGGCCAGACCTTGGTCTTTTAACAGTTTTATCTGCTTAGATCCAGTTGTGGTGATTAAGCATTTAGTTTTCATACTGCCTAGGCAAATGCTGTTGTAAGTGGAAAAAATATTTTTGACAGGCATGGCCTCAGATTTAGTTGTACAAATAACACAGGAGGACACGAGACCTATGAAGCCCAGGGGTCACACTAGTTCTTTTGTCCTCATATCAGCAGACAGAGACTTCTACTGTGGAGTCTTTGTGGGCACCTGAACAGCTTTGGGATCCTGAGCCAGAGCTGCAGCCACAGCCACAGCCTGGGCCTCGGTTCGAGGCTTACCCTTGGACTTTGGCCAGCAGAACCTAAGACCCTTGGCAAGGTGAGCACAAGCACATTTCACAAGCTGGAGGTGAGCAATGTGGGCAAGTTGATTGAGCTTGTGGCTGCTGCCCTTTGGGATCTTAGACTTGATCTCCTGGGACTTCACAAGGGCCTTCAAAGCCTTACCACATGCACTCATGGCTTTGGTGTTGTTGGCCTGCATCTTCTTCAAGCCTTGTTATGCTTCTTAGAAAAGTGTGTGTTCCTCAGGAATTTCAGGTCTATCCCTTTAAGAGAGTCATATCTTTGTGATTAGGGTTTCTTGGTGCCATTTATGTGCCATTTTGGGGACTGACTATGAATGCTCTTATTCTTGAACTTGGTCATGTCTACCTTTCAAATGGCACAGCCAGAGTAGAAATATATAGTTAAATATATATTCCTGGCCTCTCAAGTAACTCTATTTGCCCTCAGCTAGTACATATGAGGTCCGTCCAGGAGGCATCTAGCCATGTAATATGAAAAATAGAGACACTTATTAAAAAAGATACAAGATACAAGAAACATTGCACAGGGGACAATGATGCCTCAGTCCCCTCCAAAGTAGGCACCTTGAGATATCACACAGTTCCAAGTCTCTATCAACTGCACCTTCATATTTTCCTGAATCTCATCAAGAGTCTGAAATCTCTTCCCTTTCAAAGGTGATTTTAGTTTTGGGAAAAACTGGAAGTCTCTTGGCACCAAATCTGGGCTGTGGAGGGGCTGAGTTACCTGATTTGATGTTTTGCCAAAAAACACTGCATAAGACATGATGCATGAGTGGGCATTTTGATCATGATGAAGCTGCCAATCACCAGTTGCCCATAGCTGTGGTCTTCTGAATCATCTGAATAGTTTTCGCAGAGGAATGTTCAAGCTCAATACAATATTTGATGCAGATTTGTTGCTCTATTTCCTTAGTCATTTTAAATGCGATGGCCACAGAGCACACATGCTCACACAATGGCATCTATGACCCCCACTGACTAGTACAGTGAAGTCATCATTGTTCACACGTGTGCATTCAAGCCCATACTCCTTGGCTACCAGGTTATGTCAATGTTGCATACTGTTGTTATATTAACAATGGCTGGACTTTTTCTGGATAGGCCTTGTATGTATGACTAATTAGTAAAATGTATTTAGATCTCTCTATGGTATATAACATATTTTGAAGTTATGAGTCTTCATAGATACAAACTTTTAAACGTATGGTCCATGTGTTTTATTTCCTTGGTTTATCTCTGCGTAACATATAATCCATGTATGTGAACGATTTGCTGTGAACACATACCCAAATACTCTCCTTGCTATAGTTTCATTTATGTCATTCTAGCAAATAAAAGAATGATATATATCAAGCTGACAAAGGCCTTTTTAACACCTCGATATTTTAAAATGAGTCTAAAGACATTCAGCCCTTTGGACTTCCCATGGCCATCCCTACACCTAGCAGTACACTTGTAATGATGAATCAGGGAGCTCTAAGCTTCAGCAGTTTAGGGAAACAATTGAAAGCTCCTATTTACTCTTTTGAGTTCTGACTCTTTATTCTCAACAGCTTAGTTTTATGGAGAACTATTTCTGTTTTGTTCTAGTACCTGAAGTTATACAGGTCTATGCTAATTTGCATGGCTATAAAATACAGTTTTAACCTCTTTGTGAGAAATTCCACAAGTCAGGAGGGTTTGCGTCATCACACTATGTTAGTTCTCTACAAATATCACAGTGTGGCAAGACAAATTTTTGCTGTATCTGGAATTAACTGTCTTCTGATTAAGAAAAATTTGTTCTCAGCTATCAGGTTTTGTACCAGAAAGAGCAATAATGTATATTGAATATGTTTAAAGACCTTGCATTCCTTGTTTTACATGCAAATATACAAAGAATAAATCTTTTGAGATTTAGAAGAAATCTACTTATTTTGCATTTTGTATAACTTTTCATAACATTAAGACTACATTGTCAATCAAGACTAATAGAATAAAATGAAAGTTTTCTATATTAAGAAAGAGTTGATCACAAGGTAACAATAGCATTGTACAATTTATAATCAAAATTCATAATACCAGGATAAAAAATATAATAAATGGCTTTATCACCAAAAAAGAAAAATATCTCTTCTAACCCTCATGATAAAGCAAATTATCATGATATTCTTAATATCTTGGGAGAGGTCTGTACTCTAAGAATCCCTGGATTACTTTTAGGACATTGGGATCAGTTATGATCAAAATAATGACAACATTGGATTCTTGAAAACTCTAAAATCTGATTTTCCTCTGTGAGGCCACCTATAATAGAGTATGTTGTTGAAAATCTTGCTGATGTCCTGCCACAATTTGTGTTAGATAGATTCAGAAAGAAAGGAGAGAAAGAAAGAAAGGAGAGAAAGAAAGAAAGAAAGAAAGAAAGAAAGAAAGAAAGAAAGAAAGAAAGAAAGAAAGAAAGAAAGAAAGGAGAGGAAGGAAGGAAGGAAGGAAGGAAGGAAGGAAGGAAGGAAGGAAGGAAGGAAGGAAGGAAGGAAGGGAGGGAGGGAGGAAGGGAGGGAGAGAAATTTCACTTAGACCATATTAAGTGTGGCCTAATAATTTATGTGCAGCACCAAGAATCTTATACACTGTCAGTGAGATGTAAATTGGCACAACTATGAAAAACGCTTTGGAGAAAACAACCACTTTGGCAAAACTACTTTTGGAAATCTGTAAATGGCAAAATATGTACTCACCCTACAACCCAATAATCTCACTATCCAACACACCCTAAAAAAACTCTTGCATAGGTACCCTAGGAGAGAATGATAATAATTTTTACAAAACATTGTCAATAATGGAAAAACACTGAAAGCAACACAAATATCCCTTACTTGTAGAATGGAGAAATAAATTGTGATACGCAGCAGAGTAAATAATTTTCAATTATACTCAATAACATGGATGAACATCCTAAAGAAAATATTCACCCGCAAGGCAGATCACAAAAGAATGTATGCATTCTAATGCCGCAACCTGCACAGAGTGGTGGTCCCTGAGTGGGGGCAACAGGAGATTGAGAAAGAGACAACACAACACAAAGACACAACACAAGATAGTTTAAGGAAAAGCAGGGGCAAGGTGGGACATTGTCCTCTGATGGAGAGACAACGACCCTGAGCATGGTCTCTGCATTAATTTATGGGGGTTGGTTAAATGAAGCTCAAGGACGTTTCTGCATCTACAGGTGAAGATTATTCATTTCCCAGGCTACCTACATGATAAAACTTTCTTCTGCTAAGGCTGCAGTAGCATTCAGCTGAAGCTTGCAGTTAACTACTTCCTTCCCAGCCCCCACGGGCTCGGGCTGCCGTCAGCTGCCAGCTTGCTCTGCCTTGCAGATGCAAGCGGTCAACTGTGGCCTTGCCAAGAGCTTAACCTGGCTTTTGACGCCAGCCGTCACCTTCCCCCACATTCTAACTTGAGATATACAAAGTTTAAAGTAGACTAAACTGTAAACAGTGTATTTTAGAGTACATATGTAGATAATAAAATTTATTAAGAGCAGCAAGGGAATAAACATCACAAAATCCATAACAGTGGTTTAATATTTTGAAGGAGAAAGAAGATAAGATCAGTGTAGGGTACAGGAGACTTCTGGATTATATAAGTATTTTGCTTTCTGGAGGTATGTGAGTGTTGACTAATATTATTCCTTAAACACTACTCATGTGTTTTAATAGAACTTTTATTCTATGTTTTACAATCAAACATATAGAGGAAAGGCACCTGGGGTTTGGGTTTTTGATGTCTGAGTTTCCTAGACTCCTGTCACAGGAAGGTGTAGGTGTAGGTGGGTCAAGGAGGAAACCATAGAAAGGTATTCATATTGGGAGGTGTGGGGGATGACGGAGAGGTGTTCACAGTTAAAAGCTGGAAGAAAAAGAAATGGCCTTCCAGAAAAGGCAACCCCCAAACAGACTTTTCTCTTTAGTCTAAGTGTAGTCTAGGATTGTTGAAATCATGACTGTGAATCTGCCACGATGGGAAAGTGATGGCAAGCATGGTTTGAAGCAGAAGTAGGAAGAGGGTCATTTCCAAAAAGCGGCGCTTGGTTCTGGAGCTCAGAGTTTTCAAACTGCCAGTGAAGGGTGGGGCTTATATTGGCCAAGGACATGTTAGACTTGACGCACATATGATTATAATTTTTTAGCTAGCTGGTAGCAATTTTGAAAGGAGATTTCATGTGAAAATCTTGAATTTCAGTTCTTCTTAAACACTCAAATTTATCTCTCTTATTTTTCTTGAATAATGAAAGCTCAGGATCTTGGTACAACACATGGAGGTATAGATGGGTAAGGGAGGAAACCATAGAAATGTATTCATATTAGGGGGTTATTTATTCGGAATATAAATTAGTGCTGATTTTTGTGATTGCTGTATTGTCAGCCATGCTACTCTAAGTATTGAAATTCAACTATATTAAAACTAAACTCACTTAAATTCAATACATATTTGCATAATGCCTGTTATTTATAAAGTATTTGAATTTTGTCAATTGTGCCAATAATGTTCTTTACAGTATTTTTCCTACATGAAGGATCTCATCCAGGATCACATATTGCATTTGGTTGTTATGTCTCTTTAGTCCCCTTTTATATTGAACAGTTCTTTTGCCTTCTTTTGTCTTTCATGACATTAATATTTGAAAAGTATAAGCCAGTTGTTACATAGAATGTTCTTCATGGTACATAATAGATAGTCTACATAATCTTGATATTAAGAAAGATACAGACAAAGAGCTTTCGACTTCCAGCCAAGGCGGAGGCAAGATAGATATACTTTGCCTCCTCGCACAACCAAAAGAAGGACAACAACAACTTTAAAAACAAAAAATAACCAGAACTGCTGGAAAATCTAACTGTATGGAAAGCTGACAACCAAGGAGCTAAAGAAGGAACATCCATCCAGACCAGTAGGAGAGAAAGCCGGGGTGGAGAGGACACATGGCAAGGCAGCAGCTGGAGGACTGGATGGTCCCACATTTTCATGCAAATAAATCCAGGGTTCCAGTGTGGGAAAAGAAAGCCTCAAAACCTCTGGAGGTAAAAATCTGTGGGGGTTGCTGCAGCAGGAGAAACTCCCAGCCTCACAGGAGAGTCCACTGGAGAGACTCACAGTGTCCTAGAACATACATAAACCCACCCACCTGGGGAATCAGCACCAGAAGGGCGCAATTTGCTTATGGGTTGCAGGGGAAGTGACTGAAAGTCAGCCAAGAGCCGAGCAAGCAGCATTGTTCCCTCTCAGACCCCTACCCACAGGCAGCATCACAACTCAGCTACCTGAGTTGCCCTGCCCTGGCAAATCCCTAAGGCTCTGTCGCTTCCATGGTTTCCAAGGCACCCTGAGACAAAAAAAAAAAATATATGGCCCAAATGAAAGAACAGATCAAAGCTCTTAAAATAGAACTAAGCAATGAACAGATAGACAGTCTTTCAGATGCACAGTTCAAAACACTGGTAATCTGGATACTTACTGAATTGGTTGAGTATGGTCACAAAATGGAGGAAAAAGTGAAGGCTATGCAAAGTGAAATGAAGAAAAGTATACAGGGAACCAACAGTAAAGGGAAGGAAACCAGGACTCAAATCAACAATTTGGAGCATAAGGAAGAGATAAACATCCAACCAGAAGAGAATGACAAAACAAGAATTCAGAAAAATGAGCAGAGGCTTAGGAACCTCCAGGACAAGTTTAAACGTTCCAACATCTGAATTACAGGGGTGCCATAAGGAGAACAGGGAGAGCAAGAAACTGAAAACTTATTTGAACAAATAAGGTAGGAGAACTTCCCCAATCTGTCCAAGGAAGTAGACTTCCAGGAGATCCAGGAAGCTCAGAGAGTCCCAAAGAAGTTGGATCCAAGGAAGCACACACAGAGGCACATAATAATTACATTACCCAAGGTTAAAAACAAGGAGAGAATCTTAAAAGCAGCAAAAGAAAAAGAGGCAGTTACTTACAAAGGTGTTCCCATAAGACTATCACCTGATTTCTCAAAAGAAACCTTGCAGGCAAGAAGGGGCTGAAAAGAAGTGTTCAAAGTCATGAAAGACAAGGACTTACATCCAAGAGTACTCTATCCAGCAAAGCTGTCATTTAGAATGGAAGGGAAGATAAAGTGCTTCTCAGATAAGGTCAAGTTAAAGGAGTTCGTCATCACTAAGCCCTTACTATATGAAATGTTAAAGGGACTTATCTAAGAAAAAGAAGATCAGAAACTATGAACAGTATAACAGAGGGAAAGAAAAGAGGGAAGAATGGGGGAATAGGTACAGGGAATAAGCAGCATAGATAGTAGGTACAAAATAAGCAGGGGGAGGTTAAGAATAGTATAGGAAATGGAGAAGCCAAAGAACTTATATGTATGAAACATGGGCATGTGCTAAGGGGAGCAGGGAATGTTTGGGGGTGGGACAGTGTAGGGTGGAGGGGAAAAAAGGGGAGGAAAAAATGAGACAACTGTAATAACATAATCAATAAAATATTTTTAAAAAGAAAAAAATAAAGAGAAATACAAAGAGATAGTTTAGTGTTCAAGGGACCTATGAAATTATTCCACAGTGCTTAAAGATGGGAGAACTAGTCTGCAATCTAATTTAAAATTGAAAAGGGTAATTCAGACACTAAGTTTTCATTACGCAGTGGGCACATAAAGTTTTGGTGAGAGCTGCAGTATATTCAAGAGGTTCATGAAGGAATCAGCAAACTGAAGGCTGGCTGGACTTGGACAGAGAGAACACAGAGCATCCGGTTCCTTATGAACAGGGTCCCTCTCAGTGGCAGAGCACATTTTCCAAAGAGGGCCACAGTAAGAGCTCTTTCTAGGACCTGGCCATGCCCTTATCAAGGCCATGTTCCTCACCCCTTGAATTTGGCTGAACTTCTAACTGTTCCCATAACTGGAAGGCCGTGGAAGTGACACTGAATGTTAGAGAAGGCCACATGGCTTCTGCCTGGTCCCCGTGGAATTCAGTCTCCATGCTTTGAGGAAGCCCAAAATGTCCATGGAAAGCATCCAAACATTGGACCCACAGGCCTGGACAAGCTCCTTGGCAACAGTCAGTGCCAACTTTCCAGCCACATGAGCGAGAATCTTGAAGCTAGGTCCTCCAGCTGCCAGTCGGAGAGTCCCTGATAACATTATAGAGAAGACAATAGCTATTACTGCTGACTTTTGCCCAAGTTATAGATTTTTGAGGAAAAAAGAAAATATCGTAACTGTTTTACCATCTAAGCTTTGGATGTGGTTTGTTGTTACATCATTGTGGATAACAGCTATAGGCACAATGCTGTCTCATCTTCAGCTGTCACATGAGGTAGAGGCAAGAAACTAAGAGTCAGGCATTTAGAGTCCCTTTAGATAAAAAAAATAGTGTCCCAATTCAAGGACACTACAACTGAAGGGAACTGATGAGAAGAAATTAAACAGAGGGCTTTTTACATCTACTGAACCTTATCAGCAAGAAACAGCAGTCACACCTGAAAGACTGCAGCTTAAAAACTCTGTCATCCCAGGCTCATTGCAAAGCTCCAAGGAGCTTTGCTGGTTTAGGCCTTCGGTCTCCTGCACTCTTATCCTGGTCCCTCGCATTGAAGACCACGTTTCATCTTTGTTCTGCTTCTCTGGTGTCTAGTGACTGTCTTCCATACTCCCTGCCTCACCTGAGGGCTTAACTCCAGGTAACTGAAACTGGAAAGCTTGAAAATGTGATCCCTCTATGGTGTAGTCACAAAGTCAATGAAGGCCAACCGTAGTTACCATTCCTAAGACCAACCCAACTCCACAAGGGTCCTTGCATGGAGAATCCAAGTCTGGAGACTGTCTCAGAAAGATAAAGACTTCCAAAATTCCGGTTCACATTTTCTCCCAAAAGTTGATAGCAGCCCATGGACAGCCATAGAAAGAGCTGTCAGTCTTTTCTAAAATTTATTAGCAACTCTTTTTTTTTTCCCTTGGGTACACCTAGGGAATAGTTGGAGTACTTAATTGTAATTGATAAGCTATCATTAGGGACATATGGTTTCCCCAGAGTTTAGGGCCAAAGCTACAGAATCATATTAGAACATTTAATTAATGTATTTCCAGTATATTTCATTTTGGGGGAGTGGGAAGGGGGACCAGAACAACGATGAAAGGCTTTTCACAGAAATTTTTTAAAAGTTAGGTAAATTGCCATTTTAAAAGCATCATTACAAAAGAAAAACATTCTTTTAATACAATCTTGTTCAGCTAAATGAGTAAAAATGCTTCTTGGCACTGTTTTTTAACTGCCATTCCTCTTCCTAGTTTTAAAACAAATTAAGACTAAAAAAGACATGACAGCTTCCCATGAAATCAGTTCATCATATATTGGGAAAGATAGAATCTTAATTATAAAGGGTAAATAGAATAAAGATTACCATGGCTAAGAAACCATATTAACTTCTGATTACTTGAAGAAAGAATCATATTTCACTTAGTCCTCTCCATTACTGTGCTAAACTATTTCCCCACCAATCTACCAAAATTCCCCCACTTCTGCAAATAAAGATTCACTAGTTTTCACTAAACCTTTTTGTATTTAGGATCAAACTGTTAAAATATTACTATTTCCAGAATGGGTACTGTATCAGTTATGATCAATTATTAAAGTTTTATCTTGGACCTTTTGAAATGAAAAATCGTTGCCTCGGAAAGCTAAAGCAAATGTTCTGAATGAAGGAGGATGCAGGACAGATATATTTTGATGTGAAAAGGAGTTGAATAGCTTTTCGGGAGAGCTGGTCTTTGTGAGATGAAATAGATGCATTAAGTTGAAGATCAGTCTCACATCATTTTCCAGGGTTGGTCCTCGTCTTCGTTAGAACCAGAGTAAACTAGATTATGATTTCTTAAAAGGAATTGCTGAGTTAAATGTAATGAAAGTTTACCCCCTCCCTGTCTTTCCTCTTTATCTGAAAGGCCTCTGCACTTCTTTCCCCAGCAAACACCAATGTCTTTTCTCAAGGTTTAGCTTCTCTCTGAAGCCTTCACAAACCCTCAACCCCTAGAGCAATTAACTATCCTATCTTCTTTAGTCTGACAAAATTATGTATATACCTCCATTATAAATGTATAACCCCTGTTAGCACACGAGCACCTAGAATGTTAATGGTGCCTAACCTGAAGGGCGTCTGAAGGTCAAGAGATGAAAAAATGTGGCACCTGCAATGTCTGGGCAACGGGGGATTTCTCTGCCAACTCCAGTGCAACACAGATGTTATTTTTCCTGCAAAGACTTCAGGAACATTCAGAATACAGACAGACAGAAAATAGCAGAAATATGCGAATTGAGAAACTATTCCCTGTTAATGAGTATATATTGGCAAGCATTTTGTCGAGCTTACTTAACAAAGCAAATCTCCTAAGAATAAAACTAATGGGGCCCCTGTTACATAACATCTGAACCTGTACATCTTCAAATAAAAACTGTATTTATTCTCTGAAATTGGCAACAAGTACCTTGATACAAGAAAGCAAGCATTTAAGTCCAGACCAGCATGGAACAAGAATTGCTCTCAGTAGAATCTAAGTAAAGAGAAAAAGAGCCTGCAGTTTACCACTAATTTGTAGTAAGGATGGATTGGAAGTTAATTTGCAAACACCAGGATGTATCATTTTTATTTATTCTATCTTTATCTATCTCTTTATCGATCTGTCATTTAGCTATACTTAGGTTAACTGAATGATAAATTATTGTTCTTGTTCATCAATGTGAGTTCAGGCGTTCTCAATCATTTGATTAACCTTACAATAATTAGAAATAATATATTAAGTATTATCATAAATAGTCATCTGAATCAATTCAACCTACCCCAAAATTGCAGAGGTAATCAATATTCTTATGCTCAGAATGAGTCCAACAGATAAGCATTTTTTCTTCTAGAATTTTCCCTTAACAAATCACATTTCTGTCTAAGTGTGCTATGTACTTTCCAAGTACCCATTGTCCCTAGTTTTATATTCTTAGTTACTCATGCAGTGACTGACATATAGCTGGCATTCAATAAAATACATAGTAAAAAAGCCTTTTTTCACTTTCACTTGCTTCTTTGAGCTAAGTCCCCAAAGCAAATGAGTTGAATGTTTGGATGGTGGGTACACAATTTATCCTGCTACTGATGATAAATGTCATATAATAAAATTATTGGTCCAACAATGACTTCCATTTAAAAAAAGTATATTTTGCTTGTGTCTTCACATCATCACACTAAATAACTGATGTTAAACAATAAATAGGGTTCCTATAATTTTTTAAATGTATTTTTGCAGAGCATAAAATACTTTTCTAAACCTAAATCAGATTGATTTGGATAAAAGTCTCAAAACTAGAATCTGAATGGGAACTGTTAATGTCAGGTTTTAGTTCAGTTGCTTTAAGCCATAAAATATTATCTTTCCTCATGCATTCTTCCAAATACAGAAAAGTAGATATTTTCATTTCTGATAAAGATATGCCAGAGTCATAATTGCCACTTGAAATGGGGAAGACATTAGAAAAATTACTTCAATTAATACTCTGCAGATATGCATGGTTGGACATATTTTTGATTAAAGTATTTGGAACTAGACTGAATGTCAACACAATCAGCTGTCACCAATTGTATTGACACATTACGGTAAAACTGTGGCTCTGGGATCAAGGAAAACAAATGAGTAATGACAGTAAAAGAATACTTTTATTAGTTGTTAAGTTGAGTTATACACAGAAACATTTTCTCAAACAAGAGTCAGAGAGACGATTAATGCAAATATGATCAGCCTGAAGGACTGAAATGCTAAATAGTTAAACTTCCTTAATTAAAAATAGCTTTCTTTGTGCCTTTGGAAGGGTCTGTCTTTGAGAGACCATATTTGTTGATCTCATACAATGCTTTTGTGCAGTGATCCTAAATAAAACAAAAGCTCTCAAGCTAGAAACAGAAGTATGTTAGCTGTGGGAAATCTAACAAAATTCAAACCAAGAGGCACGAGGGCCCAGAAATGACCTGTTAGATGTAAATCAAACTCCTGCCTCCTGCGATACAGTCTGACCTTCAGAGAGAGGTTTTAAATATAGTAACTGTGCCCATTAGACTCTTTATTATATAGGGTAGAGATTCAGTCAATGAGTTAAGAAAAATAAGGTGAGTCATGAAGATAAAGAACCAAACTTTGGGATCTAAGGTAGGTCTACAAACCACATGCTTCTTGTTTTCACTCTTGGCTGGTAAAGCCTATTCTCCTGAGTCTTGCTTTGCTGGGCATCTCTATTTCATTGGCCTATTTTCTTGTTTATAAATGAGACTAGTTCCTACTTTATAGGGCTACTGTAAGGATTAATTGATAAAAAGCACTTAGAGTAAGGGTGCATTCTTTAAACCCATTCATTTTTCCCTTTCCCTTTAGAGCAAAATTTGCAGAAAAGATTCTCTATTCTGCTTTCAATTCATCTTCTCAAATACTATCTTGAAACCCTTTCCACAAAGCTTTCATTCCCTCGTCACTCTACCGAAGCTGCTGCTGTTGAAGCCATTAATAATTTCCACACTGCCAACCCCACTGGTCTCCCTTCGCTATCTGCAGTATATGACATAGTTGACCCTTCCCTTCTCCTTCACTTTGGCTTCCCATTGCAAGTTTCCCTCCCACATCACTGAGTTCTCATGTTCAGTCTCATGTTCTGGTTTTTCTTCATCTCTCTGATCTGTAAGTAGTGGCATGACCCAGGGATAGGCCTTAGACCTTTTTTCTTCTCTGCCTGCATTTTTCCTAGGTGATCACCTTCCACCTTACATGCTGAGTTTCAGGTACATGCTAGGAGGACAGTTACCTCAGCTTTTACGTCTCATAGGCCCCTGAAATTTAACATATCTAAACTGAATGCCCAATTTTCTTCCCATGACCTGCTTCTCCCACAGTTTTCCTTGTCACAAGAAATGGCAAGTTTATCCTCCCGGTGGCCCCGTCATTTCTGAACCCCATTTCCAATCTGTCAGCAAATCCCAACAGTTCTATCTTTAAAACACACACAGACCTTGCCACCCGCTTCTTAACAATCTCCATTGTACATCTTCGGTCCAAGCCACCGTCGCTTTTCCCTGGAGACAGTCCCCGTCTATCCTGGGCCCCAGCAGTCTGCTCTCAACACAGCAGCCAGAGGGGTCTCGTTAAAAGGAAATCAGAGTGTGTCACTGTCTTACTTCCCACACCCAGGGGCTCCCCATTTTACTTTAGAATAAAAGCGAGCGACAGTACAGTGGCCTAAAAACCAGGCCCAACCCAAACTGGCCCTTCCCTACGCCAGTCAGCTCCAGCCTCACCTCCTCCATCCATCTTGTTTCCGAGCTCCAATCCAGCCACTCTGGCTGCTCAAGGCCTTGGCACTTGCTACTCCCTCTGCCAAGAATGGCTTTCCCCACAGATGTCCACATGGCTCACTCCCTGACCTCCTTCCAGTGCTTATTCAAATGTCATCTTCTCCCAAAGACCTTCCTGATCATTGTATTTAAAATCCTACTCTCCACCGGCCTACCCCCCTTCCCTGCCTGTTGTTCTCTACAGCATTTATCACCACTCAACATACATTTGTTTCACTGGTTTAAAAAACTGTTTACCTCTACATGAGAAGGGTAGTTTCATGAGAGCAAGGTTTTATTTTGTTTGGTTTTATTCCTGTTTCCAGTATGTGGGAAAATGATTGGAACAAAGTATTCAAGAAATATTCAAACAGTGATTGGCTTAGAAGAAATGGTCCATAAATATCAGTAGTAATTACCACCTTGTTCTCAGCTGGCCAGCTCTGCTGCGCTGAGCAGGGGCAGTTCATGGGGAAATTTTGGTGACCAGGAACATGGGCTATGCAGACTCCCAGAGGGTCTGCTTCTGTGTTTGTGCACAAGACGCTGCTGCCTGCTCAGGTTACTGCCATCACATTTAGCACATCTCAATTCCCCGCCAGGAGGTGTGCGATTGCGTGCTCCGCTTGCCACCTCTGCCCTGTCCCCCGTTCCTCACCCGGCACTAGGACATACCCCTCCCTGGTAGAGATGGGGGCGGGGGGCTGCTATGCTCCAAAAAGATCAGAACAATTGATGAAAACAAGAGTCTGAAAGAATCACCAGGTTGTTCATAGTAGTCTTCTTTGGTGGGGCAGTGGGGGGTGGGGAATAATATTTTTTATTTTGTGTATTTTGCTTATCTGAGTTTTCGTCAATAAAGAAAGAAAGGAAAAAAGTTTGGAAACTTCGTTTTGTAAAAATGAGAAAGAAAAATTAGGTTTAGAGGTTCTCATGTCTCGGAAATGTCCCGGATAGGAAGTGCCTCACCCGAGGAATGGGACCTACTGACCTCGGGGCAGCTGTGTCCCCAGGGAAGGGGGGAGATGCATTTATCCCGCCATCAGTGGCTGTCAGGCTCGCCTGACCACTTCCGCTTGCTATAGTGCCACGATCACCAGGCAATGTTCTGATAATTTAACATCTCAGGAAAATTACCTGCGGAGAGAGTGTGAACTTCCCAGATATAAGCATCCATCTTCCTGATAGTTACATTTTCTTCATTAAAAATAAACATACTAGCTTTCAGGATTTGGTTTTTAGCATGATGGAATTTTGCAGATCCTAGCTGAGAAAAACCTACCCTCAAAGCTATCTCATTCAAAAATCCTATCTGAGTCTCACATGTTTGCCCTCGTATGTCCTTGTGAGAACTCGGGCCCTGAGTCATTTGGTAGTGAGTAGTGGATCTGAATTTCAGTGAACAACTGTAACCAATTACTGAGGCTC